>NC_140580.1:705872898-707114510 GCF_964204655.1 Triturus cristatus | reverse complement strand
AGAAATAGCAAGAAAACAACACACTATAAAGTCCCAGGTCTTAAGTCTCCCAGAAAGATCAATAAACTGATGAATTGCAATACCAGTTTTACAGTTTACTGCCTGGTTTGCCCCTGTGGTTTATATTACATAGGGAGCACCATTCACCCAACTAAGGTACGCATTTTGGAACATATGAGGGCGATTCAGAATAAGGATGTGTCATATCCGGTGGCGAGACACTTTGAATCCCTCCACCAGAGCAATAGGGATCTATTGAGTTTTTTCTGCCTGGATCATGTTCCATTAAATGTCAGAGGGGGTGACAGACAGTTACAACTAAGGAAACTCGAATCCAGGTATATCATTGACGTACAGACCAAAATGCCACTTGGTCTGAACAGTGGGGAGGAGTTGGCTGTCTACCTGTAGTTCAAAAGTATCTATATATTGATTCTGATTATGCTGTATATAATTTTAATTATTTTGAACTGTTTTTTCAACATATGACAGAACAAAAACCCATCCAGGGTGTGATTTTTTGAAAGGCCCATTCAGGGCAGAATTGTATTGCAACAGAGAACTGTATTTGCATGTTCAGTAATGGCCGCCAATGTGGACTGAAAACCCATCTAGGGTTTGAAAGGCCCATTTAGGGCGAATTGTATTGCAACAGAGAACTGTATTTGCATGTTCAGTAATGGCCGCCAATGTGGACTGAAGTAAGTCCTATGTTGTTGTCTATGTAAAGGGAGTATTTATGTCCACTGAAAAGTTGTTGCCTCTAGCAATTGACGAAGGCGATAGCTGAAACGCGTTTTGCTGTGAGCTGTTCCAATAAAGAATAATTGGATAACTGTTCCCGTGAGTGCTGGTGCCTTTGTACCCGGAGCGTTGACTGAGTGCGGTGTCCGTCGCCGCAGAGAAAGCACCCGACCGCGAGTGAAGGGGCGTGACGGAAAAGTGAGCCGGATATATATATATATATATATATATATATATATATATATATATATATATATATATATATATATATATATACATATATATATATATATATATATATATATATTCACTGAAAAAAACATAGGTTTCACACATGTTATAGTTACGAATTAGCATTTAAAAAACCTTGCAAATTCACTTAAAAAACCATAGGTTTCACACATGTTATAGTTAGCTGGACATTTCACTCGTAAAAAACCCAATGAAATTCCCCCGTTATAGTTACTGCAGGCAACTATAACTCACGCGACCGCAATCCTCTGCTGATGACGTCAGATATTACATCACTGTATTTAAACACTTATTTACCCATGTCTTCTTCCATTAATCTTTAGCTATACATATATTACAAATATTTATTTTTCAGAAAGACACATATGTCATCAGTGATGTAATATCTGACGTCATCAGCAGAGGATTGCGGTCGCGTGAGTTATAGTTGCCTGCAGTAACTATAACGGGGGAATTTCATTGTTTTTTTACGAGTGAAATGTCCAGCTAACTATAACATGTGTGAAACCTATGGTTTTTTAAGTGAATTTGCAAGGTTTTTTAAATGCTAATTCGTAACTATAACGTGTGTGAAACCTATGGTTTTTTCAGTGAATTTGTACGTTTTTTTAAATGCTAAGTTATGTATTTATTTATTTATTTATTTTTCAGGTTTTACACCGTGCGCGCACCGAGCGCCCACGGTTCGCAGTGCGCGCAGGGTGCGCGCACCTCGAGATTTAAAAAAAAAAAAAAAAGATTGTTTTCCTCCCTTGGGGGTCCTTCTGTGACCCCCTGACCAAGGCTAGGGGGTCAGGAACTGTCCACTCTGCCCCTTTTCACGTTCTCCACCTTTGTTTTTCACCCCCTCAGACTGCGAGAGACAAAATGGCGGCCAACACTTCCTGGTTTCGACCGATTCGAATGTTTACTGACATCTAACAACCAATCAGAATTGCGCTCGCGCACGGCAGGGTGCGCGCACAGTGCGCGCACGGTGCGCGCGTATGGATATTGATATGCTTTTAAATGCTATTTTCTCAGGAAATACTGAACAGATTTACACCAGACCTGCAAAAGGCACTTCCTTGACCTTATGGCTACCTCTCTGCCAAATTTCAAGTAATTCTGTTCAGCCGTTCGGGCTGTAGCTGTGTCTAAAGGTCCTATGGAAAAATGCATGGGGAAAACGCGTTTTGGGACCCCCCTTTTTTCTCGGCCCCCACTTGACGAATCACCCCGAGACTTTCAGGGTAAGAGCTGAGCGGAGCGCCCCATTAGTTTTGAAAATTTCGGGAGGATTCGTATATTATCTACTGGCGGTCGCCAGTAGATAGTTATAGTTAGGACCGTGTTTCCATAGGAAATCCGCAACATTCTATTTGGAATAACTTTGGCGCCGGTTGACGAATCCTCGTGAAATTTTCAAAATAGGTGGAGCGCTCCGCTCCGCTCGTACCCTAAAAGTCTTGGGGGGATTCGTCAAGTGGGGGCTGAGAAAAAAGGGGGGTCCCAAAACACGTTTTTCCCATGCATTTTTCCATAGGGACCTTTAGTCCAAGGTACAGCCCAAATGGCCGAACAGAATTATTTGAAATTTGGCAAAGAGAAAGTCCTCAGGTCAGGGATGTGCCTTTTGCATATCTGGAGTCAATCTGTTTAGTAGTTCCTGAGAAAATTGCAGTTAAAAGTACATACGTATCTATAGCCGCGCACCGTACGCATACCGTACGCGCACCGTACGCATACCGTACGCGCACGCTGCCGTGCGTGAGCGTAATTCTGATTGGTGGTTACATGACAGTAAACATTCCAGTCGGTCGAAATCAGGAAGTGTCGGCCGCCATTTTGTGTGTCTCGCACTGAAAAACAAAGGTGAAGAACGTGAAAAGGGGGCAAGGTAGAGAGTTGCAGACCCCCTAGCCTTTGTCAGGGGGTCCAAGAAGGACCCAGAAGTGTGAAAAAGACATTTTTTTTATTTTTTTTTAAATCGTGGGGTACACGTACTGTGCGCGTACGGTACGTGTACGGCGGTAAAAAAAAATAGAATTAAAAATCAAAATTAAATGTTTAGATGTTAGGTGGCTCTAAAAAGAGCCGTTGTGTTTACGAAGTGTTTTTTTTTGTATCTACAAGTAAGTACCGATGCAGAGTCTAAAGTTCAAGAGGAAGACTCTGTTCCCTTCATTATTGAAATGTACACCGTCTCCTCTATAAATGTCTTGCATGTTGTCACGCAAGTTGTTGTGGTATATAGAACCCATACCATAGTCTCTGAGGAAAGCAGAAACAGACTTATTGACGTGCTTTCTTGCTTTGTCAATCTGCAGACAAAATTGGTTGGACCAGTTCCACTTTTGCCTTTGGCATATATTAGAATATACAAAGGCAGTTTGTGGAAAAAGTGACATCAATTGCACAAAGGTGTCCTTAATAAGCATTTCCAGACCTACCCCAGTTAAAGTGTCTAGGTCATTTCCACCACAGTGCACAATAATAAGGTTAGGCTGTGGGAGATGTAGAAAGGATTTCACCAAAGGCATTAATTGGTGCCACTTTAACCCTCTCTGACCAATCCATTTAATGTCTACATTTGGCAAAGCAAGGTCTTTCACAATACCTCTTTTTTCTGCAAACTTTTCACTCCAGAAGACATAGCTATGACCTACAATCCACACTGTGAACATCTTTCAAGGAGATCAGGATGCACTCAGAAGGTGTCTTTCAGTAGAATGGCAATATGAAAAGAAAGATAGTTGTACAATTTAGGCTAACATACTTTTTTTTAAAAAAAAGAACTGATTGGCTGATTCAAACCATTTTACAGTTAAAACTAGGCTGTATGTTTAGATTTTTACAAGCATGTTTTGTATTGGTTCAGAAAAATGTGTACCCACAGAACATTACTTTGGATTTGCTGTTAGGTTTGAAAAGTCAAGCACTCTTGCTCTAAGGGTTAGAAACATTGTGTGTTGAACTTATGACCTCTCTGCTCACACCAGTGTTCCATGACCTGTTGCTATGGTAGCAGGCAGAAGTCATGTTGGGGGAAGGGATCATTTGGAAAGGGTTGAAATTTCCAACCAATAGAAATGTGTGTTTCCATTTGAAAAAAATGTGGGAAGCACTGTGATTTGGAGTTAACATGTATATGTGTGAAAAAAGAGAGGGAAACATTGCCATTAACTGGTTCTGGTGAGAGGAGAGAGGTGTACAGCTCAGAGATTGTTGCTGTGATAATCTGCTGTTTGATTGCCACATTTCTTTCTGAACTAACTACTTTTAAAGGTGAGTTATGAACATGAGAGGGGATGTATGTGGTGCATTTTGATATAAATAAAATAAATGTGATTCTTCTTTTAAAGTTGTGTTTCACATTTTGTGTTTTGGGAAATATTTAACTGTCTTGAACTTATAAGATATTATTGAGTATGTCTTCACCATAAGTTAAGGTGTACTGGTATCACCCAGGAATACTGTTTTATGCCTAGAATCACACCATGAGTCTGTGTGCACACAGGAATTGTTATCAGAGATTTAATTCGTGTTGCTCTTGCTCTGCTCTGTTAGCCTTGCACTCGCAGGAAAGGGGCAGCTTGTTTTCTTGAACTGTGATGGTTAGCATTCAGCAGAAATCACTTTCTCACAAATGAGAGGCAAATGCTAACACATTTGAAATTAACATGGTACATTTTCCTTCCACTTTTAAAGTTGTGTTTTACATTTTATGTTAAGGAAGATATTTAAGTGCCTTGAACTTGTAAGATATTATGGAGTATGTCTTCTCTAGAAGTTAAGGTGTATTGGTATCACCCAGGAATACTGTTTTCTGCCTAGAATCACACCATGAGTCTGTGTGCACACAGGAATTGTTGTCAGAGATTTAATTTGTGTTGGTCTGGTTCTGTAAGAATGGCATTCGTAGGAAAGGGGCAGCTTGTTTTTTAGAACTGTGATGGTTTGTATTCAGCATAAAACAGTATCTCATAAATGGGAGGCAAATGCTAACACATTTGAAATTGATATGGTAGATTTTACTTTTAATCATGCAATGGGTAAGTTTGTTCCTACATGTACAAAACTCCAATTAACCCTTACCACACATGTACTTTTATATACATCACTCCAATGTTTATGCTGTTGTGGAAGCGTCCATGCACATGTCTATTGTAACTGAAAATACACAGTCTGCAGAAGCAGACTTTTACCACACACCCAGCTGCTTATCCTGTACTATCATGCTTGGTATTCACAACTGTGTGGTGTTTCAGATAGTAGTGAGTAACGCTAATACATTCAACATCACCAAGGCTCATTTCCTTTGCTGGAGTGTAGTCAGTCACCCAGGTTACACATGTTCATGGTCTCAAAAAGCTGTTTGGGCATGTGCTCTTTTCTGCTTTTGAAAACTATAATGAAAATGTGTTAGACTGTTAGAGTAATTATCACTTGCTGTACCACAGTAGTAAGTGTGCTTTCAAATTGCAAATCAAATTTCGTTTTCTGCCTAGAATCACACCATGAGTCTGTGCGCACACAGGAATTGTTGTCAGAGATTCAATTCGTGTTACTCTGGTTCTTTTAGAATTGCATTCGTAGGAAAGGGGAAGCTTTAATTCGTGTTGGTTTTATTGTGTTTTTCACTTGTAGGAAAGGGGTAGATAGTATTATAAGATTTGAAAAGCTCAAAAAAAATATAGTAATATATTTAAATTATATAAAGGCTTTTTTTTTAGTTTCTTTCAGGTATTGCTGAACAAAGTGAAATAAATTAAAGATGCCTATAAAATCAAGAAAGAGAAAAGAACAGAAAAAACATTTATATTTGAAGACGACTGGAGGACCCAAATTAGTTGAAGATCCTCATGTTGGAAAAAAGAAAAAGTCTTCTGGTAAGCAGACTAAGGATTTAAAAAAAAATATCTTCAAAAAAAGAAAAGAATTGAAAAATGTCCCCACTGCAAATAGTGTTTCAAGTAGAAAACAACAGGACAAAAGTGAGAAATTACTAAATGCTAATGTACAATCAGAAGCAATAAAGATTGACTTAAAAAGAAAAACAGCATTTAAAGGGGGAACAACCTTTACAACGCAACTTTTACAACGCACTACACTTACAACACATTTTTTACAACGCAACATCCACTACAACGCATACCATTACAACGCAGGACACTACAACGCATTTTTAAAAACTACCTTTACAACGCATTCCATTACAACGCATACTACCTTTACAACGCATACTATTACAACGCATAATATTACATTAAAACCCCTACACTATCCAACACTTGCCCTACTGTTGCACCCCCTGGAGTTAGAATAGTAATTTTTACACCTATACTATCCAACACTTGCCCTACTGTTGCACCCCCTGGAGTTAGAATAGTAATTTATACCCCTATACTATCCAACACTTACCCTACTGTTGCACCCCCTGGAGTTAGAATAGTAATTTTTACCCCTATACTATCCAACACTTGCCCTACTGTTGCACCCCCTGGAGTTAGAATAGTAATTTTTACCCCTATACTATCCAACACTTGCCCTACTGTTGCACCCCCTGGAGTTAGAATAGTAATTTTTACCCCTATACGATCCAACACTTGCCCTACTGTTGCATCCCCTGGAGTTAGAATAGTAATTTTTACCCCTATACTATCCAACACTTGCCCTACTGTTGCACCCCCTGGAGTTAGAATAGTAATTTTTACCCCTTTACTATCCAACACTTGCCCTACTGTTGCACCCCCTGGAGTTAGAATAGTAATTTTTACCCCTATACTATCCACCACTTACCCTACTGTTGCACCCCCTGGAGTTAGAATAGTAATTTTTACCCCTATACTATCCAACACTTGCCCTACTGTTGCACCCCCTGGAGTTAGAATAGTAATTTTTACCCCTATACTATCCAACACTTGCCCTACTGTTGCACCCCCTGGAGTTAGAATAGTAATTTTTACCCCTATACTATCCAACACTTGCCTTACTGTTGCACCCCCTGGAGTTAGACTAGTAATTTTTACCCCTATACTATCCAACACTTGCCCTACTGTTGCACCCCCTGGAGTTAGAATAGTAATTTTTACCCCTATACTATCCAACACTTGCCCTACTGTTGCACCCCCTGGAGTTAGAATAGTAATTTTTACCCCTATACTATCCAACACTTGCCCTACTGTTGCACCCCCTGGAGTTAGAATAGTAATTTTTACCCCTATACTATCCAACACTTACCTTAAATCCAATGTAATATTATGCGTTGTAATGGTATGCGTTGTAAAGGTAGTATGCGTTGTAATGGAATGCGTTGTAAAGGTAGTTTTTAAAAATGCGTTGTAGTGTCCTGCGTTGTAATGGAATGCGTTGTAGTGGATGTTGCGTTGTAAAAAATGCGTTGTAAGTGCATGCGTTGTAAAAGTGTGCGTTGTAACGACATACATCCCATTTAAAGACATTCGTAGAAAAATGTTTCAGAGAAGAATGATGTCCAATTTGCTAAAGGAAGTGAAAAAATATAAGAAGAAAGCGAAATTTTATAAGAGAAAGAAAGAAATTGAATCAATTGTAGCTAAGGCTTTAGATTTGAAAAGAAAACTATTCATTTTAATTTTGAACAGGATCCGTACATTAGATAAAATGGTCAATGTAATGAAGTCACAAAGCAAAACGAAAAGAGTAGTGAAAAGAAATAACTTTTGTAAAGTGTTTTTAGGAGAATGGATGCATAGTTCAAGTACTGAACCATTTTTGTTAATGAAGAGAGTTATCTTCAAAGTAATAGTTTGCAGCATGCAGTTGACACCAGAGGTCATGCTTATGAAGTGAAAGATGGTTGTGTAATGGAAAAGGAGAAAATGGTTCCAAGAAATGAGGAAGAAGTGATAGCTGATGAGGTTATGGGGAGACGTCCTAAAGCCCCAGTGTACACTTGGAATTGTAGTAGTATTTGTACTGTACGACAAGAATCTATTGATAAATTACGTGAGTTTCTAAGAGAATATAGTAAAAAAAGTGTTAAACAGAAGATTAAGGTGCTCCAAAGACTAGATCCATGTAGAGTGAGAGAGAATACTGGTTTGCAAGGACATTCTCTGGCTTGTCTTTCTAGGAAAGTTTGCCAAAGTGTTTTTCACCATTTTAGGATGCTGGCAGTTCATCATACTGAAATGAGAAAGTTTGTGAGAAGATTGTATTTTGCTAAAAGTCCAGCACAAAAGTTAAATGAGTTGAATAGGGCTTTGTTCCGTGGATCTGTATCAGATGTACAGAAGGTTACTGATGAAATTCAGTTTTGTTACTTTGGTCCGGAACAAGAAAGTGCAGGTAATGACACAGTTATTGAAGAAAATGTGGAAGAGAATGTAGAACCCACTGTTAGTAAAAATTTTGAAGATCAAATGACAAAATTTACTATCATCTCTAATGAAAGACCAAATATTACTTGTATTTGTTGCCGGAGAAGCCATTACAAAATTCAAACAAGAAATGTTGATCTGTATAAAAAAAGTGAAAATGAAGATAATTATAAGTGGAAGGATTTTGCAACATATATATTTCTGGAAAATAGTTTTGATTTGGGTGAAGATCAGCGTATTTGTAAATACTGTTATAACAAGTTAGAAGAAAATAGAATGCCAGCCAGAGCTGTACATAATAATTTAGAATTGGTTGATATTCCTGCAGAACTTAGTGATTTAAATACGTATGAGTCTATACTCATTCAATGTGTCCATCCGTTTCAGACCATAGTGCGTATAGAGCCAAAAACAGGTAAATTACCTCCTTCGGATTTACAAAGAGGTTTAAAAGGAAGAGTTGTCTATTTGCCATTGGATTTGAAAAAAAATATGGAAACAATTGATGCAGATAGATTGGAAACTGAACCATTAGTTATTCTGGTTAATGGAGTACCAACAAAGAATAAGAAAATTTGGCAGGAGCTGGTAGATGTACGAAAAGTACAAAGAGCAAATTTATATTTGAAAAGAAATAATAAATGGTATGAAACAATTTATATGGATGAAGATGAAGAAGTTTTACTACCAGACTCAGGAATACCAGCTGGGCAAATTGAAAAAGTGGATAAGTCAAAAGAAGAGGAAATTTATGAACATTTCAGCATACATCCTCTTCATTCAAAAGAAGTTATGGCAAACACTATTGATCTGTTTCAGATGAAAAAAGCACAAGGAACTCCCGTGAGTGTATGGGAGGAGAGCTTGGAAGCTCGTTGTTTTCCCCAGCTGTTTCCTACAGGAAAAGGTGGACAATATGATGAACGTCCAGTACAGATTCCTGCTTCTGAGTATCAGACTACAAGATTATATGCAGAAGATCCAAGATTTCGTCAAAGTATTCCTTATTTGTTCCATCTTTTATTTGAAAGTGACTTGTCTGCACTATCTTATGCAGTAAATCACATTTTAAAAAGTGGAGTAAATCTACATAATGTGTCTGCAAAGGATTTTATGAACAAAGTGCAACAGCGAGATGATCATTTGGAATCACAATTGTTGAATCTGATGGCTTGTCAGCGTGGAACTAATGAATATTGGTACCGACGCCATGGAGAATTGAAATGTATGTTACGGAATTTAGGAACTCCTACATGGTTTCTCACCCTAAGCTGTGCTGAGTACGCTTGGGATGATCTTCTGGATTTTCTTCGAGAGGCAAATTCAAATATTGAAAACATCCAATACAAGACAGCAGGAGAATTGTGCTCATTGGATCCGGTTAATGTTTGCAGATATTTCAATCATAGATTTGAGGCTATGATGTCCTTCATCTGCAATAAAAAAAAATCCACCTCTTGGAGAAGTTGTGGATTTCTTTTGGAGAAAAGAGTACCAAGCAAGAGGTGCTCCTCATATTCATATGCTGTTGTGGATCAAGGATGCCCCAAAATTTGGAACAGATTCTGATGATGCAGTTTTAAGTTTCATCGAAGAATATGCAACATGTGCTATACCTAAAAGCACAGAAGAGAAAAACTTAAAAGAGCAAGTTTTACGTTTCCAAAGTCATCGGTGTGGAAAATACTGTCGATGAAAGTACAAGAGTAAAGAAAAATTCTACACAAAATGTCGATTTGGATTTCCACGACCTGTTCTTTCAAAAGGAAGAGTCAACAGTTTTATGTCAGCTGTGCGACATACTATTACAAGAAAATCTCCCAAAAATACTTACAACCTAAGAAGCAAAGAAGAGTCAAAATATATAAATGACTACAACCCACTCATTTTATCCATGTGGAATGCTAACATGGATATACAGTATGTTGCTGACAATTCTATTGCTGTTGCTCGGTATGTCACATCTTACATCACTAAATCTGAGAAAACGGAATTGAAGGAAATGTGGAAAGAGATTTCTCACGAGAAGACTGTCAGTAAGAAGCTATACAGTTTCAGTTTAAAGATGTTATCGCATCGAGAAATTGGATCCTACGAGTGCTCAGATAGGTTATCATCTGCAAGTCTGTACTCCAAATCCAGAAGAATAATTTGGGTAAGTTTAGGCCTTGCAGGAATGCGAAATCGGGTACTGAAATCTGTTGGAGAAATTGAATATTTGGCAGAGAACGACCCGGAAAGTACAGATATTTTGAAATCAAACATGTTGGACACATATTACCCAAAAAGAATTCTTCATCTTGAGAACATGTGTCTCTATGAAGTGCTGCAGAACTACATTTTTACACGGAAAGCCACAGAGGACATCAACAATGGAAAATATAAAGTCATTGGTGAGGAAGGATGTTTGGTGAAGCAAACAAAAGAAAGTTTGATTAATCACAGGAAGCTGAGTTGCGACACTCCTGACAAAAAGGAATTTTACTACTTAGCACTTTTACAGCTGTTTAAACCATGGCGTTCAGAGGATGAATTACTTGGAGATTTTCACAGCTATGAAGATTCCTTTAATGCATGTAAAGATACGATTGAATGCAGTACTTTCACAAATTATGTACAAATGTTAAATGAAGAAATTGAACAGGAAGCTACAATTGCAGCTGAAGTAGCTAGAGACAGTTCTCAAGACAGCCAAAGTTCTGGAACGCTCAGTCAAGATCCCCTAGGACAACCAATCGTAGAAAATGAAGCTGCAATAGCAATGACTGAAGTGGAAACAGCTATGACTCAAGCTCAGGAAGATTTAATAGACTTACCAAATTTGGAACAGCAACTGAATGAAGAACAACAACAAATTTATGAAGAAGTCACAAAAAAAATTGATCATGGATTACTACATGAAAAGAAAGAGTGCTCATGCACATCATTTGAACCGATCAGGATGTATGTGAGTGGACAAGCTGGAACTGGAAAAAGTTTCTTAATTAAAGTCATCAGAAGCTACCTACAGCAAAAAACAGATTCAACTTTGTCTTGTGTTGTTACTGTTCCAACTGGGTTAGTGTCAGGAGCTTCAGTAACACTGGAGTCGACACAGATTCCTATGCCCACTACCTCTGAAAAAGAACTCAATGTACACTCTGGACAATTGCTGTGAATAATTGGAAAATACAGGCGAAGTCTCTTACCCACAATGTGATCTGTACGAGCCCTGGAGATGAATGATGACAGGCAATGTTCTGCTTATCCTCACAAGAGTCTATCGAAGGAACAATGGGGAATGGACTGACAACACTCTTGAGGTATAGTACTGGAGTAGTTCCGACTCAAGGATGAACTTTGAAGTAGACACTATGACTTAAAACCCTAGCTATGAGTAAACTAATATTGTCCTATTGAACTGACTGAACTGTGAAGGAGTACTAACCCCAATTCTGGAACCTGAGAATTTAACTAGAATTTCGTGAAGTGGCACCAACTAGATACATACTATGAATTCTTCAAATAAGTCACTTGCCAGAATCCCACGTTGCGCATGCGATAAGAACAACCAAAACAGAAGCGCTGACAGGAATTCCCTCAGAACAAGAACTTCACTCAGAGCCGCGCTGTGACTCCGGTGAAGAGGTCAGTTGAAGTGCGCAGATTCCTGAGCAGCTGTGCGCTTCATCTCCACAGCTGCTCGCGCGCTCTCGAAGACTAGAGCGCTCACTCCTCGCTGTTTGTAATTCCCTTCGGCGGCCATGTTGGGATACTCGCTTCTTCAGGTTCAATACACAGCGCCGCAGGAACAACGTGGTGACTCTATGCTGCCTTCGCCCACATGGATACTTGGAGCCCTGCTTGAATGATCGTTGAGCTTTTGCTGGCACTGATCTAATGCTGGCTATGGTTCTGGAAGTCTTGACAGTACCCCCTTTCAAGAATGTTCCTTCCACAGCGGGCTTGTTTGGGTGTGCCTGATGAAAGGCCTTAACTAGTCGTGGGGCATTTACATGGACTGCTGGTTCCCACGACCTTTCCTCAGGTCCGTACCCCTTCCACTCTATCAAGTAATACAGTTTGTTTCTTGTCACCTTGGAATCTAAGATTCTGCTGACTTCGTATTCTTCGCTCGATTCTGCCTCTATGGCGGGTGGAGAGTTTTTTAATCTGACCTTGTCTGGACTTTTCTTCAGAAGGGAAACATGGAAGGTCGGATGAATTTTCAGTGACTTTGGTAATTGTAACTTCGCCACTACAGGATTGATGATCTTCTGAATTTTAAATGGCCCTATGAATCTAGGCTGAAACTTCCGATTACCCTTTAATCTCAAATGCCTTGTGGATAGCCACACCTGGTCACCTTTTTTAAACTGTGGGCCTTGTCTTCTCTTTTTGTCTGCCTGCTTTTTATAGGATTGTTTGGCCTTGATTAAATTGCTCAAAGCTCTTTTGTAAGAGCGCTGCAGCTCCCCCATTACTCTAGCCACGGCAGGGACCTCCCCAATCTGTCTCCCCAGTGTGATAGCTGGATGTCTGCCTGTGTTCAAGTAAAATGGAGTGAACCCTGTGGAATCATGAGTTGCGTTATTGTATGCGAATTCTGCAGTCCACAGTAATTCGGACCATTCCACATCCTGCTCTAACAGATAGAGGCGTAAATATTGTTCTAGCTCCTGGTTCAACCTCTCGGTCTGACCGTCTGTCTCGGGGTGGTAACTAGTTGAATAACGTGCGTCAACGCCTAAGTTGTGCATATAGGTCTTCCAAAACTTCGACATGAACTGTGACCCCCTATCTGAGATGATTACTTGTGGAATTCCGTGTGCCCGAATGATGTGTTGGTTGAATGTCTGTACTAATTGCGAAGCTGTGGGTACAGCCTTGAAAGGAATGAAATGCCCCATTTTCGAAAATGAGTCCACCACCACCAAAATCACTGTGTTCCCTTGACTAGGGGGCAGATCCACTATTAAATCTAATGTCACGGTGTGCCAGGGGTAGGGTGCGTTAGGTAAGGGTTGCAATAACCCTTGTGGGGCCTGACGACTGGGCTTCCCTTTGATGCAGACTTCACAGGTCGAAACATATTGTCTTACTTGGGCTGCCAGACCCGGCCACCAAAAGTGTCGCCGGACCAGTTCTTCGGTCTTCTTGACCCCCTTGTGGCCTGCCATCCGATCATCGTGACACCCTCTCAAGGCCTCTTCTTGGAGTGTTCTGGTTGGAAGATATAGCTTGCCTTCATGATATGGGAGTCCTTCGACAAGGTTTCTTTTAGCATCGGCCTCGGCCCACTTACGAAGATCCTCTTCTGAGCAGACTTGCTGAATTTGTTCATCGAATTCTTTCATTTGCATGGCTCCGATTATTTGTTTCAATGGGACTATGGGTTCTTCGACTGAAGGTTTCTCTTCGGCTGTTGGGTTCATGCGCGAAAGTGCATCGGCCTTCCCGTTTTTCGCACCTGGTTTGTATGTGATTACGAAGTCAAATTCTGAGAAGTACAAGGACCATCTCAATTGACGTGGCGAAAGTGTTTTGGCAGACTTTAGGAATTGGAGGTTGCGATGGTCTGTAAACACAGTGACAGTATGCTTGGCCCCCAGTAAGTAGTGTCGCCAATTTTGGAATGCTTCTCGAACAGCCAGTAGTTCCTTGTCGGCAATGGAGTAATTGCGCTCCGTGTCCGACGGCTTCCTGGACCGGTAGGCCACCGGATGCAGTTGTCCCGTCGTTTTGTTCCTCTGTGACAAAATTCCTCCGGTTGCGAAGTCTGATGCATCAGTTTCAACGAAAAAGGCTTGTTCTGGATCAGGGTGCATTAGAATGGGGGCGCTAATGAAGGCCGTCTTCAAGTCTTGGAAGGCTTGTTCTGCAGTTGCAGTCCACACGAATTTTTGTCCCTTCTTTAGCAGGTGTGTGATGGGAGTGACCTTAGACGAGAAATTAGGAATGAACCTCCGGTAAAAATTGGCAAAACCAATAAAACTTTGGATTTCCTTCACACTTCCTGGCGATGACCACTCCTGAATGGCACGGACCTTTGAATTATCCATCTCGACCCCTGCTGCGGACAACATGAATCCCAAGAACTCCACCTTCTCGGCATGGAAAGAACACTTCTCCAATTTCACGTACAAGTGGTTATCCAAAAGCTTCTGGAGTATAGCTCGAACATGCTTGACATGATCTTCCAAGTTGTCGGAAAAAATCAATATGTCATCAATATAGACGACAGCCACTCGATCCAAGAATTCTCTCAGAACATCATTAACGAAGTTTTGAAATGCTGCTGGGGCATTGCTCAACCCATAAGGCATCACTTGATACTCAAACAACCCATACTTGGTCCGAAAGGCTGTTTTCCATTCATCACCCTCGGCTACTCTCACCAAATGGTAAGCTCCACGCAGGTCAAGCTTGGTGTAAATCTTGCTCCTTTGACTTGATCCAATAGTTGATTGATTAGTGGCAATGGGTACCGATTTTTCACTGTAACTTGGTTCAAGGCTCTGTAATCGATACACGTGCGGAGAGTCCCATCCTTCTTTGGCCGGAAGAAAAGCGGAGATGAAACTGGAGACTGTGATGGCCTTATGAAACCCATCCTAGTAAACTCTTCCAAATACTCTTTGAGGTAGATGTTCTCTTTTTCGGTGAGTGCGTAAACTCGACTGCAGGGCAGGTTGGCACCGGCTTCCAATTCGATCTTGCAATCATAGCTTCTGTGTGGTGGTAATTTCTCTGCATTCCTTTTGTCGAACACACTCGCCAAATCTTGGTATTCTTTTGGTATTTCCACTGCGCTAACAGTGCAGATGTGGAGCGACAACTTGGCCAACCCCGTAGCCGGCGATCCCTCGCACTCTTCTGACTTCTTAGTAAAACAATTCCTCTGACAAAATTCCGAGTTCATCTTGACTGTTCTCCTCTCCCAATCGATAATCGGGTTATGCGTGGTCAACCATGGTAACCCTAAAATCAGCTGGAACTGGGGTGCGTCTATGAGGTTAAATCTAATAAATTCTCGATGACCCTGCAATCCTTCCAATTCTAAGGTCTCTGTTTCTTCTACTATGGGTCCTGAAGTTAAATTGGAGCCGTCGACTGCCTTTACGACTTCGAGATTCTTCTTCTTGATCGCCCTTATGCCCATTTCTTGCGCAAATCTCAGGTCACAGAAGTTCCCAGTGGCCCCCGAATCAATCATGACTGAGACTTCTTCCAAATTCTGGGTTCCGAATTTGACTGTAAAAAATACTGTAAGATGGGGGGCCGCTGACTGCAATGTGTTAATCTGTTGCTGAGGCTCATGAGTTGACTGTTTGGAACATCCCACCAGGGCAACTCCTGTTACTGGTGGGATCGATCTTTTAACCCCTGGTTACTCTTGTTTCTCTTCGGACACTCCCTCACAAAATGTCCCGAGGTACCACAATACAAACACAACTGATTTGCTCGCCTTTTATCTTTTTCTTCTTGAGAGAGAGGGCCCCTGATGGAACCAATTTGCATTGGTTCCTCCCCGGTACCCGTATCAGGTTTTGAGGGTTCGGGTCTCATACGGTCTAGGCGTGGCACAAACGACTTGTAGTCTCGCTTCTTTTCTGACCTTCTTTCAAACAATCGATGCTCTATTTGAAGAACTAAATCAATAAGTTCTGAGATTTCCTGAGGACGTTTCGGGATCTGCGCCAATGCATCTTTTATTTCATCTTTGAGACCACGATAGAATATCGCCGCACGTTTACTGTCGGGCCAATCTGTCTCGACGATTAGTTTGTTGAACTGAGCTATATATGTCACCAATTCTCGATTGCCTTGCTTAAGGTCTAGAAGTTCGTTGTCGGTGGCTTGATTGGCCGTTCTTCTGTCGAATATTCGTAGAAATTCCTTCTTGAAACGGTTGAAATCGTACAAAGCTGCGTCGTCTCGAGAGACCAACGGCATAGACCAGGCTGCGGCGTCGCCGCTCAAGTAAGACAACATGAATGCGACCTTGGCTTGATCCTCTTTGAACACTACTGATCTGCACAAGAAATGTAGGGAACATTGGGTCAGGAAAATCTGGGCCTTATGTGGGTCCCCGCTAAAGCGTTCTGGGTTGGCTAAGGGGACAATAGGTGCCACTGAATGAATTACTTGCGTGGCCACTTCTGCACCAGAGTTCTGAGAGGGGTTGAAACTAGGTAAAGGAGTTGTCCCCGCTAAGAGTTCCTCTAATTTCTGTTGAACGTGACGAGTTTCTTGTTGGGACCTTTTTACCTCATCCCTCAGGACTCTATTCTCTTCTGTGGAACGTGTAAGTTGGGTCTGTAACCCTTCTAGGATTCCCGCCAAGGAGTTCATATCAAATCCCTCAGCCATGTCGACTCGAGTGAAAGGTTTTTTTTATGGCACTTCAAATCTGTCAGGAGCTTCAGTAACACTGGAGTCGACACAGATTCCTATGCCCACTACCTCTGAAAAAGAACTCAATGTACACTCTGGACAATTGCTGTGAATAATTGGAAAATACAGGCGAAGTCTCTTACCCACAATGTGATCTGTACGAGCCCTGGAGATGAATGATGACAGGCAATGTTCTGCTTATCCTCACAAGAGTCTATCGAAGGAACAATGGGGAATGGACTGACAACACTCTTGAGGTATAGTACTGGAGTAGTTCCGACTCAAGGATGAACTTTGAAGTAGACACTATGACTTAAAACCCTAGCTATGAGTAAACTAATATTGTCCTATTGAACTGACTGAACTGTGAAGGAGTACTAACCCCAATTCTGGAACCTGAGAATTTAACTAGAATTTCGTGAAGTGGCACCAACGAGATACATACTATGAATTCTTCAAATAAGTCACTTGCCAGAATCCCACGTTGCGCATGCGATAAGAACAACCAAAACAGAAGCGCTGACAGGAATTCCCTCAGAACAAGAACTTCACTCAGAGCCGCGCTGTGACTCCGGTGAAGAGGTCAGTTGAAGTGCGCAGATTCCTGAGCAGCTGTGCGCTTCATCTCCACAGCTGCTCGCGCGCTCTCGAAGACTAGAGCGCTCACTCCTCGCTGTTTGTAATTCCCTTCGGCGGCCATGTTGGGATACTCGCTTCTTCAGGTTCAATACACAGCGCCGCAGGAACAACGTGGTGACTCTATGCTGCCTTCGCCCACATGGATACTTGGAGCCCTGCTTGAATGATCGTTGAGCTTTTGCTGGCACTGATCTAATGCTGGCTATGGTTCTGGAAGTCTTGACAGTTAGCAGCATATAACATAAAAGGAATTACCTTACATCGCTTGCTAATGTTACCAGTGGAGCATGAGAACAAAATAGAATATCACAAGCTAACAGGAGAAGCATGCTTCGAAGTTTCAAGAGTGTTGAAGAAGATGCAAGTTCTCATTTTTGATGTGGTAAGCATGGTATCAAACTTAATGTTTGCCTTTGTGCATTGAAGAATGCAGCAAATTCTAAAGAGAGACTATGACGTGTTATTTGGTGGAAAACATGTTACAGTTTTTGGGGATCTTCTGCAGCTCACTCCAGTTAAAGGACAACCAGTGTTTAATACTGTGACACATGAAGACACGAAGAAGTCATTAGGAAGTATTGGTAATGCGAATATTTGGTCATTCTTTGAGTACAAAGAACTCACTACCAATATGAGGCAAGCAAATGATGAAGATTATGCAAGTATTCTGAAAGATATCAGAATTGGACTACTCACAGAAGTTGGCAGAAAAGCATTACAGAGTCGGTTGCTACATAATTTATTTCCAAGTGAAGAAATAGTTGCAGAGAAAATATACCAGAACATTGCAGAAAAAAATACTGTAATCTGCTTAATTCCAACACTACGTGAATGCTCGATATTCAATGAGGAACTTTTGAAATTGGAAAAGGAAGAGATTAAGAAAATGGAAGCAGTGGACAAAATTCAGCATGAAGGAATTACTATTACATTAACAGGCAAATTGAAAAATAAATTGGATTCTCTAGAGAAGAACATTTCGAAAACAGCTGGATTAGAAAAAAATCTTTATGTTTGTATGAACTGTCAAGTATTTTTAAGAAGAAATTTGGATGTAGAAAAAGGTTTAAGTGTGTGTAAATGTGTTTGTATTTATATAGCGCACAGCTACCCCGCTCCGGGGTCTCCCGGCGCTGTACTCATACCGCTAGGGAACCCTTCCTGGCTTTTCCCTGTGAAATATCCACTCCTGGGCATCCCCAGGGTGAAGCCAGGCATCCCAGCGCTGTGGGGCCATTGTGGAGATTAAGCAAGCTATTGCCCAGAGTTGCAGCGTGGGACGCATGATTAGAATAGGCACTGAGGCGAGAATATCCGGTCCGTGGAATTTATAGCCCGAGACCCTGCCGCGACGGGAATCGAACCCTGGTCCCGGACCAGTGCTCGGCATCGAGGTCTGCCGCTCTAACCATTGAGCCACACTTCTCCTTTAGTGAATGGAGCTATGGGTAAAGTTGTGGGTTTTGTGAAATACCAGAAAAAAAATAGGATTGAATTTTTAAAAATAAAATTTCATCAGATTGAAGAGGTTAAAGACATTAGTCGTTGTTCAGTCCATTTTTTGCTTGTAAAAGACTTATATGTACGTAGGAAGCAGTTTCCGTTTTCTCTAGCTTATGCTGTAACTATTCACAAATCTCAAGGATTAACTGTAGATAGTGCTTTTGTAAACATTGGTTCTACTGTGTTCAAAGAAGGTATGGCATATGTTGCTTTGTCACGAGTGAAAACATTATCTGGTTTATTCATGATAGACTTTGATGACTCAAAAGTTAGTGCTGATGCAAATGGTGGAAAGGAGTATAATAGATTAAGAAGAACCTATGCTCCTCATTTAGGTCAGTATCCTGTGTTTGAAAAACGTGTTGTTTCTCGGAAAAGGAGAATTGAGAATATCTGTAATGAGGATGTACAGAAGAGAAAACAAAAGGAGAGTGATGTGATTGCAAGCAAAAAGAAAAAGGACAATGTTCAAGAGGTTGTTGGTTGTCATTTTGAAAATAGCTCTGGGGTGAACTGCTACGCTAATGTAGTGCTGAATGTTGTATTTTATCTTGAAAGTTTGCAAGAGCAGATAATACTAAATCATGGAAAAAGATTCTGTTCTCTGCTGAGTCTCCTTTATGAGAAGCTGAGTAATGATAAAACTAAAATAGAAAGTGCTTCTGATGTTAGAAAACTTTTAGATGTATGTTCAGGATGTACACAGTTTACTCAAAATGTCCAGCAAGATGCACAGGAATTCTTGATGTATATCCTTATGGTACTGGAAGAAGAAGGGGTAGAAATAGAAAATATGTTTGGTCTCTCTTATAAATGGGAACATAGTTGTGAAAACATGCAGCTCTAATGTTGATTCTGAAAGGTTCATATATTTAACATTACCAGAGACTAAATCAGTGACTTTTAGTAAATTAGTTAAAGATGCCAATCACAACATGGAATGTTGTAAATGTAAATCAGATATGTTTTCAACGTTATTTTTAAAGAATTATGGACAGTATGTAATTTTAATGATGCAACGTTGTAGAGCTGATGGTTCAAAATTGGACACTTTAATAAAGAAGTTTACAGGACATCAATTATCAATATCTGGAAAAACTTTTGTTGCAGTTGCAATAATTTTCCATGATGGACCTTCTATAACTTCTGGTCATTACACAGTTTATCTTAAATGTGAAAAAGGCTGGACACTGTGCAATGATTCTCAATTGATTTTCAAGCTACGTTTGCCTGCAGAATTACCAAATTCCTATTTAATTTTTCTGAAACCAAAATTTTAGATACAAATTGCAACATCTGAACAAATCATTTTTGCGATTTTATTGGATTACCATTGGATATTTCATCAAAAAATAATTTCAAAATTACCATTTGGCCTCATTGACAGATATTATTTTGGTGTATTTGCTTAAGCAACAAGATTTACAGACGATATTTATTGCAAATAGTTATTGTTTTTAGATGATGTTTTTATTAAATATGTTACATTTCTATAACGGTATGTTTTACGGAGAAGAGATTCAGGGCTTTTTTAAACAATCTTAATTTTTTTCCCCGCTGTTAAGTGATGAATGCAATTAGTTTCACGATTTACAGTGAAATTCAATATATTCTGAAAACAGCAAAAAAAGGGCAAAATATTGTTTTTTAAAATATGAAAATATGTGTACTGTATTCTAAAATGTATTGTTAAATATTAATACTTTTTTTCTTTTTTTACAGATTGAGAAAGAAAATTTAGGAAAATTAATCCTTTTTTCTAGCAATTAAAAAAACATTTATTGATAATTAAGTTATTTTGTTGGTCAGGTAAGTTTGAAATATCTGTATTTATCACACATTTACTTTCATACTCCCTTTTTTTCACTTCTCCTCACTCTGCTTTTCACATTTCCCTTGTGGTCCCTCAAGTACCTTGAAGGGTGAAATAAAGATTTTTTTTTTAAAATGGGTGCGCGTACCGTGCGCGCACGGTAGAAAAAATAAAAAAAAAGTGATTAAAAAAATAAAAAAACAATTGTGAGGTAAGGTGGCTCTTAAAAGAGCCGTTGTGTTAATACAGGGATAGAGGAAGGAAAGAATGGCAATATTATAAGGTACCGCACTTGTGTTGCTCTATCTTATTGTCTATTAGAGGAATACTAGACTCCCCAAAAGCAATAATAGAGTTGCAAGTATTGCACCTTATATGTACTCTCTGAAACCGAGGGTAAATGTCCTGAGGAGCAGAAGAGGGTGACGCTCCCACCGCAGAGGAAGTGCTCGGCTGAGCTGCCGATGATGTACTCGGCTGAGCTTCTGCGGATGTGCTCGGCTGACTTACTGGAGGGGTTGCTTCAGTATGTCGAGCAAAAGTCGCAGGATGTACATTCCGAATGTGTCTGAACATAGTGAAGATTCCAAAAGAGTACTTCTTCTTTGGATCTCCTCTAGACAAGACACACCCACAAAGTTTGCAGGTGACTAATGGAGCATTGACTTTCTTCTGCCCCTCTGGAAATGTAAAATATTGCCAGACAAAAGAATCCTTCTGTTTCCTCTTTCTCTGTCTGATAATGCTGTCCTGCTCACTCCCAGAAGAGGACTGCTGCTCTGCCATTGTATCCCAAAGACACTTCAGCTCCTTCTCCTAGGGAATCACAAGCAATAATGAGGGGAATGGGTGTGGTGTTGGAAGTTTCTGGAAATGAAAGAAGTTTAAACCAATGAAAAGTGTTGTTTCTGGATCACATGACCTACCGTGCGCGCTCCGTACGCTTACCGTACGCGCACGGTAAAAGAACACATGCACATATGTAAGACGTGCGCACGCGCGCATGCGCTTTAGAGGCACGCGCGCACGCGTTCATGCGCATTAGAGGCACACGCGTGTACTGCGGTTCCGCGTAAGGTGCACGCGCGCATGAGCAAAAAATAAAACGCGCGCATGCGCGTAGGAAGCAAGCGCATAAGCGTCGCAGACGAAGTACGGATGCGTACGTAAATCGCGTACGCATGCGCACACGGAGCATAGATATTACGTACACGCACCGTACTTATAGCGTACCGTGCGCGTACCGTAAGCTTACCGTACGCGCACGGTAAAAAATCCTAAAAAAAAAGTATAAAGATTTGTAGAAGATATTAACTATGTTGTTCAACTATATCTAAACATTTATTTAAAAAAGGTGAACCATTCCATATTGCAGGGTACAGTAAATCAATGATTATATACATAGGTAGCATATTGTTTAAAGAAAAAATCTCAAAAGAAATAATAAAAAAATTAAAATTGGATTTAAAAAACCTTTGAAATTCACTGAAAAAACCATAGGTTTCACACATGTTATAGTTAGGAATTAGCATTTAAAAAACCTTGCAAATTCACTGAAAAAACCAGAGGTTTCACATATGTTATAGTTAGCTGGACATTTCACTCGTACAAAACCATTGAAATTCCCCCGTTATAGTTAGTTCAGCTAACTATAACTCGCGCGCCCGCAATCCACTGCTGATGACATCACATATTACAGCACTCATGACATGGTCAGTAACATCACTCATGACATCACTGATGACATCTCAAATGACATCACTGATGACATCACTGATGACATCATCCAGTGACTGTGTGTTTCTGTAAAACTTAAATATGTTTTATATATTTATAGTGAAAGGCCTGTGGAACAATGAGTGGCTGTATAAGTGTGTGAATGGATGATTTTCTACGTGCGTAATTGACTGGAAAAGTGAGTCATTAAATGTATCTTACTGCAGACTAATGACTAAACTGTGTGAATGTCTTCATGTTTCTGTCTGTTGGTGTATAAGTGGCTGCATGGTTTTGTGAATAGCTTTATGAGTGTCTATTTGAGTTATTGATTGTTTGTCTCAGTATCTGTATGGGTTCCTGAGTGTTTGTGTGGGTAGGGTGTGTGTTACTCTGTGATTAGATGTGTGAGTGGGTGATTCTATGGGTGCATGGTTTTAAGAGTGCATCTGTGATGGACTGTATGGTTGAGTGAGTGTATGTATGGGTATGTTCGTGATTGAATGTATACCTCAGTGGTACATTTGTGACTAACTACATATTTGAAAGGCAGTATATATGCGTGTAACAGTATATAAGTGGGTAGATGTGACAGTGTGTGATTGTGAGAGTGACTGTATGGATGAGTGTGTGCTTGTATCAGTGATTCTATAAGAGCGTAAGAATGTGCTACTATTTTTGAGTGTGTTTAACT
This sequence comes from Triturus cristatus, assembly GCF_964204655.1. Classification (NCBI taxonomy): domain Eukaryota; kingdom Metazoa; phylum Chordata; class Amphibia; order Caudata; family Salamandridae; genus Triturus; species Triturus cristatus. The sequence goes on along the minus strand of NC_140580.1, from coordinate 707,091,430 downwards.
GTATAGGTGAGTAAATTGGACTGTGTTTAATTACTTGCACGACTGAGTAGGTGTGTTAGTACCTCAATGGATGATTGGCGGTGTGTGAGTGTCTATATAGGTGTCTAAATGCATATGATAGTCTTGTATGAAGTGACTGTAAGTATGAGTGACTGTACAGGTGAATGAGTGGATTTGTATGTAGACCTAAGAGTTAATAAGTGAGTATCTAGTTATTGGTATTTGAGTACGTATGGTTTTGAGAATGTAACTCTGAAATTTTGAGTCGGTGTTTGAAAGGTTATGTTACGGTGTGAGAAAATGTGGTAATTTATCACATTGATGACGTCATCAGTGATGTCATCAGTGATGTCATTTGAGATGTCATCAGTGATGTCATGAGTGATGTCACTGACCATGTCATGAGTGATGTAATATGTGACGTCATCAGCAGTGGATTGCGGGCGCGCGAGTTATAGTTAGCTGAACTAACTATAACGAGGGAATTTCAATGGTTTTGAACGAGTGAAATGTCCAGCTAACTATAACATGTGTGAAACCTCTGGTTTTTTCAGTGAATATATATATATATATATTTCCGATGGGAAATTGATTTATTTACCTATATTTTTTGAATTTCTCAGGAACCACTGAACGGATTTACACCATTTTAAAAAAAAAAGGTCTCTTTCTGAACCAAGGGCTACCTTTTTGCCAAATTTGGTGTCATTCCGTTCAGCAGTTCGGGCTGTAGTCGTGTCTAAAGTTTCCTATGGGAAATAACATGGAGAAAATGCGTTTTAGGACCCCCTTTTTTCTCGGCCCCGCTTGGTGAATCAACCCAAAACTTTCAGGATAGGAGCTGACCAGAGCGGGCTATAAGTTTTGAAAATTTTGCGAAGATTCGTCAACCGGCGCCAACGTTATTGGGAAAACAAAAAATGAGTTTCCTATGTAAACTAGGTCCTAACTATAATTACCTACTGGTGACCGCATACTGGAGTGACCCCCCAGGGGTGGCTCCTGCAGTGTTCCGGGGTGCCCACCCCGGGGCTCTGTAGTTTGCTATGGCAGGGCAGGAGCCTCGTGGCTCCCGCCCTGCCTTAGCACACTTGGTTTGAATTTTGAAAGAGAGAGCAGGAAAACCTGATCTCTCTTTCAAAATACAAACCAAATTGCTTTTCTACATGGGGAGCTGCATCTTAGCAGCTCCCCATGTGGTAAAGCAATGCCGGCTCCCGAAGGACGTGGGAAGCCGGCGGGACTGTGGGGGGAGTGGGGACCCCCCCACGATCCCCAACGGAGAGGGCCAGCCCAGGGGGATGGGATCTCCGGGGTTGCAAGTGGCCCGTGATGGGGGCCAAATGGCCCCCCTCCCCAAAATGAAAAAATAAATGAAAAAAAAAGAACAAAGGCCAGCCCCGGGGGATGGGGTCCCCAGGGCCATGAATGGCCTAAGGAGGGGTGCAAGGCAGCCCCCCTCCCAAAAAAAGAATTATAAACAATATGGCAATGACCCGGGGGATGGGGTCCCCGGGGCAGATTTTGGCCTCGGGAGGGGGGCCACGCCTCCCCCTTCCCAAAATTAAAAAAAATAAAATTGGGGGGCAGTCCCTGGGGGATGGGGTCCCCAGGGCCAAGAATATTTGGAAAAGAAGGGGGACCACACAGCCCCCCTTCTGAAAAAAAAAAAAAAGACCGGCATTGCGCCGGAGGCCACGCCCCCTCCTTTGAGCACTCTGCAAATGCACCCACCTGGCGCGTTTGCAGATTGGGAACAAATTCCCCTTGAATACTGGGGGTACCTGGGGGCCAACTAGCCCACCAGGAACCTCCAGAATGCGCCAGGGGGCTGCGTTGCAGAGAGGTGTTCTGAGGCCACGCCCCTTTTTACACCTTTCTGCAGCACAGCTCTGTGGCGCTTAATGGAGGTAGCTGGTGGGCTAGTTGCACTCCGGGGACCCCCAGTATTCAAGGGGAGTTAATCCCCCAACTTAAAACGTGCCACGGGGTGCGTTTGCACAGTGGTGAAGGGAGGGGGTGGGGCTTAAGTTGACATGTGTGCAAACAGACCCTGTGGCACGGTTTAAGATGGGAAATTAATTCCTCTTCAATCCTGAGGGTCCCTGGGGGCCAACTAGCCCACCAGGTACCTCCAGGAAGTGCCACGGAGCCACCAATACCAGTTACAACAACCTTTTCAGTAATCTAAGATCTACATCCACATCCACTCATTCACCAACAGTCCTATATAGTCACTCATACATGTACTCACTCTTCATATATACTCATACACCTATACATTGTGCTACACACCGCCACTCATTCATAGAGTTCCTCACACACATAGTCACTCATGCTAATAAAGAATCAAACATCCATTTACTTGCATATACAGTTATACAGACACCACTACACTTAATTCTACAGAAACGTACACATACTTACTCTCTTAAACAATCACTTATAGAAACACATAATTATTTATACAGGAACTCTTCCAATCTCTCACTCTCACATATACTCACTTATATCTCCTCTTCTCGCGTCCAGGGCCTGATCTATAGTTGTTAGTCATTGGTTCAAAGCGCCTAGAGACCTGCAGGTGAGTTGGCGCTATATAAGCCTAATATAACATAACATAACATAACATATACACCAATACTCACATAAATTAGTTTAAAACATATGTAGTTACTCATAAAGACACTCTTGAGACATTCATTCACTCACTAACACACCCATACACACACTCATCCATCCATACAGTCCTGCACACATGCTGTCTTCAACACATACAAACAGTGAGTCACTCACTCATGCATCTATGCGCTAAGTAATACCCCCCACCGAACCATACAGACACTCAGACACTCAAACTGATACTCAAAAAACCAACTAATAACCCATATAGACACTCATGTAGCTACTCACCAACCCATGCAGCCACTTATACACAAAGGGGTGGATTCGGATCCGGGTCAGACAGCTCTCCGAGAGCTGTCCGTAGCCTTACCGTGTGACCGACACGTACCCGTAGCCGGTCCGTCCTGTAGATGAAGTACGATGCGCATAACTGCCAAAAACACGACCGACACGTAGGCTGTGATTCAAACTCCATTCTCCGTCCGAGCCGTAACTCCGAACGCCGAACCGAGTCGGCCGGACGCAGTATCCACAGCAGTTTCCGCCCTGACAAGTACGATGCGTACTTTCTACGCGCCGGACGGATCGCCACGTACGGCATGTCATAGCATCCGGAAAACAAGCATATCAGCTACGATTCGTGCCACAACTCAATCCACGGCTACGAGACGGATCAGCTTGCAGCAGGTACGAGACGGAGCAACAAGCAGCATGTACGACACAAACACATCATGAATCCCATCGCGCATGTCATACGAGTACTCTACATCTATGACCGGATCAGGAACCGACGCCGACGGCGCAGACGCTAAGTCAGACACCTACCACACAAACAAACGACACGTACCCGCTAAATGGTACACACACACAGGGGATCCACATCCTGGCCACTAACAACAGCCCACCATAGGGGTTGCATGGCCAGCACCACTACCCCCCCCACCCATAGGGCTTATGTTGCCCATCCCCCCTGCCACCCCCAGCCATAGGGGACCTGTTGCCCATCACCCCTACCACCCCCACTCATAGGGCATATGTTGCCCATCACCCCTGCCACCCCCAGCCATAGGGGACCTGTTTCCCATCACCCCTGCCACCCCCACCCATAGGGGACCTGTTGCCCATCACCCCTGCCACCCCCACTCATAGGGCATATGTTGCCCATCACCCCTGCTACCCTCAGCCATAGGGGACCTGTTGCCCATCACCCCTGCCACCCCCACATATAGGGCTCATGTTGCACATCACCCCTGCCACCCCCAGCCATAGGGGACCTGTTGCCCATCACCCATGCCACCCCCACTCATAGGACGGGTGATGCGCCACACATCCATCATACTCCAACATTAGGTATGTCAGCAAAATGCATCCCCACTAACATCATGACAACAGTGTGTAGTATGTGACAGAATAGGATATATATCTCATGGACCACATGGAGTACCTCACATCAACACATCAGTATTCAACATTGGAAACCAAGCATTACAGGTGCAAGGGCATGTTAAACATCATCAACATAATTTACAGCTAAATCAAGTTCACAGGGATAAATAAAAAAGCTTTATTCAGCATATTAAACGTCCGTTCAAACAAAAGGCCAATGGCCAGTCCTTTTCCAAATGCCAAGGAGTGAACTAGAGTGACAACTGTCACACGTTGCTTGCCTGCACTGCTAAGGACAGGGGACATCCCCTCGGCGGGGCATACATGGGGGCAGGCCAGGCACGACAGGGACAGGATCAGGGCGCAGCAGAAGGAGGCAGTGAAGAGGTGGTGGATGCAGGCGAGACACTTGCAACTGCAGTGGAGCTGACTGAAGTGGTGGGTGCAGTCACAACTGTGGGGCACAAGTCAGATGGGGTGGGTGCCAGCACAACTCCAGTGGGCAGGTCAGATGGAGTGGATTGGGTCCCCACTGCAGTGCCCAAGTCAGACGGGGTGGTCGTAGACTCCACTGCAGTGCCTAAATCCATGGGGCGCAGTTGAGGTTGGCAGGACAGAGGGGGGGACACGGTCCCCACATCAATGGCACTAACCGTCTGACCAGGTGTGGAGGAGCAGGTGGTAGGGGGGAGGGCCTCAGCATTGTGGGGATGGTGTATCTGTGGGTGGGGGAACCCGGGGCAGGGAGTGGCAGGGGAACCTCTGGAGTGGTGGCCTGGGGGATGGAGGACGGAGAGTTTGCCTTGGAGCTGCGTGGTGGCGGTGGGGTCTTGCTCTTCCGGTCAGTCTGACTGCGCCTGGGGGAGGGTGTCCGGGTGTGAGGGGCACTCCCCTCTGTGTGTGGGGACTCCCTCTTCCTCTTGCAATCAGGATCTGCTGGGTCGGTGGGGAAGAGGCCAAGGTCACAGAGGAAGAGCTTCTGTGGAGATGGGGTTGCAGGTGAGGCAAGGGAAGGGGGCTGGGAGGGAGAGGTTTCGGAGGACTGCGAAGTGGTTGTGGATGACTGTGTGTGTGTCTGCAAACCATCCCCTGTGAGTGTGGTATCAGTCCCCTGCGCTTGCTTGTGTGCACGTCTAGCCCTTGGTTTGGGTGTTTGTGTGCTGCCAGTGTCTGTGGCTTTGTGAGAATGTGCAGGTGTGTGTGTGCTTGGGACAGGTAGGCTGCTAGGAACCGTGGGTGGTGCAGGGGTAGGAGGGGTGCGGGACTGTTGGAGGAGGGACACTGCTGCCGTCAGGGAGGAGACCATGGACTGATTGGTCCTCTGTAGGGCAGACATGCCCAAGGAAATGCCCTCCATGAACGACACCAGTTGCGTCAACAGACTTGTGTGTGCATGGAGGACCTTCAGCGTCGACGTCTGCCCTACATGGATCTGTCTAAGTAAGTCCACAGACTCCTCACTCAGGGCAGCAGGGGACACAGGGGCAGGGGGTGCGGTGCCTGGCACACAGGAGACATGCTCCCGAACACGGGAGCCTACAGGGACCTCTGGGATGGGAGCCGATGGGAGGGTGGTGGTGGTGGGGGTGGTGGCGGGGACAGCCTCACTAGCTGGGGTTTAGTGGCTGCTGACACCTGCCTCCACAAGGGAGTCATCCTCAGAGCTGCTGTGGCCCTCAGCTGGGGGGGATGGTGCTGACGACTCCTCTGTGTGGCTCCACTCGCCCTACGTGCCACTGGGTCCCCCCGATTCCTCTCCTTCTGTCCCTGTCAGGCTCTGTGGCTCCTCCTGGTCCATGGAGCTGTCCCCTCCTGTGGCCGTGGATGTATCTGGATAGGAATAGGAAGTAAGAGAACAACATCAGTCACCTGCACTGACTGCACACACCACAGTGAGTACATCACATCACAGGGCAAGCCCTGGCATCATCAGCTGAACACAGCTCAAAGTGCCAACACTGTTTAGAATAAACCAAACTGTCATTCTCAACATCAACCTTAGCACACATATCCCTCCTTGACTTGCACACATATGTCTGTTGCATGTTGGTTGCTAATACCCCAATGGCCTGACATGCACCACCCACACATTAGTTTTACACACAAGTGAACATGTAGGAGTATGTCACTATACACACAGCACATCTCCTGCTACTGACTCAGTACAGGTGTCTGGATAAAGGGATGGGCAGAGACTCATTTCACATGCTTGTGATGCATGCCAGCAACACACACTATGATGTTCTCATGTCCTGATGGGCAATGCCACAATGGGATGCATGGTACACACTTGAACACAATGCAGGATCACTCATAGCAAGTTAAATGCCATGGCGCTGGCATGCCTGGAAAGTCAGTCAACACTGTCTCCTGTCACAGGGGCAGGCCATCCAGACAACAGCAGTATGCACTGTCTCACAATCATAGCTCAGGGGTAAAGCTAACTCTGCAGATGACCGGTGCACTATTCCATCCCCTGTAAACAACATATCCAGGACCCAGAAGACCTCACATCATGCAAACCAGACATATGAGTCTCTGTAAACACAACTCCCTGTACACTAACACATCACAGTCTGCCATGCATGTAACCCAGCTGCCTGAAGAACACAGTTGCATACACCATTGAGCGCTGTCAGATGATCACACACCTATATGTCACACAGGTCTTGTCTCTCACAGTCACATCTCAGATGTCCTGCTGACCCTCTGAATCATGGACACCCCAGTTGTATGTAACAACAAGCCACACCATAATGACACAGAGGCAGACACCTGAAGGCACATGTCACTAAGCACAACCTATAATTTAATACACAGCAGTGGGATTACAGAGTGTTTCTAAATGCCCTTGAGGAGGCATGACTGCCCAGGTCTACATGAAACAGTGTTTTGCCCTGGACAGTAGTCAGGTGGCTAAGCAAGTGTGACATACTTGATATACATACTCCTGAGGCCCCAAAATTGGAGTCCCCAGCTGCATGGGTTTGGTTGGAATACCCCAGCCACATGTGGTGAGTCAGACCAGCAATTGGAAAACATCTCAAGGGCACACACAGATCACATGTCAGATCTCAGGCGTTGGGCAAACAATTGAACCACCCATGAAACACACAACAGAGTCACGGGAACAGATGCTGTCCGGTAGCTGAAGCATAGCTGACTGCAGGGACACAGTGCACTAGTGACACAAGCAACAGACTGTAGGGGCCACACCTGTGGAACAGATGAGGAGGGTGCATCACACAATTGAGGGACCTGAGTATTGGACTACAAGACCTACGTAATGTGGAAGTGTGACCAGGCCAAAATACTGCAATTAGCATGTCAGACATAGTACACAGATTAGGCATGGACTTACCCCCTTCCTGCTGCTGTCTGGCCTTCAGCTGCCTATCCAGGTCCGGGAAGACCACCGCCAGGATCCGGAGCATGTGGGGAGTCAGGGTCCCGTGTCCGCCCCTCCTGCGTGGAGGTGACAGCTTCAGCTGGACTCTAGCTATCCTCCGGGTCCAGCCCCGAAGGTCCTTCCACCTCTTCTGGCAGTTTCGGATCCGGCACTTATAGACCCCCACCGAACGAACTGCCCGGGCGATGGTCAGCCATATCTCCTGCTTCTGGTGGGCATCAACCTGTGAGGATGACAAAGTTAAAAGTACATTAACACATGCTCCATATTTGTGCTGCACACATTTGGAGATGCATGTCATCATCACAAAGGGAAATGAGTTACACAGGTAGTGCAACCATGGGGAAGGACAAATCACCTGCATGTCTGGTATGTTAACAATGCCTGGGCAGTTTAAGCTTGCACTTATGCACTTTAGCAGCAGGACACCTGTTCATTACATGTACCTACACACTTTGGGTGATGAAAGTAGTCGTTGGGAATGCTTGCCACTGGTGTACACACTGCTTGTACTGATAGTCAGACAACATGCATAATTAGGAAGGCAGTGGACTGCACACTCACCTGCTCCCCTGGTTTCCCATAGAGCTTGCTGTACTGTGGAAGGAGCCCGTCCAGCAGGGCCTGGTTCTCCTCCTGAGTGAAGGCTGGGGCCCTCTCCAGAGTACGTGCCATAGCAGGAGCCAGAGGATGCAGAGACAGCAGCAGCGGTAGCAGGAATGTGGTCCAGGAGCATGTAGTGCAGGCAAGTGAGCTCCCTGGGGGCCAGCCAGCCTTATATCTGTGCTGCAGAGGCAGAATCTGTGCCATGTGTCCCAAGTGATAGGTCCAACACAGTTGCATTCTATGAATCTGGCCAATCCATGGAAATGTACGACTCGTACACTCCTTCCGCATCATTCAAATCTTCACCTTCATGAAACACTTGAAATTGCAACATTGTTGTAGGCATCCAACTGAATTTCCAACGCACAACTCGTACAAGTTTTGAATCCACATCCGTCTCCATGACAGTCCAGAGCCAATGGGTGCGGCCGGCTCGGTCAACTGACTGTACAACGCGTATTTTGAAAATACACACACACCCGTCTCCACACGATTCAATGGCCAAGGCGTCTGCCTGTCTCGGACCATGCCTGCCCGACACGTATGCATGATAGTCACCCGTGTCGGACCTCATTGCAGTCAATGGCAAAGCGTACGCAAGGCTCGGTCATGAACCGTGCAATGCGTACGCATTGTCACCCACGTCAGACCTCATTGCAGTAAATGGCAAAGCATACGCACGGCTCGGTCATGAACCATGCAATGCGTAAGCATTGTCACCCGCGTCGGACCTCATTGCAGTAAATGGCAAAGCGTACGCATGGCTCGGTCATGAACCGTGCAATGCATACGCATTGTCATCCGCGTCAGACCTCATTGCAGTCAATGGCAAAGCGTACGCACGGCTCGTTCATGAACCGTGCAATGCATACGCATTGTCACCCACGTCGGACCTCATTGCAGTCAATGGCAAAGCGTACGCACGGCTCGTTCATGAACCGTGCAATGCGTACGCATTGTCACCCGCGTCGGACCTCATTGGTGTGACTATTCGACGGATTCAACACACAATTACTTGCCAGGGAGTCCTGTGCACACCTACCACACTACAGCATTGGCCACACAGTGTCCCATGGCATGTAAGGCTGCATTCCCTGGGTGTTTGGGGGGGGCACATTTGGTTTGTTGGGTGGCACTTTTGTGCAGCCACTCCCAGGCTGTGCACGTGTACATGGGGGCAGAGTCCTTTGTGTGTCGTGCACATTACCACTGTGATGTACAAATTTACAATAATGGGCATGAGTCACGGACACAGTTTCATGTTGGATATGTTTGGGCCATGTCACATACACCCTGAGTCCTGGGGGTGATGGCATGTACGTCACAGTGAGACCTGTAGCCACAATACTGATGTGCACCCACAGTCTGTGTGCATGTTGTGTCTCAGATGTGTCTGATCAAATGTGCCCAATGGGTGACAGTCTCCACATCCATGTGGGATATGCATCAACCTTGATGGTGTGTGTGTGTCTAAGAGACGTACATGTAGGGCCTGCAGGGACAACAGTGGCCACTACCTGTGGGACTCTCGCTTGCCTTGTGGTGTGTACATGATACCTTATGTCCATGCCAGTGTCGATGTGGCAATACAGGAGCCCTGGGTTTCTGCATGGCAAAGATCTGGGAGACATCAGGCCTCACTTGTCACTGTGGTGTGTGTTTGTAATGTCACAGCAGTACATAGGTCGGGTGACACAGCCAGATGATTGGCCATTGCACTACATGGGACACATGTGGAATTGAGATGTGAGGTGATGGTCATGTAGGTGACATATGTGTCCATGTCCAACAGCACCCACCTCAGTACATTGTGTAATGTCATGATCTATCATGTGATATTGAGCCTGGGCATGGCCACATGGGTGGATGAACCGACAATCTTCCTTTGTTCATCTCTATTCTGCAGGACACAAGCTGTCCATCGACTGTTCCCAGACCTTGCAACCATGCAGGAACGCGACTGCATCCGACGGTACCGCTTCACCAGGCCACTGATTGAGGAGTTGGCGGAGCAGTTGGTGCCACATCTGCTACCTGGCCGGACATACCCTACAGCACTGACCCCAGAGGTGAAGGTGATGGCAGCCCTGCACTTCTTTGCTACTGGTACCTTCCAGTACACTGTGGCTATTGCTGGTGGGATGTCACAAACTATGTTTAGTCGGGTGCTACGCGATGTCTTGGAGGGGATGTTGCATTTCCTAGACCTGTACATCAAGTTCCCGAGCCCAGCTGAACTCCCTGAAATAAAGGATGCCTTTTATACACTGGGGAGGATGCCGAACGTCATCGGATCTATTGCTGGGACACATGTGGCCCTGATACCACCACAGGCACATGAGCAGGCATACCGGAACAGGAAACATTTCCACTCAATCAATGCTCTGGTGGTATATCTTGCAGACATGTCTATCACACATGTGTGTGCACGGTTCCCTGGTTCGGCGCACGATGCCTACATAATGAGGAGTAGTCGCATTGCAACGCTGATGTCACAGATGCCAGCTCAGCATGCCTGGCTTGTCGGTGTGTACTGACTGTTTATCATTGTGTGTGTTTGTCAATGTTGTATTCCGCACTCCTACAAAACTCAGCTACTTGTTCATTTTTGTGTGTGTAGGTGACTCCGGATACCCCAACTTGCCGTGGTTGCTGACACCCCTCAGGAACCCTGTGACACCAGCCGAGATGTGCTACAATGAGGCACATGGTCGGAGCAGGAGGGTGATTGAGCGGACTTTCGGTCTCCTGAAAAGCCCCTTTCGCTGCCTGGACAAGATCGGAGGGGCCCTCCCATATGAACCTGCAAAGGTGTGAAAAATAATCCTTGTATGCTGCATACTCCACAACATGGCAGTGCGGAAGAAGGTGCCTCTCATCCAGGATGACGATGACGATGACCAACCTCTGGCACCTGTGGAGGATCCCGGCCTGGGCCAAGATGTCAGTGATGATGAGGATGAGGGGGATGTCCGCTCACAGCTCATCAACAACTTCTTCACCTGAATGTGAGTTTCCAGGGTTGTTATGTCAATGTATGGAGTTAGCCTGGAATGTGCTGTGGCTGCTCTGTTGCTGTCTGAGTGTGTCTGTGTGCCACTTGACTGGATGCATGCAGTGATGTGTCCATTCAGGTGGTTTGTACTCCACAATAGGGTAGTACTGCTAACTTGTTTTTGTGTAGGTTTATTGTGACATGTTTGGTGCATGTGTATTGCATTTCTCTCCTGTTTTGCTGTGCTTTTGACTGTGTCTTGTGTCTGTCCTTCACAGGGCAATTTGCCTGTTGTTTGTTCAACACTGACCCCCAACACCCTGAATCCGAAACCCGTGTGAGAGTAGTCAATTGACATCAAGTGATGTGCCACACACCCCTGGACTACAATTCTCAGACACTCTGTGACTGTGTGTCCACCGTAACGTACAATTGCCTTGCAGCTATTGTGGAATAAACATGTTGCTGATGTGTAATGAACCTGTGCTATGCTTTGTTAGGTGCATTGCCTGTCTTCCCACAACTGACTGACATTTGCTTACCTCGCCTGTGGACTTGTTACCACTGACTGTGGATAGGTGTTGTGGTTGTGCATACCTATGTGTTTCTGGTCACCATCATTGTGTGTGATGAGTAACATGGCCATGGTGAGTATGTGTTGTGTTGCCATAGTGGTGTGTCTCCCTCACATGTGTCACGTTACCATGACTCACCTGACGTTGGTCACATTGTTGCAGTATTTGGCATGCACTGTGTTGTGTAGCAGATCGACATCTCCATGACACATGACAATTTGGAATCACAACAGAGGCAAGTATGGTATACTGGTGAGTTTATTTTCGAACATGTGTGTGGAAAGGGCACAGGATGGTGGGTGCTGTACATTGTTTTTGGAATCCAAGGTTCACATTAGAGTTGGAAGTGCTGGTAGATGAAAAGTCCAGAGTGAAGTCCACAGTCATCTGCTACATTGGCCCAACATGAACCCTCCATGTCGGCGAGTTGTGTGTGATTGGACAAGGTGAACGGGTTGCGCACAAAGAACATTGTCCAGAACAAGTTTAGAGGCCCTGGGGCATGTGCTGGGACATCTGCCTCTCACATGTCCTTCTTCGGATGACCCCTCTTCTTCCTGGGGGGGAATCCTCAGGTGCAGGCCTCTGCGGTGTAGGGGACTCTCCGCCAGAGTCCTCCTCCCTCCCTGTGGCGCTGGCAGATGGTGTTGCAACAGATGTTGTGGCCACACAGGGAGGTGTGGACAGGTTTGTGTTGATCTGGTGGAGGCATTGGAGTATGTCACGATGCACTGCAGTAAGGGCATCGCACTTGGCCTCCATGCGGGCATAGTGGGCAGCCTGCTCCTGTTGCATGTTCTTGAGGATCCCCACTACCCGGCCAAATCCTCTGGTGCTATCCTGGTAAGCATCTATGATGCGTGCCAGTTGGGGGTCATCATGTAGTCCAGACCCCTCTGCAAGGTGCGCCCTCTTCCTCCCACCCCTTCCAGCACCCCTATCCACACGGGCAGGACCTGCGGCGGGACGCACAGGTGACACTGGGACCCCTTGGGTGGTGTTGCTGGTGGTGTTTGCTGTAGCTTCCGGGGGGTCCTGTGTCCCTGTGCTGTGGGGGTTCAGTGGCCTTAGTCTGTCCGTGTTGGCGGGGGTGCCCTGTCAGTGTCCAAATGCTGGAGGCGTGGGTACAGGGGGTGCAGATGTTGATGCTGCTGGTGCTGCATGATGACTCACACCGGAGGGGTCAGGTTGGTCGTCGTCGTCCGAAGAGGATAGAGACAGAGTCAAACCAGAGAGCTCAGTGTCCACCAGAGTCTGGGCCTGGGAATCCTCTTCATTTGGTGCTGGGTCCCCAGCATCACCTGTGTTTGGAAGAGAAACACAATGTGAGTTATGTTTTTACAGGCATCAATGGTTCACAAACATTACATTTTCTACTGTACAAACAGATGCCTGCCTGTACACTGCTTTTTTCCAAGTTGTCACGGACAGAGTTTGAGATTGTTGTTGTCCAGTTCCCAGCAGGGCCTTGTGCTCCCCACAACAGAGCCCAGTGTCAGACATCTTGTCAGTCCCTTCCCACTCCCTGTGAGGTGAGCATGGTTCAGTGTATGCTTGCTGGGCCATGTGGGTGGGTGTAGATTGTCTGTGACTGCAACTCCCATCATGCTCTTGGATACACCCTTTCCCAGCATGCCCATACTTCCTCCCTCTTGACTCTGCTTTCCTGTAAGTGGGTGTGACAGCAATGGCAAGATGGCTGACTGTGAAGTCCTGGTGTTTGTTGTTGCCCAGTTCCCAGCAGGGCCTTGTGCTCCCCACAACAGAGCCCAGTGTCAGACATCTTGTCCCTTCCCACTCCCTATGAGGCGAGCATGGTTCAGTGCACGCTTTCTGGGCCATGTGGGTGGATGTAGATTGTCTGTGACTGCGACTCCCATCATGCTCTTGGCTACACCCCCTTCCCAACATGCCCATATTTCCTTCCCCTTGACTCTGCTTCCCTGTAAGGGGGTGTGACAGCAATGGGAAGATGGCTGACTGTGAAATCCTGGTGTTTGTTTGGCTACAAGTCCAAAGAGAGCCCCTGTGCTTCACACAGCTGCACCCAGTATGGGGTGTCTTTTGATGATGTTTCACAGAGGTGTGAGTCAATGCATTCTACCCGGTGAGTTGTGTGGAGCTTGTGTGAGGGTGGTGTGTGTCTCCAAATGCTGGTAAGTATGGTGAGAGCTGTCAGTCCTCCTTCCCACCCGGCCAAACATCCCACCATGAAACGTGCTTCCATTGTAGGGTGTGCAAGTTGTCTTTCAGGATGTCAGTCAGTGGAGTCATGCTTCTGATTTGCGCACATGCCCTAGCAGGGCCTTGTGCTCCCCACAGCAGGACCCAGTGTCAGCCATCTTGTCAGTCATTTTCCACTCCCTGCGATGTGGGCATGTTTTAGGGAGGACTTGGTGGGACAATTTTGAGGGGGAGCATTATCTGTGACTACAAACCCCATCATGCTTTTGGATACACTCACTTCACCTGCATCCCCACAATTCCTTCCAGTCAGTCAGCTGCACTGTGAGGTAGTGTGTTTGTGGTGGCAAACTGTCTGGCAGTGTCTATTTAGCATTGTGCCACTGCCTTGCTCTATTTGTTTGTAGGTTGGTGCATGTCATGGCACAGTTTCAAGTCCCTATGAGATGGCAGGTATTGTGTTTGTCTGACTGGCATACACATCTTGGGTTGATTATCTATTGGTTAGTGTAGCTTTGCTTGTGGTGCCTGGTTTCACTGTCCCCTTGCCACACAATATTGGGTATGTTGTTTGTGTACTCACCAGTCTCTGGTATGTCTGTTAGCCCATGGACGCTCTCTGGTGGTAGGATGTCCTGCTCCTTCTCCTCCCAGGTCCTGAAGTAGACTGGTTTGGCAGGAGGGCCACCGCTGGTACACTGACTCAGGGCGTGATCTTTTTCGATGAGTCTCTTGACCCTCCTGCGTACGTCATACCACCTGTTCTGGATATCGTCCTTTGTGCGCCTTGCTGGTGCTTGTGTGTTCACCTTGTCCACAATCCTCACCCACATCTTTGTTTTGTGTGACATGGGGGTCCTTTGGACCAGTGTACCAAACAAATATGGCTCTACTCTGATGATCTCGTCTACCAGCACTTCTAACTCACTATCTGTGAGCTTTGGATTCTTCTTTGGGGGCATGGTGATGGGTGGTGGTGGTGAGGGATGTGTGTGTGAGGGTGCAAGTGAGGGTGGGTTGGTGTTGGTTTTGCTGGCTGTATGTGTGTGTGATGTTGGATGAGGTGCTGATGGTGTGTGAGTTGTGTGATGGGTGAGTTATGAGTGTGTCTGTGGCTGCTGTGTAATGGTGTTTGCTGCTGGCTGTGTCTCCTGTTTGCAAGGGATGATGGTAGTGATTGGAGTCCTTTATATATTTGGAGTTGTGGGTGTATCTTTGTCCCAGGTTTTTTTTATTTGGTATTTATTGGCTTTGTCATTGCTTGTTTGGTCCTTTTTTTGTCTTTTTTCCTTTGGGTTTTGTAGGCATGAAGGAGAAGTTCATCTGGCGGATACGGTCGCTGATGTTGTCTCGTGCAGGCTTCTCCGCCTCGTTCACGCTGCCTATCTTCTGTGTTTCATATGCGTCGGTCGCAAAGGTCTCTATTGCTTGTGGGCCCGGTTTTCTGTGCGTGTCGGTCATGCGGCTTGGTCTCCGTGCGAGTCGGTCTGAGTTTCCACGTATTGCATCGTACTGCGTGGATCGAACATCGCTGGTGCGGGTCGGTCGGGTTCATTCCGGGTTCGTGTCGGTCGGTGAAATTCACGTCGGTTTTCCGGCCAGATCACTATTTTCCCTATGGCTCGGTCGTACGGTTTGTATTCCGTACGTGTCAGTTGTAATTTACATGCGTTGCATCGTACTGCACGGGTCGTACGGCGCTGGTCCCTGTCGGTCGGTATCCGCTCCGGGTCCATTTCGGTCGGTACGTTTTGTGGCTGGAATCGGAATCGGCCCCAAAGTGAGAGACTGATACAGATATTTACATATTTAAATATTACTCGCTAACCCATGTATTCACTAAGATACACTTAATCACTCAGTTATACAAACAATTTTTTTTAAAAACATCCATTTAGACACTTATTTGCCCATTTATTCTTCCATCAACCTTGAGATATACACATATAAAAAATATTTAATTTTCAGAAAGACACACATTCACTGAATGATGTCATCATTGATGTCATCAGTGATGTCATTTGAGATGTCATCAGTGATATCATGAGTGATGTCACTGACCATGTCATGAGTGATGTAATATGTGACGTCATCAGCAGTGCATTGCGGGCGCATGAGTTATAGTTAGCTGAACTAACTATAACGGTGGAATTTCAATGGTTTTGTGCGAGTGAAATGTCCAGCTAACTATAACACCCCTGAAACCTATGTTTTTTCTGTGAATTTCTAAGGTTTTTTAAATGCTAATCCCTAACTATAACATGCCTGAAACCTATGGTTTTTTGAGTGAATATATATATATATATATATATATATATATATATATATATATATATATATATATATATATATATATATATATATATATATATATATATATATATATATATGTTATCTACTGGCGGTCGCCAGTAGATAGTTATAGTTAGGACCACGTTTCCATAGGAAAACCTCAACATTCTATTTTGAATAACTTTGGCGCCGGTCGACGAATCCTCGCGAATTTCTCAAAATAGGTGGGGCGCTACGCTCCGCTCCTACCCTGAAAGTCTCGGGGGGATTCGTCAAGCGGGGGCTGAGATAAAAGGGGGGTCCCAAAACGCGTTTTTCCCATGCATTTTTCCATAGGACCTTTAGAACGAGCTACAGCCCGAACGGCTGAACAGAATTACTCAAAATTTGGCAGAGAGGTAGTCCCTAGGTCAAGGAAGTGCCTTTTGTAGGTTTGGTGTAAATCTGTTCAGTAGATTCTGAGAAAATAGCCTTTAAATCAATATATATATCTGAGCCAGCTTACGGTACGCTTACCGTACGCTTACGGTAAGCGTACGGTGGCGTGCGCGAGCGCGATTCTGATTGGCTCTTAGATCTTAGTAAACATTCGAATCGGCCGAAACCAGGAAGCGGCGGCCGCCATTTTGTCTCTCGCACTGAGTGTTGTTTATCAAACATGATGGCCAAAAACATGTTACGGGGCTGTTTTGAGAACTCCCTCCCACATAGTCATGTTGAGGGAGTCCCCAAACATCCCCCAAGTGCAAAAACGGTTTTATTTTTTTTTCGGCAATTTCGCGGGGTACGCTTACCGTACGCTTACCGTAAGCGTACGGTAAAAAAATAAAAATAAAAAAAACACTATCCACACTTACCCCACCCCCTGTGCTTTTGGTGGCCGAAGGCCACCAAATGTGCTGGGCTTATTACAATGGAAAAAAACACTATCCACACTTACCCCACCCCCTGTGCTTTTGGTGGCCGTAGGCCACCAAATGTACAGGGCTTATTATAAGGGAAAAAAACTTAGCATTTAAAAAACCGTACTAATTCACAGAAAAAAACATAGGTTTCACACACGTTATAGTTAGGAATTAGCATTTAAAAAACCTTGCAAATTCACTGAAAAAACCATAGGTTTCACACATGTTATAGTTAGCGGAAATTTTACTGATAAAAAACCAGTGAAATTGCCCCGTTATAGTTAGCGCAGGCAACTATAACTCACGCGACCGCAATCTTCTGCTGATGACATATGTGTCTTTATGAAAAAAAAATATTTGTAATATATGTATAGCTAAAAATGTATGGAAGAAGACATGGGCAAATAAGTGTCTAAATACAGTATTAGCATCAGCAGAGGATTGTGGTCGCGTGAGTTATAGTTGCCTGCGCTAACTATAACGGGGCAATTTCACTGGTTTTTTATCAGTAAAATTTCCGCTAACTATAACATGTGTGAAACCTATGGTTTTTTCAGTGAATATATATATATATATATATATATATATATATATATATATATATATATATATATATATATATATATATATATATATATATATATATATATATATATATATATATATACATACACCTATAACACTAAATCTAATATAAAAACATTATTTTATCAAATAAATTGTTAAAATATTTTGCACTCCATTGAAAACAACAGTAGGGAAAGTGTTGGATAGCATAAGGGAAAAAATTACTATTCCCACTCCAGTAAGTGCAACAGTAGGGAAAGTGTTGGGTAGCGAAGAGTAAATATTACTATTCCCTTTCCGGAGAGTGCAACAGTAGGAAAAGTGTTGGATAGCGGAGGGGTTCAAATTACTATTCCCACTCCATAGAGTGCAACAGTAGGGAAACATAACGAAACATGGCACCAATGAGTCTCTTCAGGCCAGGCGGTGCTGGAGCTCTGGACCCCACAGTCAGGAGGCTTTAGTCCACCTCCGCGATGTAGTTCAGACCGGCCTGGTCTTGCGGTGTTGGAGTCTATTTACATAGTTCCAATGGTGGTACATCTGGAGCGGTGGTGGAGTCCACTTTGGAGATCTTCTTGCAGGCGCTCTGGTTCCGGTGGATGGCAAACGTGCAGAGTATTGAGGCTGACCTTGGTGGATGAGGGTCTTCCTTGGAGGCGACCTTGCTTGATGGTCTTTAGGTGACCAATCCCCCATCTACAACCTATATGCTTCCCGGTGCCTGTAGTGGAGCTGGTGCTGATAGGGATTCCCCTCTAACAGGAACTCTGTTGAGGCCCTTGCCCCTGGATTGCCACTTGACTGCTTGGGCTGTGCGGGCCTCTCATAGACCACGCTAAGGAGTCGCTGTTGACATCCCAACAGGGCCACAGCCAAGCCCCAAGGGTGGATAGTCTAATGGTCAGGTATGCTCTTCTTTGGCAGGCTTCACGTTTACGGGGGCACACAGAAGGTTCCTGGATTGCTAGCCTCCCATCATACTAGGAGTGTCTCATTGAACTCTGGAAGTCTTGAGCATATGGATCCACCCTGATGGTGCAATGCTCCTTAGATGTTCTTGGTGGTGATGCACCTGGGCAATGAATATGATCATTTTCTTACAATTGGGCAACAGGCGGCGATCTTTTGCATTAGGTGAATTCATAGAGTGAGGAGGACTGGAGGGACCTTGTTGCCACTTACAGTTGTCTTCTGGCAGGTGTACTTGCTAAATGGGGCGCCATTGATGCCAAGTAGCCAGTGACAGGTGAGTGGACAGTTGCACTTTGAGGTCTGAGACCTGGCCGCAGATCACGCTAGCTAGCGGCTTACGATTTGTCTCCAGTGATGTCTCTGCACCCCAGTGGCTGGCTTGTGCTGTTGAACACCTTCTCTAGTGCTGGCATGAGTCCTCTGTCCTGTCGCTATTCTCCTTTTCCTTCTTGCGCGCCTGTGATGGTTGTTTGCCCTGTGGCATCGTGCCACTCTCTTCTCCTCCTTCGCAAAGTGTCGTCCTGCCACGCTCTTCTCCTTCACGATGTGGCATCCAGCCACGCTCTTCTCCTCCTTCTGACCAGGTTCCTCACTCGGATGTGGCGTCTCATGTTCGTGCCACATGGACATCTCGCTTGTTGTGTCCGGTTCTTAGGACTGTCTTTACTTTGCTGCAGACCTGTCACAGGTATGTCCTGTCCATAGGACTTGCTTCTTCTCCTTGAGGCCCTTTCGCGGGCCCCATACCCTCCTCAGGGATTTTCGCAGTGCTCTTCTGCCAGGAAGGCAGGTTACCTTTTCTCTCAAGGATGTCGTGCTTACGCCTCCAGCCTGCGCCGTCGTGGTGCTTGCTCCTGTTTCCGTTCGGGCATGCTTGGCGGGGTCGGTCACTTTGTGTGACGTGCTCCTTGCTTGTGTTGCGATGTGGCATTCGGGCACATGTTGCGTGTCCTTGGAGCATGTTGAGGTGGCCGCCTGCCACGTGAAGTGTGCAACTCTCCTCTTGCCTGTCTGGGGCCACTGGCAATGTGAGGGAGGACACTCTGTGCTGTCTTTGGCCCATTTCGGAGCTTCACTGGTGTGGTTGAGCTGTGGAAGCTCTCCTTGCTCCCTTCAGCATTTCTTCTTCTCTGTGGAGATCTCTCTATCTCCCGGGCCCCTGACCGTGCTGTCAGGTTTGCTGGTGCGGCCTTCTGTGCACCTCTGATCTTGTGCGCTCTGTCCTCTTCTTGGGTACCCTCTCCTGGCACCTTGTGGCCTGTTCCCCTCTCTTACAGTGGTGGTCGTTCACCACTAGTGGGCATGCAGCATTATCTTCTCCAGGTGCGGAGGCCTCAGATAGCCACTGGGAGGGCACGTACCGTCCAGTGCTCCTATTGCTTTGAGTGCACTTGTTGGCTGGGCCTGCCGCCTTTTGGCTTTGCTGTTTGGAGCTTAATTGCCTTTGGTTCCATTACTCTGGCTGGACTTTTCTGGGCTAGGCAGCTTTCAGCTTTCTGGGGGTTCTCTCTCTGTGGGGGTTAACAGTCCCTCCCCTCCTGAATGACAGGTGGTCCACAGGGACGTTTGGCACTCTTTGGACAGTCTTCACAGTAGACTTCCAAAGGCGGCATGTGGCTTCACAGCCTAGACTTTTTCTGAACACCTGGCCGCTCACTTGGCAGGGGCACTGTGCAGATTTTAGCTGTCTCTTCCCTTGGAGCTGTAGCCTTTGACTGGGGTGTGGAGTGGATACCCAGTGGTGCTGCAGCCACTTAACTTGGTGCAAAATGTGTGGTTACAGCTCACTTTTTATCTATGTCTTTTCACCTTTGCCTCTCAATAATGGATGCTGGCTTGGTCCTGCCTCATTGTACAGGGCACACGTGTTTCTTTATTTGAAAGCAGTACCACTCACTGTCACTAGATGGCACTGCAGGTGATTTCTGAGAGGCCCGGCAGCCTTACTTGTGCTGTGGGCCCGCTTGGTTCTTGCTAGCCGGCGGTCACCAAGGTATCAGCTGCCTTTCTTCAGAATGTGACACCCCTCTGGTGAGTGCAGCTGGACGATGTAGCAAGGCATTGTGAGTTGGGTGTGGTGCATAGGGCCTCTGCTACGTGGCGCTATACCCACGGTTCTTCACCGGCCACGGAAGCCTTAATGTTGCGGTTCGTCTTAATGCTGGTATGTGGCTCGCAGGGGTGATCCCAGCTGTGATTGCAGGTATGCCAGTGCCTGGACGGTTTTGCTTTTATGAGCCTGTGAGCCACATTCGGCCTATTAACACCATAGGCTCGTGGATGCGGTTTATACTAACGACTGCCAGGTGGTGCAGGCTTCAATGCAGGAGGCTGCAGCAGGTTTCTTGATGCTGCGGGCCTCACAATGTAGGCGCAAGGGTCAACACGATGCAGGAGCCACGTTTTTGACTCCTGCAGAAGACGGCAGCTCTCGCTAGCCGCTCTGCAATGCAAGGTCCCTCCTGCATGATGTAGTTGCAGGCAGGTGGCCACTAGAGGCGTGCAATGCTGGTTAGACCTATCCTCGTCGTCTGTCTCTGGTCACGGCCTCCAACGCTTCCCAGTCTCTCATTGGGGCACGAGGGGAGCAGCCACTACCCCGCCACAAGCAGTGAGAACAAGATGAGATAGGCTCTTAAAGCTGCAGCTTGTCATGTAGTTCTATGTTATGTTAGTTGTTATGTTAATTGGGATTTGTAAAGCGCATTGTCACCAGGCGGTCTCTAAGCGCTGAGAGAGGGTGCTACCTTAGTCTAGATTGGGAGTGACGCAAGTTACTGCGTGCCCCAAGCCTCCTGGAACAGGATTGTCTTGAGCCTTTTTCTGAACGGGAGCAGGGAATGTTCTTTCCGTACATTTTCAGGCAACTTGTTCCAGATTTGGGGAATGCGGGAAGAGAACGCCCTACCTCTAATGTAGGACAAGCAAAAGCGGGGGAAGACCAAGAGATTGGCCACTGATGAACATAACGTTCTACATGGATTGTGTTTGACTAAACTGTCTTTGATGTATCTTGGCGCTTTGCCATAGATGGCTTTGTGTGCAATGCAGATGCCGTTGAATTTGATCCTCTGTCTGATTGGGAGCCAGTGCAGTTGGCGCAGGAGGGGCGAGGCATGCGTTTGTCTGGGTACCTTGAAGATAAGTCTGGCGGCGTCGTTCATGACTATCTGCAGTCTTGCCAGAGGTTTTCCTGGAAGACCAAGGTAGAGGGAGTTGCCATAATCTAATCTTGCTATGATTAGGGCTGATACAACTAATCTACGGGTGTCAAAGGTAAGAAGGGGGGCCAGTTTGCGTAGCTGTCTCAGTAAGCCTGTGCAAGTGCCCACTATTGCTGATACCTTTTGGGCCATGGATAGCTTGGCATTGATGTTCAGGCCGAGGCTTTTTACCGCCTGTGCCGGTTCAGGGTAATTGCCTAATTCTTGAGGCTAGAAGAGATTGATCCAGGGGTTGGCATCAGTAGTGATGGCCAACACCTCTGTTTTAGCTGGATTGATCTTTAGAGAGTTTTCCGTCATCCAGTTGACAGTGAATTTGAGGATGTTCTGAACTCTGGCCTGGGCAGATGGAGAGTTATCAATCTGAATGATGATTTGGGTGTCGTCGGCGTAGTAGTATATCTGGCATTCCAACTGGTTCAGAGCAGCTATCAGAGGTTGGAGATAGGCATTAAACAGAAGGGGTGACAGTGCCGACCCCTGTGGAACCCGACAGGGAAGTGTGCCTGCATTGGACACTGCGTCAGTCAGTTGTATTCTCTGGGAACGCCCATCCAGGAAGGACGTGAGCCATGTCAATACCTTGCCCTGAACTCCTAGATCAAACATCCATGACAGGAGTAAGTCATGGTTGACTGTGTCAAATGCAGCGGATAGATCCAGCAGGATCAGGGCGCATGGTTTTTGGGCATCTGCCCTCATCCTTAGCCCATCCAATACTGCGAGCATAACCAATTCCGTGCCATGTGAGCCGGGAAGCCCGCCTGGTTAGTCTGCAAGAGACAGTTGACTTCTAGGTGACGTGACAGTGCTAGAAGTACATGTTGTTCTAGAACCTTTGAAAGGAATGGAAGTTGGGAGATTGGCCGAAAATTCTTCGAGTTCTTAATGTCGGCCCCCGCTTTTTTCAAGAGCGGAATTACACCTGCCTCTTTGAAGTCCTTGGGGACTTGCCCTGTCTCCAGGGAAGTGTTGAGGAGTGAAAGGATTTCGGCCTTGATCCCAGGAAGGGCCATCCTAAAAATCCCAGGGGGGCATGGGTCCGCAGGTGAACCCGATTTCACATGCCCTAGAAGTAAGGCCAGAGAATCGGGCGTAAGCACGGGACAGGAGGTAAGGGGTTTAACAAAGGAGGGGACCTGGGGGGTAGGTTCTAGAGGACAGGGGAGCGTAGGGGTACGCAGGATATCAGTCAGAAGATCCACTACTAGAGGTGAAGAAGGTTTGAAATAAATTGCTGTCTTCCCTACAAAAGGAGGGCTTCTGTTCCTTCACTTGTCTAAGTTCTTTCAGGATTTTGAAAGTTTCTTTTTGTACATTGTTGGAGGACGCGATCTGGAGTTCATAGAAAAAAGATTTTCTTGTCAGTATGGCGTTTTTATAGACAGAGAATTTTGCATGATATTTTACTCGAGTTTCAGGATCGTAAGCTTTCCACCAGGCTCTTTCGTATTGGCGAAGTTCTTGTTTCAGGCTTCGAAGGGTATCATTGAACCAGGGAGCCCCTTTCCCTTTGTCCCTTATTCTTTCCCTACATGCAGGTGCAAGAGTGTAAATGGCACTATTCAGCCTTTGTATCAGGGTGGTACTTTGAGCGTTGGGGTCACCTGGAGTGGGACTACAGGGGCAGGATTTTTTTAGGGTCGAGACCAGGTCCTCTGCTCTGATCTTGTTCCAGCTCCTAAAGATTTTCCATTCCGGGGTTGGAAGGGTTTTTTTCGCCAAGGTTGGGAGACGGCCACTAATGATATAGTGGTCGGACCAGGAGCAGGGTCTAATGTCCGGAGGGTCCGTGTGTGGCTGGGAGGTCCAAACCAGGTCAAGTGTGTGGCCTTTCTCATGGGTGGGACCTGTCACAATTTGGTGGAATTCCAATGCAGTCAGGGCCTCGTCCATTAGTGTGGCTTGGCTCTCTTTGGGAGATTGCTCCCAGTGGAAGTTGAAGTCTCCCATAATTACTATGTCTTGATACCGTGAGCGTAAATCGTGGGTCAGTTCCGTCAGGTAATCGATGAACCTGGATGACGTTCTCGGGAGGCGGTATATAATCAGGGCGATAATACAAACTGGCATGAAATAGAATTTTGCCCCTAGTACATCCGCCCCTTCAATGCTTTCTGAAAAGAGCATCTCGGCCTTGAGGAGATGCTTGTAAAAGAAAGCAACCCCACCCCTCTGCAGCTGCCTGATCTATTATGATAGAGGGCTGTGTAGTTAGGGGGGGTGGTGGCTACCAAGTCTGGGGTAGAGGATTCCTCAAGCCAGGTCTCGGTGACACCTAAGATATCTGTGGTGTCATCTTGCAGTAGGGAAAAAACCTCTAGATTGTGTTTTTGTAGGGACCGGTTGTTCAGGATTGCAAAACTGAGTCCCGGGGGGTAAGTGTGCCCAAGTGGACTAGGAGAAGGCTCTGCGTGATTATGATAGATCGCAGATTTACGCGGCCCTAGTAGCCCTTCTGGTTGGAGTATGGCTGTAATTGAGTTGTTCAGTGGTGCTAAGTTATGATTAAGGTGGTGAATAACAGCCAGAGTATACACATGTCCCGGACCAGGGGTCATGGCCCCTGGACCCGGTCGGGCGCAGACGGGCTCAGACGGGGTTGCCTTAGGCGCGCCTTCGGCGCGCCAGCGGTGCGCCCGCTGTGCGCTTGCTCCAGCTTGATAAAAATACCCTAAGGCTCCGCCCACCCACCACTCAGCCCTGCTGTGCAGCGGCTGTCTAATCAAACACTAGACCGGGAACCAAGCGGAAGTGCTTGGGCCGGAAGTGGGGACGCACTGAGGAGCGAGCAAAGTGCGGGATGCACACAGGTAAAAGCACAGATAAAAGAAACTGAATTAAAAGGATTCCGTTGATTTAAAAAAAATTAGGTTTGAACAATGTGCAAAGAAAGCAATAGTGCAAACAAATGCAGGAGGAGGGTAGCGAGCGCGGCAGCGTTGCGAGAGACCCACCTTTGATCTGAGCAGGGCTTTCTGATCAGCGCGCTTGCTCCAGCTTGATAGAAATACCCTAAGGCTCCGCCCACCCACCACTCAGTCCTGCTGTGCAGCGGCTGTCTAATCAAAGACTAGACCGGGAACCAAGCGGATGTGCTTGGGCTGGAAGTGGGGACGCGCTGAGGAGCGTGCAAAGTGCGGGATGCACACAGGTAAAAGCACAGATAAAAGAAACTGAAATAAAAGGATTCCGTTGTTTTTTAAAAAATTACGTTTGAACAATGTGCAAAGAAAGCAATAGTGCAAACAAATGCAGGAGGAGGGTAGCGAGCGCGGCAGCGTTGCGAGAGACCCACCTTTGACCTGGGCAGGACTCTCTGATCAGCGTGCTTGCTCCAGCTTGATAGAAATACCCTAAGGCTCTGCCCACCCACCACTCAGCCCTGCTGTGCAGCGGCTGTCTAATCAAACACTAGACCGGGAACGAAGTTGAAGTGCTTGGGCCGGAAGTGGGGGCGCGCTGAGGAGCGAGCAAAGTGCGGGAAGCACAAGCACAGATAAAAGAAACTGAATTAAAAGGATTCCGTTGTTTTTTTAAAAATTAGGTTTGAACAATGTGCAAAGAAAGCAATAGTGCAAACAAATGCAGGAGGAGGGTAGCGAGCACGGCAGCGTTGCGAGAGACCCACCTTTGACCTGGGCAGGACTCTCTGATCAGCGCGCTTGCTCCAGCTTGATAGAAATACCCTAAGGCTCCGCCCACCCACCACTCAGCCCTGCTGTGCAGCGGCTGTCCAATCAAACACTAGACCGGGAACCAAGCAGAAGTGCTTGGGCCGGAAGTGGGGACGCGCTGAGGAGTGAGCAAAGTGCGGGATGCACATAGGTAAAAGCACAGATAAAAGAAACTGAATTAAAAGGATTCTGTTGGTTTTTTTTTAAATTAGGTTTGAACAATGTGCAAAGAAAGCAATAGTGCAGGAGGAGGGTAGCGAGCGCGGCAGCGTTGCGAGAGACCCACCTTTGACCTGGGCAGGACTGTATGTGCAGCTTGTCATGTAGTTCTATGATTGCCTTGCATTACATGCGCTGCATGCGGACGGCTGCCCCGTGGCGTAATGGCTGCTCGTTCTTCACCGTGGCAGACTCTAGGAATGTAGGCCATGTGTGGCTGTGGATGCCGGCGCAGAAGGCGCTAAGTACTGGTACAACAGGGCAGCTTTCTCTCCTGCTATCATGGTCTCGCAAACTCTTGCCAGCAGGGAACATGAGTACATGCAAGCCTGTTGGGATTTATACACTCTGCACTCGCTTTGTGTGGAGTGGTCTGCAGTGATTCTGGTCACCTAACTCCAGCAACCTTCTACAGGAGGGTTTTGCAGTCTGCTCGCCCTGTGGGTGTTGCAACACATTTCTTCCTTTTCACCGCACTCAGTAGATGTTGCACTGGTAGCAGGGGGTGCCCTAGACATGGGCTTTACTGTCCTCCTTGAAGACCAGCGAAGGAGCTGCCAAACGCGCGTGGGTGTCAACCCGCTTGTCACCATTGTGGTGTCTTTGGCCCTAGGCCCACATGCTGTACAAATGACCACAATGACACGCAGTAGTTGGGTACTGGAACCGTCCCAGGGCACGTGCACCTGGCCCTCTTTTATTAGGGGCACCTGACCAGTGACGCCTGTGATGGGTGGGTGTAAAGTGTGGTTTGACACCAAGCGGAACACTAAAACATGTCCAGCAGGACAATACACCTGGTAAGTATGGGGAGCAGGTCGGGTTATGTCACAAGTGCATTTGCCACTCTCAATATAGAATTGTACTACTTGTGTACACAGACGCATTATGCGCACTTTTGGTTTGACCCACCCAAATATATGGCTCACCTTGCTGGGAAAAAAGGCATTGTATCCCCCACACCCTTACAGACTGTATTGTGGCAAAAGAGGTCTGTCAGTAGAGGGGAAATAGACACAATAGCGTGTACATGTGCAACATGGGAGGAGCTGAGAAAAAAGGCCAATATTGTACCACTGAATGCCCCTATTGCCCCACTAGCCAGGCACCCCTTGTTCCCTTCCACATCATAGAAGGTGGCCCAAGCACAGCTGCAGAAGCTTAAGCTCAAGACATGGGGAGACCTGTATTCGCAGGACACGTTTCTCACTCTAGAGGACCTATGACAGCATTCCCATATAATTCAACTTGACACACTTTTGTAATACAGACTGAAGGCCGTGAACTTATAGTAACACTTTTCCGAGCAGTGCAGTCAGACACACTGAGCAGTTATAGCGCTGACAAAGCAAGATGGGAGGCACATATATGCCCAATAATGGACAACATGCAGGAATATTGCTGTGCACAAATGGGAGAACTACTGCTTAGTAGTAGACTGCGATTGATTCATTATCATTACCTCTACAGAGTATACTATGCACCAGCAGTGCTACCCAGATGGGAGCTGCGAGAGGATTCTAAACGTGCCTGATGTGGAATGGAGTGGGCTGGCTTTTTTCATTTGCTTGGTCCTGTGCACGCATTCATAGATTCTGCAGCGAAGCGTTCAGCATGCTGCAGGACATAGATGGTAGCCTGTGACTCCCAACCCCCTTTGTGGTGGGTACAGATGAGCCCACACCCCATGCACAAATATGTATCTTTGGCCTGGCTGTTGGCCAAGAGACTGGTAGCATGGTAATGGGGGAGAGGGCAAGATCAGACGCTAAAGCAGTGTTTAACAGACATGGCACATTGCAAAATATACTATGACCCCCCCCCCCAACGCATCCCACCCCAGTGGCATTTGGGTCCCATTCCGCTGTTTCCTGTTGCAGACAGACAGAGCAGAAGACCCCTGAAGTAGACTGGCTAAGTGGTCAGATATAAGAAAATGAAGGAACCACCCCCAAAAAACAGAAAAGATAAGAAAAAAAAGACACTGAGGTTATCAATTGAGGAAAAGTGTCTGTTGGTGCGATTACTATATACTATCATAGAACATAATGCATACACTTGAGTGGGATTTGCTAAAATGCATTGTCATTCTTCTGCACTTCTGTTGCCGGTCCTATTGGTCCACTCTCTGACAAGTTGATCTGTATGTTTTGTGTGAGCATTAATAAAGAAAAAGGCTAATAAAAAAAGCAATGCATGCCACGTTACACTCTATTATATGCATACTATCCAAATCATCACAAGTGAGGTTGATGTAGTGCTTTTTCCTGGTCTTCAATCTAAAGCGCTAGTGTTAAACCAGGAGCAGGGTTAATGCCCTAAGGATTTTGATGTTCTAACTGGACTTGATCAATATATAAATCAAATAACAAATAACATTTGAGAGTTAAATGTAAAGCACATAAAGATTCACAATAGAAACTGCAAGTATTTTGATGAAAACCATCAAGGTTTATTAAAAAATTCAAGGCATTACAGACAGCAATTAAATGGCAGAGTCAGACAGTTAATCATTTGTCGTTTAAAATCATGAAGTTTAGAATGAAATGCAAATGTTGAAATAGCAGAATAGAGTATTTTTTAGCTTTAGTAAAAAAGCCATAAATCGGGAATCATTCTGACAGCGTCTTCTTCCAAAGATCAGGGGAGAGCGAGACCAGCACCCTCTTGTGGTGTCAGATGGGTGAGCCAGCATTGGCGACACCAATTGACAGGCTGAGTTAGTGAAGCTTCCTTTATTTCTCCCTTCCTCCTTCACAGCTGCACAAATCTCTCTCAATCTTGGATTTCTGTCCCATAGCGTCACTTCCCTTTCACAGCCACTTCGGCCATGAGGTCTGCTGCCCAGGGTCCATGCGTCTGACTCTACTCCTCTGGTTAAGGCTCATTCTATAAGGTGAACTGCAATAAGGTTAATACATTTTGTGTAAATGTGCAAAGATCTAGAAATCACACCCAATCATATTACAGAAAGAATGATACAGTTTAATATCACATTTGTAAGCAGTGTCCCACAGATTTATATAATTAAGTTTCTAACCTGGTGCTCCTGTGACACTTCATTAGTTACAACAAATCAGCTACAAATCAAGGTTAAATTCTCATGAGAAGCACATCATGGTCCCAAAAGGTGTGACTATGGGAAAGCCTTCACTACGCTAACAGAGCATGAAAATGAAGTTTAAGGTTCAGGCATCAGGTTGTACATGAGAGAATGACAATGTGTTTCATAACATTGCTTACAAAATATCTTTTATATAGCGAGTTCACAGTGTGGAAAGGACAGAAAGATGACTATGTGCAAAAATAGAATGTTGAAATTCAGGCCTAAGATATCCATGTTACAATCAACACAGCTTTTCAGCCGAATATCTTGAATTTATTATGCTGATAACATTGTGTTAATATAATTATGTTTCCATTAAAATCGTTATGCCAACACTCCATTTAATGGTTTTTCAAACCACCACAGCACCACATTTTATTCATTACAGTTGCCTCTGATTACAGGTTCCTGCACCTGGCTTCTTACAACTCCTTCATGTCATTGTACAGTCTAGAGCCAATGTTGTCTGGTTCAAGATTTGGATCAGTGACATAAGATTGATCCATAAAACATCAAATTTCGATAACAAACATATTGACTCCATGTACTTCACTATAAAAACCACAAATATCAAGATTACAAATATGACTGTTAGAAATACATATGTTTAAAATATCGATTCATACAATATTGACTACAATATTTTCACCAAAATATTTACATAATCATTAATACAAAGATTAAAAAACACTTTTCAGATTAAACAATTACTTCAAACACCCAACTCTTGTTATACCCACATTTAAATTAAATAAAAAAATTGTAAATCAACAAAATATTTACCATTGACACCCCAAAAATACATATATAAAATATAGCATTAACTACAAATATTAAAACGCCAACCTATATACATATATATATATACATAAATAAATCTATTACCAAAAATATCAAACTATATATTATGCATAAAAAATAAAACCTAAATAAGCCTTTGTCATAGGACTCAACTGATAAAACAATTGAAACAATACTAATCCAACCAATAAAATAAAACTATAAGCAACTTTAACCAATAAAATAAGACAAACAATTAACGGGCCGATTCCGATCTCGCTTGGAAAGGCACCGAACGCGATCCGGCTGGAAAAAGTATGAGCCGTACGCGTGTTTTCCGCCCGACTCGTACAGCTGTACGAGCAAGCAAGTACGATGCGAGCAACGTGAAATTCACCGACCGAGTCGTTTCCAGGACCGAACCGCTCCATACGTCTCGTCCGTAAGTGAACCGTACCGTGCAATGGATGCGATTTACGACTGAGCCAGTACGATGCACGCGTCGGACAGCCAGTGCGAGCTGAAGTTTCTGGCTCGTAAACCGTCCGGGAAGTTGCCTTTGGGGGTCCGCGTCAGACCCCCTGTCACCCGCAGCCTTACGACTCAGACACAGGGGAGACCCAAGGGTCTTCCCAACACAGGCATGCACGGTGCGGATGGCACCGACGCGTATCCACTGTAGGGGGCGCCCTTGTGCGAGACGTACCAATTCAGTCAGTGGGAGCCCGTGTACGCGTCATACGATCGGCTCCCATTGACTTCTATGGGAGTCCGACTGAACCGAGTCCGGCAGCATGCAGCCGCATCGTACTCGCTCGGTCGGACTGCAGGACTCTAGCTCAGTCGGAAAACACTCTCGATCCGGCTTGGTCGGAGAGCTTTCCGACCCAGATCAGAATCGGCCCCTAAATAAACAATATAAAAGGCACACTAATTTAAACAACAAAATACTTCAAAAATGACAAATGCTGCAAGACGAGGAAACTCTCCAGGATTTTCTCAACAAACCATTAAATAAGAAATATATCAACCCCTACATAACCAAGTAAGTAATACTTGTATTTAAACTAGAATGTAACTGTTATGAAACTTAAAGTTATAAAATAGCAAATAAATATTACACACTCTCCAACTATTATCATTTTACATAGACTTCTTAAAAGCAAAAATGTACTACTTGAAAACTGATAAACTGCCAGAAAAAAACAACTGTCACAGACCAGCTAAATTATATGAGAAAGTAGGTATACATAAATCAATAACAAATTATACGCTCACCCAAATAGCGAACAAAAATAAACCTAACAACCTCAAACTCTACAGACTATCAACAAAGTATCATTCAAAATGTAAAATATGTTTTTTTTATATTCAACAGAAAAGAAAGCACCTGCTCCACTTTTGAACACCCCCAAAAGGAAAGCTGCAAAACCGTGCAAAACATCTCAACAAAACATACATAAAAGTAATTGCATTTTTAGCATGTTAATAACACATGTGCAAAAGTTAAAATATGATATATATATATATATAATTATATATATATATATGATGGCGGTCATGGTGGCAGCAATAAACTAAAAATTTGAGCACTCACTTGGTGGTTCGCTTCCATTTGTTCCTGAGGAGAAGGATTTCGGAGGATTTCGAAAAAACGGAGTTGTGGAATATATATATATATATATATAATCTACTGGCAGTCGCCAGTAGATAGTTATAGTTAGGACTGTGTTTCCATAGGAAATCTCAAAATTCTATTTTGAATAACTTTGGCGCCGGTTGACGAATCTTCGCGAAATTTTCAAAACTAATGGGGCGCTCCGCTCAGCTCCTACCCTGAAAGTCTCGGGGGGATTCGTCAAGCGGGGGCTGAGAAAAAAGGGGGGTCCCAAAATGCAATTTCCCCTTGCATTTTCCCATAGGACCTTTAGTCGAAGGTACAGCCCGAACGGCTGAACAGAATTACTTGAAATTTGGCAAAGAGGTAGTCCTCAGGTCAGGCATGTGCCTTTTGCATATATGGAGTCAATCTGTTCAGTATTTACAGAGAAAACTGCATTTAAAAGCACATACATATCTATAGCCGCGCATCGTGCGCGCACCCTAACGTGCGCGAGCGTAATTCTGATTGGTTGTTACATGTCACTCAACGTTCGAATCGGTCGAAATCAGGAAGTGTCGGCCGCCATTTTGTTTTCAGTGCGAGAGTGGAAAAGGAAGGTGGCGAACGTGAGAAGGGGGCAGGGTAGAGAGTTCCTGATCCCCTAGCCTTTGTCAGGGGGTCCATGAAGGACCCCGAAGGCAGAAAAAAACATTTACATTTTTTTTTTTTTAAATCGCGGGGGTGCGCGCACGGTGAAAAACCATTAAAAAAAAAACATTTTTTAAAACGTATTTAATTGAAAAATAAATATATTAAAAAAAAATACATACATAACTTAGCATTTAAAAAACCTTGCAAATTCACTTTAAAAACCCTAGGTTTCACACATGTTATATAAAAACCAATGAAATTCCCCCCGTTATAGTCACTTCAGATAACTATAACTCGCGCGACCGCCACTCTATCACAAGGATGATGTCATCAGTGATGTCAAGAGTGATGCCACTGACCATGTCATGAGTGATGTAATATGTGACGTCATGAGCAGAGGATTGCGGGTGCGCGAGTTATAGTTATCTGAGGTAACTATAACGGGGGAATTTCATTGGTTTTTTACGAGTGAAATATCCACCTAACTATAACATGTGTGAAACCTATGGTTTTTTAATATATATATATATTAACACAATACTTACACATACAATGACAGAGGCTGCCAAATTTTTCACCAGAAAGGAAAGCAGTTCCTAAATCACATGGGCTACACCTACAGTCTAGGAAGTGCAGCATCAGAAACTATAAACTGGAAAGGTACTACATATTATTCTAGTGCATGCTCTGGGAGGGTAAATGCAAAATATGATCTTGTAATTCATGTAAGAGAGCACAACTAACCCCCAAATGTGACAGAAATAGAAGTAAGAGAAATATTGCAATATGTAAGAGTGGAACGCACTAGCTCCCAGGAACTCACAAACAAAATCCTGAAAGATATACTGCTAAAAGTCCCCAAACACATAAAAGGGCAACTACTACCTATTTCCACTTTAAAAAGGTTAGTTGCACAAGTTTAAAAAGCCGCCAGCGATGCCCCACCTGTCCCTAGTGGAGACCAAGACAATCACATGCCTGAACATTAAACAATTACACAAAATGAGAAACTATTCCTTTTACATGACAACCTAAATAGTGAGAAACGATTCCCAATATTCTCTATAGCAAACAACTTAATGAAACTCAACTAATGTCAAGCCTGGATGATGGATGCAGCCTTCAAAATGTTTCTCAAACCATTCACTCAGCTATACACCATACATTCTTAATATCAAAACACAAGTATCCCTTTTATGTATCCCCTCCAACTTAATAAACAAAGCAGCACTTACTACAAGCTTTTAAATCATATAAAAGATAAAACCAATAACCACTACCTCCCAAAAATATTCATTCTCTTTGAGTAAGCCATGACTCAAACCGTTCTAAAAATATCCCCCGAAACAGCTGTACAAGGCTGTTACTATCATTTCATCAAAGTATATTGATACAAACTGCAAAAATCTTCACCGGGTGCCCGAATGCAACCTTAGCTGTCGGACTTCCAGGCCACAGAATCGGTGGTCTGAAGAATGTCCCCAATCCAGCAGCATCCCGACCGCCGTATTATGAGACTATCACCAGGCTGATTGTGTGTTAGTGGTGGTGGAACAGCGGCAGCATGCTTCACCTCATAAAGAGGGCCTGAAGCATATGCTACCACAGTGCAGGGCCACTTGCACGTCAGGTGCACTATGTATCATGCATCATGTCGTGCATGGCACACGTTGCACACTACAGTGTAAACAGAGGGGTGGCACAACATGTGCCCCAAGCACAGTCAATAATGGTCAAAATCGTCATGGGACCCTGTTTGGGTCCCCTTCCCTGCCTTTTTGTCAACCTTTTCATGGCATGGTCCATGCAATGGAAAGGCCGGTGGAAGGGCAGGTCATAAGCGCCACAGCGATGCCGGCACTACCTCCATAACCCACCACTTTCCCAACCGCAGCGGGATCCAAGAACTTGGCAGTTGCGGCAGTCTTGTAACAGATCGACCACGCTTCTCATAATCAGGCGGTCGTACCAAAGAGGAGGCGGTGGTCGGATTGCCATGGACGGTACTACGGTCTCAAGATCGCGGTAGTCATAATCAAAGCCTAAGTGCAGAACATTTCACAAACAGCCAATTCCTCTTTGAAATAAAAAAAATATTGCACTAGCATATGTCCCTGTCACAGAAGTAGCCAACCACTACAGGTTATTAGTAGAAAGCCTTTTCTGTGAACAAAATGAAGACAAACATGGTCCCCTAGTGGACTATTTTGAGCACACTTGGGTTAGCAGACTGCATTGCTCCGGACACAGACGCAAACCCAAATTCCAAATACCATGGTGCAATGTCTATGACAGCACCTTACTACAGGAAGCCAAAGAACACAGTAGAAGGATGCCTTTCAATCCACACTAAGCAGAACTCAACCTACTCTATACAATTTTATAGAAGCATTACAAAAAGTGCAGAGCTACCAAGTACTATGAATGGAGCGATCTGTTAGCCAAATTGACCCTAAACCTAGCATTCAAATGTAAAGAATGTATGAATGTTTGAGATGCTACAATTTAAAGTCAAACTCTTCATAAATAACAAAGGAGTAGATTACTTAAGAATTTTAGCCAATAGCACATTATAAGACAAATGTTAACCTACCAAATTCCTCAAAAACAATGACAAGCTCTAAACCAACATACCAAATCTTTTCTAATAATAAATATAATATTTTATTAGAAATGTAAGACAAATATTTAAAATATCAATGTTAATAAAGAATGATATAATAAAAAAATATATAAATTATTAAAAAAAATGTAATTGCACATAAAAATCACATACATTTGACTTAAACAATATATTATCACATTTCACATTTGATTATAAACCAAAACTGATTTCCTTTAAAAAATAAAAAATAAAAATAAACCTCAAATGCCAATGGAATGCGTTCATAGACAAAAACCTGTAAAGTAAATTAAAAACTCCACCCACAAAACACATTATATTTCCAAAAATACATATATGTAACAGTTAATTATCACAATATAACTAACATCACACAATTTAACATAGCTAAATGAAGAATTACTAAAACTGAGCACAAAAACACAAAACAGTAAACTAGTGAAAAACATTAACATCAATACATCTAACTATACAAAAACCCCACAGGCCATATTACAAATAACTAACTTTTAAACCTTCCTCCTAAATCCACATACCCTCAAAACCCTTAAAAAGGACTTACCTGTTCCGAAGAACAGCAGCACCTTACTGAGACCTGGTTCTGGGAAAATAAACTAAAAATAACAAAAAATAGATTACAAAATAGAAGGTAACAGAAAAAAATGGCTATTAAATGAAACTACCAAAAAGACTATCTCCCCAAAGAAATTAATAGAAAATATTGTAAAAATGTTTAATAAATGTTTACAAATTGTAGAAAATTATTAAACATGTAATGTTATACACAATTATTAAAAAAATATAAAGCATGCATTTCATAATAGTATAAAATATGTACAATTATTTAATATATACTTATAAAACATATGTTAAAATAATGCTGAAAATATATATATATTCACCGAAAAAACCATAGGTTTCACACATGTTATAGTGAGCTGTACATTTCACTCGTAAAAAACCAATGAAATTCCACGTTATAGTTAGTGCAGGCAACTATAACTCACGCGACCGCAATCCTCTGCTGATGATGTCAGATATTACATCACTGATGACATATGTGTCTTTATGAAAAATAAATATTTGTAATATATGTATAGCTAAAGATACAGTATTAGCATCAACAGAGGATTGCGGTCGCGTGAGTTATAGTTGCCTGCACTAACT
Organism: Triturus cristatus; assembly: GCF_964204655.1. Classification (NCBI taxonomy): domain Eukaryota; kingdom Metazoa; phylum Chordata; class Amphibia; order Caudata; family Salamandridae; genus Triturus; species Triturus cristatus. Next base: position 707,055,861 of record NC_140580.1, on the reverse strand, counting down.
ATAACGTGGAATTTCATTGGTTTTTTACGAGTGAAATGTACAGCTAACTATAACATGTGTGAAACCTATGGTTTTTTCAGTGAATTTGCAAGGTTTTTTAAATGCTAATTCCTAACTATAACGTGTGTGAAACCTATGGTTTTTTCAGTGAATTTGTACGTTTTTTTAAATGCTAAGTTATGTATTTATTTGTAATTTTTGCGCGCACGGTGGGCGCACCGAGCGCCCACATTGCGCATTTCGTACCGTGCACCCCTCGCCATTTTTTTCAAAATAGCAATTGTTTTTTTCTCCCTTGGGGGTCCTTAGATTAATATATTAAATGTGATTGTTAATGTTTTTTTTTAATTTTTTTATTTTTTTACCGTACGCGTACGGTAAGCTTACCATACGCGCACCCCGCGATTTTTTAAAAAAATTATTAAAAAAAATGTTCATACTTTTTGGCCCTTCGTGAACCCCCTGACGAACGCTAGGGGGTCTGCAACTCTCTTCGTTGCCCCCTTTTCATGTTATCTACCTTTTTTTTTCAGTGCGACAGACAGAAAATGGCGGCCGATACTTCCTGGTTTCGACCGATTCGAATGTTTACTTTGATCTAACAACCAATCAGAAACGCGCTCGCGCACGGCACCGTACGCGTACGGTAAGCTTACCGTAAGCGCACGGTAAGCGCACGGAGCGCTGCCACAGATATATATATTGATTTAAATGCTATTTTCTCAGGAACTACTGAACAGATTTACACCAGACCTACAAAAGGCACTTTCTTGACCTTATGGCTACCTCTCTGCCAAATTACAAGTAATTCTGTTCAACCGTTCGGGCTGTAGCTGTGTCTAAAGGTCCTATGGAAAAATGCATGGGGAAAACGCGTTTTGGGACCCCCCTTTTTTCTCAGCCCCCGCTTGACGAATCACCCCGAGACTTTCAGGGTAGGAGCGGAGCGTAGCGCCCCATTAGTTTTGAAAATTTCGCGAGGATTCGTCAACCGGTGCCAAAGTTATTCAAAATAGAATTTTCAGATTTCCTATGGAAACATGGTCCTAACTATAACTATCTACTGGCGACCGCCAGTAGATAATATATACAAAAATTAAGAAATGTCAAAAAAAGTTTTAACGATGAAAAATAAAAGTTGAAAATGTACAACATACAAAGGTGTAAAATAATGGAAAATGTCTTATTTACATAACTTTATATATTTTTAAGTTTTTACTTGAAGTATATATGATCCAAAATGTAAAACTATAGAATAATTCAAAATTTGAAAGAAATACAAATAGAAACATGTGTGACATTTCTTTATTATTCAAAATTTGGGGAATGTGTTGGACACTGAAGAGGTGACATTTACTATTCCCAATCCAATCTAAACCAATTTGGGGAAGGTGTTGGACACTAAAGGGGTGACATTTAATATTCACACTCTAACCTGACCATATAGGGGAAAGATGTTGGACACTAAAGTGGTGACATTTACTATTCCTGCTCCAATCTAAAACAATTTAGGGAAGGTGTTGGACACCTAAGGGGTGACATGTACTATTCCCACTCCTCTCTATACAAATTTGGGGAAAGTGTTGGACACTAAGGGGTTTATACTTAATATTCCCTCTCCAATCTAAAGCAATTAGGGGAAGGTGGTGGACACTAAAGGGGTGACATATCCTCTTTCATCTCCAATTTAACTATATTGTGGTTGGATACTTAAGGGGTGACATTAAGGGGCCGATTCCGATAGCCGGTCGGACAGCTGTCCGTAGCCTAACCGTGCGACTGACACGTACCCGGAGCCGGTCTGTCCTGTAGAGTAAGTACGATGCGCATAACTGCCAAAAACACGACCGACACGTAGGCTGTGAATCAAGCCCCATTCTCCGTCCGAGCCGTAACTCCTAAAGATGAACCGAGTCGCCCGGAAGCAGTATCCATAGCAGTTACCGGCATGACAAGTACGATGCGTACTTCCTACGCGCCGGACGGGTCGTCACGTACGGCACGTCACAGCATCCGGAATACAAGCATATCAGCTACGATTCGCGTCACAAATCAATACACGGCTACGAGACAGACCAGCTTGCAGCGGGTACGAGACGGAGCAACAAGCAGCGTGTATGACACGAACACATCATGAATCCCATCGCGCAGGTCATACCAGTACTCTACATCTATGACCGGCTCAGGAACCAACGCCGACGGCGCAGGCGGTAAGTTAGACACCTACCACACAAACAAATGACACGTACCCGCAAAATGGCACACACACACAGGGGATCCACATCCTGGCCACTAACAACAGCCCACCATAGGGGTTGCATGGCCAGCACCACTAACATGCCCACCCATAGTGGATCTGTTGCCCATCACTACTGCCACCCACCCCCATATGGCTGATGTTGCCCATCACCCCTGCCACCCCCAGTCATAGGGCTTATGTTGCCCATCACCCCTGCCACCCCCACTCACAGGGGACCTGTTGCCCATCACTACCCATAGGGCTTATGTTGCCCATCACTACTTCCACCCCTGCCATAGGGCTTATGTTGCCCAGCACTACAGCCACCCCCAGCCATAGGGCTGATGTTGCCCAGCACTACATCCACCCCCACCCATAGGGGACCTGTTGCCCATCACCCTTGCCACCCCCAGCCATAGGGCTTATGTTGCCCATCACCCCTGCCACCCCCAGCCATAGGGCTTATGTTGCCCATCACTACAGCCACCCACACCCATAGGGGACCTGTTGCCCATCACTACTGCCACCCACACCCATAGGGCTTATGTTGCCCATCACTACTGCCACCCCTGCCATAGGGCTTATGTTGCCCAGCACTACAGCCACCCCCAGCCATAGGGCTGATGTTGCCCAGCACTACATCCACCCCCACCCATAGGGGACCTGTTGCCCATCACCCTTGCCACCCCCAGCCATAGGGCTTATGTTGCCCAGCACTACAGCCACCCCCACTCATAGGGGACCTGTTCACCATCACCCCTGCCACCCCCACTCACAGGGACCTGTTGCCCATCACCCCTGCCACCCCCACTCACAGGGGACCTGTTGCCCATCACTACTGCCACCCCCATCCATAGGGCTTATGTTGCCCAGCACTACAGCCACCCCCAGCCATAGGGCTGATGTTGCCCAGCACTACAGCCACCCCCACTCATAGGGGACCTGTTGCCCATCACCCCTGCCACCCCCACTCACAGGGGACCTGTTGCCCATCACCCCTGCCACTCCCACTCACAGGGGACCTGTTGCCCATCACCCCTGCCATCCCCACACATAGGGCTTATGTTGCCCATCACTACTGCCACCCCCAGCCATAGGGCTGATGTTGGCCAGCACTACAGCCACCCCCACCCATAGGGGACCTGTTGCCCATCACTACAGCCACCCCCACCCACAGTGGACCTGTTGTCCATCACTACTGCACCCACGCCCATATGGCTGATGTTACCCATCAACCCTGCCACCCCCAGCCATAGGGCTTATGTTGCCCATCACCCCTGCCACCCCCACTCACAGGGGACCTGTTGCCCATCACTACTGCCACACACACCCATATGGCTGATGTTGCCCATCACCCCTGCCACCCCCAGGCATAGGGCTTATGTTGCCCACCACTACTGCCACCCCCAGCCATAGGGCTTATGTTGACCATCACTACAGCCACCCCCAGCCATAAGATGGGTGATGCGCAACACATCCAGCATACTCCAACATCAGGTATGTCCGCAAAATACATCCCCCTAACATCATGACAACAGTGTGTAGTCTGTGATAAATGCCCACAACAGTGATTATGTCTACGAGCATACAATGTAAGTAACAGCACATGTGTGACCAACACATGAGTGTGACATACACAAGGCAAGCATCACCATAGCATTGTGTCAATGTAAAAACAACACCCCCTCACTGTCTAGAACAGAAGTTAAGTGGGGGCTCCCAAAATGCAGCAGATGTCATCATGGTCAAAGCTGCAAATAACAAACAGCATGTATGATCCCTGCTCCCAACACATCAAACACTTCTGGGGCAAACTAGTGGTTGTGTCCCATATACACAGAGATGTGGTGAGGCTAACAGTGCTGTGAAAACATAACACACTCTCGGCCATGTGCAGACAAGCACCACACAGGGGGGCTGACAATGCATACAGCGTACAATGACACAACAGCAGAAGTGACCATCGCCAATCAAAGCAACATGTGTAGACTGTAGGTGTCAGCTCACAAACTCACATTCCATGCCAGCAATGGCACCCAACAACCAGGATGAATGTGCACAATGATGTGAAATGACGCACAGGGACAGCATGCAGAATCACAGAAACAGCATCCAGACAATTGCCCACAACAGTAATACCAATGCACTGGTGCAGATGCACAGACAGGCAAACTCACACTGCACATCGGACACAACATGTGTGTGTGTGTGTCACAGTATCCCCAGGCAACTACACAACACATGAGGGGGGCTGAACCACAGTGACACAGATGAAAATGAAATGCTCACAGAGAGATGTCCACAAATAGTTGATCCTGACACACCCATGTAGCTGCAAAGGATGACATGGATACCCACCAGAAAAGGATACATATCTCATGGACCACAGGGAGTACCTCACATCAACACATCAGTATTCAACATTGTAAACCTAGCATAACAGGTGCAAGGGCATGTAAAACAACAGCAACATAATGTACAGCTAAATCAAGTTCACAGGGATAAAGAAAAAAGCTTTATTCAGTGAAGTAGAGTGACAACTGTCACACCTTGCTTGCCTACACTGCTAAGGACGGGGGTCATCCCCTTGGAGGGGCATACATGGGGGCAGGCCATGCACCGCAGGGACAGGATCAGGGCGCAGCAGAAGGAGGCAGTTAAGAGGTGGTGGATGCAGGCGAGACACTTGCAACTGCAGTGGAGCTGACTGAAGTGGTGGGTGCTGTCACAACTGTGGGGGCACAAGTCAGATGGGGGGGTGCCGGCACAACTCCAGTGGGCAGGTCAGATGGAGTGGATTGGCTCACCACTGCAGTGCCCAAGTCAGATGGGGGGGTCATGGGCTCCAAAGCAGTGCCTACAACCATGGGAGTGGAATGGGGGACAGGTGAGGTCGGCAGGGCAGGGGGGGACATGGTCCCCACATCAGTGGCACCAACTGTCTGACCAGGTGTGGAGGAGTAAGTGCTAAGGGGGATGGCCTTAGCATTTTGGGGAAGGTGTATCTGTGTGTGGGGGAACCCGGGGCAGGGAGTGGCAGGGGAACATCTGGAGTGGTGGCCTGGGGGATGGAAGATGGAGACTTTGCCTTGGAGCTGCGTGGTGGCGGGCGGGTCTTGCTCTTCTGGCACCGGGGGGACTTACGGGTGGGTGTCTCTGTCTGACTGCACCTGGGGGAGGGTGTCTGGGTATGAGGGGCACTCCCTTCTGTGTGTGGGGACTTCCTCTTCTCCTTGTAATCAGGATCTGCAGGGTCGGTGGGAAAGAGGCCAAGGTCACAGAGGAAGAGCTTCTAGGGGGATGGGGTTGCAGGTGAGGCAAAGGAAGGGGGCTGGGAGGGAGAGGTCTCGGAGGACTGCGGAGTGATTGTGGATGACTGTGTGTGTGTCAGCAAACCAGCCCCTGTGAGTGTGGAATCAGTCCCCTGCGCTTGCTTGTGTGCACATCTAGGCCTTGGTTTGGGGGCTTCTGTGCTTGGGACAGGTAGGGTGCTAGGATTCGTGGGTGGTGCAGGGGTAGGAGGGGTGCAGGACTGTTTTTTTTATTTTTTTTATTAGCATTTGAAATGTATACAAGTCAAATATAACCATAACATTTTGGTCACAGTACAACAGCATCCGTCATCCATTTTAGCATAAGCATTTAGTTCACTTGATATTGCTGTAGGTATTGGGTCAAATATGTCCAGTAATCTCTTGGTTTCGACCTGGGAGGAAGTTCTTCTTCATACGTCTTTAGTGTATCCTTACAATACGTTAAGTCAGCAATCCAGTCTTTAAGGTTTGGAATCTTCCTGCCCTTCCAGCAGAGCGACACCCTCCGTTTGGCCAGGAGCAACGCAATCACACAGAATTTGCGCTTTTGGGCCTTCACCCCAGGCAGCAGACCCAGCAAACAGGTGCCAATATTGCAGTTCACCTCAACTCCCACCATAGTCCCCAGCACCCGTGTCACCCGCGTCCAATACTCCATAACCTTCCCACATGACCATGCCAGATGGACAAAATCCTCCCCCTCCTCATTGCAGCAGTCACACCTAGAGTCCGATCGCAGCCCATATCTATGCAATCTAGCAGGTGTGTAATATGTCTGGTGTAGGTATTTGAAGTGGAGAATGCGGAGATTGCCATTGGGTGTTAACATACCAGTCAATGTGCAAGCTACAGCCCAGTCTTCCTCAGTTAATGGAACATCGAGACAGCTATTACACTTTTCCATGGCTTTATGTGTATTTGCCGCTATGTCGCTTTGTATTTTAGTATACAGCGTGGAGACCAAGCTTTTGGCCGTAGGCGTGGTAATTATCCACTGCAGAGCGGATAGTGCCGGCGGTTCAGCCGGGTACGCTGGATAAAGTTTTTGTATGGCCTTTTGTATCCTGTGATAGTTAAATTGGAACAATAGTGTCTTATTACTGATAAATGTCAGCTTTTCAAGTGTTTTGAAGCTCCCATCTTCATAAAGATCCCCCATAGTGTCGATTCCAACCTGTCGCAGTAGTCCCACCCCCACCGCTTCCTGTGTGACCGAAATCTCTGGATGCCAGTGTAGCCGAAGCGCCGGGGCGTACAGCGGCAGCTTATTAGCCTTTCTGCCCATGATGTGCAACGCTTTGTTTGTGGCATCGATCATATTAATGTCATTCTTATGTAATGGAGGCCTACGATGTGTTATAACAGCTTCCAACGGGATCGGCAGAGCATCTCCTTCCTCAATTGCAGTGTGTGTGAGGTACGGGACTTTGTGATACCAGAAATGCGCATATTGCGCTTGCGCACGCAGGTAGTACAGCAAAAAATCAGGAGCTCCGAACCCTCCTTGGCAGTAGGGTAATGTAAGCGTCTGCAAATCAACCCTGGCCGTTTTTCCCGCCCAGATCAGTTGGAGGACCATCGAGGTAATTCGACGAAAAACCTCAGTTGGAGGCTGGATAGGTATGTTTTTGAAAAGGTACAGCAGTTTAGGCAATATCACAATTTTTACAATGGCTATGCGGTCCGCCAAGGACAGTGGTAGTTGAATCCATCTCCGCACTTTCCCTTCCAGGGCATCAATTGCCCTCCCATAGTTAGTCCGTATAACGATTTCAGGGTCACGGTGATACCACACACCCAGATATTTTACCGGGTCAGTCCTCCATTCCAAAGGGTACTCCATGGGGTGCGGTTGCGTGCTGTCCGTCAAAGGAATAACCAAGGATTTATCCCAGTTTGTATTTATACCTGAGTGATATGCGAATTTAATGTATTCCCTCAGTAGCGGGTTCAAATTTTCCCTTCGGTCCCTCACATATAATAACATATCATCAGCGTACAGTGATATGTGCAGCGGTCTTTGCGGGAATTGAAGAGCCGAATAGTGATGTCCCTGCCGAATTTTACATGCTAGCGGCTCTAGCGCTAGAGCAAATAATAACGGGGATAATGGGCACCCTTGTCTAGTACCCCTGCGGATATCAATGGGCTCCGAAATATATTTATTCACCCGGATTCGCGCAATTGGTGCATCATACAGCAGTTGTATCCATTGGAAAAACATGGGCGGAAAGCCCATCCTCCGTAGTACTGTATTGAGGTATGTCCATTCTATCGAGTCAAAGGCCTTAGCCGCGTCCAGAAACACCGCCGCAGCCTTGGTCGTGGGTGTCAGATAGTGCGACAAGGCAAATAGAGTCCTTGTATTATGTGCGGTGGAGCGCGATGGGATGAACCCAGATTGATCAGGCAAGATCAGCTTGGGCATTAGAGGGTTCAGCCGAGCTGCAAGCAGTTTGGCCAGTATCTTATTGTCCACATTTATAAGAGATAAGGGCCTGTACGAGTCACAGAGCTCTGGATCTTTCTGCGGTTTAAGCAGCGCCAGAAGCAGTGCCTCGCGTAGAGACGGAGGTAGTCTCTGCTGCTCATGGGCATTGCCGTACATCTCAACTAGGCGAGGGGCTAGCTGATCCACAAAAGCCTTGTAAAATTCGCATGTAAAGCCATCTGGGCCCGGAGCTTTACCATTTGGCAACGTTTTGATCACCTCCGCGACCTCTTCCACTGTGACAGGCAGAGACAGATATTCCCGATGTGCGTCCGACAGCCATGCTATCGCCACATCATCTAGATACTCCATGATTTCAGCCGAGGTTGCTGTGGGTCTGGAGGCATAGAGTGCTCCATATGTAGTCACGAACTCGCCTAGAATTTCCTTTGCGCCATGTCTTTGTTCCCCCTGCTTATTGCGAACCGTATGAATGTTCTGTGGTACATGACCTTCACATATTTTAGCTGCCAAGTGTCTGCCCGATCTACCCCCCTCCCCGTAGGCTCTCGCTATCTGTCTTTTTGCCGTATATTTAATTTCATCTTCCGCATAGTTTTGATACTCGGACTGTATAGTTCTGATGTCTCCTAAGATTTTGGTATCTTGTGTTCTCTCATATTCCCCCTCCAGAATTCGCAGCTTGTCTTCCCTCATCGCTAGTTGTTGCCCTATGTCTTTTAGAATACCAGCGTTCGTGCTAATACAGACGCCGCGGATCGTTGCTTTAAAAGCATCCCAAAGCACGCCTTGATCTTTCATAGTAGGGGCATTTTGAGCAAAATATTCCTGTATCGCCTGCCCAATAGTTTCTACATACATTGGATCTAGTAGAGCTTTTGCGTTAAATCTCCAACCGAATGGGGGTGGCGCATAGTGTGGGAAGTCTAGGGATAGGACCACTGGATTATGATCGGACAGTGTTCTGGGCAAGTGTCTAACCTCCCGTGTCCATAAGGCAATATCCCCAGATACTAGCCAGTAATCTATACGGGACCAGCTACCGTGTGCTGCCGATGCATGTGTGGCCTCTCGCCCCTCAGGATTTCTACTTCTCCAAATATCAGTAAGTCCCCGTTCCACCATTATATCCTTCAATATGTGTAGCGCCCGTCTATGAGGCTCAGTCGTCGACCCAGATCTGTCTAGGTCATCACACAGTGCGATATTGAAATCTCCTCCCCAGATCAAGTGCGTAGCTTGTAGGTCCCTCAGCTTACCCCACAAGGAATGATAGAATTGGGGATCGTCCACATTTGGCCCGTATGTTCCCACAATGGCCAGACTCTGTCCACGCTGTACACCCGTAACAATAACAAATCTCTCCAAGTCGTCTGCCACAGTATTCTCTATCGTAAACTGCAGTCCCCTTTTAATCAGTATTAACACCCCTCTTGCATAGGATGAGTACACAGAGTGATGCACCGTCTCTGCCCATCTGCGCCCTATACTAGACTGATGATTCGGCGCACAGTGTGTTTCCTGTAGTATGGCAATATCTATATGCTGTCTATCTAAGTATGCTAATGTCTGTCTGATCTTTTTGGGGTTTTTAAGCCCCCGCACATTCCACGTTAGCAGTTTGAGGCACCCAGCCCCTACTCGTGCATCCACCATTTTCCAGTAGTCCTAGTAAGGCGTACCCAATATAAGCATTTGATTAGCGCATTCCAATGTATGTCTGAGCATAAAGTGACCTCATTTTTCCACAGCATAAGTACGTGGATTTCAGCGATGCGTCTCATGCACTGCAACCAACAAAACAACTGTCCAAACCCTTTCCTCCACCCCCCACCCACTTCAGCACCCCAATCATGCCAAAGACATACCCCACCAAAATAAACTAACATAACTTAACGGAGTTCGGGGCTCACCCGCTTTGGGGGATCGCCCAGAGCACACATCTCCATCCAACTAAATGGATGTGGACGGGTATACAAGATGAGCTGGAGCCTAGAATTACCATAGCATTACAAGTAGCTTACTGTCATATAGCATATCTCTCATTGCCCATGTTACCAATTGTTTCTGACCGCCCCACAGAAGTGCACATCCGCCGGTCTCTGGCCAGCGACCCAGCTTCCCAACAACAAACCTGCGGCTAATCTCGTCTACACGCGTGCACTAAGGGACCAGTACCAGCGAGCAGCTCTCGGCCCCCAACATCTGGCCCATCAGCTCTCCATCCCTCAGGCCCTTTGCAGTCACAGACAGACCAACAGTGGGTGCCAACATTGTGGCCCCGCGTTATCAGTTTGGTACCCCCTTTTCAGTCATCACCAAGCAACAATGACAGTTCCATCTGGCCTGTGCGCATCGTGGCGTGCCACTGACCAGCAGATCGGGCGCAAGCGCAACATGGTTCATATCGTTCGTATCTACAGTCTCCAGCGGACCATGAAAGTTCCACAGGCAGTGCAATGCAACGATACACTCTCCCCGAAATTCTGGGACTAGCACACATCCGTCATCTTACCATGTGCGTTCATCCCTGCAACCTTACACTCCCTATTTTGTCGGTTTCCGAATTCTTCTCTTCTTCTGCCCGTTAGTCTGCGGCCGGACTCTGTTCCTTTCTCTGTCGATCTTTGCGTTTGGCGCCAATTTGTTTGACGAGATCTTGTGCCGCCTTGGGCGTGTGACAAATTGTTGCTCGGCCCTCATGCGTCACTCAGAGCCTAGCCGGGTATAGCATGGCGTAATCAATTCCAAGGTCACGCAGTTTTTTCTTAGCTGGATTGAATTCCTTCCTCGCCAGTTGGACAGCGATCGTGAAGTCCGGATAAAATTCCAGCGTATACCCCTGGTGTGTGATCTGCCTCTTCTCTCGTGCCAGTCGCAAGATGACATCTCGGACTCTATAGTTAAGGACTATGGCAACTATAGGACGCGGCGGCGCTCCAGGTTTCGGCCGCGGCGCCAAGGATCGATGCGCCCTCTCAATAAAGAACATCGGGGATAGGTGTTCCGCGCCAAAGACGCTGCGAATCAGCTCTTCCGGAACCCCCGTGATTCTTACGTTGTTTCGCCGTGACCGCGCTTCCAAATCCTCCGTCTTATTTTTTAGCACGTCCAGCAGCTGTTCTACCTCCGCACATTTTTGGGCCGTGGCCTGTGAGACATCCTCCACTGCTCCAATGCGATTTTCCGCCTCCACCAGTCTCTCCCCATGTCCATCCAGCTTCACCGCCATATTATCAACTCGTAACGTGATATTGTCCAGCTTACCATTTATGTCCTGTAGGCTCTGCTGAATGGCCTGCAACACCCCCTCCATACCTGCGGCCACCGCCTCTCCCGTGTCGAGAGCAGCGTCTGTCAGCGTCGCTGTGCCCTTCGGCTGTCGTTTAGATTCAAAGGGGAGCTTAGCTTGGGTTTTATCCGGTTTCCCCATGTCCCGTTCTTCCACCGTCAATCACCTGGAAATTCAAGTTGCAAGTATCACCAGTTGGGGTGCCGCCTTCCTCCACTCGCAGTCGCAATGGGTCTCGAGCGATCAGCACACTGGTTCCCAATTGTCGTGCAGCTCCCCAGGCGTCTGCGCCCGCTCCAGCGCACTTCGTGCAGCCCACGTACCTTCAGCCTCCAACAGCCGCCCGAGCCTCGATGTCCACAACAGCGCGCAATGCTTCCCAGATTCACTCACGACTTAGGAGGCCACACAGCAGGTGTGCAGTGCAGGTCACGACAGGCAGCAATCCAGGTGATCTCCAGCCGCCGCACTCCTCACAGGGACAAGAAAGGCGCGCAGTAGCCAGTCTGATTCACTCACCACCGTCAGCCGCCAGCGTTACATGCGTCGCAGGCTAGATCACCTTCCTTCAACCCCTGCCGCGTAGTGTCATCCGCCCATGGTCAGCAGTCCGTTTGGTATTCCACGGCAGCCCCGCTTATCAGCAGTCGCCCCAGGCAATCCTCCGACAGCATAGCAGGTAGTTAGAGCCTCCGGAGCCAGCGAGGGCATAACCCCGACGCGAGCAGCACTCACCCCCGTCACGCTCACGTAGTCAGTGTGGGCTGTGTCAACGTCGTTACTCGGTGATGCCCTGGTCCGCACTTCATGACAGGCTCACCCAGATCGAAAGCCCGAGCTGATCACCACCGCCATTTCGCGCCACCCCATGCGCCAGCACGGAGTCCTTCAGAGAGCCCCCAGCTCACGTTCGCAGCACTTACGCTCAGAGGCAACGGCAGTCCCACAAGCTCCAATGCACAGAGGCGGCCCGCATCGATCATTCTGCCGGCTCCCTGCCTCAGCAGCCCTCGGTCTCCTCGGTCGGCGCCATCTTGCGTCCCAATAGCTGCGTCCGTGGCAGAGTGTTTAGCGGCTCATTGCCGAGCCTTCACCGCCGATATCTTGCCCTTCTCACCAGCCATGCATGGACGCTTATGTCCGGGCCCCGTATCTGCAATTTGCCGCAACTCTTCAGCTCCTACATGTTTGTTTTTGCCGTTTTTCTTCCCCATCCGGTGGAGCTCTCTCACAGGGCAGCCATTCCGCTGTGCGCCCTCTAGCGCCCCCCAGGGGTGCAGGACTGTTGGAGGAGGGACACTGCTGCCGTCAGGGAGGAGACGACAGACTGATTGGTCCCCTGTAGGGCAGACATGCCCGAGGAAATGCCCTCCATGAATGACACCAGTTGTCTCAACAGACATGTGTGTGCATGGAGGACCTTCAGCATCAACGTCTGCCCTACATGGATCTGTCGAAATAAGTCCACAGACTCCTCACTCAGGGCAGCAGGGGACACAGGGGCAGGGGGTGCGGTGCCTGGCATAAAGGAGACATGTTCACGAACACGGGAGCCCACAGGGACCTCTGGTATGGGAGCCGATGGGAGGGAGGTGGTGGTGATGGTGGTGGTGGTGGCGGGGGCGGGGACAGCCTCACTAGCTGGGGTTTGGTGGCTGCTGACACCCGCCTCCACAAGGGAGTCATCCTCTGAGCTGCTGTGGCCCTCAGCCAGGGGGGGTGGTGCTGACGACTCCTCTGTGTGGCTCAACTCCCCCTCCGTGCCACTGGGTCCATCCGACTCCTCTCCTTCTGTCCCTGTAAGGCTCTGTGGCTCCTCCTGGTCCGTGGAGCTGTCCCCTTCTGTGGCCGTGGATGTATCTGGATAGGAATAGGAAGTAAGAGAACAACATCAGTCACCTGCACTGACTGCACACACCACAGTGAGCACATCACATCACAGGGCAAGCCCTGGCATCATCAGCTGAACACAGCTCAAAGTGCCAACGCTGTTTAGGATAAGACAATTGTCATTCTCAACATCAACCATGGCACACATATCCCTCCTTGACTTTCACACATATGTCCGTTGCATGTTGGATGCTAACACACCAATGTGCCAACACGCACCACCCACACATTAGTTGTACATGCAAGGGAACATGTAGGAGTATGTCACTATACACACAGCACATCTCTTGCTACTGACTAAGTACACGTGTCCAGATGAAGGGATGGGCAGAGACTCATTCCACATGCTTGTGATGCATGCCAGCAACACACACTATGATGTACTCCTGTCCTGATGGTCAATGCCACAATGTGGCGCATGGTGCACACTTGAACACAATGCAGGTTCACTCATAGCAAGTTAAATGCCATGGCACTGGGATGCCCTGAAAGTCAGTCAACACTGTCTCCTGTCACAGGGCAGGGCATCCAGACAACAACAAAATGCACTGACTCACAATCCTAGCTCTGGGGTAAAGCAAACTCAGCAGATGACCGGCGCACTTGCCCATCCCATGCAAACAACATATCCAGGACCCAGAAGACCCCACATCATGCTAATCAGACATATGAGTCGCAGCAAACACTAATCCCTGTACATTAACACATCACAGTCTGCCATGCATGTAAGCCAGCTGCATGAAGGACACAGTTGCATACACCATTGTGCGCTGTCAGATGATCACACACCTATATATCACACAGGTCTTGTCTCTCACAGACACATCGCAGATGTCATGCTGACCCTCTGAATCATGGACACCTCAGTTGTACGTAGCAACAAGCCACACCCTAATGACACAGAGGCAGACACCTGAGGGCACATGTCACTGAGCAAAACCTGCAATTTCATACACAAGAGTGGGATTACAGAGTGTTTCTAAATGCTCTTGAGGGGGCATGACTGGCCAGGACTAAGTGAAATAGTGTTTAGCCCTGGACAGTAGTCAGGTGGCTAAGCAAGTGTGACATACTTGATATACATACTCCTGAGGCCCAGAAATTGGAGTCCCCTGCTGCATGGGTTTGTTTGGAATACCCCAGCCACATGTTGTGAGTCAGCCCACCAATCGGTACACATCTCAAGGGCACACACAGATCACATGTCAGATCTCAGGCATTGTGTAAACAATTGACCCACCCATGAAACACACAACAGATTCACGGGAACTGATGCTGACCGGTACCTGAAGCATAGCTGACTGCAGGGAGACAGTGCCCTAGTGACACAAGCAACAGATTGGAGGGGCCACACCTGTGGAACAGATGAGAAGGGTGCATCACACGAATGAGGGACCTGAGTTTGGGACTACAAGAGCTACGTAATGTGGAAGTGTGACCAGGACAAAAGACTGCTATTTGCATGTCAGACATAGTACACAGATCAGACATGGACTCATCCCCTTCCTGCTGCTGTCTGGCCTTCAGCTGCCTATCCAGGTCCGGGAAGACCACTGCCAGGATATGGAGCGTGTGGGGAGTCAGGGTCCGGTGTCCACCCCTCCTGCGTGGAGGTGACAGCTTCAGCTGGACTCTAGCTATCCTCTGGGTCCATCCCAGAAGGTCCTGCCACCTCTTCTGGCAGTTGCGGATCCGCCGCTTGTAGACCCCCACAGAACTAACAGCCCGGGCGATGGTCAGCCAGATCTCCTGCTTCTGGTGGGCATCAACCTGTGAGGAGGACAACGTGAAAAGTACATTAACACACATGCCCCAGATTGCTGCAGCACACATTTGGATAGACATGTCATCATCACAAAGGGAAATAAATTAAACAGGTAGTGCAACCATGGGGATTGCAAAAGCACATTTATGTCTGACATGTTAACAATGCCTGGATAGTTTAAGCTTGCTATAATGCACTTTAGCAGCAGGAAAACTATTCATTGCATGTACCTACACACTTTGGGGGATGAAAGTAGTCATTGACAATGCTTGCCAATGGTGTACACACTGCTAGTACTGCTAGTCAGACAACATGCATAATTAGGAAGGCAGTGGACTGTACACTCACCTGCTCCCCTGGTTTCCCATAGAGCTTTCTGTACTCTGGAAGGAGCCCGTCCAGCAGGGCCTGGTTCTCCTCCTCATTGAAGGCTGGGGCCCTCTCCAGAGTACATGCCATAGCAGGAGCCAGAGGATGCAGAGACAGCAGCAGTGGTAGCAGGAATGTAGTCCAGTAGCATGTAGTGCAGGCAAGTGAGCTCCCTGGGGGCCAGCCAGCCTTATATCTGTGCTGCAGAGGCAGAATCTGTGCCATGTGTCCCAAGTGATAGGTCCAACACAGTTGCATTCTATGACTCTGGCCAATCCATTTAAAAGTACGACTCATACACGCCTTCCGCATCGTTCAAATCTTTACCTTCATGGAACACTTGAAATTACAACATTGTTGTAGGCATCCAACTGAATTTCCAGTGCACAACTCGTACAAGTTTTGAATCCGCATCCGTCTCCATGACAGTCCAGAGGAAATGGGTGCGCCCGGCTCATTCAACTGACTGTACAACGCGTATTTTGAATATACACATGCACCCGTCTGCATACGATTCAATGGCCAAGGCGTACGCCTCTCTCGGACCATGCCTGTCCGACGCATATGCATGATAGTCACCCGCATCGGACCTCATTGTATTCAATGACAAAGCGTACGCACGGCTCGGACATTACCCGTGCAATGCGTACGCATTGTCACCCGCGTCGGACCTCATTGCATTCAATGACAAAGCGTACGTACGGCTCGGACATGACCCGTGCAATGCGTATGCATTGTCACCCGCGTCGGACCTCATTGTATTCAATAACAAAGCGTACGCACAGCTCGGACATGACCTGTGCAATGCGTACGCAGTCACCCGCATCGGACCTCATTGCATTCAATGACAAAGCGTGCGCACGGCTCGGACATGACCCGTGCAATGCGTACCCAGTGTCATCCGAGTCGGACCTCATTAGTGTGACTATTATACGGATGCAACACACATATACTGGCCATGGACACCTGTGCACACCTGCCACACTACACCATTGGCCACACAGTGTCCCATGGCATGTAAGGCTGCATTCACTGGGTGTTTGGGGGCCACAGCTGGTTTTTTGGCTGGCACTTTGTGCAGCCACTCATAGGCTGTGCACGTGTACATGGGGGCAGAATCCTTTGTGTGTTGTGCACATTACCACTGTGATGTGCAATTGGACAGTAATGGGCATGAGTCAAGGCCACAGTATCATGTTGGATATGTTTAGGACATGTTACATACACCCTGAGTCCTGGGTGTGATGGCATGTACGTCACAGTGAGACCTGTAGCCACAATACTGATGTGCACCCACAGTCTGTGTGCATGTTGTGTCTCATATGTGCCTGATCAAATGTTCCCAATGGGTGACAGTCTCCACATCCATGTGGTATATGCATCAACCTTGATGGGGTGTGTGTCGAAGAGACGTACACGTAGGGCCGGCAGAAACAACAGTGGCCACTACCTGTGGGACTTACGCTTGCCTTGTGGTGTGTACGTGCTACGCCATGTCCATTGCTGTGTTGATGTGGCAATACAGGGAGCCTGAGTTTCTGCATGGCAAAGATCTGTGATGCCTGGGAGACATGCGGCCTCAATTGTCACTGTGGTGTGTTTTTGGAACGCTGCAGCAGCACATAGGCTGGGTGACACAGACAGATGATTGGCCATTGCACTACATGGGACTCATGTGGACATGTGGAATTGAGATGTAAGGTGGTGGTCTTTTAGGTGACATATGTGCCCATGCCCAACAGCACACACCTCAGTACATTGTGTAATGTCATGAACTAGCATGTGATAGTGATCGTGGTCATGGCCACATGGGTGGATGAACTGACAATCTTCCTTTGTGCATCTCTGTACTGCAGGGCACCAGCTGTCCATCGTCCGTTCCCAGACCTTGCAACCATGCAGGAACGCGACTGCATCAGACGGTACTGCTTCACCAGACCACTGATTGTGGAGTTGGCGGAGCAGTTGGCGCCACATCTGCTACCTGGCCGGACATACCCTACAGCACTGACCCTAGAGGTGAAGGTGATGGCAGCCCTGCACTCCTTTGCTACCGGTACCTTCCAGTACACTGTGGCTACTGCTGGTGGTATGTCGCAAACGATGTTTAGTCGGGTGCTACGCGTCTTGGAGGGGATGTTGCAATTCCTCGACCTGTATATCAAGTTCCCGAGCCCAGCTGAACTCCCTGAAATAAAGGATGCCTTTTATACACTGGGGAGGATGCCAAGCGTCATCGGATCTATTGATGGGACACATGTTGCCCTGATACCACCACAGGCACATGAGCAGGCATACCGGAACAGGAAGCACTACCATTCGATCAATGCTCTGGTGGTCTGTCTTGCTAACATGTTGATCACACATGTGTGTGCACGGTTCCCTGGTTCTGCGCACGATGCATACATTATGAGGAGTAGTCGCATTGCAACGCTGATGTCACAGATGCCAGCTCAGCATGCCTGGCTTGTCGGTGTGTACTGACTGTTTCTCATTGTGTGTGTTTGTCACTGTTGTATTCCGCACTCCTACAAAACCCAGCTACTTGTTCATTTTTGTGTGTGTAGGTGACTCCGGATACCCCAACATGCCGTGGTTGCTCAAACCCCTCAGGAACCCTGTAACACCAGCCGAGCTGCGCTACAATGAGGCACATGGTCGGAGCAGGAGGGTGATTGAGTGGACATTCGGCCTCCTGAAAAGCCGCTTTCGCTGCCTGGACAAGACCGGAGGGGCCATCCCATATGAGCCTGCAAAGGTGTGCAAAATAATCCTTACATGCTGCATGCTACACAACATGGTGGTGCGGAAGGAGGTGCCTCTCATCCAGGGTGACGATGACGACGACCAACGTCCGGCACCTGTGGAGGATCCCGGCCTGGGCCAAGATGCCAGTGATGATGAAGATGAGGGTCCGCTCCCAGCTCATCAACAATTTCTTCACCTGAATGTGAGTTTCCACGGTTGTTATGTGAATGTATGGAGGTAGCCTGGAATGTGTTGTGCCAGCTCTGTTGCTGTCTGAGTGTGTCTGTGTGCCATTTGACTGGATGCGTGCTTTGATGTGTCCATTCAGGTGGTGTGTACTCCACAATAGGGTAGTACTGCTAACTAGTGTTTGTGTAGGTGTTTTGCAACATGTTTTGTGCATGTGTTTTGCATTTCTCTCCTGTTCTTCTGTGCTTTTGACTGTATATTGTCTGTCCTTCCCAGGGTACTTTGCCTGTTGTGTGGTCAACACTGACCCCCAACACCCAGAAGCCAACACCAGTGTGGAAGTTGACAATTCCCATCAACTGATGTACCACACATCCCTGGACTTCCATTCTCCAACACATTGGGAGCGTGTGTCCACTGTTACGTAGAATTACCGTGCAACTAGTGTGGAATAAACGTGTTGCTGACGTGTAATGAACCTGTGCTACGCTTTGTTATGTGCATTGTCTGTCTTCCCACATCTGAGTGACTTCTGCTTACCTCACCAGTGGACTTGTTACCACTGACTGGGCTTGGTGTTGTGTCTGTGCATGACAATGTGTTTCAGGTCAACATCATTGTGTGTGACGAGTAACATGGCCATGATGAGTATGTTTTGTGTTGCCTTAGTGGTGTGTGTCCCTCACATGTGTCACATCCCCATGACTCACCTTACGTTGGTCACATTGTTGCAGTATTTGGCATGCACTGTGTTGTGTAGCAGATCGACATCTCCCTGAACATGACAAGTTGGAATCACAACAGAGGCAAGTATGGTGTACTGGTGAGTTTATTTACAAACATGTGTGAGGGAATTGCACAGGATGGTGGGTGCTGTACAGTGGTTTGGAGTAAAGTCCACAGTCATCTGATACATTGGCCCAACATGAACCCTCCATGTCATGTGGGCGAGTTGTGTGCGATTGGACAAGGTGAACGGGTTGCGCACAAAAAACATTGTCCAGAACAGGTTTGGAGGCCCTGGGGGATGTGCTGGGACATCTGCCTCTCACATGTCCTTCTTCGGACAACCCCTCTTCTTCCGGGGGGGGGGGGGATCCTCATCTGCAGGCCTCTGCGGTGCAGGGGACTCTCCGCCAGAGTCCTCCTCCCTCCCTGTGGCGCTGGCAGATGGTGTTGTGACAGATGTTGTGGGCACACAGGGGTGTGTGGATAGGTTGGTGTTGATCTGGCGGAGGCATTGTAGTATGTCCCAATGCACCGCAGTGATGTCATCCCACTTGGCCTCTATGCGGGCATGGTGGGCGACCTGTTCATGTTGCATGTCCTTGAGGATCCCCACTACCTGGCCAAATCCTCTGGTGCTATCCTGGTACGCATCTAAGCTGCGTGCCAGTTGGGGGTCGTCATGCAGTCCAGACCCCTCTGCAAGGCGCAACCTGTGCCTCCCACCCCTCCCAGCACCCCTCTCCACACGGGCAGGACCAGCGGCGGTATGCACAGGTGACACTGGGACCCCTTGGGTAGTGTTGCTGGTGGTGTTGGTTGTAGCTTCCGGGGGGGTCCTGTGTCCCTGTGCTGTGGTTGTTGATTGTCCTTGGTCTGTCCGTGTTGGCGGGGGTGCCCTGTCGGTGTCCAGATGCTGGAGGTGTTTGTACAGGGGGGCAGATGTTGATGCTGCTGGTGCTGCATGATGGCTCACACCGGAGGGGCCAGGTTGGTCGTCGTCATCCGAAGAGGACAGTGAGAGAGTCAGACCAGAGAGCTCAGTGTCCACCAGAGTCTGGGACTGGGCATCATCCTCGTCATTTGGTGCTGGGTGCCCAGCACCACCTGTATTTGGAAGAGACACACAATGTAATTTATGTTTCTACATGCATCGTTGGTTCACAAGCATGACATTTTCTACTTTTCAAACAGATGCCTGCCTGTGCACTGCTTTTTCCCAGCTTGTCACAGACAGAGTTTGATATTGTTGTTGCCATTTCCCAGCATGGCCTTGTGCTCCCCAAAATAGAGCCAAATGTTAGACATCTTGTCAGACCCTTCCCACTCCCTGTGAGGCGAGTATGGTTCAGTTTGATCTTGCTGGGCCATGTGGGTGGGTGTAGGTTGTCTGTGACTCCCATCATACTCTTGGCTACACCCCTCTTCACAGCATGCCTATACTTCCTCCCTCTTGACTCTGCTTCCCTGTGAGGGGGTGTGACAGCAATGGCAAGATGGCTGACTGTGTAGGCCTGATGTTTGTTGTTGGCTATTTCCCAGCATGGCCTTGTACTCCCCACAACAGAGCCCAGTGTAAGACATCTTGTCAGTCCCTTCCCACTCCCTGTGAGGCGAGTATGGTTCAGTTTGATCTTGCTGGGCCATGTGGGTGGGTGTAGGTTGTCTGTGACTGCGACTCCCATCATACTCTTGGCTACACCCCCCTTCCCAGCATGCCCATACTTCCTCCCTCTTGACTCTGCTTCCCTGTGAGGGGGTGTGACAGCAATGGCAAGATGGCTGACTGTGTAGTCCTGATGTTTGTTGTTGTCCATTTCCCAGCATGGACTTATGCTCCCCACAACAGAGCCCAGTGTTAGAAATCTTGTCAGTCCCTTCCCACTCCCTGTGAGGCGAGTATGGTTCAGTTTGATCTTGCTGGGCCATGTGGGTGGGTGTAGGTTGTCTGTGACTGCGACTCCCATCATACTCTTGGCTACACCCCCTTCCCAGCATGCCCATACTTCCTCCCTCTTGACTCTGCTTCCCTGTGAGGGGGTGTGACAGCAATGGCAAGATGGCTGGCTGTGAAATCCTGGTGTTTGTTTGGCTACAAGTCCCAAGTGAGCCCCTGTGCTTCACACAGCAGCACCCAGTACGGGGTATCTTTTGCTGATATTTCAATGAGGTGTGTGTCAATGCATTGTACCCGTTGAGTTGTGTGGAGTTTGTGTTGAGGGGGGGTGTCTCCCCATGCTGATTAGTATAGTCAGGGCTGTCAGTCCTCCTTCCCATCATGAAACGTGCTTCCATTGTAGGGCGTGCAAGTTGTCTTTCAGGATGTCAGTCAGTGGTGTCCTGCTTCTGATTTGCACACAATCCCTAGCAGGGCCTTGTGCTCCCCACAGCAGGACCCAGTGTCAGCCATCTTGTCAGTCATTTTCCACTCCCTGTTATGTGGGCATGTTTCAGAGAGGTCTTGATTGACCAATCGGGAGGGGGAGCATTATCTGTGACTACAGGCCCCATCATGCTTTTGGCTACACTCACTTCACCTGCATCCCTACTATTCCTTCCTGCCAGTCAGCTGCACTGTGAGGTGGTGTGTTTGTGGTGTCAAACTGTCTGGCAGGGTGTATTTGGCTTAGTGCCACTGGCTTGCTCTATTTGTTTGTAGGTTGGTGCATGTCATGACACAATTCCCAGTCACTATGAGATGGCAGGTATTGTGTTTGTGTGACTGGCATACACATCTTGGGCTGATTATCTATTGGTTAGTGTAGCTTTGCTTGCAGTGCGTGGTTTCACTGTCCCCTTGCCACACAATCTTGGGTATGTTGTTTGTGTACTCACCAGGCTCTGGGATGTGTGTTAGGCCATGGACGCTCTCTGGTGGTAGGATGTCCCGCACCTTCTCCTCCCAGGTCCTGAAGTAGACTGGTTTGGTAGGAGGGCCACCGCCGGTGCACTGACTCAGGGCGTGATATTTTTTGATGAGTTTCTTGACCCTCCTGCGCACGTCATACCACCTGTTCTGGATGTCATCCTTTGTGCGCCTTGCTGGTGCTTGTGCGTTCACCTTGTCCATAATCCTCGCCCACATCTTGGTTTTCTGTGAGATAGGGGTCGTTTGAACCAATGTACCAAACAAATATGGCTCTACTCTGATGATCTCATCTACCAGCACTTCTAACTCACTATCTGTGAACTTTGGATTCTTCTTTGGGGGCATGGTGATGGGTGGTGGTGGTCAGTGATATGTGTGTGAGGGTGCAAGTGATGGTGGGTTGGTGTTGGTTTTGCTGGGTGTATATGTGTGTGCTTTTGTATGAGGTGCTGATGGTGTGTAAGTTGTGTGATGGGTGAGTTGTGAGTGTGCCTGTGGTTGCTGTGTACTGGTGTTTGCTGCTGGCTGTGTCTCCTGTTTGCAAGGGATGATGGTAGTGATTGTAGTCCTTTATATAGTTGGAGTGGTGGGTGTGTCTTTGTCCCATGTTTTTTTATTTGGTATTTATTGGCTTTGTCATTACTTGTTTGGTCCTTTTTTCCTTTGTGTTTTGTAGGCATGAAGGAGACGTTCATGTGATGGAAACGGACGCTGCTGTTGTCTCGTGCGGGCTTCTCTGCCTCGTTCACGCTGCCTGTCTTCTGTGTTTGGTACGCGTCGTTCGCGGCGGTCTCTATTGCTTGTGTGCCGGGTTGTCTGTGCGTGTCGGTCGTGCAGCTTGGTCTCCGTGCGAGTCGGTCTGGTTTTACACGCATTGCATCGTACTGCGCAAATCGTACATCGCGGTTACGGGCTGGCCGGCTTCATTCCAGGTTCGTGTCGGTCGGTGATATTCGTGTCAGTTTTCCGGCCGGATCACTATTTTCCCTACGGCTCGGTCGTACGGCTTGTATTCCGTACGTGTCGGTTGTAATTCACACGCGTTGCATCGTACTGCATGGGTTGTACGGCGCTGGTCCGTGACGGTCGGTATTCGGTCCGGGTCTGTGTCGGTCGGTTCGTTTTGCGGCTGGAATCGGCCCCTTAATATTCTTACTCCAATCAAAACCAATTTGGGGAAGGTGTTGGACACTAAAGGGGTAATATGTTACTGTTTCAACTCCAATCAAAATCAATTTGGGGAAGGTGTTGGACACTGAAGAGTTGAAATTTAAACAATATCCACTTCAAAATAAAACATTTTACATAACATATTACAAAATAAAAATGTTGCATACATAATCAATACTCCGTATTCTCACATAGGGGTCCATTAGAATGGAGGGCGGATGTCCTCTGCCGGGCGGGCGGTAGCAACCGCCGGACCGGCGGCGGACATCCGCCCACCATCGAAGCCCTGAACACTGCCGGTCCGATTAGCATTGCGGTCGTGACCGCAGCGGTGTGATTATACACCCGGCACTTTTCCGCCGGTTGCAGTCCGCCCGCTTGCCTGGCGTGCAGAGCTGGACCGCTACAATTGTGGCGGATCAGGGTCAAGCACCGCCGATTATGATGCCGGCGGTAGCAGGCTTTCCGCGGCGGTGGAACCGCCATGGAAAGGCATGTGGAGAATGTCTCCGGGTGTCCATTGCGGACCCCCAATGTGTTGAGAGGTTGTGTGGGTGCACTGAGGGGGTACCCATGGTACCCCCCTACATGTCCCTGTACCAGGTTGCAGGCACTGTGCAGTGCCTGCAACACAGTGCAGGGACATGCGTGTTTGGACATCGCGGCGGTGCTGCTGGTAGCAACGCCCGCCACAATGTTAACCGCTGCTATCCGACCGCCGCCGTCGGATTTCCACTGCGGAGCATAATAATTAGACCGGCGGTTTTCCCGTGGTCCTGGCGGGCGGTGTTTTCCCGCTACCTTGGCGGTCGGGGTGCTTTTCCGCCCGTCATCCTAATGGACCTCATTGTATTTTTCATATAAAATTAACTACAATGTTATCTAAAAACACACCAATCTAAACTCCCAACATTTATTTACATATTTATTTTTTAAATGATACGATTACAATTTTAAATATTATTAAAAATTAATATAATGTTCACAAATTCTACCATTCATAAACAATAAAAATTAATTTAAATTCATAACACAAAATTAACAATCATAAATTAACAAAATATTTATATCAATTTTATATTTGAAAAAATTAAAACATGTTTTTTAATTAAAAATGTAAAAATTTATACAATTGTAAATATTGCTTTGGAGTAAAATTTAAAAAAAATGTATACAAGGATGTTTAAATATTCTACCAAATTAAATGTATCTTTTTAATATTTTATATTTACTTTTTCTTATTAAAAATATTGAAATCCCTTAACATATAGCTTAATTACCATCAAATTAAGATAATTCAGCCTTAAACACATGCTACAATAAATGTCATAGTACAAATACGTATAAACATCAACAATAATGACATTTTGGTGGTCATTCCTTATTTTTTAGCTTGCTGGCTTCTTCTTCTTTTGTTTAGCCTTAGAACCAACACATGTTTTGCCACTATTTAAATCCTGGCATCCAGTCTCTCGACATTCGTATTTTGTTAAAAGAAAAATTAAAAAGGGGTGTGTACGGTATCTCGAAAAGTCCTTCCTGCATGGGACTGTACAAATAATAGGGAACTGTGGTCACACTTCTATATGCTATGTTGATTTTATCTGGAACGGAAGTACAACCAAGACTAAGAACATGTAATAGATAGGCCGGACAGCACTGAGGAAGTCGTGGGGTACACATCATAGCGACAAAACACACATTTATTCTAAGGCTAAAACAAGAAGAAGAGGTCAGAAGGCCTAAAAATAGAAAGACCATAAAAATGTCGATTTTTATTGATGTTTATATGTTTTTGTACTCTGACATTTATTGAAGCGTGTGCTTGAGGCTGGAAGTTTGTGCATTTTGTACTTTGAATCAGAAACTTTGGGAAAGTTGGGTAAATCTCCCCACCTTATAAAGCTCCACAACTAATACAGGACTTATTTAAAAACACTGTGGTATTGTTTAGTGCGCGCCAAACCCCATCAAAACACCCCTCTTCAGGTTCCTAGCAGATTAAACTATGTTGAAAATATTTAGATAATAACATAAATGTAAACATTCTCAATTATTAATTTTCATATCTTTAAAATTATTACCTTACAATTTAAATTGAAAACATATATTTTTTAAAAATCTCCTTGTCCTTATCCCCCCAAAAATCAATATCCTGCAACTAAAAAAATAATTCAACAATTAATTATATACATTACTGCAACAAAAGACCGTAGTCTATAAAACCAATAAATACAAAATACAACAACAAGATTTAAAACAAACTAATCAACAGCAGTTCACATGTCAAGCTAGATGATACTTTTTATACTCCAGAAAATTTGTTTTTTAAATTGACCTTCTATTTCCTGATAATTATTAAAAGCCAATTAATAAGTGCAGATTATAATATTTAAAACCTAAACCACATTTACGATTTTCCTCCAGGAGAGTATAACATTTTCACTGTTTACAAACAATAGATTAAAAGCCACATGGAATTTCAACAGCAGCAAGAGTAAATAAGTATTGGGTATCAAAGATAATTAGGGGTGCACACATGTTTTTTCTGCCACATTTTCAACATATAGGTTGCAGATAATTTTATCGATAAATAGTGGACATTCTTAAACCTGGATTCAGTCACCCAAGCTTCCTTCAGGTCTCTCTTTGAGAGTTGGGGTAGGTCATCTAGTTTCTAGTCGACAATATGTCATTTTTGTGCCATATTTACCAATCTTTTCCCCACCTCTCCTACCTATATTAGGTCACTAGCCACTATTTATTTAGCACAGAGCAAGCATTTTATAAATATTCTCCCCACACCTAGGTTTACCCCAAAATCTCGTGGTAATTTACAGGCAAGGTAGTTCTGGGAAAGTATCTCTACTTCAAGTCTTATAGCCAGGCTAATAGCCCTTGGGTAAGCCTATATGTTTTTTTAAACATTTACCTTCGCATTTATCCCAATTTGGGTCTGGGCTAAGGGATTATATTTCCACCCTGTACAAAGATTATGTGGGGACCATGGCTTTATATTTCTGTAAACCCGGGAGTCAAGGAGAGTACTCTAAAATTATTTAAAAATTTTACCAAGCCTCCAGTTGTTGAGAGGACCTGAGCATACCCAAATTCCCTATGCAGGGATCAGTTTAATCTTGAGTTTGAATGGCATTCCCAGATACTTGTATAATGTTACTACCTCCACTGGTTTATCTCCTATTATCAACTTATATGGCTTAGCTTTCTTACCAAGCATTACAATATTTGTCTTATCCATATTGACCGTAAGGTCATCTACTCCCACAATAGTTACGAAATTCTTCTGGTTTCCTTTGAAGGCCTGCTTGAGTCAAATGCATAATAGCCAGGTCATCCACATATAATAAGCACTCAATATGTCTTGTTCCTGTTTTTGGTGAGACCGCCTACGTTTCTAAAAGGACTTGTGGCAAATCTGCAAGGTATAAGGAGAATAGCAAACCAATATCTAGAGGAATTTATTTTGAAAGCCATCTACTAAGATCTAGCTCAGTTTGCCCCCAATTATCGCAATGAATTTCTTCAAGGATCAATAAAAGGCACTTTGAGATACCCATCTTCCTCAATTTGAACCACAGAATTTTACTGCAACTGGTTCAACGGTAGAACGGAAGTCAACAAAGCAACAAAATAAACTTCTGGTTGTCTCCAATGCTTTCTGACCTATAGTCCTTAAGCTAAAACAATGATCAATTGTTGAATGACCTTGCTTAAACCCACCTTTGTTCGATGGGCACAAACTTATTTGACTCTTCCCACTCCTTCATAAACAGTAAACTTGCCTTGGAAAGTAACTTAACCCCAACATCCATTAAACTTATCAAACAACATATTTCTAGGGTCAAATAGATCCTCTTTCTTTAATATCAGTTTTATTACTGCTCCTTTCCAGCTGGCCAGGAATATTCCTGTTACTGCAATAAAAACCTTTGAAAAAAAGCGAGTCCACTATTTAGGATTTCAAAATAATCACAGTCCAGCCGCTTTGGTTAACTTAAGGGAGAACATTATCTTATTTAGGGGGTCCATATTTAAGAGCTTCAATAGTACCTCCTGTGGTGGGTGGATGTTGCCCTCTATGATCCTCCCTCTAGGCCATATACATACTGCCCAAATAGAATATCTACACATCTCCCGGAACTGTGCATTTAATTGGATCAATTTCCTTCCTACGACCCTTCTAAACTAGCGTCCAAAGTTTTTTCATATCTTTTGTAAATAAGGCATTTACCATTACTTCTTAATTAGTTTTGGAGTAATCAGATGTCTTGGTCCTCACCAAGGACACATATTTCCTGTGTACTTTGTTATAGGTGTCTCTCTCCTCTGTACATAATGGAGACTGTTTCATAACCCCCATTTTCCTCAAACTTCTTTTCAGACCTTGGCATTGACTATCAAACCAAGGCTGCCTATTTACAACAGCAAGCGATTTTAACTTTTTAGCAGAGGAGTTATACTTTCCAATTAAGGGTGTTAATCAATCTACCACCTCCACAATAGTCTGACCATATCATTCTAAAACCTGACCTTCCTCAACTTCCTCGAATAAGAGGGATTTTGTTACCTGATATTGCAATGCTAAATTCATATACTTATCATACAATCTGGTAGTCAGTTTAGGAAAGGGCATCTCCATTGGAACTACAACTGTTCTTGGATGAAGAATTGAGTTAAATGTCATTTCAAGACCCCAGTGATCACTGCCCAAATTTTCATTATTTTAAACTCTTTACAAATCTTGAAACACCAAGCTTGTAAAAAAATATAATCTATTGGGCATCTCTGGTTTCCATAAACAAAAGTTTGAGCTGCAGGAATATCATCCTTACAACACCCATTTAAACAAACAAATCCTAGCTTAGCTATTTCATTGGCAAGCAGCATATATCTCTTCAACTGAAAACAGTGTGGAAAAATGGCCTGTGGGATTCCATAAGCCTTCAGCATTTCACCATACAATTTATCAGCCCTAAGGGGATAACCGTAAATTAAAATCACCCCCCTAACATGATAGGGGGAGTCCCTGACAATTCTAACAAGGATACAAAATCACTTTCGAATACATGCCACGTTACGCACCTTCTCTTAACTTGCATACACCTTCACAATTATGAAAGAATTCATAGGTAGATAACTATCATACAGTTGTAAGAGGCACACCCAAATCCAATCACAATTTGTGAGCATTGAACTTTCCCCATTTGCACATTTTGTTGAGCGTTACACATTTTGTTGAGATTAATGTAAAAAAAACTGTTAAGCGCCCTGCACCCACTTGGTTGACTGTTTTGAGAAATGCATTAATTCATTTTGATTGGGTTTATTACCCGCTGACCAAGTCTCCTGGAAGCAAATGATTAAATTTCCCTTCCAGACCTTTCATAGCATAACACAGTTATTAAAAGCTCTCAACAAAGTTGACCAGTTCAGGGGTTTCCATTTGTTCACCTGTTACCCTTTCTTAGCAACCTCCAAATACACATTTAGGGCCTCATTATGAAGTCAAAGCGATACCAAAGGGGATGATGGACGGAGCGCTTGAGCAAATCAAACACTCACCCCCAGTCAACTGATCTGGGTTTAATCCATCATCATTCTTTAGCTCACTCCACCACCCCAGTTCCGACATAGCCATATGCAAATCAGTCTGACTCTGTGCCTCATGGGAACAGTCCAGCCTGAACTGCCAAGCCATGTCTTCCCTGGACCGGAAACAAGCATCCAGGGACCGGTTTCGGGTTCATAACCCTCATCAGCCAGGCTATCTTGAATCCAGTGGCAAAGTGAGCAAGGGACCCACATCTGGGCATACCCAGCCTACTTAGGGCGAACAAAGTGATACCAAAGGGGATGATGGATGGAGCGCTTGAGCAAATCAAACACTCACCCCCAGTCAACTAATCTGGGTTTAATCCAGCATCATTCTTAAGCTCACTCCACCACCCCAGTTCAGACATGGCCATATGCAAATCAGTCTGACCCTGTGCCTCATGGGAACAGTCCAGCCTGAACTGCCAAGCCATGTCTTCCCTGGACGGGAAACAAGCATCCTGGGACCGGTTTCGGGTTCATAACCCTCATCAGCCAGGCTATCTTGAATCCAGTGGCAAAGTGAGCAAGGGACCCACGTCTGGGCATATCCTGCCTACTTAGGGCGAACAAAGCGATACCAAAGGGGATGATGGACGGAGCGCTCATTACGAAGTCAGTCAGAAAGCATTCCGAATGACTCCTTGTCGGAATCGGTTCAGACCGACTCAGGTTCGGCGAGTCTGGCCGACCGACTGCGATGTTTTTAAACACCGTTTGGTCGGACTCCCATTGACCTCAATGGGAGCCTGTGTTCCGACCGACAACACAGGCTCCCATTGAAAAAAGGGGTGGTTGCAGAAAATCTTGCACCCTATGGTGCCTGCCACACAGTGCATGGTTGTAAAGCGGAGACCCATGGGTACCCCCACGGGCCCGAACTAAAGGCCTCTGGGTGAAGGAGGGCCTGATACGGGCTCCCAAAGTTAGTTTCCGACAGCCGTTCTCTGTCTGAGAGACCGATTCGGAAAGGCTGTCCGAATCCGACATTGTAATACGTCAGTCGGAAATGCGGTCCATAGAGATGTACGATTTGGCTCCTACCAACTCAAAGTCTCCGAGTGCCGGTCATAACCGAGTCGGAAAGACCGAATGGTTAACTTCTATATTAATCGGTTGGTTGGAAATGTTTCAGTCAGAAACATAGGTTCCAACATGGTTTAGGAAAATCCAAATGCAGTTCGGAGCCTATCTGACTGACATCTTAATTAGCCCATTAGTGATTTGAGATCCCTCCTATTCATATACAATTATTTCAATTCCTGCTCTTGACCACAGGTGTGCACCTTTCTAACAATTCTAGAAGAAAGAAACGGTTTCCTTGCTCGCTCTGGGAAGACATCAACCCTATTTTTTTATTAGATGGTGCTGCCTCAGTTACAGCATCTTTTTTGCATTTTTCCTTATTCCACTTTGAGATATCTTGACTTTTATCCGCATTTCTTAGTGCAAAGGCTATTAATCACCTATGTATTCTCTAAATGTTTCCCCTCCCTTCCTTTGTTTCCCTCTATCATATACACTTTATGTAAATCACCAGCAATTTAAGAGGGGGTCTTCCTAGACCTATGTACAGTGCTACAAGGACCTTTTTTCAATGGTGCACATTTCAACACCCCACAATGTAATGAACGCCATTTCCCCACATAACCTTGGAAACCGTCTAATAATCATTATCGGTTTTGTAGACACTTAAATAGAGTTTCCTTTATTTTATCAGACCCCCCCAATGGGCTCGGAATCCAGATTGGGCACCGGCCTTACCAGCGTGGGCATACAAGAGTTAATAGATTTTAATTCCAATATAATCTCTTTTAAAAGTCCTGCCTCCGTTTCAAGCTTTATTTTGTTGCAACGGTCGACTTCAAAAGACCATATAGAGATTTTTGTATCAATACAAGGACGTCCAACATCCTTGAGTACTCAGCATCCAACAGAAAGATTTAGAAATTGTTGGGGCCAACTTTGTGAGAATTGTCCTCTTGTAAAGATATCATTTGATCGTGCTCTCCCCTGGATATCTGAAGAGGCAGTACCCTTTAGGTGAATCTCATGTTCAGTCTTCTTTCCCCCTACCCCCATGGTTTCCCTTCCAACATCCTCATCTCCGGAGATGAGTTCAGACGGAGAGGAACAAGGAAGACATAGTGAAATAGATAGGCCCGGGTGTGGTCAACTGCCTAAGATGGCAGAGGCACAAGCAGTGCTCCCAGGCCAAGCCATTTTATCCTGAATTGTCCGCAAGTAGTGGCTTCTATCTGCAGGAACAAGAAGGTGCCAGATTTACTATCCATCTCTGGGGGTGTTGGGTTGGAGTTACTACCGAGCAGCCTGCAGGATGTGCCTGTGACTGCATGTCCCGGGTGACGTGCATGTGCGAGTTGTGGGCCCTCAGAGTCGGCGCTTCAGTAAAGCATGCATCAGCTTTGGCGTTCAGTGGTGCCTGTTGGCTTGGGACACACTGCTGTGGCAGTGACTAGGCTTCTGCACTGGCCTCCCCCACTGGAGATGCCCTGCCGAATAAACAATGTGAAGATGTGATGAAGAGGGGCTGGCCTGCGAGGGGGCCTGCTATTAGTGCTGCCTGGAGTGGTGGTAAATAGGGGTGTTAGTCGTCCCCTGCAGCGAGGGCT
The DNA here is from genome assembly GCF_964204655.1 of Triturus cristatus. Classification (NCBI taxonomy): domain Eukaryota; kingdom Metazoa; phylum Chordata; class Amphibia; order Caudata; family Salamandridae; genus Triturus; species Triturus cristatus. The sequence goes on along the minus strand of NC_140580.1, from coordinate 707,024,592 downwards.
GCGACCTGCGAGGGAGTGAATGCTTCGAGAAACAAGTTGTTGATGTGCAGCTGGGACATGGCCGACTGCCTGAGATGGTGGGAAACCTCCACCCCAGTAACAAGCGGCGGCGCCCATGTGGACTACTGAGTCCCGCGCTAACCTCACATTGACCTGCTGATCACCTCTATTGGAGAAGCTTGGCGGAGAGACCGGCTGGAGAGGACTACGGAGATGGGGCGCACCATCGACTAGGCCTGCACCTCAGGCTGCCCGGACAGGCAACTGCAGCGAGCTGCTGTTGACCCCTAAAATGGAGGCCACGGCCTGAAGCAGATGGACATCTCGAAGCATCATGGGTGTCGGCAAGTGGCCAGGACGTGAAAAACCACCTGGAACCGCAAACAGCTTTTGCCACAGTAAGAAGCAACCGTGCCCGTTGGGGCTTCTAAAATCTGCAATGTCTTGCAGGCTGTCAGGCTTGAAGCGGGCAATAACTGAGACTTCCCTGGCCCGGCCCGAGGGGTTTTACTGGGCCTAACGTTGGTGCATTGGCAGTGCGGCCTGCCTCCTAATGGCGCGGGGACTGTCTCCCAGGCACAAGCCCCACCGCCCGAGGAGAAAAAGACAAACTCCCCTCCTCCTAAAGCATACTCAGCCCCCCCACACCCTGGAACAACAGGAGAACAGTTGTGGAGGGTCTCACCGTGGGATTTCCCTCTCCCCGGCCCCGCTGGAATGGCAGACTGGAGCATGCTGGCCGCTGCGACTCTGCCGCTGACCGCGGCCCCCGCAGGGGGCAACTAGAGTGGTCGGCGCCCTAGTGTCGCCTGGGCACCAGTCCCCCCTCCCCGCCTCCCCCTCCTGGGGGCAGGGACTCCGGCCAGTGTCCCCCTCCTCTTTCCTGCCCGGAAGTGACGCGACGGGCGTCACTTCAGGGGCTCCTCTGGGAGTGGGGGGAGGACCACTGGTAGTGTACTGGAGCTAGCAGGAAACTGGGAACCTGGGATACCGACACTTGTACCTCGCTTGGTGGGGTTGCGGTCAGCCAACATAGTGTGCTGCCGTCCCAATAATTGGGGTAGCAGCGTGTCAAACACAATGGGACACTATGTCAATAGAACATTTGGCACGCCCAGTGTGTAACTAAAACTAAACTTCAACGGAGCAGGTAATTTGTCACCGCTGGGGATGCTCCGGGCTGGCGATGGGTACCCCCACCCCGGACACCCTCTTATCTGGGAGCATTCTAGGATGGGTTAAAGTAGGACTTAGCCAATCCGTAATGCTTGGACCATGCCACAGGCAATGCGCACTGCTTAAATCAGACAGATTCTCTAAGCCAGTATGCCTGAGGGGTTTCACCACAGAAGGAGCTGAATGGGCATGATTCCCATAAGGAATAAGGGATACATGGCAAGGGCATGAGGGTCCCTTGCCCATGGCCACACACTTTCAGTTATGAACACTCCTGCGCGTCAGGATTTAGCAAACAAAGGGACTGTTCAAAGGTTAAATAAAATTCCTCTCGCCAGAATAGCCAGAACAGGCAGGCGGGTAGGGGAGTGGTCACCTAGCAAGCGGCCTGCTGTCCTATAGATGGACACGCAGGTTTTCAGGTGCACGCGGTGCTAGGAGAACGGCAGCTATGTGAAATCAGCACATAGACGGGGCCTTGCGAGCCTGGGTGTCGGCGGCCACCCCGCCCAGAGCTGGCTCGGGGCTGAGGCAAGTGAAGCAGTGGAACTTTCCCACATGGGGGTGAATTGCTTTTGGCACAACTCCCCAGGCCTGACGGGCCTTTTGTTTCAGCAGACACTATCTGACCCAGGATAGCGTCAAGGGCTTGGGAAATAGATGGGGCCATCCATAACCAGCAGGGATGGTTCTCTTTCATCTGGATTGCAGGAAGCTCCAGACAGGAGATGTGGCAGGTAAGACTATAGCTGTTTTGGTGGGGGGCTCTGGCGGCGACGGTGGCCGCCTCCAGAGCTGTGGCGGAGTTACAGGGCGATCTGGAAGCAGGCCGGTACCAAGGGTACCTCGGCCTGGCACCATAGGGGGTGCCAGAGCCAAATCCGAGGAGCCTCATGGGAGGGTCCCGGAAGCCGTGTCGGCACCCCGCTAGTCCTTCGGGCGGTTGTGGGCCTGAACAACCGTGGGATTGCTATGCTACGCTCCGCCCCAGGAAGGGGCGTGAGTCGAAGTTACCAACGGTCACGTGATCCTGGAAGAGGATCACTTGGACGGCAGCAAAGGCGGAGTTCGCCCCAGTGCTGCCCGGCTCATCAGGCGGGCAGGCGGCCCAGTTGGTTGCCTGCCCTTGGATCGCCCATAAGATAACCCACCTATTACATAACGGTGTATGTAATAAACCTGCAGCATTTTGTACCCAATCAAACAGTCTGTGTGTGTGTTATTATTGGGTAATGTATTTTGTTGGAGGGGGGACTGAGGGGTGCCAATGGCGATACTATGATTCACGAAGAGGCCTGAGATAATGCCACATTTCACCATGTTGCTGTTTCCTGTGCACAGTAGTCCAATTTGCACTGGCCACTAGAGCATTATATGAGACTGCCCCCTGCTATTGGCTGCCGGTTTGCAGGACTCGAACCTTGGGCCCGACCCCAGGACATTGTGGCCCTTTCACAAACTGTACTAACGCAAACGAGCCCGAGACTGCTGCACTGCGAGTGATGGCACTGGTGCTCACTTAGTGTTCCTTCTCCCCGTGACTTCTCTGGAGTACTTGAAGAGATCGCATATCCTAGGAAACCTACGAGGGTGCGAATCCTAGCAACAGGTGAGGAGTTCCCCCCCAGGGATGTGGTGAGGCACCATGGGCTGCATGAGGGGAAAAGTAATGGACCCTAGAGACGCCAGCAGACCGGGGAGGCTGACGGCTCCTCCACTGAGCACATGGAGGAGTGTGTGCCCCCACAGTGCTAATCCCAAGAGTTGGCAAACTAGATGTAATTTTGAAGGAAATTTGAAACTCCAGAATGTCGATCAAACAGTGACTAATTGCCTTTATCACAGACCTCATGCTTAGGAAGGCGGACCACTACAAACTTGTGGACACTGTAAAAAACCAACAGTAGTGGGGGTGCCGGTGATCCCGCAACAAAATTAGCATGCAAGCGCATTGGCGTAGCTGCAGTGACAGGTGGCCACACTCAAGACTGCCTTGGAAGATGCGGAGGAGTGCGCTTGCCGCAATAACGTGAAATTATTAGCCTACTTGAAAATTGTGAAGGATCCAACCCCCCTTCCTTCATAGAAATCTAGTTACGGGACCGGGTGGCCCCAGAGGGACTCACAGAGATATTCTGTGTGGAGAGAGCACATAGGGTCCCAACAAGGAAGCCGATCTTGGGGGCGCCGCTGCGCCCCATAGTGGCCTGCATCCTCATTTATAAGAACTGGGATACCGTCCTAAGATGTGCATGGGAGTAGACAGCCTTGCTCTATGATAATGCACACCTTTCCCGTTTTCCTGATTACACATTGTTGGTTCAACATCAAAGGGCCTCCTATCAGGCAGTAAAAAAGCATCTAAAATCCCTGAATCTTAAATACCCTTTGCTTTACCCAGCATGGCTAAAGATCTTTTATGACCAATGCAGTCATTTCTTTAAAACTCCTGAGGCTGCCTGGGCATGGCTCAAGGATACATTTCCGAAGTGGGCTCCCAATGGAACGCAGAGCAGCATCAGCCTCCGGCCCCAGTGGCTGCTGAATGGGAAGAAGCAGCGGTTAAAGACACCTCGAACAAAACCAGAAAAGACCCCGTCCGAGTAGCAGGTACAGGAGGGAAGACGGATTGTGATACAGACAGACACCTTGCTTTGGGACTCTGGGCTGCAGTTTAACACTTTTTCCTACTATAACTCTACAGATGTCACATGAACTATTGATATATATTATAAATATATAATAATTAACTGTTAAATATATATATATATATCTTATATATATCTATATATATCCCTTGAACTCGCGATGCATCCGATTTAGGAAAGACGAGTGCAGACCTTCAAATGTGCAATTATTTTATTTTTAAGTCGTCTGCCACTACGCGCTTTGGCCGTACAAGCTGCTTTGATCACATGACAGAGCTCAACAGAGTGTCCCGCTTTTTAAAGTGCAAGTGCTCATACAAATTCATGAAGATAGACAAAATACTCAGCTACCACTCCATATAATACATGCATAAATGCTTGTTGTCATTTAGAATGTCATCATTAAAACATATTGGCTTGGAACAAATAATATGTTGACCAATATACAAATATAAATATTAATTTCAATATAATCCAATGCTATAATCCAAAGCACAATATCGGCATGAATGCCACGTTGATAGGTCAATATCATGAATAATTTAACGTGAAATTCTAAAAAGTGCTCTCCTAACCGTGGAAATAAATATGTAAATGTAACAATGTCTGTAATAAAATCAAATATATAAAAAATATATATAAAGAATATAGTAGCAGCATTCTAATATCCAGCACATTGTGTCACATATTGTTGGCATATTAGCTTTTTCAGAATAGACACAAATTACACCATTGCTGATTTCAGGTGATCCACTGTCATGCATTTTCATTAATCGCATAATGCATATTGTACACCTAAGTGGACCCATGTTTTATCATTCATAACTAATGTTGATGAGTAAAGTGCCCTAGTGCTACAGTACCTCAAGTAAAAGTGCCAGGTGCCATAAAGTGCAAATAGAGAGAAAGGGATTCGAATAACAAGGTTGTGCAAAAACAGCAATACTGATATTGAAATCATTGTTCTTTTTGATTAACATATCAAAATATATCTTCAAAATTTCATAAGGGAATTAGAGAGGTTGAGGGGACAGTTGATATAAAATACACCATTGAATTCATACATACCATAAAAACCATATTAAAATGACTGGAAATAAAACACAATGATAAAATTACCCTATGCCTAATACCAATCATTAAAAACCAGGTTGATACAGAAATAGTATAAAATTGGTTAAAAAACTGCAATGTGTGTACCCCTCCTAATAGAAGCATAAAAACCATCTTGATACCTCAATTTCATTTTTTTTGTGGTTGGCAGGTCTCTCGCTATATCTTTTTAAGAAGACTCCATTATTACTCATAAAAAAGTATGGAGATCTTCCGTTGTATTAAGCCCGCCAGAGTGCTTGCAATCAAACTCTAGAATATAACTAGTCTCCAGGCGTCTCAAATTGGCTTCTCTGTCACCCCCTCTTTTTGTAATGGGGATGGCTTCAATTGCGAAATATTTCAAATACTGTGGATTACTGCCATGAACAGATTGAAAATGCCTAGCAACAGGGCAATTTTTATATTTGTTAATTATCTCCCTAATATTTTGCAAGATTTGTTTGTTTGGTACTCCCTATGTATTTCAGATGACAATCACATTCTAAAACATAAACAGAATATTCTGTCTTGCATGTTAAATGTTGCTTAATTTCTCTAACTGTATTGGAAAAAGCAGTTGTAAAGGTTTTTACATTGGTCCCAAACTGGCAGGCCTTACATGACAAACATTTGAAAAAACCCTTTCTTATCGTCAACCACATATCTTTGCGGCAACTCTCCTGACTATTGTTGACCAACATGTTCCCCATACTCAAAGATCTTCTAAACGTAATGGAGGGATTCGAGGGCATCTGGACACCTATCACAGGATCCTCTTGGATAAAGTGCCAATTGCGTCGTATGATGCTCCTCAGCTGTTTCTCCTGTTTGGAGTATGTTAGAGTAAGTCTTACAGGTTGTATATTCTGCCCAGGGATTTCCTCAGATGTCTTTGACTTGTAGGCTAGGAGTTCCTCCCTAGCCCTCGCTTGAGATCTTCTCATAGCGGCATCCACTGTTCCTGTACTATAACCTCTAGCTAGAAAACGATTGCGGCTTTCAGTTTGCTTAATCCTTGCATCTTCTGTATTGCTACAGATGCGTCAGATGCGGAGCATCTCCCCATACGGAATGCTCCTAATTAAATGTAGAGGATGAGCACTGGACGCATGTAAAACTGCATTACCCGCCGTTGGTTTTCTAAAAAGGGTAGTAGTTAAGACATTATTTTCTAATAAAATCTGAACATCTAAAAATGTCACTGAGTGCCTACTAATGTTAAAGGTGAATTTGAGATTAAAATCATTTTGATTAATTTCATCTATAAATTTTATGGCACTTTCTTCACTTTCTCGCCACACAATAAAAAGATCATCAATAAAACGTAACCAAGAGACAATATTGGTGGTGTATATTTGTTCATATTTTCGCATGAGGACCAGTTCCTCCCACCAGCCCATAAAAAGACAGGCATAGCTCGGGGAGAAACTGGCCCCCATAGCGACTCCCTGAATCTGTTGGTAAAACTGGCCATTGAAAAGGAATAGATTGTTTTCAAGACTAAACTACAGCATATCTAACAACATTTGTGTGTGTTGTGCATACATCATTGGTCTTGTACTGGGAAAGTACTCCACAGCTCTTAGTCCATCCCTGTTTCAAATACAAGTATATAACGAACATACATCCAGTGTTACAAGTAACAAATCTGAGTCCCAAGACAAATCTTTGATTTTGTTTAAAAAGTCGCTTGTGTCCTGGACATATGACTTAAGTTGCTTCATATGTACCTGTAAGAAAAAGTCTATGTACCTTGAAAGGTTTTCTAGCGGCCCATCACATGCTGCAATATATATATGAAAAACAATGTGCTCAAAAGCATTGAGTGTGCACTCCACGGCGCCTTCACCATCCGGTTGTGAAGCCTCGCTGCAGCTCCCTTTGTATATTCCCAAAGTTCAAGTCTGCCTCTGCCGACGCGTTTCGAGGCCAATACACCTCTTCATCACAGGCTGGGAGATGTAGTGCATGTGGAGCTGTAAAAATGAATGTCCTATCGTAAGTCCAGTGCAATGTTGCCTATTTTCACAGTCATTGAAATACCTTTGGTAGGAAGGGGAATTGTGAAAGGGGAGCTCAGTAACAGTAAGGCGCCGTGCTGCACGGATGCGAGTGGTGCTCTTCTCCACGGCATGAGCGGCCGGGATTCCATGAAAAACAATGTGCTCAAAAGCATCGAGTGAGCACTCCATGGCACCTTCACCATCTTGTTGTGAAGCCTCGCTGCAGCTCGCTTTGCATATTCCCAAAGTTCAAGTCTGCCTCTGCCGACACGTTTCTAGGCCAATATGCCTCTTCATCACAGGCTGGCAAACAAACACTGATCAGCTGCCTCCATGTAACAATGTCTGTAATAAAATCAAATATATAAAAAATATATATAAAGAATATAGTAGCAGCATTCTAATATCCAGCACATTGTGTCACATATTATTGGCATATTAGCTTTTTCAGAATAGACACAAATTACACCATTGCTGATTTCAGGTGATCCACTGTCATGCATTTTCATTAATCGCATAATGCATATTGTACACCTAAGTGGACCCATGTTTTATCATTCATAACTAATGTTGATGAGTAAAGTGCCCTAGTGCTACAGTACCTCAAGTAAAAGTGCCAGGTGCCATAAAGTGCAAATAGAGAGAAAGGGATTCGAATAACAAGGTTGTGCAAAAACAGCAATACTGATATTGAAATCATTGTTCTTTTTGATTAACATATCAAAATATATCTTCAAAATTTCAAAAGGGAATTAGAGAGGTTGAGGGGACAGTTGATATAAAATACACCATTGAATTCATACATACCATAAAAACCATATTAAAATGACTGGAAATAAAACACAATGATAAAATTACCCTATGCCTAATACCAATCATTAAAAACCAGGTTGATACAGAAATAGTATAAAATTGGTTAAAAAACTGCAATGTGTGTACCCCTCCTAATAGAAGCATAAAAACCATCTTGATACCTCAATTTCATTTTTTTTGTGGTTGGCAGGTCTCTCGCTATATCTTTTTAAGAAGACTCCATTATTACTCATAAAAAAGTATTGAGATCTTCCGTTGTATTAAGCCCGCCCGAGTGCTTGCAATCAAACTCTAGAATATAACTAGTCTCCAAGCGTCTCAAATTGGCTTCTCTGTCACCCCCTCTTTTTGTAATGGGGATGGCTTCAATTGCGAAATATTTCAAATACTGTGGATTACTGCCATGAACAGATTGAAAATGCCTAGCAACAGGGCAATTTTTATATTTGTTAATTATCTCCCTAATATTTTGCAAGATTTGTTTGTTTGGTACTCCCTATGTATTTCAGATGACAATCACATTCTAAAACATAAACAGAATATTCTGTCTTGCATGTTAAATGTTGCTTAATTTCTCTAACTGTATTGGAAAAAGCAGTTGTAAAGGTTTTTACATTGGTCCCAAACTGGCAGGCCTTACATGACAAACATTTGAAAAAACCCTTTCTTATCGTCAACCACATATCTTTGCGGCAACTCTCCTGACTATTGTTGACCAACATGTTCCCCATACTCAAAGATCTTCTAAACGTAATGGAGGGATTCGAGGGCATCTGGACACCTATCACAGGATCCTCTTGGATAAAGTGCCAATTGCGTCGTATGATGCTCCTCAGCTGTTTCTCCTGTTTGGAGTATGTTAGAGTAAGTCTTACAGGTTGTATATTCTGCCCAGGGATTTCCTCAGATGTCTTTGACTTGTAGGCTAGGAGTTCCTCCCTAGCCCTCGCTTGAGATCTTCTCATAGCGGCATCCACTGTTCCTGTACTATAACCTCTAGCTAGAAAACGATTGCGGCTTTCAGTTTGCTTAATCCTTGCATCTTCTGTATTGCTACAGATGCGTCAGATGCGGAGCATCTCCCCATACGGAATGCTCCTAATTAAATGTGGAGGATGAGCACTGGACGCATGTAAAACTGCATTACCCGCCGTTGGTTTTCTAAAAAGGGTAGTAGTTAAGACATTATTTTCTAATAAAATCTGAACATCTAAAAATGTCACTGAGTGCCTACTAATGTTAAAGGTGAATTTGAGATTAAAATCATTTTGATTAATTTCATCTATAAATTTTATGGCACTTTCTTCACTTTCTCGCCACACAATAAAAAGATCATCAATAAAACGTAACCAAGAGACAATATTGGTGGTGTATATTTGTTCATATTTTCGCATGAGGACCAGTTCCTCCCACCAGCCCATAAAAAGACAGGCATAGCTCGGGGAGAAACTGGCCCCCATAGCGACTCCCTGAATCTGTTGGTAAAACTGGCCATTGAAAAGGAATAGATTGTTTTCAAGACTAAACTGCAGCATATCTAACAACATTTGTGTGTGTTGTGCATACATCATTGGTCTTGTACTGGGAAAGTACTCCACAGCTCTTAGTCCATCCCTGTTTCTAATACAAGTATATAACGAACATACATCCAGTGTTACAAGTAACAAATCTGAGTCCCAAGACAAATCTTTGATTTTGTTTAAAAAGTCGCTTGTGTCCTGGACATATGACTTAAGTTGCTTCATATGTACCTGTAAGAAAAAGTCTATGTACCTGTAGTGCTTGATTTTCCCGGCCTCTCTGTGTTGTAGAGCGACCAATATGACTTCAGTCTCTTTCCATCCATGTCTAAGGACTAGAGTAGTGAATAGGGCCTGTCTATTAGACACTTTTGACACAATCCCGTGCTCCTACCCATAGCTCAGGGCCTACATACATAGCCTAGGGGATAGATTCGTTAGCATTGAGGATAACTTGCCCTATAGTGAGGGTATTTCATAGAGCTGTGCTGAATTTAGGCCTGGTAGGCCTCAAACGGGAGAGACTCCATCTTTCTTTCTGCTCCGGCAGCTTGGGACCTTTCTAGAGGGAGGGGGATGTTTTAGTTATGAGGTGTTATTCGCTCGGAGAGAACCGGTTCAGGCCGGCCCTTATCGAAGGATTGTATTTTTCTTCATGCCGAAGACACTACATCAGGCCGGCCGGCTGGGAAAGTGTCCTTGGTACGGGGAGGTACAGGAATTTGGTGGGCGGCAGGTTTCGAGCTGGAAATTTCCATGAGGGAATGCACTTCTATATTAGTGAAAGTCTGAGTAAGATAAGGGCACTTGCTTCTAGACCATAGGCGGCATCTGGCCGTTGGCAGAAAAGCTATTACTTATTCCAGGGAAGACAGATGAGGAACTTGGATCTAAAGAGGAGAGAGTAGCCGATGGGGAAGAGGTTCCAGTGACTCGGAGAGGGAGAAGGGAGTAGACCCACAACTGCAGAGGGGTGACTTCCAGGCGAAGCCGAGGCATAGACGAGAAGGGAACCTAGATGACCATTGAGCGCAGACTACATACAATTCAGGTGAAGTCGACCCCTTTTTCTTTGAAGTGTATAACTTAACTTTTTACTTTCCTTGCAGGTTATATATATATGATGTATTTTGCAAATGTGCATGTGGCATTTAAATAAAGTATTTAGCTTGTTGTGAGCCAGCATGTGTTATGTGTCTTTACATAGAAGGATAGCTTAGTCTCTTAGTCAGAGCTAATGTAACAGGAACAGAGGTTAATCTTGGTCAGGTAAGTGATAACTGGATGAGGGGGAATTGAGCTCCTCAAACTAGAGAACAGGTTGTGCTCAACTAATAGTCTTTGTGTGGTCTGATATATGGTAATCCCGATTCCCCTGTCGTGTACTACGGTAATAATAGGATGAGCTCGTGCTAAGGCTGCCGTTTAGGTAGGAGATTCTGGGTCTGACTGAGGCCGCGAGACTGTGTGTGTTGCTGCCGGATAGGTAGGAGATTCTGGGTCTGACTGAGGCCGCGAGACTGTGTGTGTTGCTGCCGGATAGGTAGGAGATTCTGGGTCTGACTGAGGCCGGGAGACTGTGTGTGTTGCTGCCGGACAGGTAGGAGATTCTGGGTCTGACTGAGGCCGCGAGACTGTGTGTGTTGCTGCCGGATAGGTAGGAGATTCTGGGTCTGACTGAGGCCGCGAGACTGTGTGTGTTGCTGCCGGATAGGTAGGAGATTCTGGGTCTGACTGAGGCCGCGAGACTGTGTGTGTTGCTGCCGGATAGGTAGGAGATTCTGGGTCTGACTGAGGCCACGAGACTGTGTGTGTTGCTGCCGGATAGGTAGGAGATTCTGGGTCTGACTGAGGCCGCGAGACTGTGTGTGTTGCTGCCAGATAGGTAGGAGATTCTGGGTCTGACTGAGGCCGCGAGACTGTGTGTGTTGCTGCCGGATAGGTAGGAGATTCTGGGTCTGACTGAGGCCGCGAGACTGTGTGTGTTGCTGCCGGACAGGTAGGAGATTCTGGGTCTGACTGAGGCCGCGAGACTGTGGGTGTTGAGATTACGAGGCTGTGAGGTCTTGATATATATATATAATAGGAATTCCCTGTCCTTAGGTGGTACGTATATATGTGGTTATTTGGGTGTAAAAAGACCCTAGGGAGGGGGTAACGTTCTGTTTTGGGTCAGAAGGGCTCTGTAGAGCGGGTTCCACCCGATCCGAAAACCCAAGCAGAACATTTGGCGTCACGAACTGTTTACGAAACCTGTGTGCGTTGTGCTTGTCTTGTGTTTGCTTTCGGCGTGTGCGTGGTTGTCTTTGCATTCCTTTTTTTTTTTTATATATTTGCGTGTATAGTTTTTTCTCTTTCTTTCTCTCTTCCTTTCTTTTCTCTGCGTTTCTTTTTCTTTCTTTTTCGCGATGTTTTCTAAGAAATCTAAATCTACTCTTAAATTGTCCGTTGATATTCCCGGATGGGATTCAACGCCTTATGGTGCCTTGGCCCGAGAGTGGGCTGACTCTACTGGTCTGAGTGAAAATTGGAACTCTTCTTTGGAGTCGGCGGAACCGGCTGACGTGATTACTTGTTTGCAGACGGCACCTGTATTGAAGGGTGAGGAGGTTCCCGCTTTGGGGCGCAGAGGTTGGGTTATTCTGTCTGCGTATCGGATTCTGCATGAGAGGTTGCTGAAATTGCAGGTCTCTCTTAAGGATGTGGAGTCACACTTTGTTGAGATTCAAAATTCTAATACTTTGTTGCGGTGCCAAAATAAGTTGCTTTCTGACAAACTTGACACTTACCAAACGGTTGCCGAAAGGGCGGCTGTGCGGATTGCTCGTTATAAATACAAGAACAGGCGTGGTCGAGTTTCGACGCGTAAGGTGCGTCTGGTCGTGGCGAAAGCTGGACTGGATTGGAATCCTGATGAATGGGATGGTAATATCTGGGACTCGAGTACATCTTGTTCCTCGGGTGAGGAATGTGCTACGCATGAGTTTTCTCGTTCCCGTCATGAAAGTAAGTCTATTTCTCGCACCTCTGATGGTGCACCCCGTGATTGCGCTCGTTCTTCGGGCGGGGTCGATGCTTCTTACACTGATTGTCCCTCTACTAGTACTGCTCGGGCTCCTTGTGATGCTCGTCCCGTGGTTTCTGCGCATCCGGTTTTTCGTCGGAAGTTGCAGCAGTCTCCTAATGCTCCGCAGGGTGTTTCTTTGGACTGTTTAGAAGATTTTACCCAACAAGAAATTAGTGATATTTTGCAGCGCTTTCGGCAGCGGACTGGTGAGGCCTTGCTCACATGGATGGTGCGCCTTTATGAACTAGGCGCTGCTGGTATTATGTTGGATACTGGCGATTGTTTGAAGTTTTGTTCTTTGAGTTTGGATTCTACTGTGCAAGATCATTTTCGTAACTATAATGGTGGTGGTCAAATTTCTTTGCTCCAATTGGCGACTGAGGGTTGCAATTTGAAGTATCCTACTGAATCTGACTGGCCTGTCAATGACAAGCCGTGGTATACCTTGCGTGATGCTGCGCAACGTCTTAAGGAGGAAGTGATGAAAACGGCTATTTTTCTGGGCACTGCTGACAGGTTGCTTGATGGGATGTTGACTTCTTCTGTGCGAAATCGTATCATTCGCTCTTCTCCTGTTGCCTACAAGCAGGTCATGATGACTTTGTTGATTAACCAGACTGGTAATGTTCTATCTACGGTGTTGGAATCGGTACGCCAACTCGGTGAGTTGGGTGAGTGGTTTAAACCTGAACGTCAGTCCCGGCCTGACACTCGTACTCCTGGTGAATATACATTTACTAGACGTGATATCTTTACTGGTCTTTTGGCTGATGGTGTGCGTCGGGAGGACATTGATGGTGAGACTACTGCTCGTTTGTGGGAGATGTTTCGCAAACGGGGCTTGGATCGGAAGGAGGGTGCCCGGCGTGTTCGAACGACTGAGTGTGATCGTGGTTGTTCTGATGGTAGCGGTGATGATGATCGCCGTGGGCGCTCTGATCGTCGTGATGATCGGCGTCCTGTACGTGATCTCTCCCCCTGTCGAGAGCGGGACAGGGAGAGAGAGGGGGAAAAGGAAAGGGGGAGAAATGATCATGCTTACAGCAGACGTAGAGATGATAGGGATCAATCCCCTGAGTTGAGAAGGAGGGAGGATCGATACAGTTTGGCCGATCGAAACTCGCAGTACAATGCAGAGGACAGGAATCCATTTCGTAATAGAGATGGATATGAACAGGAGGTACCGATACCTAAGAAACGTGAGAGTCTTTATCCTGATTTGTCCTGGTACACAGAATGCAGTAAGAATGACTAGGAAATAGGTCAAGCTCCGGTACACAGATGGGCTCACAGAGATAATAGACCCTATGTAGATATTGACATTTATTGGAGACATCGTAATATCCAAAGGGCCCGAGCATTAGTTGATACAGGAGCGGAGGCCACTCTTATTCATGGAAAATCAAAGAAATTTACAGGGCAGCCTTTTACTATTACCGGATTAGGAGGAAAAGAAACCCCTGCAGTTCAAACTTTGCTTGAAATGAGAATAGGTAGAATCCCTAGAAAGGAATATTCTGTATTAGTGGTGCCACTTCTAGAATTCATAATTGGAATTGATATTTTGAAGGGAATGACGTTGCATCTCGATGATGGGTGTTACCAATTTGGAACGACGCATTATATCTCGTCCAGACCTATACGGGTTGGTCGTTTAAGGATGCCCCCCATACAAGTTCCCCAGGCGACCAAAGTGGTTTGTCAGAAGCAGTATCGTATTCCGGGTGGTCATGAAGAGATTAGTACCACCATTCAGGAGTTGGTTGATGCAGGCGTTATAACTCCAGTTACTTCTGCTTGGAATAATCCTGTTTGGCCGGTGCGTAAAAGTGATAATTCTTGGCGCATGACTGTTGATTATCGAGAATTGAACAAACACACGCCCTCTTTGACTGCTGCAGTACCGGATGTTATCACCTTGATTGAAAGAATCCAAACACATCCAGGTACATGGTATGCGTCCATTGATATTGCTAATGCTTTCTTTTCTATTCCAATTGCCCCTGAGTGTCAGGAACAGTTCAGTTTTACTTGGAACGGGCGTCAGATGACGTTCAGAAGTCTTCCTCAGGGCTATGTGCATAGTCCTACAATTTGTCACCGGCTGGTGGCAGAACATTTGGCTGAAGTTCCAGTTCATCCCAAAATTCAGATATGTCATTATATTGATGATGTTTTGATTCAAGGCGAAACACAAGAGGATGTTCAAACACAATTAGATAGAGTCATTGAGTGCCTGCGTGGGAAAGGTTGGGAGATCAATCCGGATAAATTACAAGGTCCGTCTCACGCTGTAAAATTTTTAGGTATTAATTGGCATGAGGGACACCGCGAGGTGATCCCTCAAGTTAAACAGAAGATTCTTGATTTTTCGGTTCCGAGGAATAGGAAGGAAGCCCAGAGCTTCATTGGTTTGTTCGGTTTTTGGCGCCAGCACATTCCTCATTTGAGCCAAATATTGGCCCCTTTGTACCGAGTTACACGTAAAAAGAATGCATTTGAATGGGGTTAGCAACAGCAAGATGCATTTAGTCTGGCGAAAGAGGCAATTCAACATGCTATGGATCTCTGGCCTGTACGTGATGGTGATGTGGATTTGAATGTGTCTGTGCAAGGCCCTTATGCAAACTGGAGTCTGTGGCAGAAACAAGGCAGGTGTAAAGTACCATTAGGGTTTTGGACCAAAAAGCTACCTGATGCTGGTGAGCGTTATACACCCTTTGAGAAACAGCTACTTGCTTGTTATTGGGCTTTGGTGGATACCGAGCAATTGACTTTGGGACATGACATATTCTTGCGTCCTGAAATTCCTATTATGCAGTGGGTTTTGAGTTCACCAAAAACTCATCGAATTGGGCATGCTCAGGAGGCGAGTGTGATTAAATGGAAATGGTACATACAAGACAGGGCACGTGTGGGTCCGAAAGGAGTTGCGTCTTTACATGAGCAAGTGGCGCAAGCACCATCGACTGAGACTGAGAGTGAATGTTCCGTACCTTTAGAACAGGAGTCTCCTGTCAAGTGGGGTAGACCTTTTGATGATTTGTCCGTCGAGGACAGGAACCATGTGTGGTTCACAGATGGGTCAGCAAAGTTTATTGGAACGACACGGCACTGGAAGGCGGTGTCTTATAATCCGATCACACAGAAACTGTTGAGCACAACTGGTGAAGGGAAGAGTAGTCAATTTGCCGAGCTCTATGCTGTTTACCAAGTTTTGAAACAGGAGTTACCTGGCGTATGCCACATTTTCACCGATTCCTGGTCCACTGCCAATGGACTGGCTGTTTGGTTGCCGACCTGGCATTCCCATAATTGGAGGTTACACTCCAAAGAGTTATGGGGAAAAGAGTTATGGCAAGAGATTTGGGAAATGCTCCCACAGAGTACTGTTACCATCTTCCATGTGGATGCTCACACCCCAATAGACTCTCTTGACAAATTTTTTCATAACATTGCAGATGAGAAATCTAAAATTGCTGAGGCAGTGGTGGACAGACAAGATCCTGATATTGCGGGATTGGCGAAATGGGCACACCAGAAGGCAGGACACTTTGGAGAGAAGGCCACTAGCAGGTGGGCTGCTGATAGAGGAATTTATATTCCCCTGGATCTAATCAAAAATGTTATTCTACATTGTCCCGTCTGTCAACATATCAGACAGCGTAAAGTACCCCAAATTGTTAGAGGTCATTTACATCGCGGGAAACTGCCCGCTCAAATCTGGCAGATTGATTACATCGGACCCCTTCCCATGAGTAGAAATTGTCAATATGTTTGCACAATTGTCGATACATATAGTGGCTTGCTGGTAGCTTTTCCATGTAAGCAAGCCACCCAATTGAATACCATAAAGACATTAGAATTGATTATGATGTATTATGGTGTGCCATTCCAAATTCAATCTGATAATGCATCCCATTTTCGTGGAAGATTGGTACAGGAATTCTGTGTGGAAAATAATATTGAATGGATATTTCATATACCTTACTACCCGCAGGCCTCAGGCCTGGTGGAGAGATTGAATGGCCTGCTAAAGGATCAGCTGCGTAAGTTAACAGATGACAAGTATAAAAATTGGCGAGACTTTTTACCCCAAGCACTATTGATCCTGAATAATCGTCCTTTTTTTAAATGCTGAATCTCCACTTATGCGTTTGTTTCCCCCAAAGGTTGAGACTATGCCTAATGTAATCAATGAAACTGTGATGTATTGGGAAATTACTTCCGGAGCTCTGGCTCCATGCAGAGCGACCCCAGGGTCGGCAGGCTTAGATTTGCATGCTATGGATGACACCGTTCTGGAAAGTAAAAATCGGGTCATCATTGCTACCGGTGTTGGTATTCATATACCACCGGGGAATTTTGGATTGATCGCCCCTAGATCGGGGCTGGCTGTAAAAGTCATCCAGGTACTTGGAGGGGTCATTGACAGCGACTATCAGGGAGAGATTAAGGTACTTCTGCTAAATAGCAGTGAGAATGACTTGCTGATACACCGCACCGACCGAGTGGCTCAATTACTCATTATGCCTGTTTTCAGTGGCGAAATAATGAAAGGCACTGCCCCAACTTTGCTAACTGTACGAGGCCAGAAAGGCTTTGGCTCTACGGATAACCCTGGGGCCAAGGTTTGGGTGCAATCGCCTAAGAATCCCCCTGAACAGGCAGAGGTTATTGCCACCGGTCAGGATAATACCATTTTGGTTATGAGGCCAGGGAAAGATAGCTGGGAAGCTGTCCCAGCTGATAAATGTTATTTACGAGAATGATTAATGCCTGTATTTGGTTCTTTTTCAGATCATTCTTTGGATTGTTGCTGCAGGATGTGTCGGTACTGGACACCGTTCGGACTACTTCGGAGAGAGAGAAGGGATTCCATCAACCCGGGATGAATTGGGAACTAGAGTGTTGCGTTCCTTCAATGCGTGGGACTCGTCATCAAACTTTTGGACGCTGCTGGCGAAAAAAGTGACTGATGCCCCTCACTTCTGTTTGACACCGATGAGATCTGTGCACGATATTCTGGCGACCTGCCTAGTTGCTGTCCCCGCCTCGCTGGAAACTTTAATAAGCATCTTTAACATTTCAAAGGCTCGTCCGAATATTATTCTGGGTGATTTTGCTACCCATGCATATTGTCCTTTGTGTACTGAACTGCCGAATGAGCAACTTCCCATCCAATCCCAAATAACTACGTATAATATTACACAAGGTGACCTATGTTTTTTCCTCACATGTAATCCTAATGCAATTTCTGAATGTCTACGTCTCAAGTTAAGAGGCGCCACTTCTTTCACATCTCACGAACAAACTTTGTGTTTCCAGAGGACACCGACGACATGCATCTCAGTCCAGAACAATATGACTTGCAATAGTTTGGTAGTTACCCCCAGTCATTATCGTGCGATGTTGCTACCTGCCGGATGGCTTTTCTCATGTGGTAATACTTCCTGGCCCTATGTCCCCGCAAACATTTCCGGAGGCCCGTGTGCCATTACGAGACTCAGTTTGTTGATGTTTTCTTCACATCCAAATGCCAACTCTCGTGTGCTTCGAGATACAGTACTGTTACGGGAGGATTGTGACTCATCTTTGCATTTATATTCCAAGTCTGAATACCTTAGTCTAGCTGTTTCAATTATTGGTGTCCCTGCTTTGGCGGTTTATAATGCCAAATCCATTGGGAAAATGGCTTGCTGGATGGTCAAATCTATTAATCATACTTCTACAGTCTTATCTGACTTGCTATTAGACGCCCAGGGTGAACGTAGAGCCATCTTGCAAAATAGAGCAGCCATTGATTATCTTCTGCTTAAACATGGACATGGCTGCTCAGACTTCGAAGGTCTCTGCTGTTTTAACTTATCTGATCATACACAATCCATTCGTGCACACATAGATAAATTGCATGACTTAACTAATGAAGTTAGGAAACACATTGATCAGGGCTGGTTTGACTGGCTCTTTAATTGGTTGCCGGACATGCATATGCTACGCCACATATTAGGTGGCATTTTGATTGCTATTGCTGTTTTGATTTCTATCTGTTGTTTTATTCAGTGTATCCCTTCACTGCTTCAATTCTGCACATCTGGTACTAGACATAGATCGGTTAGTTTTGTTTCATATTATTCTTCCACTGATGTCAGTTCTATTTAGTAAGATGTATAATAGACTGAAGTCAAGGGTGAAATGTAGTGCTTGATTTTCCCGGCCTCTCTGTGTTGTAGAGCGACCAATATGACTTCAGTCTCTTTCCATCCATGTCTAAGGACTAGAGTAGTGAATAGGGCCTGTCTATTAGACACTTTTGACACAATCCCGTGCTCCTACCCATAGCTCAGGGCCTACATACATAGCCTAGGGGATAGATTCGTTAGCATTGAGGATAACTTGCCCTATAGTGAGGGTATTTCATAGAGCTGTGCTGAATTTAGGCCTGGTAGGCCTCAAACGGGAGAGACTCCATCTTTCTTTCTGCTCCGGCAGCTTGGGACCTTTCTAGAGGGAGGGGGATGTTTTAGTTATGAGGTGTTATTCGCTCGGAGAGAACCGGTTCAGGCCGGCCCTTATCGAAGGATTGTATTTTTCTTCATGCCGAAGACACTACATCAGGCCGGCCGGCTGGGAAAGTGTCCTTGGTACGGGGAGGTACAGGAATTTGGTGGGCGGCAGGTTTCGAGCTGGAAATTTCCATGAGGGAATGCACTTCTATATTAGTGAAAGTCTGAGTAAGATAAGGGCACTTGCTTCTAGACCATAGGCGGCATCTGGCCGTTGGCAGAAAAGCTATTACTTATTCCAGGGAAGACAGATGAGGAACTTGGATCTAAAGAGGAGAGAGTAGCCGATGGGGAAGAGGTTCCAGTGACTCGGAGAGGGAGAAGGGAGTAGACCCACAACTGCAGAGGGGTGACTTCCAGGCGAAGCCGAGGCATAGACGAGAAGGGAACCTAGATGACCATTGAGCGCAGACTACATACAATTCAGGTGAAGTCGACCCCTTTTTCTTTGAAGTGTATAACTTAACTTTTTACTTTCCTTGCAGGTTATATATATATGATGTATTTTGCAAATGTGCATGTGGCATTTAAATAAAGTATTTAGCTTGTTGTGAGCCAGCATGTGTTATGTGTCTTTACATAGAAGGATAGCTTAGTCTCTTAGTCAGAGCTAATGTAACAGGAACAGAGGTTAATCTTGGTCAGGTAAGTGATAACTGGATGAGGGGGAATTGAGCTCCTCAAACTAGAGAACAGGTTGTGCTCAACTAATAGTCTTTGTGTGGTCTGATATATGGTAATCCCGATTCCCCTGTCGTGTACTACGGTAATAATAGGATGAGCTCGTGCTAAGGCTGCCGTTTAGGTAGGAGATTCTGGGTCTGACTGAGGCCGCGAGACTGTGTGTGTTGCTGCCGGATAGGTAGGAGATTCTGGGTCTGACTGAGGCCGCGAGACTGTGTGTGTGGCTGCCGGATAGGTAGGAGATTCTGGGTCTGACTGAGGCCGCGAGACTGTGTGTGTTGCTGCCGGACAGGTAGGAGATTCTGGGTCTGACTGAGGCCGCGAGACTGTGTGTGTTGCTGCCGGATAGGTAGGAGATTCTGGGTCTGACTGAGGCCGCGAGACTGTGTGTGTTGCTGCCGGATAGGTAGGAGATTCTGGGTCTGACTGAGGCCGCGAGACTGTGTGTGTTGCTGCCGGATAGGTAGGAGATTCTGGGTCTGACTGAGGCCACGAGACTGTGTGTGTTGCTGCCGGATAGGTAGGAGATTCTGGGTCTGACTGAGGCCGCGAGACTGTGTGTGTTGCTGCCAGATAGGTAGGAGATTCTGGGTCTGACTGAGGCCGCGAGACTGTGTGTGTTGCTGCCGGATAGGTAGGAGATTCTGGGTCTGACTGAGGCCGCGAGACTGTGTGTGTTGCTGCCGGACAGGTAGGAGATTCTGGGTCTGACTGAGGCCGCGAGACTGTGGGTGTTGAGATTACGAGGCTGTGAGGTCTTGATATATATATATAATAGGAATTCCCTGTCCTTAGGTGGTACGTATATATGTGGTTATTTGGGTGTAAAAAGACCCTAGGGAGGGGGTAACGTTCTGTTTTGGGTCAGAAGGGCTCTGTAGAGCGGGTTCCACCCGATCCGAAAACCCAAGCAGAACAGTACCTTGAAAGGTTTTCTAGCGGCCCATCACATGCTGCAATATATATATGAAAAACAATGTGCTCAAAAGCATTGAGTGTGCACTCCACGGCGCCTTCACCATCCGGTTGTGAAGCCTCGCTGCAGCTCCCTTTGTATATTCCCAAAGTTCAAGTCTGCCTCTGCCGACGCGTTTCGAGGCCAATACACCTCTTCATCACAGGCTGGGAGATGTAGTGCATGTGGAGCTGTAAAAATGAATGTCCTATCGTAAGTCCAGTGCAATGTTGCCTATTTTCACAGTCATTGAAATACCTTTGGTAGGAAGGGGAATTGTGAAAGGGGAGCTCAGTAACAGTAAGGCGCCGTGCTGCACGGATGCGAGTGGTGCTCTTCTCCACGGCATGAGCGGCCGGGATTCCATGAAAAACAATGTGCTCAAAAGCATCGAGTGAGCACTCCATGGCACCTTCACCATCTTGTTGTGAAGCCTCGCTGCAGCTCGCTTTGCATATTCCCAAAGTTCAAGTCTGCCTCTGCCGACACGTTTCGAGGCCAATATGCCTCTTCATCACAGGCTGGCAAACAAACACTGATCAGCTGCCTCCATTTTAGCCAACCTTTATTAAGTATAAATCCCTCAGTGGGCGTGGCCAAATTCGTCAGCATAACAGTGTGCTGGGAGATGTAGTGCATATGGAGGTGTAAAAATGAATGTCCTATCGTAGGTCCAGTGCAATTTTGCCTATTTTCACAGTCATTGAAATACCTTTGGTAGGAAGGGGAATTGTGAAAGGGGAGCTCAGTAACAGTAAGGCGCCGTGCTGCACAGATGCGGAGTAATTCCATTCCACAGCCTCCCATGTTTGCGAGTCGTTCTCTTCTCCACGGCATGAGCGGCCATGATTTCATGAAAAACAATGTGCTCAAAAGCATCGAGTGAGCACTCCACAGCGCTTTCACCATCCGGTTGCGAAGCCTCACTGCAGCTCCCTTTGCATATTCTCAAAGTTCAAGTCAGCGTTTGCCGACGTGTTTCGAGGCCAATACAAATTTGGCCACGCCCACTGAGGGATTTATGCAAAAACAACAGTTGATGGACAGAAGGCAGAACAATGTCATACATTCACCCCAGTACAGAGATCTGGGCCTAAATCCATCGTTTGCTCACCATACCATTCCAGTTTGAACCCAGCCATATGCAAATCAGTCTTGACCCTGTGCCTCATGGAAACAGTCCAGCCCGAACTGCCAAGCCGAAATCGGTCCTAGAATGCTTGTTTCCAGTCCAGGGAGGACCTGGCATGGCAGTTCGGGCTGGACTGTTCCCATTGGGCGCAGGGTCAAGACTTATTTGCGTATGGCTGGGTACAAACTGGAATGGCATGGTGAGCAAAAAAACGATGGATTTAGGCCCAGATCTCTGTACTGGGGTGAATGTATGACATTGTTCTGCATTCTGTCCATCAATAGTTATTTTTGCACTGAGGGATTTATACTTAATAAAGGTTGGCTAAAATGGAGGCGGCTGATCAGTGGTTGTTTGCCAGCCTGTGATGAAGAGTCATATTGGCTTCGGAACGCGTCGGCAGAGGCAGACTTGAACTTTGGGAATATGCAAAGGGAGCTGCAGCTGCATTTATATATATACATACACCCATAACACAAAATCTAATATAAAAACATTATTTTATAAAATAAATTGTTAAAATATTTATACATTTGAAACTTACATTTTGCACTCCATAGAGAACAACAGTAGGAAAATTGTTGGATAGCGTAGAGGTTAAAATTACTATTCCCACTCCAGAGAGTGCAATAGTAGGGAAAGTATTGGATAGCGTAGGGTTAAAATTACTATTCCACCACAGTGAGTGCAACAGTAGGGAAAGTGTTGGATAGTGTAGGGGTAACAATGACTATTCCCACTCCAGTGAGTGCAACAGTAGAGAAAATGTTCGATAGCGTAGAGTTAAAAATTACTATTCGCACTCCAGAGAGTGCAACAGTGTAGAAAGTGTTGGATAGCGTAGGGGTAAAAATTACTATTCCAACTCCAGAGAGTGCAACAGTAGGGCAAGTGTTGGATAGCGTAGGGGTAAAAATTACTATTCACACTCCAGTGAGTCCAACAGTAGGGAAAGTGTTGGATAGCGTAGAGGTAAAAATTACTATTCCCACTCCAGAGAGTACAACAGTAGGGAAAGTCTTGGACAGCGTAGGGGTAAAAATTACTATTCCCACTCCAAAGAATGCAACAGTAGGGAAAGTCTTGGATAGCGTAGGGATACAAATTACTATTCCCAATCCAAAGAGTGCAACAGTAAGAAAAGTGTTGGATAACGTGGGGTTAAAAATTACTATTCCCACTCCAAAAAGTGCAACAGTAAGAAAAGTGTTGGATAGCGTAGGGGTAAAAGTTACTATTCCCACTCCAAAGAGTGCAACAGTAGGGAAAGCATTGGATAGCGTAGGGGTTAAAAATAACATACTTGTAAAATAAATCATTTTTGTGAATAAATAATGATTTAGTAATAAATTAACAATAAATTATTAAAAATACCAATAAATGAAAAATAATAATGACTTTAATAACATTAAATTACTTCCCACCCTATTCCCCAATAAACACACAACCTAATCCACCTAAAATTTCACATAATTAATATAATTATCACTTAATTAATTTATATAAATTAATTACCAATTTATTATTAAGTAACAATAACACTATTATCAATACTAATAAATAATAAATATTAAAATTAATTACCAATTAATAATTAATTAAAAATGAATTATTTATCAATACCAATAAATAATAATTAGTAAAAATCAATTACCAATTAATAATTACGTAACGATAAATTAATTATCAATACCAATGAATAAGAATTAATAATTACTTAATTACAATTAAATTACTTCCCACCCTATTACTCTATAAACCCACAACCCGCTACAGAACTAAAACACAAAATGTAATTACAAATAATCAATAATACCGAAAAACTATTATTCAATTTACTATAATTAAATTAATTCCCACCCTATTCCCCTATAAACCCACAACCCGCTACGGTAGTAAAACGCATAATTTACTTTAAAAAAATTACTAACTTCTAAAAAATGCATACATATATTTAAAAAAACAGTACAATACTTAACAAAAAACACAGAACACATCCATATAAAATACACACTAAAATACATAACACTAATATAAACATTGATATTATTAACATCGATATTATTGCTATCGAGATTAATAACACAGTCGATATTTCTTACCTTCAGTTCGATTTTCTGGTCGTCGATATTCTTGATGTCGATATTCTGTCCCTACGATATTTAAAACTCGATATTAATGTTGGTCGATATTAAAAACTCGATATTATATCTGCGCACCATGGGACAGGGGTGCACCTCACCATATACCCACGTAGCTGCTACAAGCTTATACAGCATAGTGACATAGCCAGAGTATGGGTTCTATACATAAACGATACTGCACAGGCGTAAGGCACAGATAGCATTCTTGTAGGAGCTGCATGTCACTAACTCTGAAACACAGGTTATTGGGAGAAATGGCCATCGCAGAGGGTGGGGGTGACTGCTTTCCCTATAAATTTGGGGCACCAAGGTTTTTTGAAAAGCTATCACTGAAAGTCCTAAGGGCTGCTCTCAGTTTGTGGTACATGGTCAGATGTAGATGGGGGATTGGTTATTACTCTGATTTTGCCCCGATCTGGGATTCCCCCGGGACTCCGGCCTGTTTGAAAAATAGCCTTGCATTACCAATAAAGAGGGCTGGTATTTCCATATGGTCGGATCTTGTTTTATCAGATGGTGTCCACCCTTGGGAAGTACTAAGATCTAAAATTGGAAGAGGTTTCTCCAAATTTAAATATTAACAACTGGTCTCCTGGTGTTCAGCGGAGAAGGAGTCCATCAGTGGAGATTGGGAAACTGAGCTTATCTTCCAAAACCCTGATCTTAAGAGAAAGGAAGTTGCACTATGGTACAAGAAACTCCTTGATGCCGATGATGTGGAATATCCCCCACAGTACGTAGTTTGGAACCTGTCCCCCCTAGACTCCAATCTCGAAGATTTATTTGATTTATCATTGAAATCCCTTTAAAAGTTTGTCAAATCGGCATGTTTAAAAAAGAACCATTTCTTTGTTATCAACAGGCTATGTTACACCCCGGCGAAGATAGCTAAATTTGCCCCTATGCTCCCCTAAATGTCCAAGATGTAACTTTTTCAAAGCTGATGATATCCATATATTTTTTGAGTGCTCTAAATTAAGTGCTTTTTGGAGGAATGTGGAGCATGTTTTATGTGGCATTTTTAAAGTCAAGATGAGAGTTAATTCCACTATTGCAATCTTCAGTGTTGATAACGACTGCATACATCTTTTACAGCCATTACAAAGAGGTTTACTGTTACACTTAATTCTTATTGCCCGAAGGGAAATTAGCAAATTATGGAAAGATCTGCGGCCTCCACTGTGTGAGGATTGGTTGAAAACAAAAAAAAAACTAACTCTGAAACACTCGAACTCCAAAAGAAGTGTAGGGGTCAAGAAGTGTAGGGGTCAAATAGTTATCTCATCTTATTCATTTTTCTCAAGGGGGGGCAGCGGTTTGGTTCAAGGCAGGGGTACTATTTGAAGCTCTTGAGAAATGCATTGATGAAAATGGCTGTTTTACCCTACTATGGGGTAGACTGGATGGTAGGCCACTCGTACTGGGAAGCGTATAAGCCCCAAACATGGAGTAGGATGAATTCTATGCACAGCTTACCAAAGCATTAGTTGATTGGACTATTGTAGGAAAGTAGAATCTGCTTTCATGGTTACCCCTACTTTTTGCTGGTGTTTTCTGTTTTCTGACTAGTCTGACTCGAATCCTGCTAATCAGAACTCTAGTCATTGTGCTCTCTAAGTAAATTGGACTATAGTAAGTACTGTGGTACCTTCCTAATTGGCTACTGGTGTACCCTTCTATGTCCCTAGTATATTGTACTGAGGATCCCAGGGCATAGGTACACCAGGGGTCACCCATGGCCTGCACCATATATTATACCATCCATGAGAGACCACTCTAAATGTGACTACAGGCATGCCATTGCACCCTGTGTGAGCTGGTGCTAGCACCACTCACAACAGATATATGTTTCCTTATATCTTAGGTCACTGCACTTAAAACCTATCTGTCAATCCTAAGGTAGGCCTCTCAATCCTGAAGGCAGAGTGCTTGGTTATAAGTTTGAGGGTGCCCTGCATGTGCAGGACACCCCTACAAACTCAGGAGTCGATTCTCTAGGCTTCGTAAGTGCGGTCAGTCATTTTATACATATAGTGGACATCAAGTCAATTGTGAGATGTCTAATTATTTATTGGCTGCACCGATCTCTTGACTGGGGGTGAATGCTTGATTTGATCTGCATTTCGTCCATCATTTGTGTGTCTTTCGCTTTCTCGCCCTGAGTGCGCGGGTTATGCCAAGACGTGGGTCCCGGGTTCACTGTGCCACTGGATTCAAGCTAGCCTGACTAATGAGGGGTGATGCCCCAAAACCGGTCCCAGAATACTTGCTTCCGGTCCAGGGAGGACCTGGTTTGGCAGTTCGGGCTGGACTGTTCTCATGAAGAATAGGGTCAATACTGATTTGCATATGGCTGTGTCTAAACTGGGGTGGCATGGTGAGCATAAGAACCATGGATTTAACCCAGATCTCTTGACTCGGAGTGAA
This sequence comes from Triturus cristatus, assembly GCF_964204655.1. Lineage (NCBI taxonomy): Eukaryota > Metazoa > Chordata > Amphibia > Caudata > Salamandridae > Triturus > Triturus cristatus. The sequence continues at coordinate 706,998,362 of NC_140580.1, read as the reverse complement.
TGTTTGATTTGCTCTGCATTCTGTCCATCATCTGTGTGTCTTTTGCACCACAACTGTTCATACTTGGTATCAAACATGTTGGACTTGTACCCCAACACTGATTCCAGTGGTTTTTGTTTTTGAACAGACTTTTATTGAGTTTCATAAAGTAACACATTCAAGCCCCCCACCCAGTAAATGGCCACCAGAGGAAGCCAGGATGCAGTATAACGGGCAGTCCGCCAATCTAAGTACACAATCCCACCTTTCTTCCCATAAGGCGTCTGTGATGCAACGCAGTCCATCGATACAGGGTTGATCCAGGACAATGGTGTGATGCAATAAAAATACCCCCCACCCCTCTCCCTTTCAAGCTCCACCAACAGAACCCCCCACCCCAACCACCCTCTCAATCATGTCGCCAGCTTCTGAGTTATGCAAGAGGGCAATGAAGCCTCCCATACCACCTGCCAGACGTCCCATCCCGCTGGGCACAGCAGAGAGTGTATCAAAAGCACAGGAGGAAGCTGCCTATCATGGAGCCAGTGTCCTCCCCTCGTCCTATACTCCCACGAAAGTGAAGGGTGTCTCAGGGGCCCCGTGCCATATCCCCCTCCTCAGGAGCATCTTCGTCATCCACAGCCGGTTGTTTGAACAGCTCCAGGAGTGCCACCCATGCCCGGGCCATTTCTTGTGATTTCTCACTTCCAACACTGATTCCAGTGTTGGATGTAGGATCCCATGTATTGGGCTCTCCCCTTGGGAGCCCCCTGTATTCCCGGTATCAGCCTTTCAGGGTCTAACAGCAAGCTAGTGCTGCTGCTGACCACAGACAAAATTCTACCCTCCTGCTGCTGATCCAGGCTCAAGCAGGGGAAGGTAGAACAATAGGTTTCCTGTCACAGGGAAGTGTGACCACCTCCCAGACAGGACTTAGTGTATTGGACTGGGGTAGGGGTGCTTGCCAGCGTCACAAGACAGCTTTGAAGGGCACATTTGGTACCCTCCTTGGATAATCCAGTTGAAACCAGTTCAGGAAGCCGTTGGTTCCTGCACTGGTGCGAAACTGGACAATGGAGATGGGAGTATCCTCCCCTCTGTCCAGCCCCTTCTCTGGGAGGGACCCCTGAATAGTCCCAACCCTTTTCTTTGGGTACTTAAGGGCTTACCTGTGGGGGGCTCTTCAGATTTGTCGTGGCACAAGATTGAGATCGAAAACAACTTCTACTTCTACCATCTGGGCACTTTGAATTCCGTTGGACTTCGCTTTGGGAACTAAGACTGCATCTGGGAAGACTCCTCCTGCTCCTGGTCTCTATGTCCAGCCAGTGTTCTGCATTGTCTGTGCCTCTGCTTCATCCAGGTTCTTCTCCAGGCCTGTAGGCATCAAAGACACAGAAGGAATGTCCCTTGGAGTGAAGGAGTCATTCCCCTGCATCTGCAGGCACTGCAACTAAGCTCACCGGTCTGCTGCTCCTGATGTCCTCTGGACTTCGGAAGGCCCAGCAACACAGGTGGTAGTTCTGCAACTCCCTTGATGCCTGCACTGTCTTCTCACCAAGTTTGAGGCCAATATCCCTTGTCAGAACTGTTGGAACAGCACCCCTGTGCAACACGTTGGCTTGCTGTTGCAAAGGCTTATTGACTCTCTTCTCCAGAGATCTTTGGACTCGAAGACGCTCCAGCCTCCAGCATCTCTTCCTGCCAAGATATTTGTCCTCACCGCATCCTCTGCACCACCGGCCTCTTTCACCTTCCTCGCCAGCGGTATCTTCACTGAAGTCCTCCATTATGGTCTGCGGCAGTTTCTGAGGTCACTTTGCACCTATGCACCCGGGTTCCCTGGTGTAGGTATCTTAGTTCCTGGGGTACCCATGGGTGGGGTGACTCCCCAACCTTCCCTCTTCCACTGGGTTTCTTCAGGGTCCTCTGGGAAGGGTCCTCTGAGAAGGGTCCTTCTTCTGCAAAACTGCAACTGCGACTTCCCCCCTGACTGGCATTGAGTATGCAGCTGTATTTCCACTCTGTACACTGCCTCCGTGGGGTTGCTGGGTACTTATCCTGGGTGGTCTCTTGGGTCCCCGCTCTTCTAAGTCTTCTGGGTCAAGTCTCAACTTCGGTCGTGGTTCTCATTCCACTTTATTAGTATAAGGTTTCGTCTCCCTCTGGAGACCACTGTGTATTTGTGCTACTCACCTGTTCTCCTTTTGAAATATTGTGTGTATTGTGTTATATCTCTGGGTAGCAAATATACCAATGTGTTAGTGAGTGTATATAATAAATATCACTCTTTTTATAACTACTCTGACTGGCTCTTTTTCGTTTAACCTACACTACATAATTAGTACTGGTAAAACAAGCTGCTTAACACTCCTTCTCGATCAGTAGCAGCTCGTAGTGGGAGTGCTGCGAGGTGGTGGGGCGGGGTAGGGGAGGGCAGGTTGGGGGATAGTAAGCTCCGGCATATGGCCGACCGGTGGTAAGTACATAAATAAATAAATAAAACAAATTCATTGTGCGCGCTGCAACGCCATTTGAGTTGCAGCACGTGCAATTTAAATTGTTTCATTCATTTATTTATGTATTTACCTCCGATTGGCCGTATGCCAGAGTTTACTACTCCCTACCCTGCCCCTCCCCAGCCCCGCCTCACCTCCTTGCAACACTCCCACAGCTAACACCTAGAAAGATTTATAAGACCTCTTAAATCACCATAAGGGTTGTCTGGATTAGTGCAGGTTGCTTCACTTAAATAAGTGTGCACCATACACTGAGCCATCCTCCTACAACTATGTACCCATGGGTGCTCGGTGGTGACTTCAATGCAGTGCTAGACATAGACTTGGACCGCTTACACCCTCCTTTACCAGGCATAGCTTCCATTAGACAGGCCAGGGCATTTTGCACATGGGTCCAAGGTCGGGCTATAGTAGATGCCTGGTGCAGTAAAAATATCGGTATGCATGAATATTCCTACTACTCCCCACCGCACGGACTACATACATAGCTAGGCCATATCTCAGTATACTTAATAGGTGCTGGCAGGCCCCTTATCAAGTGGTTGTTCCACAGCCAGCACACACACATGGCGGCACCGCTAACACAGCTGCAGGAGAAGTGGGGTCGAGACCTTGGGAGGGGTCTACAAGACATAGAATGGAAGGCCATACTTAAATTCCCATAGAAAGTCTCCCGGAATTGTAGGTTCAAATTCCTAGTTTATGTTACTGCACAGGGCCTATCTCACACAGCACCGATTGCATGCCATGTTCCCGACAGTGCCTGCAACATGTCCAAGATGCACGGAGCAGGATGCAGACCTTCTGCATATGATATGGGCATGCCCTGCGCTTGCTTTTTACTGGTTGCAAGTAGGATCAGCACTACAAGAAGTGGATTGTTGGAACAATGGAGATTAGCAGAGGAGTGCCTGCTGGGACTACACCCACAAACCAAACAGGACAGGGCCTAGACAAAATGTATTGATTTAGCACTTTTTCGAGTCAAACGCTTAATAACAAAACAATGGAAATCCTCAGCCCCTCCAAATATAGCAGCATGGGAGGAGGAAGTAGTGCAGTGGGGCAGAGGAAGGCGCACTTCGCAGAGAAGAGTATAGGGGCTTAAGGAAAGTGCCAATTGTAATGGAATGGGACGCCCTCCTACAGACCTTTAAAACTCTGGATACCTCAGGTACATAGGGCCCGATTCACACAACTAACTTAAGACAAAATCCTACACTTACTACTTTTAGTATTCACAGAAGGCATTTAGTAGTAGTAAAGTTAGGATTAAGTCTGTCCTAAGTTTGTCCTAAGTCTGTCTTAAGGCTGTCTTAAGTCTGTCTTAAGTCTGTCTTAAGTCTGTCCTAAGTTTGTCTTAAGTTTGTCTTAAGACTGTCTTAAGACTGTCTTAAGTCTGTCTTAAGTCTGTCTTTCGTCAAATTTAAGACAAAATCCTAACTTTACTCCTACTAAATGCCTTCTGTGAATACCAAAAGTAGTAAGTTTAGGATTTTGTCTTAAGTTAGTTCTGTGAATCGGGCCCATAAACACAACATAAATCCTAGCTTATTGTAGTCTCAGGGGCTCTTTAGAACGATTGCTGCTAACTCTCTACCGCCAGCTCAGGATGAGCCTAACATTTAACACACATCTTCACATATTCAATTGCACCCTGGTGATACCACTATACGATAATATCACGTAATTAATTTGTATGTAAACACTTGTGGAATTTGCGTTATCCATGTCATAAATGTCCTCTCAGATGTCAGCATTGTGAGTTTAACTGCTTCCATGCTTATGACGAGCCCAGCTCGTTATGAGGCACAGTGGAGCTGTGCTCATGACGAGCTGGGCTCGTCATAACGGTCGCAGCACTCCCACGTGCAATTGATTCCCCGCCTGTGCGGGAGAATCAATCAGTGGGCGGAATCGTGATGAGCCCAGCTCGTCACGAGCACAGAACCGCCGCCCCCCCGCGCCGTGGAGGAATTAAAAATTTGCAAACATTCGTGACAAGAATTTTCAATTCTATTAAGGACAAGGAGGCGAGGATTATGCTTTCTCATTTCTTTATTAGAAATGCCCAGCAGCCAATCAGAACCGTTTATGAAACGAAAAAACTACAGTACCCATGAGTACCCGGGTACCACGTGACCAACCATAGAGTCTCTCATATAAAAGGTACAACAGTAGAAAGTACGTCCTCTTTCTTTGGTGAGGAGCAGTTCACAGGAAAAAACATGAAATCCAATGGAAAAAGAAGCAAGCCAGGAAACAAAGTCCATCAGCCACAGTCGGTGATCATCCTGACGCTAGAAACACAGCAAACGCCGAACAGAGGAAGGCAGCAGATGATCCAAGCGGAGTAAGCAGGATAAACAGTAGAATTCACTATTTCGGGTCAGAACCTGAAAAGAAAGTACAGCCGTAATACTCATCCAATAAAGAGAGTGAAGGCAATAAATGGGAAGGGTAAACAGAGAGAAAAACAATGCATTGCCATAAATCAAATGCCACTGTGACAATGATAAACATGAGAATCAAACATGACGTTGGGTGGGATAATCCTCGCCTCCTTGTCCTTAATAGAATTGAAAATTCTTGTCACGAATGTTTGCAAATTTTTAATTCTATGTCAGGACAGGAGGCTCCGATTATGCTTGTTCAAAGCTGATCCACCACTACAGAAGCAATATGTTCGATAGGCTTGTAATAAAAGGTCTTGAACATAGAATCAGAAGACCAATCTGCGGTTTTCATGATGTCCAGTAATGAAACACCCATCGAGAACGCTTTAGAGGCCATGGCCCCGCGAGCCGAGTGAGCACCAAAAATGGAAACATCAATTCCAGCCTCAGATAAGAGCCATCTAACCCATCGAGCTAATGTAGCAGGAGTAACAGGACGAAAAGGTTTTTGCAAGGCAATAAGTAGTTGACCCTGTGTATCAGAACGTAAAGGGGCAGTACATACCTCGTAATCCTTGACACATTGAACAACGCAAAGGTTGGGGTGATGAGGAAAGGAAGGATAAGTAACCGAAGAGGTAGCAGTCTTGGTGCGTTTAGAGATTAGAAAAGTGACACCCTCAGGTGTAAATCTGCGACCTGCCAAGTCTAACGCCCGCACGTCAGACACTCGTTTGCAAGAAACGAGACATAACAGCATAGTCAATTTAGCAGAGAGTTGCTTACGAGAAAGTAATGAATTAGAAGGCCAAGCCTCCAAAAATCTCAAAACAATGGAGACATCCCAAAGCGAGACATATTTAGGGCACGGAGGATTCGCTAAACGAATGCCCTTAAGCAATTTGGAAATTAAGGGATGTTCACCCGCCGGTTTGCCATTAATGGGAACATGGGCGGCAGAGATGGCGGAACGGAAGTTGTTGACCGTACGATAAGCCAAACCAGAAGAAGCGAGAGAAGCTAGAAAATTAATAATCAGAGCCACATCTGCTGAAGCGGGATCAACTTCCCGCTGAACACACCAGTCACACCAACGTTTCCATGAGGCTCTATATCTTTTGTGAGTACTGGGAGACCAGGCGTCACTGATGAATTTGGAAGCGTCGCATGAAAGGCCTGGGAGCGACCAGCGATCCCCGAAACTCGGCACGCCAACAGTAGGAGATTGCCGGATAGAACCAGGGGATGCGGATCGCCTAGGGGATCCAGCAACAGATTCCACTTCTGAGGAAGAAGGAACGGAACCGCACAACACATCTCCAGAAGGTCGGGGAACCATGGTTGAGCTCTCCACAGCGGAACAATGAGAATTAGCTTCGTTTGAAAACGTTTCGAGTAGGCCAGAACCCTGGGAATCAACATGAACGGGGGAAAGGCGTAACACAGAGTGGACGGCCAAGTCTGAAGAAATGCATCTGTGGCCAGGGCTTTCGGATCCGGCCTCCAGCTGAAGAATAGAGGGAGTTGAGTATTTAGGCGAGACGCAAACAGATCTAGGTGACATTGACCCCAAGTCCGACGGAGAATGCGAAAAATGCGCGGGTGAAGGCGCCAATCGCTGAAGTCGCGAAGATGGCGAGAGTTCCAGTCCGCAATCTGATTGCGGCAACCGGGAAGATATTCGGCAATAACTGTGATCTTCTGTTGAAGACAGAAGTGCCAAAAATCCTTGGCGATCTCCGCCAAAATCTTGGATCGTGTTCCCCCCAACTTGTTGACATACCGGACCGCTGAAACGTTGTCCATGCGGAGAAGAATACAACAATTGGTCTGATGAGGGGAGAAACACCGAATCGCAAAAGACCCCGCTAGAAGTTCTAGGCAATTGATGTGAAGAGACAGTTCCTGGGGGGACCAGCGACCCCCGGTGGAGATGGGGCCGCACCTGGCTCCCCAACCCCAAAGGCTGGCATCGGATTCTATCACCAGATCCGGAGCGGAGCCGAACAGGGCTCGTCCATTCCAGGCCTCCATGTGGTCCAACCACCATTGCATCTCGCTCTTCGCATCCTCGGAAAGAGGAATCAGATCTGAATAGCGAAGACCTTTTTGGAGATGACGAATCTTCAATCTCTGAAGTGCTCTGTAATGCAGCGGACCTGGGAATATCGCCTGAATGGAGGACGCCAGTAGACCGACTACACGTGCTAACGACCTCAATGACACAATCTGTCTGGAAAGAACAGACCTCAATTCTCTCTTGATGTACCGAATCTTTTGGTGTGGAAGTAATAGTTGACAGGATAGGGAGTTCACTTGAAAACCCAGAAATTCGATTACTTGAGTAGGATTCAAGATAGACTTCTGCGGATTGACTAGGAAACCCAGGGATTGTAAAAGGTCGATAGACCATTCCAGGTGTGTTAATACTGTGAGGGGTTTGTCCGCCATGAGAAGAATGTCGTCGAGATAGATTATCAGGCGGACACCCCGAGCACGCAGACATTCCACTACGGGCCTCAGAAGTTTCGTGAAGCACCAGGGTGCTGACGAGAGGCCGAATGGGAGAACTGTGTATTCGTACCAAATCCCCTGCCAACTGAATTGAAGAAAACGACGATGAGGCTCGTAAATGGGAATGGAAAGATAGGCATCCTTGAGGTCGAGCCGAACCATCCAGTCCCCTTCGCGAAGAAGATCGCGCAAAAGATGGATCCCTTCCATTTTGAAGTGTCTGTAAACTACACTTCCGTTGAAATCCTTCAAGTTGAGGACCAGACGATTGCCACCCCCTTTTTTCTGAACCAAGAAAACATTGCTGATGAACCCGTGAGGGTGGGGGACAGTTGACATGATTGCCCCTTTGGCGAGAAGGGATTCTATCTCTGCCGAAATAAACTTTTGGTCCTGAAGAGAAAAATGGAGAGGAGTTGGGGGGAGGGATTGATGTTGGATCTGATAGAATTCTATTTTGAAACCTTGAACAGTTTGCAGAACCCAAGCATCGTTGGAGATTTGACGCCAGTTCTGGAGAAAAAAACGTATTCTGCCCCCCAGAACCACCTCGGAAAAAGAAATCAAACTCACCTGAGGTATTAGAGTCTTGGTAAGCACCTTGGTTGCCACCGGAACGGCCTTTCCGGAATTGACCTCTCCCTTTTCGGGAAGGATAGAAGTTCGAGCGGGTGTTGTAGCCGGAGTCCTGACCTCCGCCTCTCTGGGACTGATAACCTCTCTGGGAGGGGTTATTGGAGCCACGGCCGAACGAGCGTCCCCTATGTCGTCCGGCCCTGGCAAAAACCGGACGAAGTGCACGCTTGATGGAAGCTTGCGCCTTATCCAAACCGCTGAAGGTTGCAACAAATTTAGTGAGTTCCTTAAGGAACGGTTGGCCGAATAACAGACCTTGAGCCACCAGACCAGACTCGGAAGTAGAGAGTTCCGCCAATTTGGGATCAATCTTTAGAAGAATAGAGCGGCGACGCTCACTTGAAATGGCACAATTTGCGTTGCCCAACTGGCAAATAGCCCTCTGAGCCCACTCTATGAGTTCATCTGGATCCACCAGGGATTCTGCTTCCTTGGCCTGAAATCCGAGATCAAGGATCTTGGTGAGGGGTCCCATTAAATCCAACATTTTATCTTGACAGGACCGCCAAGATCTGTCCAGACCCTTTTTAGGATCCTTAGCAAATTTTTTCAGATAGGAAAGCATTGTGGGGTCAATTTCAGGAGTGTCTGCCAGGTGATCTGCAAGATCCGGGCGAGGGCACTCGGAGCGGAGGCGAGCCCTAACATCCTTTTCAAAAGGTTGACGGATGTGCGCCTGGACATATTCAGCTACCGCAGGAGAAGGAAGCCATGAAGATGAATGGGGGTGATATATCTCCGAAGGTTCAAAGGTTAGGACTTGCGGGTGAGTATGAGCGTCCACGTAATGCTCCTTGCGAGCCTTCTTGCGTGGTGGAGGGACATCCTGGTCAGAAGAGGAAGAAGGAGGACCGTCAGTGTCAGTATGACAGCCTGCCGAGGTAGAAGCGCCTACCAAAGGAATGGAGGAAGCCTTTTCTGAGGCTAGAGATTTAGCCAAACGTTTAAAATCCGCCCTATGTGGATTTATTGGTGATTTGGAAGAGCGAGAAGAAGGCAACCAACCTTGCTGCTTGGCATATTGCGTCAAATGACGCTTCAGCGGATTAATAGCGTGGACTAGGGCTTTGGTAACGGAGTGCTGAACTCCTTGGTCCAATGCTTCTACTAAATCCTGCTCAAGGAAGCTTGAGCTCTCATCCTCATAGGAGTAATCATCCTCATCAAAATACTCCTCCATTTTACTTAGCTTCACTGGAAAAGTGAAAGTAATGCCCACAAAATGACACTTTAATGTCAATAAATATTACAATGCCAAAGGCACAATTCAGGGGGAGTGAAAAACCCCACAGCAAGCCAGTTAAAGGACAGAAAAAGGCTGACCAAAAAATAAATAAATAAATTAATTGTGGAGGGAGGGCTTGCTGAGTCACTCTAGGCAGAGCCTATGCGTAATTATACAGCCCCAGGCCTTTAAACAGCAAAGGGCGTCGATGGGGCTGAAGAGAAGCTGAGGCAGTGGGCAGCGGTGTGAAGAACAACCGATTCTTGAGCTCCGTGTGAGAACACGCTTTGTAAACAAAGAAAATGGCCGCCGCGCATGCGCGGAAACGGCCGCCTCAGATTCGAAGTAAACAGAGAAGCACGCGCGCTAGCGCGAGCTTCTCAGCCCCTTTACTCCCGCTCCACTGAACTCGGACACCGACGCTCGAGCGAGCGTCACGCCCTAGGGAGGTGAGACCACGCTCCCTGCATGTGCGCCGCGCGAAGCGGAGCAGAATAAATAAATGAACCGCGTGAGACAGCGCGCAACAATGTATCAGTAATACGTACAAATTGTAAGCGAGCGCGTCCCAACAGTAGTGCACAGACAATAATGCAACAATGTAACATGAGTAAGAAGAAAAAGGCACTTAACTGGCTGCGGAGCAGCAAAGAAAGAGGACGTACTTTCTACTGTTGTACCTTTTATATGAGAGACTCTATGGTTGGTCACGTGGTACCCGGGTACTCATGGGTACTGTAGTTTTTTCGTTTCATAAACGGTTCTGATTGGCTGCTGGGCATTTCTAATAAAGAAATGAGAAAGCATAATCGGAGCCTCCTGTCCTGACATAGAATTACCCAACGCGGCGAAGGGGTTATACCGGCCAGCAAAGGGGAAAGGCGGAGGGGGGACAGCGTTCAGGAACACCTTTTGCATAATTAGTAAATAGTAGCACATAACGCAATCCGTTTTACCAAGTATATGTTCTTATTACATGCTGCATGACTGGATAATATGTGTTTACCTATTTGTCAAAACTGTGAGAATTGTGTGCGCCTTTTAAAAACCCAATAAAGTTTGTTTCAAAAAAGGGAAGAAGATAGGACCCGTCTTCCTTATCTCCTGTTCTATTCGGGTCCTTGTATGTAGAGCTGGTGAAGTTACGAGCTCTACAGCCGGGACTCTTGTATAATTGAGGACTTGAAATGCCTCCCTACAACATCCTTTATTGATGAGGCTAAAGACATTGGTGAGATATGTGCAGTAGCTGACAAGTTTACAGAGATGGATTCCGACAGCAGGGAACGGAAGGACATAGGCCTATCACTCAGGCAACCTGGGCCATCTGCTCCAGTTTACCCTTTAAAGGGTGCCTTGAAGTCCATCTATTTTATTTACACCTTTCAATCCCTTAGAAGGTACTTGTATCTTAAGTAGTTTTTCCGGTATGTAGGCATCACATCACTCATACGTGATAGCTCACTAAAATACAGGTTTCGGCAGGAACTCAATTCAGCACGATGGTAAGGAACATAATTCGGCAGGATGGTAAACAAATGAAGGTAGGCAACCAGAGAGCAAGAAGAAGTCTCATCAACTAACAGTCTACACTCCTCTCTCCTTTTCACCTTCCACTTCAATGTGACAGTGCCAGTAGGATATACTAACATATAAAAATTGAGAGCACTTACCTCCTCCTACAACCACTAGCCTGCACTTTGTGCTACCGTTTCCTCCACATCTGATATATAACTCGAAAGTGTCACTTTTTGTTTTTTTTTAATGCAATTTTATATAGCGCAAACTTTACCCGGAGGAGTCGGAGCGCTTTACAAAAGGACCAGTTACATTACATAAGGACTTCAGAGTAAATGAGCTATATAAAAGATGCAAAAAGAAAAACTCTAAATTTACATAAGAATGGTTGTAAGTACAAAAGTCTACTACAGATACTAATGGTTAGAGTTACATATATACAAGTTGCAGATTCACTCAAGGAAAGATACAAACAGAAAAACTCTAAATTCACATAAGAATGGTAATAAGTACAAAAGTCCACTACAGATACCAATGGCTAGAGTTACATATATACAAGTTGCAGATTCACTCATGGAAAGATACAAACAGAAAAACTGTAAATTCACATAAGAATGGTAATAAGTACAAAAGTCTACTACAGATACTAGTGGTTAGTTACATATATACAAGTTGCAGATTCGCTCGAGATTACATTTTTAAAAAGTTGAATCTGTTAAAGTTCGACAAATAAAAATTTACAAAACATGATCTTCTCACCATTGCTGGGATGGGGCATCCTTACTGTTCCTGTAACTGGCGAGTCACAAGATCGAGGGAAACATGAGGTGGCAGTCCTTGAGTCAACAGTCGGCAGGTGGGAAGGAATAGAGAACTACTCATCGGTCTGGCATCTGGTGAGGTGTACTCTTGAGGCTGACCTCCTGTTTTTAGCTCCTTCCTTTTCCTCTTTTCTCCTGCACTCTCCAAAGTGCGGCATCTGCCGGCCCGCACCATTCCCTGGCAGCCTGTGTCACCAGGGGAGCACTCAGGGGATAGTCTCTGCACCAAGAGCAATAGGAGGGTTGCATACCCTCAGCCTGGGGTGAGCAGGGTGGTGACCTGGCGGGCACTGGTCCAGGTGGCTGCGGGCCAGCCCTTTGATGTTTACTGCCCCATTTCCTCACTGCGCAAGTCATGGGATGGACCTCGAAAGCAGCTAGATGGCCTCTCACCCACCATGCCCCGGGCAGCACTCATCCAGCAGGGCCCGAAGGCTCGAGGAGACCAGCAGCTGAGACGAGGGGGCGGGCAGGGGCGAACTCTAGGGGGGGTACCGCTGCAGCCTCCGAGGCTCTGTACGTCACAGCCTCCCCTATCCTCGGCAGCTGGAAAGGGCCCCTTCCGCCCCCCGGTCCTGTGTGGTGAGCGGCAGGTGAAGCCGGAGCCTCCCCGAGGGTCCGTATACACTGTGTTGGAGCTAGAAGGTCTCCCAGAGAGTCTGAGCAGGCTCCTCTGTCATGGAGCCAGGAAGCGAGATCCCAGCATGGGCTTCTCCACCGTCCCTCTGTGGATGGGGGGGCTTTATTTACCAGGATTTATTCCACATGGCGATCCCTAGCCCAGACGCTCCCAGCGGGAGCTCCTCAACAGGTGGCCATCTTGCCATTCAACTGCCCCTTACCACGAGCCGCTGCCTCCAATTCCTTAGATGGTTTGAAGGACACGGACACATGTGGGAGGGGAGGGGAAGGGGAATTGGAAGTAACAAGCTATGCAGCTCATTCAAAATAGCTTAGCTCTCTACCAGACCAGTACCTAAACCAGTACTTAACCAGCATAGGTACCCAACCGCTATAAAAATCATCAGAACCAGCACCAGCCACAAAAGCCTTATTATGGCTGCCTATTGGGGATTATTGGGGCTCCTCCAATACCTAGGGTAAATATTCCCAGGCATTCCCAAGCAACATCATTCTGAGGCCACATTCAGTTCCTTTTTCCTGTGTTTTCAGCGATCCGGCGTTCTCAGCAGAAATTCACCACGACCGATAATCAACAGAGCTGGCGAGAGCACAGCACACAGAGCAAGAAGGAGCAAGCGCTAACGTCAATGTCAGGTGTGTGCTGGAGGAAGAGGATGCCAACTGTAGGAATCACAGTATTGTATATGTTCTCTACCACTTTCCCAGCACTCCATCTCTTTCTCTCTCTCTCTCTCTCTCTCTCTCTCTCTCTCTCTCGCTCTCTTTTCCTCTCTCTCTCTCTCTCCTCACAAATTGGGGGCCTCATTTATGAGCACTTTTACACCACCGGGATGTCACTTTTTGACGATCCGGTGGCGCAATGTGCCCCGGTATATTTATAAGGCCACAGAAAGCCACCTTTCACGTGGAACACTGCGTGAAAGGGGGGTTCCGTGGGTGTTGCTGCGGGTGATCCCACGCAACACCCATGGAATCTGAAGCATTCCCAGATTTAGGTGTCCCTTCCTGCACAAAATCAATCAGCCCCGCAATGCAGGAGGATGCCTGCGTTGGTGCATGGCAGCCCATTGTGCGCTAGCGCAGGGTGAAAGGACAGGAATGCCCCTACTCCAGGTTGTCAGTGTCTAACATCTGCTGATTATCAGGCAGGCCTTTATGTTCCCTGGGTGGCTGATTTTAGCCTTCAGGAATTGCCTCCAGCTAGGCCCAGGCATGTTGAGCCTGTGGGGTGCCCAAAGCATGCTTTGCAAAGTGGGCGTGGCATCGTCCAGTCTGTCTCCCCTCCGTACCTTCGGCGAGCTCCCAGGCCCCGGTCTCTGCTTTAGCCTATGATCGTGTGGACACAGCGCCCTGGGGATCGCCGCTCTCCAAATGCAGGCCGGGCCCAGTCACGGCCCCTCCTGGTGCTGCTCACTGCCTCTGCCCCAAATGCGTCGCCCAGCTCTCGGGGATGCGGCTGCTCCCAGGCTCCATTCACCCTCGCTCCTCACCTCGTACTCCCGGAGAGGCCAGGAGCTCAGCTCTTCCCAGCAGTGTTTTCAGGTGGGCAGCTTCACCAGTCAGGGTTGTCAGCTTTCTTGCCCACTATGCTAATGGGTGGTCTCTTCTGGGTGATGCCGGGAGTGGGGTGCGGCGGCCGCCATCAGAGCCAGACCAGCCTCGCCTGTCCGCAGTATTTCCGCTGCTCCCATTAGCATGATCCTTCTCAATCCTGCCGCGCCAGTCGGTGACTTCCCCCACCATAAATCTGGGAGACCCCCAGGCAATTGAAGGGCCATCTGTATAAGCGGCGGGCGGAAGCGAGCCGGGAGACAAGGACAGATACGACCTAACCGTTCACCATCTTGGCCACGCCCCCTATTATCTACTTTAAAATAAAGTCTTTATAACATTAAGTCTTGTCTAATGTCATGGTCAATGGAATTCAATGTATTTCTACATGTAAGCGTATCTCATGAGCATTTGTTAGAAAGATGTTTTTCTGTTCATTAAACATCAGCAATTCTGGTACTTCATACCGTCTAGGATTAGCACTTACATCTTTAATGAGAAACCCTTTATTTAGTCTTCAGTATGTCCTTTTTTAATAAAATGTTTGACCATAGGTACTGTTTCTTTCCTCATTCTAATGACAGCCCTGTGTTCCATTGTTCTATATCCCTACCTCTTTGGTAATCTAATGTAGACCTTCCTGTATGGACAGAAATTTCATAATTAACATTTTTCATCCTACAGTCTGTAAATTCCACCACTGCCATCCTGAAATCAGCTATTTTTAATGTATCTGTTTAGAGAGTACATTCACAAACATTTGCAACTCCCAAATCTCCCATGTCGTGTCAACACGGAAAATCCTTATAGCTGTATAACGAGTATATTTCTTGTCTTTTGGTATAGGAATGGATTCATTCATCACTCAAAGACATCCCTTTTCGAAAAACAAATAGTGATTTTTGCCACTCTTTGGCGTTGCCTGTATTTAGAATGTTCCAGATTTACTTATCAGACTTCTAATTTAATTATTTTTGTAATTAGATGTAAATAGATGCATCTAAGTAAATTGAGAAAACACTATGGGGCCGATTACGATGCTGTTCGGAAAGGCTCTGAATCGGATTCAGGTCTTCCGAACTCGATTCGGAACCCGTCTTTCTGACCGATTCGGAAAGGTTTCCGAACAGCTGATTATGATGTCCATAAAGCGTTCGGACTTTCCAAGCCAGTTCCAGATGGCATTCAGAGGAACCGAGTCATTGGGAGCCGACTCGCACAAGTCTACGGACCACGTTTCCGACTGAGCGTTTCGGTCAGATTCAGACAGCCTTTCCGAATCAGTTGTTCTGGCTCGGATCGGCTGTTGGAATCTGACTTTGGGAGCCTGTAGCAGACCCCCCTTCACCTAGGGCCTTCTGAATTGGTCCTGTAGGGGTACCCAAGGGACCCCCCCTTTCAGACTATGCACAGTGTGGCAGGCACCAAGGGGCACGATTTTCCCTAATGACCCCTTTCTTCAATGGGTGCCTATGAATGCGGTCAGAACACAGGCTCCCATTGAGGTCAATGGGAGTCCGACCGAATCGTATCCAGAAACATCGTAATCAGTCCGTCGGACTCCCCGGATCCGATCAGATCCGAAACCATTCCGAGACCGATTCGGTCAGAATGCTTTCTGACCGGTATTTTAATTGACCCCTATGATGTACACTCTCCTATACATCCGACCAGCTTCACCAGCTTAGTAGGACTGCCAAAAGTGTATGTATCCATTCTATTTGGCCAGACGGAAAGGCAACCTACTGCCCTGATTGTTTATTTAATCCTTTACCTAGCACTAGCAAGCACACAGCTCTGTTTCCTCCTACTGTTTTTGATATGTTCCTACTTAATTGTCACTCGATCCCAGGGCATACTACGGAAATTAGATTATTGCTAGAGGAAGAGAAACCTGATGTTCTGTTTCTTAACGGAAACATGGCTAACGAGTGAGGCTGATCCGGCCATCATTCAAGCTCTCCCCCCGGAATATGTCATACTAAGACAAGATAGAGAATTGAACAGAGGAGGTGGCTTAGCAATTGTTCATAAAAGCTATTTTAACTTCCGCATGTCAGCAAATCCTGTTCCTGACTGCGAGAGTCTGTTCTTTTCCATTAACCTCTCTCACACCTGCACTACCTCTGGGATTTTAATTTACCGCCCCCCTTGGCCTCTGGGCCAATCTTGCAAGGATCAACCGGCCATCACAGCCAATTTAGCCAGCCCCCTGTCTAACTTCTCCCTATTAGGAGATTTTAATATGCATTTTGATGATGCCTCAGTGTCAGTAACTCGTGAACTAATCGACGGTTTGGGAGCCCTCCAATTTAGTCAAAAAGTGAGAGGTCATACACATTCGAAAGGAAACCTGCTTGATCCCATTTTTTCCAATGATAATAACCTTCAGGTTGGGAGCCCCAGCCCTGTACCTTGGACAGATCATTATCTGATCCCTTTCTCCTGGACCATTCAATCTAATGAAAGACCGTCGGCAAAGTTCTACAGATTGCTTCGTCCCTGGTCAAAACTCCCACTAGAGCATTGGGTGTCAATACTTAATGATACCTGACCGACTTTAGATCTTAACCCTATCACTGCTTATCTTATCTTAGGTGCAATTTGTAAAGCGCACTGACGCCGAAGCTTCCTGGCGCTGATAGACAGAATGAGAGAGGAGAGAGCATGAATGGCGGGATTCTAGCTAGGGGGAGGGAAGAGGTGAGTTTTTAGCAATTTCCTGAAGTTCAGAAGGGAAGAGGAGGATTTCATTGAAAGAGGAAGGAGATTCCAAAGCACGGGAGCCAGGTAGGAGGAACGGCGACCGCCGAATTTCTTGGTTTTATTTTTAGGAGTGACTAGCAGATGACGGTGAGCTGATCGGAGGTTACGTATTGGACAATGAGGACGGATGAGAGATTTGAGGAACGCGGGGCCAGAGCAGTGAAGGGCTTTGAAAGTGAGGCATGCCACCTTGAAGGCTGCCCTTTGGTCTATTGGGAGCCAATTGAGGCTATGAAGCAAAGGCTTGGCTGATTGCCATCTGGGGGTTCCATGAATTAAGCGGGCCGCTTGATTCTGGACGACTTTGAGGCGATGTAGCAAGAATTGTGGGAGACCATGGTAAATGGAATTGGAGAAGTCCAGACGGGAGAGCACAAGTGAGAGGACAGTTTGGGTAAGTGCCGCAGGGGAAAGAAGGTGGCGGACTTTGCGGATCCTCCGAAGTTGGTACATGCAGATGAGACTACCACTCCAACTTGGGCTCTAAGGGAGAGTTCGGCGTCAATGATTACACCCAAGCTCTTTACTGTTTTTGCCGGGACAGGGGGAGGGCCAAGCTCCGGAGGCCAGAACTGCGGGCCCCAGTGGGCGTGACTGAGTCCAGGGAGAAGGAGCTCAGTTTTACCGGGGTTCAACTTCAATTGGTTCTGGTTCATCCAGAGTTGGATGTGAATCATGGCTGCGTGGAACGTATTGATGGCATGTGGTGAGTTGAGTGATAGGATGATTTGTAGGTCGTCGGCATAATTATAGACGATAATGTCCCATTTCAAAAGAGATTGAATCAGTGGCCGGAGATATAGATTAAATAGAAGCGGGGAAAGGGAGGAGCCTTGGGGGACTCCGCAAGACGTGTTTTTTTTTTTGGCAGTGTAGGGACCCAGGCGGACCGCCTGTGTTCTTCCAGTGAGGAAGGACCTGACCCACTCAAGAGCAGTACCCTGGATGCCTGCCTGCTCGACACTGTGGAGAAGGATGTTATGATCCACCGTGTCGAATGCGGCCGACAAGTCCAGGAGAACGAGGGCTTGGGGGAGCCCCGCGTCCGCGTTACTCCTGAGTGTGTCAAGGACTGCCAGGATGACGGCCTCTGTAGAGTGGGCAGGCCTGAAGCCGGCCTGATTAGGCTCAAGATGACAGGAAGATTCAATAAAGTTTGACAGGCACCGGGTTACGTGGGCCTCCATTAGTTTAGAGAAGTATGGGAGGAGGGAGATGGGGCGATAATTCGACGGCTCCGCAGGGTCGGCCCCGGGTTTTTTGAGGAGGGGCACTAGGATGGCCTCCTTGAAAGAAGTAGGAAAGATGCCACTGCTAAGAGACCTGTTAAGTAAATGTAGGATACAATCTGGCAAGTTGAGGCATATACTCCGCAGGACGGACGGTGGACAGCAGTCGTTCGGGGAGCCAGATTTCACACGGGTGGCAAGTTCTGCTAGGGAAGTAGGGTCTAAAGCGGGGAAAGTGGTAAAAGTCGAGGAGTTATTAGAGGAGATATCCAGTGAATGTGACTGGGGAAGGGGGGGGATAGATTTTTTAATTTTTGTGATCTTTTCCAAGAAGAAAGAGTTGAGGGTGTCGCAAGCCTCCTGAGTGGGGGTCTGGGCTGGGAGGGTTCTGTCATCTCTAGTTAGCTCATTCAAGACTCTGAACAGCTCCTTAGATTTGTCGACCGCCGAAGAGATCCTGTTGGAAAAGTGTTCCATCTTAGCTAAACTGATGGCTGCATTATAATCTTTACGCGCGGCCAGATAGGACTGTCTGGCTGAATCGGAATAATCGCGTCTCCAGGTGCGTTCTAACTGGTGCGTTTTTAATTTCTGAGCCTTGAGGTCGTCAGAGAACCACCTATGGGAGTTCCGATGCCTGGTGCGGGGGAATTTGACTAGGGGAGCAAACTGGTCGCTGGCCGATTCTAACCAGGAGCCGATGTCTTGTTCTAGTTCATCGATGTCATTAGAAGGGGAAGAGGCTGGGCGGGTGTCGGCCAGGGCAGTGAGGAAACCCTGAGAGTCGTATGTGCTCCATTTCCGTGAGAGGCCACCAGCCATCAGGGGGGCAGAAATCTGACCGGCGACAGTGATGGTGGTGTCAACTAGGTAATGGTCGGACCAGACGCAGGGGAGTATGTCTGGTGGGGACAGGGCCAGATTGCAAGTCCAGATCTGGTCCAGGATGTGTCCCTTGATATGGGTGGGTTGGGTGACCTGTTGAGTGAGATGCAGACTTTTAAGAGTCTCGAAGAGCTCTGTGGCATGGGGGCCGGCATTGGTGTCGTTAAACCAATAGTTTAGGTCGCCAAAGATGGCGAAACTGGAGTGCAGCGTTAAGAGTGGGGCCAGTTGTTCACTCATAATGGAGGAGAAGGATGGCATGGAATGGGGAGGCCGGTATAAGAGGAGGAAAGTAAGGGTGCCGATGCCCGTTTGCACACTGATGAGTAAGTTCTCCACCTCCGGGAGGGGAAGAGAGTGAGAGGAGATAGAGTTCAGGCGTTTAGATATGATGGCTGCCACCCCACCCCCGGGCCGATCACCGGGGCGATCGGCGTGGAGGATGTAATAATCAGGGGGGAGGGCAGCCAGGATATCTGGGAGGGACTCTGATGTTAGCCAAGTTTCCGTAAGCAGGAGCATGTCAGGATTGGTGTTGGATAACAAGATGAAAATGTCCTCGGAGTGTTTCACTAACGAACGAGTGTTCAAATATAGCTGAAGGTGTGCGTCCGCATAGATGGAGTTGGTCAGGGCCCATAAGGCCAGCAGTGACTATGCGGCGAATGGCCGTTGGGGATGGCATGGTGGTAGTATGTTGTAGATCTCTGAGTAATTGGGGTGAATACGTGATAAGATGGTCAGTGTGGCGTGCCCTAGGGCCCGTCCTGGCGCGGACGGGCGCAGACGGGCTTGCCCTAGGCGTGCCTTCAGCGCGCAAACGGCACTCCCGCTGCGCTCGTCCGCTGCGCGTCCTGAAACGGCACATGATTTATAGAGAGAGGGCGGGGAAAGAAGAGGGCGTGGCCTCACTGAGGGGTGTGGCCTCGGCGAACGCCGGTGATGGCGCCAAGAGTATCCCGGGTCGACTACCGCAGCAGCGCTGGATCCGCTGCGCGGCGAGGTCGAGTGATTAAGTTACCGAAGAGGAGCTGGGAGGGAGCAGAGTGAGTAGTAAAACACAGAGAATAGTGACACTCAAATTTTTAGAATAGCACGAATCACGCTCCCGGCTTTCCGCCTCAGGAGATACAATCTGTCTGCTAATGACATTCTGGATAAATGGCTAGTATCCTCTTTAGATACTGTGCTCCCAAAAAAGCTGATCAATAACAAGATAGGAGCTAATAGAACAGCTTGGTACACTCCCAAACTTCGCAAACTCAACCAAGCTTGCAAACGGGCAGAAAGAAAATCGAGGAAAGATTTCTCTGCAATTAATAAAACAATTTATAGGGAGAATATACAATTATATAAAGAAGAAATTAAACAGGCCCAGGCCCTCTATTACGAAACGCAAATCTTCTCAGCTTCTAACTCCCCCGCGAAACCTTTCGCATAATGAAATCCCTCCTTAAACCCCCTCTCCCCCACGGTCTTAGACAATGTATCGGCCCGCTGCAATGAATTTGCGACCTTCTTTTTTAATAAAATGCAGGACATTTATACCTCTTTTCCTCAGGGCATTGTCCAATCAAATACCCTGTTGTGTGTAGATTTAGATTCCGTATATAGGTTACCCGATTTATGCCCTTATATAGGTAAAATTCATATTGCCCTTATTTAGGCATAGAAAATCCAGCCCTTATTTAGTCATTGCCCATACTAACCAAATGCAGGCATGGTCTCCTACATCCGTCAAACCACGTCACAACGAGTTCTTGAGCCTTTAGGAATTTCCCTTGTTTGGATATTGATTTCTCCAAGAGCTCATTTATTATGCATGAACATCTATTCCTTAGGGGTTCATTCATGATGTTCCGATGCCCGACTTTTACGTCAATACAGGCATTCCTAAACACCTTCAAGGTATAAATATACCTGCACTGGCCCTGGCAAACCACGGTTCCGGTACGGTCCAGTTCGACTGCCTACTTGCGGTTCGCCACGACAAGTTTGGAAGGAGATGGAGTTCCCGCTTGATGCACTAACCAGACGCTGTCATCCTCAACGCAGAGAATCCAGCTTCAGTGTTTCTGACTCCCCTTGCGGGGTGTTAGATATCGAGTCCCGGAAAGAGATTCCAACCTCACACATTCTAAGATATGGAGCAGACTAGAACTTAGAGAAACTTTTGGCAACTCTTGGCAAAACTAAAACTATAGCTAGCTATACTTTAGAAAACAGCACCTACTTCTTACCTCGTACTACACTTAGTTTAGGTACACTGGGGTAGAACTTTTTAGAAGCATAAGATGAGTATTCACATTTTAGCCTGTGTTATTTATGTATGTTTTTTATGAATATATGTCATAGCTACAAACCATGCTATTGCAGTATTATTTTATCTTACTGCTAACCCTGTACGTATTGTACTTCGCATCCTGTCTTACGATTGTAGCAGTTCTTGCATGAGAAATAATACTGTTCAATAAACCCTTTTTATTGAAACGCCCGTCTCTCTATTTCTGTGCAACTCTGTAGAAACGAAGCATGCACGATTGACTGAGTGAAACTGTTATCTATTGTTTCCACGGTTCTGAGATTGTTCCGACTCTAAGGGAAACAAAGTTGTCATGTTTATGCGGTTGTCAGAAACTAATCCCTTCTTGTATAATCGAGAAGTTTCTAGTGACCTCTGCGTTAGCTGGCACACACAAGTAATTAAGTTTAATGTACTCGATAGAGATATACTGACCTCAGTCCTATGTCAAAACTATAGTGTATATTATTTCAATGCGCAGAGCCTATCAGGGATATAGGAACTACACTACATGGCGCCCAACGGTTTGGTAAGGCACTAATTAAACGCTAGATACTGAAGTAACTCAGTCGTGCTTTTCTCAGAGACCCCTACTCATAATACTCCATAAGACGTCTGGAGTGGGTAGGGATAATATCCGCCATAGCTGAGTAGGACAAAAAATCCTATGCATTAGCTGTTTGGTTTATTCAACGTTGAAGGATACAGTGTTCCAAAATATTGTGCACCTTATATTGTTCCCTTGAAACTTGCTCTGAAACTTTCATTAAACAATGACCGAAATGGCACAAACACTGATACCGGTGGAGCTGTACCCGACGATGTCACAGCAGCTTTTGATTATACAGGTTTTGATGAAACCGATGAAACCGATGAAAATGTGAAAATCATCGCTCCAAATTTAAGGAGAGCCATCACTCTAAAACTTTTAAAACATGGTCTAACACCAAAAGGTGGTAGGGCAGTTTTTGTGATAGAGGCACATGAATCTCACCAGCCAGAGGTATTCTATTCATGGATAGTATTCCCAGAATCAAATCCAGTAACTAAAATGTTTCACTTCTACAAAGAAGATGAACCACCTGAGGAATATATTCCTTTCAAGGATATTGAAATTCCACTCACATACCAGGAGCATGATCTCTGGTTTAAAGGCGCCCTAAAACATTACAATCACATTACCAGGCTCGGTCTACCATGTAGACCAGGAGCAACATGGCCGATTTTAGCCGGCTACACACCTCATCCTGACATTGAGGAAATGACAGATGTAGAATTACTTGCTCAACTCAAAGAGTTGATCAAAATTCATAGACAATTGGTTCAATATGTCATGGGGACTTTCACAGTCCAACCATCAATAGCAATTCCAAGACAAACCTCTCACCAGGGGAATGCACTATAAATCACTTCACAGACTTCACACGCAGTCATGGGTAAAATGCCCACAAAACGTGAACAAATTCCATTCTGGATAGCTCAAAAAATGACACAAATCGAAGCAGTATTTTCTAATACTAGCCCTTATGAGAAAAACAGAATTCTAACAATCCGTTTACCAATGGGGATCACACCACATCTGGAAGACTGCACCACTTGGGGCACAGTCTTTGCTGCAATCTACACAAAAACACATGGTGTTCCATCTATGGCGGTAATACCTGATGTCCTAAAACAGATTCAAAACGAATACGGGGCAGAGCCTGCTCTGAATTTAGGTATGAAGTTACTTAAAAATTTCTACCAGGTCTCAACAATAATATTATCTAATATTAAAGGAGAAGCAGCATCAGTGGCAATCCGCCAGAAATTAAGGGGATTGGATGTAACAGAACAACCACAAGAACTAGCCAGAATAATTGAAAAATCCTATGAATAATTAGGTAGAGACAGTTTGGGAGGGAAACCTGTTAAACCACAACTGTCTGAACGTCCTGATAAGGTCTTTCCTAAAAACACTCCTACCTCTTCTACAAAGAAGTGGGAAAATAACAAACAACATTCAAAAGAGAAAGATCCTCAATCCCTAGGTAGGTCTCCTCAAAAGGAGCCCTCTGAAAGGAGGTCTAACCTCAGGAATAGGGATAATTTGAGAAAACCTGACAGGTATCAAGATACTGATACATGTTCCTCTCGTACCTTTCAGATATCATCACAGGCATCCCAAGGAAGAGGATGGTCAGAGAACAAAGAAGAACGCATAAAGTCCAAAGACGATCAACACGTTCAGAAAAACAAACCAAAACCTCAATTCTCCAAAAACAAGCTAGCAGGTCTGAAGATCACACATGCCGAGGATTCTGAGAAAACAACTCAAGAACAGAGAATTGGCTCAGACAATGTGGGACAGCGCAGCAGAAGTTACAGTAGCTCGCCAGAACCTGAAGGGGCTTCTGGAGACAGTGGACTTGAATGAGGACATTCAAGTTGAAACTGCAGATACCAGGGTTAGTTCGCCACATAGGTTATATGAAATAACACTCCGGATGGAGGAAGACATACCAAGAAAAGTGAAAGCACTCTTTTCGGAGCAACTTTCAAAGGGTTATGATATGCTTCATGTAGAACAAGACTGGCTGCCAGAATTTGTCAGGGAGTGCCCACATGGCGAAGACATCATTATGCCAGCCTTCTCCAACGATGTTCCAATACACTTAAAATATACTTATACCAGGAAATTGGCAGTGGCCCAGGCCCCAGCATTATATAAGAATCATGTAGGAGGGGATGAGGACTCACCTCACCACAAAATCCAGTTAAAAAATCAGTCAACTGACAAAGGCAGTACCCAGTTAAGAAAGAAGCTAAAAAACAAGTCAGGGAGATCTTAGATCAACTTGAATACCAGGGGGTGATTGAAACATGTACCTCATCAATGAACAATCCTTTGTTTCCTGTCTCCAAACCAGACAATACATATCGTCTAGTTTTGGATTACAGACACCTAAACTCTTGTTGTAAAACATTTGCAGTACAAAATGCACACAGTACAGCATTAATGAATAACATTGTGCGTACAAAGTACCAAACCACAGTAGACATTTCAAATGGTTTCTTTTGTCAAAATATTTCACCTGAAAGTAGATATGTGACCGCTTTCTCAATAATGGGGAACCAGGGTCAATTTTGTTGACTCCCACAGGGGTTCAAAAACAGCCCGGGGTTATTCTCAGCAAGAGTAACAGAGTTACAACAAATTTATGATGACGAGGCATTGTCATGTGTCGATGATATATATCTGACAGACGATGACCTGGCAGACACTTGAACAGGGTGAACACCATTATATTGGTCTTCGCCTCTGAGGCTTAAAATTCAACTTTAAAAAGTCCAGACTTGCCCATTTCAACGTCCTTTTCCTAGGATATGAACTTTCAAGTGAAGGCAAAAGCCTGGCAGCCAACTTTTTAGAAAAGTGTGCGCTGCTCCAACCTCCAAAAATGCTGAAAAACTTACAGTCGATTCTAGGTTTCCTGAATTTTGGAAGAACATACATTCTAAACTACGCAGAGAGAGTTAAACCTCTCTACGAATTAATCAAACCTGATTTCAAAGCCACAACTTGGACACAAGAACACACAGAAATTCTGCGTTCACTTCAAACAGACATGTTTGCAACTACACACTTGCAAACACGCGTAAACGTACGCAACTTAGTGGTCCAAATCATTCCGGGTCAATGCGGATTCACCTCCTTAATTTTTAACGAAGGTGAAAAAATACCAATTGCATGCAGATCACACTTGTATACACAAGCAGAAATGAAATTCACTTCTACAGAAAAGATTCTGAGAGCAGTTCAAACCGCTGTAGCAAAAGAAAGAGCCCTAACACAGGGGAAATGCATTATGGTCGTGACTCCTGTACCAGCCTTAGAGCCAGCCTTAGAGGCTAAAGCTAGCATTCCGAATGCAAAAGCTTTACATCCAAGATGGATACAATGGGGTAATAATCTTGCTGCAACTGATGTTGAATATGTTTTTGATCCTTATTTAAAAACACAAGCATTCCTGCAATAAAAACACAAATGTCCTCTGCCTACTGAAATTCTCCCTCTTGATCAGTACGAATTTACAATTTATACTGACGGATCTGCACAACCCACTATGGAAAGTAAACAAGCTTACAGTGCAGCATGCGCGATCGTTAAAGGTCGTAAGCGCGATGGCAAATTCAGACCAATGGTCACAAAAACGCAATCTCTAGGAGATTGTACAGCTCAGCAAGCTGAACCACAAGCATTTAAAATGGCACTTGAAAATATGGATTGCGAATTCCCCACATTCTTTTTATTGTGTTCAATCATACAATGAATATTTACAGAATTGGCTTCAAAATGGTTTCAAAGATGCAAAAGGTGGCACAATCAAGAATAAAATGCTTTGCGAACAAGTAGTTCAGTTGTGAAACAGACTACAAAACACTCACGTGATACACACGCTGAGCCATCAACGTGATGGCGTTCACGTTGAAGGGAATTCATTGGCTGATGAAGCCGCGAAAGGGGCTGTGCAAACGGCTTCCGTAGCTGCAATCACTCGTTCAAAAACGAAAAAAGACAGTGAAATAATGCTAGCTGTCAATGCTTCAAGCAAAGGTAGCGGTGCAGCGTTCCCTAAAAAAATTCCACTCGACTATAATTGATACGAACAATGTTCCGTTTGCTCGAATCCCTGGAGTGGGGGATAGGGAATACCAAACATGGAACGAAGAGCAGCTTTGATTTATGAAGCACATCTGGGAGAGGGTCTGAGACATTAGGGAATCTCTAAAACAGTTTTAAAATTATAAGAGACGTACTGGTGGCCAGGAATGAATACACTGATTCATATCTTCATCAATAACTGCATAGACTTTAATAGAGATCGCAGTATAGAACGCCACCAGATACCTGACTACAACATAGCCAGCCCAGTTCAGACACCATTATTAGACAGCATTAGACTATCAACGTGCCGGCGTCCTATTGGACAAATGCAATCCCACGAGCACTAAATCTAGGTTCCTATTGATGTGGCCTCAGCGCTTGGCTGACGCTTGAACTGTTATAAAAGATTTGCGAGTCTTTATCGGCACATACGCAATTGGCACACTACATTCTGACCAGGGTCCTGCGTTTAGCTCTCGAGCTTACAAAGAAGCCATGGCCAGTTTGGGTGTAGCATTGCGGTATTCAATCAATCATAAAAGCTTTATTCGACAATATGTCATAAAAGCACAATCCAATACACAGTAAAAGGTCAATAAGGAAAAGTTAATAGGAAATAATTGTTCCTCTATTAAAAAGACCATAAAACAGTATAAAAACAGCGAAAATAAAATTCATAAGCTCATTACCAGGCTATAATACAAAGCGCAAATAATAGCAAAGCAATATACATTCGTGGGAAGGCTAGCAATAAGACAGGGTGCTAGTGGGGGCAAAACTATTTTTTTCATTCAGGGTCAAGATAACGTGCATGGGTTAGAGAGGCACCACCGCTTTCATTCGTATTATCCATGTCCAGCCAAGATACTTGGCTACAGCTACAAGAAGAGGAATCCAAGTTTCAGTGCATATCAATCTAAGTGCAACCTCGGCTTTTCGAGTGCCCAATAGACGGCTTATGGGGACCAAACAAATGCGCCGAGGAATGGCATATGCAGGACACACGAATAACAGGGACAAGACATATCAGCCGAGTTCCTCCAACTTGCTGTAAAAGACTTAACGGGTAGTGTGCCAGCTCTTAATTGGAACAAAAGCTTTCTATCTAAGTGCTTTGTAATTGTGTCCCAATAAGCTTCAAGCCTTCGACTTGGTTTGGCCATAAGAAATTGGCCTGTCAACGTCGAGGGATCACTATTCCTGAAGGTGTTGGCTTCTACCCAAACCCAATACCTTTCCTTCAATTGCATTTTCGAAGGAAACAGCTTTTTTTCTGGG
Organism: Triturus cristatus; assembly: GCF_964204655.1. NCBI lineage: Eukaryota > Metazoa > Chordata > Amphibia > Caudata > Salamandridae > Triturus > Triturus cristatus. Next base: position 706,971,450 of record NC_140580.1, on the reverse strand, counting down.
TTCTCCCAAAGATCGACCATACCAATATTTTCAAGCATCAACCTAAGATTCGATAGCCATTTAATTTTTTTAAATTGGTCCACCCTAATTAAATCTTTAAAACCCTCAGCATACGAAGACAATTCTGGAGTTGTCCAGATTCTTCGCCAATACATTAGAGGACGCAGTCTGGCACTATCGGCCAATGCCTTCATTCCTAGATCACTAAGTAAGGGCAATACGGGAGTGCTTTGCGGAAGGTTAATACGTTTTCGTAGGAAACAGTTTTCTGCAACAGTCAGTTTAGACAAATTTATATTACCCCAAAGCTCTGCTCCATAGAGAGCAGCACTAATGATTTTCATATTATAAATTGTCAGAACTGGGGTAACAGGTTTCGTGAAAGATGCCTTAAACTCAGTTAGTAGTGTTCCCGCTAACTGTCTATGTTTTAGTGTAGCCATGTCCAATTTTTTGCCCCATTTCATATCCCTCTGTATGACAACCCAAAGATAGGTATATTCTTTTACCTGCTCCAGCGGACGTTTATTTAGCAGCATTGTTCCGCTGGACCATCTATGAGCGTTAAATGTCATATATTTTGTTTTAGAGACATTTATTTCGAGGCCCCGGAGATGACAGAATTCCTCGAACAAAGATAGGGCACGCTGTAAGCCGCTCGGTGTTTTCGCTAATAACAGCGTATCGTCGGCGAACATAAGAATTGGAATTCTTACACCCGCCAAATTTGGTGCATCGGTTGGAGTGTCTTCCAGGAACTTTACTACCCCATTTATGAAGATAGAAAACAAGGTTGGGGCCATCACACAACCTTGTCTCACACCCCTTTCCACACCAAATGGGGGGGGGTAACCTGACCCTGACCACCCCATCTGATTTTTGCATATGTGTCCTGATGAAGTCTGGCAATGAGGGATAATAGTGCATGGGGCATCCCTAGGTCTTGAAGGACTCTCCATAATATTACGAGAGACTAAATCAAAAGCTGATTTTAAGTCTACGAAGGCAGCATACAGGCTGCCTTTCTCCAGGACCACCGTCTTCCAATATAATAATGTAAAACGAAAGGTTTGATCGATAGTACTAATACATGCCCGAAAACCAGCCTGGAAGGGAGATAAAATGTCATTAGTATTGATCCAATCCTGGATTTTATTTAAGACCAGCCGACCCATAATCTTCTGTGCTGAATCAATTAGACTAATAGGTCTATAATTCCCGGGTAATGATTTGTCACCCTTTTTAAATATGGGAATTATCTCAGCTCCCTTCCATGACTCTGGTATCGGCAAACCTTTAGCTATTTCATTAAATAAGATCAGGAAATAATGGATCCATATACTTTTGTTGGAGAGGAATAGATCAGCTGGGATCCCGTCAGGAACTGGCGCTTTACCACCCATCAGAGAACCCAATGCGATATTAATATCATCTTCGTTAAAAACTGGTTCATCGTAATAAGTGTAGAGAAGCTCGGGGGGCTTCCTTTCGTCAGGGCCACCTGCATATTGGGATTGAAAGTGCAATACCCAAAGATCTTGGCTTACATAATTTACCATTTCTGTAGGGCAACTCTCCCTGCCCCGTTTTACCACATCCCAAAATACTTTTTGATTATTATTTTCGCAAGCCCTTTTTAGGTCCTGCCACCTGTTATCATCCCAGCATTTTTTTGCCCGAGCCAGGGCTTTCTTGTATTTTGACCTGGCAAGCCGGATCTTGAGGATATCACCTTCCCTGATGGCTAGTCCCAATAGACTACGAGCCTCCCTACAGTCCCCATTGAACCATTTACTTCCCTTTGTTTGTTGGATGCCCTTGTTTTTACATGCTTTATAAAAGTAGGAGCGAAGATGAATAAAAAGATCGGCATGTAATCCAATGAGCATCTCAGGGGTTGCCGAGTTGAATGAGAAATCTTCCAGATCCAAAGCCGCCTTGCCTACATCTGATGAAATCCTGGTTAGAATTTCCGGTTTAACTACTATGTTTGCCCATGTTAGACACCTCATGTCATTTGTGGGGGCTAAGTCTAAGGTTGACAGCTCCCTAGGGGGCTGAGAAACCCCGTTTTCAACCACTATCTCAAAAACTGCGGACAGTGGGTTATGATCACTCTCGGCACGTTGGACAACCTTCATGTCCATAAGCGCGGTCCAAAACTGGCAATTAATTAATATATAGTCTATACGACTCTGACTAGAACCATTATTAAAAGTTGATGCACGGAGGAGGAGCCTAGCGCGCAACCAAGATGGCCGCGTAGGTGCGAGGCTCCCGAGGACCTCCGCGACCTCCTGAAGTAATCCTGGCGATATCCTGTCCTTGTTGAGGGGACTGTGTCGGGGAACCCGAGCGGAGGCGCCACCCGTTTTTTGGGCTCGAATCGGACCCCGGACACCGGTGGGAGCATCGTCCGAAGGTTGCGGCCTTCTCCTCGCCGGCCCCCCGGACTGGAGTAGTGGGGCGATCCGGGGCCAAAGCGAATAACAGCGGCGAGCGGGGCCGGGCGACTCGCGTACCCCGCACTTTCACTTTCGCTTTTGCGCCCTCCTTGCTCTCAAGCGGGGTCGGGCTGCGGAGCGGGGTGCGGTGGTGTGGCCTTGTCCAGGTGCCCTGCTGACCTGCCGGCGGTGGGTTGACCCGCGGCTCGGTGGTCGCCCCCGGCCCCCCCCTGTCACCCGTGTTTTGGTGTGGCGGCCCGTTTTGAGATCTTGGCACGACGGTGGAAGGGCCAGCATGTCCACCAAACAAGATGGCGACCGGGCGAAGATGAAGACGACCCGCCGTGGCACGGCGCACCAGGCCAATAGTATGGACCGCTACACGCTCCAGAAGGGTTCTCCGGAGACATCGCGGTCATCCCCGGCGGGCCCGACGGAGGCATCTGCCCATCCGCTGGATCTAACCCTCCGGGACGTCATGGGCGCCATCGCTGAGATGAAGGCCTCAGTGGACCAGCGTTTCGACACCTTGGCGCAAAAAATTGACTCGGTCCTGGTGGATGTGGGCCTTGTGAGGGCGGACTTGTCAAAAACGAACGACCGAGTCGACTCCCTGACCCGCACCACAACGAGCCTCACGGCTGACGTAGTGGCCCTCCAGAAGGAGGTGCGCCGGCTTGGCCAGGCGAGCGCCCTGATGGACCGGCGACTGGAGGATTCCGAGGGTCGGGCCCGGAGGAATAATGTCCGCATTATTGGTGTGCCGGAGGGACGAGAGGCGGAGGCGGCGGATCTCTTCGTGGAAGATTTGATCCTGACCCATCTCCAGCCCCGGGGGCTGAGTAAGCTTTTTGCGGTGGAGCGTGCCCACCGGGTCCCTGGGGGCCGCCCTAAGACCGGCGCCCCGCCGCGGCCTCTTATAGCCCGGATTTTTAATTTCCGGGACCGAGATGCCATCCTCCAGACCTCCAGGCAACAGGGGCCGGTCAGGTTGGACAATATGGATGTACACTTCTACCCAGACTTTACTCCGGCGGTCCAGAAGCAGCGACAGAGCTTTCTCGGTATTAAACGTCGCCTACGGGACCTAAACCTCAAGTACTCTATGCTCTTTCCGGCCAAGCTGAGGGTGGAGGTGGATGGTCGTACGCACTTCTTCGACCGGCCCGAGGCGGCTGGAGACTGGTTGGACACTTTGCCTGGAGACCGGGGCCGGGGGGGCGGGGGGGGCGCGGCTGGCGAGGAGGGCCCGCCGGATCAGAATTGAGGGGTGACTGTATAGGCCTTGCTCTGGATGTTGTTCCTTTACCACATATTGCTTGCGTATGTTCCCCTCTCATGGAGGTCGTGTGGGGTCTGCTGGGGGCTTCCCTCCTCCTCTGGGGGACTAGTTAGTACTTAGCTATGGGGCGACAGGCACACTGCACTTTGGGGGGGCTGTTTGGGCTCATGCAGGGGTGCAGGGAGGGGGGTGCTTTGTTGGGACCGGGGGGTGGGGGGGGTGTGTTGTTTGTTAGTACCGCAAGGCGAGCCCGCAACTGTTTTGTTGTTTCTAGAATGCTCGGTGGGGGACGACCGATTGTCTCGACGTATGATGGGGGGTAGGGATTTGACTGTGTTGTCATGGAATGTTAACGGCCTGGGGGATAGGATTAAGCGTGGTGTGGTCCTGCAGTATTTAAAACGTATTTCCCCAGATGTTGTCTTCCTGCAGGAGACGCACCTTATAGGTAACACCTTTCATGCAATGAATCGGAGGGGATATCGTTTGGCGGCCCACTCCGGCTTCACTTCGGGCTCGCGGGGGGTGGGTATTATGGTCAAGAACTCGCTCCCGTTGGAGATTGATGAGGTGCGCCATGATGAGAGGGGACGCTACACTGTTCTGGTGGGACGAATGGAGGGTAGAGTGTTTGTCTTTGTATCAGTGTACGTCCCGCCTGGGTTACAAGCCACTACATTTGCGGACCTGGGGCGCCTCCTTCTGGAACTTCCGAGTGGCCTGTTGGTGGTCGGAGGGGACTTTAATGCGGTTGCCTCCGGGTCTATGGATCGCCATCCCCCTAGGGACCTCCCCCGGGCGCAGGCGTGGCTGCCTGGCCTTTTAGACACGCTGGGCCTGGTGGATTGTTGGCGCTTAAAACATCCCGTATTGCAACAATACACCTTCCACTCGGGTGTCCATGGTAGCCTCTCGCGGCTTGACTACATCCTTGTCCCGGCGGCCCATGCAGGGAGGGTGGGGGAGGTGCGCCATCTGGCACGGGGTATCTCAGACCACTCCCCAGTGTTGTTGCATTTCGATGTCTTCCCGAGGGGGGATGGCAGGGTGGCCCCGATCAATGCATGGTATTTGCGCAACCCCACTATTCGTGCCGATTTGATCAAATCCTTGCAGCGATATTTCGATGAGAATGTGGGGTCGGTCCCGTCGGCCATCTCCCTGTGGGAGGCTTTCAAGGTAGTCCTTAGAGGGGAGGCCCTCTCCTTTATTTCCCATGCCCGGCGGCGCGAGCGGGAGGAGGTGACCCGGGTGGAGGCCGAGATTGCGGAACTGGAGGGTGACCTGGGGAGCGGGGTAACAGATGCCAAATTGCATGTTCTACACCTAAAGCAAGCGGCCTATCGGGCCCTCGTCACAGAGGCGGCCAGGGGCCTCAGTAGAGAGCAGCAGGGGCGATTGTATGATGTGGGTGACAAGGCTGGCAAATTGATTGCGTGGTTGGATAAGAGGGAGAGAGCGAGCCGAGTGGTGCCTTTGATTGAGAGTGTGGATGGTGAGCGTGTCACTGCGCCGGAAGCCATTGTCTCCTGCTTCGCGGATTATTTCCGCGAAGTTTACTCCCCGGTTTCTCCCTGTTCGGAGGAGGATTCCCATGCCTTGCTTCGGGACATCGCACTGCCCTCCCTCACGGTGGAGGACAGGGACTCGCTGGACGCCCCTCCCACCTCGGACGAAATTGCCTCGGCTATTCGCTCGGTTGCATCCGGCAAGGCCATGGGCCCCAATGGTATTCCCATTGAACTATATAAGCTACGCCCGGATGTGTTGGCGCCCCACCTGCGCGCGATGTTCCTCGCGGCCCACTCGCAGGGCTCCCTCCCGCCGGACCAGCGTCTAGCCACAATTGTGGTGATCCACAAGGAGGGGAAGCCCCGTGAGCGGGTCACATCCTATAGGCCGATTTCGCTCTTGAATGCGGAGCCCAAAATCCTCGCCAAGGTGTTGGCCAACCGGTTGGTTGGCGTGGTGGGCGATTTGGTCCACCAAGACCAATCGGGCTTTATACCACACCGCAACACGGCGCTTAATCTGCGGCGCTTGCACGGGGTGCTCGCGCGTGTTCCATTTGTGCGGGAGCCGGCCATCTTGGCGTCCTTGGACGCCACCATGGCGTTTGATACGCTTGAATGGCCATACATCTGGGCGATGCTGGCGAAGTTTGGGTTTGGCCCGGGTTTCATCAGCTGGGTCAAATTGCTATATTCGGGCCCGTTGGCGCAGGTGGTGGTGAATGGGCGAGTCTCGGCCCCATTCGCGCTGGGGCGGGGCACGCGACAGGGTTGTCCCCTGTCGCCTCTCCTGTTCGCCCTGGCCCTGGAGCCCCTGGCGGAGTGGCTGCGGTGGCACCCTTCCATCCGTGGTCTCCGCTGGACCCCCGAGCATGAGGACCGTGTGTCCCTCTATGCTGACGATATCCTCTTGTATCTCGCCTCCCCGCGCAAATCACTTATCGTCCTGGTTGATGTTTTGCGCTCCTTCGGTCGCAACTCAGGTCTGGTCATTAACTGGGCGAAATCCTGTGTCTATGTGCTTTCCGGGGAGGCTCCGGTCCTACCGCGGGACTGTCCGATCCAGATTGCCTCCCAGGGTTTCCGGTACCTCGGGATATATATCACTCTGGATCCGGAGGCCCGCTATGAGCGAAATTTGCTGCCCCCCCTCCAGCGTTTGAAGGAGGACGTGGTGCGCTGGCGGCGTCTCCCGCTCTCGCCACTCGGCCGAGCGGCCTTGTTTAAAATGATGTCCCTGCCGCGCTTCCTCTATGCCCTCCAGAATACCATGGACTTGGTCCCTGCACGCTACTTTCGTGAGGTGGAGGGCCTCCAGCGGTGCCTGTTCTGGGACGGGAGGCCGCGTATTGCTCTGGCTAAATTGACGCTCCCGTGGTACGATGGAGGGGTCGCCCTCCCAGACATTAAACGGTATTACTGGGCCTCCCAACTAGCTGCAATTAATCATGGCCTTTATGGGCCCGCCCTGAACCCGGCATTTGAGATGGACAGGATGCTCCTGCCCGGTGGTGATTACAATCGAGCGCTTTACTCTGGCGCGCCCGACTCCCGTCTGACGGGGCCGACGCGTGTCATGGTGCGTGTCTGGCACGCGGCTAATGCAGCTATGGGGTGGAAGGACCGTTTGACCCGGGCGTCACCGCTATATGCGTCTGAGAGGTTGGGCTCCCTGTGGACATCGAAGGGCTTTGAGAAGTGGGACACGATCGGAATCAGCACGGTGGGAGATCTCTGGACGAGGGGGGGATTCAAAACTTTTGAGACGCTGCAGGCGGAGTTTCAGCTGCAGGGCAGTGAGTACTTTCGGTACCTACAGGTCCGCCATGCGCTGGGCTCCGTCTTCCCGGATGTTGCATCCATTCCGGAGTCTTCCCCCCTGGAGGACAGAGTGCTAGATGGCCATGTCCCGGACAGCACGATCTCCCTCATATACAAGAAACTGATTAACGATAGATCGTGCCTGCTGACTGGTCTCCGCGAGGCTTGGGTTGCCGACGGGCTGGAGCTGGACGACGAGGATTGGATTTCCGCGGTGGCCTCTCCGAAAGAGGTGGCCATCCCGGCTCGCCTTCGGTTCGTCCAGCTCAAAATCCTTCACCGGGTCTATGTGACGGGGCCAAGGCTTCTACGTATGGGTTTTGCTGGTGACGGAATGTGTAAGCGTGGCTGTGGTGCGTTGGCGACTTTCATGCATATACTGTGGGAGTGCCCGAAGGTGGAGCGATTCTGGCGTGGTGTGCATGAGGTCCTGCGTGTGGTTACGCGTGTTGCGCTGCTGCCTGAAGCGAGGAGGTGCTTGCTGAATGTATGGGAACCGAATGACTACTCAGTCCCGCAGACGCGGTGGGTGACTCTGGGATACATGATAGCCAAGCGTGACATTGCTCAACTGTGGGGATCCCAGAGGCCCCCGGCGGTGTTGGCCTGGAAAGAACATATGGATTGGTGTATGTTTCGTGAAAAGGTGGTGTATGTGGCGAGGGGTAAGCCTGGGGCGTGGGTGAAAATCTGGGGCCCCTGGAACGCCTACCGCGGGGGTATTTGTGAGCCACCACTGCTACCGGCTGCCTCGCCTGCTCCGTCTCCCTAGATGGCCCATCTCCCTCGACCGCGGGCACGTGGTCCCCCAGTCCCTGAGCTACTCCCATCCCCCTCTTCAGAGTTTTCTTTCTGGTTTGGACCCCCCACATATGGAGCACGTGTGGCTACTTTGGATCTCGGGTTGCCTTGCGGTTGTGGTTTTTGATGTTGTTTTGTCTTAAAAAATGGAACCGAACTGTGTGGCATGGAGCTGTGAGGCCCGCACCATTGATGACTCCTGTTTTCCCACTGTGCACCGCTGAGAGTTCTTTACTGTTTGTATGTAATGTGCTTTTAATGCTCTAGCGGCCGGCCGTGCGGTTGTAGGCCCATACCTGTAACTTTTGCAAAACTGCAATAAACGGTTTAAAAAAAAAAAAAAAAAAAAAAAGTTGATGCACCAGATCCATCAGACTGGGTTCTGCCATTTAGTGCCCTTAATCCCTTTTCCATACAAAGGGAGTTCATTTGGACCACCACATCCGTCCATCTCTTTATGTCTAATTCTGGGATTCTCCAGAGGACATCTTCAGAATTATGGAAATTGGAATTACCATTTAAAAGGGGTTCAAAAGTCATGTTGAAATCGCCTGCTATTATTACGTTGGTGCCCATAGAGTGTTGGCCTAGAAGAGTATCCAGGGCTATTATGACCTCTGATTTCCTGCCCTTCGTCCCTCTTGCATAAACATTGTAAATATCAAGTGTTTCAGCCATTCCCCATGACAGCCTAATCACCAATATGTCCCTCTTATGAGGTTCAAGACCTGAATCTTGAAACCAATCTCTTAACGTATCCAAACTACCAATATTGCAGGAACATAATAATTCAAGAAGCCTACGCAATGAACTGCATCCAACGCCCAGGACTCCTGGAATAGGCATACATCATGTTGGTCAATGAATGAGTGCCACACTGGCGAAACGATCTTGGAACTTAAACCAGCTATGTTCCAGGACACCACCGATAGTTTGGATAATGAGTTTTTGGATGGGCGTAAAGGTCTCCCCTCAATCAATGGAATAGCATAAGAATTTAAAGGCTCAGTTGCTCTTTGTGGTGTCGATATAGGAGCAAGGGAGGAGAGAATTATGGGTGGAGAAACATTACAATTAATTGTCTTAACGACTCCTCTTAAAGCTGGTGCGTCGATGCTAGGGGAGGGGGGTATCTGCGTGGAAACATTCTCAATGACCGGGAGAGTACTATCAGAAACAACCCTATCAAAATGAGTAGTCGGCTGTAACACTTTTGTATGTCCGTCATTGAGATCTAAATTTTAAATACCATCAGAAGCACCCTCAGCAAGCCCACCACGACACTTATGGCCAAATATGAATGGAACTCGTCTAAATTGAATTAAAGAATAATCTGGGGAAGATGTGCGAAACTCCAGGGTCAACAAGTTCACAACCAGGGCATGATCTCTTAATGTTAGCTCAATAGAGTCCCAAGAACTTGTCCTGGAAGAGAGTCTGCGAGCTCTTGTGATATCATCCTTAATGATAGACCGACAGCCCCTAACGTGGCGAATCCAATGGATTGCTTTATTTGTAAGAGAATCTACACTTTCTCTATTAATCCTGGTATTGTATTTGGGAACATTGACCATATACATTTTTGGTTCCTGACCCAAGTGAGTCCCTGGTGATATAAGGCCATGTTGACTATGTATATTTCGGTTGGACCCTGTGTCTGAATTAGGAAGATATCTAGGCTTCAGCTGCAATGGCTGTGATTTTAGAACAGTAGCATAAGAGGAACTGCCCAATTCTGCAGTAGTTCTATTCTCTTCCCCCACGATCTGCGTGTTCACACTAGTAGATTTACTCCGTGCACTCATGGGTGGTATATCTGGACGAATTTCCAATTTGGATGATGGCTTTAATTGCTCGGGCTGGAAGGCGCTACATGTGGGATTTTCTAAGCTGTAGGAGGTCCTTTGTGACAAACAATCAACCTTCACAGTCAATTCTACTAGCTGTGTGCGCATTAATTCTACCTAAGTTTTTAATTCATTAAGGAGGGAAAGCAGACTGTGGGCGTCATTAGCATTACCTAAAGAAGGTGCAGATGGAGGGCTACCTACAGACAACATAGAATTATTTATGCTAACATCGCCCATTTCATGTTCCGGCAAGTCTAAAAGAGGAGCAAACCTATTTTTACAAGCAACCGAACTATCCCCTTTGTCAATCCTGCTCCCACCAGAAGCTTGGCCCTTGACAACAGGGCTCTCAGTTGGTTGCACTACAGGGTCCCCCTTGTAAGGTTTGTGAAACATAGCCAGAATTAGTATCCGATGTCCTGTGATAGAATTAGGAGAATGCGACTTATCTAATCTTGGTTCATCGATTCCAGCTTGAATACTTGTATCATTACTTAATATATCCTCACAGTCATTGATCAATAAATCGATTCTATCCAGGGTGCAATTATTAGCGATTACCTTCTGTTTCAAACATTTCTTAACCCTTTTTCCCTTGGATTCTCTAATACTATTCCCCCCCCTGCGCCACTATTCCCATCCATCATTTTTCTTTTCCCCATTTCCAGAACAATGGGAGAGGATAAATACAAAGAAGAAAAATGAAAAGAAAAAACAAACTGACCCTTTCAAGTGCAAAGGAGTAGCAAGACGATACTCTGTACCTCCTTATAAATCTCAGGGCAGTACACAGTATATAGGTGGAGCAAAATGTCAATAACGGAATCACCAGTACATATGAGGGCTCGTATACAACTCACCCAACTGACAGGTCCTTAATGCCAGTGGGACGATGAGATGGAAAAATCAATCCAAAGGACCTGGCCCAGCCCAGCCTCTTCCGGGCGATGACGGGCAAGGACGGGCCCGCCCTTGGCCCGAGCTACGCCCGCGCGCCGCGGGAGTCGCTCCCGTCTAATAAGGGCTTCCAACGCCCTCAGGTGATGCCTGGCGCGCTTGTAGTGCTATTCCCCCTGGGATTTGCAGTCCAGGTCACGCCGCGATGGTAGTGCCGTTCCCCTCACGGCTTGGCGTTTGTCAGGTGCTGAGCCCAGGCAGGCGGTGAAGATAATGCAGCCGTTCCCCTCACGGCAAGTGAAAAGATGGAAGATTAGCGTCCCGCGCCGCGGGAGTCGCTCCCGTCTAATAAGGGCTTCCAACCCCCTCAGGTGATGCCTGGCGCGCTTGTAGCGCTATTCCCCCTGGGATTTGCAGTCCAGGTCACGGCGCGATGGTAGTGCCGTTCCCCTCACGGCTTGGCGTTTGTCAGGTGCTAAGCCCAGGCAGGCGGTGAAGATAATGCAGCCGTTCCCCTCACGGCAAGTGAAAAAATGGAAGATTAGCGTCCCCCATTGCGGTATTCTTCTCCATTCCATTCTGAGGGAAATTCTGTTGTGGAAAGAAAAAAACGGGACATAAAGCAGTCTATTACAGCTAGGGTATTGGGTTCGGGTGATGGGTGGGTCAAACACCTTTATGGGGTCCAGCGCGCACTTAACAACTTGCCATGAAGTTCTCTAGGGGGGGTCAATCCATATGAAGTTCTATTTGGAACTAGAATGTTGGTACCGGACCTTGATTTGCAAGGCACAGTGATGGAAAATAAGAAATTTGATATCAAAGATCGTTTGGCTGTTTTACAGGACTGAAATGAAATAAGAATGAAAAAAAGCAACGTGCTCCTGAAGCCGACCATCACTGGGGAAAAACCAGCCATCCCAGCAATGCCTGTCTGGATCCCAAAGCTTGGTGATTTAGTCAGAGAAAAGATCGCGGACAAGAAGGAATTTGGGCCTTCTTACAGACAACCAGTACCTGTCCTAGCAATCCACGGATCAAGAACAGTACAGTACTTTTGCCGCTTCTTGCTGGTAAAAAGGAGAACAGATTTGTGTCCATCGACTTGATCAAACCACACTATGTGGCCGATACTAAGCAGTAGGCCAAGTGGACTCCGACAGTGTAGCAGACGCACTCCTCTAGCTACAATCCAAGAGGTTCAAACAGAAAGACTCATCACCTTTGAAGATTCTGCCGTGAGAAATGAAGGACTAAGCAACAAAGCTATGGAACTTATCCCTCTTGAGACCCAAATAACAGTTCGTTCTGATGCACATGTCTACAACGAAGTAACAAGTAATCAACTGGTTTCAGCGAATTCAACGAATCGTGATGCAATTCCAACCATTGACAGAACTGCTTCTGGCTATTTCAAGAACTTTGATACGTTTTCTGATGATCCCAGTGAACCTGAAACAACGCCAGCACAAAGAACTTTCAAAAAACAAGCAACAGACTTTTTTCATCTCCTGAAAAAGACTTATCTGGTTTTACCATGGACTGAACTATGGATTGTTTTGGGAATATTCTTCTTTCTACTGTGGTTAGCTCTGCTAATAACTCTGTGTATGCTGATAAGTGGAAGATATATTCAAATGGACATAGCAAGTAAAAAGAGTGAACTTACTTCTCCAGCCACACAAATCATCCCATCGTGAAGCAAGAGACTTGTCAGCAGTGAACATTACAGCCGTTCCTATACATGATGGTATAGTTTGGGACCAAACTGAATATGACATTTTTGGACCGTCGGAGCTTTTGAAGATTCCACATTTATTTAAGATTTCATTGAGTGACTTTATTACCTCTAGTACCTTTTCTGATGATTGGGACTTCGAGACTGTTAATAACATGATGTCTGATCTAGAGCTGTCTACAGTATTCACAAACCATGAATATTTAGAGGGTTCATCAGACTATGAACAAATGTATTGTAATAACCACTATGGTCATCATTTCTTGCATAAATCTGTAAATGTATTTATGTATAACCAATGGGAACATCGTCCTACACCTCCAAAGGGTAGTTCGAAAACTTTTGCAATGAAATTTCCATATTTTTCAGGCTACAATTTGTCTAATCCAGAAACGTTTTACTTTAAAAATGTAAACAAGACAGGAACGAAAAATATGTTGACCAATACGAAACAGATTTATTCTGAAGCCTTTATTGCCCAACTGTCTAGACAGGGTTTCGACTTTTGGAAAGACAACATTGAGACATAATCTGTCTGGGGTACAAAAGATTGGCAAGTACAGGGGTAGAAGCTTTGTTTAGAGCCTGTATCATCCCTGAGCAAATTATGTTTTTGAATGACACTGTCCAACTAACGTCTTGCCTTGGATTAGCCAAGATCAAAGACATGAACACACTGACCATACCTATACCTGCAAGTAATAGCACTACACTGGGTGAGGTCGACGTACATAATATTTTGCATCACAACAGATCAGATCCAGAATGGAAAAAATGGTTGCTCTGGCCCATAGACATGAATAACTGTCAAGATCGATTCCTGAACAAAACACAGGGTTTCACTATCAATAGGCCAGACCCACGCTATGTTCAAAGACAGCATCCAGGGGTAGTAACAAAATACAGTGTAAGGAAACTTTGCCTTGATTGGCAACAGAAAGCTACACTGAAGGATGTAAAACAACACTTAACTTTACTTCGAGAAGGCGCAGACCTTAGGGAATTCTTGCTAGGACCAAGAAAACCGCGTCAAAAACATTTCATATATGCCGGTATCTACGTTGCTTATAATGAAGCATGGAAGGTTACCCAATCAGAGACTGCAGAACGAATACGAGAAATTGATCGTATTAATTTAGAGAAAACTCTCTCTGTAGTAGACAATGGGTTAACAACTCTGTCGTCCAGAATATATTCATTGGACAGCATTGTGTCTTCTGTCATAGACATCATGGAACAAGACTTGGTCATGTTGCAAAATGGTCAGTCTCAGCTACGTTCTATCATGCTATTAGGCTGGACGCTACAAAACTTGCATGCAGGCTATGTGCCTTAGCATTTAATCAACACTACGTGACTGTTTTCAGAATTCAATCTCGCTGATAAACAGATCAAACTGGCACAAAGGGGAGCAGACTACACTGTGCTGAGCATTGAAAAACTGGAAAAATTACCATTCACAGTGGCAGAAAAACCAGCTACTGAATGGCTCATACATGGTAAAATTACTCTGCCTGTTACAGCTTTCCATTTTCAGTATTGCCTAAAACATATACCAGTAGGCAAATATGAAAGGTTGGGTAAAGGATACATCAAGACATCCTGGGATTTACCTTACACACATAGATGTTGGAGTGGGGAACGTAAAGTGTTTCTTAGCGGTGAAAACTGTGAACACGCACCAAGCGGTTCTCTCCTTTGTCAGGCTATTAACTTACACGGGGCCTGTGATGGATCCACTACAAACTTATCCTGTCACCTGCAAGGTTCACCGGCTGCAGGGATTAATCCAATTTTTGGCCAACTTTCTAATGGGAGTTACATTATGTTGAATGATCACAGCTGCTGTGGTATGTTGCCAGGTATTCCATATCTAGTTACAGTTACATCCAGGGTCACTTGCTGTATGCAAGTCTTGTTTCCACAAATAGAAACAGTCAGGGAGTCGCCTTTATGTCTTTCACTGAACATCTTTTCTATATGAATTGATACTCTAAGCAGAATGAAAGCCATTGTTTTACAGAAAACAGTGCCACTGACCTCGGCGAGAGAAACCTATGACCTCAAAGTCGCAAGGACTTCTGCCGAGATACATACCCTTTTGTATACAAACTGCCCTGTACATTTCTCAGAAATGTTAGGTCGTATCTTAAACATGTCTGATACGAGCGGTATTATACATGTATTTAAGAACGTATGTGCAGGACTGTTAGCACCTTTTCAAGCAGTCCTCGGCATACTTCCAAACTTCGTGCACTCTGTGTTTGGCGGACTGCCGCTCCTTTTAGCACTCATTGCAGGGATCCTATTTTTGCTCCTACTGCTACGATATGGCAAGCCAAATCACCTGCGAAACCCAATTCACCATGGAGAGAGCTCTATTGGAGATGAAGTGTCGTGAGTGCATTGTCCAAATTTTGGGTTTACCTCGTCTACGAGAATTAAACACCACATGGTTTCTGTCATTCAGACCAATCTGGCAAGATTGCATCTTACCTGTTCTATACTGCCTGCTCTGCGGTGAAGAATGCGTGCATGACATCTGTCTAACGCTCCCATCAGTCATGCCTACGGATATCGATACTCTGCTGGACCCGGTAACGGCCCATGCTCTGTGTTGTCCCCAGCGGCTACCAATCCTGATGACGGCTTTCATTGAGATCTCACAGACGCAAATTGCTACTGCTGAGGTACGAGAAGAAACATTAGGCACGCAGGTAACATCAGATTAGAACATTGCTGATGCAACCAATGCTGAAGGCGATAGTTCACATCTATGTGCAGTTAATCTTCTAAACGAGGTATTCCAACTTTCACCTACAACGGTAGACGACTTTTCGTCTACAGGATTAGAAGATTTCATGTTTTCTCCAGGCCCACACAGTGACTTTTGATTCAGGTACACAGTGTTCCGATGAGACTCTGAATTTGGCCTTCATTCTTTTCAGACAAGGGACTAACTTTGGAACTTTTTTCCTATGATTAATTTTGTTTTCCAAATTTGTATTTTTTTCATTTTTTGGCACAGTAATCTGCTTATAGTAGAACTATTCATAAAGAACAGAATTCTTTGAAAATCTTCCAGGGACATTATGCCACCTTGTCACATCAACAATTAATTTCTGTTAACCTGATATGAAATAGTTTCGGCCCCTTTTCTTCTGTATTAATAAGCCGTTTCATCATGTGTATATATTTCTGGTTCATTCTTTTTAGCATTTCCAATGCACACATATGTTTAGAATGAAATATTGCTTTTAATATGTACAGCACCTTATGCATAGCAATGGTTTTGTAATGCATTTTTAGGACATATGTTTTTAGATATGTTTTAGCATGTTTTAGTTAATCATGCGATACTCTTTTTTAGATATGTTTAGTATGTTTGGGATTTAGTAATGTCGTTCCTACGAAACTGGTGTGGGTGTTGTGTGTAGATTTAGATTCCGTATATAGGTTTCCCGATTTATGCCCTTATATAGGTATAATTCATATTGCCCTTATTTAGGCATAGAAAATCCAGCCCTTATTTAGGCACTGTCCATGCTAACCAAATACAGGCATGGTCACCTACATCCGTCAATCCACGTCACGAGTTCTTGGAAAACCAGACTCTTAAGCCTTTAGGAATTTCCCTTGCTTGGATATTGATTTCTCCAAGAACTCATTTATTATGCATGAACATCTATTCCTTAGGGGTTCATTCATGATGTTCCGATGCCCGACTTTCACGTCAATATAGGCATTCATAAACACCTTCAAGGTATAAATATACCTGCACTTGCCCTGGCAAACCACGGTTCCGGTACGGTCCAGTTCGACTGCCTACTTGGGGTTCGCCACAACAAGTTCGGAAGGAGATCGAGTTCCCGCCTGATGCACTGACCAGACGCTGTCATCATCCTCGCAGAGAATCCAGCTCCAGTGTTTCTGACTTCCCTTGCGGGGGTGTTAGATATCGAGTCCCGGAAAGAGATTCCAACCTCACACATTCTAAGGTATGGAGCAGACTAGAACTTAGAGAAACTTTTGGCAACTCTTGGCAAAACTAAAACTATAGCTAGCTATACTTTAGAAAACAGCACCTACTTCTTACCTCGTAGTACACTTAGGTTAGGTACACTGGGGTAGAACTATTTAGAAGCATCAGAGGAGTAGTCACATTTTAGCCTGTGGTATTTATGTATGTTTTTTATGAATATATGTCATAGCTACAAACCATGCTATTGCAGTATTATTTTATCTTACTGCTAACTCTGTACGTATTGTACTTCGCATCCTGTTACGATTGTAGCAGTTCATATCTCTTGCATGAGATATAAGACTGTTCAATAAACCCTTTTTATTGAAACACCCGTCTCTCTATTTTTGTGCAACTCTGTAGACACGAAGCATGCACGATTGACTGAGTGAAACTGTTATCTATTGTTTCCACGGTTCTGAGATTGTTCCGACTCTAAGGGAAAGAAAGTTGTCATGTTTATGCGGTTGTCAGAAACTAATCCCTTCTTGTATATTCGAGAAGTTTCTAGTGACCTCTGAGTTAGCTGGCACACACAAGTAATTAAGTTTAATGTACTCGATAGAGACATACTGACCTCAGTCCTATGTCAAACCTATAGTGTATATTATTCCAATGCACAGAGCCTATCAGGGATATGGGAACTACACTACAACCCCAGATATTAACACCGGAGCTGGTACTAATAACTGTCTTTTAACTGACACCCCTCGTCTGGACCAGTGTTCTCTACAAAGTTTTCTTAGTCAGTTGAAGTCTGGCTCTCCCAGAGTCGTAGTTCCTCCCCCCATTTTAAATCTAGTCTTTGACACTGTGTCCTCTGTTATTCTAGTCACAATCAATGCAACATTTTCAACAGGATTGGCCCCCCCTGTATGGAAGCAAGCAATGGTCAAAGCCCTTTCAAAGAAACCAAATTTAGATCCAGAGGTTTTAGGGAATTATCGCCCCATATCATTATTGCCTGGTATAAGAAAAATTGCTGAAAGGCATGTAAACTCTGGGCTCTCTACATTTCTGGAAAGCAACGGATGCCTTTACCCCTCCCAAACTGGTTTCAGGCCCCAACAGGGGACCAAGACTCGCCTTTTGGCAGTAGTTGAGGAAACCAGAAAAATCTTAGATGACAGAGGCTGTGCTGCCAGTGTGCTTCTGGATCTTAGCGCAGCCTTCGACTCAGTCAATCACCAGTTGCTTACTCAGAGACTCAGAGAAGCCGGAGTGATGGGCATGACCCTTAAGTGGCTCTGCTCCTTCCTGGAGGACAGGTCCTTTCAGGTATTCCAAGATGAAATTACCTCTGAACCTAGGCCGATAAGATGTGTGGTTCCCCAGGGATCTTCCCTGAGCCCCA
Source organism: Triturus cristatus (assembly GCF_964204655.1). Lineage (NCBI taxonomy): Eukaryota > Metazoa > Chordata > Amphibia > Caudata > Salamandridae > Triturus > Triturus cristatus. The sequence goes on along the minus strand of NC_140580.1, from coordinate 706,953,731 downwards.
CTCTTTTCAATGTATATATGAGTCCTTTGGCCGGCATTGTCAAACCCTTCGGCATTCACATGGTTAGTTAGACCGACGATACACAGCTGATTGTCTCTCTTAATCAGCTCAACAAAACTGGCCCAGATTTAATAGGGTGCCTTGAAGAAATTTCGTCCTGGATGGAAGTATCATTTCTGAAACTTAATGGGTCCAAAACGGAGCTGATGCTACTAGGCAATCCCTCACCCAGTTTTAGGCTACTGTGGCTTAGCTGCTTTGGCCCTACTCCCTCATCTAAAGAATATATTAAAAGTTTAGGGGTCTGGCTGGATCACAAGCAAAATTTTGGAGAACAAGCTCGGAAGATGGCAGGCAGCTGTTTCGGGTTGCTGAGAATGTTACGAAAAGTTCTCCCCCTGATTCCTTTCCCCGCCAGGAAAATGGTGGTTCAGGCCGTTATACTCTCTAGGCTCGACTATGCCAACGCCCTTTATCTAGGAGCTCCTGCCACCACCATCAGTAAACTTCAAACTGTGCAGAATTGTGCAGCCTGCCTGCTGCTGAATATTCCCAGACGACAGTCAGCTAGGACCGCCCTGGGCATTCTGCGCTGGCTGCCCATTCAGGAGAGAGTTCAGTTCAAGGCACTATGCATTGCACATAAGGCACTGCTAGGGAATGGCCCGCCTATTCTTCATTCTATCGTCTCCCCGTATCACCCTAACAGAGCCTTGCGGTCAAGCAACAAACAGATGGCGAATGTCCCGAAAATCAGGAAAGCACGGATTGATGGTCGCCTCTTTTCGTATAATGCAGCTCGGTTGTGGAACACGCTTCCCCTGTACATTTGTTGCAAGCCCAATCATCTGGCCTTTCGGAAACGTTTTAAAACTTATAGCATAATGCTGGTACTTGGTCCCTGAGCTGCCGCCTGTAGCACTGGGATGCCTCCGGGTAACCATGCGCTCTACAAATGCTTATTCAATTCATTCAATTCAATTCATGTATCAGCCAAAAAAGTATATAGAGATGCCTTGAAAACTATGGGAAACTCATCCACAGTGCTCAGTCCAACCTTTTACTTCTCAAATCTTTAAAGCAGTAAATGTCCCAGAACTCTCCCCCACTACTTGTCAACAAAAATTATTTTTGTCAATTTGGGCTTCGCACAGGTTTCAATACTGAAACTATTCTACTTGAAGGAGCAGAATTTATGAGGGTTAATTTAGATCAGTGTTTAGAGCCGGTGGTAGTACTTTTGACACTATGCCTCATGCTATTCTTTTGTAATTCTTGAAGGACACTGGAATACAAGGGGTGGTAAAAAATGGTTGGGATTCATTTTAACAGACAGGTCGCAGGTGCTTATTCTTCCTACTTTCATTTCAGCATCCAAGTCTTTGAGACACGGTGCCCTACAGGGTTTGTTTTTAAGCCCTACCCTGTTCATATATGGCCCCGCTGGAGAAAGTGATGGAACCATAGGGTCTTAAAGTGGTGTATTCTGCAGATAACATTCAATGAATGCGCTTTCTCCAACAGGTAAACATTAGAGTTCTGCAAAGGTTCCAAGGCAGCTTCAAATTAGTAGCTAAATGCATGCATCATAGTTGCTTAAAGTTGAATTCAGAAAAATCTGAGTTATTTTTCTTCAGTAATATTCTGTCACCCAAGACATATTGGTGGTGGCCAAAGGAATTAGGGGAACCTCCTACCTTGGCCTCTACTGTGAAACGTTTGGGTGTCAAGTTCCATAAGGCCCTATAGTTTAGACCCTGGATCCAATTGATCATGACCTTCTGTTTTCCCTACTTAGATCCTTAAAAAAAGGTATTGAAACTGTTTCCAGACCACACCCTAAAAACAAGTGCATTTGCTGCTAACATCAAGATTGGATGATGCAAACACTCTCTATCTTGGATTACCAGGAGTCCCTATCCGTAGGTTGCAGCAGGTCTAGATTGCAGCTGCAAGGCTGGTCCTGAATTTTCCGAGATGTCAGTCTATCTCCTCTCCGCCCTCCCCACCGAACTACGCCTGACCCAAGACCACCTCTCCTTCAGGAAGAAGCTCAAGACCTGGCTGTTCGAGCAGTAGCGGACCCCCCCCCCCCCCCAGCGCCTTGAGACCCTCCGGGTGAGTAGTGCGCTTTATAAATGCCTTTGATTGATTGATTGATTGATCTCACCTTTGTGTTCAAGGCCCTGATAATTACTTTAAGAGCAATACATAATAAGGCCCCTGTTAATTGATAGACAAATTCTCGGCTTAGTACCGACCCGATCTCTTCAATAGCAAAACAGGGGCTGCTGATGATCCCCAGTGTCCAAAGAGCTAGAACTGGTGGCATGTCCCTTCTCCTGTTTGGTGGCGAAAGTTTGAACTGAGTTACCAGACATATTATAAGGAAGTCCACTTCTGAATGTAATTTTTAATGGGGCTGAAAACACTCCTTTTTCGATAGAGATTGACTTCCACATCTGTCACACACGGTGGTCTGAATCAGTTGTGAGTTCTACAAATTACATTAATTCATTAATTTTTTAATTTCTTTTCTAACTGTTTGTTCCTTTGTTGATATTTCACTGTTTTAGATGCTCTCCGTATTTCTTTTTTAGAGTACACTCTGATGGATGATTTATTTTTCAGTGTTTCTGTATGCTTTTCATGTTCTTCTCGTGCGGATCAATTTCTTCTAGCATTGAGAAGTTGCCCATATGGTAGATTGATGTCGACTTGATCTATGCTCACTCTTAAAAGTGTAGGAGGGTGCTGCAATCTGATTCTTTTGAAAATAAAGTGGTTTATTCATTGTCTTCTTTTCCATAAAAGAACAAATCTGAATTTCGATGTCTTCATTAATTTCATTGTTAATTTTGAAGTCTCATTTCTAGTATTCATCCAGTCACTGAAGTTTAATAGATATTCTAAAGGTCCCTGCTGAAAAGAATATCTTTGATACATTGACTCTAATTGTAATATGTTGTTGGCATAGATAGTCCTCTCCATATATATTCTTTGCTCTCAGAATCTGCCATTAGAGACAATTATATCGAAATGTGATGAGTGGTATTAGTATAGTTAAATTGTTTTAGGTATAAATGGCCGCACACTGCTCGTCATACCAGCAAGTTGCCCCATGGAACTATGGGCGATGTAGTAGCGACGGCGAGTACGCCTATGCTACGAAGTGTAAGAAATAAGTATGTGTCGCATTAGCCATCCCTGGACACGTGTTTCGAGGTAGTTGCCTCTCGTCAGCAGGGAGTAGGTAAGTGTAGAGGGGTGCCGTGTAGACTGCCTGCAATTAAAAATAGGTAAAGTACCTTTCAAGGCGCGCAGGTGCCGGTCAAAGACTCGTCAGTCCGGTAGCTCAAGAGAGCCGTAATGAATTAGGTATAAATGGCCGCACACTGCTCGTCATACCAGCAAGTTGCCCCATGGAACTATGGGCGATGTAGTAGCGACGGCGAGTACGCCTATGCTACGAAGTGTAAGAAATAAGTATGTGTCGCATTAGCCATCCCTGGACACGTGTTTCGAGGTAGTTGCCTCTCGTCAGCAGGGAGTAGGTAAGTGTAGAGGGGTGCCGTGTAGACTGCCTGCAATTAAAAATAGGTAAAGTACCTTTCAAGGCGCGCAGGTGCCGGTCAAAGACTCGTCAGTCCGGTAGCTCAAGAGAGCCGTAATGAATTAGGTATAAATGGCCGCACACTGCTCGTCATACCAGCAAGTTGCCCCATGGAACTATGGGCGATGTAGTAGCGACGGCGAGTACGCCTATGCTACGAAGTGTAAGAAATAAGTATGTGTCGCATTAGCCATCCCTGGACACGTGTTTCGAGGTAGTTGCCTCTCGTCAGCAGGGAGTAGGTAAGTGTAGAGGGGTGCCGTGTAGACTGCCTGCAATTAAAAATAGGTAAAGTACCTTTCAAGGCGCGCAGGTGCCGGTCAAAGACTCGTCAGTCCGGTAGCTCAAGAGAGCCGTAATGAATTAGGTATAAATGGCCGCACACTGCTCGTCATACCAGCAAGTTGCCCCATGGAACTATGGGCGATGTAGTAGCGACGGCGAGTACGCCTATGCTACGAAGTGTAAGAAATAAGTATGTGTCGCATTAGCCATCCCTGGACACGTGTTTCGAGGTAGTTGCCTCTCGTCAGCAGGGAGTAGGTAAGTGTAGAGGGGTGCCGTGTAGACTGCCTGCAATTAAAAATAGGTAAAGTACCTTTCAAGGCGCGCAGGTGCCGGTCAAAGACTCGTCAGTCCGGTAGCTCAAGAGAGCCGTAATGAATTAGGTATAAATGGCCGCACACTGCTCGTCATACCAGCAAGTTGCCCCATGGAACTATGGGCGATGTAGTAGCGACGGCGAGTACGCCTATGCTACGAAGTGTAAGAAATAAGTATGTGTCGCATTAGCCATCCCTGGACACGTGTTTCGAGGTAGTTGCCTCTCGTCAGCAGGGAGTAGGTAAGTGTAGAGGGGTGCCGTGTAGACTGCCTGCAATTAAAAATAGGTAAAGTACCTTTCAAGGCGCGCAGGTGCCGGTCAAAGACTCGTCAGTCCGGTAGCTCAAGAGAGCCGTAATGAATTAGGTATAAATGGCCGCACACTGCTCGTCATACCAGCAAGTTGCCCCATGGAACTATGGGCGATGTAGTAGCGACGGCGAGTACGCCTATGCTACGAAGTGTAAGAAATAAGTATGTGTCGCATTAGCCATCCCTGGACACGTGTTTCGAGGTAGTTGCCTCTCGTCAGCAGGGAGTAGGTAAGTGTAGAGGGGTGCCGTGTAGACTGCCTGCAATTAAAAATAGGTAAAGTACCTTTCAAGGCGCGCAGGTGCCGGTCAAAGACTCGTCAGTCCGGTAGCTCAAGAGAGCCGTAATGAATTAGGTATAAATGGCCGCACACTGCTCGTCATACCAGCAAGTTGCCCCATGGAACTATGGGCGATGTAGTAGCGACGGCGAGTACGCCTATGCTACGAAGTGTAAGAAATAAGTATGTGTCGCATTAGCCATCCCTGGACACGTGTTTCGAGGTAGTTGCCTCTCGTCAGCAGGGAGTAGGTAAGTGTAGAGGGGTGCCGTGTAGACTGCCTGCAATTAAAAATAGGTAAAGTACCTTTCAAGGCGCGCAGGTGCCGGTCAAAGACTCGTCAGTCCGGTAGCTCAAGAGAGCCGTAATGAATTAGGTATAAATGGCCGCACACTGCTCGTCATACCAGCAAGTTGCCCCATGGAACTATGGGCGATGTAGTAGCGACGGCGAGTACGCCTATGCTACGAAGTGTAAGAAATAAGTATGTGTCGCATTAGCCATCCCTGGACACGTGTATCGAGGTAGTTGCCTCTCGTCAGCAGGGAGTAGGTAAGTGTAGAGGGGTGCCGTGTAGACTGCCTGCAATTAAAAATAGGTAAAGTACCTTTCAAGGCGCGCAGGTGCCGGTCAAAGACTCGTCAGTCCGGTAGCTCAAGAGAGCCGTAATGAATTAGGTATAAATGGCCGCACACTGCTCGTCATACCAGCAAGTTGCCCCATGGAACTATGGGCGATGTAGTAGCGACGGCGAGTACGCCTATGCTACGAAGTGTAAGAAATAAGTATGTGTCGCATTAGCCATCCCTGGACACGTGTTTCGAGGTAGTTGCCTCTCGTCAGCAGGGAGTAGGTAAGTGTAGAGGGGTGCCGTGTAGACTGCCTGCAATTAAAAATAGGTAAAGTACCTTTCAAGGCGCGCAGGTGCCGGTCAAAGACTCGTCAGTCCGGTAGCTCAAGAGAGCCGTAATGAATTAGGTATAAATGGCCGCACACTGCTCGTCATACCAGCAAGTTGCCCCATGGAACTATGGGCGATGTAGTAGCGACGGCGAGTACGCCTATGCTACGAAGTGTAAGAAATAAGTATGTGTCGCATTAGCCATCCCTGGACACGTGTTTCGAGGTAGTTGCCTCTCGTCAGCAGGGAGTAGGTAAGTGTAGAGGGGTGCCGTGTAGACTGCCTGCAATTAAAAATAGGTAAAGTACCTTTCAAGGCGCGCAGGTGCCGGTCAAAGACTCGTCAGTCCGGTAGCTCAAGAGAGCCGTAATGAATTAGGTATAAATGGCCGCACACTGCTCGTCATACCAGCAAGTTGCCCCATGGAACTATGGGCGATGTAGTAGCGACGGCGAGTACGCCTATGCTACGAAGTGTAAGAAATAAGTATGTGTCGCATTAGCCATCCCTGGACACGTGTTTCGAGGTAGTTGCCTCTCGTCAGCAGGGAGTAGGTAAGTGTAGAGGGGTGCCGTGTAGACTGCCTGCAATTAAAAATAGGTAAAGTACCTTTCAAGGCGCGCAGGTGCCGGTCAAAGACTCGTCAGTCCGGTAGCTCAAGAGAGCCGTAATGAATTAGGTATAAATGGCCGCACACTGCTCGTCATACCAGCAAGTTGCCCCATGGAACTATGGGCGATGTAGTAGCGACGGCGAGTACGCCTATGCTACGAAGTGTAAGAAATAAGTATGTGTCGCATTAGCCATCCCTGGACACGTGCTGGTGTGACGAGCAGTGAGCGACCAACTTTTGCATAATTTATTACGGCTCCCTTGAGCCAACGGGCTGACGAGCCTTGGATCTGCACCTGCGCGCCATGAGAGGTACTTGACCTGTTTTAATTACATTTTGGCAGTCCACACGGCACCCCTTCACACTGACCTGCTCCCTGCTGACGAGAGGCAACTACCTCGAAACACGTGTCCAGGGATGGCTAACGCAACACATACTGTTCTTTTTACACATCGTGGCATAGGCGTACCCGCCGTCGCCACTACATTTACCACAGTCCTTTGGGGCAACTTGCTGGTGTGACGAGCAGTGTGCGACCAACTTTTGCATAAATAGTTAAATTGTTGACAGACTGGAGCCTGTGGCGATGAGAGTCGTTCTGCAGTCTATGTTGCTCTGCTTGTTGGATTAAGCTGGCAGACTCAATGGATGTTTTCCTGGGCATACTCCAGGTGAGCAATGCCCATTAGACTGAAAGGGCCCATCAGCTGTTGTAGAATGGCCTGGATGTGTTGGCAGTTCCACACGGTAGATTAGCCTCATCAAATTATCCTGCTTGTGTGCCAGAGAATATTTTCAGCCAGTAGCCTGGGTCTCTTTTATGATTTCTTCCATTGCTTTTTTGGAGGGGCTCTGCCGCCATGCTCTGTCCAAGGGAGTAGCTTCAAGGGGGTGTTTGGGGTGTTACACCACCTCTAATAAATGTATAATTTAATGAATAGTTGGGTACAGGAGCTTTCAGTCGGGTGTGATGAGGTGTCTGTCGCATTTCACATGGAACTTTTAAATACTCACGCAAAAACTCACACATACAAACTCATCTCTGTTTTGGAGGTCTTAAAACATGGTTATTACTGTGTTTTAATTGCCCCTTAACAATCCACACTCCTTATTATGTTATCTAGCTACTTGTAAAGCGCGCAGCTACTCAATCGAGTGTCCCGGCGCTGAAGACCTCTAGGCGGGGCTGACAAAAATGCTGAACAGGGTTTGAATAGTGTACTATTGCTGAAATAACCACATTTTCAGTGCCTTTCTGTAAGTGAAAAGGTCCTGCAACTGTCTGAGGACCAGAGGCAGCCTATTCCAAAGTTGGGGGGCTTGCACCTGAAAGGAGCGTCCGCCTATTTGAGCGCGGGTGAACTTGGGGATAATTGTCTGCTGCAGTGATGATGATCTCCAAGTTCGATGTGGGCAGTGGAACTGGACTCTTTTCCTGATGTAGGAAGCACCTGTTCCATGGGGGGCTTTAAAGGCCAGAACACCCGTTTTAAAACTGATCCACTTATGGATCGGCAACCAGTGCAGGGATTTCAGATGGGGCGACATCCGTGTTCTGGGGTGGAGCATAGAAATTGCCCTTGCCGCTGCGTTCTGGGCCACCTGCAGACGTGTTAGTAGATATTCCGGTATTCCCAGGTACAGTATGTTTACATAGTTCAGCCTAGATACTATCAAAGCCTGGATCACTGTTTTCCTGTGTCTGACCGGAAGAAGGGGCAAAAACTGTTTTAGCATTTTGAGCATACTAAAGCAGGACCCCACTACAGCTTGAATCTGAGCTATCATGGACAAATTGTCATCAAGCTTGACCCCTACATTTTTGATTATCTTGACCGGGGATGTAGGAGGGGACATGTCTACCGGCCACCAATCTCGTCACACATCACTGGGAGGGAGAGCAATAAAAAGGATCTCTGATTTCTCAGAATTACACTTGAGTTGGTTCAATTATAGCCAGGAAAACACCTCTGATAGGCAGGTGTTGATCGAGTCTCCTCTGAAAACATCATCTTTATCACAGGTGAAAAGCAGCTGTGTGTCGTCCGCATATGACACTATTTTTGCTCCATGGGCCTCCGCCAAAAATGCCAAGGGGGTTATATAGAGGTTAAAAAGTGTCGGGCTTAAAATCGAGGCCTGCGGGACCCCCACCTGCATATGAGGGATGGGGCAGCAAAAGGCGGAGACCAGACTGCTGACGGTTCTGTAAAAAAGAGGTGACGTTTCCCTTTCCACTGGCCCGTAAGCCCCCCCTCTTCCACTGCTTCACATATATTGATTATCAAGATATGCCAGCGTGGTTGTCAGAAAATCTGAAGCTCACACCCCCTTAGTCTTTCTAAACAAGCGACAACCCTAGCTCTTCATGAATAATCAACATTTTTAGCCTTCAGATCCGTGCCACTTTGAATATTTTTGGGGCCCTTGGCAAAACATATGTTGTAGTCCCTTTGTGGAACTACATTGAAAATTATTTCTCAAATCCTTCCTATTCAAGCCCACATAGTCCCACACTATACTAAAGTATATGTTAAACTTTCAGAACCTGGGTCACACAAAAATAATTAAAATATGTCTTGACCGGGATTACAAAAATCCTTAAGATCATACTGTGTAGCAAGAGACAGGGTAAGAGATACCGGCAGGCAGTGAGAGGGAGCGGTTTAGATAGTGAAAGATACATAATAGACTGAATGTTCACTTTCCCAGGGGCCCCTTAGAAGGTGGGGGACCCTGGTCAATTGCCCACTTTGGCCATGCATTAAAACGCCTCTGATTCAGATTGACTACTTGGTGTTCTGGGCAACGGTGTGAAAATATCAAGGAATAACAGTGCAGGCATCAAATTAACATTTGCTTTGGCCCCACCATTTTATTCTGTGGTGCCTCCTTGGCATGGCCTTGGCATAGGTATTAAAAAAAAAAGCAATAGCTTTAACAAAATCTCTTAAAAGTTCTGAATCTTCTTGTGTATAGTACAGTTAACATGATTAACATTTCCTGCTTCATAGAGCAAAAACTCTCCAACCCGCTCTGAGATTACGCCGAACAGTCTAAGGCCCTAATTACGATGGCGATTGGTCTGATCGCCAACGCATCGGGCAGGTGTCCATCCGAAAATGAGTGTAGAGGAATGGGAGGATGTTTTTCCCTTGGAGGAAAAATAAAATATGCAATTGAACATTGGGTTGCCATTCCAAGCTCACTTTTCTTGGGGTTTAATTTAAGATGTAGTTAAGATAGACATCCAGAAGATGGTGGAACCCAAGGGTATTGGCCATGCTATCTTCCACCTGATCTCTGCAAATTGTGAACACAGCGCCCATGCTCATGGAGAAGGAAGCAATGTGGCATATAGTAAGGGGATATCTTAGCTTAAAAAAGTGTTGTAAGTGCAATATGTTCATAGACCCTTTTTTTTGCTTACCTCTGAATACAGGGATGGACACAGACAGTTGACTTATTTGCCAGAGGAGTGAGGAAGAGAATGAAAATTGAACAAGTACTTCCTGTTGGTTCTGTCTGGCTCAGGATTATCAATGCTCCTGCATTTGATTTATTCGGCCTAGGCCCCACACTCCCCACTGTAACTCAGCAGGCTCCCTATCAAGGGATGCCAAGCAGAGAGTTGCACAAAAAGACCATTTGAACTGCTGTCTGAATGCTCCCAAGCCCAGGCCCAACCTTAAGGATAGAAGACAGGAAGAGGAGATTCCTGAGAGAACATCAGAATATATTGCCCGAATCACCAGTAAGCGAGGTTCCATACCAAACAATTGGGTGGCTTCTGAGCATGTTGTATATTTACAGGATAATGCCATCTCTAAAATGTAATCCACTTTGTGAGGGGCTGTATTGATGGAAGCTCTGCCCCTCGTCCTGATTTAAGCATTAAACTAAACTCTTTGAAGAATGTATGATGTTACAACTCAAACATTTACAATGCATGCCTTAAAACGCAGTTTTTACATCACAACATCCATGACAACGCATGATTTTACATCGCATGCCATCACAACGCATTTTTAGAAACTCCATTTACAACACATTCCATTACAACACATACCATTACAACACATACCAATACAACACATATTACTTTTAGGGCAACAGTTGGGTAAGTGTTGGATAGTGTAGGGGTAAAAATGACTATTCCCACTCCAGTGAGTGCAACAGTAGGGTAAGTGTTGGATAGTATAGGGGTAAAAATTACTATTCCCCATTACTTACCTTATATTGCGTTGTATTGGCATGCGTTGTAGTGACATGCGTTGTAATGACATGCGTTGTAGTGACATGCGATGTAATGGCTGCGTTGTAATGGCATGCGATGTAAAGGATGTTGCGTTGTAATGACTGCATTGTAAAAGTAGTGCGATGTAATGACTGCGTTGTAAAGGTTGTTTCCCCTCTCTGAACTGCAGGTCACACTCGACATTGAGAGCACCTTCACTACAGACTAATTTTTCGATAACTAATTACCAAGCAATATGTCAGAAAAGTTACAAACAATGGATTTGAGTGCTGAAAGGATTGAGGAACCCACTTGAGGAACCTGCATTATCTATCATCAATTAAAAGCGGGAGAGGTTGCACAGATCCATTAACATGGAAAGCAATCAATTACATGTACTGAAACTTGCTTTGAGTCTCCGATAACTCAGATTCATCCACCAACAGGAAAAGGTGGAACAGAGATTCATCCACCAACAGGAAAAGGTGGAACAGCTGCAAAATGGACAAGACTCGCTCTGGTGCCGCTATCTCTCTAGCTCAAGAGAAACCCACTAGTACTTTAAGTTAAAGAAAAGTTTGGATATTCTGGGGTATATTTACAAGGAGACAGAGCCACCAGAACGTCACTTTTAGCGACGTTCTGGTGGCACTATGCCCTTCTCCATCGCAACAACCTTTAATTTTGATGCTGCCCCAGATTTTCTAGGATGTCTGAACCTGAGGCAGCTTAAAAAACGAACGCCATGTAATAGAAGGCATTAGAATGGTGCAACAAGAAGAAATACTTGCATTTCTCCTTATTTTTGTTTTTTGTATGTAAGCTGCATCAGCATACATAGAGAGAACAAAACACTATTATTGATTGTTTATGTGCAGGAAGGTGTCCCTTACTGCACACAAATAATCATTAAATAATGATGATTTGCTACTTCTATGTGTGTTGCAGAATGCAGCACACAGAAGTAACAAATCGCCATTAGTGAGTGTTTATCTGCAGGAAGGGACACCTTAATGCACATAAACAATCATTGCCTGTAACGCAGGCACCCTTGCACCATAGTGCAAGGGTGCCTGCGTTGACGCCAGGCAGCGAATTTTAGCGCCAGCACTAGAGGAAAAAAGGGGTGCACCATATTGTTGTAAAAACAGCACATTCCTGCGTTTTGGAAATGTCGGAGTGCTGCGCTGCCAAATTTGGTGCAGCTCCGCGTTCTGACATTTCCTTGTAAATATGCCCCTCTGTTTCTTTTTCGGATAGCACTTTAGCCAACATACCTTCACCTTCAAAGAGCTGAGGATGAGGGAAGGGAGAGGATAGATGAAAAGGAGGGACCAGAAGAGAGTGCAGTTTCAGTTAGGTTTGCAAGGGCTATTGTTTGTGTTTTCAAACACAGAATGTGCAGTCCTGAGGGCGCAGCTCGGGCAAAAAGCTACCTTCACACATACTGCTCTCATTTGGGCAAACCCTCTTACACTTCAGTTTCTGAATTAGCCCCAGCACTCTTTCTGGAAACAATGTATTATGCTAAGACTGAGCATTTCCCCAGAAAAGTCTGTTTCATGATCTCTTCCTTCACATTCCATAAGATTTGTACTAAAATGCACTCAGCTTGCTATCTATAAAAGCATTTGTAAAACTTCCACAGACTTAAGTTGTATCTGACTTATTTTTCAAGCACTGCTGTCAGATATTTAATATTAAACATGATGCTGCTGCAGGTCTTTATGCGCTTTTTGAGAGTTTGGGCATCAGTTCCTTGCTGCATAGGCATGATGAATAATCACATCTTCTGCTTGCTCCTGTGCATCATGTGTATTTCTACAGCAAATTCTTTTCAAACATGTGCGTCATTTCATTTAGGACCAGGCATATTAAGCCTATTTCACTCAAGCTAGAAACCAATAATACCATATGAAGTACATCTTCAATACTGTATGTGGTATAGAGGCTGGGCGTGAGACTCCCTGACAGCAAAAAACTTTTCTCTAACACCATCATTAATTCCTGCACACAACATACAAGTATTGTGAGCTGTTAGAATGTAGTTTGAATATAGCGCTAACTAAAGAAATAGGCTTTCAAGCGCCTTTCGAAAAATCCAATGCAGGCGAGAAGGGCGGTGTCCAAAAATAGTCCAATAGTCCTGATAGGCTAAGACCAATGCAACTGACCCAGTGGGCCTCATTTATGAAAACTGTTGCATCGCTGTCACAAAAGAGCAATGCAACAGTTTTCACTGTGCCCTCCTTGCGACACAATGGATGTGCCGTATTTAATGTACGGGGCTCCATGTCGCAAGAGAAGACAGATACATTAGGAATTCTGACGTATCTGTCGGTGCACAAGTCACGCATTGCTGGAGTTGTGTAGCAAGCATGACGCAACTCTAGCAATGCGTGTGGGAGGCCTATCCTTAATGCACTGCGTCACAAGGTTTTGACGCAATGGCGTCCTACAAGTGGCACACTGGAATCTTAGATTTCAATATGCCACTTCTACAAGGCTTTTATGCAGAGGAACGCCCACCCTGCATTCATTCAACCTGGCATAGGTATAATGTGGCGCAGGGGTTTACAAAGTGATGCATCTGCCTAGATGCATCACTTTGTAAATAGGGCACAACGGGGTGCATATTTTATGCCGCTGGTGCGTCACAAAGAGTGACGCAGTGTAAATGTGTCACAAGGGCTCATAAATAAGTCCCAGTGTGTTTTAGAGTATACCAGTTGCTCTTGATTGTCCAAAAAACTAGAACCCGAAATTCCACGTCCTGCCAGGTCAACTGGCCTAATATGTGTTAAAATGAAACAAATGGGATTCATTGTGCAAAATTAACACATATTACACAGTGACGGGGCCAATGAAAGTAATTTTGACCAAGCTTGACGCAATCTCTTAAATGGCCGCCCCCTCTTTTCGCATTCTTAGCCTCCCCCAAGTTCAAGTCTAGTTGATAACTAGTAATGCAGCAGAGTCTGAAGTTAATAAACTAGAAACCTCTATACTGCTCTATTTTGGATCTTCAGTATGGTATACGAATGTTGCAGTTATACTGTTAATAATTTAATCTGCCACAAAGAATCTGGAGAAAATATATAGAAAGGTTTTTTTCCTTGAGAACACATATCTAATCCCAATAACAATGAATAATCAGTGCCCTCACACACAAATCTTGGGTTCCGAAGAAGCGTGCTACTCACCGCAAAGTGCCTCATCACCTTGTTGGGGTAGCAAGAGCTATAGAAATGCAATTACAATACAATATTCTCCAGGGTCTGACTGTGACAAAAATAGGCCCGGGCACCGAAATAAAAGTGGCTCACATTAGTGAACCAGATAGTCAAAAAAGTGGCCCACATATGCAAATCAAGCCAGTTTTGAACTTGTAAAGACACGGGGTATGGGTATTTTGCAAGGTATGATAGAATGCAAGCATTTGTTTTTGTGAAAATCGATATTTTTTTTTGTATCAGAGAAATCAGCCAAAGAAATCGGCCCATCTGGCCATAAAATAGACCCCATACGTGTTGCAAAATAGGCCCGCACACTGATCTGTGAGATCAGCCCATCAGCACTGCCTGATTGCCATATGGACCGCGCCTGATACTCCCTTATCGCTAAGTCCAGAGGAGCGACATTGTAATGCATCTCTGTTCCAGCTTTTGCGGGCCATCTGCTGCCAATGAAAGGGACTCCTGCCACTATGTGGCTTTTTTTAAATATTGCATCCTTCCCGTGCGAATTTTGCGCATATCTTGATTCCAGTTAGCATTGTTTGAGAGCTTCTGAGCTTGCTGCAGTAAGCTTCATATTTTGTGGGTGCCTGATTACAGTGACTTCTTTACCCTGAAATTATAAGTAACAGTCATATTTCTAATACAGGTAAAAAATTGAAAGGGCTAAGCAAGTTAAATGTGAAAGTGCTTGCATCCCGTCGTACAACAGACATACAATGAAATCAATTTTGTGGCTAGGACTCAACTTGCAGAGAACAAATGGGCCAAATTAAAACAAGTGATTGCAAAACTAAAAGTGGATAAAGATCGTATTGTTTTAAAATTCGATGATTTACAGTGCTTGATTTGTAAAAGAATAAGTGCCAGGGCCCAAAGTTTTGCTCAGAAGCTTGTGGCCAGCAATATCAAAGGCCAGGGTGCCGAATAGCAAGGCTGTGCAGTCTTGATTCCCCAATGCCTCTTAAATTCATCTCTGGACAGCCCCTCCCCCTTTATCTCACTCTTATAGGTTCTTTTTCAGCCCTGGTGCCTTGCTTTGTCACTGTTTCGCCCTCTTACTCTTACTCTTTTTTCCCTCTTTGTGTTTTTCACTCTTTTGCTCTGGATTCAAACAGGCACATGCATCAAAGCTTTTTGCGATCGCAAATGGTGCGCTCCGCAAAAATCGGCCGTTTGCGATCGCAAAAATAGCTTTTGCAATGCATGAAACAACTTGCCACTCGCAATGTAAGAAATCGCAAATTTTTGCGATGTCGTAAACTGCGATTGCATTTAAGGAATCGCAAATTGCGATTCCTTAAATGTAATGCAAGATGCTTTTAAAAATAGCGATTTCGCTATTTGGGCTGGCTATTTGCAGTGGATTCATACCACATAATGAATAGCGAAAACTTTGAAAAATGCACTTTAGTGCATTTTTCAAAGTTGGAGGTTACACACACACATGTCCTTGGGACAAGTGTGTGCGCAACATATGTGCACGGATCAATTTCAGGGGTGCAACAGGGTGTCCTTTTGACACCCTTGCACCCTTGAAATTGCATGCACAATCTGCGAGTACCTATTGGTACTCGCAAATTGCGTTTGCAATTTTCCATTCATTCCTACGGGCCTGTAGGCCCATAGGAATGAATGGGAAGCTATTCCTTATTTGCGAGTCGCAATTTGCGAGTCGCAAATAAGGAATGTGTAGGAATCTCTATTATTATAGTGATTCCTACATGCATAGGATTTTGCGAGTCCTTAATTGCGAATCCTTAATATTCGCAATTAAGGACTCGCAAAATCCTAGCTTGATGCATGTGCCTGAAAGTCTGTTGAAGAAAAATAACCGCCAGTGCCTAAAAATAAGTTGTGGTGAGCCCCACTTGAAACCACTGGTTAAAATTAAGCACTGGTAATTTAATCAGTGTACATGAGCATATGCAATCCTGGCTGCATAAGCATATGAACATATCCGATGAAACTGAGTTTCAGCAGTCTCTACATGATGAAAATAAAGATTCAAGCTTAAAGATTGATTTAATGATCATACAGAAGTGTCTCGTGCTGCGCAGGCCTCGCGGCGCTAGAAAAGATAGGTGGACACTTGGGTTCTATGGTGACTGGAGTGAGAGCACATGTGCCCAAATTCCTTTCTTGTCTCCTAATTGACAGCACTTGTGCATGAATGGTACATCCCTCTTGGAGAAGGGTCAGTACTCTGATGTTGCTACATGGTCACTACACTTTCTGGCGCAAGTGCAAGCTAAAAGTAAAGGGCCTGATTCACAAATGTAAAGTTTCACTTTTGTGTAAGTTTATTATTTTTTGGTATTCACAAACTATGAGTTAAAAGTAAGTTTACAACTGGGGAACTCCGCAGTCAGGGCTGAGAACTCCACACCTAAAAAGATAAGCCTTTGTACAAGCTTTTCAACACATAGCCACCATAAAAAAAGTTATGCCTGTCCGATTTTATTATGTGTGGACAGATAGATGCAAATGTACAACTGGAGTGACTTGCTTGTGCAGGCGTTTTGATGTTTGAAGAAATGTATATGAAGTCATTGCTGTACAGATACTATTTTCTTGACTAGACACAATTATCTCTTGTTAACTATCTGCATGTGGTAAGTGATTCATGTTATTTTTGTGATGTTCTCTGGAGTCTTGCATATGGTGTGTGGAATGCGTGGGGTGTGTGTGAAATGTTAAAGTTGGAATAGAGTACATCTGGCCAGTGGAACCTTTTCCCATATGGGAAAGCTCAAAGGTTGTCTGGAGATTGATAAACTCTGCAACACATAAAGGGACTCTTTTGCAGAGTGTGCAAGGCTGCCTTAGGGAACTAGAGTGAATTCTATGATGGTGGGAAGTGTGGATGTGGTAAAAATAAATCCCAATGTTCTTTTATGTGTGAACAAGAACAAACTCAAAGGATTTCAAGGTGCAATATTTGCCTTGATGGGAAGGATGTGCAGATGATGGTTGATTCACATTGCATGGTGTTTGACATTAAGAAAGACATTGATTGGCTCACGATGCTTGGAGTGAGAGAATTTTGTTGCCACCTGATGTTCTGCCAGGCAGAGATAAAGTGAACAAAATTGATTTTGTTGGGTATTTGTGGGCTGAATTAGAATTTAGTTGTAAGAAAAGTAAAGGGCACATTTAAATGACTACTATTTTTGGGTGGCCATGTCAACAGGAAAGTGGTTGCATCTTGATCCCAGTGATGCTCCTCCTGTGAATACTACTGGGAACAGTGAGTGAAATGATAAATTTGTAGGAATATTGAAGCAAGAATGTTATCAGTGTATGCAGGAAATCACTAGGTATGTCTATGTAAAGATAATATTAAATAGTTCAGTCAAATACAAGTTTCAAGATGTAACACTCACACTTAGGGAGAAACTAATGAACATGCTAGAAGACAGATGTTTAAAGAATACAGGACTGTGCCTGTGGTATCCCTCTTGAGGAAAATTCACCCCGAGCCCCAGGCAGGGAAAGTGAATTTAAGAGTCATCCTGCTACAGCCATAAGTCTATAGGAGCTGAGAAACCTGGTCCTTTGAGAGCCCAACACCAAGAAGCCTGATCTCTGCTGGATGATATGGTGCATGCAGCCTGCGAGACCAAGTCCCTCCACCTATAACAAAATGTCCTCCAATAGCTGACATTCCATTATCTTTGAAGAATGGTTTTAATTACTCATTCAATTTCTGTTCCTCATGTGACTCGTTAATCATAAAATGGAAGACATCAGTCATGACTTGGTCAAGGCTCTTCTCATGATCCCAATCCTCCTCAGATGCAATAGACTAGTTGTTAGCAAGCAAGGAACTCCTACTCTATGAACAAGCAAATCTTCTCAGCATTTCTCAAGGTCCTTGTGCCACAGGACACCAATCACTATTTGCCCCCCTCACGTTGTATTAAGAATGTCAAAATACCACAATAACTCAGCTCTACTGCCACAAAACACTCTTTCCGCACCCCAGATGATTTCAGACAAGGAGCACAAACTGTTTCCTGTTTCTTTTCCTCAAACATATTGTGTTCCTTACAGCGCCAGAAACCGTGTCTTTTTTTCTTCAACAGCATTTTAAGGGTTTCAAACTTGCTAGGTTAGGTATCTTTAAACTCCCTGTAAAATTCTGCTTCCAGGACAAACCCCCTAAAACCGCTTTCCAGTTCCTGGTAAGTTCTTGTTGACCTTTTCCATAGACTAAGAAATAATCCTGAAAAGCTATCCTTTCAGATATTTCTTGCAAAGTCGCTTTCGTTAACCTTTCAAAGACGAATGCTGCACTTGCGAAACCAGATGGCATTCTGGAGTAGTGTTACATATCATCAGATGGCACAAAAGCTTTTACATGCTTTGACTGTTCTAGTTTGATCTAAAGGTGAATCCTTGTAAGATAGAGTGTGGAAAATGTAGTAGCTCCGCCAGAGTTGAAACCATAGATCTTTGATTTGGAAAAGGATATTGGTTAATCCATATAGAATTGCTTTGGTTGTACAAGACAAATGCATAACCAAAGGTCACCTGCACTTTTAAGAATATAACTAGTGGAGCCATTTACGGTGAGGAATGATTTGCTCTTCCCAAAAATTGTTCAACATTTATTTGAATGTGTCCCTGTATGTGAGAGAAATATTTCTAATCAAATGCCTAACTGGCAAGCATTCTCAAAGTGCTTGAACACTCTATAATGTCCCAGTTTGACACTCAAAACTTCACTAAAATCTGAATTAATTGCTTTGACATATTCATCTGATTCACTACAACTTGTCTGATTGTTGGCATGCAACCTCTGTCTGCTCATTATTCCCTACAGAATAGATTGGGGAATCTGCTCTGGAATCTAACTTAATTCCTATCTCTTATTGATGTGGTCAATCCGGTATGGAATTCTTTCTCTGCTGCAAACGCTTTCCCTCTCATCCATTCTTCCCTTGAACTCCAATTCATTCTAACAGTACACTGCAAGCTCAAAGTTGTGGACCCATATTGCCAACTGGATGTACATCAGCTGACCATAACATTCTGTTGACCATAACTTGCTAACTAATGCCTTTCCAAGCATGGTAAACCAACCATAGGAATCCACCATTGCTTCCACTGCCCCACCATCCACAAAAAGAATGCACTTGAGAAGACTTTTACATATCACTTTCTCAGCTCCCACACTGAGAAGACAGTTGGAATCTCACAGTGATTATCTTCTGTGTTGCTCTCTTGCTTACTTTGTTGCCCCCTACCATTTGCCATATTGGCCCAAAATGGCCTCTCTTTCTACATCTATTTTTTTTTTGAATTCCTAGCAGGACAACCTCTTTTTGCCCATGTGGTTAAGCATCTCACAACTAAAAAAACTTTTTTTGACTGCTTATCTGATATTGATATTTTTACTGAGTTTGTCCAGTGACATTTCTTGGTAATGACATGTACATCTGAAGATCTATCTTTAAGACGTTTGCATTTAAAGAGGCGCCCGCTTGGGCATGAAGAGGATAACCCTCAGAAAAAATGATGTCATTTTACATGCCATCCATGATGCAATCAATGATGTCATTTAACATGTCATAAGTTATATTAAATGTGAGGGTATAAGAAGTGCATGGCAGGGGCACAAGGTATAATTAGCTCAGTAATGAAAATGGCAAATTTCAGTGTTTTTATTTGGGTTTTTAAACATTAGACCTAACTGTAATGTCAATTGACATTTGATTCTTTAAGTGAATACACGTGCACATGCACACACGTGCACACACACACACACACAGTAGGTAAGATGTTTTGGACATGAAATACATACATTCACACCTACAGACACATAACATTCATCTCTGGTTTGCCCTCCAGTACCCAACTACATGCACACATTCCTCCAATATCAGTATCCAGTTGTCCAATTTTATAAACCAGGCAAACATTTTGTGGGATGTGATTATCCTATGCACATCTACACTTCTATGCACATCCGCACTTACTGTCAAGACACCTCCTTTTAATTCTTCTGTCCTGTTCCCTGCACCTCTGTGACCATTCTTAAGGATTCTCGTATCCTAAGCACTGCATTTCCAAAGTTTCTTCAGCACATCCTCCACAGAAATTAAAGTGTGAGGGGATCTTATTGTTTACCCATACTCAAAATTACTTCCTAGTTGACCTTGCATGTGTCCACATGTTGAGCCACACTACAGACAACTGTTAAGTTTTTAGGTATTGGCTAGACAGCGCAGAGAAATGTTGTATATACTTTGTGGGCTTCAGCCCTCTCATAGGCTTTCCATGTGATGTCTCCATCGTTACTCTCAAATTCTTTCTCCCCATCTGTCCATGACATGAATTTGCCATTTCTCTTCCTGTGTTTAGCCCTCCCCAAGAGCATGGACCACTTACACTATCGCTCCACTGCTTTCATTTTGGGATATGTTACAGGAACTACTTTTTTTGTTAAAGGGCACTTAAAACGAGCGCTCGTGTTTTCACTCGCTCCTCCAACCTCCTCAGTAACCAGACCTGTAAATGTTGTTCTTATCTCGTGACATTTGTGCATTCAAAGCCTTTGTTTAAGTGCATGTTGTAAAAGTATTTCACAGGCATTCATAATTGAAAGTAATGTTGCAAAGGCAAATCAACTTTCAAAATACTGCGTTTATTTTGATTTGTTGGTGCAACATTATTTTTAATTCTGCGTGCTTGTGATCTAATTGCAAAACATACACCTAAAGTAAGTCTTTTAATCATTTCTGTAAAAAGGCCTGTAAATCTTGTTCTTATCTCATCACATTTACTCTACATTCAAAGACTGAGGTCAAATGCCAGACGCTGTTTTCAGAGGGCACCTGTTTATGTATTTAAAACATGATTGGTGTACGTCAACACTCAGGTCCGGCATCGGTGAGATATACTTGTAATTCTCAGTGCCCGCGATTGACTTTCGAAACACATGGCTAAATCACACTTCTCTCACTTCAATTTAAAGACTTTATTTGGGCGCATGTTTACAAACAATATCAAGCCATGCTTTGTTAAAGTGCATGTTGTAAAATAAATTCACACAACGCTTTCAAAATTAAATGTAATGTTGCACCAGCAAATCAAACTTAAATACTTTGAACATACTGAGTTTATTTTGTTATTTTGATTAACAGGTGCAACATTACTTTAAATGCTGAGTGCATCTGATTTAATTGCAAAACATACGCTTTAACGAAGACTTTTAATCGCATTATTTTTTTTTTGTACATGCATACCTAAATAAACTCTTTCTATTGCCGTGATAAAAGCACGATTTAAGTGTATGTTTTGGGCGCAATCACAATTACAAATGTTTCACCAGCACATCAGGGTACAAATAAATGCAATGATTTGCCAGTGCAACATTACTTTTACTTCTGATTTACTTTGAAAATACTCGCTTAAAAAAAGCTTTACATTGGTTTCACGTTTCAGACATGCACTCACATAAAGCCTTTATGAAATACACAAAACTGCGAGTTTATATTTACAGCTCCCCTTGACGTATTATTTTATCATACATGTGCGCTTGATTTTCAATTGTCACATCCATCAAATTAAAGGCTGACCATCACATAGAAACAACAGAGACTACGTTATATTTGCCAACCCACATTTCCTTTATAGACCTTTTATTAATCTCTTTCATGTGATGGAACAAGAAATAATTAATGGAAAAAAGCATTCTCAGTAGGAACATATACATTGTTCCATGCATGCAGGGAGGCCACAATAACAAAAAGCAATTGCTTACATTATGCCAACTAATGAAAAAAGCATTGTTATTACATTGTTATTACATGATTCCATTTGCAAGCGGAGAAGTGCTGTGTAGATGTTGCTTCTCTATGTTGATGTGTGTCTGCTCACTGCTTTCATTGCACCAGCCCAGGAGGGTGACGCTGCAAGGAGGGCAGGTCTAACCTCGCACCAAGTGCGCATGGCTAAGTTGATATGCCATTAGCGTTGACAACGCCTATAGACATTAACATTGACAATGCCTATAGCTCTCGGATTGCCGAGATCTATTAGCTTCACCAATAATTGTTTCTATAAGCAGTAGATTTGATGCGATGATTGAACACAGAATGCACATTACTACCGAAGCCTTTGTGGTCCTAAGGCTCGAAAACCTCGCTAGCGTCTTTCAAATTTCCAGCATCTCCATTGATAGACCACAATCACATAAACGTCTTTTAGCATCCATAGAAATTAACTGCTTTATGGTAAAGCTACCATTGTATACATGCAATACTTACTAAATCTGAGTTAACCATCTCTTCACTAAAATTAGGTTAATATTTTCCTCAAATCTTAGGTTGTCCCCCGCGTATCTCCTTCAGGGCTGTCCTTACCACTGTTTTTAAGTCAGAATTTACTGAATACAATAACCTGCAGTTATGCATAATTAGCAAGTTTGTGTTGTGAGGTTTGGGAACATTCTTCCTACAGGCTGTATGATAATCAAGGGCCACATTTACGTCATTTTTTTCATGTCACAAATGGCCCAATTTACAGAATCGGGCCGTTTGCGACCAGAAAAAAGCACTTTTCTATGTACAAAGGCCCAAGTTGCGATTCGGTAACCTATTACCAAATCGCAAAATGGGTTAGCGATTCGCTAATAGGAAGGGGCATGATAAGGGCGTTCCTCCCAAATAGCGACTCGCAGTGGTATGTAAGAATATTTTGCTCTTTGAATTATTATTTGTCTTGTGCTAGACCGTATTTGGTTCTGGTTATTGACTAGATTAAGGCTCAGCGCCCATTACCTATACTGAAGTCCATTTATTTGCATTGAGTATTTTGAATTGCATTGACTAACCATTGGTATTTGTCTTCTGTAATGATTTTTGCATTATAATAAACCTTCATTGTTTGTACTTGAACCTTGACCTGTGTGGATTATCCAGTGTGGATTTTCTGTGTGGAGTTTCTTATGTGGGTTTTCTTGTCATTTATGCTTAGGGCTCTCGTCCTTTAGGACTCACACAGCCTCAATCCATGAATCGGCTCTTCTAATGTTGAAAAGTGTCAGCACCATCTTGCTGCATCTGTCATTCTGGGTGCTGATTTTTAGTTCAATGATTGCAATTCGGGTTGGCATCTGTTGCTACCCTTTTCCCATGAATAAATAAGAAGTGGCTTGGGGAAAAGGAACGTTACATTGTGAAATCCATTTTTTTAGAGACTTTTTGAGGTTAGAACATATTTAAAATATTGTCTGCGAAGGAACTGAAATTCTCTGAAGAGAAATGTGACTCTTGTAAGAATGGGGTTTAATATTTGGGTCATGTGATTTCTACTGATGGACAAAGAACCAGACCTGGATTGTTAATAGCTGTGGAGGAAGCACAACTCTCTGAGAAAGATTTTGAGTATTGTCTTTCCTGTGTCTTTGTGATTTTGTTTTGCTAATCCGTGACTCGACTATTCAAAACAAGCTATGAGTTTGGGTGGGCATAAAGGACAAATGGATGCATTTAGCAAGATGATCTCGGTAGGGGTGTTGAAGGTACCCATGGTACTGATGGAGCAAGGATTTGAGGAAAAGAAACTTGCTCGGATCAACCTCTCGTTAACGGATACTAACAAATGGAAACAATAGATAAAAGAAAATTAACATACGCACAACATTCATACATGGGGAAAAAGGCTTTCTGCTTTCTTCAATAACAAAGAATAATTTGCTACGTAACTGAAATCCCACTTAAAACCGAAAATTGTCTTGCGCATGTGTGAACCAGTACTGCGCAAATAACCATGTGATTATCCCATGTGAGAGGGAAACTCTCATTCATGCGCAAGGAATTGCTCACTGTAAGTCTCGAGGTACTGCCTAGCATGTGCTTGCCTGGATTTTAAAAGAGCTATTGCTGCTAATGCTTTTGCTTAACAAAGAAGAAAATAACATGGGATAGAGTAGAAGTGGGTGGTAAACGGTGATAATAACATATTTGAGAAATTAACATCTGTTTATGATTCCTTTATCAATAGTGTGCGTTTGGGCCTGATGTGCTAAGCCCAAAGAAAGATGGCGGTTGAGACGTAACACAAGTTGAGTCTGCGCACTGAAGTTTTGAAGTGATCTGGTGACCGGATCATTGACAGGCTGCCAAGAACTAAGGACAGAAGCTTGGGAACGCTCTTCAACTGTAGAAATATATAAAAATTGTATCTAATCCTTTTCTATGATTGCGTGTGAAAGGAAATGGTATTAAAAATTGAATAAATTAAATGGGAAGGGTTTGCTAACAAAGAATTAGTTTTAGTTAGGAAATCAAAAATGATGGAATGAGGTGATGGCAACACCCCTGCCCCTGCCCAATCAGAATCCGTGATCCGCTGAGACTTGCAATTTCTGAGGGTGGGACATGCAGAATTAAAGGGTATTACTTGAGTGACTTAAGGTTAGAAGGGGTCGACGACGTTAATGCTGAGTGAGGAGTGGGCGAGAGCTGCTGGAGAAGAACAGACTGGGAAGATTCAATACTAAGAGACAGCCTGAATAGATTGAAGATTTGCGGAAGAATATCGAGGTGGGAGAGAGTGTAAGAGAGGGATGCGCTCCGGTGCGTCGGGTTCTAGAGAAGTGTAGTAAGTATAATCCTATCCTGCACCTGTCCTATAGTCTTTGTCTCCTTACTCTTTATCAGGTGACCTCCACCAGCCCATTTGGCCAGGGGTTGGGTTTCCCCATTTCACCATTAAGTAATTATATTTCTGTCTTGAATTTGCATACATTTCCAAAGTGCGATTTATTGTGTCTATTGTCTCTTCATCTATCACTCTTAATGCATTGAAGTGGTTGAATGTGTCTGTGTATCTAAATGCAATTGATAAATGATTTTTTCTCTCCCATGAAAGTTGATGGAGTTTGCACTGTGAATTTGTACAAATGAGAGTTCATTTTGAATGAATTATTAGATAAAATTATTATTGAGTCTTACTTGGAATCTGTGATTATTTAATTGAAAGGTTATAAGATAGATTAATGAATTTGTTAATATCACCATCAACTACTCAACTAATGGTCCATTGACCAAAGGAAGAGAGTTGATCTGTGAAGGTTAGTTAGACATTGACTAATTCAGATCAAGTGAAATAAAACTTGACCCTCAGCGAAACAGTCAGGAAACTTGAATGTGTTTATGGGCCCATTTTGAGTAATTGTTGATTGTGAAATGTTTATCCTGGCCTTTCGCTGGATCAGTACAATCTTTCATCCCAAATGTACCTGTCATCATAACAGTCAATGCCAGTGACTGAAGAACTGCTGTTGTGGTGAGACAACGCTGGCATTTGCTATGTGCCTACTCAGGAAAAAGCACGTGTGTCTATATTGAGTGATGTTTACGTTTTGTTGTGTTGAGAATTTCATTTTGCATTTGTCTGCAAAGTCTGTTCTTTGTTTATGTATAAAAAAACATGATTGCTAGGTCTTGTTAGGATGTGCGTGTGGTAGGTGATCAGTATTAGTGATTTATTTAAAATGAGCTGAATATCTATGCCAGCCCTGTAACTGAGGGAACTCTGCACCTGCACAGACGCACTGATAACCTGATAGCTGAAGTCTGACAAGTCTTCCATGTAGGTGGGTACAGATTTAAAGTCTGTTCTGTGTTTTCATGCGGCTCTTTCTGGAGTAGACATTTTGGGACTTTTTTACAAGCCCCTTGCACCAACGGTACGTCACTTTTTCCCATAGAAAAAGTGATGCACCCGCAACACAAGGGGCTGGTAAATAGGCCCCTTTATCTCCACAAGTTAATGCAAACATTTGAAAGAGCCATGTATTTTTAGTTGATAGTGTGCCTGTCCCAAGTGTGATCCAAGAACACAGACAGAGAACGCACAGTAGCACAAACAGATGCTGTTAACTAAAATGGTAATGCAAACCCATGGTTCCAGACCTTTTTTTTTACAAATCAGGTGACTTAGTCCAATTGTTCAACTGAAAAAAATGAAGAATACAATGCTCACAATGCAATGATTTGTTAAATTAACACACAGGGCTAGAAAGATGGCTTCCCAGCTGACTGAAGCAATCTGGCATCACGATCGTGACTGCCTAAAGCTGAGAAACCAGATTTGGCATGCATGGTAGAACTCACGCTGAGCAACATTCTTTTCTTCTTGCCCCCAGTGTATCCTAATCAGTGTTGATAACTGCAAATGCCAAGCACATATGTAGTCCTGTAGTGTGGAGGTGAACACAAGTCAGTGTGCCACACATCACTCCTCAGAGACTTTCAATTTCACATGTGAGTTGTGATAAGTGTAGGTAAGTTGGTTAACATAACTTTGTGCAAGATAATAACTATACTAATGTTGTCGATTGTGCTCCCAAACAATGGATAGCAGCAAACTGAAGGTACGGTAAATCAGTGGGCTAATGCACAGATTACAAACTACATGTGATGCCCTGAAACAGTTTTAATTGCAAATGTTTAGCCGCACACTTAACACACGCATGTTTGTGTGCCTTAATGCAGTTGTGCCTTGTCACTGATATAGTAAAAACACATCACATAATTGTGGTAAGTAATGACTCGGCGAGCACTATGAATCTGGCAGTAAAATAATTATGCAATGTGTTTTTACTATATCAGTGACAAGGCACAACTGCCTGCATATATATATATATATATATGTTAAAAAAAATGGCAAGGTAAGATGAAGGATAAATGACATTCTATATATAATCAAAACAGAGTGAGAGGAGGGTCTGAAGGAAGGATTTTATAGACATATGCGAACTAAATCCCCATTTCATACATAACAAACACAAGAGTCCGCGGGTCTAGTGAAAAGCGCAAACAGTACACAGAGCAAAAATAACAAAAATAACAAGCAAGTCCTATTTAAGAGGACAGAATCCCATCACCCACCGGAGCGGCATGCTTCATCATCTGGGATCTCCTCTTGGCTGCAAACCTAGTGCAGCCAAGGAGCTGTCACTCCTTCACTGTGATGGAGGAGCTTGCGGATGTTTTATTACGATCAAATAGCAAGATCTCCTAAGATCAATGGAGCATGACAAAGTATAAGTGAATGTATATAATGCAGTTTACGATGTGACTTAAAATTGGCTACCAGGAGAGAAAAGGTTTATTAAGTATCTCCTGGTGTCAAAAGTTAAAAACAATGCAAGCACGGTCTAGTGAAATTTGTGAGCGCACTGGTCAGAATAGAGGGTCTACATGTTTCAGCCAATCATGATCATAATTAGATCGTGGCCTTTCTCAGGACCTTGATGATACTACTACTGCAAAAAATCAAATGTGAATAAACAAGTGTAAGAAACCAAAACCAGTAAATTTAAAACTGGATAAAGGAAACGATACACCCTACAATCACCTGTGTAATACGTTTTAGTAGAGAGTACAGGGATGTTGTTGATACCAGTGGAAAAAGAAAAACAAGAATGATCATATAGTATGATCCAATAAAGTAATATGCGAATGTATTGTCTGTACTTTAAAGAACATCCTCAGTCAATGAGTTGTTCTCTATAATATTGATTTATATTCTAAAAATAAAGGTAAACGTTCTCCTTACCCATAAGAATACGGGTGGGCTACTCACCACTCCTGATAACAACTCAGGGCGTGAGGCAAAGCTCTGTAGACAAGGGGAGAAAAGAGACAAGAACTATCATCAGTGGACCAGGTTCTGGACCCACCACTAGTGCTTAAATCACTTCTCAATTATCCCTCTCGGTTTACTATGGACCTAACAAGATGGCATAGTTAGTGATATATGTTGGTTTTGAAGATGGCATACTCAACTGAAAGTAGTATAAATACAGTGCTCTCAGGCCACAATGTTGGGGCTTCATATCTCGACAGCTACTCTCTTTGACGCAGCGTGGTACATTCGCTGTCTATCTTTGCCAGATTTACCAGAAACTCTAATAAAATCAATGGAGACGGAAACCAACTTGCACTATGCACTACAAGCTTGTGGGGGTTGTTGGAACATGCTTACTGGCGCTCTATGCTACTGTAGGGCACGGCGTATCAAATAATAAATGACGACGAAGGTGAGAATAGTTTGCCATGAAATGGAGCCTCTAAACAAGCCGCCTCACTCATCTGCTTGTTGCGAGCAGTAGACGACGTTTTTTATTCGGTGAATAATTACGAGAACACCGAACACCTGTGTGCAACCCTCGCTTCGCACACTAGACGCGTCAGGGATTGCTAAGCAACGACGTTGTGAACTACAAAAGCCCTAAGTTTGATGGGAAATGTAGTTTCGTGGGCACGCTAAATGCGGCAGCGATCGCTCAGTAACGTGCGCCCATTATGCACTCTACCAACGCTGCAGCGTAATGAAACTACAAATAACCGCTACGTTTGATGGGGATAATATTGCCATGAGCACTCACCCGCATATCATTAAACAAAGGCATTTGAGAGGTAATGCGTTCGTACACATCTCCGTGTAGTGAGTGCATAAACCAGACGCTTGGCCAAGCTTGGGCGGCCTGATATTGATGGACAGCGGGGCTTGTACCATGAATGGGGTGGTAAAAAAAATTGGGAAACATTTTTGGGGATTTTTTTTTTAGCAGCTACGATGGAATTGCGATGCACACTCAAACATTGGAATGGAGAAAAGTGGATGGTGAAGCCAATTTATATGAAAACTATTTTTATAAAAACAGTACAGTAACCATCCTATGTACCCTAAACACCTAGATGGTAGGGGTGTGTTGCTAAGCAAGGGAATCTTAATCTATATTGTTCCATCTAATCAGATAAGGGTATAAGCCCATAATAGCAAGTGGTGCGGTGTTATGAAAGATGTCCCCTTATGTACTGTCGCTAATGTCAGAAATTTGACAGAGGGAGTGTGAGCTTCCTAAGTGCACTGAACAGATTATTAGTGGTATGACATAGATGTATTCCACAATTACGGCTTACAACGAAATCCAAGGAAGATCACTCCTGGACCAGATATCTATAGAAACGAGTACACCAGTTTCTTTCATCATGGAATGTGCCAGGCTGGCGATGACAGAAAACGTATTTAGATCCGAAGACTAAATCTATCACACACGTGATATGTACATTCTTATAATGGAAGGATTTTTGCGATTTGAACGTTGGATTCGTATTACTGTTATTCTGTATATTTTCAAGGCGTGACACCAGGGTAGATCACGCAGCGCGGTAGCCCGCTAACCAGACCAAAGACGGACAATTAAATTCAAATGGAAGAATTCGGTGTGCACTGCAAACTTTCTTCATGAATTGTATTTTCGCTACCCTATCTGCAAGTTGCACCCAAAGAAAAGAGCATAATAGAGATGGCAAAGTCATCTTGATGGACATGATTACACACGTGATATGTACATTCTGATAATGGAAGGATTTTTGCGATTTGAACGTTGGATTCGTATTAATGATGGACATTAAATATAATAACTGCATGGCATGCTTTAACGAGTCGACATTGGTTTAAATGTATTTGAATATTTGAGTTACAGCGCTAATTGTTAACATCGCAAGGGTGGGCGGGGCTAAGCATTTGTACGCACGGGAAAACGTGGGGTATGGAGAAGACAGTGGATTTTTTTGCCCGTTGGCTAAGGGAGGAGTGGTGCATTGTGGTTGTTTGAGTCTCGAACGTAAACCTGAAGGTTGATGATTTAAGTCAGGTGACGAGAGGCCCAAGTACAAAGGAGGGGCTAGGTCACATGTTTTAAACTAGAAGGATGTTAGGACGCATTAAGTAACAGTTCTCTAAGCAGTGAGATGTTTTGGAAAAGAGAGACATGTGGCAACAGGTCCTGAAAGGTACGTGTTAAATGGAGTTTAGATCTGGCACGATACATCGGGGTATACGAAGGAGGCTTAATAGTACATGCACGGCAATGATGTGACAAGGGGGATTGTTTAATACCAAGTGGGTTTTAACAACTGAGCCAGAAGTAAGGGTGTTTTCCGAGCAGAAGAGTGGTATTAACATGCATAAGGGTTTAGCGGGAAAGCGTTGTTAACAAGCAGGGCAATGTTAATTGTTGACTACTACTGATTTGGTGTTCATCTAGGGGTCTGAAGTCATGTTCTAATTGTAATATCTTTTTATTGTAGTGAACCCCTGAAGAAGGACTTTTTAACAGTCCGAAATGCATTGGGTATTATGTGACTTGCTACCAAGAATGTATTTATGTATTTTGACGTGTATAGAAAAAGGCTCGGATGAGCATATCTGGGACAGGAGAAGTAAAGAAATGCATAATCATCTCACGTGTGAAAGAAAGTTAAATAATAAATGAAGCATCACTAACTTGCTCGAGTTCCTCGATTACTTTTGTCATAAACGGAAAAATATTGCATTATCAATTGGAACGATCCCATCCTAAAGCTGTGCACCGGGTTCAGCAGTGAAACTTCGCTACTGTTATTTTGTTCTCAAACTAGACATACAACAGAGGTAGACATCGGTACTAGTAGACCTTGGAGGCAGTTAAAACACATTAACTGCAACAGTGAGAAGGTTATTTATTTGATAACGTGACCATGCCTGAAGAAATATGTTGGCAGAGAATCATGGAACATAAAAGCACCATTCGGTGCAAGAAACAATCAACGAGATTGACAAACCATTTGCTGGAAATGAAACATAAACCAGAAGACATGGTTTGGACGATTCTCGAACAACCATACATATCTGCACATGTTACCGACACCTCTAAATTCTTGTTTAGAAAGGAACAACAATGGGTTTTTAAACTCCATAGTGATTCTGAGGGTCTCAACGATGATATTCCTTGGATTTCGTTGTAAGCCGGAATTGTGGAATACATCTATGCCATACCAATAATAATCTGTTCAGTGCACTTAGGAAGCTCACACTCCCTCTGTCAAATTTCTGACATTAGTGATATCGTACATAAGGGGACATCTTTCATAACACCGCACCACTTGCTATTGTGGGCTTATACCCTTATCTGATTAGATGGAACAATATAGATTAAGATTCCGTTGCTTAGCAACACACCCCTACCATCTAGGTGTTTAGGGTACATAGGATGGTTACTGTACTATTTTTATAAAAATGGTTTTTATATAAATTAGCTTCACCATCCACTTTTCTCCTTTCCAATGTTTAAATGTGCATCGCAATTCCATCGTAGTTGCTAAAAAATCAATTCCACAAAAAGTTTTTCCCAATCTTTTTTCCAGCCCATTCATGGTGAAAGCCCCGCTGTCCATCAATATCAGGCCGCCCAAGCTTGGCCAGGCGTCTGGTTTATGCACTCACTACACGGAGATGCATACAAATGCATTAGCTCTCAAATGCCTTCGTTTAATGATATGCGGGTGAGTGCTCATGCACTATAATCCCCATCAAACGTAGCGGTTATTTGTAGTTTCATTACGTTGCAGCGTTGGTAGAGCAGGTAATGGACGCACGTTACTGAGCGATCGCTGCCGCATTTAGCGTGCCCACGAAACTACATGTCCCATCCAACTTAGGGCTTTTGTAGTTCACAACGTCGTTGCTTAGCAATCCCTGACGCATCTAGTGTGCGAAGTGAGGGTTGCACACAGGTGTTCAGTGTTCTCGTAATTATTCACCAAATAAAAACAGCGCTCCCCACCGTAGTCTACCGCTCGCAACAACCAGATGACGGTCCGAGGTAGCAACGGCGAGTTGAGTGAGGCGGCTTGTTGAGAGGCTCCTGTTTCATGGCAAACGAGTCTCTCCTTCATCGCCATTTGTTATTTGATACGCCGTGCCCTACAGTAGCATAGAGCGCCGGTAAGCATGTTTCAACTGCCCCTACAAGCTTGTAGTGCATAGTGCATGTTGGTTTCTGTCTCCATTGATTTTATTAGAGTTTCTGGTAAATCTGGCAAAGATAGTCAGCCAATGTATCACGCTGCCTCTAAGACAGTAGCTGTCGAGATATGAAGCCCCAACATTGCGGCCTGAGAGCACTGTATGTATAATACTTTCAGTTGACTATGCCATCTTTAAAACCAGCATTTATCACTAACTATGCCATCTTGTTAGGTCCCTAGTAAACCGAGAGAGATGAATGAGAAGTGATTGAAGCACTAGTGGTGGGTCCAGAACCTGGTCCACTGGCTATAGTTCTTGTCTCTTTTCTCCCCTTGTCTACAGAGCGCTGCCTCACACCCTGAGTTGTTACCAGGAGTGGTGAGTAACCCACCCGCAATCTTATGGGTAAGGAGAACGTTTATCTTTATTTTTAGAATATAAATCAATATTGTAGAGAACAACTCATTAACTGAAGATGTTCTTTAAAGTACAGACAGTACATTCGCATATTACTTTATTTGGATCATACTATATGATCATTCTTGTTTTTCTTTTTCCACAGGTATCAACAACATCCCTGTAGTCATTACTAAAAAGTATTACACAGGTGATTGTATCGTTTCCTTTATCCAGTTTTAAATTTACTGGTTTTGGTTTCTTGCACTTGTTTATTCACATTTGATTTTTTGCAGTAGTAGTATCATCAGGGTTCTGAGGAAGGCCACAATCTAATTATGATCATGATTGGCTGAAACATGTAGACCCTCTATTCTGACCAGCACGCTCGCAAAGTTCATCAGACCGCGCTTGCACTGTTTTTAACTTTTGACACCAGGAGATACTTAATAAAACTTTTCTCTCCCGGTAGCCAATTTTAAATCACATTGTACACTGCATTATATACATTCACTTACACTTTGTCATGCTCTATTGATCTTAGGAGATCTAGCTATTGATCGTAATAAAACGTCAGCGAGCTCCTCCATCACAGTGAAGGAGTGGCAGCTCCTTGGCTGCACTAGGTTTGCAGCCAAGAGGAGATCCCCGATGATGAAGCATGCCACTCCGGTGGGTGATGGGATTCCGTCCTCTTAAATAGGACTTCCTTGTTATTTTTGTTATTTTTACTCTTTGTACTGTTTGCGCTTTTCAATAGACCCGCGGACCCTTGTGTTTGTTATAAATGAGATTCTATGCCAGTAATATGTTTCACTTGCCTGTTATGTCACAAAAAACAATGGGCCTCATTTATGAGACTCCTTGCACCTCCAGAACGTCACTTTTTGTGACATTATGTGGCGCGGAAGCCTGCGTGATATTTATCAGGCAGCACTAAGCCAATTTTTTGGGCTTAATGCTGCCTGATAAATATCAGTCCATTTAACGCAGTTTTCTGCGTCAAAGGGGCGTGCAATGGGTGTTGCTGGGGGCGGTCCCAGCAACATCCATGGCCTTTTGACACTGCCCCAGATTTACGAGAAATCATAAATCTGAGGCAGTGCCAAAAGCTTACGCCTCCCCTGGGGAGGCGTAAGGGAGGCCAAACAAGGAGAGATATCTTTATTTCTCCTCGTTGTTCCTTTTTTTATGTGTGCTGCATTGTGCAGCACACATAGAAAAAGGAAAAAATCTCTTGTGCTTATTTTTGTACAGAAAGTTTTCCCTTCCTGTACAAAAATAATCCCCCCCGCAACGCAGGCATCCTTGCTCCATGGTGCAAAGGTGCCTGCGTTGGCGCAAGGCAGCCCATTGTGCACCGGTGCAGGGGAAAAGGACAGGAATGCACCGTATCTTATAGATACGGCGCATTCCTGCCCTTTTCTTTTGTCGTAGGGATGCGCAGCAGGAAGGCCTGCTGCACTTCCCTACAGCAAAACCTCATAAATGAGGCCCAATGACTTTTGGATTGCCATTGTGTCAATATAATTCAAGTAATTACACTATAGAGAGTTCACCTATCTTTTTTAATTCTGCTATGTTCTGAAAGATTGTTGCATGGCCCATAGTGTATCTCTTCAGAGTGTGATATCAACACATAGGTAAATCAGTTTGATTCACACATCTCTGGGATATTTTGTAGGGTCCTCAACCACACATACCACTTGTAGCCTGCCTCATCATCGGACCCACACCCTATTCACCCAGGGGCTGATTTATGAGCTCTTGCGTCACTTTTGCACCGCTGATGCGTCACTTTTTCTGAAGCACCGGCGGCATAAAAAATGTGCAGTGTTGCATCATATTTACAAAGTGACGCATCTAGGTAGATGAACCACTTTGTAAACCCCTGCACAGGTATAATGTATGCAGGGTGAGCATTCTGACGCAAGTAAGCCTCGTAGAAGTGACAAAGTGAAATCTATGAGATTTCACTACGCCACTTCTAGGATGCAAATGCGTCAATATCTTATGCCTGTCTCACAGCAGATGTAAGACTGACGCAGGCACATTTGAAATGAGACTTGCCCATTTGAATTGACCCATTGCTGGAGTTGCGTCACTTTTGTGACACACTCCAGCAATGCGTCATTTTTGCGCCTACAGATACGTCTTATCTGTAACTCCTTGCAACATGATGCTTCATACTGTAAATATGACGCATCCAGCATGTCGCAAGGAGGAACAATGAAAAGTGACACATCGCTGTTGTCACTTTTCATAAATGAGGACCCTAGTGTGGGTGGGCGGGCTTGACACACTTGTAAGTGGAGCATTTAAACTTCTCCCTAGGAACTAAGAGGCAGATTTACAAGGAAGTACCGCAGCGCGGCATCGCAAGCCCTTTGGCTGCGCCACGTTACAGCACTTCCAAAGCACAGAAATGCGACATATTTACAATAATATGTTGCATTCCTGTGCTCTTTCCTGCGCTGGCGCACAAACTGCTGCCATGCACCAGCGCAGGAACCCTTGCGCCATGGTGCAAGGATGCCTGCGACATGGGGAGATTGTTTTTGTGCAGGAAGGGGCACCTTCCGCATAAAAACAATCACTACAGGCATTTTCCTCTTTCAATGCGTGCTGTAGAATGCAGCAGGCATTGAAAGAGGAAAAAACGAAGAGAAATGAAAATATGTATACTCGTTACGCCTCTCTACGCCACCCATAGGGTGGTGTAGCATTCAGACGCATTTCCAGATTTACAATTCCTCGTCAATTTGGAAATGTGTCTTGTTCCATGGGTGCTGCGTGGGAATACCCACAGCAACATCCATGGAAAGCCCCTTTCACGCAAAGTGCTGCGTGTAAAGGGGCCATATTTACAGGAAGGTTCTAGTCTCCATTTCAGGTTTTATAAGTACACTCCACTCAGACACGTTTTCTCGGCTTGCGCGGTCCTTTTGACCATCCCTGTTTTCCCTAGAAGGCAATTCGGTGGCAGAGCATTTTCTGTTCAAGATCCTCACCCTTGGAATCTCCTTCATGTAAGATTCCATTAATTGACAATCATCTAAGGTTTCTTAAAACATGACTCTTTCCACAATTATAGTTTCTGCGTGTTTCCCACCCTGCCCTATGCTATCTCATCTTGCTTCCATTGAGCACCTAGAGACCCCATGGGGCATATTCTTAAGGACTTATCGCCGAGTTATCGGCACTGTAGCGCAGAAAAAGTGGCAAAAGAAATATCGCCCCATTCTCAAGCTGGTGCAAACTGCCGATATCGCCAGTTTCCCAGTGATAGCTTCTGCAAAAAACATCGCCACGGATGAGAGCGACAACTAATGATAATGATATGCAGAGTAGGCGTTCCCGTGCAAAAATACACGAAAACACCACTGCGCGACATTCACAACGACCAGCCAGATCTGCGATGGGAACCAAAAACAGACGATAAGATGCGTTAGCAGCAGGGATTCTACACCTGCCTTTTACTGGTGGAAAGCAGGACGACTACCTGCATTATGAAAGGGAGCCCAGCCCAGAGCCACATCTGAAGACCAACATATGTCATGGAGACACTGACCATGCAGCTCGGAGACCCAAGAGGTGCACACACCTACTGCCACCACCCCCATGCCCCTCTCCCAGACCACCCCCTCCCCCGACTACTACCGAGGCAGCTCAGAACAGGACAGCGGACGTTCCGAAAATGGCATGGCCCCTCAGCCACACAATAGCAGAATGTGGGGAGAGGTGGGAACCAAGTATGTGTGAAGAAGGCAAGTCACCCATGAATAAGAATGCACACAATGCCAAGTGTGGCGGTGATGTGCTGGACAGACCTCAGTATGCAGAGCACATACCTGTCCATGTGGACATATACTGCTGGTGTTTGTAGTATTGTGGACAGTGGATGCAACCATGTCACCCCAGGCAGTGGGTAGGAGCTTGGACATGTAGCTAAGTTGTCCCCCTGTAAGCAACAATGATGCAATGTAGCATACACCCAGAGGGCGGGCTCGCACAAACGGAGTAATAAAGAAGCACAAGACTGCTCGGGGTCCAGGATCATACATGCACTCGCCTGGACTCCGACTACATGAGCGGACAACAACGCGGGTTAACACACACCTGTGAAAGGTGAGGCACTCCCCCGGAGTGGACAGTGGCACTTGGCAACGTTCCTCAATCTGACATACTGCCGCATTGGTCTGCATGTTGTGGCACTTATCTTGCCCCTACTGACACGCATATGCTAATAAAGTCTACGCACCTTCATTTGTATTCAAGTGTGATGAGTGTTGATTAGAATGACAATGTGTGTCTCACTGCCTATCTGGGTCACGGCCACACATGCGCATTGATGGCATTACCCAGGGAGTACCTTTTTGTTGAATCACTGTCCCTACATTCCTCCATACTTACATTCATGATTGATCATAGCCATGACACATCTGTGTGAATTCGAATGTTTCATTCACATTCAGTGGTTGTCTTGAAGCTGGACCAGTACAGGGCCATACAAACCCCACTTCACATTGTTGCCTTGGAGGGCCAGCCAGAGTCCTTTAGGGATTGACAAGTTCAGTGGAAGTGGAAGACTTCAGTCCACAGTGTGATTGCTGTGTCATTGGTAACCAGAAAAATATGGCAGTCCATCTCGAGGTCCAAGGTGAGTGTCGCTGAGTGTATCGGGGGACAGTGGAAGGTGTTATTCCAGGGCCTGATGCAGAGTGCAGAACCAAGCTGAAACCGGCCACATGGCGGAGATAAATGCTACCACTTCATTCTGAGCACAAAGCCGGATTTGTCATCATCATCGTCCTCTGATGTGTCAGGTGCCACACATGTTGGTGGTGGTGTTCTGTCTGCATCACTGTGTGGCAGTGACACATCAGGAGCCGGAGGAGGAATGTCTGCCGCACTGTGTGGCACTGACACTTCAGGGAGAGGAGATGTGGATGGAGTGGTAGCAGCAGCAGCATTCATCCGCGCCACGCCTTGTGGTGGCAATGCCATGAAGAGGATCTGCAGGGCATGGAAGATCCCAGCTACATCTCGCTGAGGTGCAGCCGTGGCAAACATTCTTTCCGCCTTCATCCGCTCCAAGCTCTCCATCATTCTCCTTATGTATCCCAACTCCCGGCTGACATCGCTGGAGCCACTCTTACTAGACAGTTGTTCTTGGCTCAGAGTCATGACTCCAGCGATGTCAGCCATGGATTTTTGTAGACCATGGAGCAGACAGTAGGTGTCTGTTAGGGACTGTGATTGGTCCCTGATGGGACTTAGACACCCACGTATGGCATCTAGTTTGGATGCCATGAGGTCGAACCCCACCCGCACCTGTTCAGCCATCTTCTCCCGGCACCCCAACACAGGGCGTTGGAAGGCCATGTGTTGTTCGTGGGGGTCGTGGGAGGCAGCCGTGGTGGTGGGTGCTTCCTGCTGTGTGGTCTATGCAGGGAATGGGGTCTCCTGGATGCAGCTGGGCTGCCAGAGCTGTCCATGAGCTGTTGGAGGCCGTTAGTGTCGATGTTGGGGAGGTCCACTTCATCATCAGTGCTGTGTTGTTAGGTCTGCTCTGCAGGAGGTGTTGATTGTCCCTCTGCGATGTGAAGGGGAAATGCATATTGACATTGTGTTCACATGTATGTTCACGCATTGTACAAGTTTATTAACAGACTGCATGACAATGTACATTGTGATTGTTTGTGAGGAGACGCCCATTTGATGTGGGACAGTTGACATTTCTACACATCAGGGATGTGAGGTTGTACTTGTACATTGTCATCTCACAGTTTCCTGCTATGCCAAATGCGAATGGCCACGTTCTGCACAAAGCAGCAGGAGTTGTATCCTTTGTTCTGTTGTGAAAGTATTGCAGCTTGTACCACATTGTTGGCAATGTTGAGGTGCTTGGGTTCTTATGTGTGTGTGCTGCATTGTGGGTGTGTTGCCCCTTCAGCTCCGATTTTGCGGGCCCTTATCCCTCTCAGGCGGTGTGCCTTTCACTTCTGTGCTTAAACAGTGCTGAGATGTTGCAGACTTGGGTAAATTGGAGTCTTGGTCTGAGTTGTGACTCTTGAGCATAGTTTGTCCGCAGATGTGCTATATTTAATTGTGCATGTGTGCCATTGTGCCCATCTCCCCCGCCCCCCCAGTCCCTGGTCGTTACTCACCCTGGCTCAGGTCCTGTTGTGCAGTGTCCGGTCCCCCAACTCCTGCCACCGTATCCCCAATGATGGTCCCAGGCTGGTCCGCTGTGGGGCTTGTGGGGTTCTGGTTGTCCTTTGTTCTTACTTCCGCTCCCTCCATGATGCTTCGCAGTTGTATGTGTTTTGTTTGTGTTTTTTGCTGTCGTTTTTAAGTGATTTTTTCCCGCCTGACTTGTGGGACTTGCAGGCGTGGCGCTGCTTATCGCTGTATTTTTATCGCTGTTGGGCCCATCGCAGCTTTATTCACGTTCGGGTATAGATTTTTATCGCCGTCCCGGTGATTCTATTGCAGACATTTGACACGTTATAGGGAATCTATCGCATGTTACCGCCGTTTTTGTAAATAGGACGTTAACACAGAGTTATTTTCCGGCGATATGAAAGATTGCGTTGACCTTTTTTGGCGATGATTATCGCACCTTCTTGAGAATATCCCCCTATGAGTAGCAGCATGCTTTATAAATATAAATAATGTAAATTAACATAACATCTCTTAAGATCAGAAGACAACTACTTTTAATGGCTACAGATTTTCAGTTCCTAGAGTTTCAAGAGTAATATTATGATGGAGTATTTTTGTAATGAGTGTGATTTTATTTTAAGTTAAATACAGCTCAAGAATCACCGACCTCGGTGAGTGATCGTACATACATTTTCTTTTAAAATGTTGAGGAAATAAAAAAATACTGTTTACTAAATATTATCACGAAAGGAGTACAGATTTCTTGTCTTAATGGCAGAGGTCCAGGAGATATTCTTACCAATTCGAAGTATCACTCATCTAACTAAAAGTCTCTAACCGAAGGTTATTTCTCAGGTATTAATGTATTTGATTGATAAATAAAATTGGAAAGTGCACCTGAGTTAAAACCTGATACTACTGACAAGAGACAAACTGCCAGGCAACTAACAGTTAAGGCACCTTGCTCATGAACTGCTGCAAAATTTGGTCTCAATCATTTCCATGTAAATGTTAATGATCTCCTCAAATATACTTCTTTGGCAAAAAATAGTTCATAAATAGATCATCAATTTTATGGTCAGTGTAATATGTGGATATAGGAAGTAAACTACCAAAACGTAAAAAATGAGTACGGGAGCTCTATCATCCAAAAAAATATAAACATTTAAACAAGTCTTCTATTAGCTCATTAAGGAAAAATATAGCAACAAGTGGAAAGTGGCTCAATTATTCTGAGGAAGAAGGAAAGTTGTTCGGGCTGGGCTGTTCCGATTTAGTGGGTTAAAGACTGATTTGCATATGGCTGGATCAAAACGGAGGTGGCTTGGTGTGCAAGATACCAATGGCCTGGGATGCAGCCCAAGTAATTACCAGCGGCTGAGATTAATTCAAGCATTCCATCCATCACTTTTTCTATATATTAGTGTGTTGCCCTAAGTGGGGCAGATATGGATTTTGTGCACACGGTGTCGCTGCAACCAAGCTGTACCTGGCTGATGACCCCATAACTAGGGCGAAAGCTGTCCTGGGTTGCTTGTATTCTGGTTCAGGGAGGACCTGGGTTGGCAGTTCAGGTTGCACTGTTCCTATTTGAGCAGGGTCATGATTG
The DNA here is from genome assembly GCF_964204655.1 of Triturus cristatus. Lineage (NCBI taxonomy): Eukaryota > Metazoa > Chordata > Amphibia > Caudata > Salamandridae > Triturus > Triturus cristatus. Next base: position 706,913,943 of record NC_140580.1, on the reverse strand, counting down.
ATTTGCATATAGCTGAGGTGGCATGGTGTGCAAAATAAGGCCTGAGTGATTACCAGTAGCTGAGATTAACTCAAGTATTCCATCCATCACTGTTTTGTATACTTCTTGTGTCACCCTAAATGGGACGGTTATGCCCAAACGTGGGCCCCGTGCACACTCTGTCACTGGAACCAAGCTGTACCCAGCTGATAAGCACATAATAAGCGTGAAACCAATCCTGGGTTGCTTGATTTTCTGGTTCAGGGAGCACCTGGCTTGGCAGTTTGAGGCTGGACTGTTCCTATTTGAGCAGGTTCAAGACTGATTGGCAAATAGCTGGGTCCAAACTGAGGTGGCATGGTGTGCAAAATAACGATGGGTTGAGATCCAGTACAAAAACAACAAGGAGATGGATGGAATGCTTGAATTAATATCAGCCACTTGCAATCACTCGGGCCGCATCCCTATCCAATCTTTGTTTGCTCATCATGCCACCTCAGTTTGGACCCAGCCATTTGAAATAAGTCTTGACCCTGCTCCTCATGGGAACAGTTTAACCCGAACTTCGAGGCCAGGTCCTCCCTAAACCAGAACACAAGCAATTTAGGACTGGTTTCACCCTTGTTATGGCTCTTCAGCTAGATATAGCTTGGTTCCAGTGGCACAGTGAGCCTGGGACCTAACGTCTCACCTCGGAGGCAGACTTAACTAATGCAGCAGCAATAATTATCCTGCTTTGCAGAGGATCATTCATAAACACCTTTTGGAATGAAAACAATGTTTTTCAGAAATGTGAATTACAACTTGTTTGGGATCAAAGGTGGTCTGTCAGAAAAAATAAGACTAACAAAAGGCCTTAAACAAGGATCCAGACTAGCACTAATGTTAGTTTATATATACTTATTTGCTCTGCCTTCAAATCTGAATATTGTAAAATAATTTGGGCCTAATTTAAAGCTTGGCAGACATGCTAATCTGTTACAAAGCTGCTGGCATACCCTGTCTGCCAAACCCTGTGCTGCCAGGTCTGTTCTGAGTCAGGCAGTCCATTAGTTTTCCAACAGCAGTACTAGGCTGGCACCAGCATTGGACAACTTACTCCACTGACCTGACAGAGAAGGTGCCATCAGAGTAAGTACATCACACTCACCCTATTTACATTGGACAGCATGTTGTCTTTGTCATCTGTCTGTCGCCATCAGAAAAACCTGGCTGTCATAGACAGAGAAAAAATAATGACTCCAACACCCAGAAAAAAACGACCAGGGCGTGGCGTCATTCACATGGGCGTAGGAAGTGTGGGGGATGCGGGGGATATGTCCCCCCCCCCAGATTTTGGATTGGAGGGACACGGGGGACAATGGTGGGTGGGACAAGGTGACAAAAGAATTTCCCCTCCCCTTATGTGATTCGCAGGGCCATTAGCGCACGAAGGCGCTACCTATAATGGCCCTGTACTCGACCTGCGACCTGCCTCCAGTCAAAGAAGCCATCCGCCCTTTACCCTTTGTCATGCTGCAGTAAGGCTCGGCCGTTCTGGGATGGGCAGAGAAGGATAACAATTCTCTCTCTTTTCCTTCTTGCCCAGAGAAGGCAAAGACAGTGTCCACCTCTCCTGCTCTGCCTCTGGCAGCAACCCTTCTCCCCTTTCTCTCTCTTTATTCTTCCCTTTCTTTCTGTCTCGCTTCACTTCGCTTACTGATTTCAAGAGACAGCTCTTACCCTCTCTTGACTCTCCTTTTTAGGTCTCGCGAGCCAAAGGCTCGAAGAGACATTTTATATGTGGGATTTTCAAAGTGCTACCCACACTTTTGGCTGGCCTAAACCTTGAGTGCACGAGATCACATGCACGTGCACAGCTGCTCCTCTGCTAATTGCATTCCCCCTCCCTTCTCACCCAGTCCTTTGATGCTCTGCTCGATTACTTTCACTTTCGCCGCTTTGACCCTTGCATTCCCCCCTCCCTTCTCACCCAGCCCTTTGATGCTCTGCTCCCATCTCCCTCCTCCCTGGGCGTGAAGGGAGACAGAGACATCCTCCTTAATTGCCAAATCCCCTCTGAGCCGAGAACACATCGGGTCCTGTGGACACGTTATTGATCAGCTCCAAACTCCGATACATTGCTCTCAAGTGACCATCTGTCAGAGGAAACAAGCAGCAGGCACTTAAATGACCTCTATACATAATTATGCTTTATTATATGCCACATAATTTTACACCGCTCAATGCAACACAATTCCACGCCATGCTACACAATTCTATGTCACATAATTCTACATCACATAATGCCACTCCACATCATGCCACATAATTTGACAGAACACCACATAATTCAACAAAGTGTAACATAATTCCACTCCTCCCTACATGACTCCACTCCACACAATGGCATTCCACATCACACAATTGCACTCCAAGTTACACATCTGCCCTTCATGCCACACAATTGCTCTCCATGCTGCACAATTCCATGTCTCACAATTCGACTCCACACCACAGAATCCCACGCAACCAAGTTCCACGCAACGTAATTCAACTCCACACCACATAATTTCATGCCATATATTACCCCTCCAAGTCACATAATTCCACTCCACCTATTTTCAATCCACTCCATACCACATCATTTCACCCCATGCCACATAATTCCACACCACTCAAGGCCTCGCAGTTCCATGCAACACAATTCCACATCTCAAAATTCCACTCATGCCACAAATTTCCACTCACAATTCCATGCCACATAATTCTACTCCATACCACATAATTCCACTTCAGTGCACAACATAATTCCACATCATGCCACATACTATGCCACATAATTTCACTCTCTACAACATAATTCCACTCTGTGTCACATAATGCCTCTTCCCTTTCGTGCCACATAATTCAGATCAACATATTTCCACTCAACTCAATTCCTTGCCATGCGACACAATTGCACATCACATAAATCCATGCCACATAATTCTACTATATGCCACACACTTTCACTCCACACCACATAATTCCACACCACGTCACATAATTCCACTCCACATCACTTAATCCCACTCCACACAATTGCACTCCATGTCACACAGTGGCACTCCTCACAATTCCATGTCTCAAAATTTCACTCCATGGCACACAATTGCACGCCATACAATTTCACACCACACAATTCCATGCCAAAAAATTCTGCGCCACTTAAAGCCAATCCATGGCATGTAATGCCATGCCACACAATTCAAATCAACATAATTCGGCTCCATGCCACATAATTCCACGGCACGTAATTCCACTCAACACCACACAATTCATTACCATGTCACATAATTCCACTCCATGCTATATGATTTCCACTCCACTCAGTGACACTCCATGTCACCCAATTGCACTCCACATCACACAATTGCATTTCACGCCACACAATTCCACGTTGCACAATTCCACTCCAGTCAACACAATTACACTCCATGCAACACAATTCTGAACCACACAATTCAACTCCATGCCACCTAAGTGCACTCCACCCTCATATTTCCAATCCAAGCCACATAATTCCACTCCATGTCGCATAATTCCAATCCTCTCAATGCCGCACAATACCATGCCAAACAATTCCATGCAACACAATTCTTCTCCACATAATTTCACGCCACCTAATTCTACTCTACACCACATAATTCCACTAGTCAACACCCCACAATTCCATGCCACACAATTCAACTCCATCCCACATAATTTCACTCCATGCAACATCACGACTCAACATCATGCTACATAATTCCACTCCATGAGACATAATTCCACTCCATACCACATAATTCCACATTGTACCACACAAATTTAATCTCCCCAAACCAACATAATTTCACACCACACAATTCCACACCAGACAATTCCATGCCAGATCATTCCATGTCACATCTCATAATTCTACTCCACGGAGCATAATTCCACTCCGTGCCACCTAATTCTATGCTACACCACTTGATTTCACACCATGTCACATAATTCCACTTCACGGCACTGAATTACTCTCCACACAATTGCACACCACGTCACATAATTGTAGTTCACGCCACACAGTAACATGTCTATCTCAGTGAATGCAAAATAATTCCACTCCACATAATTCCATGCCACATAAAGTGCTCTCCACTTCTCATAAATCCACACCACATAATTCCATTCCATGGCACACAATTGCATGCCACATAATTCCATACCACACCCCATAATTCCACATCACATAATTCCACTCCACCCCCATACTTCCTCTCCGCAGAATTGCACTCCATGTCACACAATTGCATACCACGCCACACAATTCCATGTCTCACAATTTCCCTCAACACCCCACAATTCTAGGCCACACCACACAAATCCACACCAATTAATTCCATGCCATACCACATAATTACACTCCATGGAACGTAATTCCATGCCACATAATTCCACTCCACTATTAATGAATCCACTCAATAACATAAATCCACTTAGCGGCACATAATTCAAGTCCACCACATAATTTCATTCCATGCCACATATTTCCACTCCATTCCATGACACAATTCCATTTCTCTCAACACAATTCCACGCCACACAATTCCACGCCACACAATTCCACGCCACACAATTCCACGCCACACAATTCCACGCCACACCATATAATCCTACTCCACGCCATGCCTACTAATTCCACACCACATCCCTTAATTCCACACCATGCCACATAATTTAACTCCAGGTAACATAATTCATTTCCATACAATTGCAGTCTATGCCACACCACGCCAAAGAATTCCACATCTCACAATTCAGCTCCATGCCACACAGTTCCAAGCCACTCAACATACCTTCATGCCACATAATTTCACCCCACACATCATAATTTCACTCTGCATATTTCCACTCTACTTGACAACACGTAATTCTACTCCCCTCTACATTTGCAGAACAAGCATTTGCAATGCAATAGGTCTCGCATTTACGCAAGTTTGAGCTACTCACATTACAAATAACAATGCCTTTTATTTTTGTTTTCTTTTTTAAAACTTAAATAAAAGGCAGTGTCATTTACAATGCCAATAGCTTAAACTCGCGTGAATGCGAGACCTATTGCATTGCAAATGCTTGTTTTATTTGTTCCCCTGTGAAATTTATCCAAAAAAGAACGAAACACTTTGGCTGGAAATGTCGTCATTTTCTGACCTTTTTCTCTTCTAAAGTGCATCCTCGGGACAGAGAGAGAAATAATTAAATAACTAAATAAAGCAATACAGAGTGGTCGCAAACAGGTCAGATTGGTGTTATTTACACCCACACACATTAGCGCCACTTTACAGAGTTTGCCCGTGAAGCTCTACTTTCTTTTAATCTTCTTTCTTTGAACAACATTGTTTTCCCAGGGTGGGGAAGTGCACCACCCATAGAGGGACTGCAATAGCTGGTTGATGGGTGGAGTGGAAAATGTTTAATGTGATCCTTTTCAACTGTTTTAATTATTTTATCTTATGAAATGTGTACCACGGCTCTGTGTTTAGGGATTTGGTCTTTTTTAAACCAAACTGCTTAAGTTTTGTAAGGATGTAAGCAATGGGCATTGAAACGGGTCCCTTCCGGGTCCTATAGTCATGTCCTGAACTTTGTAGGCAAAATCACTCACTGATTTCTGAATAATGAGTGTAAAACCGTTAAGGTAACCATGTTGTTCCTGCTTACATTTCACATGCTTTACTTAATCTTGCATTCCCTGTGAGGTTTGCTTTTTCCAAGATGTCATTCCTTTTTTTTCAGGCAGCATATTACTCTTGTCTAGTGCATAATTTGAATTGAGTCGCAGGACAATTGGGTTGTAGCTGAAGACAGTGCAAGTTTCTCTCAGTGGGGCAGTATGATGTTCAGTGTAGGAGAGAATGTGGCACTCTGGACAGAGCTGCCGAATCTGAAACTGGAGAACCACATTCAGCCTTCATGACCGGTCCACCAGACTACTCTCCTGACAGAGCACATTCCCATGCTACACCTTAGAAGGTCCCAATAGACTTAGCAGCCCTGGTGTCTTAGCACCAGCAGGTGGACCCTAGTGGCAACTGTGGGTTAACCTTGAAGGCCTGTCCACCACAATCCATACTGAAGTTCACCTCCAGTCTTGCGGGCAGACACATGAAGAAGCAAACCCTAAAGCGACAGTGACTCTGTCACTGAGGTCACAAGACCCTTGAGGCCAGTCCACCTCACCCATTGGTACCTCCATTGGCCTTTTTCAGCAGTAGTAGTGCAGCTTGCAATGCACAAGCACTTTAAAAACATGTGCTGCCTGGTTTTGGGCCACTGAAGTTATGCAGCAATGGAGGACAAAATTATGTTGCAGTGTTGACTAAATTATGCAGCAAAAAAGGCTGCAGCGTAATGTGATACATTTTATGAAACTTTGTTAATTTTGACATTTTTAGACATGTTAACAGCCTCTGCATACATAACATACAAATGCAGCAGTCAGAAAGGTGACCAGTCAACCTTTGCAAAGGGCCCTCCACTTAGCAGCAACATAAGTCACATTTGTTTAGTAATTTTTTATCCGTTTGAGCTACAAACAATTTTTGGGGTGAAATCGTTGATTATGCAGCAAATGATGTATTATGTGGCAAATATGGTACAGCCATAACCGAGTCGAAAACATTTGCAAACTAGGATATTTTGCCATTCATGTTTGAACTGCTTTGTGGAAAAAGGGAAGAGCAGTGCTGATGATAGAAACTGCATGGCTCGAAGACAAATGGCTTGTCATTCCACTTTTAAGCGTATTTGGCACATTCTGTGATTGAAAACATATTCCACTTTGTGAATGTATTTTAATGTCAATTACTCTTATTAACCCCTTCGCTGCTAGGCCTTTTCCCCTCCTGTGCTAAGCCTTTTTTGGGCTATTTGGGGTAGTGCGCGCTTAGGCCCCTGTAACTTTTTGACCACAGTAGGTATCCATGCCAAATTTGCGTCCTTTTCTTCCAACATCATGGGGATTCTAAAGGTACCCAGGGTTTGTGGATTTTCCTAGAGGGTTCCCAGAAATTAGTCAAAATACAGCAAAATGTTGTTTTTTTTTGTGAAAAATGGGGAAAAGTGCCTGCAAATGAAAGCGTCTGGGTTTTTCTCTGCAAATGATATCAAAAAAGGGTTTGTGGGGCTGAAATCACCATTTTTCCAGCTTTTAGGGAATGACAGATTTTTCTCAGAAATCCAACATTTTTTACACAGTTTTGACATTTTTCTGGGACATACCCTATTTTTGCTATTTTTTGTGCTTTCAACCTCCTTCCAGATTATGGTAGAAATGGGTAGAAAAGCAATAATGGATCCTGCAACGCTATACATTTTTAAAACGTAGACAAAATTTTGAATTCAGCAAGGGGTCATTTGTGTAGATCCATCAAGGTTTCTTTATAGAAACTAACAGTTAAATATAGGAAAAATTAAAAATTTGTTGAAAAAAGCAGCCATTGAGTCAACGTTTTCACCTGTAACTTCTTCTAATTATGACATCTCTTTGAAAGCAATGTACCGTTACATCCGGTGGACCTTCCTGGTTGTGGGGATATATAGGACTTGTAGGTTCACCAAGAGCCCAACGAACCCAGAGTAAAAAACTGAGCAGCATTTTGTAATGGTTGTTTTGTTTGTTCCAGGTATATAGCAATTATTGTGGGAAAATGTATACATGGAAAAATCGGTATGAAAGACACCTATGTATTTCTGAAATGGGAACAAATTACAGAGTTTAGAAACAGTGCATATTTGCACATTTTCGAAATTGGGAATACTCGCATGACAATTATTGGTCATTTTTCAAAATGACTTTTTTTTTACACAATGTCTTTCATTTGGAAGGGAGAAATGCATCGAAAATCAATAGGTAATAACAGTTGCTTTACAAATCTGAACTACCCTAAGTCTCCCGATAAAAATGGTACCTCACTTGTGTGGGTAGGCATAGTGCCCACGACAGGAAGTGGCTCAAAACCTAAGGTGAACACACCACATTTTCACACTGAAAATTTACACATTTTTTGTGAAAAGTCTAGCTGTAGTTTTTGAACCCTAGCCCTGCCGGCACCTAGGGAAACCTAGCATACCTATACATTTTTTAAAACTAGACACCCAGGGGAATCCAGGATGGGGTGACTTGACTGCCTCCCACCATGGTCTCTTACCCAGAATCCCTTGCAAACGTAAAGAATTGACAAAAAAAACACATTTTCCCCACATTTCTGTGATGGAAAGTTCTGGAATCTGCTTGGATCCACAAATTTCCACCCACCCCGCGTTCCCCAAAGTCCTACAAGAAAAATGGTACCTCACTTGTGCGGGTCGGCCTAGTGCCCGCGACAGGAAACGGCGCAAAACGCAACGTGGTCACACCTCAATTTTGCAGTGAAAAATGACCCTTTTTTGGCAAAGTGACTAGCCGTAGTTTTTGAACCCTAGCCCTACCGGCACCTAGGGAAACCTAGCAAACCTATACATTTTTGAAAACTAGACACCCAGGGGAATCCAGGATGGGGTGACTTGACTGCCTCCCACCATGGTCTGTTACCAAGAATCCCTTGCAAACATAAAAAAATGACAAAAAAAACACATTTTCCCCACATTTCTGTGATGGAAAGTTCTGGAATCTGCGTGGATCCACAAATTTCCCCCCACCCCGCGTTCCCCAAAGTCCTACGGGAAAAATGGTACCTCACTTGTGCGGGTCGGCCTAGTGCCCGCGACAGGAAACGGCGCAAAACGCAACGTGGTCACACCTCAATTTTGCAGTGAAAAATTACCCTTTTTTGGCAAAGTGACTAGCTGTAGTTTTTGAACCCTAGCCCTGCCGGTACCTAGGGAAACCTAGCACACCTATACATTTTTGAAAACTAGACACCCAGGGGAATCCAGGATGGGGTGACTTGACTGCCTCCCACCATGGTCTGTTACCCAGAATCCCTTGCAAACGTAAAAAATGGACAAAAAAACCACATTTTCCCCACATTTCTGTGATGGAAAGTTCTGGAATCTGCGTGGATCCACAAATTTCCACCCACCCCGCGTTCCCCAAAGTCCTACGAGAAAAATGGTACCTCACTTGTGCGGGTCGGCCTAGTGCCCGTGCCAGGAAACGGCGCAAAACGCAACGTGGTCACACCTCAATTTTGCAGTGAAAAATGACCCTTTTTTGGCAAAGTGACTAGCTGTAGTTTTTTAACCCTAGCCCTGCCGGCACCTAGGGAAACCTAGCAAACCTATACATTTTTTAAAACTAGACACCCAGGGGAATCCAGGATGGGGTGACTTGACGGCCTCCCACCATGGTCTGTTACCCAGAATCCCTTGCAAACGTAAGAAATTGACAAAAAAAACACATTTTCCCCACATTTCTGTGATGGAAAGTTCTGGAATCTGCGTGGATCCAAAAATTTCCACCCACCCCGCATTCCCCAAAGTCCTACGAGAAAAATGGTACCTCACTTGTGCGGGTCGGCCTAGTGCCCGCGACAGGAAACGGCGCAAAACGCAACGTGGTCACACCTCAATTTTGCAGTGAAAAATGACCCTTTTTTGGCAAAGTGACTAGCTGTAGTTTTTGAACCCTAGCCCTGCCGGCACCTAGGGAAACCTAGCAAACCTATACTTTTTTGAAAACTAGACACCCAGGGGAATACAGGATGGGGTGACTTGACTGCCTCCCACCATGGTCTGTTACCCAGAATCCCTTGCAAACATAAAAAATTGTGAAAACAAACCACATTTTCCCCACATTTCTGTGATGGAAAGTTCTGGAATCTGCGTGGATCCACAAATTTCCCCCCACCCCGTGTTCCCCAAAGTCCTACGAGAAAAATGGTACCTCACTTGTGCGGGTCGGCCTAGTGCCCGCAACAGGAAACGGACCAAAATGCAACGTGGTCACACCTCAATTTTGCAGTGAAAAATGACCCTTTTTTAGCAAAGTGACTAGCTGTAGTTTTTGAACCCTAGCCCTGCCGGCACCTAGGGAAACCTAGCAAACCTATACATTTTTGAAAACTAGACACCCAGGGGAATCCAGGATGGGGTGGCTTGACTGCCTCCCACCATGGTCTGTTACCCAGAATCCCTTGCAAACATAAAAAATTGACAAACAAAACACATTTTCCCCACATTTCTGTGATGGAAAGTTCTGGAATCTGCGTGGATCCACAAATTTCCCCCCACCCCGCGTTCCCCAAAGTTCTACGAGAAAAATGGTACCTCACTTGTGCGGGTCGGCCTAGTGCCCGCGACAGGAAACGGCGCAAAACGCAACGTGGTCACACCTCAATTTTGCAGTGAAAAATGACCCTTTTTTGGCAAAGTGACTAGCTGTAGTTTTTGAACCCTAGCCCTGCCGGCACCTAGGGAAACCTAGCAAACCTATACATTTTTGAAAACTAGACACCCAGGGGAATCCAGGATGGGGTGACTTCACTGCCTCCCACCATGGTCTGTTACCCAGAATCCCTTGCAAACATAAACAATTGTGAAAACAAAACACATTTTCCCCACATTTCTGTGATGGAAAGTTCTGGAATCTGCGTGGATCCACAAATTTCCCCCCACCCCGCGTTCCCCAAAGTCCTACGAGAAAAATGGTACCTCACTTGTGCGGGTCGGCCTAGTGCCCGCGACAGGAAACGGCGCAAAACGCAACGTGGTCACACCTCAATTTCGCAGTGAAAAATGACCCTTTTTTGGCAAAGTGACTAGCTGTAGTTTTTTAACCCTAGCCCTGCCGGCACCTAGGGAAACCTAGCAAACCTATACATTTTTGAAAACTAGACACCCTGGGGAATCCAGGATGGGGTGACTTGAATGCCTCCCACCATGGTGTGTTACCCAGAATCCCTTGCAAACGGAAACAATTGACAAAAAAAACACATTTTCCCCACATTTCTGTGATGGAAAGTTCTGGAATCTGCGTGGATCCACAAATTTCCCCCCACCCCGTGTTCCCCAAAGTCCTACGAGAAAAATGGTACCTCACTTGTGCGGGTCGGCCTAGTGCCCGCAACAGGAAACGGCACAAAACGCAACGTGGTCACACCTCAATTTTGCAGTGAAAAATGACCCTTTTTTAGCAAAGTGACTAGCTGTAGTTTTTAAACCCTAGCCCTGCCGGCACCTAGGGAAACCTAGCAAACCTATACATTTTTGAAAACTAGACACCCAGGGGAATCCAGGATGGGGTGGCTTGACTGCCTCCCACCATGGTCTGTTACCCAGAATCCCTTGCAAACATAAAAAATTGACAAACAAAACACATTTTCCCCACAATTCTGTGATGGAAAGTTCTGGAATCTGCGTGGATCCACAAATTTCCCCCCACCCCGCGTTCCCCAAAGTTCTACGAGAAAAATGGTACCTCACTTGTGCAGGTCGGCCTAGTGCCCGCGACAGGAAACGGCGCAAAACGCAACGTGGTCACACCTCAATTTTGCAGTGAAAAATGACCCTTTTTTGGCAAAGTGACTAGCTGTAGTTTTTGAACCCTAGCCCTGCCGGCACCTAGGGAAACCTAGCAAACCTATACATTTTTGAAAACTAGACACCCAGGGGAATCCAGGATGGGGTGACTTGACTGCCTCCCACCATGGTCTGTTACCCAGAATCCCTTGCAAACATAAAAAATTGTGAAAACAAAACACATTTTCCCCACATTTCTGTGATGGGAAGTTCTGGAATCTGCGTGGATCCACAAATTTCCCCCCACCCCGCGTTCCCCAAAGTCCTACGAGAAAAATGGTACCTCACTTGTGCGGGTCGGCCTAGTGCCCGCGACAGGAAACGGCGCAAAACGCAACGTGGTCACACCTCAATTTCGCAGTGAAAAATGACCCTTTTTTGGCAAAGTGACTAGCTGTAGTTTTTTAACCCTAGCCCTGCCGGCACCTAGGGAAACCTAGCAAACCTATACATTTTTGAAAACTAGACACCCTGGGGAATCCAGGATGGGTGACTTGAATGCCTCCTACCATGGTCTGTTACCCAGAATCCCTTGCAAACGTAAACAATTGACAAAAAAAACACATTTTCCCCACATTTCTGTGATGGAAAGTTCTGGAATCTGCGTGGATCCACAAATTTCCCCCCACCCCGTGTTCCCCAAAGTCCTACGAGAAAAATGGTACCTCACTTGTGCGGGTCGGCCTAGTGCCCGCAACAGGAAACGGCACAAAACGCAACGTGGTCACACCTCAATTTTGCAGTGAAAAATGACCCTTTTTTAGCAAAGTGACTAGCTGTAGTTTTTAAACCCTAGCCCTGCCGGCACCTAGGGAAACCTAGCAAACCTATACATTTTTGAAAACTAGACACCCAGGGGAATCCAGGATGGGGTGGCTTGACTGCCTCCCACCATGGTCTGTTACCCAGAATCCCTTGCAAACATAAAAAATTGACAAACAAAACACATTTTCCCCACATTTCTGTGATGGAAAGTTCTGGAATCTGCGTGGATCCACAAATTTCCCCCCACCCCGCGTTCCCCAAAGTTCTACGAGAAAAATGGTACCTCACTTGTGCGGGTCGGCCTAGTGCCCGCGACAGGAAACGGCGCAAAACGCAACGTGGTCACACCTCAATTTTGCAGTGAAAAATGACCCTTTTTTGGCAAAGTGACTAGCTGTAGTTTTTGAACCCTAGCCCTGCCGGCACCTAGGGAAACCTACCAAACCTATACATTTTTGAAAACTAGACACCCAGGGGAATCCAGGATGGGGTGACTTGACTGCCTCCCACCATGGTCTGTTACCCAGAATCCCTTGCAAACATAAAAAATTGTGAAAACAAAACACATTTTCCCCACATTTCTGTGATGGGAAGTTCTGGAATCTGCGTGGATCCACAAATTTCCCCCCACCCCGCGTTCCCCAAAGTCCTACGAGAAAAATGGTACCTCACTTGTGCGGGTCGGCCTAGTGCCCGCGACAGGAAACGGCGCAAAACGCAACGTGGTCACACCTCAATTTCGCAGTGAAAAATGACCCTTTTTTGGCAAAGTGACTAGCTGTAGTTTTTTAACCCTAGCCCTGCCGGCACCTAGGGAAACCTAGCAAACCTATACATTTTTGAAAACTAGACACCCTGGGGAATCCAGGATGGGTGACTTGAATGCCTCCCACCATGGTCTGTTACCCAGAATCCCTTGCAAACGTAAACAATTGACAAAAAAAACACATTTTCCCCACATTTCTGTGATGGAAAGTTCTGGAATCTGCGTGGATCCACAAATTTCCCCCCACCCCGTGTTCCCCAAAGTCCTATGAGAAAAATGGTACCTCACTTGTGTGGGTCGGCCTAGTGCCCGCAACAGGAAACGGCACAAAACGCAACGTGGTCACACCTCAATTTTGCAGTGAAAAATGACCCTTTTTTAGCAAAGTGACTAGCTGTAGTTTTTGAACCCTAGCCCTGCCGGCACCTAGGGAAACCTAGCAAACCTATACATTTTTGAAAACTAGACACCCAGGGGAATCCAGGATGGGGTGGCTTGACTGCCTCCCACCATGGTCTGTTACCCAGAATCCCTTGCAAACATAAAAAATTGACAAACAAAACACATTTTCCCCACATTTCTGTGATGGAAAGTTCTGGAATCTGCGTGGATCCACAAATTTCCCCCCACCCCGCGTTCCCCAAAGTTCTACAAGAAAAATGGTACCTCACTTGTGCGGGTCGGCCTAGTGCCCGCGACAGGAAACGGCACAAAACGCAACGTGGTCACACCTCAATTTCGCAGTGAAAAATGACCCTTTTTTGGAAAAGTGACTAGCTGTAGTTTTTGAACCCTAGCCCTGCCGGCACCTAGGGAAACCTAGCAAACCTATACATTTTTGAAACTAAACTCCCAGGGGAATCCAGGATGGGGTGACTTGACTGCCTCCCACCATGGTCTGTTACCCAGAATCCCTTGCAAACGTAAAAAATTGACAAGAAAAACACATTTTCCCCACATTTCTGTGATGGAAAGTTCTGGAATCTGCGTGGCTCCACCAATTTCCACCCACCCCGCGTTCCCCAAAGTCCTACGAGAAAAATGGTACCTCACTTGTGCGGGTCGGCCTAGTGCCCGCGACAGGAAACGGCGCAAAACGCAACGTGGTCACACCTCATTTTTGCAGTGAAAAATGACCCTTTTTTGGCAAAGTGACTAGCTGTAGTTTTTGAACCCTAGCCCTGCCGGCACCTAGGGAAACCTAGCAAACCTATACATTTTTGAAAACTAGACACCCAGGGGAATCCAGGATGGGGTGACTTGACTGCCTCCCACCATGGTCTGTTACCCAGAATCCCTTGCACACATAAAAAATTTTGAAAACAAAACACATTTTCCCCACATTTCTGTGATGGAAAGTTCTGGAATCTGCGTGGATCCACAAATTTCCCCCCACCCCGCGTTCCTCAAAGTCCTACGAGAAAAATGGTACCTCACTTGTGCGGGTCGGCCTAGTGCCCGCGACAGGAAACGGCGCAAAACGCAACGTGGTCACACCTCAATTTTGCAGTGAAAAATGACCCTTTTTTGGCAAAGTGACTAGCTGTAGTTTTTTAACCCTAGCCCTGCCGGCACCTAGGGAAACCTAGCAAACCTATACATTTTTGAAAACTAGACACCCTGGGGAATCCAGGATGGGTGACTTGAATGCCTCCCACCATGGTCTGTTACCCAGAATCCCTTGCAAACGTAAACAATTGACAAAAAAAAACACATTTTCCCCAGATTTCTGTGATGGAAAGTTCTGGAATCTGCGTGGATCCACAAATTTCCCCCCACCCCGTGTTACCCAAAGTCCTATGAGAAAAATGGTTCCTCACTTGTGCGGGTCGGCCTAGTGCCCGCAACAGGAAACGGCACAAAACGCAACGTGGTCACACCTCAATTTTGCAGTGAAAAATGACCCTTTTTTAGCAAAGTGACTAGCTGTAGTTTTTGAACCCTAGCCCTGCCGGCACCTAGGGAAACCTAGCACACCTATACATTTTTGAAAACTAGACACCCAGGGGAATCCAGGATGGGGTGGCTTGACTGCCTCCCACCATGGTCTGTTACCCAGAATCCCTTGCAAACATAAAAAATTGACAAACAAAACACATTTTCCCCACATTTCTGTGATGGAAAGTTCTGGAATCTGCGTGGATCCACAAATTTCCCCCCACCCCGCGTTCCCCAAAGTTCTACTAGAAAAATGGTACCTCACTTGTGCGGGTCGGCCTAGTGCCCGCGACAGGAAACGGCGCAAAACGCAACGTGGTCACACCTCAATTTCGCAGTGAAAAATGACCCTTTTTTGGCAAAGTGACTAGCTGTAGTTTTTGAACCCTAGCACTGCCGGCACCTAGGGAAACCTAGCAAACCTATACATTTTTTAAACTAAACTCCCAGGGGAATCCAGGATGGGGTGACTTGACTGCCTCCCACCATGGTCTGTTACCCAGAATCCCTTGCAAACGTAAAAAATTGACAAGAAAAAACACATTTTCCCCACATTTCTGTGATGGAAAGTTCTGGAATCTGCGTGGCTCCACCAATTTCCACCCACCCCGCGTTCCCCAAAGTCCTACGAGAAAAATGGTACCTCACTTGTGCGGGTCGGCCTAGTGCCCGCGACAGGAAACGGCGCAAAACGCAACGTGGTCACACCTCAATTTTGCAGTGAAAAATGACCCTTTTTTGGCAAAGTGACTAGCTGTAGTTTTTTAACCCTAGCCCTGTCGGCACCTAGGGAAACCTAGCAAACCTATACATTTTTTAAACTAAACTCCCAGGGGAATCCAGGATGGGGTGACTTGACTGCCTCCCACCATGGTCTGTTACCCAGAATCCCTTGCAAACATAAAAAATTGACAAACAAAACACATTTTCCCCACATTTCTGTGATGGAAAGTTCTGGAATCTGCGTGGATCCACAAATTTCCCCCCACCCCGCGTTCCCCAAAGTCCTACGAGAAAAATGGTACCTCACTTGTGCGGGTCGGCCTAGTGCCCGCGACAGGAAACGGCGCAAAACGCAATGTGGTCACACCTCAATTTCGCAGTGAAAAATGACCCTTTTTTGGCAAGGTGACTAGCTGTAGTTTTTGAACCCTAGCCCTGCCGGCACCTAGGGAAACCTAGCAAACCTATACATTTTTGAAAACTAGACACCCAGGGGAATCCAGGATGGGGTGACTTGACTGCCTCCCACCATGGTCTGTTACCCAGAATCCCTTGCAAACGTAAACAATTGACAAAAAAAACAAATTTTCTCCACATTTCTGTGATGGAAAGTTCTGGAATCTGCGTGGATCCACAAATTTCCCCCCACCCCGTGTTCCCCAAAGTCCTACGAGAAAAATGGTACCTCACTTGTGCGGGTCGGCCTAGTGCCCGCAACAGGAAACGGCACAAAACGCAACGTGGTCACACCTCAATTTTGCAGTGAAAAATGACCCTTTTTTGGCAAAGTGACTAGCTGTAGTTTTTGAACCCTAGCACTGCCGGCACCTAGGGAAACCTAGCAAACCTATACATTTTTGAAAACTAGACACCCAGGGTAATGCAGGATGGGGTGGCTTGACTGCCTCCCACCATGGTCTGTTACCCAGAATCCCTTGCAAACATAAAAAATTGACAAACAAAACACATTTTCCCCACATTTCTGTGATGGAAAGTTCTGGAATCTGCGTGGATCCACAAATTTCCCCCCACCCTGCGTTCCCCAAAGTTCTACAAGAAAAATGGTACCTCACTTGTGCGGGTCGGCCTAGTGCCCGCGACAGGAAACGGCGCAAAACGCAACGTGGTCACACCTCAATTTCGCAGTGAAAAATGACCCTTTTTTGGCAAAGTGACTAGCTGTAGTTTTTGAACCCTAGCCCTGCCGGCACCTAGGGAAACCTAGCAAACCTATACATTATTTAAACTAAACTCCCAGGGAAATCCAGGATGGGGTGACTTGACTGCCTCCCACCATGGTCTGTTACCCAGAATCCCTTGCAAACGTAAAAAATTGACAAGAAAAACACATTTTCCCCACATTTCTGTGATGGAAAGTTCTGGAATCTGCGTGGCTCCACCAATTTCCACCCACCCCGCGTTCCCCAAAGTCCTACGAGAAAAATGGTACCTCACTTGTGCGGGTCGGCCTAGTGCCCGCGACAGGAAACGGCGCAAAACGCAACGTGGTCACACCTCAATTTCGCAGTGAAAAATGACCCTTTTTTGGCAAAGTGACTAGCTGTAGTTTTTGAACCCTAGCCCTGCCGGCACCTAGGGAAACCTAGCAAACCTATACATTTTTGAAAACTAGACACCCAGGGGAATCCAGGATGGGGTGACTTGACTGCCTCCCACCATGGTCTGTTACCCAGAATCCCTTGCAAACGTAAACAATTGACAAAAAAAACACATTTTCTCCACATTTCTGTGATGGAAAGTTCTGGAATCTGCGTGGATCCACAAATTTCCCCCCACCCTGCGTTCCCCAAAGTCCTACGAGAAAAATGGTACCTCACTTGTGCGGGTCGGCCTAGTGCCCGCAACAGGAAACAGCACAAAACGCAACGTGGTCACACCTCAATTTTGCAGTGAAAAATGACCCTTTTTTGGCAAAGTGACTAGCTGTAGTTTTTGAACCCTAGCACTGCCGGCACCTAGGGAAACCTAGCAAACCTATACATTTCTGAAAACTAGACACCCAGGGGAATCCAGGATGGGGTGGCTTGACTGCCTCCCACCATGGTCTGTTACCCAGAATCCCTTGCAAACATAAAAAATTGACAAACAAAACACATTTTCCCCACATTTCTGTGATGGAAAGTTCTGGAATCTGCGTGGATCCACAAATTTCCCCCCACCCCGTGTTCCCCAAAGTCCTACAAGAAAAATGGTACCTCACTTGTGCGGGTCGGCCTAGTGCCCGCGACAGGAAACGGCGCAAAACGCAACGTGGTCACACCTCAATTTCGCAGTGAAAAATGACCCTTTTTTGGCAAAGTGACTAGCTGTAGTTTTTGAACCCTAGCACTGCCGGCACCTAGGGAAACCTAGCAAACCTATACATTTTTGAAAACTAGACACCCAGGGGAATGCAGGATGGGGTGGCTTGACTGCCTCCCACCATGGTCTGTTACCCAGAATCCCTTGCAAACATAAAAAATTGACAAACAAAACACATTTTCCCCACATTTCTGTGATGGAAAGTTCTGGAATCTGCGTGGCTCCACCAATTTCCACCCACCCCGCGTTCCCCAAAGTCCTACTAGAAAAATGGTACCTCACTTGTGTGGGTCGGCCTAGTGCCCGCGACAGGAAACGGCGCAAAACGCAACGTGGTCACACCTCAATTTTGCAGTGAAAAATCACCCTTTTTTGGCAAAGTGACTAGCTGTAGTTTTTGAACCCTATCCCTACCGGCACCTAGGGAAACCTACCACACCCACGCATTTCTGAAAACTAGACATCCGGCGGCTTCCAGGGAGGTATGGCTTGTGTGGATTCCCCAATGTTTCCTTACCCAGAATCCCCTGCAAACCTCAATTTTAGCTGAAAAAAATCACTTTATTCACACATTTTGGCGTGGGAAAGTTGTGGCATCACCGGGCTCACACAAATTTACCACCACCCAGCGTTCCCCCAGGTCTCCCGGTAAAAATGGTGCCTCACTTGTGTGGGAGGCCCAAGTACCCGCGGCAGGCAAGGGCCCAAAACGTAGTGAGGCGACATCAAAATGGCCTATCGCAAAACCACCTGGTTTTGCAAGGGGGGTCACTTGGATTTTTGGCCCGGTGCTCGGCGGCCATCTAGGGAAACCTACCAAAACCCACGCATTTCTGAAAACTAGACACCTGGCGGCTTCCAGGGAGGTATGGCTTGCGTGGATCCCCCAACGTTTCCTTACCCAGAATCCCCTTCAAACCTCAATTTTAGCTGAAAAAATCCCTTTTTTCACACATTTTGGTGTGGGAAAGTTGTGGCATCACCGGGCTCACACAAATTTACCACCACCCAGCATTCCCCCAGGTCTCCCAGTAAAAATGGTGCCTCATTTGTGTGGGAGGCCCAATTCCCCTCGGCAGGCAAGGGCCCAAAACGTAGTGAGAAGACATCAAATTGGCCTATCGCAAAACCACCTGGTTTTGCAAGGGGGGTCACTTGGGTTTTTGGCCCGGTGCTCGGCGGCCATCTAGGGAAACCTACCAAACCCATGCATTTCTGAAAACTAGACACCCGGCGGCTTCCAGGGAGGTATGGCTTGCATGGATCCTCTAACGTTTCCTTACCCAGAATCCCCTGCAAACCTCAATTTTAGCTGAAAAAATCACTTTTTTCACACATTTTGGTGTGGGAAAGTTGTGGTATCACCGGGCTCACACAAATTTACCACCACCCAGCGTTCCCCCAGGTCTCCCGGTAAAAATGGTGCCTCACTTGTGTGGGAGGCCCAAGTACCTGCGGCAGGCAAGGGCCCAAAACGTAGTGAGGCGACATCAAATTGGACTATCGCAAAACCACCTGGTTTTGCAAAGGGGGTCACTTGGATTTTTGGCCCGTTGCTCGGCGGCCATCTAGGGAAACCTACCAAACCCATGCATTTCTGAAAACTAGACACCCGGCGGCTTCCAGGGAGGTATGGCTTGCATGGATCCCCCAACGTTTCCTTACCCAGAATCCCATGCAAACCTCAATTTTAGCTGAAAAAATCACTTTTTTCACACATTTTGGTGTGGGAAAGTTGTGGCATCACCGGGCTCACACAAATTTACCACCACCCAGCGTTCCCCCAGGTCTCTCGGTAAAAATGGTGCCTCACTTGTGTGGGAGTCCCAAGTACCCGCGGCAGGCAAGGGCCCAAAACGTATTGAGGCGACATCAAATTGGCCAATCGCAAAACCACCTGGTTTTGCAAGGGGGGTCACTTGGGTTTTTGGCCCGGTGCGCGGCGGCCATCTGGGGAAACCTACCAAACCCATGCATTTCTGAAAACTAGACACCCGGCGGCGTCCAGGGAAGTATGGCTTGCGTGGATCCCCCAACGTTTCCTTACCCAGAATCCCCTGCAAACCTCAATTTTAGATGAAAAAATCACCTTTTTCACAAATTTTGGTGTGGGAAAGTTGTGGCATCACCGGGCTCACACAAATTTACCACCACCCAGTGTTCCCCCAGGTCTCCCGGTAAAAATGGTGCCTCACTTGTGTGGGAGGCCCAAGTACCCGCGGCAGGCAAGGGCCCAAAACGTAGTGAGGCGACATCAAAATGGCCTATCGCAAAACCACCTGGTTTTGCAAGGGGGGTCACTTGGATTTTTGGCCCGGTGCTCGGCGGCCATCTAGGGAAACCTACCAAACCCACGCATTTCTGAAAACTAGACACCTGGCGGCTTCCAGGGAGGTATGGCTTGCGTGGATCCCCCAACGTTTCCTTACCCAGAATCCCCTTCAAACCTCAATTTTAGCTGAAAAAATCCCTTTTTTCACACATTTTAGTGTGGGAAAGTTGTGGCATCACCGGGCTCACACAAATTTACCACCACCCAGCATTCCCCCAGGTCTCCCAGTAAAAATGGTGCCTCATTTGTGTGGGAGGCCCAATTCCCCTCGGCAGGCAAGGGCCCAAAACGTAGTGAGAAGACATCAAATTGGCCTATCGCAAAACCACCTGGTTTTGCAAGGGGGGTCACTTGGGTTTTTGGCCCGGTGCTCGGCGGCCATCTAGGGAAACCTACCAAACCCATGCATTTCTGAAAACTAGACACCCGGCGGCTTCCAGGGAGGTATGGCTTGCATGGATCCTCTAACGTTTCCTTGCCCAGAATCCCCTGCAAACCTCAATTTTAGCTGAAAAAATCACTTTTTTCACACATTTTGGTGTGGGAAAGTTGTGGTATCACCGGGCTCACACAAATTTACCACCACCCAGCGTTCCCCCAGGTCTCCCGGTAAAAATGGTGCCTCACTTGTGTGGGAGGCCCAAGTACCCGCGGCAGGCAAGGGCCCAAAACGTAGTGAGGCGACATCAAATTGGCCTATCGCAAAACCACCTGGTTTTGCAAAGGGGGTCACTTGGATTTTTGGCCCGGTGCTCGGCGGCCATCTAGGGAAACCTACCAAACCCACGCATTTCTGAAAACTAGACACCCGGCGGCGTCCAGGGAGGTATGGCTTGCGTGGATCCCCCAACGTTTCCTTACCCAGAATCCCCTGCAAACCTCAATTTTAGCTGAAAAAATCACCTTTTTCACAAATTTTGGTGTGGGAAAGTTGTGGCATCACCGGGCTCACACAAATTTACCACCACCCAGCGTTCCCCCAGGTCTCCCGGTAAAAATGGTGCCTCACTTGTGCGGGAGGCCCAAGTACCCGCGGCAGGCAAGGGCCCAAAACGTAGTGAGGCGACATCAAATTGGCCTATCGCAAAACCACATGGTTTTGCAAGGGGGGTCACTTGGGTTTTTGGCCCGGTGCTCGGCGGCCATCTAGGGAAGCCTACCAAACCCATGCATTTCTGAAAACTAGACACCCGGCGGCTTCCAGGGAGGTATGGCTTGCGTGGATCCCCTAACGTTTCCTTACCCAGAATCCCCTGCAAACCTCAATTTTAGCTGAAAAAAATCACCTTTTTCACAAATTTTGGTGTGGGAAAGTTGTGGCATCACCGAGCTCACACAAATTTACCACCACCCAGTGTTCCCCCAGGTCTCCCGGTAAAAATGGTGCCTCACTTGTGTGGGAGGCCCAAGTACCCGCGGCAGGCAATGGCCCAAAACATAGTGAGGCGACATCAAAATGGCCTATCGCAAAACCACCTGGTTTTGCAAGGGGGTCACTTGGGTTTTTGACCCGGTGCTCGGCAGCCATCTAGGGAAACCTAAAAACCCATGCGTTTCTGAAAACTAGACACCCAGCGGCTTCCAGGGAGGTATAGCTAGCGTGGATCCCCCAACGTTTCCTTACCCAGAATCCCCTGCAAATCTCAATTTTAGCTGAAAAAATCACCTTTTTCACACATTTTGGTTTGGGAAAGTTGTGGCATCACCGGGCTCCCACAAATTTACCACCACCCAGCGTTCCCCCAGGTCTCCCGGTAAAAATGGTGCCTCACTTGTGTGGGAGGCCCAAGTACCCGCGGCAGGCAAGGGCCCAAAACGTAGTGAGGCAACATCAAAATGGCCTATCGCAAAACCACCTGGTTTTGCAAGGGGGGTCACTCGGGTTTTTGGCCCGGTGCTTGGCGGCCATCTAAGGAAACCTACCAAACCCACGCATTTCTGAAAACTAGACACCCGGCGGCTTCCAGGGAGGTATAGCTAGCGTGGATCCCCCAACGTTTCCTTACCCAGAATCCCCTGCAAATCTCAATTTTAGCTGAAAAAATCACCTTTTTCACACATTTTGGTGTGGGAAAGTTGTGGCATCACCGGGCTCCCACAAATTTACCACCACCCAGCGTTCCCCCAGGTCTCCTGGTAAAAATGGTGCCTCACTTGTGTGGGAGGCCCAAGTACCCGCGGCAGGCAAGGGCCCAAAACGTAGTGAGGCGACATCAAAATGGCCTATCGCAAAACCACCTGGTTTTGCAAGGGGGGTCACTTGGGTTTTTGGCCCGGTGCTCGGCGGCCATCTAGGGAAACCTACCAAACCCATGCATTTCTGAAAACTAGACACCCGGCGGCTTCCAGGGAGGTATGGCTTGCATGGATCCCCCAACGTTTCCTTACCCAGAATCCCATGCAAACCTCAATTTTAGCTGAAAAAATCACTTTTTTCACACATTTTGGTTTGGGAAAGTTGTGGCATCACCGGGCTCACACAAATTTACCACCACCCAGCGTTCCCCCAGGTCTCTCGGTAAAAATGGTGCCTCACTTGTGTGGGAGTCCCAAGTACCCGCGGCAGGCAAGGGCCCAAAACGTATTGAGGCGACATCAAATTGGCCAATCGCAAAACCACCTGGTTTTGCAAGGGGGGTCACTTGGGTTTTTGGCCCGGTGCGCGGCGGCCATCTGGGGAAACCTACCAAACCCATGCATTTCTGAAAACTAGACACCCGGCGGCGTCCAGGGAGGTATGGCTTGCGTGGATCCCCCAACGTTTCCTTACCCAGAATCCCCTGCAAACCTCAATTTTAGCTGAAAAAATCACCTTTTTCACAAATTTTGGTGTGGGAAAGTTGTGGCATCACCGGGCTCACACAAATTTACCACCACCCAGTGTTCCCCCAGGTCTCCCGGTAAAAATGGTGCCTCACTTGTGCGGGAGGCCCAAGTACCCGCGGCAGGCAAGGGCCCAAAACGTAGTGAGGCGACATCAAATTGGCCTATCGCAAAACCACATGGTTTTGCAAGGGGGGTCACTTGGGTTTTTGGCCCGGTGCTCGGCGGCCATCTAGGGAAGCCTACCAAACCCATGCATTTCTGAAAACTAGACACCCGGCGGCTTCCAGGGAGGTATGGCTTGCGTGGATCCCCTAACGTTTCCTTACCCAGAATCCCCTGCAAACCTCAATTTTAGCTGAAAAAAATCACCTTTTTCACAAATTTTGGTGTGGGAAAGTTGTGGCATCACCGAGCTCACACAAATTTACCACCACCCAGTGTTCCCCCAGGTCTCCCGGTAAAAATGGTGCCTCACTTGTGTGGGAGGCCCAAGTACCCGCGGCAGGCAATGGCCCAAAACATAGTGAGGCGACATCAAAATGGCCTATCGCAAAACCACCTGGTTTTGCAAGGGGGTCACTTGGGTTTTTGACCCGGTGCTCGGCAGCCATCTAGGGAAACCTAAAAACCCATGCATTTCTGAAAACTAGACACCCAGCGGCTTCCAGGGAGGTATAGCTAGCGTGGATCCCCCAACGTTTCCTTACCCAGAATCCCCTGCAAATCTCAATTTTAGCTGAAAAAATCACCTTTTTCACACATTTTGGTTTGGGAAAGTTGTGGCATCACCGGGCTCCCACAAATTTACCACCACCCAGCGTTCCCCCAGGTCTCCCGGTAAAAATGGTGCCTCACTTGTGTGGGAGGCCCAAGTACCCGCGGCAGGCAAGGGCCCAAAACGTAGTGAGGCAACATCAAAATGGCCTATCGCAAAACCACCTGGTTTTGCAAGGGGGGTCACTTGGGTTTTTGGCCCGGTGCTTGGCGGCCATCTAAGGAAACCTACCAAACCCACGCATTTCTGAAAACTAGACACCTGGCGGCTTCCAGGGAGGTATAGCTAGCATGGATCCCCCAACGTTTCCTTACCCAGAATCCCCTGCAAATCTCAATTTTAGCTGAAAAAATCACCTTTTTCACATATTTTGGTGTGGGAAAGTTGTGGCATCACCGGGCTCCCACAAATTTACCACCACCCAGCGTTCCCCCAGGTCTCCTGGTAAAAATGGTGCCTCACTTGTGTGGGAGGCCCAAGTACCCGCGGCAGGCAAGGGCCCAAAACGTAGTGAGGCGACATCAAAATGGCCTATCGCAAAACCACCTGGTTTTGCAAGGGGGGTCACTTGGGTTTTTGGCCCGGTGCTCGGCGGCCATCTAGGGAAACCTACCAAACCCATGCATTTCTGAAAACTAGACACCCGGCGGCTTCCAGGGAGGTATGGCTTGCGTGGATCCCCCAACGTTTCCTTACCCAGAATACCCTGCAAACCTCAATTTTAGCTGAAAAAATCACTTTTTTCACACATTTTGGTGTGGGAAAGTTGTGGCATCACCGGGCTCACACAAATTTACCACCACCCAGCGTTCCCCCAGGTCTCCCGGTAAAAATGGTGCCTCACTTGTGTGGGAGGCCCAAGTACCCGCGGCAGGCATGGGCCCAAAACATAGTGAGGCGACATCAAATTGGCCTATCGCAAAACCACCTGGTTTTGCAAGGGGGGTCACTTGGTTTTCTGGCCCGGTGCTCGGCGGCCATCAAGGGAAACCTACCAAACCCACGCATTTCTGAAAACTAGACACCCGGCGGCTTCCAGGGAGGTATGGCTTGCGTGGATCCCCCAACGTTTCCTCACCCAGAATCCCCTGCAAACCTCAATTTTAGCTGAAACAAATCACCTTTTTCACACATTTTGGTGTGGGAAAGTTGTGGCATCACCGGGCTCACACAAATTTACCACCACCCAGCGTTCCCCCAGGTCTCCCGGTAAAAATGGTGCATCACTTGTGTGGGAGGCCCAAGTACCCGCGGCAGGCAAGGGCCCAAAACGTAGTGAGGCGACATCAAAATGGCCTATCGCAAAAGCACCTGGTTTTGCAAGATGGGTCACTTGGGTTTTTGGCCCGGTGCTTGGCGGCCATCTAGGGAAACCTACCAAACCCATGCATTTTTGATAACTAGACACCCGGCGGCTTCCAGGGAGGTATGGCTTGCATGGATCCCCCAACGTTTCCTTACCCAGAATCCCATGCAAACCTCAATTTTAGCTGAAAAAATCACTCTTTTCACACATTTTGGTGTGGGAAAGTTGTGGCATCACCGGGCTCACACAAATTTACCACCACACAGCGTTTCCCCAGGTCTCTCGGTAAAAATGGTGCCTCACTTGTGTGGGAGTCCCAAGTACCCGCGGCAGGCAAGGGCCCAAAACGTATTGAGGCGACATCAAATTGGCCAATGGCAAAACCACCTGGTTTTGCAAGGGGGGTCACTTGGGTTTTTGGCCCGGTGCGCGGCGGCCATCTAGGGAAACCTACCAAACCCATGCATTTCTGAAAACTAGACACCCAGCGGCTTCCAGGGAGGTGAGGCTTGCGCTAATCCCCCAATGTTTCCTTACCCAGAATACCCTGCAAACCTCAATTTTAGCTGAAAAAATCACTTTTTTCACACATTTTGGTGTGGGAAAGTTGTGGCATCACCGGGCTCACACAAATTTACCACCACCCAGCGTTCCCCCAGGTCTCCCGGTAAAAATGGTGCCTCACTTGTGTGGGAGGCCCAAGTACCCGCGGCAGGCAAGGGCCCAAAACGTAGTGAGGCAACATCAAAATGGCCTATTTCAAAACCACCTGGTATTGCAAGGGGGGTCACTTGGGTTTTTGGCCCGGTGCTCGGCGGCCATCTAGGGAAACCTACCAAACCCATGTATTTCTGAAAACTAGACACCCGGCGGCTTCCAGGGAGGTATGGCTTGTGTGGATCCCCCAAAGTTTCCTTACCCAGAATCCCCTGCAAACCTCAATTTTAGCTGAAAAAATCACTTTTTTCACTCATTTTGGTGTGGGAAAGTTGTGGCATCACTGGGCTCACACAAATTTACCACCACCCAGTGTTCCCCCAGGTCTCCCGGTAAAAATGGTGCCTCACTTGTGTGGGAGGCCCAAGTACCCGTGGCAGGCAAGGGCCCAAAACGTAGTGAGGCGACATCAAAATGGCCTATCGCAAAACCATCTGGTTTTGCAAGGGGGGTCACTTGGGTTTTTGGCCCGGTGCTCGGCGGCCATCTAGGGAAACCTACCAAACCCATGCATTTCTGAAAACTAGATACCCGGTGGCTTCCAGGGAGGTATGGCTTGTGTGGATCCCCCAACGTTTCCTTACCCAGAATCCCCTGCAAACCTCAATTTTAGCTGAAAAAATCACTTTTTTCACTCATTTTGGTGTGGGAAAGTTGTGGCATCACTGGGCTCACACAAATTTACCACCACCCAGCGTTCCCCCAGGTCTCCCGGTAAAAATGGTGCCTCACTTGTGTGGGAGGCCCAAGTACCCGCGGCAGGCAAGGGCCCAAAACGTAGTGAGGCGACATCAAAATGGCCTATCACAAAACCACCTGGTTTTGCAAGAGGGGTCACTTGGGTTTTTGGCCCGGTGCTCGGCGGCCATCTAGGGAAACCTACCAAACCCACGCATTTCTGAAAACTACACACCCGGCGGCTTCCAGGGAGGTATGGCTTGCATGGATCCCCCAAAGTTTCCTTACCCAGAATCCCCTGCAAACCTCAATTTTAGCTGAAAAAATCACTTTTTTCACACATTTTGGTGTGGGAAAGTTGTGGCATCATCGGGCTCACACAAATTTACCACCACCCAGCGTTCCCCCAGGTCTCCCGGTAAAAATGGTGCCTCACTTGCGTGGGAGGCCCAAGTACCCGCGGCAGGCAAGGGCCCAAAACGTAGTGAGGCGAAATCAACATTGCCTATCAAAAAAATGTTTGGGCCCTTGCCTGCCGCGGGTACTAGCGCCTCCCACACAAGTGAGGCACCATTTTTCCCGGGAGACCTGGGGGAACGCTGGGTGGTGGTAAATTTGTGTAAGCCCGGTGATGCCACAACTTTCCCACACCAAAATGTGTGAAAAAAGTGATTTTTTCAGCTAAAATTGAGGTTTGCAGGGGATTCTGGGTAAGGAAACGTTGGAGGATCCATGCAAGCCATACCTCCCTGGAAGCCGCCAGGTGTCTAGTTTTCAGAAATGCGTGGGTTTGGTAGGTTTCCCTAGATCGCCGCCGAGCATCGGGCCAAAAACCCAAGTGACCCCCCTTGAGAATCCAGGTGTTTTTTCGATAGGCCATTTTGATGTCGCCTCACTACGTTGTGGGCCCTTGCCTGCCGCGGGTACTTGGGCCTCCCACACAAGTGAGGCACCATTTTTACCGGGAGACCTGGGGGAACGCTGGGTGGTGGTAAATTTTTGTGAGCCCGGTGATGCCACAACTTTCCCACACCAAAATGTGTGAAAAAAATGATTTTTTCAGCTAAAATTGAGGTTTGCAGGGGATTCTGAGCAAGGAAACGTTGGGGGATCCACGAAAGTCATACCTCCCTGGCAGCCGCCGGGTGTCTAGTTTTCAGAAATGTGTGGATTTGGTAGGTTCCCCAAGATGGCCGCCGAGCACCGGGCCAAAACCCCAAGTGACCCCCGTTGCAAAACCAGGTGGTTTTGCGATAGGCCATTTTGATGTTGCCTCACTACGCTTTGGGCCCTTACCTGCCGCGGGTACTTGGGCCTCCCACACAAGTGAGGCACCATTTTTACCGGGAGACCTGGGGGAACGCTGGGTGGTGGTAAATTTGTGTGAGCCCAGTGATGCCACAACTTTCCCACACCAAAATGTGTGAAAAAAGTGATTTTTTCAGCTAAAATTGAGGTTTGCAGGGAATTCTGGGTAAGGAAACGTTGGGGATCCATGCAAACCATATCTCCCTGGAAGCCGCCGGGTGTCTAGTTTTCAGAAATGCGTGGGTTTGGTAGGTTTCCCTAGATGGCCGCCGAGCACCGGGCCAAAAACCCAAGTGACCCCCCTTGCAAAACCAGGTGGTTTTGCGATAGGCCATTTTGATGTCGCCTCACTACGTTTTGGGCCCTTGCGTGCCGCGGGTACTTGGGCCTCCCACACAAGTGAGGCACCATTTTTACCGGGAGACCTGGGGGAACACTGGGTGGTGGTAAATTTGTGTGAGCCCGGTGATGGCACAACTTTTCCACACCAAAATGTGTGAAAAAAGTGATTTTTTCAGCTAAAATTGAGGTTTGCAGGGGATTCTGGGTAAGGAAACGTTGGGGGATCCACGTAAGCCATACCTCCCTGGAAGCCGCCGGGTGTCTAGTTTTCAGAAATGCATGGGTTTGGTAGGTTTCCCTAGATGGCCCCGGAGCACCGGGCCAAAAACCCAAGTGCCCCCCCTTGCAAAACCAGGTGGTTTTGCGATAGGCCATTTTGATGTCGCCTCACTACATTTTGGGCCCTTGCCTGCCGCGGGTACTTGGGCCTCCCACACAAGTGAGGCACCATTTTTACCGGGAGACCTGGGGGAACGCTGGGTGGTGGTAAATTTGTGTGAGCCCGGTGATGCCACAACTTTCCCACACCAAAATGTGTGAAAAAAGTTATTTTTTCAGCTAAAATTGAGGTTTGCAGGGGATTCTGGGTAAGGAAACGTTGGGGGATCCAGGCAAGCCATACCTCCCTGGAAGCCGCCGGGTGTCTAGTTTTCAGAAATGCATGGGTTTTATAGGTTTCCCTAGATGGCCGCCGAGCACCGGGGTAAAAACCCAAGTGACCCCCGTGCAAAACCAGGTGGTTTTGCGATAGGCCATTTTGATGTCGCCTCACTACGTTTTGGGCCCTTGCCTGCCGCGGGTACTTGGGCCTCCCACACAAGTGAGGCACCATTTTTACCGGGAGACCTGGGGGAACGCTGGGTGGTGGTAAATTTGTGTGAGCCCGGTGATGCCACAACTTTCCCACACCAAAATGTGTGAAAAAAGTGATATTTTCAGCTAAAATTGAGGTTTGCAGGGGATTCTGGGTAAGGAAACGTTGGGGGATCCACGCAAGCTATACTTCCCTGGAAGCCGCTGGGTGTCTAGTTTTCAGAAATGCATGGGTTTGGTAGGTTTACCTAGATGGCCGCCGAGCACCGGGCCAAAAACCCAAGTGACCCCCCTTGCAAAACCAGGTGGTTTTGCGATAGGCCATTTTGATGTCGCCTCACTACGTTTTGGGCCCTTGCCTGCCGCGGGTACTTGGGCCTCCCACAAAAGTGAGGCACCATTTTTACCGGGAGACCTGGGGGAACGCTGGGTGGTGGTAAATTTGTGCGAGCCCGGTGATGCCACAACTTTCCCACGGCAAAATGTGTGAAAAAGTGATTTTTTCAGCTAAAATTGAGGTTTGCAGGGGATTCTGGGTAAGGAAACGTTGGGGGATCCATGCAAGCCATACCTCCCTGGAAGCCACCGGGCATCTAGTTTTCAGAAATGCATGGGTTTTGTAGGTTTCCCTAGATGGCCGCCGAGCACCGGGCCAAAAACCAAAGTGACCCCTCTTGCAAAACCAGATTGTTTAAACATAACTTTGTTCCTACAGCGTCAGAATTTTGGAACAATATTGCAATGAAAATGTGGCAGACATTTTGAGGTTTGCAGGACATTGGGGATAAAAAAACTTTTTGAATTCACAAGAGAGACATCACCATGAACTCCCATGGGTTTTCGACAATATCTACAGTTGGTGGTTTATTCTTACATGGAAAGAACACCTTGGCAGAGAAACTAAAGACAAAGATTCCTGCACAACCATCTATCCCTCAAACACACACACATACTGGTTGGATTTGGCACGAGGGCGAGTCATGGTTCAGTGTATTAAATTTTATTAACAAGAGATTTCACAAAAATAAAATGCACTGTCAATAATTAAATTCACAAAAAACCAAACCAATGACTCGCAGCTCGTGAGCTGAAAAGCCCCGTCAAGGCACCAACCACTTTACAGGCCATTCACACACCTTTCATACGTGATACAAACAAGACCATTCGCACCACCAGGCACAAAAGCAACACATTACAAAATTCACAAAAAGGGACAAGGTACACCCTGCTTCAGAAAGACAAATATTACTGCACAGCCATCTAATCCTCAAGCACACACACATACTGGTTGGATTTGGCACGAGGATGAGTGATGCTTCAGTAGATACAATTGTATTAGCAAGTGATTTCACAAAAATGAAATGCACTGTTAATAATTGAGAGGGCGAGAAACTGAACCATTGACTCACAGCTCATGAGCTGTAAAGCCACGACAAGGCACCAACCTCTTTACAGGCCATTCATACACCTTTCATACGTGTGAAACATACAAAACCATTCACACCGCCAGCCCATCACATAACACAACTCACACCAGCACACAGCGCCATTCAAGGGCCCATCACTTTCACACACCCACAATCCTGACACAGCAACTACACAGGCTGATGGATTGCGTGGAGTGGCACTCAGCTAGCAGTGTGTGTAGTGACCAGCAGAAAGTCACTACTCACACACAGCCAGCCGAGCGCCAGTCCACACACACCGCTAGCAGAGCGCCAGTCCGCGCACACCGCTAGCCAAACACCAGTCCACGCACACTGCTAGCCAAGCGCCAGTCCAGGCACACCGCCAGCCAATCGCCAGCCCAGGCACACCGGCAGCCAATCGCCAATCCATGCAAACCGCCAGCCAAGCTCCAGTCCACGGACACCACCAGCCAAGTACCAGTCCGCACACAACGCCAGCCAAGCACCATTCCACGCACACCGCCAGCCAAGCTCCAGTCCACGCACACCACCAGCCAAGCACCAGTCCACGCACACCGCCAGTCCATGCACACCGCCAGTCCACGCACACCGCCAGCCAAGCACCATTCCATGCACACCACCAACCAAGTGCCAGTCCACACACACCAACAGCCAAGCGCCAGCCTACACACACCGCCATCACATTTAGGATTTTTTTAGAAAAAAATAAAAATACAAACAAATCGCAAATAGATACAAATCTTCAAACACAAAATCTGAAACTAAATACATTGCACTAACACCAACCTTGAAACAGAATCAAATTATCCAAAAAATACAGACCAGGCAGTTCACTTTACCACTCATGAATGCTCCCAAAAATTCTTTTGCGTGTCGTACACTCTAAAACAAGCAGGGACACACAGTGCAGGTTGAGAAGGACAGTCGGGGCAGTACATACGACTCTCCTTCCGCGTACCTCTTCGCCAACAGACTCTACATCTCCTACTGGGAAAATCTTTTGAGGGTGTGGGAGGAATGTGATCAGGAAAGTGGCGATCTTTCAATCTAGCAACATCCTCCACCACTCCGACTCTAGGAACACTTGCCTGTTCCACTACAACAAGGCTGCCTATTACAGACTCCTGAAACTTAGCAAAAGTCATCTTTGACTCAGGGCAAGAATCCTGGAACACAACAAAAGCATTAAACATTGCCAAGTGGAAAAGATGGATGGCCAACTTCTTGTACCAAATGTAAGCCTTACGAAGAGCAGTGTAAGGTTCCAACCTCTGATCTACTCTGTCAACACCAACCATGTGCCTATTATAGTCTAAAATGCACACAGGTTTGCGCGCTTCAGCGACCTGACCCCAAACAGTCACAGGTGCAGTGCTTTCATCATGGATGGTAGTCAGCATGTAGACATCTCTCCTGTCTGAAAACTTCACAGCAAGAAGCTCCTCGCAACGCAACGCACTGCACTGTCCCGCACAAGCTTTTGACAAACAAGTTCTTTCGGGAAACCTTTACGATTAGAGCGGATTTTGCCACAAGCAAGAGTGTCCACTTTGGCCAATTCCCTGAACAACCGCACACCAGTGTAGAAGTTATCTACATATAAATGGTGGCCTTTGTTAAAAAATCCTCTACAATTTTCTCAGTCACTCCAAAAGTGGACGGACAACCAGGGAGGTTAATCCTGGCTTCCTTACCGGTGTACACCCTGAAATTAGAGACATATCCAATCCTACTGTCACACAGCATATACCGCTTTATTCCATAGCCTGCCCTCTTACTAGGAATGTATTGCCTAAAAACCAAGCGGCCCTTGAACAACACCAAAGACTCATCCACTGCAATTTCTTTCCCAGGAGCATAAATCTCAGAAAATCGATCAACAAAGTGATCAAGGACAGGCCTAATCTTAAAAAGACGGTCACACTCAGGGTGATCTCGTGGCAACCCTAAACCATTATCAACAATATGCATCATCCGAAGCAGAAGCAAATACCTGTCACCACTCATGACTGCCGGAAAAATAGACGTTGCCATCAAGGGACTGCTAGACCCATATGAAGACATTGATGGCTTCCTTAGTAAGCCCATCAAAAAAGTTAAACCCAAGAACTTCTTCATCTCTTCAAGATTTGTGGGAGTCCAGCGGGTAGCTCTAGAGTGTGGCTTAAGACTGGCACTGTTGTCCCTCACAAACTGTTCGGCATACAAATTAGTCTGCTCAACAATCTCTGCCAAAAACACATCGTCCATAAACAACTGAAAAAAATGTATCGGCAAAAAGTTTTCAGTATTTACTCTACACCCTGGGACACCAGTAAACTCTGGCAATGCTGGCTGCACCATGCCAGGGGCAACCCAGAGGTCATCACTTTCAAAGGGAAGCCTTGCAGCCCCAGCCTGCAGCACAGATGCCTCTTGCCGCACTACACCAACGGGAAGCCTTGCAGCCGCAGGCTGCAGCCCAGAAGCCTCTTGCCGCACTACACCAACGGGAAGCCTTGCAGCCCCAGGCTGCAGCCCAGATGCCTCTTGCCGCACTATCGGCACATCAGTCTCCTCCTCTAACACAGGCACTTTATCCGCACTAAGAGTATCTTCATCATCCGATGACTCCAAGTCTGAAAAACAAAAATCACCCCCAGGAAGCGACCCTTGCCTAAGGGGTCGCTTCCTAATACTAAAAAAAGACATCCCTGGTGTCTAGTGGGCTTTTCTGCCCCAGGGGGGGCAGAAAAGTCTTATAAAAAATAATCACCCCCAGGAAGCGACCCTTGCCTAAGGGGTCGCTTCCAAAAACACAAAAACACATCCCTGGTGTCTAGTGGGGCATCCCTGCTCCACGATCGCGACACTGTGCGTGATCGTGGAGCAGGAATGCCCAGCATTGAGATATCAGGGGAGAGGAAATACTCTTTCCTCTCCCCCGATGCCTCAAGGCATCCCAATTCCCCCCCTCCCCCGCCACACCGGAGCGAAAAACCTACCTGCTCCGTTGGACGCGCTGGAAGAAATGAATTCCAGCGCGTCCAACGCTTCCTGATGACGTCGGCGCGCGCTGTGCGTGCTGACATCATGGGGAAGCGTGGGGGTACTCGGGGGTGGCAGCGGAAACTCTTCCACTGCCATCCCCCTCTGTGTGGGCAGGGTCGATGCCCCAGGGGGGGAGCGCCAGCGCTTCTCCCAGGGGCTGTGCTCATGACGGAGCGGTTCCGTCATAAGCACAGCCCAACCGATGCTCATGACGGAACCGTTCCGTCATGAGCATCGAAGGGGTTAAACCCAGTCGCAGCTCGTATTACTCGCAGGTGAGGTGTCGCACGGGGGTTTGTGCGTGGGCTCACGCGCGAGAGGGAGTACTTTAAAAAAAAAATAAACATAACTTACCGGGTCCCGCGCCACCTCCGCTCCTGGCCAGGTCCTGCGTCAGGAAGCATATATCCTCCTTCCACTCCCTAAGCCTGTAGGGAGGCCATTTCCTTGATGTAAAATGCAAAAACAACAATTGATGGACAGAATGCAGAACAATGTCATGCATTCACCCCAGTACAGGGATCTGGGTCTAAATCCATCATTCTTTTGCTCAACATGCCATTCCAGTTTGAACCCAGCCATTTGCAAATTAGTCTTGACCCTGTGCCTAATGGGAACAGTCCAGCCCGAACTGCCAGGCCAGGTCCTCCCTGGACTGGAAACAAGCCTCCTAGGACCAGATTTGGGGTTTCACCCCTCATCAGCCTGGAAAACTTGACTCCAGTGGCATGGAGAACACGGAAGCCACGTCTGGGCATACCCGTCCCACTCGGGGTGACAAATGCAAAAACAATTGATGGACAGAATGCAGAACTATGTCATACATTCACCCCAGTACAGACATCAGGGCCTAAATCCATAGTTTTTTTGCTCACCATACCATTCCAGTTTGAACCCAGCCATATGCAAATCAATCTTGAACCTGTGCCCAATGGGAACAGTCCAGCCTGAACTGCCAGGCCAGGTCCTCCCTAAACTGGGGTGGCATGGTGAACAAAAGAATGATGGATTTAACCAGATCTCTTGACTGGGGGTGAATGTTTTGATTTGTTCTGCATCCCGTCCATCAATTGTGTGTCTTTTGCTTCCTCGCCCTAAGTGCGCCGGGTATGCCCAGACGTGGGTCCCAGGCTCACTGTGCTACTGGAATCAAGCTATCCTGGCTGATGAGGGGTGAAACCCCGAAATCGGTCCTAGGATGCTTGTTTCCGGTCCAGGGAGGACCTGGCTTGGCAGTTCAGGCTGGACTGTTCCCATGAGGCACAGGGCCAAGACTGATTTGCATATCGCCAGGTCTAGACTGGGGTGGCATGGTGAGCAAAAGAATGATGGATTTAACCCAGATCTCTTGACTGAGAGTGAATGTTTTGATTTGTTCTGCATTTCGTCCATCAATTGTGTGTCTTTTGCTTCCTCGCCCTAAGTGCGCCGGGTTTGCCCAGACATGGGTCCTGGGCTCAATGTGCCACTGGAAGCAAGCTATCCTGGCTGATGAGGGGCGAAACCCCAAAACCGGTCCTAGGATGCTTGTTTCTGGTCCAGGGAGGACCTGGCTTGGCAGTTCGGGCTGGAATGTTCCCATGAGGCACAGGGTCAAGACTGATTTGCATATTGCCAGGTCTAAACTGGGGTGGCATGGTGAGCAAAAGAATGATGGATTTAACCCAGATCTCTTGACTGAGGGTGAATGTTTTTATATGTTCTGCATTCCGTCCATAAATTGTGTGTCTTTTGCTTCCTCACCCTAAGTGCACCGGGTATGCCCAGACGTGGGTCCAGGGCTCACTGCGCCACTGGAATCAAGCTATCCTGGCTGATGAGGGGTGAAACCCCGAAACCAGTCCTAGGATGCTTGTTTCCGGTCCAGGGAGGACCTGGCTTGGCAGTTTGGGCTGGACTGTTGCCATGAGGCATAGGGTCAAGACTGACTTGCACAGCACCAGGTCTAAACTGTGGTGGCATGGTGAGCAAAAGAATGATGGATTTAACCCAGATCTCTTGACTGGGGGTGAATGTTTTGATTTGTTCTGCATTCTGTCCATCAGTAGACAGCATGCAGCCTACATAGAGAAAATGTAGAGTATGCATGACTGGTTTGGTCAGCCCTAGAGGGCCGACCAAACAGTCAGGGTCCACAGAATTGGGCAAGCCACCCCTCCCTGACCTGCTCACCCGCCCGCCTCCAATCAGGCATACAGTTCTGCTTTATTGCAGAGCAAGAAGCAGAAACATAAAATGGTATTTAAAATACCATTTTATGTTTTTGCTACTCGCACTGCAAGAAAGCAGTGGGGTGACGCTCCTTCGCCCACATGGAGGAGCCACCCCTGATTAAACCTTAAATAAACATGTGTATCTATTGGTTGAATTAACTGGTCAGTGAAATGCCACACAAATACTAAAAATAAGGATGTTTTGCTCTTTCTGGCAACACATCTGACTCCGCCCACAGACCCAAATCTCAGTTGCTGATCACAGTTGGCTCAGGTGGGAGCTGGGGCTTGAAACTAGGAATCACAGACTGCATAGGGCACTTTCCCATGCGCCTTCCCACTTCACTAAAAGGCCTAGTAAAGGTGCCAGATGACACCGTGTCAGGAAAAAATGCTATTTTGTAGTCCCCGACTTTCCTTAAACACAATAATGCATTCTGCGATAGATGGTCTTGCATAACATCAGCTTAACCAAGTGGACTAATACAACTTACAGCAATGTCAGGAAAAGGGAAGACCCACAACTTGCCCAGCGTGTATCTGATGATATTATGGAGTCCTCCGGTAACATTAAAGGTAAGTCACACTTATTCAGGCAGTACCACTCTAAACATGGATAGAAATATGAGGGCCCATTTTGCAGGCATGCCAAGTGTAAACCAAGTTGCCCCACTATCAAGTCTGTATCATTAATGGCCTGACAATGTTCCCAATTTAAAACATAATTTTCCCACTTAGGCCTGTTGTGCTTGTGTTTGTGATTCGCAAAAAGTGCAAGTGGTTTACTCACAGTATTGCACCAACATTTGAACTATGAGTAGCCCTTATGACCCCACTGCACCAGTTGGCGCCCATCCACTTTAGAAATCCCAGGCCTGCTAGGGCATCTTCTTGATAAAACATGTGCAAAGTGCTTTAGCGCCACATGCCCTCTGTGCTGTCTCTTTGTGTTTGTCTGCGACAGCTGTGGGTCTTCTTGAATTAGGGACACTCAAGCGGGCTTTCAAGGAAAAAACTATGCTTTCAAAGACTGTACAAATTAGTTTTTCAGCAGAGTGACTTTCAATTTTAAAGCTCCAAGTGGACAAGAATCACAGATGAGGTCATCAGCCAGTTGTGGCTCTTTAGCGAGCAGCCCTTTGCATTCTGCTACTTGTAGTTTGACATGTTCTACTATAGGCATGGACTTTGAAATCCAGGCATGCAAAGTACAGTGGGCCAAAAATCCAGAATGGCCTGAAGGGCCTACATTTGACATGTGGCCAATTGACTGCTAAGAGCGTAACCGTTCTAGGCATGAATCTGGGTCCAGGATGTCAGAGGGATGATGACTCTCAAAGAATGCAATCTGTGTAATTCACTTGTCAACAACGTGGGGCCAGTATGAATACTTCTGTATTGGATATCGGGGTGCAAACTCAGCAGACAGTTGTACGTTCTGTATACATCACTGGTGAGGCCTCATCTGCAGTACTAGGCCCAGTCATGCAAGTCACATCTAACAAAAAAGGCAGAATTATCAACAGGCCATTCAGGGACATATTCAGACACCCTCATTCAGGGGGACAAAGACTTGCAAGAACCAATAAAACAACGAGGAAACAGGCCTACCCCATCCACACACTCAGGATCAGTAATGACATCCCTGTATCCATTAGGACCACCCCAAGTATGCTTCGACTTAGGAAGAAGCTGAAGATGCATATCTTTTGAGAACACTACATCGCAACACAGTAACGAGTACACCTCCCATTGCAGAACCCATGACCTCCCACCCAGATTCACTTTCTGGTTGGATCTCTACCTTTGACCTTGTACATAACTCTGCTGCCTTTTAACTACGTGTGCACTTTACAAATACCGTCAATGTGAATACAATGGCACAGGGTTCAAGCATCAAGTCTTGCCTATGGAGGCTCCATATTCTTCCATAGTCTGAGGGAGGCTATGTGTAGAGAGGCATGAATGAGAAACAGCAGAAGTTGTACACAGTGCAGTTAGCAAGCATTCTTTAGTGGTGGAACCATCCGACAGTTACAGACAAGAGACTGGTAGCTGGTGATGCTTTGAAGCCGCATTCACTTTGATAACACTAGTAATGTAAGTACTCAAGCAGAAGCAACAAGGATAGGAGAAGATACATTAAAATGGGCTCGGATTAACGCCAGAGTCAGTTGTGCTGAGTAAGCACAGTTAACTTGGGAGACTGTTTTGGGTAGAAAGGGGACAGGGATTGAGATGAGGTTGTCCCAGTGACCCTTATGTCTAGTCATATGTAATGGTTCTGGGATATGCCATGTGGGAAAGACAAGGCTGGGGTCCTTGTGTCTTGCAGAAAGGAGAGCAGAGGGTGTATCTGTTCTTTAGGCAGGAGATAAATGCAGAAAGGGTCAGTCTAGCCACTCTGGCAATTCCTTTGTGAGCTGCAACGTAATGATGGTTAATTTAAGCTGGTGGCTGCAGGTGAGGCCCAACTGAATTCTTTTTTAGAGACTGGTATATTTTTTAAACCATCAGACTGTAAAACAGGACAAGAGAGAGAGAGGCATCAAGATGTGTGGGCAGAAGGAGGAAGGGAAATGTGGAAAACAGTAAAAAGGGAGAAAGCAAAGATGAGGAAGATGCTTCAAGAGTGAGATAATGTGAATGGAGAGTATGTTGGTGAATGAAGGAGCCAGGTGCTGAAATCAAATAGACAGCCTTGGTATTCAACAACCAAGCTCCACCATGGATTACCTCACTACCACGCTTTAATAGTGCCGCTCAGTTCTCCATGACCACTCTCTCAGATGCATTTAATTAGTTATATAGCGCCACTCATAACAGTGAAGGGTGTCAGCCCTTTACATCACACACAATACACAGAGACAATCATAGGTGTGTAAATCAGTGTATAGGAAATGTTAAATGAGACCAAGGATTACAAGGTGTATAAGTCACATGTCATCCATACTTGTAGTCAGTATAGTTATAGAGTGCTTGGTCTGGATGTTGGAAAGTCGGGGCATTAGTAGGGGCAAATGTGTATCTGTCCTGGCAATAAGGCCACTACCTCAATATATGGCTCAGTACCGGTCTTAGAAAATTATTCCCATGCTCAACCCTTGTAGCGTGGCTGTGAGCAGCCCAGTTTAAATTCAAAGACAGGTATGTAAAGCATTTAAAAACACCAATTCCGTAAATAATTAAGACAAAACACAAAATAAAAATCCAACACCAATTTATAAAAATAGGAAATATTTGTATCTTCAAAATTAAAAAAAATCCAATGTAGTGAACCAGAGATAGGACTTTTTAAAGATTTAGCACTATATAGCACATAGAAACCTATAGCATCTATTGGGACATCTGTTTCCGCTAGACCGGCTCAAAGTCAAAGTTTTAGGCCGACTGCGATGGAGCCCTGCGCGACTACCCCTTGCGGTATGTCTCGGTCAAAGTTTTTACCTTCTGACTTAGAAACTTATCTGGAGCTTTTCTTCCTCTGGTACCATGAAGCTCTCAGCCAGTCTGGATTCAGCGATGGTTCGCCGGCTTGCCTTGTGACAAGCTCCAAGTCAAGCTTATGGAAGTCTGACCTCCGAAGCTTTCCAGCAGGATGAGCCAGAGATCCATGCCACTCGTAGTTGAAGGAAGACAGCTTGGCTTTCGCGGTTGGTCCCGGTCACCTTTTCCATGATTGGAATTAGAAACTTTTACAGAGCTTTTTCTTGCGGGATCCCTCGATGCTCTTCACCAGGCCAGATATGGTGAGGGTTCGCTGGCTTGGGTTTGGGCCTACACCCAGTCAAATTCTGGAAGTCGAACTTCTGGAGCTTTCAGCGGGAGGAACCTGGACGGCACGCCAGCTCGCAGTTGAGGGTCGCCGGCATGGCTGGCCAGGTCTGTTGTAAATAAAACAGCGATATGATTAAGCATTCACTGAAGACATGTGCTCTTCGTCTCTGGATTACGTTTTCTGCTTTATATTGACTAATGTTCAGACTCCATTTTGCTTAGCCGTCCGCCATCTTGTATGGCCATGAAACCGCGTGCTCTGCACGAGAAGAGTCTTACCTCTTCATTGGTCACTCCCGAGATCTGCCTAGCAACAGTCTATAAATAGCTCCTTTGTACGTTAGGTGCACTCTGAAGCTTAAGATAGCGAAAATACAAGCTTCCACTTCTCTGACTTGGCCGGATGCTTTACCTTTGGCATTATTGTCAATCAGATCAGTACCGCATTCTCGAACCGGTCTCACGCCATATGAGATCGTGTTTGGACGTCCGATGAATATTTGGGGCCCACCGAAACCAAAGTCAGTGTATGATGTACCTTGTGTAATGATGAGTGATTATCTGGCACAGTTAACTGATAAGTTGGTCTCTATTCATCAACAGGTTCGTGAAGCGCTCCATGACCAGTCCACAGGTGAAGGCCATGATCTCCGGCCTGGAGATTTTGTTCTGGTGAAATCGTTTGAGAGGACGAGCAGTCTAGAGCCGAGGTGGTGCGGTCCTGAGCAGGTCTTGCTTGCAACGAGAACGGCTGTCCGGGTCTCCAACCGCAAAAATTGGATCCACTCCATACATTGTCGTAGAGTGCCACCCGGATTGGTGGAGCCTGCTGTATTGACCGACCATCGAGAAATCCTGACTGCAAAGAAAGGCCGTGCTGTGGACCCGGACGATACTGAGGAGCTCTTCCCGGACCAAGTGACCCCTGGAGTAAGAAGATATCACCTCAGACCGAGGAAGTGAATTTTTTAGTATCAAAATACGTTGTCAGAGCAGCCCCTGGGTTAGTGAAACGGAGAGCCAATGAGGCAAAGGGGGGGATCAGCCCTGCATTCGTGTAGTGACACCCGTCTTGGCCCGATGGTGAAGAAATCAACCGCTGCCTAGGGGGAAGAGTTCTGACAACCTTTTTAGTTTCAGGAAGAAATTTTTTGTGCAGTAGGGTTCATTGTTGCTATGGCGATTGCTGCCATAACCACGTGGTTTGTTGAGGATGTAATTCCTGCCCGTGAGTTGCTTGTTGTGTCTACTCCAGTGCCTGAGGAGCACTACTTCTACACCCTTCCATATCAAGAATTGAAGCATCGCCAATCCTATCTGAATAATACTTTCATCCAGATGCTGCATCATACCCACGTCGCTACAAATGCTACAAATTGTTGGATATGTGGTATGATGCCAGCGCATCAGAAGAAAGGGGAACACCATTTATTCCTCTCCCTTTCTCACACAATGGCTCTTGTAGAGCATGGTACACTCTGCTTTTTGCCACACGAAAACCTACAGTGGGACGATTACTCTTCAGACTTAACAAAGAGTGTCATCAGGATAAAGAAGGCTATCCACAAGCCAATGGAACAATATGGGAATGGGAAGAATATCGACCAGACAATGAATCAATTTCCTACATCTTCACGAATACTAGAGACACTAATGGAAACGAGAAATTTGTAATTTCAGTGGCACAAGCCCAAGCGGACATGTGTATCCAAAGCGTTGGTCATATTCCTGTTGGGGTCAGTGATTGCATTGTTGTACTAAACATAGATGGATTAAATAACAGTACCTTTCTGGCCTCCCACAATACCTATTTTGTGTGTGGTAATAAAGGTTACTACCGTTTGCCTGCCGGATGGTCTGGGTAATGCTATG
This sequence comes from Triturus cristatus, assembly GCF_964204655.1. NCBI lineage: Eukaryota > Metazoa > Chordata > Amphibia > Caudata > Salamandridae > Triturus > Triturus cristatus. Next base: position 706,872,523 of record NC_140580.1, on the reverse strand, counting down.
TGGCCTTTTATTTCCCCCTGTATTCTTAGCACCTGCGTCTTATCATAAAGACTTGAAGTTATTGAACAATGTAACCGTAAACAGGTATAAACGCACTCTCTCTGTTGAGGATGTTGACCAGACAGATACCAGTTTGCAACAGTATATTGATTTTAATCTAGGACTGTTTTTCTTTGTTGGAGCTGCCCTGAATAGTAGGAAGGTTCGACGATTGACTAGGGTTGTAGAGGCTGTGACAAATCAAACTGCTGCTGCTCTTGGGAACATTACGGAAGAGTTGCAGATCACTAGAATTGTTACATTACAGAATCGTATGGTATTAGATGTTATGTTAGCAGATAGAGGTGGAGCATGTAGAATTATAGGAAGTAGTTGTTGTGTGTTCATCCCTGATCACACACCATCAGTTTATCAAGCTATTAATAAATTGCATAAAATTGCTGCTGGCATCCATACAGAAAATGGCACTTGGACCTTTTCTGGATGGTTTTGGACCTTAATTACTACATGGGGATGGAAAGTCCTTACTGGTTTATGTGTTATTGTAGCAGTTCTGTTCACATGTTGTATGTGTATTCAATGTGGTCCTATGATATGTTCTCTATGTGTTTCATTATGTATCCCCAATAAGAAAGCTGTTGCCGATGCCACCTATCAAAAGAGCATAAACAAAGAAATAACTGAGATGATGAAAATCGATATAAATGATGATTATCTTGATTATCCTAGCAAGCCGAATGTCTTCAGCAAATGCTGAAAGGGTCGTCTGTTGTAAATAAAACAGCGATATGATTAAGCATTCACTGAAGACATGTGCTCTTCGTCTCTGGATTACGTTTTCTGCTTTATATTGACTAATGTTCAGACTCCATTTTGCTTAGCCGTCCGCCATCTTGTATGGCCATGAAACCGCGTGCTCTGCATGAGAAGAGTCTTACCTCTTCATTGGTCACTCCCGAGATCTGCCTAGCAACAGTCTATAAATAGCTCCTTTGTACGTTTGGTGCATGTTCAAGACTGACCACATCTGTCACTAATTAGGCTTTGCTCGAATGTGTTTTTGCGGGTCTTAGGAACTGTTAAATCCACCCATGTATTGATCATGCATTGAACATGTCCATATAAGGCCACAAATCTTACTTCATGTTGTATCCGCCTACTTATGAGCCCCCCTATTGTGTATAAAAGGGGACCATGCGCACAAGTTCTTTGTGCTACTCTGTGCAATGCTGTAGAGTGTTGCGCGGGTTGTAGGAACCTTTGAAGGTTAATAAACTTTGTCTTTGTATTTGCAGTTTCCGTGCCAATTTCCTCCTAGTACTTTGTACACAGAAGGGCGAACCCTTTGTACTTGAGGGCCTAGCTGGGGCCTGTATTCATCAATTGCCGCCCGTCACGTGGGGCTCATCGGCGACTCGGATACTCGAAGGACTGGTCGTGACGAAGGAGTGGAATCTTGCCGGGGACGTGATCACTGCCAGTGGCGTCTTAATCCTGGCATCCCGAAGCTTTCTTCCTTCCCTTCCGAGCTGACCATCTGGGTGGCGCCGGTCCCCAACTGAGACCCCTTCTGTCGGTTTTGCCGTGCAATAGCCGTTTGGGCGAATTTGGAACTTGGCAGTTGGAATCTGGCCGCTCTTGATTGGTAAGAACTGTTGTACGGTACTTGCTGCGAGCTTTTGAAGCCTGGGTTGGCAAGGCAGTTTTAGGATACGCTTGTCGTGGCTATTTGATTTGATTTGTGATGACCGGTCATATTTTGAAATGAATAATGTGAAAATATATGCGTTGCAACACATATAGGCAGGTACTGTGGAGATATTTCTCCGGGGTTGTTTGAATTTGAACGGCGCAACGTTTAAGTGCCACTTTATGATAATATTGCATATTTTGCACTATTCTTGAACATGCCTGCTTTGAGAGCACTCCGTAAGTGGTGCTGCTGTTTTGGAAATCGGTTAAGTCTTGAGGAATCTGAACCAGCCCCCCCAGAGGGGACTCCTAATAGGGATATGTATGTGAAGCACGGTCTTTCCCCTATAATGTACAGCACATTGTGGAGGAAATATACCAAGAAGGATCCTGAGTTGCGATGGCCTTTGTATGGATCGTTTGATATGCGTAAGATTGAGTATGTGGAGCAGTGTATATGTAAGCGGCGTGCGAGACAAGATATGTTTGAATGTATACGATTGTGGGTGAAAGAAGTGCGTGAGCGCGAGAAACGTGAAAAAGCGCTGAGTGACAAAGAACAACGGAAAAAGGACCGTGTGTAAGCACAGGAAGCGAAGCAGCGTGAGGGAAAAGAACTGGCGGAAAAACAGGAGAAAGAGCACAGGTTGCAAATATCGGGTCAATATGCTGTTCGGCAGCCTCTTTATCCTGTCCTTACTAATTTTGAGGATGATTTTTCTCTATTAGATCGTTCTCCGCCACCTTATGTTAACCCGTCTGCTCCGGGAGTTACGGATCCTGGATTGCTCAAGGAGAAGGTAGACACGCGGTCCATGTTATCAACTGAGCGCATGGGTGAGCTTCGGAAAGTTTTTTTTCGTGCGCTTAAAGATAAACTATCTCTCGCTGAATTATTGTCGTCTTTGGAAGGATGGCAGGATAGGGAAAAGTTATACTATGCTGAAACTTTTTCTGATGAAGTGGTTACTGCTTTTCGTAAATATTCCGATGTTCTTGAGTCTGATGATATAGTATTAGATTCTAAAGCATTACGTAATGGTGTCCTTTCTCCCTCTAAGGTCACCGATGCGGTTCGACGGCTGTTTGCGTTACGGGACGCGATGTTTGAACTCAAAGAGAAAGCGCGCCAAAAGAAAGAGGAGAAGGAGCAATCAAATTCAAATGCAAGCGGAAAGCAGTCGTCTATCATTCATTCAGATAAGAGTGAATTAGTGCATGCTAAGCCGATGCGAGAGGCTGCGCCTCTGTACGTTCCTCCTAAGGGAACGGGAACTAGTTCGGATATGTCTTCCCCCGATGCTAGAGGATATTTTGTGTACAATTGGGATTATACTCCTTGGCATAGGGCTGATGTTATGGCATTAAAGAAAGCGCTACCCGATCCCCGAAAGAATCCTGCCGCCTTTTATGAGGAAGTTGAGGGGGCCTTAAATTCTTGTACTATGACCCTAGCGGATATAGATTTGTTCTTTGGGCTTATTTTGCCACCGGATATGTGGAGATCCGTACGGAAAGTAGATGATCAAGCAGCCTTTAAGGCGAAATGGAGAAGATGAGGATAGAGAAAGAAAACCCGCGCAAATGCTGCCTTAGCTTATTTTAGACCTCCCAGCTGCTATTTTGACTAAGTTTAAAACGATTATCCCCCCTAAAAAGATTGATTGGAACATGTTAGCCTCATGCAAACAGAAGGTTGAGGAATCCGTTTCTGATTTCTTTACGCGATTCGAGGAAACATTTCATGATTTTAGCGGTCAGTCACTTACGGATGATACGGGTCGACATCTTTTTGTTGATAAATATGTGTCGAATTTATTACCCGGAGTAGCAGCTCGATTAAAAGCGAGTGAAACCTCTTGGAAAACATCGTCTCCGGCATCCCTCCTGACGATGGCTCAGTATTACGAGCGTCAGGAACAAGAAGCGATGGGTAACGAAGAGAAAAAGTCGAAAGATTTAAAAACAAAGGTGATGTAAGCGCAAGTGTATGGTCTGCCTCGCCGGGGTGCTGAGAGAGGTGGAAGAGGATTTTATGGCCCCCCTTTTGGTCGCCCAGATGTAACTAAGGATCAATGTGCGTATTGTAAACAGTTGGGTCATTGGACCAGGGATTGTCCGGTGTTACAGGCACAGCGCCAGGGGCGTGGGCAGGGGTCAATGAGAGGTAGAGGAGGTTTCTCGGGCCCTAGAGGACATTTACCTGAGCGTGCCCGATCTGATTCTAATATGCGGCCTCGTGAGGGGCCTAATGTGTTTGATTGCCGAAATCAGTATCAAATGTCCGATTATGAGCGCCCTGGGTATCACGATTCACAACATGCATAGGATTGCGTAGGATGGGGGGAGGAATCAGTTGAAGTGCCAGTAGATCAGAGGGGTCCTTATATTACAATGCATGTTCTGGGTTCTACTGATCGGTTTCTGGTTGATACAGGTGCTACTCGTAGCGCTTTGTCTAAACAATTGGTTCCGAGGGCTCCCCTGTCTGGCTTAACGGTTACATCGATAGGGTTCGATGGCACACCTTCACTTAGCCCATTATCACAACCCCTTGCATTTCATGTTAATAAGTTTTCTACACTTTGTCCGTTTTTGCTTTCCCCGAACACGCCTGATAACATTGTGGGTCTGGATATGCTCAAACATTTCAGAGCCACCATCCGTTGCTCCCCTGAAGGAGTGCGTGTGATTTTGAACGATAACTATCCAATGACAGGAAGGATGTGTGTGGTTGCAGAGGATACCGCATTGGCTTCTCTACCCCGCACTCTGTGGGCCACCTCGGATACTGATGTGGGACAGATGGTTATCCCCCCGGTGCACATTAGGGTAAAGGAGGGAGCTGTGTTACCACGCCTACCTCAATATCGCATTTTGCAGGAGGGGAAGGAGGCACTCACGCAGATAGTGCAGGATCTCATTAAGGTGGGGGTAGTGGAGGAAGTTCCATACAATGTCTGTAATAGTTCTATCCTTCCGATTTTGAAGAAAGACACTGATACTAGGATTTATCGTTTTATTATTGATTCGAGGGAAGTGAATAAGATAGTGATACCTCAATACCCAGTGGTTTCTGACATCACGACACTGCTTACTTTGGTTCCACCAACGGCAACCACGTTTTCTGTTATTGATTTGAAGAATGCTTTCTTTTCGATTTCTATTCATCCTGATAGCCGATACCTTTTCGGCTTCACTTTGAATAATTGTTCATATCGATTTTGTAGAGTTCCTCAAGGCTACACAGAAAGTCCCAGCATTTTCAGTCAAGCATTGAAACGACAGTTGGATTCCTTTGTTTTACCTGAAGGGGTGGCCCTCATACAATATGTCGATGACATCTTGTTGGCGGCCGATACTCCTGAGCAATGTGAGAAGTGTACGTTATCTTTGCTTTCCTTTTTGGCATCGCACAATCACAAAGTATCGAAGAAAAAATTACAATTCTGTAGACCAAAGGTGACCTACCTAGGTCACCTTTTGTCTAAGGAGGGGCGTGCACTCACATTAGATCGCATTCAAGCAATTTTGGACACACCAGTACCTTCTACACAGAAGGACGTGCGTGCATTTTTGGGACTCACTTCTTTTTGTAGGCAATGGATACTGGGTTTTTCACACATAGTTAAACCACTGTTGGCACTTTTGACGAAAGACACCCCAGCTCCCCTTCCCTGGTCAGACGAGTGTGGAAATGCTTTTCAACAGATACGACAAGCCCTTTGTTCAGCACCAGTGTTAGGCACCCCTGATTATACGAAGCCCTTTACATTGTATGTGCATGAAAGAGATGGATGTGCGTTATCAGTTTTAGTACAGATGCATGGCGACAAGCAGCGCCCTTGTGCATATTTCTCGGCAGTACTTGATCCTGTTGCCCGAGCGTTGCCTGGTTGTTTTCGCTCAGTTGCGGCGACAGCTGTGTCAATACGCCAAAGCGAAGGAATTGTGTTATCTCATAAGCTATTGGTGCTGGTCCCCCATGCTGTTGACGCCCTGTTGAATCAGACAAAGACGCAGCACTTAACTAGTGCTCGTCTAACAGGATATGAGCTGACGTTGTTGGCTCCTCATATCACATTGAAGAGATGCGCAACACTAAACCCAGCCACATTGTTGCCATTTCCGGAGACTCAGCCTGAGGCACAAGAAACACATGATTGCATCTTTGTAACTGAGGAACAGACAAAGGGTCGTATTGATCTCCAGGATACGCCCTTTACAGATGTAGATGGAGAACTGTGGGTGGATGGGTCGTGCCTGAAGCTACCAGATGGTACGACTTCAGCGGCGTATGCAATCACCACGTTACAGTAGTGGAGACAGCACGCATACCGCAGAAATCAGCTCAGGCAGTGGAACTGATAGCATTAACACGAGCATGTGAGCTTAGTGTAAGATTGCGTGTGAATGTTTATACAGATAGCCGCTATGCCTTCGGGGTAGCACACGACTTTGGCTTACTCTGGAAGGAGAGAGGGTTTCTAACGTCACATGGAGCACAGATAATGAACGGAGAGTTAGTTCACAACCTCTTGACCACATTGACATATCCGAAGAAGATTGCCATAGTTAAATGCAATGCACATAAAAAGGTGATATATAAGGTGGGAGAAGGGAATGCTCTGGCAGACCGAGTAGCACGAGGCACTGCGATGCAGCCTGACACCACTGCAATGTATGTTGTGAAGTCGCAGGCAGAAAGATGGCACGATGTTAGGAGAGAAGTGTTAGCGATACTGAGGACAGCTTCCGATAAAGAACGGGAGCAGTGGTCTATTGACTGAGAACTGGATGATGAAGGTTGTTAGAGAAATAAGCAGATGGATAAATGGAAGTTACCCATAGCTTTTGTACAACCTATGGTTCAGATGGCACATGGGCTAGCTCATGTTGGAGCTTCCGCAATTGTAAAATTGCTCATACAAGTTTGGGAGCATCCAGAGATTGCTAGCACGGCAAAGAGAGTGGTGCAGACTTGTATGATTTGCCTGAAGTACAATCCAGGAAAAGGGACACAAACTCCAGCAGGAGGATTTGCAACACCCACTGCACCTTTTGAAGTTTTGCAAATGGATTATATTCAGCTTGAACGCTGTAATAATCTGAAGTATGTCCTAGTAGTGGTTTGCACCTTCAGCAAATGGATTGAGGCATACCCTACGAAAGACAATACTGCAATTACTACAGCCAAGGTGTTATTGAAGGAGTTCTTCGCTCGATATGGTGTTTGTAGATTGTTGTGGAGCGATAACGGAGCTCATTTTATAGCAGACGTTATCAAGTATGTCCTGAAAGGATTAGGAATCACCCAGAAGTTCCACGCAGTGTTTCACCCTCAGTCTGCGGGACTGGTTGAGAAGTACAATGGCACTCTGAAGCTTAAGATAGCGAAAATACAAGCTTCCACTTCTCTGACTTGACCGGATGCTTTACCTTTGGCATTATTGTCAATCAGATCAGTACCGCATTCTCGAACCGGTCTCACGCCATATGAGATCGTGTTTGGACGTCCGATGAATATTTGGGGCCCACCGAAACCAAAGTCAGTGTATGATGTACCTTGTGTAATGATGAGTGATTATCTGGCACAGTTAACTGATAAGTTGGTCTCTATTCATCAACAGGTTCGAGAAGCACTCCCTGACCGGTCCACAGGTGAAGGCCATGATCTCCGGCCTGGAGATTTTGTGCTGGTGAAATCGTTTGAGAGGACGAGCAGTCTAGAGCCGAGGTAGTGCGGTCCTGAGCAGGTCTTGCTTGCAACGAGAACGGCTGTCCGGGTCTCCAACCGCAAAAATTGGATCCACTCCATACATTGTCGTAGAGTGCCACCCGGATTGGTGGAGCCTGCTGTATTGACCGACCATCGAGAAATCCTGACTGCAAAGAAAGGCCGTGCTGTGGACCCGGACGATACTGAGGAGCTCTTCCCGGACCAAGTGACCCCTGGAGTAAGAAGATATCACCTCAGACCGAGGAAGTGAATTTTTTAGTATCAAAATACATTGTCAGAGCAGCCCCTGGGTTAGTGAAACGGAGAGCCAATGAGGCAAGGGGGGGGTCAGCCCTGCATTCGTGTAGTGACACCCGTCTTGGCCCGATGGTGAAGAAATCAACCGCTGCCTAGGGGGAAGAGTTCTGACAACCTTTTTAGTTTCAGGAAGACATTTTTTGTGCAGTAGGGTTCATTGTTGCTATGGCGATTGCTGCCATAACCACGTGGTTTGTTGAGGATGTAATTCCTGCCTGTGAGTTGCTTGTTGTGTCTACTCCAGTGCCTGAGGAGCTCTACTTCTACACCCTTCCATATCAAGAATTGAAGCATCGCCAATCCTATCTGAATAATACTTTCATCCAGATGCTGCATCATACCCACGTCGCTACAAATGCTACAAATTGTTGGATATGTGGTATGATGCCAGCGCATCAGAAGAAAGGGGGAACACCATTTATACCTCTCCCTTTCTCACACAATGGCTCTTGTAGAGCATGGTACACTCTGCTTTTTGCCACACGAAAACCTACAGTGGGACGATTACTCTTCAGACTTAACAAAGAGTGTCATCAGGATAAAGAAGGCTATCCACAAGCCAATGGAACAATATGGGAATGGGAAGAATATCGACCAGACAATGAATCAATTCCCTACATCTTCACGAATACTAGAGACACTAATGGAAACGAGAAATTTGTAATTTCAGTGGCACAAGCCCAAGCGGACATGTGTATCCAAAGCGTTGGTCATATTCGTGTTGGTGTCAGTGATTACATTGTTGTACTAAACATAGATGGATTAAATAACAGTACCTTTCTGGCCTCCCACAATACCTATTTTGTGTGTGGTAATAAAGGTTACTACCGTTTGCCTGCCGGATGGTCTGGGGTATGCTATGTGGCCTTTTATTTCCCCCTGTATTCTTAGCACCTGCGTCTTATCATAAAGACTTGAAGTTATTGAACAATGTAACCGTAAACAGGTATAAACGCACTCTCTCTGTTGAGGATGTTGACCAGACGGATACCAGTTTGCAACAGTATATTGATTTTAATCTAGGACTGTTTTTCTTTGTTGGCGCTGCCCTGAATAGTAGGAAGGTTCGACGATTAACTAGGGTTGTAGAGGCTGTGACAAATCAAACTGCTGCTGCTCTTGGGAACATTACGGAAGAGTTGCAGATCACTAGAATTGTTACATTACAGAATCGTATGGTATTAGATGTTATGTTAGCAGATAGAGGTGGAGCATGTAGAATTATAGGAAGTAGTTGTTGTGTGTTCATCCCTGATCACACACCATCAGTTTATCAAGCTATTAATAAATTGCATAAAATTGCTGCTGACATCCATACAGAAAATGGCACTTGGACCTTTTCTGGATGGTTTTGGACCTTAATTACTACATGGGGATGGAAAGTCCTTACTGGTTTATGTGTTATTGTAGCAGTTTTGTTCACATGTTGTATGTGTATTCAATGTGGTCCTATGATATGTTCTCTATGTGTTTCATTCTGTATCCCCAATAAGAAAGCTGTTGCCGATGCCACCTATCAAAAGAGCATAAACAAAGAAATAACTGAGATGATGAAAATCGATATAAATGATGATTATCTTGATTATCCTAGCAAGCCGAATGTCTTCAGCAAATGCTGAAAGGGTCGTCTGTTGTAAATAAAACAGCGATATGATTAAGCATTCACTGAAGACATGTGCTCTTCGTCTCTGGATAACGTTTTCTGCTTTATATTGACTAATGTTCAGACTCCATTTTGCTTAGCCGTCCGCCATCTTGTATGGCCATGAAACCGCGTGCTCTGCACGAGAAGAGTCTTACCTCTTCATTGGTCACTCCCGCGATCTGCCTAGCAACAGTCTATAAATAGCTCCTTTGTACGTTTGGTGCATGTTCAAGACTGACCACATCTGTCACTAATAACGTTTTTCTCGAATGTGTTTTCGCGGGTCTTAGGAACTGTTAACTCCACCCATGTATTGATCATGCATTGAACATGTCCATATAAGGCCACAAATCTTACTTCATGTTGTATCCGCCTACTTATGAGCCCCCCTATTGTGTATAAAAGGGGACCATGTGCACAAGTTCTTTGTGCTACTCTGTGCAATACTGTAGAGTGTTGCGCGGGTTGTAGGACCACCTTTAAAGGTTAATAAACTTTGTCTTTGTATTTGCAGTTTCCGTGCCAATTTCCTCCTAGTACTTTGTACACAGAAGGGCGAACCCTTTGTACTTGAGGGCCTAGCTGGGGCCTGTATTCATCAGGTCGGTCGGTCCACTTATGGAACTTTTTTCCAAAGTTGCTCTGTAACGTCTCCAAACCTCTGGAACTTCTTCCTGAAGTTCCCTAAAGGATCCCAAAGTATCTAAAACTTACTCCAAGGATCTGGAATCTCCAAGATGGTCCTTGAAAGTTTGGGACTTCAGTTCTCACAATCCACTTGGACAAAACCGTTACAAATTCACTGGTTGTTCTCCAGTCTGAGGATTCTTTGTGGTGATGGTCCAGGTGAGCTCTGTTAACCTTTAGGTTGCAGGAAGTCCACTCTTTAGTCCTTTTGAAGCAAGTTAGTTAGTACAAAGGGCTGTAGTTCAAGATTGTGCAACAGGCGCAATCTTCAGAGAACAAGATCTGGTTGCGCAAAGCAAACTTCTCAGCAGGGACCCTTCTGTCAAGTTTCAAGCAGCATCATCTGAGAAGCTCAGCCCCTCTCAGATGCCTATTCCAGGCTCTCTGGGTCAAGCAGGAGGTCACTCCTGTCCAATGGGGTGCATGGCAATACCCCAGGGTATGACCACATCCTCTAAAGTGTGGCATTATTTTCTCCCAGAGAGCACAATTTCTCCAAAATTCATCATGGCAGATTTTTCAGCAGAGGGAGCAGAACTAACGAAACCAGCCTATACAATGGCTTCATCTGCATAGGTCCACTCCCCTTACATCTGGTAATTCCTCCTTAATCCCCCCATCTGGCTGTGGGACAGGGGGGGAGAGGTGTATATGAAACTGGTTTCTGACGCTTGTCTCCTCCTTTCCTTGAAGAGCATTATGTACAACCCCTCGCCTTGGCTCTGGCATTCCTATGCCCAGCAACCTTTACTCCCATAAAGGCTTCCTAACCCCAGGGGTCATGTATCACCTTCTCAAACATCCAGGCTAATCCATTTATCTCTGACCAATCAAAGCAGAGCACTAGAGGGCTGAATTTTGACTTACTGACAAGAAAGTCTTATAACTTCCTGTCTGCACATTTTAGAATAAATTCAACAATACCATATTGTTGCATTTATCATTACCATTCTACTGAGTCCTTTAATCCAGGTTGTAGACTTTCCTTTTTCCAGTTATTAATTAATAACCTCTTGCAAATTTAACCTATGGGCTGAGGATCTGCAATGGAAAAATGAACTGGGCAATTTCTCCAATACCAGGGCCTATAGAACATGTTTTATAAGGACCCTGCTTATACCTACATGTCCCCCACCCCTGGAACACCTACAATAGACTTTATAGGTTCTGATTATATCACAATATAGCAGATCTTCAGTTCACAGTGCTCCTAGCACAAACCTCGATTTTGGGAAGCACTTTACTACAATGTGGGGGGTGAAATGTGCAATTTCACTAAACCCAGGGCATATAAAACTCATTTTATAAGGGTCCTCCTTATAGATACCTGCCCCCCCCCTCACCCCTGGGACACATAGGGGAAACCCTGATGATACCTAATATGCCCCAATATTGTAGTTAATCAATTTTTAAGTGCCCGAAACACAAAAGTCGAGTTTGGGCACAATTTGCATTTTGAAAGCAGTCCTGCAACACAGGGCTGACCTCAGGCTTCAGCAGCGCACACATGCAAGCGCAGAAAGGCTCCCGACCTTTAAACTGCCATGCCTATTAAATAATAGGGACTCAAAGATAGTTCTAATTCCCCTGCCCTATTGTGTACTAGAGGCTTCTAGGGGAGATCATGCCAATCATAGGGATACCCTAACCCATAGTGTACCCTTGTGTATGTAAGTGTTTTCACTGTATGTTTAAGTGTCTCTTTCAGCATAGCATTGGCCATGGACCTGGTTATGTAGAGCCGAGGGTCTCTCAGAGTCAGTTACCACCACTACCCATCAGCTAAACTTTGGGGGTGCCCAGGGCACAGGATGACTTTGAAACACTGGAGAAGCACAAACTCAGAATTTAAAACATAACACCATGGTTGGGTGTCCTCTTTAATAATCAGAATTGATTTCTATCCAAATGAACCTATTTTCCAACATTAGGATAATGAAAGACTGGGGAGACATCATAACGCTCTAATCTATACCTTGCAGTTTTCATGCAGCTCTTTGGCGGTTAATGGCTCACTGTTCAATTTTGGGATTTTAACATGAAAACTGCAAGTAACAAAAGAATCTCTCATAAAAAGCAGTAACCCACTGACCTATTTACATTATATGCACTTTGTGATCTGTGTGGTACACGTTCTTTGCAGCAGGCAAATTAACCCTCTGTGGCTACCTTACCATGAGTCAAAACTTCCACTAGACAAACCTCCGCTCTCTCTCTCAATGAAGAACATTAATCACCGGAGTTATCTTCACATTTCTAATCTTGTCTAAAAATTTGCTGGAGACCAGGAATGCAGCAGCAGGTACTTTTCAAACCACAATGCACTTGCAAACACGACGCCCCCACCCACAGTCAGCGAGCTTTGTTTGCCTGGTGCATGAAGAGGCAAGATTCATTTACATGTGTTTTTTAACATTTGGTCTAATTACTATGTGACTGTGAATAACAATAAAGTATACTTGCAAACTGTGACTGCATGCCTGCCTTTCTCAATATTTCACTTAAAAACTCTGCGATTGTATTTATTTAATGGGCACACAGTCTCACACAACTGGTGATTTGTATAGGGTCACTGGAAAGTCCGCATGGTTGACCCTGTCCCCCCCCCCCCCCCCCCCACCAACCCCCCAGAATTTTAGTGTCTCCTACGCCCCTGGTCATTCGATGTTTGTTTTACAAAAACAAACTCCCACTTTGAGAATTTCTTATGAAAAAAAAATAGGTTTGGTGCATGGCAGCACAAAAGACACTGGTCATGCACTGAAGTTTCATTGGCTTCAGAAAAGTCATTGCCACTCCTCTGAATGGACAGACATCAACGCATGGTCGGCAGTGATCTCGTCATTTTGCGGATGGTAGTCTGGCTGAGGTGGTAGAAGAGATGACTTCCACCTCCCTGATTGACAGTGAGACACCTGCCAGGATCAACATCAAGTGCTCTATCTTACAATTAGGCAGTGCTTTATTTGTAATAGAATGAGTGCCGGTGCCCAGAGCTCTGTTAAGAAACTGGCGGCTGGGGTTTGTTATTGTTGGTAAACCTTTCATCCAGTATCAGACATTCCCTGCTCCATTTTCTCACTCATGCAGGTTCCTGCTTTCTCCTTCTGTGACGGTTTTCCTTTCTTTCTTGTCCTACATTTTTCCCTATTTTTCTCTCTTTTGCTCACAATGACTGATAATTGAAATGAGTTCCGGTTCCCAAAAATGATCGCCAGTGTGCACCACCATCAACTACCAGCTCAAATTTAGCACTGCCTAAATCTTAGGTTTGATTAGAAATTGCCTTAGAAACGCACCAGAGAGCCATTGAAGCCAGAAAAATAGCAGGTGAGCCGGAAAATAAATGATAAGAAAATAGTGAGGGAGTGGTGATCAAAAGCTCGTGTTACCTTTCTATGCTGCTAACCAATATATGGGCATATCAGCAAGGCGAGGCTATAAAATTATCGCCGCTTTTGCGGCCTTTTTCGGCCGAAATGCGGCGATAATTTTATCGCCTAATTAGCAAGCTCACGCTAACGCGTGAAAACTTGCGTTAGCGTAGGGATTCTTAACGCCCAGCTTTGCATCTCTAATGAGATGCAAAGTGGGCGTTCCTGGCATGACAGGAGAAATGTCGCTAAGCGACATTTCTCCTATCATCAAGCCCCACGCTATGAAGCATAGCGGCAAGAAAAGTAGCGATAACCCCTGTTATCGCTACTTTCCTTACGCCTGCTTCAGGACTGACAGCCATGATATCCTATGGAAGGTGGATATCATGGCTAAGTTTGTGAGTCCCTATCATCAAGCTAACACCACATTGCGTGAGTTTATCGCTGAGTTTCCAGCGATAATCTCACGTTAGGCAGTTAGCGTGAGGATTTTTATCGCTTTTGAGATAAGCGTTGCTAATAGCACGCTATCTCAGCGATAAAAATCCACGCTAGCCGGCGATAATTATCCTAGCGCTAAGTGTGCTTAGCGATAATTATCGCCGGTTGTTGCTGATATGCCCCTTAGGATCTACGCCCCAACACCAGCTGCTTTTTAGAACTGCCGGTGCTGAGCACCGGCAGGACCCGGCCCACTTAAAGCCCTGAAAATGCCCCTGAATAGGCCCTTGTGAGATCCCACATGAAAACTATTTTGAATTGGACTTACCATTGAAATGTAACTGAGGCCCAGGGCCACCCTGTTTACTGGGCAAGGTTAACAACACATTCATTATCACTTCCTGCCCTCATGTTGCTGTAGAATCGGCACCTGAGGATCTAAGGGAGACAGTTAATAGGTCTGAAAGGACACACACATCAGCTCTGAGTTACTGCTGGAAACCCGGACCATTGATAAAAGCCAGCACTACAATCTCTGCCAATCTACAAATCCGTGCATTTCAAGTCTCGCTTGTTTTGTCTACAACAGAAGGTATAGACGGGCAATGCAGCACCCTTGCATGGCCAGCAAAGGGCAACAGAAAGTTTTTCTTGAATGATTTGCAATCTGACAACACACCTCAAATTGAAAATATTGTACTCCAAACCAAGATTGCTGTTATTATGCCTGAAGCTGTTTTGGCTTACTAGCTTGTCAGCGGCATTTCACTGACCAGTCCAAAAGAGGGCGCTCCACGACTGTGAATGTTGCAAGAGATGCACAAATCGGTCTGCTGAGCACACTTGCTTTTCACGGTCAAAGCATGTCCCTCAAAATACGCTTTATTGCGTTTCTTTTTTTTTATACCAATAAGACAAGATTCAAATGTTGGTATTCGCTCTGCCTTTTCAAAGCTAGAGAACTTCCAAAAATAAAGATATCCAACAAAAATATAGGCAAATCTAACGTGACGGTACATAAATCCCAGCCAAGACGTCAAAATTCACAGTACAAACATTTAAAACAAGCAGAAAAATCTTAATTTGGGTTTATCCATGATTAGGAAAGTTCAGGTTAGAGAGATTTCAAAGCATCAAATACTAGTGCTATTATTCTGTATCGCGTTAACGGAGCTTTTGGTGTGTATGATCTTAGCTCACCCATTGTTCTTCAGGAGATTTGAGCTTTCCATGGTCATCCTTTACATATATAGCATTGTACTAAAGAGAATTTACAAGAGTTTGATTTCCAGTTTGTAGTCTAGTCATCCAATTCCTGGTCCTCATTGAACGACTATTGGGACCCTTATTTCCATCCCCTCTCGGCACAAAAACATGGCCCATCGGAGGAGCCAAGAGAGTGGTATAAAATATATGACAGGAAGAAAGGAATAGAGAGAAAAAGAAACCTTGTTTTGGTGGGCCCAGTAAACACTACAGCACTTAAATTTGGAATAAAAAATCATTATTAATACAAAGAATCATAAAAGTGATTTTTTTAAACTCTGGGAATCGCGGAAATCAAAGCCACCTTATCAGCCCAGGTACCCTACGAATTTTAATTAAATAGGGTGAAAATCTAAAAGTGAATAGCACAACACCTACCCTAAAGTCTACCAGTGGGTGTATATACTTACCTGCCCTTTTTTATGGTAAGCCTTCTTTATTAATTTTGGGTTTATGCTCTTAAGAAAAGAACTTGTATAATTATTAATAATAGTGTCTCTTTATCAGTTGTCAAATAGAGACTCTCAATTTGAATCGGTGGCACCAACGAACATATTTAAATCCATTGCCCAATACCTAAGGTATATATACATAAACATGATTTCACCTTCTAATAACAAAAAAAGATTTTTGGGAGTTACCGATCATAATCTTATAATATTCTGTTTCCCTTTTTTATGTAGGCTTATTGTTGAGTGGACTATTCTCATTCCCTCAAAAATTTGAAAAATTGTATGTTATGTGGACATCCTGAATTGATTGAATTTCGTTTAAGACCTAAAGAATGATCTAGGTATGTTATCTTTTTATCTGTAGACCTTTGGCAATATTATAGATAGAGTTTACATGCCAATGACTTATGAAATTATATTTGTAATTTCTATTACATTTCTTCTGAAGTTGAGTAGTGACAAATGTTGTTATAGTGTATAGAAAAAGACAATACATTGCTATTGATGGGGTTGAGTGAATGAATAACTAAGTGAAATGACCATAACAATATGATGTCTCTATCATTTAGAAAACTGTCCTGAGGAAGGTGAACGATCCACTTCTCACCGAAACGCAGCGTTGACTTGTTTTGTTTACATTGTATTGTACAGTATATTTTTTAAATGAAATGTTTTTAATTAAAAAGATGTTTTATGTTATGTTTTTAATCCTGAATATGCACCAATTTTGAATACATTTTATTTATTGAGATATTTGTGTGTTTAGTTCTCTATAGTTGGTTGTTTCACTACAATTGTTCTCCATTATATATTGTAATAACTATAAACTACTCTGTCACTCAACTTCGGTTTTTAGACTGCCCTAGAAAGCTTGAGTTATAATTCTCTGTTTTTTCTTGGGACTCCTTGTTCTTTTCTGAACTACTCACCCTGTCCCTGATTGATAAATAAGGGTACCTCCATCTTTTTTGGCAGTTTGTAGTCTAGTCATCCAATTCCTGGTCCTCATTGAACGACTATTGGGACCCTTATTTCCAACCCATCTCGGCACAAAAACATGGCCCATCGGAGGACCAAGAGAGTGGTATAAAATATATTACAGGAAGAAAGGAATAGAGAGAAAAAGAAAACGTGTTTTGGTGGGCCCAGTAAACACTACAGCACTTAAATTTGGAATAAAAATCATTATTAATACAAAGAATCATAAAAATGATCCAAATGCAAATTTTATGTCATATACCATCGCTCATTATTGAGATGTGAGCTCTTTCAGTGTTGTTCTATCAAATGATCTTGTGTTGTAATTTTCCCGTGCATTTAAAAAACACCAATAACATTACTGTTGTATATGATGGAAGAACTGTATTTGAAATCCCGCTGCTCCCCACAAAAGTTCATAGATACTTGAAAGAGTAGATTTATCAAACTTTCTAAAACGTTTTGTGCACAAGGTCAAATGAGCCTACCCAGACCATAATTCATTTTTTGCAAGCTTACCACAGGCAGGTCTAGGTGTCTGTTTCAGACAATATTCTACACAATACACAACAGAGTCAACCCTTGTTCATGTGTGGCAGACATCAAAGGGAGGACTGCCTGCTCCTCCGTCCTCCCCAAGGTTGCTTTTTAACAATACCCGAAGGGGAAGCTATCCAACGAGCTATAATGGGTCACCACCTCCTTGAGTAGTCAGAAATATCGTTGGTTCGCAACTGGTCAGTAGCCATTGATACATACCCTTATGAATCGAAAGTAGGTGACGCCTCTTTCATGCCCCCTGCTATTTTCGATATGTTTGAGACGGTCAACACATTTTGCAATTCGGAAAGAGTTTACCGGGTTTTGTATATATAAACATTCCGTTTTGCCCTCACAACACCTTTGATTTTGCTAAATGCATGGTTTGAGATTGCCCAATCATTCAGTCCAACAAGGACTTGATCTCAGAAAAAGTAAATAAATCAGCAGAGGAGACTGAACAAAAATATTGCACAGAATTTGAGGCCGTTCTATAACTGTCTATGGTTATAATATGGCTTGAGAAATTAAAGTTAGATATGTGCCACTGAATGAAATAAAGAGCCATGGGGCACATCATTTTAGCTACCTATCTATTTCAGTGTCCATAGTCCAAGCAGCAAACTGGTACCCATGTAGTTTCAAAGTAGTGGGAGCAAGCTAGGGAAAAGGAAAAACATGGCTCCTGGGCGTCTCACAAGGATGCTGCAGAGGACAGAAAAATTAAAGGAAGTACCTGATTGACTGTGGACAGCACACTCTAAAAAAAAAAGAAAAACTTTAACGAAATAACTCTATCAATCGTGAACAGAGAAAAACGAAATCTAAAAACAAACATTCCTTTCGATCTTAGGGGCATATCAGCAAGGGCCGGCGATAATTATCGCTAAGCGCACTTAGCGCAAGGATAATTATCGCCGGCCAACTCTGAATTTTATTGCGGAGATAGTGTGCTATCAGGAACGCTTATCTCCAAAGCAATAACATTCAGAGCGCAAGCTGCCAACTGTGCGATTATCGCTGGAAATCCAGCGATAATCGCACAACTTTTGGCGAAAGCTTGCTGATAGGGCTACACATACTTAGCCATGATATCCACCTTCCATAGGATATCATGGCTAAGTCAGTTTCAAAGCAGGCATAAGGAAAGTAGCGATAACAGAGGTTATCGCTACTTTTCTTATCGCTATGCTTCTTTGCATGAGGCTTGATGATAAGAGAAATGTCGCTTAGTGAAATTTCTCCCGTTATTCTGGGGAGGAACGCCCACTTTGCATCTCATTAGAGATGCAAAGCTGGTCGTTAAGGGAAAGGGCGAAGAAGCATGGATTCACGCGTTAGCGTGTCCTTGCTAATAGGACGTTAAAATTATCGCCGCTTTTCATCCAAAAACGGACGCTAAAGCGGGATAATTTTAACTCCGGCCCTTGCCGATATGCCCCATCTTTAGGGGCCCGTCCATGATCCCTTTTCTCCACTGTACCCAAGTGGTCTCCATTCACCATTCAGACAGACTGCAGTAAGATGGTGGGAATCCAGTCCTGACGGAATAAACCAACTAGCAGGGGTGGACTGGGCATTTAGTCAGTCTGACAATTGGCGGGGACCCCGATCTGCATTAAATACTTCATGGCTGCTCCCGTGCTGATTCGGGGCTGATTCACTGTGGATTCACTGCAGGTGTTTAGATTCCTAATTAGCAGCACAAAAGGTAAAACATTTTTCTGTACCTGGGTTTAACAGGCACTTTACGTTCCATAACTCCTCCCCACCCAGTCACCCTTTCTAGAGAAACATAATCCACGCCCCTGACAGGAACCTCTGCTCACAGCTCTAATTCATAGAGCTCTAGAGGCATTCAGTCCGGGCTATTAGAGATTTCCCAGTGAACCCATACCAATAAGCAACCATTCTTCGTGCTCTGTCACCCCAGAATAGGCGAATACCATGTCACAGGTCTCTCATGTGTTTAGGCCCATTCAAGAACAGTGTATTGAAGTAATGATGTCATGACGTTGGTGGGTGTTATACGTAGGCGTAATGGGAAGTATGAGGCATGGGCAGATGCATTTTCCTTGCATAAGTTTCCTGAGCTGGATGTTGGGGTTCTGGAAGCAGAACACCAATTCTTGTCTATTCTTGAGTTTCCAGCACTGGAGGTTTTTGCCACTATGCCATATGGGGCACCTGTTTTTCCACCAACAGTGTTCTGATTTTTGGATCTTCTATTTTCGTTTCTCTTTTATCAGCAGGGCTGACTGGATGAAGATGACGTAAAACATGTTGTCACTTGTCAGCTGTCTGTGTTGTTATGAGGTTAACAAAGGACTGACGCCACAATAGTGATGTTATACCACTTCTGTGTGAAGATTGGTGATTTCAAAGTTTTTATCCATGAAGAAGTGACCTAGATTGTACACCCATATGAGATTTGGGAAAGGGTTTTTAATTCCTTCTTGATGCACTTCAATAACTGTAGATAAATTACTTTGCTTTGCCCTCAACGTCGCTTTCTTTTTGTTGTCTTTCCATTACTTTGATGTCATGTTACTTATCTGCTGGAGTTGTGACTCACTCCCTGCATAGGTTCCCAAAAATATGCCAAAAATAGACTCAATCAATCAGGTATTTATAGAGAGCGCTACTCACCCGAGAGGGTCTCAAGGTGCTGGTGGGGGGTGAGGGGATTCGGGCAGCTCTGAGGTCATCTGGAAAAACCAGGTCTTGAGGTCCTTTCAGGATTTTTGCAGAGTAGGGCTATGTCTGATGCTGAGGGGAGTTCTTTCCAGGTCTTGGCCGCGATGTTGGAGAAGGATCTGCCTTCGGTTCTGCCTCTATGGATGTAGGGAACCTTAGCCAGGGCCAGGCCAGCGGAGCAGAGGTTTTTCTTGGGGGCGTCGAAGGAGATTCTTTCGTTGAGGTATTGGGGTCCGGTATTATGAAGGGCTTTGTAGGCGTGAGTGAGCAATTTGAAGATTATTCTCCTTTTGACCGGGAGCCAGTGGAGGCCTCGGAGGTGTTGGGTGATGTGGTCATGTCGTGGGATGACAAGGACGAGTCTTGCTTCGGAGTTCTGAATGGTCTGGTGTTTACAAAGGAGTGTTTTGTTGATTCCGGCGTAGAGCATGTTTCAGTATTCCAGCCTGCTGGTGATGAGTGCGTGGGTGACGGTATTCCTGGAGTCCGGGGTATCCATTTGAAGGTCTTGCGGAGTATGCGGAGGGTGTTGAAGCATGTGGAGGACACAATGTTGCTCTGACAGTTCATGGTGAGTGAGGCGTCAAGTATGATGCCGAGTTTGCTGGCGTGGTCCGTGGGGGTGGGTGGGTTTCCGAGGGCAGGGGGCCACCAGATGGTGTCCCATGCGGAGGAGGTGGATCCAACAATGAGGACTTCTGTTTTCTCCGAGTTGAGCTTCAGGCAGCTGCTGTTCATCCAGGATGCAACGTCCTTCATTTCTTCTAGGAAACTGTGCCTAGTGATGTCGGGTTTCTTGGTGAGGGAGAGGATGAACTGGGTGTCGTCGGCATATGATACTATGTTGAGTCCGTGTTTTCTGGCAATGGTTGCTAGGGGGGCCATGTAGATGTCGAAGAGCGTGGGGCTTAGGAAGGATCCTTGGGGACTCCGCATCTGATCTCTGTGGGTTCAGAGAGGAAGGGCGGGAGTCTTATTCTTTGTGTTTTTCCAGAGAGAAAAGAACAAATCCAGTCTAAGGCAGTTCCCTGGATACCGGCGTTGTGGAGTCTGGCAGCTAGTGTGCGGTGGGAGACGGTGTCGAAAGCTGCTGAGAGGTCTGCAGTGTGACCTTGATTGAGGAGGGTGTGTATGTCGTCCGTGGCGGCTATGAGGGCTATCTCGGTTCTGTGGTTGCTGCGAAATCCGGATAGAGAGTCGAGGATGTTGTTGGTTTCTATGAAATGTGTTAGCTGGGTGTTGACGACTTTCTCAATGACTTTGGCGGTGAAGGGGAGAAGAGCGATGGGCCTGTAGTACTTGAGGTCAGTCGGGTCTGCTGAGGGCTGTTTGAGGAGGGGTTTGACTTTGGCGCTTGTCCAGTCATCAGGGCACGTGACTGTTACAAGGGCTCAGTTGATTGTCCGTCATAGTTCAGTTGCGGTGGTGAAAGCGGCCCTGTGGAAGATGTGCTGCGGACAGGGGTCAGTGGGTGCTCTGTAGTGGATGCTTTTCAAAGTTTTTGCGGCGTCTTCTGTGGTGACCGGGTCCACGTGAGGAGGGTCGGCTGGGCGGCATCGCTGATGGAGAGTGAAGGGCCGGTGCCGTGGTCCTGGTTGTCGAAGTTGTTGTAGAGCATCCTGATCTTGTGGTGGAAGAAGGAGCTGAGTTTGTTGCAGAGGTCTTGGGAGGGAGGGACGTCTGTGGTTTCGTTGTGGGGTCTGGTGAATTCTTGTATGATGGTGAAGAGTTCCTTGGAGTTGTGGGAGTTGGAGAGGATTCTGTCCTGCATGAAGTTTCTCTTCATTGATCTAATGAGTTGGTGGTCTGCCATGGTGGCGGCCCTGTAGGCGGTGTGTGCTTCCGGGGTTTTGCTGTTTTCTATGTTTTCTCCAGTCATCGGCATGAGCGCTTGGATTCTCTGAAGTCCATGGTGAACTAGGTGGCTTTCATGTTGTGTCATCTGTCTGAGTTCTGGAGGATGGCAAGAGTGTTGGTGCAGTTGGTGATCCATTGGGGAAGGTCGTTAGTTGCAGTGTTGGCATCTGTCGTGGAAGGGGAAGGAGTGCGGCTGAGTTGAGATGTTCTTCAGTGATCTTGCTCTAGTTTCTGTGTGAGAGGCATGGCATAGGGGTGTGTGCGGTGGATTTTGAGAAGGAGAAGTGGACTCAGTGGTGGCCCGTCTAGAGAGGTTCCATGGTATGACTTAAGCAAATGTTGTTTCCTCCGGCGAAGATGGGGTCGAGAGTGTGTCCTGCCATGTGGGTGGGGGTGGAGACCAGTTGCTTAAGTCCAATGTGGGTGAGATTCTCTAGGAGGGCAGTGGTTTTGGGTTCGCTGGGGTTGTCTAGGTGGAAGTACAGGTCTCCGAGCAGTACGTAGTCCATGGAGGCGAGAGGGTGGGGAGCGTTGTAGTCTGCGATCGTGTTGGTGAACAGGGAGCGGGGTCCGAGCAGTCTGTAGGCAAGTGTACCACAGAGTGTCGTTCTGGGGTTGAGTTGGATCTGGAAGTGGATGAGTTCCATGAGGGGTAAGGCATTGTTGGTGGTTGTCAGTCGGAGGGAGCTTTTGTGGACGATGGCGAGGCTTCCTCCAGGCAGTTGGGGTGGTCTTTCCTCAGGATCTTGTATCTGTCGGAGAAGGCGGTTGCGATGTCGGGAGCGGAGCTTGCGATGGTCCAGGTCTCTGTGAGGAAGGCGACGTTGGGCGAGTGGGTGTTGAGGAGGTCCCAAATTTCTGGTGATTCCTATCTTGGGTACATTAAAGGGCTGGTTCTTTTTTAAAAGAAAATTCTGCTACCAAGTGCAAAGAGAAAAGGGCCTTTGTAAAAGGAAAAAAAAAATTAAAACACTTGTCAATATAAGCAGAATCTATTGCTATGATGCTAATAAAACTGTGAGGTCAGGGGCGTGGCTTGCAGGACCAACATGGCAGATGCGTCTTAACGCTGTTCCACCACCCATTCGCATAATTTTACATGTTCATACCCCCAACGACAATATCTGTGCACTGGAAGGGTCTTCCCAAACTGCCTCAGTGGCCCCTCTGAGTACCTGCCAACATTCTTGGACCTTGGGAAGCTCCCATCTCATGGAATTGCCCCTGTGTTTGTATGACAATTTATTTGTTCTATACATCACTCACTCTCTCCCAGTCAGGAATACTGAGAACCCCATCCCGAAACTATATGTTCTGGATGTAGTTGGCTGTCAGTTCTTGGTACCCTGCACTACTTTACTTGCTACTGTTTGCTGCAACATGATTTTTCTGGCTGGCACTGTTTGCAAACTCCTGACTTCTTCACTGGCAAGGCAACTGGAGTGCAATACCTTCATTAATCTGTAATGTTTTTACACCTCTGGATGTCAAGACCTTTCTGCTGCTAAGGCCATCTGTATCTTGGGCTGCACATGCTGCGTTGTGCGACGTTCCACTGGTGGGCAACTGCGGGCATGCCCATGAACTTTTGAGTATTGGGTCCATCCTACTTACTGCCTGACCCATTGGACTGGTTCCATACCTAACTGTGGAAGGAAATAGAGGTGAGTCACGTGAGTGTTGCTTGCACTTATCACCTGGGCTACCCTTGATTTAATATTGGATCTTTTAACTGCTACACTTTCGGGCAGGTCCCTGGCAGACCATGATTGCTTACACTGTGGCGATTTTCTAGATGCCAGTGATCACTGAGATGCGTTGCACACAGAACACTGCCTCCATGGCCTCTTCACGCTACTGGTCACATGCGGAACCTGTTCAGATGGATTCTCTAGGCCACTCTTCACCCCAGGGGACAGATTTGATGCAGTATTAGCGGCTATAAAACACTCCAGTGTTTCTCTAAAATCCAAAATTGACAATGTGGTTGCAAATCTCACATTGCTCCATGCAGATCACAGGAAATTAGTCGACTGAGTAACAACCACGGAACAGACTCTTTCAGAAGTCCAGCCCACCACTTAACTGATGGAGCAACAGCTAAGTGAATATGGCACTAAGATCCAGTGCCTGGAATCCAGACTGAAAGATGGAGAGGGTCGCTCAAAGTGCAACAATGTCCACCTTGCTGGCTTTCCTGAGGGGGTGGAGGGCCAGGATGCGGTCACATTTACTAAACTGTGGCTCAGGGAGCTGCTGCCGGAGTCCTCTTTGTCGTTTTCACCATTAGGATGTCTCACCGAATCCCCTCATGAAGACCTGCCCCGGGAGTTAGCCCCTGACTGTTCATTTTTAAAGTATTACACTATTGCGGTAGTGACTCCATATTGCATTAAACCAGGAAACTACAGGATGTCAGGTTGGAATACACGCATGTAATGTTCTTTCCAGACTATACCATAGGAGTGCAATGCCAATGCAGTTCTTTCCTAGCAGTAAAACAGCAACTTCAGACAATGCATATGAAATATTCCTTACTTTTCCTGGATGTGTGGTGTCTGCCAACAAAAAAACAGATTCTTTGCTACGCTACAGCATGCCTGGGATTTGCTGGAGGCCTCTGGACTGTTCTCCGGTCCACGACCGAGCAGTGGGGGAAGGGAGTGGGGATCTACAGGGGGCCCAACTAGATCACGCAGATGACGTGGGAAGCGCTACCCCTTTGGCCCAATGGCTGTGCTGAATTTGGAACAGATTATAATTGAACATCATCAGGCTATCCAGGAGGCCACATGGATCACCGATACCATTATTGGTTCGGACCAGGATGCAGCATCTGCTTGATCAATTGGAGATGGAGAGTCATCTGTAGCTTGCCCATCCGATACCAATTCGACAATCCTGCCAGACATCACTCCGCAGATGTCAGATGACATTATTTGATTAATTAACTGCTTTGGTTCGTCTAATGCCTTTTGCAGATTTATCATTTTGCTCCCCTGCCTTTCATTATCAATTGCATGCAGATGTCGCCTCTCCAAGTTGTGAAGGGTTGGACCTGGTGGTGGCGGGTGGGATGCTCTCTTTCCTCTCTAGGAAGGCATAACTATGTAGAAACCAAAGTTAAGTTAGATGTCAGGATGCTCCCTGTGGTCCCACTTTCTATTTGCACTGATAGGGGGTGATGCTCTGCCTGACCTGTGAAGCCACATAACCACACACCCACATCTTTGAGGGTTCATTCTTTTAGACGTAGCTTGTGTCTCAGTTTGGGCAGCGTACTCCTGAGGTCTGCCCTTTTAGTATTGACGGTACGCCACGTTGGCACCAGATTCAAGTTTTATGTTGTATTAGTTCCGCTGCACCTACCCTATGTGGGCTTTCAGCCTTGCCCTTCCATGTAGTCACATATACACTCTCCGATTTAAATATTACACACTTTATCTCCTGAACATAATATGAGACCTCAGAACATTATCATCTGGAACGTTTGTGGTATGCCTACCCCATCTCATCACTATGTAGTATATTCATATCTAAAATACCACAATGTTTAAATTGGTCTATTGCAGAAGTCACACTTAACACTTTCAGAAGCTGTCAAATTGCAACGCAGCTGGAGAGGGCGGGTTTTTGACACAAATCTCTCCTCTTACGCTCGAGGAGTGTTACTCTGAGTTCACCCAGGGACTCCTTTCCTGGCGGAAGAGATTGAGATAGATATAGAGGGCAGGTACATCTTCATTAAGGGAAGACTCATTGGCCGTCTCCTCCTGTTAGGTAATATTTATGCACCTAATGCTGATCAAGGTTCCTTTTTACGGTCACTCTCGCAGATACTCTCCAAGTGGTGTGGCCTCCAGTGGTTAAAAGGAGGGGACTTTAATACTGTTTTAGACACAAGTCTGTACTACTCCTTTCCTCCTTTACAAAGTGCAACAGCCTCTACTGATGCCTCAAAGCTAGAGGACTGGTTACACCAATGGAGACTGACAGATATATGGAGGTCCCTTAATCCCACGACACAAGTGTATTCTTTCTGTTCTCACCCACATAAACTACATGTTATAATAGGTCGGATACTGTGCATGCCCAATTTACTACCTTCCATTGCCCATACTGATTATTTATACATATCACATGGGATACTATACCTTCTCTGATTCCCATTTGGCGCTTACAACCGGCCATGCTGGAAGACAACCCTTTTCGCGCTTCCCTAAATACTGCTATTGTTGAGTAGTTTGATCGAAATATTGGTACGGCCTCCTCTGCCCTGATAGAATAGGATGTACTAAAAGTGACACTCAGAAGCTGTTGTCTGGGCTAAAGCAGACAGAGACAAGTAGATGACAAGCTTTCCAGGATAGAGCGAAACTTCCTGGCGCTTGAAACTCACTCTGTCACTGAACCCTTGCATACATCTGACCTCGCTGACTAGAAGAAAGCGCACACAGATCTGCTTGAGCACTTGCAATGCTTGTGTTATGAGACACACTCGGCCAGGGTGCATGCAACAGTTTGGGATCACTTCTTGCCTGTCTGATCCAACAGGATCAGTCCAGCACACCCAATCACTGCATTGCAGTTCCCTGGAGGCCTGATGCATTACACACAGCTTGAAATTCATACAGAAATGGTTCTCCGTTACACTTCACTATACAAATCAATGTTACTGGCATCTGTATCAGATATCGACTCCTCCCTAACTGAGCTACCCTTTCCCAAATTGACCCCAACTCACTGTTCAGACCTTGATGCCCCCATTATTCCTGCAGAGGTTCGAGATGTGATGCTGACTTTCACCATCAGAAAGGTACCGAGCCCAGATGGCTTTCCATCTGAATTTTATAAAGCATATGTGGATCTTCCAGACCTGCATCTTTAGAAGGTCCATGCTGAGGTACTTCCATCCTCCCTCATCCACGATTCTCTCTGTGAGGCCATGCTTGTTTCCTTACTGAAACCTGATAGAGATCTGATACACCTGGGTTCTTATCGACTGCTGGCACTGTTAAATACAGACTATAAAATACTGGCTAAGATTTAAGCAGAAAGGATGGCGCCACTAGTACCCTCTTTGAGACATGTAGACCTGAATGGGTTTGCCCCGGTGCGCACTACCTGTTTTAATTTACGCTGCCTCTTCCGACTATTTCTATATGCTCCTCACACCAGGCCAAATTCAGGATGCTTAGTCCGTGATCTAGAGAAGGCATTTGACACTCTTGAATGGCTCTACCTCTTTGAGGTCCTTCCACAGTATGGCATTGGACCCAGATATATCCGCATGGTGAAACTTCTATATGACAAACCAACCTTAAGGGTTCAAAAAGGAGGCCTCATCTGGGCACCAATAAGGGTTTGCAGGGTTACCACATAGGGAAGGAAGAATAGATGAAAAAATGAAAATTAATTGGAAAAGAAAAGCAAGGGATGCAGATTGTGACAAAGCTAGAGGAAAAGATAATGGTGTAATTAGTGAGGTTGCTGAAGCAAGGTAATAGTAAGTGTAAGTTCTGGTAGCAGTAATAACAGACATCCAATTACCAGTAAAGGTTCTCAGCTCAGACCTGAGTGAGGAGATGGTATTTGGCTCCTTTTCCATGTGGTTCTTTTACAGTACTCCCTGAGACAGATTTCCTCTGTAGTAAGCCTATATTGACACGGTGGATGAAGCACAGTAATTCTCGGCATAATGTTTCCATCATCCACCTGCACAGGAAGTTACATCAAGGGATTTCCCATCATACATCTGCACAAATATTAACATCACTGAATTTCCCATCATCCTTCTGCACAGTGGTTTTCTGCCAAAGCTGTCTAAAAGAAGAAGCTCAACAAGATGATACATTTCCATCCTCTAACTGCACAGGAAGTGACGTTACCAGATTAAACATCATCCATCTGCAAAGGAAGTGACATCACTGGGTGTCCCATTATCCATCTGCCCTGAAAGTGATGCCACTCCTCCCCCCTCTCAGAACCTAAGTAATGGCTGCCACAAAGTGGACGCGCAGGTATGCATGGAGCTGGTATGCTGTTGGTATACTGAGTGCACCTCTGAGGCAAGCCTGTCTGCTCCCATCCTTGCCTAGACAGCACCCAGCACCAGAAACCCTGGTGCTACCCTTTCCTGCCGCTACCATGCTGTGACCCTCTGCGCCCTAAACCCCAGCTGTTGCTCCACACGCTGCTGCCCCACAGCACCACACAACACGAGGGAGCATTCTCATGCGCTTCCTGCACATGTTTATGCACATACCCATACCCAACACTCACTGCACCCAGGCCAACAACACCCAACACCCCATTCTCTCCTATTCACACAGTCCTGCAACCACCCATACAATATTTCACACTCGCATGCATGCTCCTCAACACCCGCTCACCCAACAAACAAACCATAGTGATCTGGGACCTGCTGCACGACAATTACCCAGACCTACTTTTCCTCATGGACACCTGGCTGAACCCTGCATCGGCACATGATTTCACTGCAGCCATCTCCCCAGCTACAGGTTCAGGCAAGTGCCAGGCAAGACAGACTTCACAAGTCCGAAGGCAGAATCCCCATCATCCACAAGAACACCCTCAGCTGCACCACAGACATGTCTCCTCCATCATGGAAACCTGTTGTTCTAACTCCACATAACAGCCAACTTCACTCTTACCTACAGATCATCGGGACCGCTCACCAACTTCACAGACATCATCATGGACTTTGTCACAACAGTCACCATTGATGCTAGCAATTACATCCTACTCGAAGACCTGAACTCCAACTCAAAAGCACTCTTCGAAAACATTGGAAGCCTTGGCCTCACCCAATGAGTGAAGGGACACCTCCTCTTTATCAGCTCTTCAGCAACACATCTCTGCCATTTGCAGCAACTTCACCCCACAACCAGACCTGAAAGACCTCGCCAAATGCCTCCCAATCTTATTCAATGAGACAATGCTAATCACATGATCCATCATCACCCCAAAAAAAGCTACCACCGCTATAACGTCCATCAACTCTGGGGCCCAATCTGACTCATCCCACATTACGTCTACTCCAGGGAACTGCAATCCATCAGTGCCATGCTCACACCCATTCTGAATGTCTTTTCTGTGACCTTGCCAGATGCTTGTAAACAAGCAACTGTCCTGCCTTTGCTAGAAGAAACCCACTTTAGGCCCTTCAACTCTCACCAACCACAGATCGATCTCAGTGCTACCATTCCTAGCCACGGTCTTAGAGTCATCAACAGGCACCTCACCGAACATCTCAATGACCAACAACTCCTTGACACCACTCTGTCTGGTTTCAGACCCAATCACTGCCCTCATCACCGCCACAGATGACATACACATGGCTCTGAATGGCTCTGAATGGGAGAGACATGGTTGCCCTCATCCTCCTGGACCTCTCTGCAGCATTTTTAAAAAAATATGTTTTTATTATTTCCAAGACAAAGACATTCAATCATGATCAGAATAAGAAGGCAAGCAGGTACTCATTTAACATCAACACACCCTGGTCGCACCCAGGTACACGTGACATAGTCATAAGCAACAGATATTGTGTATCATTCCACAATATAATAGTTGCAACTGTCAACAACATCTTTGAAAGCAGACGTATTACTATCGGCCAATTATCAATGAGAAACATGTGGGAGACACCCGTGCCACACACTTAAGAATACAAAATGAAACTACCCCCCTCCCACTTATCCCTCCCCAGCGTATCACACATATCAAAATTTATGGCAATAGCAAGGTGTAGCATAAAGGAATACATTACAGGTATACTGAATCCAGTATCACGGAGTTCTGCGGCGTCAGAGACAAAGAAAATCAGGAATACCCCTGGTAGAGGTAGTCAATTAATGAATACACATCGGTCAGGTCAAAACAGCCCTGGACCTCTACGCAGCATCTGACACAGTCTCCCATCTCACCCAACACCTACACAACATCAGAATCCAAGGACATGCACTCGGATGGATCTGCTCCTTTCAGACTGGAAGGACCCAGTTAGTCACCATGTAATCGTACACCTCGGATGTGCACTACCTCATCTGCAGAGTTCCGTAAGTATCCTCCCTAAGCCAGATCCTCTTCAATGCATGCATGATCCCTCTAACCAGCATCATCTGCTTTCACGACATCAGCGTCATCTCCTAAGCCAATGACACACAACTCATTCTCTGCCTCACAGACAAGATGCCCAGTACCGTCATGACGACTCTCCGGATATGGGACTATCCCGACACTTACTCAAAATAAACTACGGACTCAGAAATGCATGATACGATAAGAATAACATTGTTTGATCTATATTTTAACTCTTTTAATGAAGGGTACTATAGTGGAACACATGATGAACTAGCGAAATTCCATGAGTGACCAAGGAATGGTACAGGTACAGTTTTATGCTGGAGTCTCCCACCTGGACATTTTGGACAGTGCTTACTTAGTACATTGCCCTGAAGAGCCCCTTTCTAGGGAAAAATGTGTTGGCTGTGCCTACTTGTCAAAGAGATTCACAAAATAAAGAATCTGTCTGCGTACACAAGAACTCAGTGAAAGAACTATTATTGAACGTTGAAGCATCTCGTATAAATTGTATTGCCTCTCATCTTTCTGTCTAAACTGTATTTAATTTATAACCATGTGGCAGCTGGTCGTTTGAGGTGGGCAATACGTGTGTTGTAATACATGAGTGACAAGACTGGGTGGTGCAGTTTTTTGAGTCTTGCCGCCATTTTCTGCCTCAAATTTTCCATTGCCACTCAACTCTAAATCAGGCCCTCACAGTTTCACTGCTAGTGCACTGCTTTCAAAATAAGTGCACCAATGCTGGGAGGTCTATTACAGAGTGAGGTGAGTAAACAGGTGGTCAAAAACTGAGTTGAAGATTAAATAGAGTATACCAGGTGACATCAGGCAGGCAGGCACATGGGTAGACTCAATCAGCCAGGCCATACATACCTGCCATCAATATTTATGTTGCTAGATATATATGGAAACTTCTCAATACTTTCCTTTTTAAAGCACTGCAGTCACACCCCCATGCATTCTCAGATGAGGAAATTATGGAAATTAGGAATGGTCGTTCCTTCAAAGTACTCACACCAGATTCATTTTCCATAAACTTGAGTTGTCCGTTTTAAGTATACAGCCTGGGTTTAGAAAGAAACAAGTCAGCTGTGTCTAGTTATTAGGAGAGTCAATATCTAATTTCCATAATATATTTCTTCCTCAATTCTTCAGCTCAGATGGTATGTCCAAAAGGGCAGGCCAAATACATCTATCTGATTTTCATTGTATGCATGGCATTCAGCAAATTGTTATATTTGTATCCTTTTGGGGATGTTGTTGTCCAGTGAAATTTGGTAAAAATAAGCTCCCCGAGAGTTTTGCAATTTATAGAGAAATGTGATGTATCCCTTTCAACGCTATTCAGTACAAGTGTTGGGCATGCAAAAAAGTGTAACGGATTGTCCTCACACACCACCAGGTGTAATGCTTCATCATAGGACAATCCTCGCTCTCCAAAACCTCTGAAGAGAGAATAAAGCTTTGTCTATGTTACCTTTAATTGGATATACAGAAGTAGTAGATTTGTACCACACATGAGCATTCAAGAGCATGCAGTTGGGACCAGACCACTGTGGCTCTATCTTCGGGTTCAAGGCCTCATCCTAAGTTTCTGGTTGTCATCTCTGTGCACAGGACTTACACCACTTACTCCTGGTCATAAATCCCACCTCCTGAGACCTCTAGGGTGATGTGATCTAAACAAAATGATTCTGGCCACAGCAAACATTAAGTAGGAAATTCCTGGTAAATAACCGATTGGCAAAAACAGACTTCAAGGGCTAGTTACCAGACTGTTGCATCGTGCCATGATCAGAGATTGGGAATTGAAGCAGAGACAGAATAATGGTTTGGTCGGCCATGTAAGACCAGGGAGCAAGAATTTTCGAAATGCTGCTGCACGGCCGACGTGAAAGATGGGAGGCCTTTAACGCCTCAAATACTAAAGCTAATTTCCTGCACAGAAATATACAAGAGAACTTTCAGGACATTACTTCCTAATCCGTCTTCCTCGTTTCTGTCGTAACTGAATGGGTGTTTGCTTCATACAAATATGGCTTCCCTATGCCACACCTCCCATAATGCATCAGAAAAGGGAGGCAAGCTATCCCCATTTCTTGTTGTTTGCTTTCTGCGGCTCCAGTCTGCTAAGCCGCCGCAGTAGAGCAAGTGAGAATCTTCTGGATTCTTTGAAATTGTATGTTTGTCACAGGAAGAACCTGCTGAAGGGGGTTGCCGTTTGTTTGTTTTGGTACAGTTTACACATGCGGAGGTCCCACTCTGGTGTGGAATGCATGAATGACTGCGGGCATAGCGCCTGTATGACTTGCATCAATTGTTAGAAAAGATTAACCAAGGTTCAGATTTGACCTCAGCCCTATCAATGATGGAGCAGCAAGTCTGGCCTCTGTCGGATGTGTTGTTTGCTTCACTGTGGGCAGCAGCGGCAGCTGCAGGCTCGCCTAAAGTAGCAAGCAGGCAGTTATGGATGAGATGTTTCAGGCACTGTAGTGGTGCTTAAATCAGGACATTCTGGCCATGGGGCTTCCTCTGGAAACGGCTCCACTCAAGATTCTGACACCAGTTATTAGTGGGTTGGGGAGCCATTTTGTTAATGAGTCAGGACGGGCATATTGTCTTGTAGTCAGATATCCTCGTCCAATTGAAGGGAGTTGAAGGCAGTCCAAATAGCTCTGCCGCATTTTGCTCCATCCTTGAAAGGCTACAGCTTTGGGGTCAGTACGGACAACTGAGTACTGGCAACTAGGATATTTTAACCACCAGATGGCTCAGAAGGACAGTCCTTGTAGACCTAGCCTCAGGAAATGTGTATGTGAGCTGGCTCCAGTCTCCTGTCTCTCGTATGCTGTTCATTTGCCAAGGAAGGAGAACGCACCAGCTGGTCACCTGAGTAGGTTTTTCCTGTAGCTCTAGCCCTGACCCAGCTAACATTGAAGAAGATAATACAGAGGTTTGGACGGCCCAGAGGTGGATTTATTTGCATCCATGGAGAATGCACTTCTGCCCCGGTTTTGCATGAGGGTTCCTTATCCAGAGGCGTGGGAGTGGAAGGCCTTTCCTTTCCATAGCCCAAGATGCTCCTTTATGCCTTTCCTCATCTTTCCTTATTTCTGAGGGTGTTACAAAAGGTGCAGGAGGACCAGTCAGACATAATTCTTGTGGTTCCGTGCTCGAAGCATCATCGTGGTTTCCTCTTCTCTTTCAGCTGGCAGTTCCACCACACTGAATGATTCCATTGCACCGTATCCTCTGAGAGGCAGCACTCTTCTTCAGGCGTTGTTGGCACATCTTCAACTGGGGGTTTGGCACTTGAGAGGACAAGCTTCAATAACCTATATTTATCTATTTTACAATTTGATATAGCGCGGACATGACCTGGAGGCATCAGAGCACTTTACAACATACATGGTTACAGTGAGTTACAGTAATAGTAGTTAAACTCAGACGTTTACATCGGTGGATGTTACAGGAGTTACCACAAGAGACAGTTAAAAAAATTGGGCACAGGACATACACAGTTGAAACATCAATTTAGATGGTTGAATCGTATAACAAAGGCAGATCAGGGTGCAGTGGAGAGAGGACTTAAGTCTGGTCGAGGGTGAATAAACCAATATGTCTGTTAAATAGGAGGAGCTTGAGGTACTTTTTGAAGGTTACTGGTGTAATTGCATTTCACACTAGGCAGGTGGTTAGACGGAGTGGGGGAAGCAGATTCTAGTGGCACTACCAGAGAAAGACTGGTTCATGTATCATTATAGACTGAAGGTGGGGGGTTCCAAGAGCAGGGATTAGGCATTTCTAGAACCCCTATTTGCTCCGGAGATTTTCGGCTTCTCGTTTAAATAGGAGGGTGAGTAGGAGTGCAGCGTTCTGTGGGTAATGCAAGCAATTTTGAATTGGGCCCGCGCTTCAATGGGGAGCCATTGGAGGGCTAGCAGGGTAGGGGAAATGTGGTCAAATTTCTTGATACCTAGACAAAGCTTACTGCAACATGTAGTGTTGCAATCAGTGGGCCTAGGTGAACATTGGAAGGGCAGTTCCATAATCTAGTCTAGAGAAAATGAGGAACTGCACCACTGTTGTGAGGTCTTGTTGTGGAAGCATTTGTCTGATGCCCGAAAGCTGCCTAAGATGGTGCTCTATGCTGTTGGCCATGGCTGTTATGCTGGCTGTGTAGATTGAGATGATTATCATGGGTGATGCCAAGTGATCTGGCACTCTGGACAATGGCGGGGCAGCCATCCAGTGTGGGAAAGTTGTCCATCCCTTCTTTTTTAAGTTCAGAAGTAAGTTTATTAAGGAAAATATAAGTCACAATACAAAATACAATATAACAATACATAGTCACATGAATCAAATTTTGAACTTAGAAGCAAAATAGTTGGATGTATAAATCAAGATGGCCTACCTAGAAGAAAAATAATTAATAAAAATATGTAGGTCAATTAGTGTAACTACAGGGGGATTACATAACATATAGAACAAAAAATTATAATACAGAAGCCAAAATGATCTTATATATAGAAATACAATGAAAGGAAAGTCATGGAGGTTTGGAAACTTTTTGTTGTACGGGAGTTAGGGTGGAGGAGCGTTTAGCACTACCATCAATGAATAGTGTAATAGGTAACCATAAATACAGACGTTTCATTGCCATGGAAATAGGATACACAAGAGTTGTATCTAATCTGTGATTGTAACACACGGCATACCACCAAGCTTGATAAGATAATTTAGGAAAGTCTTTCCAATTTTTGGTTATCTGCTGGGGTCAACTGCCAACAATAAGTCTACTTTTTTGTATTAGAATTGTAATCTGTCCAAACCGAAGACAAGCTTCCCAAAAACACATTAGAAACAGAAAGGACATTTGGAGTGAAAAATTAAGTTAATTTGAGTCCACACCTTTGCCCAAAAATTACAGACAAGTGGGCATGTAAAAAGTAGATGATGCAAATCTGCATGTGGGGAGGAACATGTCCAACAAACATCTGGAAGATCAAAATGCCTTTTATTTAAAGTGACTGGGGTTAGCAAAAGCCTATTATTTACAAATAGAGTGTGTGTAGTATTGGCTGCTCTCGAAGATTTTCTGATTTTATTCCATATTTTATTCCATGTGTTTGGGGACCAGCTGACTCCCAAATCTTGTTCCCAAGAAAGTTCCACCTTAGTTATTTCTCGTGTAATGCATGAAGTCTGTAAATAATTATAAATAACAGATGCCTTGGGGTTGGCTTGTAGAAGAGAATGCAATTTGTTGATTGAGGAGGCTGTAGGATCAGTTGGAGGATTTGGAGATATGCATCGAGTATGAGCAGTCAGAATAGCTTGTTTCAAGAGGGTATATTTAGATTGGAAAGACATTGGTAAGTCAAAGAGTCTTCTAACCTGTGCAAAAGACAAATTCTGATCTTGTGTGTATAATTGGTGTATCCAAATGAATCCTCTTTGCCTCCAGGATTTCCAGTAAAAAGGCTTGCCATGTATTAATATCATAGTGTTATGCCATATCGTGGATCTGGAGAAAGAAATCCAATTTATAGGCTCCAATGGGGAATTGGGTTTAAAAATTTTGGATGTGTATCTAATTATGGAAGTCGAAGGGTGTTGTGATGTGCGAGAGAAAGAGAGGTATTTTTGAAATAAAAAAGGAGAGAGAAAAGAAAGTTCAAGTTCAGCCCACAGAGAGTAATCCTTGGAAAGGTTGGAGAGCCATCTTGATGCTTGACGGAGCAAAAAGGATTTTTGATATGTAGGAAAGTTAGGGAAGTTAACACCCCCTTCTGACTTGGGACGAATCAATTTTGATAAGGACATGCGTGACTTCTTGTTACTCCATAAAAAAGAGGATAGCAAAGAGTTTATTTTCTTGAAAATTTTTAAAGGAATGGATATTGGGATATTGCAAATTGTATAAAAAACTATAGGGAATAGTATCATCTTTATGGTGTCAAGACGACCCCACCAGGATAGATATAGAAGGTGCCATTTAGCAGTTAAAGAAGTTATTCTCCGTGTACAATTATCCATACAGCGTGAAATTGTATTTGATATAGAAGGAGTAAAATGTAAAGGTAAATATTTAATATACTGAGCGCTTCATGCGAAATTTGAAAGTGCGAAATCATCTTTAAAAGTATATTTTGTTAAAGGTAATATTTCGCATTTATCTTAATTTAATACTGGGAGTTGGTGTTTCTACCTTGCAGGCTCAGTATGCAGCTGTGAGGGCTTTTGGAACCCCACAGATGGAATTGTGTGTTCCCTTGATGACAAGGCTGTTGAGGAGTTCTTTTTTCTAAAAGGTCCAGTGATTCATTCCCCATTTACACTTTTAGGTCTTTGCCTGTTATTACAAGGCTTCAAAGAGCCTCATTTGAGCCTTTGAGTTCTGTGGACTTGAAATATTTGTCTTCTAAGGAATTAGTTTAGGGACAATACTGATGGGTAGGATAGTGGGAGACTAAGGAGCCCTCTTGAGTTCATAGCCAGTACGAATGTTTTTTTTCAGAAAATATAGTTTGGAGATGTAGTCCTGGTTTTGTGCTCAAGGTTTTGTTTTTCATTGTAGAAGTAACCTTGTTCTGCCGGTTTATGTGCCTTCGCCTTATACACCTGTGGATTATCTGTAACACACCCTTAATGTATGAAGTGCCCTAGGAATTTATCTTGAGAAAACACAACCTTTTAGAAAGGTTGAATTTTGTTTGCTGTTTGGTGTGACTGGGAGGATGGTGACACACTTAAGGGCATATTTATGATTTTTTGGCTACAGCGCAGCAAGTCATCTTGCTGGGCTGCTGTGCGTCACAGGGAGAGGGCCGGAATGTACTGTATTTAAAAGAATACGGCGCATTCCTGTCCTTGCGTGGTTTCATATATTACATTCTGGACTTGTGTCGCGCTTGCACCACGTTGCATAGTGCAAGAGCAACGCAACTCCTGTTAAAATATGCCCCCTAGTTTCAACGTTGAGTGGATTGTTGAAGCAAGTCATCTTAATATTTTATTAAGATCAAGGGGAAGCCAGGGGAGGCCAATGAGCGTGGCTTTGAAGGGAGCTTTGAGTCTAACATTTGCAATGCTGCCATATGAACTACTGCTTACATGTTTATGAGACAGTATAGACTGCAGTTGGAGGGGTGCAGCATTCTCTTTTGGTTTTGCTGTTCTGGATGTAGTTTTCCAATAATGCTCAAGGGCCAGATGTACGACGTGTAAAATAGCGCCTTGCAAATTGCGAGTCATTTGCGAGGAGCTATTTAGCATTTACAACAGTGTTTTGACCACTGTTTGCGATTCCCAATGGGGTCATTAATATTACTGAGCCTCTCG
Organism: Triturus cristatus; assembly: GCF_964204655.1. Lineage (NCBI taxonomy): Eukaryota > Metazoa > Chordata > Amphibia > Caudata > Salamandridae > Triturus > Triturus cristatus. The sequence goes on along the minus strand of NC_140580.1, from coordinate 706,835,401 downwards.
CAATTTGCGAGCCCATTGGGAATGACAGGCCCTCCCATGTCTGGGACTGCTTTTAAATAAAGCAGTTTTTTGTTTTTTAAATGCAGCCCATTTTCCTTAAAGGAGAATGGGATGCATTTAAAAAAAAAAAAAGAATAAAGCGTTTTCGTTTAATTTTTTAAGGGCAGGTAGTGGTCCCTGGGACCACTGCCTGCCCTTAAAAAATATTTTTAGAGTCAGTCACAAAGTGGAAGGGGCCCCCTGGGGACCCCTTCCAAATTGCGACTGCATTACCACCCTCTTGAAGAGGGTGGTAATTTGAAAGTGTTTTGCGACCGCAATTGCGGTCACAAAACATACGTACATTGATTTGCGGACGCAATTAGGAAAGGAACGCCCCTTTCCTAATTGCGAATCGCATTTCCTAAATAGCGAGTCGCAAATGAATTGCGACTCGCTATGTAGGAATTGTACATGGCCCAGACTGAAATTGGATGCGCAAATGGGTCGCAAACCGTTTGCGCATGCAATTCTAGGTCATACATCTGGCCCCAAGTGAATAAAGTTCATTGTGAGACTGTTTCGAATTATGATTTTTCTTGAAACCATGGTTAGTTTTGGTATCAGCTTTCTCTCTTAGGACTGGAACGAGGAAGATGGATTAAGAGGTAAAGGTCTGTTAATATTTATAACTTTGAGTCCAGGTCTTCCTCGTCACAATCCAATTTTCTCTCCCTGCCCATTCTATATTTTTGGCATCTTGAAGCTGGTGCGAAGCTTAGAAACAACAGGAAGTGGGGAGAGTTTGGTTCATTTTCTGATGCTTGATAGGAGGCTCTGTATAAGGAATCCATATCAGTGGGCTGGGAAAGTTTTAGGGTTTTAGTGAATTTCTGCCCCCTTGAGGAACAGACATTTACTGTGTTAGGATCGTAAAGAGGAAGACCTGGTCTCGGAGTAATGAAAAATACCAAAAAGTAAGCAGACCAAGGGGGCATGGCCTAATCGCAGGCAAAGATGGCCACATGAGCTTTCTGCTCTGGGAATTGACCCAGTGAAGACAAGATCTTGGTGCCCCCAGGCAACCCACTGGACATAGAAGAGGCTGGGGAGCTCTGGGGCTAGTGGTGGGGCTGCTGGGTGGCATGCTTGGGGCCCATTTGTGAGAGATTCCAGCCGTAGTCTCCTGGGATGGCACGGCAAAATGGCAGTGGGTGTGTAGTGAAAAGGCCTGGGTGGCCCTGTTCCAGGCCCCAGTGGGACAGAGCAGAGATTCAAGATCCCCAAGGGGGTCAGACCTTTTCTGAGTGGCAGTGGTGAGAAGGGCTAAGTAAGTAAGTAAATAAAATGTATTTATAGAGCGCACAAATGCCGAGGTGTCTTGACGGTGAGTGTAGCATGTGACATGTTCTGTTCCCAGGGACACCAGCAAGTCCCGACAGTTTGGCCCCTCTGGGTGAAGGAGGGGGCGGAAGGGACCTGCGAAGGCAAGAAGAGGGCTTCCACTGATCCCTGTGTCCCCGAGGAACACTGCATGACCCCCCTGAATGAAGGGGAGGGAGAACATCCACGGCCCGGAGGACTCCGGCCGGCAGCAGATGGCAATAACGCTGCTAGGGGAACTCTACGAGGAAGGTCATTGTGGCCCAGGAGGCCTATCTTGCCAGTGCACTACTGGACTGCAGAGAGGACTGAAGACATGCCCACCCCCAAGGGACGTTAAGTGGAGGGCAGTCACCGCCATACACTGAATTGCACTCCCTGGTCAGGGGAGAGGTAGGAGGAGGGTGCTCATGCCTGCAGAGTGGTGGGGGTAACTGCCTGGGTTGAGCCCCTCCCAATAGCTGGTTCAGCAGGGGCTGAGTAGCTGGCCCTCTGGGTGAAGGGGGGGTTTGACTGGGGTGGGAGTGTCTGCTGCAGCCCTGTGTATAGTGGGCCTGCAGCAATAATCCCTGGATGTCTGCTAGTGCCAGGGTTGGTACTCCTCCAGGGTGACACCTCTGCAACATGTCGTGGAGAGACCTGGTAAAAATCCTGGGCTTCCATTGGAGGTATGGTATGACCTATGATGCAGAAGATGGGACAAATCACGGACCCCATCGACCAACGAACGATGCCCGTGGCCAGGGCCCCCTGCACATAGACCATGGTATGGAGCCCCAAACAGCCAACATATTAGCGGCCATCAGGGACAGAAAAGCAGCCCAGGAGAATGAAATTAACTGGTGGTCCTGGATCTGGGACTCCTACGGATCTGCCTCAAGAAATTAGCAGAAAGAGAGGGAGAAACTAAATGTGTGCCGACCCGTCCGGAGCCCACGGTCTTGGAAGGTGCCAAGATGATCTGTGCTCCACAAAAAAAACACAGTGCACCTGCAAGACAGGGTGGAGGATGCTGAGAGATGTTCCTGGTGCAACAACGTGAGGCAAGCGGGTGTCCCAGAGAAATCAGAGGGTTTAAAAATGGAACTGTTCTTGGAGGACTGGGGACTCTCATAGGTGTTGGGGGACAAAGCATCAAGGATGTGCACGATCGAGAAGGTGCACAGGGTGCCGGGCATGCCAACAGGGGCAACTCACAGGCCGATAGTGGCACGGCTGCTCAACTTTGCAGACCATATCCTACAAGTGACATGAGCCCCCAAACCCTGGCAGATAGGGGGAGCTTTGGTGAACATATACATGAACTACACCACTGGAGTGTAAAGGCAACAAGAAACTTTCCAGCAGGTGAAACAGCACCTCCAGGCAGTGAACCTCAGATACGCCCTGTTCTTCCCATTGAAGTTGCGCATCAGCGACAAAGGTGACATACACTTTTTACAAACATCTGCTGCCGCATTTCAATGGCTGGAATTACCCTTCTATCTGCCCAGAACTCATGGGAGCCATCCCAGGAGTGGGAGTGATGGCAAAAGCAACTGCAACGTCAGCAGCGTGGAGGCCCGATGACTGCCCCAGCCAGGATCCAGGCAGCATCGTTGAAGGCCAAAGTTCTGTCTGGCATCCAGAAGCTTCTTGGAATCAGTCAATAACTGGGAAGCATTCAATCAATCATACATTTGTAGAGCGCACTCCTCACCCGTGAGGGTCTAAAGGCGCTGAGGGCGGGGGGGGGAGGGGGGGTGCTGCTACTGCTCGAACAACCAGGTCTTGAGGATTCTCCTGAAGGTCTGCAGGTCCTGGGTCTGTCACAGGTGGATGGGGAGGGTGTTCCATGTCTTGGCGGCGAGGTGGGAGAGTGATCTTCCGCAGGTGGTTGTTCGTGTATGCGTGGAACTGTGGCAAGGGCGAGGTCAGCGGAGCGAAGCTGGCGGTTCGGGGTGTAGAAGGTGAGTCGTGTGTTGAGGTATGTTGGTCCAGTGTTGTGGAGTGCTTTATGACCGTGGGTGAGGAGCTTGAAGGTTGACGGGGAGCCAGTGCAGGTCTCTCAGGTGGGAAGTGATGTGGCTGTGGCGGGGGATGTCGAGGATGAGGCGAGCAGAGGTGTTCTGTATGCGTTGAAGTCTTCTCTGGAGTTTGGCCGGGGTTCCCGCGTAAAGGGAGTTGCCGTAGTCCAGCCTGCTGCTGACAAGGGCTTGGGTGACTGTCCTTCTGGTTCCAGTGGGGATCCATCTGTAGATCTTGCGAAGCATGCAGAGGGTGTTGAAGCAGGAGGCGGAGACGGCGTTGACTTGCTGGGTAATTGATAGTTTTGAGTCCAGGATGAACCCGAGGTTGCGTGCGTGGTTGGTGGGTGTCGGCACAGCTCCCAGCATGGCCAGCCACCAGGAGTCTTCCCAGGCGGAGGGTGTGGAGCCGAGGATGAGGACCTCTGTCTTTTCAGAGTTCAGTTCAGGCGACTGTTCTTCATCCATTCTGCGACGGCCTTCATTCCTTCGTGAGGGTTGGTTTTGGCGGTGGCGGGGTCCTTGGTGAGGGAAAGGATCAGCTGGGTGTCGTCATCATATGAGATGATGTTGAAGTTGTGTGATCAGATGATGTTGGCGAGCGGTGCCATGTAGACGTTGAAAAGGGTTGGGCTGTGGGATGATCCTTGAGGTATGCCACAGGTGATCTTGGTGGCTTCTGATCGGAATGGGGGGAGGCGGACTCTCTGTGTTCTACCGGTGAGGAAGTAAGTGATCCAGTCCAGGGTTTTGTTGTGGATCCCTGCGTCGTAGAGGCGTGTACTTAGGGTGTGGTGGCAGACAGTGTCGAAGGCAGCCGAGAGGTCTAGGAGGATGAGGTCGCGGTTTCGCCGTTGTCCAACAGGATCCTGATGTCGTCTGTGGCGGCGAGGAGGGCGGTTTCGGTGCTGGGGTTGCTGCGGAATCCAGATTGGGATGAGTCCAGGATGTTGTTCTCGTCAAGGAAGCAGGTCAGTTGCCTGTTGACAGTCTTCTCGATGACTTTCGCCGGGAATGGGAGTAGGGAGAGAGGCCGGAAGTTCTTGAGGTCCTTCTGGTCTGCCTTGGGTTTCTTGAGTAGGGCGTTCATCTCAGCGTGTTTCCAGCTCTCCGGGAAGGAAGCGATCACGAAGGAGCTGTTGATGGTCTTCCGGAGTTGGGGTGTGATGATGGAGATTGCTTTGTTTAAAATGTGGTGAGGGAAGGGGTCGGATGGTAAATCAGAGTGGATGGTGTTCATGATTTTGATGGTGTCGTCGTCGTTGACGTGGTTCCAGGATAGCAGGAGGCCGGTGTGGTTGGGGGGCGGTGAGTCTGAAGTGTCGGTGGCTGTTGGGGGTTGAAGCTGTAGTGGATGTCTGTAATGTTGTGCTGGAAGAAGGTGGCTAGGGAGTCGCAGAGGTCTTGCGACGTCGGGATGTTGTTGGAGCTGGAGCTGGAGCTGGGGTTGGCGAGTTCTTTCACCATGTTGAAGAGCTCTTTGCTTTTGTGCGCGTTGTTGTTGATGCGTTCCTTGAAGGAGGTCCTTTTGGCGGATCGAATGAGTTGGTGGTGCTTGCGGCTGGCGTTCATCAGGGCTGCGTGGTTGTCCGGTGTCTGTTTGTGCCGCCACTTCTTCTTGAGTCTTCGGCAAGTCTGCTTGGATGCCTGGAGGTCGGTGGTGAACCAGATGACCCTCCTGTCGGTGCGTCTGTTTGAGGGTTTCTTGATCGGGGCAAGAATGTTGGCGCAGTCATCGATCCATTGCCTGAAGTTGCGGGTGGCTGTGTCGGTGTCGGTGGGGTCAGTTGGTGGGGCTCGGGCAAGGGTGGTGATTAGCAGGTCTTCGGTGACCTTGTTCCAACTCCGGTGGGGGATTTGTTGCGGGTGGTTGTGCGTGGTGTGTTTCTTAAAAGAGAAGTGGATGCAGCGGTGATCGGTCCAGTGGAGTTCGGTGGTGTGGCTGAAGATGACGTGGTTGCTGGCGGAAAAGATGGGGTCGAGCGTGTGTCCGGCGGAGTGGGTGAGTGTCGTGACGAGCTGTTTGAGTCCGATGTTGGCGAGGTTTTTGAGCAGGGTGGTGGAGTTGCTGTTGTAGGCGTTCTCGAGGTGGAAGTTCAGGTCTCCGAGGAGGATTTAGTCTGTGGAAGCAAGGGTGTGCGTACTGACGATGACGGTGATGAAGTCACTGAACTGTGGTCGAGGTCCGGGGGGTCTGTAGATAAGGGTTCCTCTGAGGGTGGTGTTGAGATCGATGTGGATCTGGAAGTGCAGGTGTTCGGCAGTGCTGAGGGTGTCTTTGGTGCTGGTCGAAATTTTGAGGGTATTCCTGTGGACCATGGCGATTCCTCCTCCTGGTTTGTTGGTGCAGTCCTTGCGGGTGATCTTGTAGCGGTCCGGGATGGCTATGGCAATGTCGGGTGCCGAGGAGGGGTTCATCCAGGTCTCCGTCAGGAAGGCGACGTCCGGGGAGGATGAGTCAAGTAGGTCCCAGAGTTTGATGGCGTCCTTGTGGACGGAGCAGGTGTTGAGTAGTATGCATCTGAGATGGTTGTGACCTGCCCTGGTGGGTGGTGAAGCTGCAGCTTCGGCAGGAGAAGGGTCCGTGGGTGTGCTTCGGGTGGGCCTGGAAGCAGGTGGATGATTGGCCGGCGTTGAGTTTGTGGAGGCTGTGGCATCATAGCGGCATCAGGTGTCGTGGTGCTTGCGGGGGCCAGTGGGTCTGGTGCTGGGCATGGTCCAGGCATGGACGGGCGCAGACGGGCACGCTGCTGGCGTGCCAGTGGCCGCCATTAAGAAGGGGAGGTGGGAGGGAGGAGTAGCTGGGAGGCGGGTACGGGAGCAAATGAGCGAGCGAGGGGGGTGGGGCCGCAGGGGACGCAGCGGTGGGAAAGTGAGGTGGCAGAAGGCCAACAGTAAAAGAGAGGCCATGGAAAGAAGAGAGAAGAAATGGCAAAAATAGGCAGGATAGAATAGAGATACAAGGCAAAGAAGGCAAAATAAAAAGGCAAAAAACGGCAACCAGGAAAATATAGAAGCAACACAGGTGGCTCGAACTCGCGGTAGCAGCGAGGGTGGGAGCACGGGCACAGTAAGGTGGAGCTGTGTGGCGTGGAGAGCGACCTGCCTGGGACAGGGTCAAGGGTCAAGCATTGATGAAAAAGACTCGGACTAGGACGCTAGTTTTAGAGGAGAACAAATGGCCAGTGGTACTCTAAAGACTGCAGTTACAATAGTGTGTGGAATGCCACAAATAATCACAGACAGCAAGCAAAGGTCTGGTGATATACCTCTCGGGCACCTGATGAAGATGTGTCAGGAATGACATGGAAACGAACCTCACAGGACCATGCCTGTCTCTTTCATCTCCACCAGAAGAAACTATTAATATCTGCTTGCAATGTTGTTCTTGTTGATTGGGTTGGGGGGACAGATGCGTCGGGTATTGAGGAGGATAGTTCAAGATCCTCAGCATGAGGAGGTTGGGTGGGGGGTTTGGGGAGTAATGGTTACTGTTAGAGGCACACTGAGCCATCATAGATGGGATTTGAGGACACCAGACAATGATTGACACACAAGACAATGGCCACAACACATTTTAAATCCCTTAAGGTTCTTTCCTGGAATAGTAATGGCCTGGGCAGCAAGTTGAAGGGAGGTGCAAAGTGCAAATACTTGGCAAGACAGAACCCCCATATAATCTTCCTGCAAGAAACACACCTCATGGGAAACATCTGTAAGGTGTTGAAACACGGCAGGTATCACCTGCTAGCACATGTGGGTTTCTCATCTGGATCCAGGGGTGTATGCTTAGTGGTCTGCCTGTCCCTGTTCCTGTCCCTACAGGTGTCCCAGACACAGGCTGCAGTGAGAGGGCAGTGGAACGGGGTGAGCCTGACACTCACCTCCTGGTAATTTCCCCTTCTGGCCTACAGATCGAGGGGTTGGAAAAATGGGAACCTGGGTGGCGAAGGTGCCGGAAGACTTACTCCTAATAGGTGGAGACCTCAAACTCACCCATCATAGTGACTTGGAGAGGATGATGATGTCTAGGGTGAGGCCTAAATAGAATCATGACTGGAATGCTTCCTAGAAACTATGGGGCTAGCATTATTGTGGTGACAGGAATGTACGGGGACGCAAAATGTACGTACAACTCCACCAATATGAACACAATGTAGGGTTTGGGTGCACCACCATCCTTCCATAGGGCATCTGTGACCACTCACCACTGACAACATACCTATAAACAGACATCCAGGGTGCAAGGGGGAAGGGGAAGATGGATCTGTGGGACCTGACCAACTGGAATTCTAGGAAGCTAAAGCTGAGTCCACAGATCTATACTTTAATTGAGACAATTGGAGGCTGAATACTTGACTAATCCCACCCCTAGCCAGTGAGCAAGATGATGCGGTGTTGTAAGGTTCAACAGGGCCCAAGCAGAAAATCACAATTTTGGTTACACGTTTAAACTGACATCTTTTCTAAACTGTAACCTTCTACATGCTTTGCACGTACATGATGGCATACTAAAGTATTTTGCAGGCAGTAAATTTTTTTGTAGGCATATCATCAAGTTGCATAGCACACTCAGTCCAATGCTAGGAAAATTGCACACTATGCACCTGTCCTTGGTTGTCTAGCTGGAGACAGCTCCAAGTCGCCAGACAAACAGACACATCAGTGCTGCACCTCTGACACAGTTTGATTGCACAGTGAGTTTATTATATAAACTACCACTGAGCTAAATGTGCCAGAGGAGCACTTCTCTGAATTATCCTGGAATTTATTTATTTATTTATTTATTTTTCACATTTATAAAGCGCACTGTTACCCGGAGGTGTCCTGGCGCTGATTGTCAAAGAGTGTGTGTGCAGAGGGATTAATGTGTGAAGAGCCACGTCTTCAGTGCTCTCCTAAAGGACAGGAGGTCCGGCAATAGTCTGAGGTTCAGCGGCAGAGCGTTCCATGCCTTTGCTGCACCCAGGGAAAAGCTCCTACCTCCCCAGCGAGCTTTCCTAACTCTGGGGACAACAACAAAGCCCTGCTCAGCTGATGTCAGCAATCTTGTCGGTCTGTACCATTGGAAAAGTCGGGTCATGCAGTGGGGCCCTAGGCCATACAGAGCCTTAAAAGTTACGCATAGTGATTTGAAAATAATTCTTTTACGAACTGGTAGCCAATGTAGCTTCACCAGATCCCGTGACACCGAGGCAAATTTAGGTGTGCCTGTGATCAGGCGGGCTGCTGCATTCTGCAGAGTTTGAAGTTTATTGAGGAATGCTTTCCCTGTGACTGAGATGCAGCCCTAATGACTTCAATCTCTATCCTGCAAAGTACGACGGCCTGGTCTACACTAGACTGTCTTCCTGATACATCACACACAGGCATGGGGAGTTTGGTTGTCCCAAGAGATCTGTCAGAGGGTATTTTCACTATGCTCTTGATAGTGTAGGTAGTATTAGGTAGGAGTATAAGTATATGTATTGTCATACATTTACATAATCACACAATATTGTTATAATGGTTGAATTGTTTACCTTCTTCACTGGTCTTGTAATGCTGGTAACAATGCTTTGTTGTCTTGTGCTAATAATTGCAGCTCATGTTTTTTACACAAGAATTTAATTGCTTCAATTGATTTTTGAAAAGCAAATTTGTACACTTCTTGTGTCTCCCTCTGGGCATTGCTAGGTGATAACGAAAGGGTATATCTGTTTTCATGATTTCCCTGAGGAATTAGAGTGGTCATGTTCTGAGGTTGTAGATACCATCTGGTACCCTGTTATGGTTAGGGTTTCGGATGGGGCACTGTGAGCTACATAGAGATTGGGGCAACATACTCTGATAGTATGAGTGGACTCAGTTCCCTTAATCTGTCACTTATGTTGTCCGTGTACACTTGTCTCGTAGGATCCATATGGCATGGCTCCACCAACATTCTACATCAGTTACTTATTTAATGGGTCTCCTGAGCAGTTCTTTTGTGTGACCAGAGCCCCTAGTCACCTTATATGGAGACGTCTGTGGTGTTAGGGATTTATTCTCCTCAACTAAATAGGAAACCCCTATTTTTGTCTGTAAGTTGTTCAAGCTTAAACCTCTAAAAGGATTGCTCCACCATAGTTATTCCCTTCTTTGAATTCCATTAATAAAATATGGTGCAAGTGCCATTGGTCCTTCCACTTAATTGCAGACATTCAGTAACATAAATGTTACAACATCAAGGGCTCCCTCTCACAGAGGGACATGTTACTTTTATGAACCTGGTCAAAAGCCACAAAAGAACAGTATACACTTAGGAACACCGAGGCCTTGTCATCTGTGTTCCTGCGTGTACTGTGCAAATTTGAATGAATGATTACCAGATTAGTGCCGTCTGGGACTGCAAGTCCCGGAAAACCTCCAGGGCACTTTCCAGCTTGTCGCCAAAATCCCGCAATCAGGTATAAAAGACTCCACCCTCGGATTGTCAGATGCTTGACAATCCGAATCGGCGTCAGATACTGTAGTTACCTGACACTTCATCCCTGAAGAGCGAGACAAGTGGCGCTACACCGTGACTTCTCCTCCCGCCTGAACTCTGGAGAACGAACCGACACTAGGGGGCATATCAACAACAACCAGCGATAATTATCTCTAAGCACACTTAGCGCTAGGATAATTAGCGCCGGCTAGCGTGAATTTTTATCGCTGAGATAGCGTGCTATCAGCAACGCTTATCTCAATAGCGATAAAAATCCTCACGCTAACAGGCTAACGTGAGATTATCGCTGGAAACCCAGCGATAATCTCACGTTACCTTGTTGATAGGGACAGGCAAACTTAGCCATGATATCCTCCTTCCATAGGATATCATGGCTAAGTCTGAAAAATACCAGACGTAAAAAAGCAGCGTTAACCGCGGTTAGCGCTGCTTTTTTTGTCTCTAACAGGGTTAGCGACATTCTTCATAATAGGAGAAATGTCGCTTAGCGACATTTCTCCTATTATTTTACTCTGGAACGCCCCCTTTGCATCTCATTAGAGATGCAAGGGGAAGCGTAGAGTAAAAGGGTGCTAACATGCAAATTTGCATGTTAGCACCCTGTTGTTGATAGGGCGCTAGTTTTATCTCTCCTTTTTTGGCTTTTAAAGCCAAAAAAGCAGAGATAAAGCCCTTGTTAATATGCCCCTAGGCTTCTTTGCTCCCAGAGACGCAACGTCTTTTCAGCCATTTGTCAAGGTGCACGCTCATAAGAGCGGAGCATCTAATTTCCCTTTCTGTTGTTTTTGCTCACCTTTGTTGTTAGCCCCTATTCCTTCACTACATTCTTTGGCAGTTCTTTTAAACGCACAGGAGCGCGAATAATTCCTTTGATGATTTTGCGGGCAGTTATGTATCGCACAGGAGCGCGATCCTTTTCTATGATGCTTATGCGGGTATTGTCTGAAACGCGCAGGAGCGCAAACCTTTCTCAGAAATTTTCTATGCTCATTGCTTCATGCTCCAGAGAGCGAGCCGGCTGGAGGGTGATTTCCGTCTACACCGTGGCAAGGTGCTTGGAGTCACACCACAGCTAAGTACTATTGGTTCCTGTTTTCTTTATATAATGAAGCATTGATTTTCTCCTGCCCTTTGTATTTTTGGTGGTCTCTAAAAGACTGTTCCTTTACACTGCTTTTGCCCTTATCAAGACTCTGTCCCTTTGGAAGAACTAATATTGCTCTCTATCCCATGGTGAATTGCTGTGTGTGAGGAATGTATGTATGTCTCCTTAATTGGCACATACTGACACACTGAGATTGAAAGCACACTGTTTATACATGTGTTTTCTTTTTTCTTACTGCAGAGCACATTTGCCAGACTACCTGTCCCAGAGAGAATAGGACCATGTCTTCCTTACCTCAGTGGACGATGCTGTCAACTCCTTCACAGCTGTTTCTTTCTTTGTTATTTTATACTTTTCTTTTTCATTTCCCACAAGTGGTGTCGTTTGAAAAAGAGCTATGCATCATTCACTCACAGGAGACCCCATCAGGAGGAAAAGGTTAACTAGCCTCGTACATCGCCCCTGCTGGTCGCTTGAATCAGGTTAGTGGTATATCAATCTAACTACCTGACAGTTACCTTTGTGGTAAACTCATAAAGCGTAAAAAACAGAGCTATTCTAATAATGGGTCACATTTCCTGCAGCAGATGCCAATACACAAACATTTCACACATACCCTGAAGCTGTAGCACCAGGACAATACAGAGCCTATATGAATATTTAGAAATACCATTAACATTTCAGAACATATAACTTGGGTCCAAGGTGCACTCCCACATGTACTAAACAATATAAGACTGGTTCCCCTCAGTAATGACAGAGCGACCTGGCCAGGTCTAGCCAGCTATACACCATACCCAACATTAGGTCTGTTAACAACTGTAGAGCTCAGTGCTCTATATCTCAGGTCTAGTAAGACTATACCGACGTGTAACACCGTTCGTTATGCGAGCCAAAACAGCAACTAACTCCAGTAAGGACTGTTCAAGCTGGGCAGCCACATATATCCGTGCCTGTAATTAGTCCAATTACCATCAACGCAATTATAGGTAAGGGTCCCACCAGACTAAAAGAAATTCCATTCTGAATTGCATAAAAAATAAACCAACTTGAAGCAGTATTTCCCTATACGAGTCTCCAAGATAAACATAGATTTATCACAGTGGGCCAACTACTACAGATGGTACCCCTGGCAATTGAGTGTGCCACCTGGGGCACAGTTTTTGCTACCATATATACCATAACACATGGTACACCATCAAAAGCTGTTTTGCCTGAAATGCTAAATTAGATACAAAATGAATATAGGTTTGCCCCTGCCCTGGATTTGGGAATGAAACTTCTTGGCAACAATACCACAGTAGCCTCAATTATTTTAAGTAACATTAAAGGGAAGCAGCAACACTAGAAGTAAGCCAACCCTCGAGCAAGTTCAATTAGTGGACCAAGAGCGCAAATTACCACAAATTATTGCTAAAACCTATACATCTATAGGTTGAGATCATTTGGAAGCCAGTCCAAATAAGCCACAGTGTAAGGGTAATTCTGAAAAGGATAGCTTGAAACAGGCACCTGAGTATTCTACAAAACGGAAAGCTAAATGAAAAACAAAAATCATGGGGTGTTTCACCCCAACCAGAGTCCACTGAAAAGGGATATATAACCTGCGTAACTGTGAAACACTTGAACAACCTGATAGGTATCAGAATGCTGATACGTGTCCTTTTCATTCCTTTCAGGACTTACTCAACAAATGCTCGGAGAGAGGAAGTTGATCAGAGCACAGACAGGAAGAGTATGTGAAAACGAGAAGGTACTCACAGCGCTCATTTGACATCATCATAAAAAAGGAAGAATAACTTCCAGAACAAAAGCCTCAATTCAAAAAAAAGAAAGTGGCATGTATTTTGGTTAAATATGCCACACATATTGAGGACACTTCTTAAGAACACGGAGTGGGCACTGACACTGCTAGACAGCACAGCAGAAGTCACCATAGTTTGCCAGACTCTTCAAGAGTTTCTGGTGTCAAGAGCAACTAATGATTTCATTCAAGTGGAAACACCAGATCAGCAAATTCGCTCTCCAGACAGATTATTTGATTTGGACATCCCAATTAAGGGTGATATACCTCATATCATTAAAGTAATCACTTTTGGGCTTGTTCAACTTTGGTAGAACATATATAACAAATTATGCCCAACGGGTAAAACCATTTTATGATGTAATTCATCCGTACTTCTCAAGCATACATTAGACACCACAACATACACAAATGCTGCGACCACTGCAAACAGACATGCTTGCATCTAGATACTTACACACATGTGTCAACACATAAAATGTGGTGATCTGCATAATTGTGGGAGCCACTGGATACACATATATTACTTTCAACGAAGGTGATACTGTACTGATTGCATATAAATCACATTTATATTCAAATGCTGAAATGTGTTTTGTACCTACAGAAAAAATACTTGCTGCCCTACTGACAGCTGTTATAAAGGAAAGATTGTTGGCTCAGGGGAAACGCATAATTGTGGCTACTTCCATTCCATCCTTAGAGGCTGTCACAAACACAGTGTTCCAAATGTGAAAGCCTTACATCCTAGATGGATATAGTGGGCCACCTCCTTAACCACTACTGATGTAGACCATATATTTGCCACACACCACAAACACAAACATTCCTCCAACATGAACAAGAATACCCTGTGCCCAGTGACATTTCTCCTCTTGACCAGTATGACTTCATAGTCTATACTGATGTCTCAGCCAAGCCTGCTGTTGGAAATAAACTGCAATACTCCGCCGCTTGTGCAGTAGTATGTGGATTCATGAGGAAAGGAGAATTCCGCCCTCAAACTAATCCTGAATTCAGCACACTCATAGTGAGTGATTCATATTAATGTGTACAGTCTTTTAATGAGCATCTATGTTATTGGCGGTTGAATGGATTCAGAGACTCAAAGGGGAATGGAATCAACCATAAACTTATTTGGGGAAAGGCAGCACATCTAAAAGAATGGTTGCCATGGGCGCATGTAATTCATACATTGAGTCACCAACGTATTGGAATATACGTTGCAGAGAATTCATTGGATGATGATGCCGCAAAAGCAGCTGTTGAGACTGCTGTGGTAGCTGCAACTACTCATTCTCATAAAGAGTGGATGAAGACATCATGGTAGCTGTCAATGCTTCACCCACTGTCATTACCTAGAACATTTCCAGCAAAATACTTCTACCTGCTGAGTGTCCAAAACATACCTTTTGCTCATGTTCCTGCAGCAGGGGATTAAGTCATACCAAATTCAGACCACAGGCTAGAATTATTCAAAGCTGCTCATAAGGGGTTAGCATCTGCCCGTGTTGGTGTGGCAGCTACAGTTTCATTACTACAGCAATGCTATTGGTGGTTTGGTCTATAAAAACATGCACTTAGCTGTGACATTTGTCAGCAAACTAAAAGTTCCACTGCAGCTCGCTGCCATTATCAAGCCAGGGCAAGGACTCATGCGTGCAGCCTAGTGGATTTCATTAATGACATAAGGCACCCAGAATGCAAGGGAAGTGAGCAACTCCTTATATGTTATGTTGTTTTTATAGCACACAACAAAATGTAAATGCCAGTAATTAAACGGTACAAATATTTCAGAATATATCAGACGTAGGAAAGCACAAATAATTTTCTTTTTTTTAGAATTCTGGTGTGGCAGAAACAAATATTTTAATCCGATAAAAAAAATTAATACACTAGGTGCTGCCGATCTCCACACATTATCATTTGGGCGCTGTATACTTTTATCAGTATGTCCAAATGTAATGGCAATTTCAATTGAAAATGGTTTGTCTGTAATGGCAGTGCGCTACCACATCATGCATACAATGCCATTCCACACTACAACACTCTACTCCACTCAGGGGCATATGTATCAAGCCCTTTTCCCATTCGCAAATGGGCCGATTCTCAGAATCGGCCCGTTTGCAAACGGGAAAAGGTCTTTTGGGATGTATCATCCAAAAAGGGCATTGCAAATTAGAGAATTGCTAAATTTGCGATTCTCTATTTTGCGATTGCATTTAAGGAATTGCAAATTGCGATTCCTTAAATGCAATGTATGAAGCACAGAAAAAGTGCGATTTGGCCTTAAGGAATCGCAAATTACCACCAACTTCAAGTTGGTGGTAATTTACGATTTCTTTGAAAAACGCACTTTTTTGCATTTTTCAAAGTGCCATGTGGTGCACATACATGCGCTTAGGGCATGTATGTGCGCCACATGTGCACACCTACATATTTCAGGGGTGCAACAGGGTGTCCTTTTAACACTTTGGCACCCTTGAAATTGCATTCTCATTTTGCGATTCTCTAATTGTGAATCACAAATTGAGAATGTCTTCTCATTCATTCCTATGGGCCTCCTAGCCCATAGGAATGAATGGGAAGGTATTCCTTAATTGCGATGCACAATTTGCTAATCGCAATTAAAGAATGCCTAGGAATCGCAAAATATTTGCAAATTTTTTATTACATCCCGTTTTGCGATTCTCAAATAGCTATTCCCTAAAAATCGCTATTTGAGAATCGCAATAACGGTATTTGATACATACGCCCCTCAGTCACTCCACGACCCTCTACTCCACTCTATGCCACTCTACCCCACTCTGTTCTATGGCACTTCACTTTATACCACTACACTCTATGACAATCTACTTTACTCCACTCTACTCCATGACACTCCACTCTACGAAATGGCACTCCCCTCTACACCACTCCACTAAATGCCATTCCACAACACTTTACTCCACTCCACACAACTCCACTTCACCCTGTGAGACTCCACGCTATGACACTCTACTCTATGGCACTCCACTCTATGATACTCCACATTATGAAACACCAATCTATGCCACTCCACTCTGACCACTACTACACTCTAATCCATTACAATCTACAACACCCTACTCCACTCTATGCCACTCCTCTCTACAACACTCAAATCCACTCTATGCCACTCCACTCTACGACACGCTGTGCCACTCTAAGCCCCTCCACTCTACCTTAGTCTACTCCACTCTATGCCACTCCAGACCACTTCACTCTATACCGTTCCACTCTAAGTCACTCTACTCTACTCTATAACACTCCACTCTACGCCACGCCACTCTATGCCACTCCTCTACACCACTCCTCTTTATAACACTCCACTCTACGCCACTCCAACACACTCCACTCTGATTTACGCCACTCCATTCTACAACACTCCACTCAGCGCCACTGCACTCTACGTCACTCCACTAAACTACACTACACTCCTTGCCACTCCACTCTAGGACACTCTACACTACTTTACTTTAAGACTCTCCCCTCTAGGAAATTCAACTCTTCTCTACTGCACTCGACTCTAATGGCACTTCACACTACAACACTCTACGACACTCTACGACACGACACTCCACACTCTATCACACTCTACAGCACTCTATGCCACTTCACTCTACGACACTCTATGCTACTCTATGCTGCTCCACTCTACTCCACTTTATGCCACTCCACCACACTTTACTCTACGCCACTCTATTCCAATCTATTCCTTCTACTCTACGCCACTCTGCACCACTCTATGACACACCTCTCCACTCTAAGCCACACCACTCTGACACTCTACTCGACAATACTCTACGTCACTCCATGTCACTTTACTCCACTCTATGGCACTCTACTCTGTTCCATTCCACTGTACGACACTCCACTCTGCGACACACTAGTCTACTCTACCTCACTCCACTCTATGCCACTCCACTTTACGCCACTCCACTCTACTCCACTCCACTCTACGCCACTCCACAACACTCTACTACACTCTTCGACACACCACTCTACGACATTCTACTCCATTCTATGCCATTCTGTCATCACAACTTGATCCTTCATCAATGCCTGCCACTATGTGTACTATTTGTGGCTGCATGTGTGTTTGTATGTAGGAAGTGGCATTTTGTGTATGGATGTGTATGTGTGGAACTGTGTATGTTATCTATATTTATATATCTCTTCACCCATTTGTTTGTCTGTGTACGGGAGGTGTCTATGTTTTGTGAGCCAGAAATCCTGGGCACCCTGCTTGGCATGTTTACATGTGTGCACTAGGCATGTTTACACGTGTGTCTATTGGTCTCTGTTCATAGCTCTCTTTATACTTTTTGACCTCCTGTGTACATTTGTATCTGTCTGTCTATGATCTGTAAGTAGGGTTCCCACCAGGTCGGTTTTACACCGGCACCACCGTTATTTTAATGTCGGTCTGGCATAAAATTAAGCAAAATCATCTATAAAGTCGGTACTTATAGTCAATATCTCTACATACTTCAAACAGCAAATATATATAGAAAGGTCTTCTAAATGTGTACTAGAGCTGGGTCTTCTAAATGCGTTCTAGTGTTAGGTTACCGACCCCTGACTGATAATTAAAGTAAACAAAGGTAGACAATTCGTTTTACAAATGAATATATACGATTTTCTTTCAAGTCCTATTTAATATCAAGTCCAGGCCTTATGCAGGCTCTTAAAACAACAACAGATCCTCGTTGTTTCTCTCTTGGAAGGGTGGCAACCCTATCTATGAGTGTGCATGTCTATCTGCGGGTCAAGGTGCCATGGGTCTGTGTGATATATGCTTTTTTCTGCATGTGTGTAAGACCCACATGTGAATGAGTACGTCAGGTGGATGTGTGTCTCTCTCAACATTTTAGCACGCTTTTACTTTTTTTTCGAGAACCTATTGCTCTACTTGTGCTTGTTTTGAACTGGTGCAAACCATCCTTGGCTAAAAGGAGTTAATAGTTCCTGATTGTCTCTGTGAACCTCTGTTTTCCTGTTTTTTTCTATTTAGGAAAATACCATTTGGAACCCTGTAAAGTCATATATTTGCAACCTGTTTTATGTATTATCTGCAGCATCCCAATAAAAGGTACCATCACCTTCACAGTATCCATTTTCTCATGAACCAACAAATCCCTCAGACCATTGCCTATCTGTAAGGTGAGAAACGCTTTATTACACCTGTTTTTCGTGTATCCAAGAACAATTAGCTTGTAGTTTGCGCGCGTAAATTACCATTGTTAAAGAGATCAGTGACGGGACAACTGGCGCAATCATCGCAAGCCCTGTGCCCACTCCGATTTGTAAAGTGGTATGGCCCGCGCCTCCCTGGAGTTCCCTGCGAATGGTTCGGCCAGGGGTGTAGACTGCATTCCTCAGCCATGCAGCATGAGAGATCCCTGGGTGAGCAGGGCTGCCTTGGGCTTTGTCTGAGCTGTTCCGTGCTGTGCTCCGAGAGTCACTGCGCTCACATGAGCCTGCCGATGCGGTGGCTGGTCCTGGACATGTGCAGGGAGACAGCAGCAGCAGCAAAGTCAGTGACCTTTGGTAACAAGCGCACAAGGGGAGAATGCCGGAGTGTGTGTCTGCGTATGCGTGTGTCCTCGGGATGCAGTGCGTCCTTTCGTAGACCTGGCTAATCTATCTCTGAGGCTGCCTGTCCTCCAGTTTAATGTGTATTGTTTTATTTAAAAACAGTCTCTGTATCAGGAAAACCTTTAGCCAGTAAGAGAATTCGCCTCTTCGTAAGGAGGTGATGTACCATGATTGTTTTCGTCTTGTACACGGATACGTTTATCCTGTGCACAACCAGGGTGCTTCATTGAGCAGTGTCGTGCAGAACCTCGATGCACACATTCTATAGAAAAAGGCAGAATTGTATGTTTTTAGAGTGGATGGTTATTTGTGGACATCATATAAGCTAAACAAGGCAGCTCCCTTGACCTCAACCCCAGGTCCAGCTGCTACCTCTGCATCATGTTGCTTTTCGCATCGCATTGACACTTTTAATTTGTTTTTGATTGGGGCAATTTCAAATAAACTGATTTTGTTTTTAAGGATGTTTTTGTGGATCACATTAGGTCATTTAAGTGCTTTTTCAGTTGTTGTTGACTTTGGGCACACGAGGCATGAGAACGGTGCCCAGCTTCATCACTTGTAAATTGTGTGATACTGGGCACATAACTTTCAGAGCCTTCACCTCAATTATCTTGTGTGGGTATTTACGTTGGACAGTGGGAAGCAGAGCAGGGCAGTGTTTGGTGTTCGTGTGTGTTTGGGGAGTGGCCCTGGGGGGCTTTGCGGGGTGGGGGGAGGTGTTGATAGGGGGAATTAGGCGAGCCTGTCGCTTTCAGTGTCTTTTGGGAGTACTGAATACAGTCCCAAATGTGGACCCCACCCGGCTTCTTAAACTGCATTATCTGACCCTGTACATTTACTGTAACAATCTCAAAGAGAGCAATTTTGTTCCATGTTGCAGTGCTGCCTTATTTGGTATCCTCGCATGCTGGATGAGCGAGTTTCTGCAATCCCAGAAGCCCTTTTCTTTGCCTGCACACCAGCAATGTTTAATAAGTTGGTTTTAGATGGTATTACTTATGCGTCCATGCACTAACATCGTAAAATAGCTCAGGGGATGTATTACCTGTCGGCTGCACATATCCCGTCTAACCTGCAAACCCCAGCGCTCTTCATCATTCTGCAGTTGATAAAGGAAGCGTCATTTATCGATTGACAGGGACACTGGAATTATGTGGCAGGAGAGGACCAAATTATGTGGCAGGGTTGATTAAATTATGTGGCCAGAAATGGCAAAATATGTAGTGTATGGATGCACATTTTGTGATATTATCACTTCATTATTTTGTCTTTTTTACCAGTCTGAGCATAGGTTTCGCCTTATGAATGCTAGTTTAGCACCTAAATACAGCATTGAGCTACTGAAAGGTTACAAGTCATTCTTGCGACGGGCATTTCTGCGTTTTTAGTAACTTTTGATCAGTTTGAGCTAGAAACCTTTTTTGTTTAGTTAAAATCTGACAATTATGCAGCAGGTGACGGCTAATATGGCAAATCTATAATTAAGTGGAAAATCAAGTAAAGCCCGCTAGTCATTTTGTAACAGTAACTTGATTTATTCACTTCGAAGTGGCAAGGCCCTGGCAGTGAGTGCTTTAGTTATATTGTGTTGTGGCTTCTCACTGGCCCACGTGTGCCTTGCAATTAAATCTAGAGCTTAAGCTGTATTTTCCTATGCATAGGATGATGTTGTTATCCTTTTTGATAGTCAGAAATCAGAACCCCAGCAGCCTCCCTCTTTGATTCTCGGAAGATGCCATGAAAGTTAGGAAGCAGTCCAAGAAGTGTAAAAGGCACTTTAATGACTAGACCTGGAGGGAGGGTCTGATCTGAACCGTGGAGTTGTGACACCACAGGTGCAGAGGCACTGCATAGGCAACCCCCCACACAGCCACCCCCGATCCAAGGATGCTGCCTTCTGTGGATTGGTCCATCCCACAGCAAGTCACAAAGCCTCCCAGGGGGCACCCAATAGGCAGCTGCCAGGCTGCCCCAAGTCACGTGATACCTCCATCCAATCCTAGCTATTATTTTCAGCTGCACTTCTGAAGCTGTCACTAAACACTGACACCGTTATCCTAACATAGAGGTGTCTGCATGAGGGCTTTCCTTCAAGGAGTATGTTAAAAGAGCCTAAAAACACAGGTGTTGACGGTTTTAACAGCTATGGTTACCCACTAGAGTTGGACAAGGAAGCACATTGGTAACCAGTGCAGGTTACAGTAGGTGGCAGGTACTCCTTTAAAGGGTTGTATGTCACGAAATCGGTATACAATATTCCAACATTATTGACTACCAATATATAATCAAGGCAGGCATATATAGATTAACTATCCTTAAATCCATTTCTAGTTACCTTTTTGATTTGTTGGTGGTCGATATTTGGCGACAGCATAAGTCCAGGTGAATACTAAAATTTCAATAAAGTATTAACACATTGTTTAAAGCAAGAGCCTGGTCTAAGGCTCAAAGCTGCTGTGTTCTACATTAGATGGAGCCTCCTACTCAGAGATAGCATAAAAAAAGATGATGGATGGAATGCTTGAAGTATTGTCAGTTGCTAACAACTGCTTGGGGACTCATTCCATTCCATCATTTTTTGCCCACCATTCCACTCTTAAACGAGGTCCGCCTTATGCAAATCTGTACTGACCCTGCTCCTTATGGGAAAATACCCATCCTGAACTGCCAGACGAGGCCTCCTTCAGAAGGAAACGCGAGCTACCTAGGCCGGTTTTGGCCTACTGGCGCCGGATCAGTAGGGTGCAGCTCAAGTCCCATGGCTTAATCAGAGGTGGCATGGTGTGAAAACCCCACTCTGACAGTCAGTAGGGCAGGTATTTTCAGGCTGAGTTCATTGAGCCGCACTCATCCTGTAAGGTGATATGTGGCTATTGGTGATCCTGACCATCAGCTCTGTGGCTCTTGCTGGCCATCTTGGTTACAGAGGACATAACGTTCCTGAATACTATCTGGGGAGGGGGACATTTCTGGATATGAGACATAGATGTGAATGTTCAAGCTACTTTTACATTCTTTGGAAAATATCTCCAAAGGCACCTTGTATGCACTATGCACATGTGTCCCTGGGAACACTGAAGTGGGCAGTATTCACTGGACCAGTGGGTCTTGCTCACTTCATTTTAGTGACACATGGGAACTCCTGGCCCACCACTGCGGCCTGCCCTTGAAAAATGAGGCGAGCCACTGTAAGGGCTGATGCTACCGTGTCGCTCAGGTGACAAGAGAAGAGACACTGCCTTTGTCCAGAGCTATTGGAAGGTGAGAAGATCTTACACACACAGACATTCCGGAATCAGTTTCCTTCGAGTAGTTTCCAAGGTTAACTGAGGAACATGGCAGAACCTCCTTCTCTGGAGAGTAGCTCACTATCTAGAAGGACATCATCTTCTCCGGCATAGTATGCAAATACCCTTGGTGTCTGTTGATTGCACCATTAGTACATGTGCCATGCTGGCAAACAGCATGACCTAACCCGCTGTGCCTTCCCCTTTACCTCTCACCTCCTCACATTAAAGTGGTCCAGGAAAGGGTCTAAGAGCTGTACAAGCAACTAACTTGAGAATGCATAATTCCACCTTCCTCCTTCTCCCTACTGTTAGCACTCAGCAGTATGGAGCTAAGGGTGGCGTGAGCGTATCCACCATGACAAGATGAAAAAAGACTTCTTCATGCTTACCGGTACACCACTTGTGCTAAACCCACAGGCACACATTCAGAGCTGTCTCTTTGGCTTCCTTCTCTAAGATTCTGAGAGGGAAAATATGTTAACAAGGACCAGGAGTTCACAAGGCCATACTGCTCCTCTGAACACTTCTTTCCCTATTCTATAAGTGAATGTTCTGCCGGTCATGTAAGGATATTTGGCATCATGGGTGTCCCTCTTACCCTAGCAAAAGTGTTGTATTTAGGCCTGACGTTACACAAGACCTTTTGATTGAAGTGCAAAAAGCTTTATATAATATTCTTACTTTTAAAGGGCTCTCAGCAAGCCCTGTTCCTCCATTGGCCTTTTGTTGTGTCATGTGCAATATTTGTTCAGCCCACTACAGCATACACCATAGGTTAGCCCACTTGCATCACTGGCTAACTTCACTGTGAGTGATGGCTTTATTTCTTACACAAAGCCCACATCAGTACCAGTGACTATTAGGGCAAAGTGTACTTTTCGACCCCAAAAATATTTTTGCTTTTTCACATTTTTTTTTTTAAATTAAAAAATAATAATTGTGAGGGCCCGGCAGCTCCCAGAACAATGTTTTATAACAAATAATGACAACACAAAACACGCATTGTCAAATCAAAAAGGTTGTCAGCCAGTGCCAGACCAGACCTATGGGCTTTACTAACAGTTCATATACAGTGCTTTTTGCTGCACCTACTGCTGACATAATAAGGCGTCTGCCTTACCTCACATAAGGATGCCAGCCCTGAACATTTCTCATATTTTCTATTGCTCTGTTTCAAGTTCTTCATTGAAGGATAGATACTGTCCACTTTCTAAACAGGTGTATATATTTCTTAACTTCGTTACTTTAAAGCTTGAACATTTAAGAGTGGTGCCCAGCATCCTCTAAAGTATATTTTGCCTAACATTGTAGTGCAGACCATTACCACTTAAGCAAACACATCTCTGTTGCACATCTAAAGAGGTCTCTCTTTTAGCTACTGTGTTAGGCAACACTGTTGTTGTCATGTTTATGCATTTTTTAGGTTAACTTCTGTTTTGCAGACTGCGGCCCCTGTAAAAATTGGAGACCCGCCCCCTTTAAACTCTGACTTATCTGTTTTCTGCTACCCCTGATTCACATTTCAAATGTGCTAGTGCTACCCATTTAACAAAGGGCAGAACGATGGCTCAATGGCCTCTGGCAGTCAGTTACCTGATGGGTAGAACTCTCATGGGTAGAACTGACAAATAATTCCTCTTTGCCTGTTGGAGGCTTGTCCATTCAGAGATGTCAGTAGTTCACCCAGTGCCACGGGGAGTCACACAATATGGGAGCGCATCACACGGTCTCCCGATGAAGAGCCCGTATTAGGCAGTGAGCACCTGGTGAGCTGAAACCCCGGGTTTGTCATTACAGATTCTTCAAAGTCAGAGGCTAATTTACAATCTCACCGTGTACACAAGAGGCCGCTTCATAAGTCTTCTCCTTTTGTGGGGAGGGTGGGAGTGGCTGCTGTGGCAGGGCCTGGATTTGCCGCTCTTTCGAGCCCAGCCTCCTCCATGGCTTCTTAGGCATTTATTTACCCCCATGACATCGCCCATTTTGCAAGCCCTGCCCCCCCCCCAGAGCCCCTCATCGTTTTTCACTCCAAGTTTTTCCTAAAAAATCAGCAGGTTTGCCGATTCATCACAGTAAATTAATCTATCGTGCGTTTGTGTCTGTTATGACATTGATGTCTGGGAATGTGCAAGGACGTTCTCCCCTAGAGCTACATTATGTCATGGAGCAAGAACAGGAATGACCCACTCTCACCAAAGGATATCCATTCTTGATGAGATTCAGGTCACCTATCCTCTCACCTCCAACCATCCTTTCCATGCAGTTTCATACCAGTGATCAAAGGGATGGTCACACAGCGAAGGGACCGGTGACCACTTCCTTCTCTTCTTCTAGAATCTTCCTTAAGAACACTATATTCTGACAGTGCTGTTGTTGCTTGCCCCTCCTGCGACAAGTAGTTTGGGGACTCATAGAATCTCAGCACTTATAGCCTATTATCATGAGTCCCTATTATCGGTCTGTTATGCGCCCTACTCCCTTTACTTATCAATATTGGGCACATTGGTAATTTGGGTGGGAAGGCGGGAGGTGAGCTAGAGGGGCGAGGATTTTGAGATGTACCCCCCAAAATGAGAAATTAATGGATCAGTCAGGAAAACGGCACCCAGTTCCCCCATTTTGTCCCTGAATTTTGCACAGACATATAGCGGCCTATTAGGATGGCGGGCGGACTTTAGTCCGCCCGCCACCCTAGCTGTGCTGGGACCGGCCGCCAGTGGTGCGGTGGTCCCGCACCTGCAATTAGGATACCACCGTGGCAGTGGCATCCTACATGCCCAGCATTGTGGCGGGCGGTGCTCACAGCACCGCCCGCCACAATGCTGGGAATGCACGTTGTGCATTGTCATGCACAAGGTGACAGGCACCGCGTGGTGCCTGCCACCTTGTCTGTGACAATGAAGGGGGGTACCATAGGTACCCCTCATGTGCACCCCCCACCACTCCAATACCCTGGGGGCCAGCAACGGGCCCCCGAAAGCAAAATCTGCATGAGTGGCGGCAACACCGCCACGGAAAGGCTGCCTCCCGCTGCCTTCCTAATATGAATGGCGGTGTCTAGCAGACACCGCCACCATATCAGGCCCCTTTTCCGCCCGGTCACCTGTGTGACCGACGGAAAACCGGCGGACGGTCTTTCCGTCCACCAGGGTCCCCCCCGCCATACTAATATGGCGGGGGGAAATGGGTGGCGGGCGGGGTATGATGTAGTGCGGATCGCCACCGCTCACATGGTAGTGGCGATCCGCCCTACATCATAATAGACCCCATAGTCTGGACGAAACACATTGGACCTTCAAGATTACCGTGGAGCTCAGAATTCTGATGGGAGGGGTGACTCCATTTAACTGCCTCACCAGGATTATCAGGTGACTGACAATAAGCCCTCAGTGTGATCATACGTCGTGATAATAACGGCACCTATATTGAGTCAGGAAAGATGGTCGAACCTATATCGCGACTCCCAGGAACCTCATAAAAATATTTTAAGAAGGACGAGGTTCATGAGGCCGTTATGCTTGACTGTATGCAAGTTTTGCGGAAAACAATTCAATCGTTTTGTTCTTTCAAGAAAACGACCAGTAAAGATATTGGTGAAATCATGTATACATTTTTTCATACATGGGTCATGTGCAAACTTGACATTTAACTTAGTTTAAGTGATCTGATAATAAACAAATAAAAAAATAATTATTTTTGATTTTGGGGTGGAGTTGTCCCAAACGCAAATTCCGACAGCATGCATCAGTTCACAGGATAGGCTTTATTTCAGAAGTCCAAATTCATCTACTAACAAACTCAGTAAGATACAGGTATTCCGATTTTATCTTAAAATGCAGTACATTAGGAGTCCAATTACATCAAATCAAATACACAGTGCACCATAATATTTTTTTCCCCAAACAAAACGTGGAAAATAACATGTATCATTATATTCAGTAAAAAAAAAGGACAATTTATAAAGTTATAGATTGATAGCTGGTCATTTAACTGCAGTAGCGGTCCGTGGAGGGAGTTCCGTGGGCGGTGAGGTGGGGCAGGGGAGGGGCAGGGTGGGGAAATGTAAACACCGGAATATGGATGCAGCGCACGCAATGAAATTCGTTTTATTTATTTAAATGTGTACTTACCCCGCTCTGCTCCAGGCGGATATTGATAAAGCCTTCGACTCCCTTAGTTGGACCTACCTGTTCAAGCTGCTTGGGGCGGTAAACTTGGGGCCCCGATTCTTGGCATATACGCGTCTGCTGTATACGGACATCTTGGCGTCGGTTAGGGTGGCGGGCGCCTGTTCCCCTTCGTTTTCGATCAAGCGGGGGACGCGGCAGGGGTGCCCGCTGTCCCCTCTGCTGTTCGCGTTGGCAATCGAGCCATTGGCGGCGTGGTCCCGCTCCGATCCGGTCCTTCGGGGTATGGACTGGCCCTCGGGCCACTCTGATCGTATCGCGCTATATGCCGATGATGTCATCTTCTTTATGGTGGAACCGTGGGCCTCTGGGACCCGGGTGCTTGAGATTCTGCGGGTGTTCGGCGAGACGTCGGGCCTCGTGGCTAACCCGGCTAAGTCCACTCTGTTTCCCCTGTATGGTGACCAGAGAAGCCAGGCTTGGGCCTCTCAATTAGTGCTGGCCCCGGACCATATCAAATACCTAGGAGTGCGGGTCACCCGCACACCGGATCTTGCTTGGACTCTGAATATTGCGCCCCTGCTGACCCAAGTCCGCAATGAAACTAGGGTGTGGTCGCATCTTCCACTCTCCCTCTACGGCCGATGGGCCATTTTCAAGATGGTGACGTTACCGCGTCTCTTGTACCATCTCCAACACTACCCCTTCCAGGTGCTCCAGGCGTGGTTCCGCCAGCTGAATGCACTTTTGAATGAATTCCTCTGGCATGGCGGGCCGGTGAGGGTGGCCTTGGCGACGTGTGTGCAGTCTACCTACTGCGGGGGCATAGCGGTGGCGGACGTTCAGACATACTACAGGGCCGCGCATCTCCTAGTCTTAAATGACTAGTGGTATGCCTCCCCCGCGGATCCAGCCTACGCATTGGACCGGGCCGCATTGGCGGAGAAGCCTCTGCTGCATTTTCTTTATAGCCGTTCCTCGCTGGACCGGTTGCCCCCTGCGTGTGCTACGGTGATCCGGATCTGGCGGCAATCGGTCATCTCTATTGGCTGGCGCGGCAGGCTTACGCGGGCCACCCCATTGTGGCAGGGTACCCTGCTCAAGGAGACGGCAAGTCTGGAGGGCTTTCGCTATTGGGACATGATAGGGATCTCCTCGCTGGGGGATGTAATGAAGGGAGTGTCGCTTAAGTCATTTCAGATGCTGCAGGCCGATTTTGAGCTGCATAAATCCCAGTTTCACCAGTTGCGGCATGCCCTCACACCTAGCATCCAGCACCTAGACACTCTGCCGGAGTTCCACCCGCTAGAGGGTAGACTGTTGATGGGAGACCTCGGGGATCACAAAATTCGCCAGATTTATCAGACTCTGACAACCTTCATGAACACTACCCTAGATAATACCAAGGAGGCGTGGCAGTGCGATATCCCCGCGCTCACGGAGGATGACTGGGCAGACGCTATAGCGGGTCCGCGATATGCTGCGGTGGCCACCAAATACCGCTTCATACAATTCAAATACCTGCACAGGGCGTATTACACCCGGCACCGCCTTTGGCGCATGCACTTAATTGGGTCCCCCACGTGTCTCCGTTGCGGCGATGGGGACGGTACCTTCTTGCACACGGTGTGGGACTGTGGGCGGCTGCGCCCGTTCTGGACGGCGGTTCTGTCCTGCCTGGGTGGGGTGCTGGGTTGGGAGCTTCCCCCCGATCCCTGCCTAACACTGTTGCATTGTACCGAGGAGATAGGGGGCAACATCTATAAGCGACACCTCCTCTTTTTGGGATTGACGCTGGCCAAGCGAGATATTGCCCAGCATTGGAAGTCTTCTGCCCCGCCCCCGGTTCAGCCCTGGAAGAAAGCACTAGATCGCTGCATGTCTGCGGAAGAGGCGGTATTCTTGGCAAGGGGTTGTCCGAGTAAGCATGGTAAAGTCTGGAAGAGATGGGCGCGATCTCGGGGTATTGTGTTGTCTGTGCGGGGGGATGCAGTGCCATTGGACCCAATAGAGAGGCTAATCAGAGCCCCGGTGGGTCCCCCTTTGGGGCCCCGGGCCCTATGCATTGTGGATGGGTAATCGGAATATGGAGCTCATGCGGATAGGAAATATTGCATATCTGTGTTGGACCGTGGGCGGGTGTGATGTGCGGGTGGGGGGGAGGGTTTGGGGGTCTGATGTTCTGCAGACCAGGGGGGGGCTGAACAAGGATGCCACTTCTCACTGTTCTTCTCTTCATCTTGGTACCGTGTATGGGGACAAATTCCCGGGTGTCCTTACAAATGCCAATAAAGTTTGTTGTCAAAAAAACAAAAAATGTGTACTTACCTCCGTTCATCCATATTCCGGTGTTTACATTTTCACACCCTGCCCCTCCCCCGCCCCGCCTTACTGCCCCACGGAACTCCCTCCACGGACCACTACTGATTAACTGTTGATTTTCACTTTTGAGGTTAGGATCATCAGATAGACAAGAGTTTTCTATGATGTCATTTTGGGACTGAGGTGGAAATACCACCTTATTTATTCCCACTCAGCCTGCCATTTTGCATCCTTATCCCATGCTTGGCTTGTCATGTGGAGCAGCTGCGCAGGATTGGAGGGGTTGTGTGAGCGATGCATAGAACAGCTCACCTTCCTCATGCCCCTTTGCCCTAGCTGTACTTTAAAAGAGTTGTGGGGTGGGTGGCAGGGCACCATGAACATATTGTACATGGTGCCCTGCCCCCCACCCTGCCTCCCACCCCCACAACTCTTTGACCATCTCCCACCCCGCCCAGTATTGAGAAAAAGGCCTGACATTCTGCCACTCTTCACCAACACCCTTGTCAGTACTCTTCCCTCACCCTATTGAGAAAGCATATGCCTCCACCATGCTGTATAGCACTTTCCCAGCATATTATGTAACAAGTATTGGTAAAGCCAGCTGGTCTGGCGTTTGTCAGTCTTTTGACTTTGTCCATGCCTATTTTAGGTTGTTATAGTTTGTATTGTTGAGGAGCTTCCGGATACTCACCAACATCTAAGAAACAAGCATTGGTAGAGCCAATAGGTCTCAGCAATAACCAAGCTATTAATTGGCTTTATGTTCTAATTTTTAATTAACATTTTGCAAAATTTCATCACAAGAACAATAATAGCAATAACATCTAATATTTCATAATAGATAGATAATTACATTGAAAGAAAAAGGATAGATATATGCAACAGATATCATTTGTTAATATATAAAATGTATAAATAGATAAATAGCTGAATAATTAAGTAGTTGAATAATCCAATTTTTGAGAAGAATACGAAAGAAAAGAAAGAAGGGGAACATGTGCATATATATAAAAACAAATCACAATATGACAAGATTTTATGGATTAAACCATTACAACTATAACCAAATATTAATATGGTAAGCCACGTCAGAATTCATGGATAAGTACAATGAGAATTGAAATAAAGTGAAGCAAAGTTATTAAATGAATAAATTAGAGGAAAGCAGTTTATGTATATTGTACAGTATACTCTATTAATTGGCTTTGTCAATGTGAATGTCTTTTAGTCATGTTGTCTAGCAGCACAAAGCTGCTGTTCAGCATGGCTGAAAGTTACCGAAAGCCGAGAATCACAGGATGTTGAGCCGACGCTGAGTCTCTTCGTCCCCCCCTCATGTTGAGTTCATTGTCCTACGCCTCCTAACACAAAAAAAACGCTCTGATGTGGCCTATGCTGGCCGCATCATAGTGCTTTTTTCAGTGACCATTTCCATGCTTAACAACAGATGTGCTGCTAAGCAACATGGCTAAAAGACATTCACATTGACAAGGCCAATAGCTCGGGCATTGCAGATATTTATTGGTCATAATAGAAGATCTTTATTGACTGATTAAAACAAATCATTACAATTAGAAAAATAAAGCCATGTGCACAATAATTTATATTTTACAAAGGGAATAGTATATAAAATACCATAAAAAGCCCATAAAACTTTAAGCAATATTGCTACAAATGTTATGATGCTTTGAGAGTAACATGCTGTACTGGGAACATTGATACCATTTATACACATCATACAAAGTAAAGTTTTATATTAAATTCAATATAATAGCATACCATTTAAAGCATTAATACCCCTATTAACATAATTAAGAATCCCAATTCACGAGGCCAATAAAACAATTAAAACCATGATATAATAAACCTAATATTCTTCTTAAAAATGCTTCAGAGCGAACAGGACTTCCCTGCACTGACCCTCAATCGAGTATAAAATGTATCCTATTCTGTAAAGTACCTACGTACTTTATGTTCTAAGTGCTTATTACATAAAGAATAAAGTGACTGCTTGGGTGTCATACCATGGGAGTTTTAAGTCCTGGTTCAGCATTTTATCTAATATGCGAATAAACGTAACAAATTGAGTAGTTAGGCAAGCTGATTGCCCGGAAAAACAACATATTATTGCTTGACGGCAGGTTCTCACCCTCTAGTTAATAAAAGCAGGTTTCAGCTGGGCTTGTCACTCTTTTAGTAAGAATAAACAGATGCACACCATGTATAATAGAGTTTCATTTGGGGCACCACAGAGACGGCAGGTGTTGGATGACCATTTTTGCATCCATATTCGGGTTCCATTTTTTGTTGGATATCTAGCAAATCTTAACCTAAGGAATTGGTCCCTGATAAATGGTTGAAGGTGTGTCAATAGATAAGGCTGAAGCTTTATTTTGTTAAACGAATTGATGACCGACAAGGCATGCTTTTCCCTGCAAGTGCCTTCTTGTCCAACAATAATGATAGAAAATTAGTTGATTGATTTAGTGTCCATTTGAGCGAAGTTTTTCTTATTTCCGAATGACCAAAAGACTGGAGATTAAAGGTCTCTAGACTCTCAGTTAATTAGCTTCTCCAGACCCTTGTATAGTCAATTTTAGTTAGTTCTTGCCAGCCCTTGTTTGCTAGGGTACCGAGTTTGGTAGAATACAGAGGATATAAACTTTTTTTAAATGCTGATTGTCTCACTAGGGTTTGGCTGGTCAAGCCAAATTCCAGATGGACATTAGCATGGCCAATATTTTTCGGAATATTAAAAATAGATTTGAACACTTTAATTTGTAGGCTGTCCAGGAATTTGGAATCTTTACCTCAAAAGATTACTGACCTATAGGCCAAAGAGGGGATCAGCTTTACATTCATGGTTTTTACTAAAAACTCATGACTAGGACATAGAAGCTTATTTTGCAATGTTCTAAAAGCAAGTGTAAGAAATGTAGCCTTAGCTCTTAAAATGTTAAAATAAAGTTTTAAAGATACTCTATCATCAAACGTAATTCCTAAATACCTGTAAGTTTGGACAAATTCAATCACTGACCCATTCACTTTCCATTCTCTCATAATGGTTTTAGA
The DNA here is from genome assembly GCF_964204655.1 of Triturus cristatus. Classification (NCBI taxonomy): domain Eukaryota; kingdom Metazoa; phylum Chordata; class Amphibia; order Caudata; family Salamandridae; genus Triturus; species Triturus cristatus. The sequence goes on along the minus strand of NC_140580.1, from coordinate 706,804,219 downwards.
GTGGCCTAGCGACATTATTTTAGTTTTCTTAATATTCATTTGTAGGCTATAATATAGTTATTAAATGAATCTATTAGGTGTTGTAGGCCTATTGGAGTATGACTAAGTAATATGGTATTGTCAGCGTACGGCAAGTATTTTATGTTGGTACCTGAAATATTTGGCAAGTGAGAATGAACTTTTTGTAAGTGGAGATGTAGATGTGCCATGAATAAATTAAAAAGACATGGAGCTAATACACAACCTGGGGAAAAAAAACATAATTGAAGAAGAATCAGCGACAAAACTGAATGTGTCATTGTGTAATGTAACAGGTGAGCACTTAAAGTGCTCCAATACCATCGGCTTGTGTTTGAGCTATGACAAGACAGTTGATGGAGCAAGTGCCATCGGATAGTGCAAAAGGAAAAGAAAGTGCTGTTTGCGTTTTAACAACTTTTTAAGAAATGCATTTGATTATGTACACTACATGCATTTTAGTGGTATGTCTGTATGTATACAAGGGAGACAGCCTAAAAACACAAGTACTCATATAAAGTGCTTGCAAACAAAGAAAAAATTTGCTCTGCAAAACGGGAGCAGTGTAAGGAGACATGTACTTTGTCCATGTGCTATGGGAGGGCCAAACACAAGAAGAGGGCATGACTCCTGCATGTCTTGACGAATGGCATCAAAGAAAATGAGAGCGATGCTGAATTTTACCAATAGTAGGAGACTGACGGGCTGTAAGCCCACTGATAGAACACAACACGTCCCTGCGAGACAACAAATGTGCTGTCTAGCTAAGACCTAAAAAATAGGCCGCAAGCAAAAATATTTTTTGTCTCAAACAGTACACATTGCTATAGCATTACGTTGCACTTCAAGGAACTACTGTGTGTGTGTTTCTTAGGAAATAGCAGAATGCCCTGGTTTTCCGTGAGACCCGCTGTGAGAGCGGGAGATTAGCAGCAACCGGCAGCGGCGGCGGAGCGGCAGAGCGGCAGAGCGGAACCCGTGAAACGCAGGGGTCCGAGAGCCGCAATTCGAGAACTGAACCGCGCTGAAGCCGCGGGAGGCTGCTGGATCCTGGAAGCTCCAGCGAGCCCCGGTGAGCCCCAGTGAGCCTTACTGGGAGTGGAACCAGCAGCTGCAGAGCGGCAGCAGAGACATGGGGGTCCTAAGAACTAGGAACCAGAAGAGAAGTATCAGGAAACTCCGGTGTGCCACACGGGAGAAGTCAGGACACCGCAACACAGGTGCCGTGATCAGAACCGGCAGCGAGAGGCAGTGACCGGTGAGGTTGAGCGGGGGTAGCAGGGGCAGCAGTAGGTAGCCAAGCCTAGGCAAGCCGAGCCCGAGCCGGTAGAGCTGGTTGCGCGGGGCAGTGTGGCGGCATCATCTCATCCCGCTTCCGCTCACGCACCTCAAACACCTCGAGCAGAATCCAAGCAGGCTGAACCCTCCTGCTCCTGTGCCTGGCCCTTCCCTCGCCCCCCCAGTTCCTCACCTTCCCACATATCGGTCAACCGCATTTTACCGGTGATTAGCTGCTGGGGGAGCTGACTGAAAGCTGTCTGATGCCCACGCTGGGACTGGTTTAGAAAATCAGAGCAGAGCAGTGTAGAGCAAAGACCGCTGGAGCATTGATCCATAGTTAGACTGCCAATAACAGCCAAAAACAGCCAGAACAGCCTAAACACCTTTCTACAATTTAGCAGTTTTAAGGATTTTTACCCAGGGCTTTTTTAACCCGGGGGTCTTCTAACCCAGGGCCTCTCTAGTGAATTGGGCCCGGTCAGCGACAGTGAGCAGTCTGATTTGGTGTTTTGTTTCTTTCTTCACGGACTACAACCCCGGGACTGCGAGGACCAGCATTCTCAGTATAGCCACAGCTGGTCCCTCTTTCCGGGGACACGCCTCCTGACTCACGCCCATAAACTGTAGCCCTCCCGGATGACCACGGAATTTTGTAGTTTTAAGGATTTTAACCCAGGGCCTTTTTAACCCGGGGCCCCCAGGGCCTCTCTAGCGAATTGGCATTGTCAGCGACAGTGAGCAGTTTGAACCCCGGGACTGCGAGGACCAGCATTCTCAACACAGTCACAGCTGGTGCCTCTTCCCGGGGACACGCCTCCTGACTTATGGCGACACGGGAGCTAAGGAGTAAGACTGTGGGGTCTAGAGGTCATTTAACTGGAACATTAGATAATTTTATCACAAGGGCAAATTCGGTTATTGACCAAGGGATAACCCTTATGGAGCGCAGGGTCTCTCAAGACTTGGTTATGGCTAAACGCTCCTCTTTGGGCAACCTGGCTAACGCACGGACACCGAATCGTGATGACCCCAGCATCACAAACGATGTGACTGTGTCTTTATCCACCCTGTCCCCTTCTCAGGAGGTTGTGCAGACTTTATATGCTATAAGCCCTCACATAATATCTGCTCTGGCAAGCCCTGATGCTCGGGCTCAGAACAAGGTCAATCTAATAGAAAAATCATCAGTTCGCCTCCGCAGAGAAAGTTGTGAGGGTGCTAAACCCAAGAAACACTGTGCAGTTGTCTCCGGTGCTAATAGAAAGTCTAAATCTGCAAAGGGTCAGAGTGGTATTGTGTCTATAAATGATCCTAAGGGGTGTACTACTTTAAATGACTCGCTTAGTTATTGCCCTCCAGAACTGATGACTATGGACCGAGGGCAATCTGATAAGGTTCAGCACAGAGATGTTATTGGGTTGATAGAGGATCCCACATTAACCAAGTTGGATGCTCTTCTAAAAACCACGCTCGCCCCGCTAGTAGAAAGGCTCGGGCGCATGGAACAACAGCTATCTAGGCTCGAGCAGTACTTGGGGGATAACTTATATAATGCAAGGCCACATGGGCCAAATCAGGCCACTGTTCAAGCTAACCGTGACACAACTGGGATTCCAGATCAAAATATCATAGCCCCCATAGGTCCTGCTAGCTCAAAGGGTAATAATGTTCATCAATTTAGCTTACCTATTGCCATTTCTGGAGACAAGGCCACTCTGAGCAAGGCGAAGACTACCCTTGTTCCCCATCCATTAGGCAGCACTCAGCCTTTTTTGGCTGAGCTCCCGCTGAGGGAAGTTAGGATTGATCTTCCACTGGAAACCAGTCCGTATTTAGTAGTTATGACTGGTATTCCTGAAATTAGTAATGCAGCCCAGGAATCGTACCAGTCTTTGAAAAACAAAGTGTCGCACTGGCTTAATACCAATAGACCCTTACCGAGGCATATTACCAGTGAGATACTAATGGTGCGTAGGCTTTTCTGGGTGGGTTGTTCATCTAAAACCCTGAAAGGGGACTGTGTGCTAGTGAATTTTAGGAACCCATGTACAGTAGATTATATTTGTAACTGGGAACACAACATTAATGGGTCCTCAATCCAAACACTTCCCTTATCATTCTTCTACCCCCCAGTTAAATGCGCAGACCATGAAAGTGATTGACATTTGTGAAACATCACAGCAGGGGGGGGGATGGGGAGGGGCTATAATGCTCAGACAGTCCCCCAGAAATATCTACTTACACACAACAGATTTAGTGGTCTCGAGTGTGTGGACTGACTGCAGTTGGATGATGATAGCCTGTTGTCTTGTCCCCATCCTAGGATTGTAGATGGGTTAGAGGGTGGTGAGAATGTGACCTGTGCCAATTCATACTGTCCCATTCCAGTACCCCATAATGGGATAAAAAGCCCTTACCAGCCGGAGGGGAGTAAAGGTCAAGAAAGTGTAGTGAAGGACCCATTAGCAAGTATAGTACATCACACTGGGATAAAGGCCCCCAAACAGCTAAGGGGTAACGATGTAGAGGTAAGCGTAGTGAATGAACTCCCAGAAAGCTTCTCATACGTACCTGATATCAGTGGTGTAAAAAGGGATTGTGTTCCGTTTCCTAGAGGGGCTACTACCCCAAAGGAGATGACCATACTCTCTTGGAATCTTGCGGGCCTAGCTAACAAATTAAATTGTACGGAATGGGGTTATTTAGTGGACCATATTGACATCTGCATATTCCAAGAAACGTGGGCCAGAGAGGAATACCCTAGAGAGGGGTTTGCCACTTTCTATGTACCAGCAAGATGGGGCGGGAAAGGCCGACCATCCGGAGGCCTTGCTATTTGGGTAGCCCTGAACTTGGGGTTTTCGGCAGAGATTGTAGTTACAAATTCCAATGATCTTCAATGTTTAGTTTTAAAATGGCCAAGTTCCTTCAAATTGGCAATTGTGAACGTCTACTCTCGCCCTGTACGGTTGGCATGTGAATCATCTACTATAGAGGAGCTATCCCATTTTCTAACTGAAATGGCCTGTGATTCTAACATTGTGGTAGCTGGTGACGTGAATTGCCATTCTGAGCCATTCACGGGAATGAATGAGGGTGCGCTTATGGACGAAGATGATTATTGGGCAATTCCATCTTGCCAATCACCGTCCCCCAAAATATGGTCCCCACTAGCAAATCAGATCTTGGCCCTGACCCTGAACAATTCCTTGAGAGCCTGCAATGGGCGCACCCCGTCCGACACTCCTTCAAAGTGTACCTTTAATAAAAGGGGACAAGAGTCTCGTCTAGATTACATCATGGTTGAGACTAAGTTATGGTCTAAGGTCATCGACTTTAGGGTAATTCCTAGAGTTGAGAGTGACCACAATGCTCTCTGCCTGGAAATGGTACTACCAGGTCCTGTGGGCTCCCCATCATCGGAGTCGGATAACTTGGCTGAAGGACTGTTGCTTTCTAACAATTGACGAAGAGTAAAATGGGCCAAAATTATAGATTCCCATGATGGAATAGCCAAACTCTACAATATAGTACTGCCCAGACTCCTACAGATTGAAAGTCTAATCATTGAGTACCCCAACGATGATTTTAATAGGAAATTAGGGGCTATTCATCGGGACTTGGTGTCTAGTCTAGCAGAGGTTACTAATCCTCTTATCCCTAGGCGGAGGAAATATAGAACCCCAGCCGCATCCTGATATAATTCAACGTGCAGAAAGGCTAAGACAGAGTTACTCCTGGCGGTAAAATCTGGGAGTGAAAGAGTGAGAATCAGAGAATTAAGATCACACTATAAAGGGGTTATGGTCGATGCTAAAAAGGAGTGGGACACGGAAAGGTGGACCAATCTAACTGCCGCTCTGGAATCCAGGGATGCACAAAGATTTTGGTCTTTAGTTAATATAGGAATAGGGGACTTGAAATCAGTTGTGAAACCCAACATTGACACTATAAATTTATTATAAATTTACTCTAACTGACCAATAACCGGTCAACATCAATATACGTTGATGGAATATTATGAAGAAGCTACTGAGGGAAAATATTAACTTCACCAATAGGTGAGCAAGGAAGCAATTCCTTTTGGTTTAGGTACCCTCACACACCCTAGTGGTGTCATGCTTCATCATCGGGTCACCCCGACGCCTAAAAGTCGGGGTGGGCTCAACCACAATGTTGGGAGCTCTTTGAAGATGTTATAGACCAGGGGGGCAGACCCATTGTCTCCGGTATTTGCTCCATTTTGGAGCCATTGTCTAAATACACGGACTGGTTCCTACGTCCCTTGGTGAAGAAGATTAAGTCGTACGTCCAAGATACTAAGCATCTTTTTAACCTTCTTACACAGGTGGAATATAACCCTATGGAAAATGTTCTGGTATGTTTGGACGTGGAAGCTCTATATACAAACATACCTCAGACAGAAAGCATTAGAGCAGTTCAAGAGATTCTGGTAGAAGAGGATTGGGAATGGGCAGCACCGATTGAATGGGTGGTCACCCTTATACATCTAGCCCTGACTGAAAACTTCTTTACTTTTGAGGATCAACTGTATTTACAAGTACACGGAACTTCAATGGGCAGCACATTCGCCCCTAGTCTGGCATGTCTGTATGTTAGCGGTTTCGAAGATCAACATATATGGACACACAATCCATTTAGTGAGAATATCCACAAATGGTACAGATACATAGACGATGTCTTTATGATCTGGAAGGGTGACCTAACGAGCCTCAACAAGTTCAAGACGTGGATTAACTCCCTGAACCCCCACCTCCAATTTACAATGAATACGCACAAGGAGAAAATTTCCTTTCTGGATGTTACGTTTACAGCAAAAGATGGGACTCTTGAAAGTTCCTTGTATACCAAACCAACTGATAGGAACAGTCTATTAAGATTTGACAGCGCTCATCCACGTTCCTTAAGAGAAAACCTTCCAGTAGGTCAGTTTCTGAGAATCCGCAGAAATTGTTCCAACCTTCAAACTTACAAAAAAGAAGCAGCGATTTTGACAAGCAAACTTAAACAAAAGAAGTACCCTACTAAGATCGTGGACAGGGCTAACAAAAGAGCACGAAACACTCCACGAGAGGCTCTTTTGAAACACATGCGAGAAATCAGCCGGACCAGTTGATTTGTGTAACCACATACAACTCATCATCAAATGAATTGAAAAAAATAATAAACAAGAAATGGTCCGTATTAACATGAAACAGATTAGCTTTTGAAAAACCCATGTTTTCATTCAGAAAGAACTGCAGTTTAAAATATGCCCTAGTACACACCAACACTTTTACACCTAGAAGTGTGAATCAGATGACACTCTGGGGTACATCCCCTGTCATGGGACATTGCCCTTGCGGCTCATGTGTGGCATGCCCATTCACAGAACACACTAAGACCCTAGACATAGGCTTACTATCACCATGGGAGCAAAGGTCACACACCAATTGCAATTCCGAATCGGTCATTTACATGATAAAATGCCCATGCGGATTGATATATATCGGGATGACTAGTCGAACGGTTAAAGTCCGCATTAGCGAACATAGGAGCACCATACGGAGAGCGATTACAGCTACTAAACAGCACACTACAACGAAAAGAATCATAAGGATACAGAATTAAAATGGACTGTACTTGAGAAAATTAAAAACACAGGCAATCAGCAAAGAAAACTCTTAGAAAGGGAGCAGCGATGGGTCTATCGGTTGAAAACCCATGAAACGGGTCTCATCGATTCCATACCCTGGAATCAACTTAACAAGTAGAGATCTCGTGTTCACATTAAGGATTATCTAGTATGACTAGAATTATGGGGCACACCTTAGATCTAAGTCCTATCGAACTGATGAAAAACAGATGTAACAACATCAACCGGGGTATCCCTTGTATTATGGGATATGTAATTCCAAAATGTAGAAACTTGAATTTGTGAGACAAAAAACCCCCATGATAGGCCCACAAAACCATACGACTGAACCCTATCATTTTGAAATACAAATATACCTGTTTGGTGCACTTGACGACACTTGTGTACTATGAGACGTTGTATTTCTGCACCCCTCTAAAAAACTGTCTCTGAGTCTCTATAGCCGTTCACAGAACCTCTGGGAACTTGCTGTAAATATAAACAGGAAATTTAGCTTTCGTAATTATTACGACCCAATAGGATTAAACTACATCTCCCCTTGTTCATTAGCCCTAGAACTACGGATTTCGTCAAGACCTGATTGGACGAGGTATCCGATCACGTGTCTGACATACACGATCACTGAAAAATATATGCATACTATTCCCTTTGGAACTGAGATTGGGGTTATATCTTTTACGTAGGAGATAATATTAAAACAAGTGTATGCCTTTTCCGTTTTAAGACAACTTAGTAACATAAATTATTTAAAACCTCTTTACCGCCTTAGACGGGATCATACGCTGACGTGAAACATCACGTGACATAGCTGACCAATCCCGTCCTCTTACACCAAACGCGGAAGTATAAACCTACCGTCCAAGCGAAAAGCCGGGGATCGAGACCAAGTAGGTGGACAGACGGGGCAGGACTCTTGATGAAGTAAGTGGGGAGATAGAGAGGGATATAATATTTTTACTTGTAGAGATTATCATCCTCACAGGGAGAGATATTTATCCACAGAGTATCTCCACATTTCTAAAAAGACTGCTTCCAAATATTTCCTCTCTCCCTCACACTCGGGGGCTCCCACGATAGAGTGTGACTACAGAGCTACCCCCAAATAGCCCAACGATCCCCTGAGAAACAGATCCCATTCGAAAATCGGGTAAGAGAGAGTGCATGTGTGTAATATGTCACAGCAATTGCACATAGTGTTCTATTAGTAATCACGCATGGTTAAGACAGTACCATGTTGAGTCACAGATATGGTGAGAATGTTGAGTGTGAGTGGAACACAGGAGAGTGTTTTTATATTGATAGTGAACACAAACTGGCATGAAGATACAGTTAGGATGCGAGCGAATTCGCCACCGCACAATATATCTGGCACGCTGACTAATTGTTTACAGATACAGGTATGAGTGGCACATGGATGGAGATAGTTGTACACCACCTGGCCTTATGATCACCTGACACATGTAGGTGTTATACATCCTAAACACGAATATGGGAACGATCACTAAGAAAACCCACAAGTATAAGTTGTTTGTTGTTTGTTTTCTTTTGTTCTCTTTTGCAGTTGGAATACAAAGCATGACAGATTAATTAATCAGTCACTTATTCAAGGAGCAGCTACTCTGCCCTTGCGTCAATAAACAGGTAGGGAATCCCTTCCTCTGTTATCCAGGGTGGCCTTCTGTTTGCCCTGAAGAAAGTCCTGGACCTTTACGGCCGCACACGGACTGAAACATGTTGGCACTAGGGTCATAGGACCATAATTATCCAACAAAGACCCTATTTGAAATATTTTAGCATCCCAGACAAACCCGTAAATAAAGGGATACTGGGGATCTGTCTGAGGTTTTTTAATTTTCTAGCCCCCCTGGTCTATAACATCTTCAAAGAGCTCCCAACATTGTGGTTGAGCCCACCCCGACTTTTAGGCGTCGGGGTGACCCGATGATGAAGCATGACACCACTAGGGTGTGTGAGGGTACCTAAACCAAAAGGAATTGCTTCCTTGCTCACCTATTGGTGAAGTTAATATTTTCCCTCAGTAGCTTCTTCATAATATTCCATCAACGTATATTGATGTTGACCGGTTATTGGTCAGTTAGAGTAAATTTATAGTGACATTGATTACATAGGGAGGTATTACTCTGACCTAGAATCCTCTCCACCCTTTTGGCAAATGAAAAACGTATTTCAATAGCCTTTTGTGTATACAAACCCAACATTGAACCATCAGTGTGGGAAGCACACTTTAGGGGCCTTTACACGGACGAACAGAGTTTGGACATTGTCCTGCCTCTGGCAGCCATCTCCAGCGAGGACGAGGCCCTAGAATTTACTCTAAGTGAGGTGACCACTGCAATCGACAAACTTGCAGCAGGAAAGGCCCTGGGGCTCGACAAACTCCCCGGTGATCTTTTTAGGCAGCAACCTGGGATATGGGGTCCCTATTTCCTTGTTTTGTTTAACGCCATACTGGGCGGTATGGAGATTCCCTGTACCTGGCTGGGAGCAGAGATAGTCCCGATTTTTAAGAAGGGCTCTCCTCTGCTTCCAGTCAACTACAGGCCTATCAGCCTTATTGACGTTTCACAAAAAATCTTTGCCCAACTTGTTCTGAACCACCTCCTGGAGTGGATGGAGGACCATGATGTCCTGAGTCCCTTCCAGGCGGGGTTCAGAAAGAATATTTCAACCATGGACCAGATCTTCCGGTTGCTCCTCTTATACTGGAAAACTGTCAAGATGGAGGGAGGCAGCTTATATATGGTCTTTGTGGACCTTCGGTCCGCTTTTGACCTTGTACCACGGAGGAAACTGTGGGCTGTGCTCCGGGACTTGGGTGTCCCACCGCCAATTTTGAACATCCTAACGAAGCTCCATGACGAGAACTTTGCCCAGGTTAGGTGTGGGAGGAACGGTGCACTGTCCCCTCGGTTCCCGGTCAGAATTGGGGTGAGACAGGGCTGTGTATTGGCCCCAACCCTCTTCTGCCTATATGTTAATGACCTAATCCCGTCTCTGAACGAGGTGCCGAATAAAGATGCTCCACTATTGGCGGGCAGGAGGGTACCTGCAATCATGTTTGCCGATGATACCCTCTTGCTCTCCAAGTCCCCTATGGGGATTCAACGGATTTCGGACGGCTTTCGGGATTTCTGTAGTCTGCGAGGACTAGAGATTAATGCCGACAAAACTAAATACATGATCTTTAATCCCGTGGCATCCACACGTTTGACTCCGACCTTGGGCAAAGGGAACCTGGAAAGGGTAACTACCTTCACCTACCTTGGGGTTTTAGTACAAGAAAATATGTCATGGGGACCCCAAATTGCTAAATCCCAACTAAAACTTGCACAGCTGACGGGTGGTATACTCAAGGTGTCAAATACTTCATCATTGAAGCCAGTGAGCCCTGCCCTTGAGATATACAAAGTACAAGCAAGAGCAGCAGTCCTCTATGGCGGGGAGTTGTGGGGTCACACGAAGGTAACAGCAATTGCCAAAATTGAAACCAAATTTATGCGACAATTGCTGTCCCTTCCGCAAAGTACACCTACCCTACCCCTAAGGTTGGACTTGGGATTAAATCCAATTGAAGATGAATTAGGGATCAAACCCTTAAGGTTTTGGCACAGACTCTGGTCTACGCCTGAACTATCCAATTATAGGGAGGAACTAAAACAGTTACTTGCCTATAATAGGGAAAGGAAGATCCATTGGCTAGCATTCATCAAGCAGGAACTGACGAAAATTGGCCTTGAAGCCATGTGGGAAGACCCAGAAAAAGCGTGCAGTGAGATCTCGCGAAAAAACCTTACTAGGATTTATAAGGAGCATAGATTTAGTTCCACTGTTTGTGCTGTAACACTGGGTTCACTAACCACTTCTTTCCTTGACTTCAAAAATTGCTATGGGTTTGAAAACTGTATGGATATTGTATATCCAATCTTTGTCAGGAAACTCTACATTCAGTGGAGACTTGGCACTCTTCCGCTTAAAGTCTTCACTAGTAAGTGGTCAGCATCCCTGGACATGTCATGCCCGGGTTGTACCTGTGGCGTGGAGGATGAACTCCATGTCTTTTTTTTCTGTCCTGCATATATGAATTCCAGGAGACTTTGGCTGGTACCACTGTGTAGAAACTTGGGGTTCAAGCAATACCAACATGCTTATAGAATTCTAAAGTCAGACACAGCGGGCCCTACAGTATTTACAATTTGCAAATATCTCTCAGCCATGTGGCTTAAGTGGTGCAAATTAGTTGATATCCAATGCTAACTTGTAGCAAATTGAATTTTATGGAACTAATGGATTTTGACTCAGATGGTTTTAAGCAATATTATGCAATGAGATGTAATTTTTCTTTTTTGGTGTTAATTATGAATTTTGAAAAGTGTTGTTATATTGTTTATGTACCCTTTTATGACATTGTCGAAATAAAGGCTATTTGACTGACTGACTGACATAGTTGACAGTGATGTGAGCCAATTGCTGAAATAGGTTGACTTATTACACCAGTCTCTACGCTGTAGTGGGCGGAAGAAAAAAATTTGATTGACACAATAGAGGACTAATGGATTAGGAGTGAGGCTGAAAGACCCTCTAATTAAGTATATTACACATATAATTTTAGTTAAATCAAAATGCCTTGGCTAATGCCAGACGTAAAAAGACAAATGCCTCGAATCTTTCCATTCTACCATGTGACCCTTTATATCTCGGCTCCTACTATAAAAAACAATCAATAACTGACATCCCGCTTCCCTCCCACACCACCCTTGGCACATTCATATCCCCTCTAGCATGGAGCTGCACGTTCCACTCACATTGAGAGTGGGGAGCTGGCATTGGCTGTGTGAGGATAGATAACACATAGGGTAACCCCAAAACTATATCTTCTAGATTTGGAAAGGGGTAATTAAGATAACAACAAAAGTCCCCGCAATTCCCACTTAACCTGTATTTCTTCAGAAAGAATCTAAGTTAAAAAATGACCCAAGGACATTCAATTTTTCAAAAGATATTGTTTTTTGTTCAATAAATACATACAATTCTTTTCATATTATTATAAGACAACCAAACCCATTTTCAAATACGTATATATAGTCACTGAAAAAAACAAAGTTACAGGGACGTTATAGTTAAGTTCTGAATTTACTCCCACAAAACCATAGAAATTCAGCAGTTAAAGTTATACTTATAGTTAAACTTATGTTAAGAAATTGACTTGTTGCCTTAAGTTAATAATTAGCATGAGTTATAGTTTGATCAGATAAGTTTCATAATAAGTATAACTGCTGAATTTCTATGGTTTTGTGTGAGTAATTTCAGAACCTAACTATAACGTCCCTGTAACCTTTGTTTTTTTCAGTGACTATATATACGTATTTGTTTTTTTCAGTTAATATCTATTTTATTTTAGCACGCACGTTAATATAACTAGCGAGGCCAACCCTGCCGCATGCACCCAAACACAAGCTGTGCACGGCCTTTAGCCATGTGCAGTATGGGGTTGGATACAATGGGTGTTTTATTTTTTTCCAATTTCTTTTCTGGATCCGTGGATCTTTTCTCTGGATCTGAGAATATACACAGATGGCGTGCTGAGTCTCTTGGGTGGTTCCGCGGATCGGACGGAAAAAAAATTGGGCAATTTTCTGTCCATGAGGCATCCGTAACGAATCCCTCTCTGTCCAAAGGAGGCAGGATACCTGTATCCTGACCCCTTATGTGTTTTTTACTCTCATTTTCCCACCCCCCAGCCAATGGCACAAACAAAATGGCTGGCGCAACTTTTCTGTGAGGTTGCGGCCAGCCAATCACAATCTTTCTTTGGCGTGCGGATCCGCGAGTACAATGTAAGTATCCGCACCCCTTTATATCTATATTTGTTTGCCCTTTAATATCTCTAAAACAACTGAAGGAATTTACACCAATTCACAAAAATTACACTTTCTGTGCCAACATCTAGTTTTCTGCCAAATTTGGTGTTATTCCGCATAGCGGTTTGGGCTGTAGTCATGTTCAAAATCCCTATGGGAAAATGCACGGAGAAAATGCGTTTTTGGACCCCATTTGTTGCTTGGCCCCTTGACTGATCACCCTGAAACTTTCAACATGGCAGCTGAACTGACTAAAGTATAAGTTTTGGAAATTTCATGAAGATTCGTCTAGCGGTGCCTAAGTTACTGGCAAAACAAAAAAACGCTTATCCTACGGAAACTAGGTCCTACCTATAACTACGCACCGGCAATCACCGGGAGGTTTTATACATATATATAGATATATAGATATATATATATATATACATATATATATATATATATATATATATATATATATATATATATATATATATATATATATATATATATATATATATATATATATATATATATATATATATATATATATATATTACCTACTGGCGATAGCCAGTAGGTAGTTATAGTTAGGACCACGTTTCCATAGGAAAACCTCAACATTCTATTTTGAATAACTTTGGCGCCGGTCGACGAATCCTCGCGAATTTCTCAAAATAGGTGGGGCGCTACGCTCCGCTCCTACCCTGAAAGTCTCGGGGGGATTCGTCAAGCGGGGGCTGAGATAAAAGGGGGGTCCCAAAACGCGTTTTTCCCATGCATTTTTCCATAGGACCTTTAGAACGAGCTACAGCCCGAATGGCTGAACAGAATTACTAGAAATTTGGCAGAGAGGTAGTCCCTAGGTCAAGGAAGTGCCTTTTGTAGGTTTGGTGTAAATCTGTTCAGTAGATTCTGAGAAAATAGCCTTTAAATCAATATATATATCTGAGCCAGCTTACGGTACGCTTACCGTACGCTTACGGTAAGCGTACGGTGGCGTGCGCGAGCGCGATTCTGATTGGCTCTTAGATCTTAGTAAACATTCGAATCGGCCGAAAGCAGGAAGCGGCGGCCGCCATTTTGTCTCTCGCACTGAGTGTTGTTTATCAAACATGATGGCCAAAAACATGTTACGGGGCTGTTTTGAGAACTCCCTCCCACATAGTCATGTTGAGGGAGTCCCCAAACATCCCCCAAGTGCAAAAACGGTTTTATTTTTTTTTCGGCAATTTCGCGGGGTACGCTTACCGTACGCTTACCGTAAGCGTACGGTAAAAAAAATAAAAATAAAAAAAACACTATCCACACTTACCCCACCCCCTGTGCTTTTGGTGGCCGAAGGCCACCAAATGTACAGGGCTTATGTTAAGGGCAAAAAACACTATCCACACTTACCCCACCCCCTGTGCTTTTGGTGGCCGTAGGCCACCAAATGTACAGGGCTCATTGTAAGGGAAAAAAACTTAGCATTTAAAAAACCGTACTAATTCACTGAAAAAACCATAGGTTTCACACACGTTATAGTTAGGAATTAGCATTTAAAAAACCTTGCAAATTCACTGAAAAAACCATAGGTTTCACACATGTTATAGTTAGTGGAAATTTTACTGATAAAAAACCTGTGAAATTGCCCCGTTATAGTTAGCGCAGGCAACTATAACTCACGCGACCGCAATCTTCTGCTGATGACATATGTGTCTTTATGAAAAAAAAATATTTGTAATATATGTATAGCTAAAAATGTATGGAAGAAGACATGGGCAAATAAGTGTCTAAATACAGTATTAGCATCAGCAGAGGATTGTGGTCGCGTGAGTTATAGTTGCCTGCGCTAACTATAACGGGGCAATTTCACAGGTTTTTTATCAGTAAAATTTCCACTAACTATAACATGTGTGAAACCTATGGTTTTTTCAGTGAATATATATATATATATATATTATCTACTGGCGGTCGCCAGTAGATAGTTATAGTTAGGACCGTGTTTCCATAGGAAATCTGAAAATTCTATTTTGAATAACTTTGGCACCGGTTGACGAATCCTCGCGAAATTTTCAAAACTAATGGGGCGCTACGCTCCGCTCCTACCCTGAAAGTCTCGGGGTGATTCGTCAAGCGGGGGCTGAGAAAAAAGGGGGGTCCCAAAACGCGTTTTCCCCATGCATTTTTCCATAGGACCTTTAGACACAGCTACAGCCCGAACGGCTGAACAGAATTACTTGTAATTTGGCAGAGAGGTAGCCCTAAGGTCAAGGAAGTGCCTTTTGCAGGTCTGGTGTAAATCTGTTCAGTAGTTCCTGAGAAAATAGCATTTAAATCAATATATATATCTGTAAGCGCGCAAAAATTAAAAATAAATACATAACTTAGCAATTAAAAAAACGTACAAATTCACTGAAAAAACCATAGGTTTCACACACGTTATAGTTAGGAATTAGCATTTAAAAAACCTTGCATATTCACTGAAAAAACCATAGGTTTCACACATGTTATAGTTAGCTGTACATTTTACTTGTAAAAAACCAATGAAATTCCACGTTATAGTTAGATCAGGTAACTATAACTTGCGCGACCGCAATCCACAATGTGTCATTTGAGATGTCATCATTGATGTGATGAGTGATGTCACTGACCATGTCATGAGTGATGTAATATGTGACGTCATCAGCAGTGGATTGCGGGTGCGCGAGTTATAGTTACCTGATCTAACTATAACGTGGAATTTCATTGTTTTTTTACGAGTGAAATGTACAGCTAACTATAACATGTGTGAAACCTATGGTTTTTTCAGTGAATATATATATATACATATATATAGAGAGAGAGAGGGAGAGAGAGAGAGAGAGAGATTTTATATAAATATATATAATCACAAATCCATAATCCCAAATAAATTAAAACCTCTCATAAATACCATTCAAACAACCTCACACATCCTTAAACACTTGCTAAGATGTCCCCCAACATTTCCTTCGAATCCCTTAACCAAGAGTATATCATTTGTCTTTTCCCCAGTTGTGAGGTCATAGTCGGGGACCTCAAAAACGGTTGACACTCATTTTAGTGGTTAGATTTTTTTTAACATTACCTTCATATGTGGTACATACTGGAGCATTTCCGCAGTGTCCCTGGAGACTGGTAATAGGAGAAGGATTAGAGACCTTAGATTTTGGTGCTTCACTCCTCTGGCATCAAATTGCAATGGGTTGACCTCAGAGAAGTGACTAACAGTGTTTCAAAACTTGTAAACTACAAACAGAGATTTCTGTGCATTACATTTCTACATCACTATTGCCACTATTGGTGCATTGTCCCATTGGTGCTACCAGCATTACTAGTAGTACTATCATACCGGCTGCCACTACTAATTCTAGTGCTGATTGTATTAATGCGTCTAATGCAACACATCATAGAAGTAGTAGTACTAGTAATAGTTTCTGAATTTCTATGATGAGTACTGCTAATGTAACCTCTGCTTGATTTTGAGCTACCAGTAGTATGACACTAAGGAGTATCCCTACTACTAGAGCTCTTGCTGTGCTGTAGCTACTTTTGGTATTCCTACTAATGTTACCCCTCCGCCTGGTCTTGCTAACAGTATAATTGCTTCTAATTCAGTGGTTTATACCTCTGTATTTAGTGCTCAAAATATGGCTAGTACTAGCACTACCAGTGCCGGTCATAGGTCTGTGTGACTGGTGCTGCTGCACCTGGCGCCAAAGTTAGGGGGTGGCTGAGGCACAATGAGATCAGGCTGCTGAGATCTTTGTGTTGGTGCCATTTTGGGGGGAATATTTACAGCAGCATGATAATGTTGCTGGGTAATGTACTTGATGGATAGATCTGCGAATTGTCCAGTCACAGTTTTGACTCATGATAAAGTAGCAAGAGGGTTAACATTCCTACTGCAAAGTACAACCTGTGATAAACAGATCTAAAATGAGTATATTATGTAGGTAGCTCAGTGAGTTACTGCTTTCGATACAAATCCTTTTGTTACTTGGAGTGACTGAGCTACAACCCTAATATTGCACATTGAGCTATCTATTGGCATCAAAGTGCGGCATGCAAATTGAAAGGCATAGGTTTAGAACCTTGTTGTTTTTCCCCCTCAATCTTTCGTTATTCTATGATTACTAAACAGGACTCTTTAGGGTAGTACTACAATTTTAGTAGTATGACACCCCCAATCCTTGTGTTATATTTAAAATCCTTATTTTAGTGGGCAGATTTACTAACACTTTGCCCCTCTGTTGCTTCACGTGTGATTCAAACCTGGTGCTCAGTATTGCTTTGGGCTTACTTTCCAGTGCAAAACCTGAATTGCATTATTCCGTAGCTCTAAATCAACACAAAAATATTACTGTACACTGCTTTAGTTTAAGGCATACTATGGGCGGTATATAGACGTTCCCATGGACACACCCATGTATTTTGATGCTAATCCTTATCTACTAACTTTAGCCGAAGGGGATTTGCAACAAAATAGTATAGCGGCTCGAGGCAGTCATTAAGCAGGCGAAGAGATTTAGTTTCTCCAAATCTTTCTTTCCAACTTTGTCAAAGCATATAATTCTGTGCTTGAATGGTACTCTTTTCAGTACAAAACCTATGCTTGACATCCTCTACACAACCTTGCACTGTGTTGCAAGGGTGTGTGCATTGGTGCAAAATCGCCTACGGTACACCAGCACTAGAGGAGACAGAAACCGCACCATAACTTAGTAGACATGGTGCTGTTGTGCTCTCGCCTTTTCATGCGACTCCACACAACAACTTTGTTTACTGCGGATTGTAGAACCTTAATCTGCCCCTTCGTTTCTCCAGAGCAAGTATTGTTACCATATAATGTCTACCAGTATGGATTTTGTGACTCCTACACCTTCTAGTCCTCATTGTCTTAAGTCAAATTTCCTAAACAATGATTTACACACTTGTGTGACTGATTATCTCCGTGTAATCTGTTTGTGATGTAACACGCTCTGTCAGTGTTATATCACAAACAAGGTGCACCATAAAATAAATGGGATGAGCACCCTATAAAATAAATGTGAGCGTGGGGCTAAGGGGAAATGAGGGGCATCAATGAAAGATAGTAGCGAGGGAATCCGTGAAGACGTTAGTCATTGGGGGGGGCCATCAAAAAATGTCTCACTTGGTGCAACCAATGCTAAACCCGGCCCTACCTACAACTAACAGCGCTAATGCAATCACCACTCGTGTCACTACTGCTGGCTCTGTTACCTGTAATACTATTACTGCAAGCATGTCTATTTCTATAATGTTCATATATTTGCTAATAATACTACTACCAAGTGCACAAATAGTGCTACTCCTATGCTAAAATTACTGCTGAGACCACTAATGCTAGTCGTGCCACTACTCCTGATTCTGTTTCTTGTAATACTATTCCTGCAAATATGTCCACTTCTATAGTTAGTGATCGTACTATTGCTGGCAATACACGTTTTAGGCAATCCACTGTTTGGAATGCCGACTCCCCACCCCTTCAGTGATGCCCAATATTACGTGCTTATGGGTAATATTGTGCATGAATAAGAGGGGTTGCAGCTACAAAATCACCTTTGTGAATTTCGTGCATACAAATCAATCCATTTGTGCATTTAAGTCCGACTTACATCTGCGTTTTGCTTTGTGAGTCGGGCCCGATACTCCAGGGCTGCATGTAGGTTGTAAAGGAAGATTGGCCTGCAGCGTGTTTCTAGTTGTGCAATAAGTAGTGTGCCGCTGTGTCATTCACTAGTGCCTAAGATCAATTGTCCCAGAGGCACACGCGAACATTTCTAGCGCGTGCATAGGAATGATTGACAATTCCCTGCTTTCCTTTTGTTCTTCTAATTAACATAATTGCAAGTTTCCTTCCATCCATTGTAATTGAAGGGTAATTTTCAACAAGAAGAAACAAACATTTGCAGAATGTTACCTCGGCAAACCGTATTTTCGCATTGTGTGACACAGCTTTCTGACAGCTTGCATTTCCTGGAATAAATCATTCAACTCGTTGTTGGCTGAGCACAAGCTTTGGCACTCATTTTACCCAAACTTGTTTTTAAATGTTAGTCATATTTTTCAGGACTAGGTACCCAGGTAGAAACAATGCTATAGGTTACCTGGTCCAGACTGGAAATCTAAATCAACCCTAGTAAAATGTCAGTCCAGCCACACACTGCAGGAGACCCTGGGGTCAGGGCTAGATTATAGCCTGTAGTCCTAAGAGGTACAATGGCCAGGTACTACTAGTCATCAATTTTTATCATACTGCGTAAATCCCGAAGCTGTAACTTTGGGTGAATAGTCGAGTTTTCCAAGTGCTTTCAGGACTTCAAGGGTTTCTCCGCTATTCCATCTTCATTAGTAGATTGTCTTGAAGGGACTCACCAGCATGTCCTAGCCTTATTGGTGCAAATGATCATCAAAACTATTTCTCAAGATTATTTATGGATCCAGACAGTTCATTTCGACACTCTTGAAGGGTGGTCAGGTGTTTTGAAATTCTCTGCATGCAACTATAAAGTTGTGAACTGGATTGGGCTCACTTCGCCACCCCAATTCAGACCCAGCCATATCCAAATCAGCTAGCCTGGCTGATGAGGGGTATAACCTCGAAACCGGTCCCAGGATGCTTGTTTCCGGTCCAGGGTCAAGACTGATATGCATATGGCTGGGTCTGAACTGGGGTGGCGAAGTGAGATAAAGAACGATGATGGATTCAACCCAGACCTGTGACTGGGGGTGAGTGTCTGAAAAGTTTCAGCGCTCTGTCCATCATCTCCTTGTGTTTGCTTTGAAGAGATCAGAAAGCAATGCGAGAATGTTGTTGTCAAAAAACATCCTTGAAGGAGTGAAGCAGACAGTATGATGCCCTCTTACTGTTCTTGGGGAACTTGTGTGAGTGCAAAGGTGTCTGTGTCTCATCCCATTTCTCAAGCGAAAACAGCTTCTGACTTCAGTGGTGCTATGGCACCATTTCTGGGCCACTGGTTTTATTACCGTGACTATTATCTTGCTAAAGAGAAAACCTGGTTACAGAATCAGTAGCTAGAATACTTAACGAACTAAAAGAAGGGAAACATTGTGAACTTTGTTAAACTTCGACAAGCAAGATGGAGAGGTATAATCTATAACTGGCAAGGTGGTGTCGGCTGAGAGGGGTTATACTGGTCTGTTGCAAACCTGTAAGACAGTTCTTCAGACAAGTGATTGAAGCTATTAAAGGAGATGAAGCACCTACGAATTTTGAATATTTTTGCAAAGTTTGGAAAGCTCTCTTGATTTATTTTTTTGCTTGAATAATTCCTTGTGTATTATGCTTACTATAGTGGTATTTGGGGGCACACAACTTGTAGCCCTCGATTGGTGCCTTGCAAGTCACTTTGAAGTAATGCTGTTGCATGTTCTATTACTTCTTTCTTTCTTTGTTTATGTACATTTTTTCATATTTTAAATTGTGTTGTTCTGTTGTATCTATTACGGAAAATATGAAGAAATTGTTTCAGTGACTATAAATAGTTGCTTTTGATCAATGGATTTACAGCTCTTAATATTTAGAACATGTGACCTCCAAGACTCCAAAATGATGGTGCATCATGAATTATGATTATCTACCTTGTGATTTTAAAAGGCTTTGAGGTTGACTATTATTAAGACTATGAAAAGAAAATAATAATTTCAAATAAAGATGTAGTCCTTGCTCCCACAGATTTTTTACTAATATTCCAGCTTTGTTGTAATACTTTTATAGAAATTGGAAGGTTAACAATCGGAGTGGTACTGCTATGATTTGAACATGTAACTACAAGCATGCTGAGCATAGCAGTAGGTGCTTACATTTCTGAGCTACCATAGTGGTGAAACAACTGATCCTCTCAGTTCAAAGGAAACAACTGTATTGCAGCATGTTGCGTCATATAAAAGTACCCTGCGTATACTCGAATTCTTATTGGACTCACTGTAGGTCCATCCACTATCTCATGCAGCGGAACCAGTTTGGGGTAGTTCTCCTTTCAAATGTCCTTTTCACAGCCTTTGTGTAGTGGTGCCTCTCACAGCCGGGTCATCTCCAGTTTGGAGCACCCACAAGAGAATCACAAAGAGGTGTGATTGTGCTGCATCACCCCAAATGAAAATGTGATCAAGGAAGAGACCAGCTTGGGCCTCCCCTGGAATGGCCCTGAGCCTTGTGCAACAGAATCCGCAGCTCAGGTCTTCACCCCTACTGTTTACAAAGGGCAGTGTTTCAGAAAGTCTAATCCTCAGCTCCTTAGAAACAAAGCCTTGTTGAATTTCTAAAGGTGCCCAGTGCACCATCTCCGTGTTTAGATCTCTACACTATAACCACAGCAATACACTTCCACTAGCTGCCTTCGCCCTTCTTCTTATATGGTATGAAACTGGACACTTCCAAATGGCTGCCAGTTTGCTTTATAATTTGAACTGTGAGCCAAACTTGAGTATGAAGATCAGAAGAAATCTGCTACTTCATTTCCAATGTTTGGATTCACTACTAGTATATTTTCTTGCATTGTTATGATCTTGAGGTTACTTCTTCCTTTGAGTGCAGCCCAGGCTCTTAATATTTACCTACATAAGGGTCCAGCCATTACCATTCACTTCTTATCCTTGAGCTCATCATTTGACCTGACTGTAGCGGTGATAATTAGTAGCTGACAGACTATTAGCTGGATTCTTCGCTTATCAAAACAAGCATTGGCATAGCCAATAGGTCTTGCCTTTGGGACCTTATTAGTGTTTAGTTATCCAGCACAATATCCTTGGTGCAACAACATCAAGTGTTGCATGGTTAAACACTTAAAAGGTCCCAATGGCGAGAACTATTGGCTATGCCAATGCTTATTCTGAGTGAGTGGCTCGTGCAGTTATGCCACTGTGAGGTAGAGATGCTGCGAGTGCTTCTACATGAACCCCTGTTAAATTGCGCCTCTTCAAAATGGATCTTGGGTCTGGTGTAATACTTCTAGCCCCTATTCCCATCTTCTCGCACCCTATGCATCCTTAAATGTCCCATGTACAGCTGGGATTGACACTCCTATTACCCCTGCCCTCCAGTGACACTTTACCTGTCACGGGTGGTGGTGGACGTGGTGGTGGTGGTGGCCGTGATGGTGGTGGACGTGGTGGATGTGGTGGTGGTGGTGGACGTAGTGGTGGTGGTGGACATGGTGGTGGTGGTGGACGTGGTGGTGGTAAAGGAGGTGGTGGTGGTGAACGTGGTGGTGGACATGGTGGTGGTTGTGGGTGTGGTGGACATGGTGTTGGTGAATGTGGTAGTGGTGGACGTGGTGGTGGTGGACATGGGGGTGGTGGACGTGGTGGTGAATATGGTGGTGGTGGTGGTGGTGGGGGTGGATATGGTGGACATGGTGGTGGTGGACGTGGTGGTGGGGGTGGGGGTGATGGTGGTGGGTGTGGTGGTGGTGGATGTGGTGGTGGTGGGCATGGTGGTGGTGGTGGTGGATGTGGTGGTGGACGTGGTGGTGGACATAGTGGTGGTGGACATAGTGGTGGTGGTGGGCATGGTGGTGTTGGACGTGTTGGTGGTGGTGGACGTGGTGGTGGTTGTGAACATGGTGGTGGATGTAGTGGTGGTGGATGTGGTGGTGGTGGTGGATGTGGTGGACATGGTGGTGGTTGTGGACATGGTGGTGGACGTGGTGGTGGTGGTGGACGTGGTGGTGGTGGTGGACGTGGTGGTGGTGGTGGATGTGGTGGTGGTGGATGTGGTGGTGGGTGTAGTGGTGGATATGGTGGTGGCCTTGGTGGTGGATGTGGTGGACATGGTGGTGGATGTGGTGGTGGTGGATGTGGTGGTGGGCGTAGTGGTGTTGGACATGGTGGTGGTGGTGGTCGTGGTGGTGGTGGACGTGGTGGATGTGGTGGATGTGGTGGATGTGGTGGTGGTGGTGGACGTAGTGGTGGTGGTGGACATGGTGGTGGTGGTGGACGTGGTGGTGGTGATGGAGGTGGTGGTGGTGAACGTGGTGGTGGACATGGTGGTGGTGGACATGGTGTTGGTGAATGTGGTGGTGGTGGACGTGGTGGTGAATATGGTGGTGGTGGTGGTGGGGGTGGATATGGTGGACATGGTGGTGGTGGACTTGGTGGTGGAGGTGGTGGGGGTGATGGTGGTGGGTGTGGTGGTGGTGGATGTGGTGGTGGTGGGCATGGTGGTGGTGGTGGCCATGATGGTGGTGGACGTGGTGGATGTGGTGGATGTGGTGGTGGTGGTGGACGTAGTGGTGGTGGTGGACATGGTGGGGTGGTGGACGTGGTGGTGGTGATGGAGGTGGTGGTGGTGAACGTGGTGGTGGACCTGGTGGTGGTTGTGGGTGTGGTGTTGGACATGGTGGTGGACGTGGTGGTGGTGGACATGGTGTTGGTGAATGTGGTGGTGGTGGACGTGGTGGTGGTGGACGTGGGGGTGGTGGACGTGGTGGTGAATATGGTGGTGGTGGTGGTGGGGGTGGATATGGTGGACATGGTGGTGGTGGACGTGGTGGTGGTGGTGGGGGTGATGGTGGTGGGTGTGGTGGTGGTGGATGTGGTGGTGGTGGGCATGGTGGTGGTGGTGGTGGACGTGGCGGTGGACATAGTGGTGGTGGACATAGTGGTGGTGGTGGGCATGGTGGTGTTGGACGTGTTGGTGGTGGTGGACATGGTGGTGGTTGTGAACGTGGTGGTGGATGTAGTGGTGGTGGATGTGGTGGTGGTGGTGGATGTGGTGGACATGGTGGTGGTTGTGGACATGGTGGTGGATGTGGTGGTGGACGTGGTGGTGGTGGTGGACGTGGTGGTGGTGGTGGATGTGGTGGTGGTGGATGTGGTGGTGGGTGTAGTGGTGGATATGGTGGTGGCCTTGGTGGTGGATGTGGTGGTGGTGGACATGGTGGTGGATGTGGTGGTGGTGGATGTGGTGGTGGGCGTAGTGGTGTTGGACATGGTGGTGGTGGTGGTCGTGGTGGTGGTGGATGTGGTGGTGGTGGTGAACATGGTGGTGGTGGTTGATGTGGATGTGATAGTGGTGGTGGGCAAGGAGGTGGTGGGCGTGGTGGTGGATGTGGTGGTGGACGTGGTGGTGGACGTGGTAGTGGTGGACATGGTGGTGGTGGATGTGGTGTTGGTGGACATGGTGGTGGATGTGGTGGTGAGTGTGGTGGTGGATGTGGTGGACATGGTGGTGGTGGACGTGGTGGTGGTGGACATGGTGGTGGTGGACGTGGTGGTGGTGGACGTGATGGTGGATATGGTGGTGGTGGACATGGTGGTGGATGTGTTGGTGGATGTGGTAGTGGTGGACCTGGTGGTGGTGGACGTGGTGGTGGATGTGGTGGTGGAGGATGTGGTGGTGGTGGATGTGGTGGTGGTGGTGATGGACGTGGTGGTGGTGGACATGGTGGTGGACGTAGGTGTGGACATGGTGGTGGTGGACATGGTGGTGGATGTGGTGGTGGTGGTGGACGTGGTGGTGGTGTATGTGGTGGTGGTGGATGTAGTGGTGGTGGATGTGGTGGTGGTGGACATGGTGGTGGAAGACGTGGTGGTGGTGGACATGGTGGTGGTGGTGGTGGTGGACATGGTGGTGGTGGTGGATGTGGTGGTGGACGTGGTGGTGGTGGATGTGGTGGTGGTGGTGAACGTGGTGGATGTGGTGGTAGTGGTGGACGTGGTGGTGGTGGATGTGGTGGTGGACGTGGTGGTGGTGGACATGGTGGAAGTGGTGGTGGTGGATGTGGTGGTGGACATGGTGGTGGTGGTGGATGTGGTGGTGGTGGAGGATGTGGTGGTGGTGGAGGATGTGGTGGTGGTGGAGGATGTGGTGGTGGTGGAGGACGTGGTAGTGGTGGACGTGGTGGTGGTGGACGTGGTGGTGGTGGTGGTTGTGGACGTGGTGGTGGACATGGTAGTAGTGGTGGATGTGGTGGTGGTGGTTGTGGTGGTGGTTGATGTGGTGGTGGACATGGTGGTGGTGGTGGACGTGGTGGTTGTGGTGGACGTGGTGGTGGTGGATGTGGTGGTGGACATGGTGGTGATGTGGTGGTGGTGGACGTGGTGGTGGTGATGGACATAGTGGTGGTGGATGTGGTGGTGAACATGGTGGTGGAGATGGTCATGGTGGATATGGTGGTGGTGGATGTGGTGGTGGACGTGGTGGTGGACGTGGTGTTGGTGGATGTGGTGGATGTGGTGGTGGTGGATGTGGTGGACGTAGTGATGGTGGAGGATGTGGTGGACGTGGTGGTGGTGGACATGGTGGTGGTGGATGTGGGTGTGGTGGATGTGGTGGTGGATGTGGTGCTGGTGGATGTGGTGGTGGATGTGGTGGTGGATGTGTTGGTGGTGGACATGGTGGTGGTGGACGTGGTGGTGGATGTGCTGGTGGTGGTGGACATGGTGGTGGTGGATGTGGTGGTGGTGGTGGATGTGGAGTTGGATGTGGTGGTGGTGGTGGACGTGGTGGTGGACGTGGTGTTGGTGGATGTGGTGGATGTGGTGGTGGTGGATGTGGTGGACGTAGTGGTGGTGGAGGATGTGGTGGACGTGGTGGTGGTTGATGTGGTGGTGGTGGTGGACACGGGAGGTGGACGTGGTGGTGGTGGTGGACGTGGTGGTGGACATGGTGGTGGTGGTGGACATGGTGGTGGTGGATGTGGTGGTGGTGGAGGACGTGGTGGTGGATGTGGTGGACATGGTGGAGGTGGATGTGGTGGTGGTGGAAGGCGTGGTGGTGGTGGACGTAGTGGTGGACTTGGTGGTGGTGGACATAGTGGTGGTGGTAGTGGTGGATGTGGTGGTGGATGTGGTGGTGGACGTGGTGGTGGTGGACATGGTGGTGGTGGACGTGGTGGTGGTGGATGTGGTGGTGGTGGACGTGGTGGTGGTGGACGTGGTGGTGGTAGTGGACGTGGTGTTCAAATAGCTGGCACATTTGCCGTTAGGATCCTTACAGCATGGTGATACAGGAAATTTGCTTCAACAAAACTTCCACCCTATGAGTGAAATATCGGATGCTATTTAAAAAGACACATACAAATGAAAAGCATTTCAAACATTATGACTGTTTGTAAAATTAAGGACTTTCACTTTTAATTTCCCCAAAGGGAATTGATTAAAAAGTGCTGTCATTAATAATGTTAAATCGGGAAATCGGGGAGATAAGTCATCCGCAAGATGACAAAACAAGGAATGCGCGTGAGAGAGAGGAGGAGCAGGAGGTGAACCCGGGAGTGGTGTGTGCGCACGCGCAGTCTGCTCATTTTCAAGCGCTGCTCTCGTGCTTGTGGCGCGCCCCTGCTCGCTCCCGCAAGGTGGATGCCACCACAAGCACGAGTGCAGTGCTTCAAAATGAGCAGAGCAACGGCTAAAGGCCCTCCTAGGCAGCACATGCGCGCTGCGTAGGTGAGACCTAAATACCTACTATAGCACTATCTTTACATACAAATAATGGTATTTCTTTCTACAGTCTTGCATCCT
This sequence comes from Triturus cristatus, assembly GCF_964204655.1. NCBI lineage: Eukaryota > Metazoa > Chordata > Amphibia > Caudata > Salamandridae > Triturus > Triturus cristatus. Next base: position 706,777,894 of record NC_140580.1, on the reverse strand, counting down.
CAAATTGCATGCTATTTCAGAAATGATCCCCTGTATCCTTAAAATTTGGCATGAACAACCAACTGACCTTTACTTAAAACTTCTTATTGTTGTGTCTCCTTTTTTCTTTCAAATTGCCTTCTTCCTTCCCGTAGTAAGTGCTATAACATTCAATTACAATTGTAAGAAGAGACGATTATGCATAAATAGTTCCTAAAATGAGTTCTAACGGAGCTATATTCAGTTATGCAAGGGACTGTCACAATAGCATTGTGCGCATTTTCTACATTCATCCTTTTTTTTAGCTCAAATATAGGCCAATGATTATTTTGTAAAACAAAAACAAAGTGCAGCCTATGTTTTTTTTCCTTGGTGCTTGCTGCTGATGCTACTGGATGCTGGGTTGCCAAATACCAAGCATACCGAGCCCTGATTCCACCTCATAGCCGTTTCACCCACTCACTTCTTGGCTCATCATCTCGCTCTTGTAGGTTCTTTTGCACTCTTGTTGCCTCCCTTACTAACTGAGTTCCTATCTTTCTCTTCCTCCTTCTTTCTCTCCCTTCTCATTTTCTCTGTCTTACTCTAATTCAAATTCTGATGATGCAAAATACATCCTGATCACTAAAAATGAGTGTTGGCGCCCGCCACCTGCACACACTAAGCACTGGTTGTGCCCTACATTTTCCGGAGGGGAATGCCTTTCTTTAATCTCCTTTCCAGTACTTCACAGCACCACCTTTGATCTCCACTTGTGATGCAACTGTAAATACCAGCTGTAGTCGCCAGGCTCGGTCCCCTGTGTGGTTGCCATGCCACCTTCTTGGCAGACAACCATAATGACTCTTCTCTGGCACTGTAATTATCCTCCTTGTGAACAGCAAACATTGGTCTCCCTTTGTGATGCCTTTATTGATAGAAGTTATATATTTGATGTCTGTCCCCCAGACTTCTTTTAAATCTAGATGTCTGCTTTTGAAAGAGCCCAACACAGAGAAATTCGACCATAGCAGCCTGTTGTGTGAGAACTATCAATTTCGAATGTTTAAAAATTGCACTTTTTATTGGGAAATCTTGTATGTCTAATTAAAAAAACTCTTAAGATTTCAGTAAGGGTTATGTTTGAACTGCGTGCAGAATACACCACACTAAATGTATTTAAACTACTGAAATGCATCGGTGTTGTGTTTAAATCCCCTTGTTGAATGGTAATGCCAGTTGGCTCGTTAATGGGTTCGGCTGATCGAATCAGGATTACCAGCTGCACTGGACCACTGTGGGGGAGGAGTGTTGCTTCCTGGCATTTTCCCTGCCAAAAATACCTATAAAGACCCTATGAAATTCCGACTGCACATGGGACGTCACGTAACGTTCGGGATTCAGCAGTACAACACTAATTCCCACGTTATTCCCTATTCCAGAACCACAACTTGGAATGACCCGGTGAAGTGTGGTGAATACTGTGTTGTAATGGTCACTTTTCACCTAGTATTACTGTGTCCCCTGCACTAGACCATCACTGACCCAGTGTCGAAAACCCTTGCATGGCACAATAAGGTGTACTCTTGAAAATACAATATAGGCAGATATGAACATACAGAGATGCTTGTGCATTCCCACATGTGATTGTTACAAGCTAAGCATCACTCAGCTGGAAGTCAGCACACCATACACCCCAAATTTTACAATACACAACAAGTTCCAGAGATAACGGTGCCTGCCCCTATAATAAAGGTGTTTTACACAATTCTTAACTCACTTTGCCTAATGCATTGAGCACTACTGAATGTTGTGCTGTAGTCCTCATGAGTTTACGTTTTTCTGCAATATTTCTTAAAAATACGACCTTAACTGATGTATCTCAGTACTTAGGATACTGGTTCATAGCGCATGCACATGGTGTAATCAGCATTGTTGTTTTTAGGATGTATGACAGAACCATGCATGCCATTACCATGCAGGCCATTACAACGTGTTCCTTATAACTCATGCGTCTTTACCACGCATGTCTATACCATGAAAGTTTTTACCACGCCCATGCCTTTACCACAAAAATCTAATTATTTTACAGGTAATTATTAACCCTTTATATATTTATATAAAGGGTTTAGACTTATCTGTGAAACAATGACATTTGTGTTGTTAAGACATACATGGCAAAGGCATATGTGCGGTAAAAAACATTTCAGGTAAGTATAAACAACAGATATATATATATATATTGATTTTTTATGCTTGGAACGCCTACAATCATTGAGACCAAGGAAGCAGCAAAACAGCGGAAATCGGGGAAAAACAAAAAACGAAGAGAGAGAAGAAAGGCCAACCGGAGAAGGAGTAAACAAAATGCAACAGAGGAAACAACCGAAGAAATACTGGAAGAAATAGAATGTACAACTCCAAATGAAGCCAGTGAGACAACTGTGATCAATTTAACGGACCTGACTCTCAATAGGGCTGAAACACAACTACTGGCCCTAGGACTCTCTTTCTGTCCAGAAAGCTCCTTTAATTATGCAAAATCTCGAATTGATATCTATAAAAGTGTTAGGAAACTGAAATTAGTTAAATTCCATGAGCAATCAAACAAATCTTCGGTTGGGGTAGCCCTGACTACTCAAACACCTACAGGAAAACCGTTAAATGGAAATGAGATGACACTTGACTCACAAGAGTTAGTAGATACCCTTTATCATTTACAACAAGAGAGTGATCTAACTAGTGAAGCATCAATGTCAAGCTTAACACAAAAGAATACGGAGCAAGTTGGGAAATGTCAAACCCCCTTCAAGCCACAGTCTTTGTTCTATCCTCTAGCCATTAAGGATACAATTGATAGCTTCCAGGAGCAGGTGATTGCTGATTTGAAGAATCTTAACAAATCAACCTGCAAGGCAACGAAAGCCAGGAGAAAAAATATCAAAGAATTGCAGTACCATCAACTAATGACAAAAATTAAAAATACCAAGGAAATAGTAGTCCGCAATGCAGACAAAGGCGGAAATGTAGTCTTACTAAAAAGAGAAAACTACTTGAAAGAAGCTATGAACCACTTGGACGACAAATGATGTTATGGGACAAGTAATAGAGTAACTTGGAACTCAATAAACTCAACATACCGAGTAAAATGAATGGCCTGGCGAGAGATGGGCTTGTTAACAACAGAAGAATATAAATATTTGTGGACCCAAAAACCAGTTATTCCCATCATGTACTTTATACCTAAGATCCACAAAGATAAAATCAATCCGCCTGGGAGGCCAATCATAGCAGCACGTAACAGCATATTTGAAAAAACGTCCAAATACGTAGATTTCTTTTTACAAGACTTTGTTCACAACCTGGCTTCATATTTAAGGACACGGGTGACTTTTTAATGAAAATAAGAAACCTTGAATGGCATGAGAACTTTCTTTTGATTGCGTTGGATGTAACCTCGCTGTACACATAAATTAAACATAGTGACGGATTACGAGCACTGAGATATTACCTAGCAAGAAGAGGAACCACCTATGCGGAGCATAATCAAATGTTGATGAATATGGTTGAACTGTGTTTAACTAACAATATATTTATGTTTCAGGACGTGTTGTACCAACAATTACGTGGGGTGGCAATGGGTGCAAGCTTCTCCCCCAGCTACACATGTCTACACATGGGCTGGTGGGAGGAGCTTGTGCTCATGACTAAATATAATGACATTTTTGAAAATAACATTCAATGTTGGTTTAGGTTTATTGATGACCTTTTTTTGGTTTGGAAAGGAACAGAACAAGGAGCCAGGGAATTTATCGACCAGCTCAACATCAATGACCTAAACCTTAAATTTACTTGTAATATCAGTAAAACGAGGGTAATATTTCTTGATGTGGAGGTGTACATAGAACATGGGAGAGTGGAAACAAAATTGCATAGAAAACCGACGGCAGGGAACTCAATTCTGCATGCCAGCAGCTCCCATCCCAAGCACCTCATCCAAAGCATTCCTTATGGGGAACTACTACGAATTAAACGCATTTGCAGTGATAGTGGATCCCTAAAAATAGCACATCAGGAATGCATTAACCGCTTTAAGGTGCGAGGTTACAGCAACAAATGCCTAGAAAAAGCCCTTACCAAATGCAATCAGGTTGACAGAGATATGTTGATTTGTCAAACTCCAAAACAAAAAGCCCCTGGCGACGGATTAACTAACAACTTCAGATTTATTTTTGAATATAACCGTCAGGAGGGAGCAGTAAGGAAGATTCTCAACAGAAATTGGTACCTTATAAAACAGGACCCCATAATTGGTAAAATGATCCCCAAACGCCCAGCTATCACATATAGACGAGGAGTATCTATGAAGGATATGTTGGTGGATAATGACCCTTGCGGGGTGGAAACCAAGGGATCTTGGCTGTCACAAAGACGGGGATTCTTTAAATGCAAGGTGTGTAAGGCCTGCGAATACGGGGTCTCGACAACAAATTACACTACACCATTTGGGGGCCCCAACAAAGAAATTACAAAATCGTTGAACTGTAAGACCGACCATGTAATATATGTGTTGGAGTGTCCATGCAAACTAAGGTACATTGGGAGTACCATTCTCCCAGGCCACAAAAGAATACTACAACACATTCGTGCAATCAAAAACCATGACCAGGCGTATCCAGTGGCGCGTCACTTCCAGGCGAAACATGAGGGTAACCCAAAAGATTTAAGTTACTTCCTCATTGATTCTGTCCCTAAAAACAAAAGAGGGGGGGACAGAGAAAAAACACTCAGAATTTTGGAAATGTACTACATTTTAAATCTAGATAGTAAGCACCCAAATGGACTAAATAGCTCGGTGGAGCCACACGCCAGTCTATAACAGTCACGCTCATGCTAAGGTATCCAATCCTATCATATACATACATGTATATATAAAAAATCTTTTCCTTGCTGTAACCTGATTCCAATCTGGGACTGGGAACTAGATTAACTTGAACCAATGGCTTGCACTAATTTTAAGCTCCAGCAGTATTTTACTATTTATATATCGGCCGATATTATACTAACTACTGGGCTACTATGATATCTAAACTTGCTTCCTTTCCTATATACATATTTATATTTACTACCAAGCACTTATCACTTTTTTATCTAGTAGTTTTAAATTGAAGCACATTTTGCACATCCATATAGGTATTAATTAATACAAAAACCAACAAAAATTAGAAAAAACTATAAAAATCGCAGTGGGCAGGGCCTTGCCGGGCATCATCTTCCAGTAGGCAACCTGATCTGTCTTTTCTTAGCTTTTTCTGTTTATGATAATGAACCTCAGTGAACTATTGCTCCTAGTATGCCAACTCCAACTAATCAACGGAGGTAAATTTAGTCCCAACTATGTAAGCGTTAGGGAACAAACCAACTGTTTAATAACAAACACTTAAACAGAGTAGGGTTACTACAATACATGCATAAAATAAACCCATTACAATTAATTGTTGCGCAAGACCCTAGGTAGGATTTATCCTCTTATTCCCTGTAGTAATCAGTTGGGTAGGTGACTGGTGATTTTACCAATTTATGTTAAACAATGATTTTATTACATTCTGGCATACAGGACCATTTTTATGATTGTATTTATGAAAAATTGTGTAGTATTATCTAATCTTTTACTCAGAATTTTATACATTTGTGGGATGTTTTATGTATTTATATATTTATACATGATTTTATCTTGGTTATTTTGACGCAGGAAATATTTTTACAAATGTATGGACTATTCTATTTATTTATATATTTATTTCTGACTAATGAAATACGATCTGTTCATTTGGATATGACGCAATGTACATAATTACAATCATATATGAAACTTTATATTTAAATGACGATATTGCTTTAGATGAAGGTTCTGCATAGATATTTATATCTGTATACATGAGGCACAAGGATGTCTAAACAATTAGGAAATAGCAAACAATGAAAAGACAAACTGCAAAGAAGAAACAAACATGTTGTAATTTTACGTTAATTTTATAAAAAAAACTGTTGAAACATACGGTGCCCTACCCCCTTTAAAAGTGGAACACAATTGGTGGTTCAGCGTCATGTGATCAAGTCCCCATGCAGGGTTGAAACGCGTAATGGCTGCTGTGTTGTTGATGTAACCCAAAGGACAATAAACCTGTCGGTATTTGAAGGATTGTGGTCCGTGCTCTTTTTGCCGTGGCTGGTGGAAGAATCGCGGAGTGGAAGAGTGCTTGACGATATATATATATATATATATATATATATATATATATATATATATATATATATATATATATATATATATATATATATATTAAAGCCACAGTTATATATATATATATATATTAAAGCCACAGGTTGCCCACCGGATTGGGGAGCACTCCAGGACAAACGATACCATGTAGACCCAGTGCGACCTGACGCGTTTCGCTTCTTGCTTTCTCGAAGGTCGATCACTCCTTTCACCCAGCAAATTGCGCAATCACTTAAGAATGATATGCTGCCTCCTGATAGGCTCTTTATTTTCTCACAGCATTGTGGTATTTGCAGTGTCTATATTGCGCTAATTAAACCTTGAATAGGTGCCAGACATCAGAAGATCTCTCATGCATGCCCGCAGATGGGCCTCGTGGACCTGTGAGTCTTGATTTCGGTATAAGTCCTCCCGCAGTAAGCCAGGCATATTCCCAGCTCAACGGTCCGCTTTTGATTCTTGCAGCGGTGCTACCCCCGCGACCGGGCCGGCCGCGAATAGATTAAAGCCACAGGTTGCCCACCGGATTGGGGAGCACTCCAGGACAAACGATACCATGTAGACCCAGTAGTACACGTAGTGCGACCTGACGCGTTTCGCTTCTTGCTTTCTCGAAGGTCGATCACTCCTTTCACCCAGCAAATTGCGCAATCACTTAAGAATGATATGCTGCCTCCTGATAGGCTCTTTTTTAATATGCCGCCTCCTGATAGGCTCTTTATTTTCTCACAGCATTGTGGTATTTGCAGTGTCTATATTGCGCTAATTAAACCTTGAATAGGTGCCAGACATCAGAAGATCTCTCATGCATGCCCGCAGATGGGCCTCGTGGACCTGTGAGTCTTGATTTCGGTATAAGTCCTCCCGCAGTAAGCCAGGCATATTCCCAGCTCAACGGTCCGCTTTTGATTCTTGCAGCGGTGCTACCCCCCGCGACCGGGCCGGCCGCGAATAGATTAAAGCCACAGGTTGCCCACCGGATTGGGGAGCTCTCCAGGACAAACGATACCATGTAGACCCAGTAGTACACGTAGTGCGACCTGACGCGTTTCGCTTCTTGCTTTCTCGAAGGTCGATCACTCCTTTCACCCAGCAAATTGCGCAATCACTTAAGAATGATATGCTGCCTCCTGATAGGCTCTTTTTTAATATGCCGCCTCCTGATAGGCTCTTTATTTTCTCACAGCATTGTGGTATTTGCAGTGTCTATATTGCGCTAATTAAACCTTGAATAGGTGCCAGACATCAGAAGATCTCTCATGCATGCCCGCAGATGGGCCTCGTGGACCTGTGAGTCTTGATTTCGGTATAAGTCCTCCCGCAGTAAGCCAGGCATATTCCCAGCTCAACGGTCCGCTTTTGATTCTTGCAGCGGTGCTACCCCCGCGACCGGGCCGGCCGCGAATAGATTAAAGCCACAGGTTGCCACCGGATTGGGGAGCACTCCAGGACAAACGATACCATGTAGACCCAGTAGTACACGTAGTGCGACCTGACGCGTTTCGCTTCTTGCTTTCTCGAAGGTCGATCACTCCTTTCAGCCAGCAAATTGCGCAATCACTTAAGAATGATATGCTGCCTCCTGATAGGCTCTTTTTTAATATGCCGCCTCCTGATAGGCTCTTTATTTTCTCACAGCATTGTGGTATTTGCAGTGTCTATATTGCGCTAATTAAACCTTGAATAGGTGCCACACATCAGAAGATCTCTCATGCATGCCCGCAGATGGGCCTCGTGGACCTGTGAGTCTTGATTTCGGTATAAGTCCTCCCGCAGTAAGCCAGGTATAAGTCCTCCCGCAGTAAGCCAGGCATATTCCCAGCTCAACGGTCCGCTTTTGATTCTTGCAGCGGTGCTACCCCCGCGACCGGGCCGGCCGCGAATAGATTAAAGCCACAGGTTGCCCACCGGATTGGGGAGCACTCCAGGACAAACGACACCATGTAGACCCAGTAGTACACGTAGTGCGACCTGACGCGTTTCGCTTCTTGCTTTCTCGAAGGTCGATCACTCCTTTCACCCAGCAAATTGCGCAATCACTTAAGAATGATATGCTGCCTCCTGATAGGCTCTTTTTTTTCTCACAGCATTGTGGTATTTGCAGTGTCTATATTGCGCTAATTAAACCTTGAATAGGTGCCAGACATCAGAAGATCTCTCATGCATGCCCGCAGATGGGCCTCGTGGACCTGTGAGTCTTGATTTCGGTATAAGTCCTCCCGCAGTAAGCCAGGCATATTCCCAGCTCAACGGTCCGCTTTTGATTCTTGCAGCGGTGCTACCCCCGCGACCGGGCCGGCCGCGAATAGATTAAAGCCACAGGTTGCCCACCGGATTGGGGAGCACTCCAGGACAAACGATACCATGTAGACCCAGTAGTACACGTAGTGCGACCTGACGCGTTTCGCTTCTTGCTTTCTCGAAGGTCGATCACTCCTTTCACCCAGCAAATTGCGCAATCACTTAAGAATGATATGCTGCCTCCTGATAGGCTCTTTTTTAATATGCCGCCTCCTGATAGGCTCTTTATTTTCTCACAGCATTGTGGTATTTGCAGTGTCTATATTGCGCTAATTAAACCTTGAATAGGTGCCAGACATCAGAAGATCTCTCATGCATGCCCGCAGATGGGCCTCGTGGACCTGTGAGTCTTGATTTCGGTATAAGTCCTCCCGCAGTAAGCCAGGCATATTCCCAGCTCAACGGTCCGCTTTTGATTCTTGCAGCGGTGCTACCCCCGGGACCGGGCCGGCCGCGAATAGATTAAAGCCACAGGTTGCCCACCGGATTGGGGAGCACTCCAGGACAAACGATACCATGTAGACCCAGTAGTACACGTAGTGCGACCTGACGCGTTTCGCTTCTTGCTTTCTCGAAGGTCGATCACTACTTTCACCCAGCAAATTGCGCAATCACTTAAGAATGATATGCTGCCTCCTGATAGGCTCTTTTTTAATATGCCGCCTCCTGATAGGCTCTTTATTTTCTCACAGCATTGTGGTATTTGCAGTGTCTATATTGCGCTAATTAAACCTTGAATAGGTGCCAGACATCAGAAGATCTCTCATGCATGCCCGCAGATGGGCCTCGTGGACCTGTGAGTCTTGATTTCGGTATAAGTCCTCCCGCAGTAAGCCAGGCATATTCCCAGCTCAACGGTCCGCTTTTGATTCTTGCAGCGGTGCTACCCCCGCGACCGGGCCGGCCGCGAATAGATTAAAGCCACAGGTTGCCCACCGGATTGGGGAGCACTCCAGGACAAACGATACCATGTAGACCCAGTAGTACACGTAGTGCGACCTGACGCGTTTCGCTTCTTGCTTTCTCGAAGGTCGATCACTCCTTTCACCCAGCAAATTGCGCAATCACTTAAGAATGATATGCTGCCTCCTGATAGGCTCTTTTTTAATATGCCGCCTCCTGATAGGCTCTTTATTTTCTCACAGCATTGTGGTATTTGCAGTGTCTATATTGCGCTAATTAAACCTTGAATAGGTGCCAGACATCAGAAGATCTCTCATGCATGCCCGCAGATGGGCCTCGTGGACCTGTGAGTCTTGATTTCGGTATAAGTCCTCCCGCAGTAAGCCAGGCATATTCCCAGCTCAACGGTCCGCTTTTGATTCTTGCAGCGGTGCTACCCCCGCGACCGGGCCGGCCGCGAATAGATTAAAGCCACAGGTTGCCCACCGGATTGGGGAGCACTCCAGGACAAACGATACCATGTAGACCCAGTAGTACACGTAGTGCGACCTGACGCGTTTCGCTTCTTGCTTTCTCGAAGGTCGATCACTCCTTTCACCCAGCAAATTGCGCAATCACTTAAGAATGATATGCTGCCTCCTGATAGGCTCTTTTTTAATATGCCGCCTCCTGATAGGCTCTTTATTTTCTCACAGCATTGTGGTATTTGCAGTGTCTATATTGCGCTAATTAAACCTTGAATAGGTGCCAGACATCAGAAGATCTCTCATGCATGCCCGCAGATGGGCCTCGTGGACCTGTGAGTCTTGATTTCGGTATAAGTCCTCCCGCAGTAAGCCAGGCATATTCCCAGCTCAACGGTCCACTTTTGATTCTTGCAGCGGTGCTACCCCCGCGACCGGGCCGGCCGCGAATAGATTAAAGCCACAGGTTGCCCACCGGATTGGGGAGCACTCCAGGACAAACGATACCATGTAGACCCAGTAGTACACGTAGTGCGACCTGACGCGTTTCGCTTCTTGCTTTCTCGAAGGTCGATCACTCCTTTCACCCAGCAAATTGCGCAATCACTTAAGAATGATATGCTGCCTCCTGATAGGCTCTTTTTTAATATGCCGCCTCCTGATAGGCTCTTTATTTTCTCACAGCATTGTGGTATTTGCAGTGTCTATATTGCGCTAATTAAACCTTGAATAGGTGCCAGACATCAGAAGATCTCTCATGCATGCCCGCAGATGGGCCTCGTGGACCTGTGAGTCTTGATTTCGGTATAAGTCCTCCCGCAGTAAGCCAGGCATATTCCCAGCTCAACGGTCCGCTTTTGATTCTTGCAGCGGTGCTACCCCCGCGACCGGGCCGGCCGCGAATAGATTAAAGCCACAGGTTGCCCACCGGATTGGGGAGCACTCCAGGACAAACGATACCATGTAGACCCAGTAGTACACGTAGTGCGACCTGACGCGTTTCGCTTCTTGCTTTCTCGAAGGTCGATCACTCCTTTCACCCAGCAAATTGCGCAATCACTTAAGAATGATATGCTGCCTCCTGATAGGCTCTTTTTTAATATGCCGCCTCCTGATAGGCTCTTTATTTTCTCACAGCATTGTGGTATTTGCAGTGTCTATATTGCGCTAATTAAACCTTGAATAGGTGCCAGACATCAGAAGATCTCTCATGCATGCCCGCAGATGGGCCTCGTGGACCTGTGAGTCTTGATTTCGGTATAAGTCCTCCCGCAGTAAACCAGGCATATTCCCAGCTCAACGGTCCGCTTTTGATTCTTGCAGCGGTGCTACCCCCGCGACCGGGCCGGCCGCGAATAGATTAAAGCCACAGGTTGCCCACCGGATTGGGGAGCACTCCAGGACAAACGATACCATGTAGACCCAGTAGTACACGTAGTGCGACCTGACGCGTTTCGCTTCTTGCTTTCTCGAAGGTCGATCACTCCTTTCACCCAGCAAATTGCGCAATCACTTAAGAATGATATGCTGCCTCCTGATAGGCTCTTTTTTAATATGCCGCCTCCTGATAGGCTCTTTATTTTCTCACAGCATTGTGGTATTTGCAGTGTCTATATTGCGCTAATTAAACCTTGAATAGGTGCCAGACATCAGAAGATCTCTCATGCATGCCCGCAGATGGGCCTCGTGGACCTGTGAGTCTTGATTTCGGTATAAGTCCTCCCGCAGTAAGCCAGGCATATTCCCAGCTCAACGGTCCGCTTTTGATTCTTGCAGCGGTGCTACCCCCGCGACCGGGCCGGCCGCGAATAGATTAAAGCCACAGGTTGCCCACCGGATTGGGGAGCACTCCAGGACAAACGATACCATGTAGACCCAGTAGTACACGTAGTGCGACCTGACGCGTTTCGCTTCTTGCTTTCTCGAAGGTCGATCACTCCTTTCACCCAGCAAATTGCGCAATCACTTAAGAATGATATGCTGCCTCCTGATAGGCTCTTTTTTAATATGCCGCCTCCTGATAGGCTCTTTATTTTCTCACAGCATTGTGGTATTTGCAGTGTCTATATTGCGCTAATTAAACCTTGAATAGGTGCCAGACATCAGAAGATCTCTCATGCATGCCCGCAGATGGGCCTCGTGGACCTGTGAGTCTTGATTTCGGTATAAGTCCTCCCGCAGTAAGCCAGGCATATTCCCAGCTCAACGGTCCGCTTTTGATTCTTGCAGCGGTGCTACCCCCGCGACCGGGCCGGCCGCGAATAGATTAAAGCCACAGGTTGCCCACCGGATTGGGGAGCACTCCAGGACAAACGATACCATGTAGACCCAGTAGTACACGTAGTGCGACCTGACGCGTTTCGCTTCTTGCTTTCTCGAAGGTCGATCACTCCTTTCACCCAGCAAATTGCGCAATCACTTAAGAATGATATGCTGCCTCCTGATAGGCTCTTTTTTAATATGCCGCCTCCTGATAGGCTCTTTATTTTCTCACAGCATTGTGGTATTTGCAGTGTCTATATTGCGCTAATTAAACCTTGAATAGGTGCCAGACATCAGAAGATCTCTCATGCATGCCCGCAGATGGGCCTCGTGGACCTGTGAGTCTTGATTTCGGTATAAGTCCTCCCGCAGTAAGCCAGGCATATTCCCAGCTCAACGGTCCGCTTTTGATTCTTGCAGCGGTGCTACCCCCGCGACCGGGCCGGCCGCGAATAGATTAAAGCCACAGGTTGCCCACCGGATTGGGGAGCACTCCAGGACAAACGATACCATGTAGACCCAGTAGTACACGTAGTGCGACCTGACGCGTTTCGCTTCTTGCTTTCTCGAAGATCGATCACTCCTTTCACCCAGCAAATTGCGCAATCACTTAAGAATGATATGCTGCCTCCTGATAGGCTCTTTTTTAATATGCCGCCTCCTGATAGGCTCTTTATTTTCTCACAGCATTGTGGTATTTGCAGTGTCTATATTGCGCTAATTAAACCTTGAATAGGTGCCAGACATCAGAAGATCTCTCATGCATGCCCGCAGATGGGCCTCGTGGACCTGTGAGTCTTGATTTCGGTATAAGTCCTCCCGCAGTAAGCCAGGCATATTCCCAGCTCAACGGTCCGCTTTTGATTCTTGCAGCGGTGCTACCCCCGCGACCGGGCCGGCCGCGAATAGATTAAAGCCACAGGTTGCCCACCGGATTGGGGAGCACTCCAGGACAAACGATACCATGTAGACCCAGTAGTACACGTAGTGCGACCTGACGCGTTTCGCTTCTTGCTTTCTCGAAGGTCGATCACTCCTTTCACCCAGCAAATTGCGCAATCACTTAAGAATGATATGCTGCCTCCTGATAGGCTCTTTTTTAATATGCCGCCTCCTGATAGGCTCTTTATTTTCTCACAGCATTGTGGTATTTGCAGTGTCTATATTGCGCTAATTAAACCTTGAATAGGTGCCAGACATCAGAAGATCTCTCATGCATGCCCGCAGATGGGCCTCGTGGACCTGTGAGTCTTGATTTCGGTATAAGTCCTCCCGCAGTAAGCCAGGCATATTCCCAGCTCAACGGTCCGCTTTTGATTCTTGCAGCGGTGCTACCCCCGCGACCGGGCCGGCCGCGAATAGATTAAAGCCACAGGTTGCCCACCGGATTGGGGAGCACTCCAGGACAAACGATACCATGTAGACCCAGTAGTACACGTAGTGCGACCTGACGCGTTTCGCTTCTTGCTTTCTCGAAGGTCGATCACTCCTTTCACCCAGCAAATTGCGCAATCACTTAAGAATGATATGCTGCCTCCTGATAGGCTCTTTTTTAATATGCCGCCTCCTGATAGGCTCTTTATTTTCTCACAGCATTGTGGTATTTGCAGTGTCTATATTGCGCTAATTAAACCTTGAATAGGTGCCAGACATCAGAAGATCTCTCATGCATGCCCGCAGATGGGCCTCGTGGACCTGTGAGTCTTGATTTCGGTATAAGTCCTCCCGCAGTAAACCAGGCATATTCCCAGCTCAACGGTCCGCTTTTGATTCTTGCAGCGGTGCTACCCCCGCGACCGGGCCGGCCGCGAATAGATTAAAGCCACAGGTTGCCCACCGGATTGGGGAGCACTCCAGGACAAACGATACCATGTAGACCCAGTAGTACACGTAGTGCGACCTGACGCGTTTCGCTTCTTGCTTTCTCGAAGGTCGATCACTCCTTTCACCCAGCAAATTGCGCAATCACTTAAGAATGATATGCTGCCTCCTGATAGGCTCTTTTTTAATATGCCGCCTCCTGATAGGCTCTTTATTTTCTCACAGCATTGTGGTATTTGCAGTGTCTATATTGCGCTAATTAAACCTTGAATAGGTGCCAGACATCAGAAGATCTCTCATGCATGCCCGCAGATGGGCCTCGTGGACCTGTGAGTCTTGATTTCGGTATAAGTCCTCCCGCAGTAAGCCAGGCATATTCCCAGCTCAACGGTCCGCTTTTGATTCTTGCAGCGGTGCTACCCCCGCGACCGGGCCGGCCGCGATTAGATTAAAGCCACAGGTTGCCCACCGGATTGGGGAGCACTCCAGGACAAACGATACCATGTAGACTCAGTAGTACACGTAGTGCGACCTGACGCGTTTCGCTTCTTGATTTCTCGAAGGTCGATCACTCCTTTCACCCAGCAAATTGCGCAATCACTTAAGAATGATATGCTGCCTCCTGATAGGCTCTTTTTTAATATGCCGCCTCCTGATAGGCTCTTTATTTTCTCACAGCATTGTGGTATTTGCAGTGTCTATATTGCGCTAATTAAACCTTGAATAGGTGCCAGACATCAGAAGATCTCTCATGCATGCCCGCAGATGGGCCTCGTGGACCTGTGAGTCTTGATTTCGGTATAAGTCCTCCCGCAGTAAGCCAGGCATATTCCCAGCTCAACGGTCCGCTTTTGATTCTTGCAGCGGTGCTACCCCCGCGACCGGGCCGGCCGCGAATAGAGTAAAGCCACAGGTTGCCCACCGGATTGGGGAGCACTCCAGGACAAACGATACCATGTAGACCCAGTAGTACACGTAGTGCGACCTGACGCGTTTCGCTTCTTGCTTTCTCGAAGGTCGATCACTCCTTTCACCCAGCAAATTGCGCAATCACTTAAGAATGATATGCTGCCTCCTGATAGGCTCTTTTTTAATATGCCGCCTCCTGATAGGCTCTTTATTTTCTCACAGCATTGTGGTATTTGCAGTGTCTATATTGCGCTAATTAAACCTTGAATAGGTGCCAGACATCAGAAGATCTCTCATGCATGCCCGCAGATGGGCCTCGTGGACCTGTGAGTCTTGATTTCGGTATAAGTCCTCCCGCAGTAAGCCAGGCATATTCCCAGCTCAACGGTCCGCTTTTGATTCTTGCAGCGGTGCTACCCCCGTGACCGGGCCGGCCGCGATTAGATTAAAGCCACAGGTTGCCCACCGGATTGGGGAGCACTCCAGGACAAACGATACCATGTAGACCCAGTAGTACACGTAGTGCGACCTGACGCGTTTCGCTTCTTGCTTTCTCGAAGGTCGATCACTCCTTTCACCCAGCAAATTGCGCAATCACTTAAGAATGATATGCTGCCTCCTGATAGGCTCTTTTTTAATATGCCGCCTCCTGATAGGCTCTTTATTTTCTCACAGCATTGTGGTATTTGCAGTGTCTATATTGCGCTAATTAAACCTTGAATAGGTGCCAGACATCAGAAGATCTCTCATGCATGCCCGCAGATGGGCCTCGTGGACCTGTGAGTCTTGATTTCGGTATAAGTCCTCCCGCAGTAAGCCAGGCATATTCCCAGCTCAACGGTCCGCTTTTGATTCTTGCAGCGGTGCTACCCCCGCGACCGGGCCGGCCGCGAATAGATTAAAGCCACAGGTTGCCCACCGGATTGGGGAGCACTCCAGGACAAACGATACCATGTAGACCCAGTAGTACACGTAGTGCGACCTGACGCGTTTCGCTTCTTGCTTTCTCGAAGGTCGATCACTCCTTTCACCCAGCAAATTGCGCAATCACTTAAGAATGATATGCTGCCTCCTGATAGGCTCTTTTTTAATATGCCGCCTCCTGATAGGCTCTTTATTTTCTCACAGCATTGTGGTATTTGCAGTGTCTATATTGCGCTAATTAAACCTTGAATAGGTGCCAGACATCAGAAGATCTCTCATGCATGCCCGCAGATGGGCCTCGTGGACCTGTGAGTCTTGATTTCGGTATAAGTCCTCCCGCAGTAAGCCAGGCATATTCCCAGCTCAACGGTCCGCTTTTGATTCTTGCAGCGGTGCTACCCCCGCGACCGGGCCGGCCGCGAATAGATTAAAGCCACAGGTTGCCCACCGGATTGGGGAGCACTCCAGGACAAACGATACCATGTAGACCCAGTAGTACACGTAGTGCGACCTGACGCGTTTCGCTTCTTGCTTTCTCGAAGGTCGATCACTCCTT
Organism: Triturus cristatus; assembly: GCF_964204655.1. NCBI lineage: Eukaryota > Metazoa > Chordata > Amphibia > Caudata > Salamandridae > Triturus > Triturus cristatus. The sequence goes on along the minus strand of NC_140580.1, from coordinate 706,761,513 downwards.
TCACCCAGCAAATTGCGCAATCACTTAAGAATGATATGCTGCCTCCTGATAGGCTCTTTTTTAATATGCCGCCTCCTGATAGGCTCTTTATTTTCTCACAGCATTGTGGTATTTGCAGTGTCTATATTGCGCTAATTAAACCTTGAATAGGTGCCAGACATCAGAAGATCTCTCATGCATGCCCGCAGATGGGCCTCGTGGACCTGTGAGTCTTGATTTCGGTATAAGTCCTCCCGCAGTAAGCCAGGCATATTCCCAGCTCAACGGTCCGCTTTTGATTCTTGCAGCGGTGCTATCCCCGCGACCGGGCCGGCCGCGAATAGATTAAAGCCACAGGTTGCCCACCGGATTGGGGAGCACTCCAGGACAAACGATACCATGTAGACCCAGTAGTACACGTAGTGCGACCTGACGCGTTTCGCTTCTTGCTTTCTCGAAGGTCGATCACTCCTTTCACCCAGCAAATTGCGCAATCACTTAAGAATGATATGCTGCCTCCTGATAGGCTCTTTTTTAATATGCCGCCTCCTGATAGGCTCTTTATTTTCTCACAGCATTGTGGTATTTGCAGTGTCTATATTGCGCTAATTAAACCTTGAATAGGTGCCAGACATCAGAAGATCTCTCATGCATGCCCGCAGATGGGCCTCGTGGACCTGTGAGTCTTGATTTCGGTATAAGTCCTCCCGCAGTAAGCCAGGCATATTCCCAGCTCAACGGTCCGCTTTTGATTCTTGCAGCGGTGCTACCCCCGCGACCGGGCCGGCCGCGAATAGATTAAAGCCACAGGTTGCCCACCGGATTGGGGAGCACTCCAGGACAAACGATACCATGTAGACCCAGTAGTACACGTAGTGCGACCTGACGCGTTTCGCTTCTTGCTTTCTCGAAGGTCGATCACTCCTTTCACCCAGCAAATTGCGCAATCACTTAAGAATGATATGCTGCCTCCTGATAGGCTCTTTTTTAATATGCCGCCTCCTGATAGGCTCTTTATTTTCTCACAGCATTGTGGTATTTGCAGTGTCTATATTGCGCTAATTAAACCTTGAATAGGTGCCAGACATCAGAAGATCTCTCATGCATGCCCGCAGATGGGCCTCGTGGACCTGTGAGTCTTGATTTCGGTATAAGTCCTCCCGCAGTAAGCCAGGCATATTCCCAGCTCAACGGTCCGCTTTTGATTCTTGCAGCGGTGCTACCCCCGCGACCGGGCCGGCCGCGAATAGATTAAAGCCACAGGTTGCCCACCGGATTGGGGAGCACTCCAGGACAAACGATACCATGTAGACCCAGTAGTACACGTAGTGCGACCTGACGCGTTTCGCTTCTTGCTTTCTCGAAGGTCGATCACTCCTTTCACCCAGCAAATTGCGCAATCACTTAAGAATGATATGCTGCCTCCTGATAGGCTCTTTTTTAATATGCCGCCTCCTGATAGGCTCTTTATTTTCTCACAGCATTGTGGTATTTGCAGTGTCTATATTGCGCTAATTAAACCTTGAATAGGTGCCAGACATCAGAAGATCTCTCATGCATGCCCGCAGATGGGCCTCGTGGACCTGTGAGTCTTGATTTCGGTATAAGTCCTCCCGCAGTAAACCAGGCATATTCCCAGCTCAACGGTCCGCTTTTGATTCTTGCAGCGGTGCTACCCCCGCGACCGGGCCGGCCGCGAATAGATTAAAGCCACAGGTTGCCCACCGGATTGGGGAGCACTCCAGGACAAACGATACCATGTAGACCCAGTAGTACACGTAGTGCGACCTGACGCGTTTCGCTTCTTGCTTTCTCGAAGGTCGATCACTCCTTTCACCCAGCAAATTGCGCAATCACTTAAGAATGATATGCTGCCTCCTGATAGGCTCTTTTTTAATATGCCGCCTCCTGATAGGCTCTTTATTTTCTCACAGCATTGTGGTATTTGCAGTGTCTATATTGCGCTAATTAAACCTTGAATAGGTGCCAGACATCAGAAGATCTCTCATGCATGCCCGCAGATGGGCCTCGTGGACCTGTGAGTCTTGATTTCGGTATAAGTCCTCCCGCAGTAAGCCAGGCATATTCCCAGCTCAACGGTCCGCTTTTGATTCTTGCAGCGGTGCTACCCCCGCGACCGGGCCGGCCGCGATTAGATTAAAGCCACAGGTTGCCCACCGGATTGGGGAGCACTCCAGGACAAACGATACCATGTAGACTCAGTAGTACACGTAGTGCGACCTGACGCGTTTCGCTTCTTGCTTTCTCGAAGGTCGATCACTCCTTTCACCCAGCAAATTGCGCAATCACTTAAGAATGATATGCTGCCTCCTGATAGGCTCTTTTTTAATATGCCGCCTCCTGATAGGCTCTTTATTTTCTCACAGCATTGTGGTATTTGCAGTGTCTATATTGCGCTAATTAAACCTTGAATAGGTGCCAGACATCAGAAGATCTCTCATGCATGCCCGCAGATGGGCCTCGTGGACCTGTGAGTCTTGATTTCGGTATAAGTCCTCCCGCAGTAAGCCAGGCATATTCCCAGCTCAACGGTCCGCTTTTGATTCTTGCAGCGGTGCTACCCCCGCGACCGGGCCGGCCGCGAATAGAGTAAAGCCACAGGTTGCCCACCGGATTGGGGAGCACTCCAGGACAAACGATACCATGTAGACCCAGTAGTACACGTAGTGCGACCTGACGCGTTTCGCTTCTTGCTTTCTCGAAGGTCGATCACTCCTTTCACCCAGCAAATTGCGCAATCACTTAAGAATGATATGCTGCCTCCTGATAGGCTCATTTTTAATATGCCGCCTCCTGATAGGCTCTTTATTTTCTCACAGCATTGTGGTATTTGCAGTGTCTATATTGCGCTAATTAAACCTTGAATAGGTGCCAGACATCAGAAGATCTCTCATGCATGCCCGCAGATGGGCCTCGTGGACCTGTGAGTCTTGATTTCGGTATAAGTCCTCCCGCAGTAAGCCAGGCATATTCCCAGCTCAACGGTCCGCTTTTGATTCTTGCAGCGGTGCTACCCCCGTGACCGGGCCGGCCGCGATTAGATTAAAGCCACAGGTTGCCCACCGGATTGGGGAGCACTCCAGGACAAACGATACCATGTAGACCCAGTAGTACACGTAGTGCGACCTGACGCGTTTCGCTTCTTGCTTTCTCGAAGGTCGATCACTCCTTTCACCCAGCAAATTGCGCAATCACTTAAGAATGATATGCTGCCTCCTGATAGGCTCTTTTTTAATATGCCGCCTCCTGATAGGCTCTTTATTTTCTCACAGCATTGTGGTATTTGCAGTGTCTATATTGCGCTAATTAAACCTTGAATAGGTGCCAGACATCAGAAGATCTCTCATGCATGCCCGCAGATGGGCCTCGTGGACCTGTGAGTCTTGATTTCGGTATAAGTCCTCCCGCAGTAAGCCAGGCATATTCCCAGCTCAACGGTCCGCTTTTGATTCTTGCAGCGGTGCTACCCCCGCGACCGGGCCGGCCGCGAATAGATTAAAGCCACAGGTTGCCCACCGGATTGGGGAGCACTCCAGGACAAACGATACCATGTAGACCCAGTAGTACACGTAGTGCGACCTGACGCGTTTCGCTTCTTGCTTTCTCGAAGGTCGATCACTCCTTTCACCCAGCAAATTGCGCAATCACTTAAGAATGATATGCTGCCTCCTGATAGGCTCTTTTTTAATATGCCGCCTCCTGATAGGCTCTTTATTTTCTCACAGCATTGTGGTATTTGCAGTGTCTATATTGCGCTAATTAAACCTTGAATAGGTGCCAGACATCAGAAGATCTCTCATGCATGCCAGCAGATGGGCCTCGTGGACCTGTGAGTCTTGATTTCGGTATAAGTCCTCCCGCAGTAAGCCAGGCATATTCCCAGCTCAACGGTCCGCTTTTGATTCTTGCAGCGGTGCTACCCCCGCGACCGGGCCGGCCGCGAATAGATTAAAGCCACAGGTTGCCCACCGGATTGGGGAGCACTCCAGGACAAACGATACCATGTAGACCCAGTAGTACACGTAGTGCGACCTGACGCGTTTCGCTTCTTGCTTTCTCGAAGGTCGATCACTCCTTTCACCCAGCAAATTGCGCAATCACTTAAGAATGATATGCTGCCTCCTGATAGGCTCTTTTTTAATATGCCGCCTCCTGATAGGCTCTTTATTTTCTCACAGCATTGTGGTATTTGCAGTGTCTATATTGCGCTAATTAAACCTTGAATAGGTGCCAGACATCAGAAGATCTCTCATGCATGCCCGCAGATGGGCCTCGTGGACCTGTGAGTCTTGATTTCGGTATAAGTCCTCCCGCAGTAAGCCAGGCATATTCCCAGCTCAACGGTCCGCTTTTGATTCTTGCAGCGGTGCTATCCCCGCGACCGGGCCGGCCGCGAATAGATTAAAGCCACAGGTTGCCCACCGGATTGGGGAGCACTCCAGGACAAACGATACCATGTAGACCCAGTAGTACACGTAGTGCGACCTGACGCGTTTCGCTTCTTGCTTTCTCGAAGGTCGATCACTCCTTTCACCCAGCAAATTGCGCAATCACTTAAGAATGATATGCTGCCTCCTGATAGGCTCTTTTTTAATATGCCGCCTCCTGATAGGCTCTTTATTTTCTCACAGCATTGTGGTATTTGCAGTGTCTATATTGCGCTAATTAAACCTTGAATAGGTGCCAGACATCAGAAGATCTCTCATGCATGCCCGCAGATGGGCCTCGTGGACCTGTGAGTCTTGATTTTGGTATAAGTCCTCCCGCAGTAAGCCAGGCATATTCCCAGCTCAACGGTCCGCTTTTGATTCTTGCAGCGGTGCTACCCCCGCGACCGGGCCGGCCGCGAATAGATTAAAGCCACAGGTTGCCCACCGGATTGGGGAGCACTCCAGGACAAACGATACCATGTAGACCCAGTAGTACACGTAGTGCGACCTGACGCGTTTCGCTTCTTGCTTTCTCGAAGGTCGATCACTCCTTTCACCCAGCAAATTGCGCAATCACTTAAGAATGATATGCTGCCTCCTGATAGGCTCTTTTTTAATATGCCGCCTCCTGATAGGCTCTTTATTTTCTCACAGCATTGTGGTATTTGCAGTGTCTATATTGCGCTAATTAAACCTTGAATAGGTGCCAGACATCAGAAGATCTCTCATGCATGCCCGCAGATGGGCCTCGTGGACCTGTGAGTCTTGATTTCGGTATAAGTCCTCCCGCAGTAAGCCAGGCATATTCCCAGCTCAACGGTCCGCTTTTGATTCTTGCAGCGGTGCTACCCCCGCGACCGGGCCGGCCGCGAATAGATTAAAGCTCCCCAATCCGGTGGGCAACCTGTGGCTTTAATCTATTCGCGGCCGGCCCGGTCGCGGGGGTAGCACCGCTGCAAGAATCAAAAGCGGACCGTTGAGCTGGGAATATGCCTGGCTTACTGCGGGAGGACTTATACCGAAATCAAGACTCACAGGTCCACGAGGCCCATCTGCGGGCATGCATGAGAGATCTTCTGATGTCTGGCACCTATTCAAGGTTTAATTAGCGCAATATAGACACTGCAAATACCACAATGCTGTGAGAAAACAAAGAGCCTATCAGGAGGCGGCATATTAAAAAAGAGCCTATCAGGAGGCAGCATATCATTCTTAAGTGATTGCGCAATTTGCTGGGTGAAAGGAGTGATCGACCTTCGAGAAAGCAAGAAGCGAAACGCGTCAGGTCGCACTACGTGTACTACTGGGTCTACATGGTATCGTTTGTCCTGGAGTGCTCCCCAATCCGGTGGGCAACCTGTGGCTTTAATATATATATATATATATATATATATATATATATATATATATATATATATATATATATATATATATATATATATATATATATATATATATATATATATATATATATATATATATATATATATATATATATATATATATATATATATATATATATATATATATATATATATATATATATATATATATATATATATATACACTGAAAAAAACATAGGTTTCAGGGGCGTTATAGTTAGCTGGACATTTCGCTCGTGCAAAACCATATAAATTCCCCCATTGTAGTTAGTTCAGCTAACTATAACTTGCGCGCCCGCAATGCACTGCTGATAACGTCACATATTACATCACTCATTACATCATTGATGACATCACTGATGACATCATCCTTGTGATAGAGTCGTAGACCTCCTCTCACCCTAATATAACCTTTGATACACACATACAAAAATAGAAACTAAAAAAACAATGGACATACCGATACCAGTTACAACAACCTATTCAGTAATTCTAAGATCTACAGACACATCCACTCATTCACCAACAGTCCTATATAGTCACTCATACATGTGCCCCATGGCGCGTTTTAAGTTGGGGGATTAACTCCCCTTGAATACTGAGGGTCCCTGGGGTACAACTAGCCCATCAGCTACCTCCATTAAGCGCCACAGGGCTGCGTTGCAGAGAGGTGTAAAAAGGTGCGTGGCCTCAGAACACCTCTCGGAAACACAGCCCCCTGGCGAATCCTGGAGGTTCCTGGTGGGCTAGTTGGCCACCAGGGACCCCCAATATTCAAGGGGGGAATTTGTTCCCATATGCAAACGCACCTGTGTAGCCCCCCTTCTATTTCTAATTTTTTGGCCCTGGGGGACCCCATCCCCCAGGGCCTGCCCCCTAATTTTTTTTAAAACACCCAAAATTCGGGAAAGGGGCCACGTGGCCCCCCTCGCGAGGCCATAATCGGCCCCGGGGCATGGCCTTTTTTCTTTTTGTTAATATGTTTGGAGGGGGGCTGGCTTGCCCCCCTCCTTAGGCCATTTATGGCCCCAGGGACCCCATTCCCCGGCGCTGGCCTTTGTTCATATTTTTCTTATTTATTTATTTATTTTCAATATTTGGGGAGGGGTGCCGCGTGGCCCCCTCCTGGGCCACTAATAGCCCCGGGACACCATCCCCCGGGGTTGGCCCTCTCCATTGGGGACCGTGGTGGGGTCCCCAAACCCCCCACAGTCCCGCCGGCTCCCTGCGTCCTATGGGAGCCGGCATTGCTTTTCCACATGGGGAGCTGCTAAGATGCAGCTCCCCCTGTGGAAAAGCAATTTGGTTTGCATTTTGAAAGAGAGAGCAGGTTTCCATAGATATATATATGATTTTACTTATGATTTTCTCAGCAACTACTGAACAGATTTACACCATTTAACTAAAAGGCACGACTCTGAACCAAGGGCTACCTTTTTGCCAAATTTGGTGTAATTCTGTTCAGCAGTTCGGGCTGTAGCTGCGACTAAAGGCTCCTATGGTAAACTGCATGGGAAAAGACACGTTTTGGGACCCCCCTTTTTTCTCGGCCCCCGTTAGACGAATCACCCCGAGCCTTTCAGGATAGGAGCGGACCGGAGCGCCCCACCAGTTTTGAAAATTTCGCGAACATTCGTCGACCAGCGCCAAAGTTATTGGGAATAGAATGTTGCGAATTTCCTATGAAAATGAGGTCCTAACTATAACTACCTACTGGCGACCGCCAGTTTGTAATAAATATATATATATATCCACCCTAAAATTGCCCTTGCCACCCAAAATCCCATACCCATCCTAAAAATTCCTTGGCCGGACATAATCCCATACCCACCGTAAAATTACCCTTGCCTCCCAAAAACCCATTCCCACTCTAAACCCTAAAAATAACCTTGTCACTCAAAAACCCACGCCAACCCTAAAAATACACTTGCCACCCAAAAAACCCTACCCACCCTCAAACGTAAAATGCCATTGCCACCTAAAAATACCCTGGCAACCCAAAAAACACACACTCTTGCTACCCAAAAACCCAAATCTTACCTAAACTCTGAAAATACCCTTGAAAGGCAAAATCCCATACCCACCCTACCCTAAAAACGCCCTCTCCACCTAATAACCCATACCCACCCTACGCTCTAAAATGAACCTTTGCCTAATATATATATCTCAACACACAGTCCTCTAAAATAAGAAGGAAAGACTGCACTTCAACGTAGGGATATTCCATTAACTTTTTATTAACAACCAGCAGCATTCATGATGCGTTTCGGCTTTTGCCATTAGCCTTTATAAAGTGAAGGGAGCACCGTGTTTGATTTGTATATATATGCACGTGAGTTCAATTAAAACCAGGTGATAATGCATATGCTCTTATTCCTGTGGTAATGTTCCAATAATTTGACAAGTGTCATTATTATATTTTTATAAAAAGGAACTGGCAGGTTAAAATATATATATATCACGTAATATATTGGGTGTTGGCTCACTTCAAACCTGGGCTGACAAGCCACCTACAACACACATGCCTGAACCTCTTGTATTTCATTATCTTTGATTCGTAAAGATGGTGGAATTCAAAATTGGGACCATCAATTTTGTACAAACTAGTATCTTCCCAGGTCTGAAGATGTTGATCCTGTGGTGAACATTGTACGTTCTGGATCCAGGTGCTCGAGTCTAGTTCAAAAATGACTTCAATTTCCCTGTAAAATACTTAGGTCCTCATCACCACATGCTTAGAAGCAGGTGGTAAGTGATGTAGGGGCTTGTTATTTTAGCCAGAGAAGAGATGCTAGACAGTGGCATAGCCAGGCCTTTTGCCGCCTGTGGCTGTCCCAGCGTTTGCAGCCGGTAAGAGCCGGGGGGCGGGTGAGGGGCGAGGCTGCTGCCCCCAAAACTCATGCCACCTGGGGCAGACCCTCCTCGCTCCCCCGTTGCTACGCCACTGGTGCTAGAACAATTTTCGTAGTAGGGGTGCAGCCATCAGTGTTACACCACTTCTGACATAGGGGTTGTGGAAGATCCAAGAGTCACAAAAACAACGTGTCACAAATGAACCACTTCTATTTAGCAAAAGAGTGGTGTGTGTGTTATATAGTCATTGGCACATTTTAAAGCACACTTTAACAGCGCACTGTCATTTACAGATAACACATTTTGTTTGAAATGGCCACTAAATTTGCACAGACACAGTTTTGCCGGTGAAACTGTATAGCACACGAACTATGATGTGTAGGCATCAGGTTTCAGCAAATGTCGATCATTTACACATCACAAAGTTAAGTGACTTGATTTGTATTGATCCAGTTAAAATATTTGCTTCTGTCACATTTCAGAAATAACAAATAATGTGCTATATTTGTGATTTCCCAACTGCTGGTATGTTTTGAAACTTTGTACAGATCATCTACAGGCATTTAATATTTGTTGTGTGTTAGAATTTTGTTTAACATCATATAGCCTTTCCTTTCACACTTCCTGTACCCCAGTTCCCTTGTCGGATAGTTCACTTTACAAAATCCTCTCACTTTGCAGTCAGAGAAAGAAAAGTAAACCGCAATCTCTATGTTAAAAGAATAAGTAGCAATTTGCCAGAAGGCATAACCTGACATTTGTCCTTGAAAGCACAGCAAATGGGACAAGATACAAACAAACTTTAAAGGCATCTGTATTTGTTGTTCACCTTCTGAACTCCAGCATGCTGCAGCATCCCTCGCTCTCCCACGGGGGACAGCAGAGTTTCTTTATAGGGTCAGCTGGGAGCTTTTTCTGCTCCCCCCATGCTGAAGTATGAGAGTGGGTGGGGGTTGGGCGCAGCAGCTGCCTGCAGCCCACGCAGCTCCTCACATGTCTGCAGGTCCTATGTCTCAGGGCCTGGAATGATCAAGTCTGGAGTTTAAGGACTGGATAATTCTGGAATTTCCCTCAGGGGAATACCGTCCCTGACAACTGGCAATAAGAGCGTGAAATGTATTCTTCCGGGCCGGAAAATACACGTGTTGTTTAGGTCGTGTAGATGAGAATGTAAATACTGGATTCCTTTTCTCATTCTTGGCAGGGTTTGGTCTTTTCCTATGCGTTATGGTGAGTGTTGGAAATCGTTACTTCAGCACTGGTCCGTGGTTTGTTAAAGTAAACCTAATCCTTTCCATAACACCGCCATATAATGTGTGCCTGTTGGAGTAATTACTTCCAGGTGATGAGAAGAAATGCCTGTCTGTCTTGACTGCAGACACTGGTTGCTCGGTGAGAGTTTCTTTATCATTGCCACTTGCCAGTGTGTGTGCATGTGGGGGGGGGGGGTGTGGCCTGTCAAGATGCAGTGAGAAATAAAACAAGACTAGGGACTGGCAAGGGTGTACGACATAGAAATAAGTGATCTTTTCTGAATATATAGGGAAAGAGTGATAACATGGCTAGGTATTTTTTGGACACCTAAAAATCTTAGTTCTGCTTCTTGCTTTTTTTTTGCCATTTGACAGTGACGAATTGAGAGCCTCATTCCTAGAAAAAGTTGTAAATCTTCACCTGCAGTTTCAGTACCTCATAAGGGAGAAGATTTAAAACAGTGGGATATTCTTAAAAAGACTTTGTCGGCTTATGCCAGGAAACCAGCCTTTCAGGGGTAAACTGTTCAGGTGCCATCTGTAATCCTGGAAAGGAGAGCCCCATCTTAATTGGACAATTGTAATATCTGGTAATACGGCCTTAAATCAGCAGAACTGTGTATAAAGCAATATGTCAAGATAGCATTTATTTATATTTTTATTATTATCATTATTAGAATTAATAATCACAAACGTGTAAATTGTGGGTGTTCACAAACGTCAAGGGCATTCCTGCCCTGGAATTCCCATTAGCCTCCCATAGGAGTAATTTTACTAACACAGAAACGTTTGCATGAATAAAACGTTTTACAAGGGTTAAAACAACTATTTGAATTCGCAAGTGTCTTTTGCCTGTTATGAAAGAAGTTACTATTAGCATGAGTGAATTAAAAGTACTCATGTAAATAGCTTTTTTAAAAGGGCCTTTCGTTATTTAGCGTGCCATTGCACTGCAGATATATTATCAGAATGAACTGATGAACAATGCAGAAGTTGTATAGCTCAACAAATTTGAAAATAGTGATTTTGCAGAACAACGTACTACCATTTCTTTTGCTGATTTGCAATTCACAAGTATCTGCTAATATTTAGCAAATTCACAACCTAGAGAAATTAACGAGATACAATTTGAGATAAAAGCATACTCCTTTTTCTGATGCAACAATTAATATTGTGACAGTTAATGTCAGAATCAGAAAATGCTTTATTCGATTTTAAACAATTCATAAAATCACAAAAGCAGAATTTAAAAACATTTCATATGGATACAACAAATTAACATCACACTGTGTAAAAACATCTCATCCAACAATACACAATTTTCAAATTGGAATCTATCCATTTATACTTTTCCTTTTCCTCACAATACTTTTCAGGAATCCAGTCATAATACCTATACAATACATATTTTCCAATAATTGTAGATATAAAAAGGCCGGGCGACATTGCTGCCAGGCTTCCTTCTTCAAAAATGACATAATCCATCTTGCTCTTTCCTTGGAATAAAATTTACAAAAAATGGTCACATGCATTGTTGTTTGTACGGATATATTATCACATGGACAATGCCAAAGGTCTCTGGACCCATTGTTTATAACTGGAAATGTAAACAAACGATGGAAACTATCTTACCGAAACCTAGTGAGGACATATCTGTCGTACCCACCAGTGCACCACACAAGGTAGGGTTGAATACAATGGGTGACCAGGGTCATTTGATGCTGGATCACCGAACATTTATTAATTTCCACCGCAACTCTAAGGGACTCAAGATGTGTCAGACATAATGCTTTAAACTCTTTCCTTGGTATGGAGCACATGGTTTTTGGGGTAATATAAAAATCAGATCTACTCAAATCACTTAGAAATTTTCTTACATAATTCAACCAAGGGATTTTTGTAGCATGATCCAACTTCATAGAGTCCTTGATAATTTCTCGATTCAACCCTGTACTAGGGGAAGTCCAGACTCTATGCCAGAGCAAAATAGGTTGTATTTTAATTACATCAGAAATGTAAGGAATCCCCAATTCACTGTGGCAATTGTAGACAGATGAGCTCTGAGGAACTTCTAAAATAAACCTTAAAAAGCATTTTCCACTACCTGAATTGGGGAGGTATCATAAAAACCCCAAACTCCCACCCCGTATATTGCAATGCTTATGCATTTGGCCTGATAGATTTTAAGAAGGATCCCCGGGGGCCTTTTACCCACTTTTTTTAAAAAAGTTCATCACCGCCTTGGTCGACCTCTTAAAAAGAAGGGTCCTACTCTTGACCGCAGGTCCCCAGGAACCAGAATCATCGAATAGAACGCCAAGGTAAGAGAACGTTTTAGTTGAATCTATCCTTCCATTCCCGGCTGGCATACTTCTGCATTTGTTTGTCCCCTTCCCACATGACATTATGAACGTTTTCTTTACATTAAGTTTAAGGCCCCGATTATCCATAAAAATCAATGTAAGTGGCAAGGGCTCTCTGTAGGCCAAGCTGGGTTCTATCCATTAAAAGAGTATCGTCCACGTAGAGATGGGAGACAATTGGCTTGTTGTTGATTTGTGGGGGATCTCTCGCCCTGGTCGCTAGTTCCTCTACCCGGAAATTAGTGTATAGAGTGAAAAGGAACGGCGTCAGGACGCACCCTTGTCTGATGCCCCTCTCCACACGGAATGGCTTTGTACATTCCCCCTATAGTCCATACCTCACCTTCGCTGTGGCCCCCGCATATAATTGTCTCAAAAATTGCACCAGTGCGGGGTCAACATTTAAGTCCTCTAGGATTTTCCACAATCTGGTATGGACAACGCAATCAAAGGCGGCAGTCAGGTCGACAAACGCCACATAAAACTTCCCAGCCTTAGCTTGATTATAATTCCCCATTAAAATACAGAGATTTAAGACCTGCTCATTTGTGCCCAGCCCCTGCCTAAAACCGTGTTGGACTGGACTTAAAATATTGTTGTCTTCTGCCCACGTTTGAAGCCTATTCAAAACTACCCTTCCTGCTATTTTCATGAGCGAATCTAAAAGGGATATAGGTCGATAACAAGCCGCATTATCACGATCCCCTTTTTTAAAGATCGGAATTATCACGGACTCTGACCAGGATTTAATTAAACCCTTTGCACAGCATGCTTCTAAAACCAGAGTTAACAGGGGGGGACCATAACTCTGTGGTGCATTTATACAAATCTAACGGTAGCCCATCGGGTCCTGGTGCCTTACCTCCTTTACTTGCATTAATAGCCGCTAAAACTTCGTCAAGAGTAATGCAGATGTCAATAGGCAAGAAATCAGCGGAATCTCCAGGTAGTTGTGAATCACAACTACCAACCAGTTAATGTCAAACTAATGGTATATGTGTGAGAAAGTGGATTATTAGTTGGCTGGGTGTGTTGCCTTACCAAGTAATATTGTCACTAATATGTACCAGGTCCATTTAAGTTGTTTTAATTTAAACCTTAGCTCAGCCCTGTGTATCTGTGAAGCATTTACCAGTTCTAACGCAATTAATAAGGATCTGGGCTAAAGTCAGGGTTGGTTGACTGCCATGGAGTTCCAGTAGCTTGGTTCGCCCCAGTCACGTTTTTATCTTGCACTTTTCTGGTTCTTTTTTTGTCACTGAGGTCCTCTGCAGCTTGGATCCGGCATTGGGCTCAATGTCAGCAGATAGGCGAAGTCCAGCAATCCGGTACGAGCCATGGATCTCGACAGGGAGTTTGCAGCTATCAGCAAACCGGCTAAACTTTTGAGCAAGTGCGGTTGAGGGAATGCAAAGGCTTCAACGACTATGGGGAGCTGCGTAGTGGTAGAGTGGTAGCCTCTGTTTATTTTAAAAAAAAACATTATTTTTTAGCTCTAGGCTCACACGTTGCAGTTCATTTGTACTCTAACACCAGTCAAGTGTCCAGGACCTGGATTTCACCCCTTTTGGGTTTGGACTTGATCTCTCAGAATGTAACAGTGGGCTGCAGGGCAATTCCAGTTGGAAATGTTCAGCTTGGCCCTTGCAGATACAGAGCTTCTTTAGCTTTTGTATTTCTGGAGCTCAACAGAAGGCTTGCTAACTAATTCTTGGAGTACACTCTCTGATTCTTTGCAAAAGTAGGGCGCAGGTCCAACCTCTGGGATCTCTCTCCACAACTTTAACAATCGGAGCAATCCTCTATTTGAAGTCCCGTCTCCAACAGGTGCACTCCTCCTTGATGCAGTCTTTTCACCAAGATTCCACAGGTTTAGCAGGTGCAATCCTACTTCTGTTCTTTCTGAGTCAATTTGTTCTGAGGCTGGGACCCAGGGTTGCTACATTTATGCCAGTTTCAAGTTTGTCAGATGAGAGGACACCCTAACCAATGAGGATACAATTCCCAAGGTCAACCTTACCCACTCTTGCATCACTTCCTGGTTGATTGGAACTAAATTCCACTGTGCATATCTGTCCAAATCTAAGATGTCACAATCTTTCCTCACCGGGTCAGAACTCTGGGTACACCCCTGAGGTGTGTCCAGTATAAGGAGCAACTCCTTCTGGAAGACGGTTCTGCAACAGAGTTTCCTTCTCTGAGAGATACCAGCTTATCTGCCTAGACGAAGGGTAGGGCAGGCCAAAGCGTGACATGCATTTTCCTGTTATAGGCAGCTGCCTCACTGAAGCTGTCCCATCTATAGCCACAGCCCTCTGGCTATCATGTCAGGAGGAAGTCAAACCTCCTTCCCCAAACAGTCCCACTGCTCCTTTGCCCAGTGAGCCATTTACACCTCCTGGCAGGAGCGCAGCAGGCTGACTCAATTCACAAATGCTGTGGTTAATCAGAAACGGCTGCTAGAATCTTTGGACAAAAAAAGTGGAGCCTTTCTAAAGTTACCTTTACATTAATAGTTACTTTAACTCTGACTTTAGCATTATTTCGGATTTAATGTAACCATTAATTTGATACCTTGAAGTGCTACTTTTGGTATTCCCGATGGGTGTTAGCACTTTATAAGTGTAATTGCGTAACCACATATTAGACAATGGGAATACTAGTCTTGCCACAGCAAAACAGCAATTGTGAGTTTTCACTTTCAGGTCATGACGTAAGATAAACATGTCCTTCTTTTTATTATCCTGCTACCTGCATTTAAGGGCTACCAGGAAGGGTGACTTGTAAATATTAAAAAGGACAGTTTGGGCTTGGCAAAAGTGTGTTTATGCAAAGTTGAGTTGGCCGTTTAAAAGCTGCCTGGGTTGGCTGCGGTGCAGGGCTAGAGTCGTGTTTTAACTTTGTTACTCTAATGGTGGCATGATAACTGCTGCAGCCTACTAGTGACATTTAACTTACAGGAACCCAGAGTCCCATATTCAAGGGACATTTAAGTAAGTTAATTATGTCAATGAAGCATTAACCAATTGCATACATTTTTAGGGGTCAGAGCATGTGCACTGTGGCCTGGTCAGCAGGGCCCAATGCACTTCAAAGTCAAAATACCTGCAGTAGACCTGGCAAAAAATGGGCGTGATCCTGCAATAAGGGCATTTCCTCACAGTATGCGTGTTTGACCGTCCTATGTGCTAACAAGCAATGACAGTGCCTGTAGGCCAGACTTAGCTGCTGAACCTTTGGCTTGCCAATGCTTATGTTGTTTGAGAACAAACAAACATTGTCTACAAAGCAATTTGTCATGCCTCCCAGTGTTATGAGGGAAGCGTGTTTGGGAGCTGCTGCAGGAGCACTGCGGTATCTCGAGGAGTGCTTGCTGGCACCCTCTGGAGAACTACGATATCAATAGCATGAAAAACAAGCACTGGCATAGCCAATAGGTCTCGCCTTTGGGACCTTATAAGTGTTTAGCCATGCAACAGTTGCATAACTAAACACTTATAAAGGTCCCAAAAGCGAGACCTATTGGCTATGCCAATGCTTGTTTTAACTGCTGCAATCTATTAAAGCCTCACGGAGAACATCAAAGCGGCTGTGTGGCCGCGAAAGTGATCGCGATCAAACATCTAAGCGGCCACGAAAGTGAAAGTAATAGCAGTAAAGCGCGACGTGCGCACCCGCGCACATGCACTGTAGCTCTAGGCTGGCCTGGTAACACTTTTTGGAGCCCTCACAAAATGTCTTGCCAGACCGGCGCATGCGCTGGGTCAGGCGAGACCTAAAAAGGTTTTAATTTTGACCACAGGAGGGGGGACCCCTCTGGGTCTCCTTTACTGGTGCCTGGAGGTCAGGGTGTTCCTACCTTGCCCCTTATATATATTGTTTTATATCTAGAGGACACAGGGGCTGAGTCCCCAAGTCCTGTAATGGCAGCCGCAACTTTTTTACCTCAGTTGCAACCGACCAACAAAATAATTTGGTACTGCTTGACTAGTACTGGGTGCTATGGTACAGGAAAGGAAGAAAATGTTCCCTTAGCCAATCAGAGGGCCCTATTTTTAGTTTACAGTACTGCGGGACCAACTGTCCTGATATTCATAGCTTTTTAACCTCTTCATGCCAAACAAAAGCACCTCTTTAAATGCAAATTCTAAAAAAAGATTGAACGGATTCACACCAAATCACCAAAAGCACGCATTCTGTTCTATCTTCTGTCCAGCTGTTTTTCGGTGTGGGAGATCAAGTTTCCTATGGGAATTAATATAGAAAATCCAAGTTTTGGTATTGCACGCCCCTGCCTTTTTCTTGTCACCTGCTCGAGTGATCAGTTCAAAATTTCCAGGAAGGAGGTAAGGCAGATGAACTTTTATTTTGTGAAAGCCGTGTGCAGACTTGTCAAACTGCACCAAAGTTAGTAGGGAAACAAAAAAAGCTATTAAAATGGAAACTCGGGTCTCGCTATAATGACAATGGTGACCACCACTGTGTTTATGAAATATCAATATATATCGCCAATCTTTCTCTCGCCTCCCAAAAGGAAAGCATGCATGCTTGGTCTTTGGTGATATAGTTTACGGGCACTCACACCCGCACATGCACTGCATTGCGAGTGGCCAGAAAGAATTTGTGAGTTCACTTTGTTTGAAGGAGATAGATAGACAGATAGATATACTATACTATATTATTGTCACGCTGAAATATATATATTAATGCTATAGCTAAAGTTAGAATTCCAAGAGATAGAAATTCGTCAGATTTGTGCTTGCTAATAATTTTGTCTCTGTTTAATGAATCTATACTAATCTTTGCTGACTTATTCTGGTTTCTACATTGGCTGATGATGTAAAGTTTCATGGTGATTAGTCAAGCGGGTGCAAAGAAAAAGAGGAGGTCCCAAAACATGTTTTTCTACCAATGCATTTTCCATAGAATTTTTAAACAAAATGGCTGAACAGATTTAGAGGAAATTTGACAGGAATGTAGATTATGGTGTGGAAAGGGTCCTTTTTGTTATTTGATCTGAATTTGTTCAGTTATTTTTAAGTAATAAGGGACAAAAACAGAGTGATATATTGGGCTTGGTTAATCAAAGTCCTTGCAAAAAGAAAAGGCAGCCATATTGTTTAGAGCACACTTTCTATTTGTTCTGTGTTTTTAAGTGAAATATAGATTACTACTCTTTTTGTGATGCATAAAAAGAAATGTCTTTAGAGTTAGGGAAAAGTATTTTTATTAATTTATATATATATATATTAAAAAGTTTACAATGTACTGCAGTACTTTCACGAAATTATCCAGAAAGCACCACAGTATATATTGAAATCTAAAAATGTTTTTTCTTTATGACAAGACACTGTACGACATGCCTCTTCACTGTACGACAAGCCTCTCCACTCTGCGACATACCACTCCACTCTATGCCACTCCACTCTATGCCCCTCTGCTCCGAGGCACTCTACAATGCACTACTCTATGACACTTCACTCCACTCAATTTTGAAACATGCCGCTTCACTGCATTCGACATGCCACCCCACTCCACTCCACTCTGTGACACACCACTCCAGTCTACGCTACTCCACCATACGGCACACCACTTTAACCAACGGCATGCCACTCCACTCTACAACACTCTTCTCTCCTCTATGCTCCTCCACTCTATGCTACTCCACTCCACTCTACAGCACACCACTCCACTCCACCCTACTCGACTCCACTCTTCGCCACTCCACGTGATGCCAATTTACTGTATGATCTGCCACCCTGCTCTTACACGCCACTCTACTCTGACATGCCATTCCACTACTACACTACACTCTACAACACTTCACTGTACAATATTCCATGTCACTCCACTGTACAACATGCCACTCCACTCTGCCATATTCCACTCTACTCCTCCACACTGCTCTAACACACCACTCTCTAACACATGACTCCACTCTGACACTCTACTCCAGTGTACATAACAACTCATCTCTCCACTCTGCACCAATCCACACTAAGACACTCTATGGCACGCCACTCAGTGATGCCACTCTGCTCTATTCTACGATACACAACTCCACTCTATGCTACACCACCCCAATCCAGTCTATTTTATGACATGCCACTCCACCCTACGACACGCCAATCCACTCTACGATGGGCCATTCCACTGTATGACATGCCACTCCATTCTACACCACTCCCCTTTTTGCTGCTCCACGTGCCTTCACACTAAGACACACCAATGTATGACGCGACACTCCACACTACTCTGACATGCCACTCTGTTCTGTGCCACTCCTCTGTACTACACTCTACGATACTCCACTCTACAACACTCCATGCCACTCCACTCTGCGACACACCACTCTATTCTGTGACAGGCTACTCTATTCTGCGACACGCCACTCCACTGTGCGACAAGCCCCTCCGCTCTACAACATTACACTCCACTCTACGACAAGTCACTCTACACCTCTCCACTCTAAGACACTCTACAACGTGCCACACTACGACATGACCCTCTACGACACTCCACTCTATGCCACACTATGCCACACTACCCACCAACATGCCACTCCATGCCACTCAACTCTACCCAACGTCACTCCACTCTATGCCACTCCACTCTATGCCAGTCCACTCTACGATATGACACTCTACAACACTCCACTCTACACCACTCTATGACACTCTATGCTCCTCCACCCTATGACACTCTATACCTCTCCACCCTATGACATACTATGCCCCTTCACCCTACTACACTCTACTCCACTCTTTGCCACTGTCCTCAACTCTGTGCCACTCTACTCCATTCCCTGTATGCAACCCCACACCACTTTACTCCACTCTGCTCTATGACACACTACTCCACTGTAATCCACACTACTCCACTACACCACTTTATGCCACTCCATGGTATGACACTCTATGCCACTCCACTCTACCGCACTATGTGAAACTCTACTCTATGCCACTCCACTCTACAAAACTGTACCCCACTCTAAGCTTCTCCACTCAACTCTACAACAGTCCACTCTACGACAGTCCACTCTACCATTTTCTCCTCCACTCTACTCTACGATACTCCACTCGCCAAAACTCAACTCCGCTCTGCTCCAAATTATGCCACTCAACAACACTCTACTCCACTCTATGCCACTCTGCGACACCCAACAACACTCCACTTACCAACACTCCACTACACTCTATGCCACTCCGAAAATCTACTCCACACTAAATACAATCAGATATCACTGTAGTAGTCTATTATGAATTATTATCTACTATGAAGCAACCATAAGGCACACGTTTAGCTTACCTTCAACTTACCATTTATCTCTATATTAATTACAATTTTGAACTTCTAATACCTGAAAAGTATGGCTAATATTGGTACAAGTTCTTTATCTTTTAAGGATATTTGGTCAGTTCTAAAAATAACTTTTTTCCCTTCTATTTCTATTTGTTTTCCTGGAAGTTTTTATTTTTTTCAAAGTCATCAGGACCAATGAACAAAAAAAATTCTTAACATCACACAGGAGGACAACAAAGGGGTAACAATATGGCTCTTTGGGTATGACATTGATGAGCCATGTTTCACTCTCCTACAATGACAGTATGGCAGAGGAGATAGCATGTTGCTGTGCTGCCATACTGCTCTATAATTTCTCTATAATTCTGTGTTAACAAATGTATTGGTACCGTGGTACCAGAAGCATGTACAGATGGAGCCATAGATGCACTGGGTGGTAGTGGAGTTGCTAATGGGGTAGAAGAACTAGAAGCTGCTACTGGAGGAACAG
Organism: Triturus cristatus; assembly: GCF_964204655.1. Lineage (NCBI taxonomy): Eukaryota > Metazoa > Chordata > Amphibia > Caudata > Salamandridae > Triturus > Triturus cristatus. The sequence goes on along the minus strand of NC_140580.1, from coordinate 706,741,439 downwards.
GTGCAATGGGAGGTGGCGTATGCGCCAATGACGCAGAAGAAGTTGAAGATGTTGCAATAGCCGAAGAAGTAGCCAATGCGGATCCTCTTGCTTTGGCCTTTTCTATCTCCCTCTGATGCCTTCTTTCTGTACACGCCAAACTGTTGGAATTAATTTCTTGCAGGTGTTTTCTTATTTCCATGGTACCGAATGAGTAAAGTTTCAATTTACCACAGGAAATAACTTTGTTGTCTAGATTGCAGGTTACCAGTTTGGAGTTCATGTTTTTCCCTCCTGTTGGCAATGAGAAAAAATCCCACCCATTGGAATCCTTGTGTTTCTTCTCCAGTCCACCTCTTGTTCCTCCTCTTGCATCCTCCGCTCCACCTCTTGTTCCTTCTCTTCCAGCATGGTAGGATCTTCTTTAGAAGCCATCGTCCTTCTCCAAAAACTACAAAGTGGCTTCTGAACATCAGATTTTCCTCTTGGAAAGAGCACAACCTCCACCTTTGAAGATACCAATTGGAATGCAGATAAGGGGTATACACCTCATGTTTCCTACAATAGAGAGATCGATCTCTAAGCCAATAAATTGCTGTTTCACAAAAGTGAAAGTAATGCAGTAGTATCTCAATTCTATTGTGGTACCCATATAGTTCTCCCAAAGTGAAAATAACGCAGTTTTTTCTCGATACTACTGCGGTACCCATATAGTTCACAAACACAACCTACAGTTACTATTCTAACACATATACCATTATAAAACATAATTAGCCATGACACCTTGAAGCCATATTTAAAAGAAAAATATTTAAGTTGATTTTAATATGATTTTTTAAATTTACGGAGATACTTCAGTACTTTCGAGGAAGCGCAAGTGAAATCTAAATGATCACACAGACGATGCTGACATTCATAATGAACTTTGACTTATCTCAAAAGTACAGCTGTACCAAAAATGATTACAAATAATTAATAGCATAATAAACAACATTATATGACTAGAAATATTTTATTTTTAAAACATAGAAATTCAATGAAAAACCCAAAGGTTTAGGATTAATTATAGTTAGGAAAACTTAACGTATTATTTCTTTACATAACTAACTCAAACTACACTGAATGAACTATAACTTGCGCCATTCACCCGCACTTCTTTATACCCTTTCATATTACATCACTTATAGCATGTTAAATGATAACATTCATACCAAGACTCATGATATCCCAAATGACGTGATTTATGAGAAGAGCATGCATGGTAGCAGGCCAAGTTATAGTTCATTTAGTGGGGCTAGCGAGTTCACAACACTGTTTACAGAGGTGCATGAGTTACAGCGAGTTTTAAGTGAGGTGTAAATTATAATCTAAAGTTATAACTATACCTTTTTAAGTTTTAAGGTTAAACCTTTGGTTAAACTTTTGTTTTTTTCATTGAATATAAACATATATAAATAAGGCTCCCAGTTTCTGTTTTTACTGATTTCTACAGATAAATACAGACCGAAATCAATGTGTTTCCAGTCTATACTCATTTCTAAAAGTAGAAAAATGCTGAAAATTGTGCTTCTTGTGAGTGCCTTTGATAAATTCTAGACTAAAAGCTGAGCAGATAGACATCATGTGGAGATAAAAGAATGATGATAATTCCCTTAATACAGGCATACATTAAAATATTTGTTTATAATGCTAATATTTACCTGTGGGAATAGTGTTTTTATGTATTTGGTTGCTTAATTTTCTAGATTGCGACAGGCATCAAAGTATGAGTGTACGTTAACAGTTAAATAAATGCGGAAATATAACATTTAACCACTCCATTTACTTTCAAAACACAAAATCAATATCTGTAAATACCAATACAATGACCCAAAAATAAATATAGAAAAATACAGATGGAAATGGTTAAAAAAAAAACATACAACTAGGAGCCCTATATATAAATAAAGTGCACTGTTATTTGCGAGGGTATCCTGACACTGAGCAGGTGTGTGTGTCTAGCCCTGCCTGTGGTTGATTATATGGAAAAAACGTTTTCAGCTTCTCATGAACTTCAAGAAGAGAGGAGGAGGCTCTGATGTGGAGTGGAAGGCCATTCTATGGTTTAGGAGCAATGTATCCTCCTGATCTGGTTCTCTGTGTGTGTGTGTGTGTGTGTGTGTGTGTGTGCGTGCGTGCGTGCGTGCGTGCGTGTGTGTGTGTGTGATGTATGCAAGTAGGAGTTCTGTGGAACTGAAATGTCTTGGTGGTTGGTGGATGGAGATGCTACTGTTCATGTAGATGGGCTGAAGTTGCGTAGTGCCTTTAATGTGTGTGTGAGAGCCAGTGGAGCTCCCTGAAGTGTGGTGTGATGTGAGTTCTGGGTTAGAGGTTGAGGATGAGTCTGGCTGCCGAATTCTAGATGGTTTATAGTGTACTAATGAGTTACTTGCTGATCTTGGAATAGAGGGTGTTCCGTAGTCCAGCTTACTGATGACTAGGTTATCTTTAGCTATCTTCTGCTAATAGTCCAGTTGTTTTTAAGATGTATGAGTGTACCAAAGGTAGGGGGCAGGTGCTCTAAGTGAATGACCAGTGCAGTGTGCCAGTTTGAGCTTGGCAGATGTTAATGCCCTTGCATTGGTGTGGGCTTGGGTAAAATTTTGATTATGCTGGTATAGTATCACGTACTTTGTAGAGATTCGTTTTGCTCTTGTTACCTGCATTATAATGCCACGTTGCGTAATTGAGATTGCGGTCGGTTGAAAATTCTAATGTAGGAGCATGGGAACAACTGGAATGAACCGAATGCGCCACATTTAACCCATATGCTATTTCCAATTTCTGTAGCGTTTGGGCGGCATTCACCAGTATTCACAGGTACTATTTGAATAGAGAGAGTGATCCACTGTCATCCTGAAAGCCAATAGGTGTCTTAGGATGGTATTTGTGGTCTCATGCAGGCAAATGCATATACAGTAGAGATCACTGTAATTCTATTGATGGATGTTATCTTTCAGCATGACTGGCGCGATGCCTCAGGTTGTTTGACATGTGTGGCCCTGTCCCCGCAACCTCTCCTCCAGCTTTCTTGTGGCCACAACCTCATGGTAGAGAAATACACTGAAGCATTGGATTTAGGATGGCAAGGTGGTGTTTTTAATTAATCTTTCACCACTGACTTCTGATGTGACCTCAAGCTTTTGGTATTGACCTGCCCAACCAGCAAGACCACCTTAGCTTCCAACCTCCCATCCCTCTGTGGACACTGAAGTGAGTACCATTAATTATAATAACGCTTGTTATTTACAGCATACAGGCTCAATTTACAGTGCAATATAAGTCAAGTTACATTAACATGGAACATGGTCAAGATTTTATAGTGCTAATGTGGTTACTGAATCATGACTAGCTCCCTGTTAATATTATGGACTAATGGGAGACAGAATGTTTGTCTTGGTACTTTACAATTATGGCATTGCACTGTTGTGGTCAACTGCCAACACACCAGGGTTGGTTTCTACTAGTTTGATTTAGTGGGGCTCCAGGTTAGAAGCTGATGGCTGAATTTATCGTGGGTTTTTAGGTCATGCCTAGCGGCAGCACTCATGCGGAGCATGCTGTATTAGGGTAGGCACTGGAAGCCCCGCCCACTCTCCGCCCATATTTGTCATTGGCTTGTGTCATTGTCCTTCGAAAATGCTGGCTTCTGATTCGTACATAGGCTTGTTAGTCCCATCTTGGTACAGACTTGTCTGCATTTGTGACCCATAACGACTAGACCTTTTACTTGACTCGTTACACTGTCTCCGCTATTTAGTGGGTGAGCACTATTTTCTTTAATGGTCTTTCCTTATTACAGCACGGTCTGCTTTCACTTTAGCGGCTGTGCTGCTTTATTTAATTAATTTGCAGCGCGGTCCGCATCAGTTCAGTGTAGCACATGCAAACAAGCATTTGCAATACAACAGGTCTCGCATTTATGTGCGTTTGAGCTATTGGTATTGTAAATGACAAAGCCTTTTATTTATGTTTTGGTTTTTGAAACATAAATAAAACGCATTGTCATTTACAATGCCAATAGCTTAAACTTGCATAAATGCGAGACCTATATCATTGCAAATGCTTATTCTATATACAATCAAGCATTTCCCTGCTTGGGATATCACTCATGCCCCAGGACTGTGTGACCTTAGGGACATCACAGTAAGCAAATAATTTTTCTCGTTTAGGTGGTCAACAGTTTGTGAACAATAGTTCCAGTGCAAAGAGGACACTGGCATGGGACCAAACTGGTGTCCAGCAGAAGTGATTTTACCATGAGAAATACTGAAAGCATACAGCTGGTGGCTGGCACACATCTGATGGCTAGCAGACTGGTAAGACAGGTGAGGTGCAAAAATGTACCCATTCCCCATTCCATCAAAGAGGGAGGAGTGCAGAGTCCAAGCTGCGTTGAGGGATCCTGTGTTGCAAGTTTGTTTCTTGAACCATTGCCATTCTGTGGGTGCGCCACCATTTTAGAAGATCACCTATACTTGCTACTTGTCCTTGTGTGATAGGTGCAGGCTGAGCATGGTTCAGGATGTTATCTCATGAGATGAAGTGCTGGTGAATTACTGAGAATTAGGGCGGAAAGGTCATGGTCCAGGTCTGTACTTTGTTCAGTTGTCATAAGTTATCAGTTATCCAGCATATTCAAAATACAAACTCTAGAGGGCTAGGATTAATGCGTGGTGTAGGGACTGTGGAGAAGCACTGGTTCCTAATCTGAAAAAAGGACAGTGCTTGGAGTGAAAATTATTTACATAAGAAGATCAAATTTGAGGTCCTCTTCCTGGACAAACATGTCGGAAGGTTGTTTCCTACCTGTGGCCTGTTGGGGAAGGCCTATGCACAGAAATGGTTCCTCAGTGGTGAGCTGAAATAATTGCAGGCATACATCCATTTAGCTGGGAATTCATGTACAGGGTTACAGGCTTAGTACCAAACAGCACACACTCGAGGACAGACAACAGCTTTGTTGAAGAGGGCTGCCTCCGCGACTGTCTGCATCACCCAGTGGGAAAAATTAAAAGGTGGTACCTCACAAAATTCTTCTGCACCCAGACAACCTTTTGGTAACCAGTCAAGGTACGTAACACCTCCCGCACAAAGAAGATCGCATATGTGGTACCCCGCTATTCAGCTGCAGCATGGTGTTCAGCCGGTGGTCACTAAAATTGCTTCTCCCTGGGTCTCATGGGAGACCGAGATCACAAAAATAAATTTTTATTAGTTCATTTTCATTTTGTGGTGTGGTCACAAACACACTTATGATTCCATTTTGACAAAATGAAGTCCAGTATGTTGAGTGGACGTAAAAGGGGGCAGAAAGTAGGCTGTGCTGGCCAGTTTCGTCAACTTCTCTAGTTCTTTAACAATAAATAATGCTGTGTCTTCTCCCCTAGAGAGCCTAACAGGAAGTTCCTGTCCTGATCTACCCAAGTGTGAGAATAAAGGCTGATTATCGCAGGAGATCAAGGGTAGTGGGCCGCGCTGCCTGGCAGTATGCTCACTTATTCTACATTTCATCATAAGTGCCTAGTATTAAGAGTCCTGCACTGGGATTGCAGCACTACCTGTTCTGCATAAATGAATCCCTTCTTGATAGGACGCCATGTAAAGGGGTAATACTCCATGCCCACATGCCTTGCTTGTCATTTTGCCTGCCCTAGGGGCTGCAATAAGTGCCCGATTATTTTAGAGCACCTAATGGGCGATCACCTTCTCGTGGGGGGTTTGTGGAATGCTGGGAGGTAAACACAGATATGCCCCCTCAAGGTCGTTCGTAGCTGAGGGCCTGGTTGTAGTTACCCCCTGGCAAATGGGTGCTTACCATATTCCAGGTCTCTTGTGGGTTAATGTAAGGATTCTGGTTTGAGGATCAGGTTCTGCTACAGTTCCCAAACAGAAGTTCTTTTAGAAAGCACCCTTTTGGAAAGGAGAGGGTCTCTCGATTATGGTGCTACCTCTCCTATAAATTTGCAGAATTAGGAGTCTGCTTTCAGGGGCGCTTTATTTGGTGGTGTATGATGTCAAGCAGTACTTAGTGGCTAGTGAGCTTTCTTCCACTGCAGAAGAGGTGGAGTAGTGTAAACATGAGCACATCCCAATTTGCCATCACAGGTGAGGACAGAGTATACTAGATAAAAATTTGATTTATTTAATACATTTTGTTTGTTAGTTACTTGGATAAAATAATTCATAATCTGTGTATTTGTTAGATGCACACTTAATTCTGTATTTTTTGGGTTGAAATAATTGAAATTACTCAGGTATGGGTCCTCCGCTTTCAATAGTAATTCATTGAGGTCCACAAAAGCCAAAGGTTAAGATGTCTGATTTAGATCGTCAGTGTCTGCCCCATAATGTTTAGCAGGGGAGAAACCTGCACCTTGTGACAGGGATATGTTAATTTGGTTGATATAATATGATGTAACTGAAGAGCTTATCTTTTTGAGAAGTGATGAGGATAAAGGTTCAAGGAAATAAGAGGATGGTTTGTTTTTGACAATAATGGTGAGCATTTCTGTTTGGGTCACTATCTTAATGATTACATTAAGTTTCTGGATGAAGAGACAGCTTTCAGTGACTGTCTCAGTCAAAGATAAAAACGTTCTTTTACACCTTATCCTCAAAGAAGGGAGAGAACTTCTCAGATTTTTCACGGAGTCTCCAAAGAAGGTTGTATGGATTTACTAGCTATCTGGAAAAGCTTTTCAGTGAGTTCTATGCTTCTTCAGTATCTGTTCTGATAGGTCAACTTGACCTCCAATATGTATTATTTGTATTTATTCGCCAATTCCTTCGGTTTGCTGGAGCCACACTGGAAGGTTTATTGCACCATAATTACGCTTCAGCTCCAAGCATTGTCACTGCTTGCAACTCCCCTCCAGCATTAGCACCAACACCAGGAGCAGTCTGCAGTGCCACCTCAGCTCTGACACCAATGCATCATAAATCCTGTGTCAGGGATTTTTGTTTTGCAACATCTTCGAACCTTCACCAGTGAAGTGGAAGAAATGGTTTTAATGAAGGTCATCAAGAACTCTCTAGTCTTCCTCTGACTGCTGCTTCATGAAAAGGAACACATATCTTCCCCGATTCCCATTTTAATTAAATGTCTGGCATTTAAACAAAAGAGAAAACACTTTGTAATCCAGGTGTAGAACTAAACATAAAGTAATTCAATGAAATAAGGCACAAAGCCACAAACTATGGTAAAACAATACAAATGGAAACATGAAGCTATAAAGCACATACACACAAACTAGTCTTAAATTATGCAAAATTCTCAAAAAGTTATGAATGTGTACACTTCTAAAGTACGTGGCTACTTGAGTGTCCCGTCGCTAAACACAGCAGTTCAGTTACAGAGAGCATTAATAGCTAAATAAATGCGTTTTTACCAATTTCCTGAAGACAGTCTCATTCATAGTGTTTCTTAGTTGAAGATGGAGCTGGTTGCAAAAAGAAGATGCCAGAAAGGAGAAGGAAGAGCCACCTTGCCTCTTTTTCTTAAAGAGTGGAACAATCAGGCGTCTTTCATTCAAGGAGCGCAAGGATCTCGGTGGACAGTATTCACGAATTTGCAAGTTCAGGTATTTAGGACCTGAATCGTGGAGCGCACGGTGGGCAACCGGTAATGCTTTAAAGATAACTCTTTTTTTAACTGGAAGTCAGTGGAGTTTCTTGCAAAAGATTGTTACTGGCAACCATTTAGAGAGTTTGAACAGTGGTTGAATCATGGCATTTTGCATGACTTGGAGGTGATGTGTCAGATAATCAGGAAGGCCAAGGTAGAGTGAATTGGAATACTCAAGGTGGGATTTAAGTCAGGACCTGCACTACAGATTTCTCCGCATCCCAGGGAAGGAAGAACAATATTTTTTTCTGTGTTCGTAGGATCCAGAGACATGACTTGACTGCAGAGGAAATCTGCCCCTTCATAGTCAAACCGACCTCAAATAATACCCCTAAGCTACTAGCTCTGATCGTCGGAGGTGGGGGGTTGGAATTCTGCAGGCCAACAACCCATCCATCCAAACAACAGAATATCAGTTTTGTCATGATTAAACTTTAGGTTGTTGAAACTGTACGGGTGGCGGGGTGTGTGTGTATAGATGGGTGTGTAGGTGGGTGGGTGGGTGTAGTTGTGTGTGTGTGTGTGTGTAGGTGGGTGTTTGTAGGTGTGTGTGGGTGTGTGTAGGTGTGTGTGTGCGTGTGTAGGTGGGTGTGTGTGTAGAGGCATCTGGTCAGTGAAGACCTTGAGAGTGAATCGAGCCGAGGCTGTTTCTGCTGGGAGTTTCATTCAAGTATTCTTTGACTTGAATAAACAAGCATATTCATTTGTACTGTTCTAGCATTACCTCCTCTGTCCTGAAACAATTTTTTTTTCTGTGATGACAAGGTTAGGATCCAAATCTACGAATGCAAAGTAAAAATTTTGCGACTTATCTAATTTTGGGTGTATTGGAATTTATAATCTATGTGGTAAACCTATATTCCATAAATTCAGGGTAAACTATAGCCAGAGTAGGGGAAACCATTATACTGAGATTATGCTAGTAAAGGCTGGAGCCTTTGGGGATCCCGAAACCTCATGCTCCTATTTACTGTGTTGCAGGGTAATTAAAAATAAAGAAAAAGGCAGACTCCTCTTGGCAAGTTAAAAACAGCTCTTTACTGTCACAGCAGGTAGAGAGGCCCTCTCCACACATGTAGACAGCCAGTCTCAACTTGCTGCTTCACAGGCAGCCACTTTTATACATAGTCATATTATGCATATTACAAAAGATTAAACACTCAATTACATAGTAGTTACACATTGGTTACAGAAAAACATCCAGTTACCTGTGACACTAAACTTTAACCTAATTCTCTACACATCCTATATTGCAGTTCTAACAACGCTTAACAAACTAACTATTGTCTACTCTTGAATGCACGTGTATTTGCGTGTGTGCTTTATCATTCTGCTCCCAAGACCTCTGATCAGATTCCGTGTGTTCTTGGCTAATTCAATCTCCTGCTCCTATTGTTTAATCATTTAATTTGCTGAGAACACAGAATATGTGCCTTTGTTCTAAGGCCATAAATTCCTTCTAGCTTGTCAAATGCAAGTTTTTCTTTAACTACAATCTTGCAGGTCATTCATTCTGTTTTCAAGCGAATTCTTCAGCTCCCTCTCATCAGCATGAGATTTTAGGCCTGCACTGCTCTTTCACCACGTATAGCTGTGTGACGCTCTCTACTGCTTTTGCTCCACTTCTGCATATTTCATTTTTACTATAACAACTGTTAGAAGAATATTATTTATTTCCTTCTCAACACTTTCATGCACATACATTTTCTGCTAAAGCGTACAGTGCATGCTTCTCCACCCTGATGAAGACAATGCTTAAGTTTATGGGGTCAGAACGTCAACAGTCTATTTGCTGCTGAACCTCCATTAACAATACTTGAGGTTGAGGTAGGATTTATATATGGAATGTACCTATTAAAAGACAGAAATTATTTGATCACTGGAAGCCAAGCTCCTCCTTTTTACTCACACTTGTCTAAAGATTTTTGTCACTGGTCCGTCACGTGCACTGCGCTTGTTCACTTTTCCTGTTGGAACGCCTTATTTATGCAATTCAATCCACTATTTGACCCCCCCAATTTTTTTTTTCTTACTGGACTGCTATTGTGTGCTTTTTAGATTGATGCCATTTGGGAAACACTTATCGCTGGCTTCTATTCAAGATAAAATTCCAAAGGAACAACTATTTGTTGTACTATTTAAGTTTATTGGGATCATCAGTTAATTTCACTCTTAGTTTTTAGTCCCTCAAGCTAACAATTGATTTATATGTGAAAACATTCTTATTTAATCACGAATAATACTAATTACAAATTTTACTTCCCAGGAGCACATTTATGGATAGTACAATGGGGTGAATTTCAATACATAAACATGTGGTTATGAAGTGGTGCTTGCTATTTTACTGCTATGAGGAAAACTTGCATAATTGTTTAGAATACATCGCTCCCTGTTCACAACAGAATAATTTGACGCTGCACTTGAATGAAGGTTGTAGTCCATGTAATCCAAAAAATTGCTGATTCTGCAGTTTCATACTAATAAATATTGCTCTACATGAACACACTCTTCAGGAGCTCAAGGAGGCACATCGAACATTACAAGCACGTTTATGACCTCCACTGGACTGGTAGTATCTAAAATGGATCGATACCAAGAACACATTTCTGATCTGATGTTATTCTCTATATATGTTTTATTTTCTCTCAGCAAATTAATGTATTTATCACATGGAACTGGCAATCATGGGCGTAAGAACTTGATCTAATGCATGCATTGTCCAATTTCTTCCTTCAACAATTTCCCCTCAAACAGCTGGTGGAGTTATTGTGTTATATAGAAAAGGGATTACAGTTTCACTTCTTCCTTCCCCTGCATATAAACTGAAATTCTTTAAACCAAATGCTTCTTGTCAGAGACAAATCCATTTACTTGATAATTATATATTAACTCATACCACCACCCCCTCAATCCGTTCTAATGTCACAGGTCGCTTTGGTATGCTCTCCACATGCATGCAATAGTAATTGTTCTGTATGATTTCTATACGGGTAAGAGTGTCTACTCGGATGAAATGGACGTATTGATCATTAAATATATCGTAATGAAACTCTTTGCATGTGAAGGAAATCTGTGCCCTCCTCCTTTACTGGCCTGCCATGTGTTTTCTCCATGGTGCCATCAATAGTAGTTACTTTCTTTAAAGAGTCTCCATTATTTTAAGTCCTCCACAAACAGATCACAAAACTTTACTAGGCCGGGCATATCCGCATAGTAGAGAGTGGCTCTTATGCACTCAAGCCAGGCTTTGGAGAGTGACGGTTGGTGTCTAATGTGGATTTTGTGAGGGTTACTGATTCCTCTGCGTAAAACCCATTCAGTACATTATTGCTGGGGTACATCACTTCCCCTGCATCTATGTGGTTGTGTGTCGCATGCTTTTGCACATATGCTGTATGTTACATGTTTGTACTTGCCCTCCGTGTATGATGCCCTTGGTGAGGGCATGATGATTGCAACATCAGATAGACGTCCCTCCGGACTGTTGGCCAAGGCATTCATGAAGATGTCATCATGCACGCCCAGTAACGCATCCTTGAGGCCTAGGGGATATACAATGAAGCCCTGCTAGGCTGATGCTCTACTTGAAGGTATTTATAATGAAGCACAGCATGAGCATGGCAGGATTTAGTAGTGTCAGCCTGATGAGGATTTGGTAAATCCTGGAAGAACTGACCAACAATGATTCTGTGTTTTGCAGTTTATCTTCAAGATCTCATCTGAGAACATTTACCTTTGCTTGGGAGCCCGAGAAAAGCTGCTATTGTAGCTTTCAGTTTAAATTGTGTCTCTTCGGATGCCACCTGATTACAACCTCCAATTGTAACTGTTTCAACCCACAGATTTATGGTATCTAAGGTCGAAAAATCAACTATTTAGCAAACCCACATGATGGGTCTGAAGGAACTAAGGAGATCAATCAGCACTCCTCTTTACTACTGGGAATCGACTCTGATGGGGAACTGTGTGTATAGATTTCGTTTTGTTTTTATTGGTTCACTTTACTCATGTTTTTTGCACTGCGCTGTCAGCACTTTTTGCTCTGCACTGTCTGCACTTTATCTCAGGCACTGAAGCGATTGTGAAAATTGATGAGGGTTAGAAAATTTCATTGGTGAATGTTGAAAACTCCTTAATAAATAGTGCATACTTGGATATTTTCGCTCTCCTGTGTACTTATTTCTTGTGTGTTTTCTTTGGGAACTGATACCTCATACTAGAATAACTCATAGCTTTTTCTCTACAGTTTTCGATACTAGGTTGGTTTATGTATACTGCACCCCTGCAGTGATATATGTTTAAATGTTTAATTTATTCCTCAGAAACCACAGTTTTCCTTGAAGTTTGAATTACCCAGTTTAAACCGGTTTTATTTCCTGCAGTGTTGGAACCAAATTAGATTGGCCAAAATGCAGGTGCCCATTGTTTAAAGTTTGGATACATTACTGCCAGATTCAACAGTCGTTGGTGGCAGTAGATTTTGCAGCATATTGCGCAGCGACCTTCGTCTCTCCAGACAAGGATCAACCATAAACAAATGCAGTTTTGGTCCTGTTCCAGTAAAAGCAGCACAAAACAGTGGCGGATCGGGGGCGGGGGCGGGTGGGTTTAAGGGGTTGAAAAAGAAAATTTAAAAATATACCTTTTGCCACATCTCTGTCCCAGCCAAACAGGAACCAGGAAGCACAGCCAGGCTCCCCTGACCAATCACAACACTGCAATGCAATGCAGCGTTGTGATTAGTAAGCACCCAGGCTCCCGTGACTAATCACAACGCTCCAGCGTTGTGATTGGTCTGAGTGGTCTGAGTGATGTGGTTCAGCGCTCAGCCAGGAAATGAGACCCTGGGCATGTTCTTCACCCAGGCTGTAATGCAGCCTGGGTGGAGAACATGCAAAGTGTGCATGACGGTTATGCCGGCCCGATCGGGCCGACCAAACCATCATGTGTACGTAGGAGTGGGCAAACTACTCCTTCCCCTGCTCTTCTGACATCGGAACAGCCCTGCCATGCAAAGCTGCAGCATAAGGAAACATAAAATGATAATAATAGTTATTATCAACTCACGTTTCTTTTATTTCAATGATGCAAAGCAGTGGGGCGATGCTCCTCCGCCTTAGCGGAGGAACCGCCACTGAGTACTACCATTTCACGTTAGTGAGCACTAGAGATGGATGGACTCTCCAGTCATGGGTTCACTAACTAAGCCCACACTCTGTTTGGATGGCGATCAGTCCGAAGTCCACTTTCCCTGGCACCTTGTGCTTGACTTTCCTTCCTGCTGCTGGTCCTCGCCCTGTGTGCTGCACTCACCCTGGCTAAATACCATTAGTCTGAATACTTGGGCACTGAGAGCAGTTATTTGGGCTCCTAATTTAGAAGAGGGCTTATGTAGTTCCATAATACAATGTAAATATTTGTGAGCTGTATGTGTACACCTCTGTTATGATCTCAATTAATTATTTATTCCATTATTTTCGGTTTTGGGTAAGGGAAGCGCACTGCTGTGTTTCGCATTCTCTGGTATGCATGTTCAGCAGACCCAGGAGATCATGTAGCTATGCTGATTCAAAAAGTGTTGTTGAGTTGAGTTCTGATCATTAAAGCCAGTTGATAAGAGAGCTGAAGCCATTATGATAGTCAGTGGTGTTGGTGAGAGTAAAGCAAAGACTTTATCTAGGTCTGTACTCAATGCAGAACAGACAACAATATTTCACAGATTTGCTGTTAGTAGCTTAAGAAGAAACAATGAAAAATCCACAATTTATCCCTAGATGCAGACACTTTGTTTGGAAAGCTCAACTGTGAGTACATTTCACGTGATATTCAACCAGATATCAAGCGTATGATTATGGTGCAGATGGGAAACTCTCACTAAAAATAACTTAAAATAACCGATGGACAATATTGCATACATGTGTTTGATAGGTGCTACATGTGTGCTTTCAATGTACTCTGAGAGCCCGACTAGTACAATGTAGCCACAGCATGAGTGTCTCTATAAAAAAAAAACGCCCACCAGCCTAACTTACACCCTCTTCTCCACTGAGTCATGTCCTTCAATTGTTTGTGTGTGTGTGTGTGTGTGTATAAAATTGGCTCCACCCTTCCCATAATCCCTTGCAATATGAGGCCCAATCATATTCAATGACTAAGGAAAGTTGATTTGCTGCTGCGGCCTGTGCTGTATCTTTTGTGTGGGAGGGAATCTTGCATTGCTGCTGCCCATGTTTGTGTGTGTGTGAGTGTGTGCGTGTATCTGTCTGAGGAAGGTTGATCTGCTGCTGCGGCCTGTGCTGTATCTTTTGTGTGGGAGGGAATCTTGCATTGCTGCTGCCCATGTTTGTGTGTGTGTGTGTGTATCTATCTGAGGAAGGTTGATCTACTGCTGCGGCCTGTGCTGTATCTTTTGTGTGGGAGGGAATCTTGCATTGCTGCTGCCCATGTTTGTGTGTGTGTGTGTATCTGTCTGAGGAAGGTTGATCTGCTGCTGCGGCCTGTGCTGTATCTTTTGTGTGGGAGGGAATCTTGCATTGCTGCTGCCCATGTTTGTGTGTGTGTGTGTATCTATCTGAGGAAGGTTGATCTGCTGTTGCGGCCTGTGCTGTATCTTTTGTGTGGGAGGGAATCTTGCATTGCTGCTGGCCATGTTTGTGTGTGTGTGTGTATCTGTCTGAGGAAGGTTGATCTGCTGCTGCGGCCTGTGCTGTATCTTTTGTGTGGGAGGGAATCTTGTATTGCTGCTGCCCATGTTTGTGTGTGTGTGTATCTATCTGTCTGAGGAAGGTTGATCTGCTGCTGCGGCCTGTGTTGTATCTTTTGTGTGGGAGGGAATCTTGTATTGCTGCTGCCCATGTTTGTGTGTGTGTGTGTATCCATCTGTCTGAGGAAAGTTGATTTGCTGCTGCGGCCTGTGCTGTATCTTTTGTGTGGGAGGGAATCTTGCATTGCTGCTGCCCATGTTTGTGTGTGTGTGTGTGTGTGTGTGTGTGTATCTGTCTGAGGAAGGTTGAGCTGCTGCTGCGGCCTGTGCTGTATCTTTTGTGTGGGAGGGAATCTTGCATTGCTGCTGCCCATGTTTGTGTGTGTGTGTATCTGTCTGAGGAAAGTTGATCTGCTGCTGCAGCCTGTGCTGTATCTTTTGTGTGGGAGGGAATCTTGTATTGCTGCTGCCCATGTTTGTGTGTGTGTGTCTATCTGTCTGAGGAACGTTGATCTGCTGCTGCGGCCTGTGCTGTATCTTTTGTGTGGGAGGGAATCTTGCATTGCTGCTGCCCATGTTTGTGTGTGTGTGTATCTGTCTGAGGAAAGTTGATCTGCTGCTGCGGCCTGTGCTGTATCTTTTGTGTGGGAGGGAATCTTCTATTGCTGCTGCCCATGTTTGTGTGTGTGTGTCTATCTGTCTGAGGAAGGTTGATCTGCTGCTGCGGCCTTTGCTGTATCTTTTGTGTGGCAGGGAATCTTGCATTGCTGCTGCCCATGTTTGTGTGTGTGTGTGTGTGTATCTGTCTGAGGAAGGTTGATCTGCTGCTGTGGCCTGTGCTGTATCTTTTGTGTGGGAGGGAATCTTGCATTGCTGCTGCCCATGTTTGTGTGTGTGTGTGTGTGTATCTGTCTGAGGAAAGTTGATTTGCTGCTGCTGCCTGTGCTGTATCTTTTTTGTGTGGGAGGGAATCTTGCATTGCTGCTGCCCATGTTTGTGTGTTTGAGTGTATCTGTCTGAGGAAGGTTGATCTGCTGCTGCGGCCTTTGCTGTATCTTTTGTGTGGCAGGGAATCTTGCATTGCTGCTGCCCATGTTTGTGTGTGTGTGTCTATCTGTCTGAGGAAGGTTGATCTGCTGCTGCGGCCTGTGCTGTATCTTTTGTGTGGGAGGGAATCTTGTATTGCTGCTGCCCATGTTTGTGTGTGTGTGTGTATCTGTCTGAGGAAGGTTGATCTGCTGCTGCGGCCTTTGCTGTATCTTTTGTGTGGCAGGGAATCTTGCATTGCTGCTGCCCATGTTTGTGTGTGTGTGTGTGTGTATCTGTCTGAGGAAGATTGATCTGCTGCTGCGGCCTGTGCTGTATCTTTTGTGTGGGAGGAAATCTTGTATTGCTGCTGCCCATGTTTGTGTGTGTGTGTATCTATCTGTCTGAGGAAGGTTGATCTGCTGCTGCGGCCTGTGCTGTATCTTTTGTGTGGCAGGGAATCTTGCATTGCTGCTGCCCATGTTTGTGTGTGTGTGTGTGTGTATCTGTTTGAGGAAGGTTGATCTGCTGCTGCGGCCTGTGCTGTATCTTTTGTGTGGGAGGGAATCTTGTATTGCTGCTGCCCATGTTTGTGTGTGTGTGTATCTATCTGTCTGAGGAAGATTGATCTGCTGCTGCGGCCTGTGCTGTATCTTTTGTGTGGCAGGGAATCTTGCATTGCTGCTGCCCATGTTTGTGTGTGTGTATCTGTCTGAGGAAGGTTGATCTGCTGCTGCGGCCTGTGCTGTATCTTTTGTGTGGGAGGGAATCTTGTATTGCTGCTGCCCATGTTTGTGTGTGTGTGTATCTATCTGTCTGAGGAAGATTGATCTGCTGCTGCGGCCTGTGCTGTATCTTTTGTGTGGCAGGGAATCTTGCATTGCTGCTGCCCATGTTTGTGTGTGTGTATCTGTCTGAGGAAGGTTGATCTGCTGCTGCGGCCTGTGCTGTATCTTTTGTGTGGCAGGGAATCTTGCATTGCTGCTGCCCATGTTTGTGTGTGTGTGTCTATCTGTCTGAGGAAGGTTGATCTACTGCTGCGGCCTGTGCTGTATCTTTTGTGTGGGAGGGAATCTTGCATTGCTGCTGCCCATGTTTGTGTGTGTGTGTGTGTGTGTATCTATCTGAGGAAGGTTGATCTGCTGTTGCGGCCTGTGCTGTATCTTTTGTGTGGGAGGGAATCTTGCATTGCTGCTGCCCATGTTTGTGTGTGTGTGTGTATCTATCTGAGGAAGGTTGATCTGCTGTTGCGGCCTGTGCTGTATCTTTTGTGTGGGAGGGAATCTTGCATTGCTGCTGGCCATGTTTGTGTGTGTGTGTGTATCTGTCTGAGGAAGGTTGATCTGCTGCTGCGGCCTGTGCTGTATCTTTTGTGTGGGAGGAAATCTTGTATTGCTGCTGCCCATGTTTGTGTGTGTGTGTATCTATCTGTCTGAGGAAGGTTGATCTGCTGCTGCGGCCTGTGTTGTATCTTTTGTGTGGGAGGGAATCTTGTATTGCTGCTGCCCATGTTTGTGTGTGTGTGTATCCATCTGTCTGAGGAAAGTTGATTTGCTGCTGCGGCCTGTGCTGTATCTTTTGTGTGGGAGGGAATCTTGCATTGCTGCTGCCCATGTTTGTGTGTGTGTGTGTGTGTGTATCTGTCTGAGGAAGGTTGATCTGCTGCTGCGGCCTGTGCTGTATCTTTTGTGTGGGAGGGAATCTTGTATTGCTGCTGCCCATGTTTGTGTGTGTGTGTGTGTATCTGTCTGAGGAAGGTTGATCTGCTGCTGCGGCCTTTGCTGTATCTTTTGTGTGGCAGGGAATCTTGCATTGCTGCTGCCCATGTTTGTGTGTGTGTGTATCTGTCTGTCTGAGGAAGGTTGATCTACTGCTGCGGCCTGTGCTGTATCTTTTGTGTGGGAGGGAATCTTGCATTGCTGCTGCCCATGTTTGTGTGTGTGTGTGTGTGTATCTGTCTGAGGAAAGTTGATCTGCTGCTGCGGCCTGTGCTGTATCTTTTGTGTGGGAGGGAATCTTGTATTGCTGCTGCCCATGTTTGTGTGTGTGTGTCTATCTGTCTGAGGAACGTTGATCTGCTGCTGCGGCCTGTGCTGTATCTTTTGTGTGGGAGGGAATCTTGCATTGCTGCTGCCCATGTTTGTGTGTGTGTGTGTGTGTATCTGTCTGAGGAAAGTTGATCTGCTGCTGCGGCCTGTGCTGTATCTTTTGTGTGGGAGGGAATCTTGTATTGCTGCTGCCCATGTTTGTGTGTGTGTGTCTATCTGTCTGAGGAAGGTTGATCTGCTGCTGCGGCCTTTGCTGTATCTTTTGTGTGGCAGGGAATCTTGCATTGCTGCTGCCCATGTTTGTGTGTGTGTGTGTGTATCTGTCTGAGGAAGGTTGATCTGCTGCTGTGGCCTGTGCTGTATCTTTTGTGTGGCAGGGAATCTTGCATTGCTGCTGCCCATGTTTGTGTCTGTGTGTGTGTGTATCTGTCTGAGGAAAGTTGATTTGCTGCTGCTGCCTGTGCTGTATCTTTTTTGTGTGGGAGGGAATCTTGCATTGCTGCTGCCCATGTTTGTGTGTGTGTGTGTGTGTATTTGTCTGAGGAAGGTTGATCTGCTGCTGCGGCCTTTGCTGTATCTTTTGTGTGGCAGGGAATCTTGCATTGCTGCTGCCCATGTTTGTGTGTGTGTCTATCTGTCTGAGGAAGGTTGATCTGCTGCTGCGGCCTGTGCTGTATCTTTTGTGTGGGAGGGAATCTTGTATTGCTGCTGCCCATGTTTGTGTGTGTGTGTGTATCTGTCTGAGGAAGGTTGATCTGCTGCTGCGGCCTTTGCTGTATCTTTTGTGTGGCAGGGAATCTTGCATTGCTGCTGCCCATGTTTGTGTGTGTGTGTGTATCTGTCTGAGGAAGATTGATCTGCTGCTGCGGCCTGTGCTGTATCTTTTGTGTGGGAGGGAATCTTGTATTGCTGCTGCCCATGTTTGTGTGTGTGTGTATCTATCTGTCTGAGGAAGGTTGATCTGCTGCTGCGGCCTGTGCTGTATCTTTTGTGTGGCAGGGAATCTTGCATTGCTGCTGCCCATGTTTGTGTGTGTGTGTGTGTGTGTGTGTGTATCTGTTTGAGGAAGGTTGATCTGCTGCTGCGGCCTGTGCTGTATCTTTTGTGTGCGAGGGAATCTTGTATTGCTGCTGCCCATGTTTGTGTGTGTGTGTATCTATCTGTCTGAGGAAGATTGATCTGCTGCTGCGGCCTGTGCTGTATCTTTTGTGTGGCAGGGAATCTTGCATTGCTGCTGCCCATGTTTGTGTGTGTGTGTGTGTATCTGTCTGAGGGAGGTTGATCTGCTGCTGCGGCCTGTGCTGTATCTTTTGTGTGGCAGGGAATCTTGCATTGCTGCTGCCCATGTTTGTGTGTGTGTGTCTATCTGTCTGAGGAAGGTTGATCTGCTGCTGCGGCCTGTGCTGTATCTTTTGTGTGGGAGGGAATCTTGTATTGCTGCTGCCCTTGTTTGTGTGTGTGTATCTATCTGTCTGAGGAAGGTTGATCTGCTGCTGCGGCCTGTGCTGTATCTTTTGTCTG
The DNA here is from genome assembly GCF_964204655.1 of Triturus cristatus. Taxonomy (NCBI): domain Eukaryota; kingdom Metazoa; phylum Chordata; class Amphibia; order Caudata; family Salamandridae; genus Triturus; species Triturus cristatus. The sequence goes on along the minus strand of NC_140580.1, from coordinate 706,722,496 downwards.
GGAGGGAATCTTGCATTGCTGCTCCCCATGTTGGTTGGGTTGGGTGTGTGTGTCCCCCAAAAGCTTAGTGAAGTGCAGAAAACATCTGAAGACATGCCTTCACCCTATTTCGCGGCAGTTGGTTTAAGTGGATGGCATTTCGATTAACGGTGTTTGCACACTTCTCTGTCTCACAAAGGCCAGAATACCTAGGAGTGGACGTTCGTGCCTAACACATAGAAAAAATCAATACAATACTGCCTATGATGTTACTATGCTTTGTGTGTTAGTAATATCTGCTCACTATACACAAGTCAAAACGATTGGCTTTGTCAATGTTTGCTTGAAAAGGACAAGGAACACGTGAAAGAGATTTGTCTTCTTCGAACTGCAAATCTCACCAGGTTTGTAAACATTTTTTCAAATGAACTGGAGCAAAATAAGTTTCTATGTTTTTGTTTGTCCTACGTCTACACTCTTTGGGGATGCAAGGTAAACAACTTATAAATATATACTAATACCTGAAAACAATCTTTAGTATTTTCTGTTTCTAAAGGAGAGTTGAGGCTAGTAGCCAAGAATCATACAACCCTCAGGCAGCTACAGGCAGCCAGTTTGATTTTTGTGTCTCTGGTTGCTGCTGAGATTCTGTGACCAGTAAGCCAGTTTGGTACATTCCTTTTCCCTGCTTTAAATAACCAATCTCTGGCATTCTCTTCGGCTCGCCGCCCTTCGGCTCTCATTAGCCTCACATTCATTGTGGGCTCTCTAAGCTCCTTGCTTAAGCTCACTCTGAGCTCTGCTGTGCCTATTTTGGATCTCTTGCAACCTGAAGAATTTCCTGCAAGTCTTCTCTTTACTTTTAGAATGACAGCCTTGGAGCCACGTTTGTCACAACTGGGAACAGATGGAACGCATGTGCTTGGCACTTTATTTTTCAGTATGCATGATAAATATGGAGCAACCAGTTTTGCGACAATTGTAGCTGGAATTGTACCTGTGCTGAGAACTGTTGCAGATTTGCATCCAAACAGCATCTCGGAAATTGCTATTTTAGCTGTACTGGACCGTTTTAGTGCGCAGCAGGGCTTCAAGTGGGCAGGGTCTTTCTACCAATAATTAAAAACTGACTTTGAAATGGGCTCCTACCTGACCCTACTACACCCCGCATTCAGGTCCTAAATTAACAGGTGAGAACACAGTTCCTTTATCAGTAATTAAAGTAAAAAACCTCAAGGAAATCCATGCCAGCGATGCGGTCCCTGTTTACATTTAACAGTCTTCATTTCATCTTACATTTCCTTAGAGTATTTGCTGTGTCGGACTCTTGTTTCTGTTATTTTAATGCATTATATGGCTCTTCTTCAGTGCACACAGTGATCTCAGTTGCCTCTAGGTGTCTGGGTGAGTTTAGATCTGAGTGAGGAGTGTTCCTGATGGAGCAGCATTGAGAACCCTAGTGCTGAGGCTGAGTGCAGTGTTTCTCTCTCACAGTGCCTATCAGTCAGCCACACAATTGATCACAATACGTGCTCCTCCATTCCTTGGCCTCTACAGGCCATGCAGACATGAAAGTAAGTAGAGGTACACAGCTGTTGAACTGTTGACACCACCAAATGAAACAAATACTGTGTTTACAGGTGAGAAAGAGAGAGGGAGAGACACTAGGGAAGGGCAGGAGACACCCAAGGAAGTACATCCTGATGGAGAGACAGTGGCACAGAGAAAGAAGATGGTGACTAAGATGTGTAGCTGGAGGATTTCAGAAAGGGGGGAAGAGCATAATTGACTAACAGAGTGTGGGAGTGTAGAGGGAAGCGGTGTGAGGAGACTCACCTTTGTCAGCCCGGAGTAATGCTTTTTCAGCATCTAAACATAATTATGTCAAATTATTCACAATAAAATTATTGTTGTTACACACTGATCTGATACTGCTAACCGTGTCCAATTTTGGCAAAGCCAGTAGGTCTTGCTTGTGGGTATGCTCATTTGGTTAATGTGTTAAATGTTTGCAATTACAGTGAAGGAACTGAGTTCCAGGTTTTAGATCTTCTCTGGAACCTTGGTTCGATGGCACTTTTTATCAGCATGAAAGTGTGGAGGGGCGAGAAATCGTTAGCCAATAAATGATTTCAGTTCCAATTTGCCATGATTCCGAAAAATCACAGACTCCCAATTAAGTTTAGTTAGTTTATTACAAAGCCAAGAACAGCTGAACATACAGGCACCTCAAGGTGAGGGTGAAGGTAATACACATACTATGAATACATCAAGAAAAATACATTCACTTTAAAAACATATTACAAGTTAAAAAGAGAGTACATACAACAGACAGAAAAATATGTCATTTAAATGGCACACATCCGTGATTTCTAAACATTTAGGGGGTGGAACCCGGTACTGTAATGTTGATAAATACTCTGTATTCCCAATCTCTTCACGGATTGTGGTTCTATTGAAGGGCGTTGACGCGTTTCGATGGAAACCTTTATAAAACCATCTTTGTCAAGACTGAAATTGTGACTCTCAGAGAGAAACTGGTTTTAACTGGAACCATTAAAAACACCTGTGTAGTAAAACACAAATATCAATATATGTGTCTTTAAAGTATTTCATCATAATTTTGTATTCATTGAATGTGTATTACCCTAAATCAACTCTAGATGTTATTTGAGAAAATAGCATAATTGACTGCCTACACATTTCTAGTCCTGTGTATTTTATGATATTTTGAATTAATAAATAGATTTATACTTTTTTATAAACACGTTGTTGTCAGCCTTGGGTATACGGTTACATTTCCCTTACATGAGTGATGTGCGCTTGAAAGAGTGAGATCTAGGTGTACGTTGGTATACATAGGTAATATTATTTAGAGTCCCAAAGTACAGTCCAAAGGAAATTGCTTTTATGACATGGTTTAAGGTACATCCTTCACTACATAGGCCACATTCAACTGGTGCGGGAACTCACCTGACCAGTTCATCCGCATGCTGCGTATCACCAGGCTGACCAGCACAGATTACACATCTTTAATTATTTAATTGTTATCAAAAGTAACTCTGACCAGTTTCAGTAATCAAGTAATGATATAAACATAGAAATATAAGTATTCCAGTGACTGGCTTCATATCTTTACTGCAGTACACCTAAAATTAAATCTCAGTAGATCTTTCCCACTACAAAAGAGTAAGATTTCAAAGTTTTGAAAAACTTCAGCACTATATAAACAGTGATGGACCAAGTAGCTAAATGATGGCTTGGAAATAAGTTCATACCAGTCGGAGTGAGTATTGCAAGTGGGCCCGACCTTCTCCAAAGGGAATTGGGATAACGGATATAGTCTGTATAAAAAGAAGTATGTAGGTTACCTCAGGCTGTTTGGCAGGCTGGATAGCTGATGGTTCCTGTGTCCATCCACACCTAAAAACACCCTGCGTATCCTCGGCCTACTGGGGGTTGCCTCTGTATCTCATATAGCCAGTCCAGCTTTGTATAACATTTACCTGCAGTTGCTTTTGTCAAACATGCCATTATTTATCTTCATTTAAGATGAAAAGGGTGGGTGATTGAGCCCTAAGAGGTCTAAAGCCAGAATCAATGCGTGGGGTAGGAGAGAGGACTTTATGGATAGTTAGCTCCATGTTGTTGCTTGCAAGCCTGTATTTTTTTTTTTTTTTTTTGCAGAGTTACATAGTGCAAACATGGTCCAAGAACCTCATAGTGCTTTATTTGAGGACCAGACGTTTCACGCAAGAGCGAGTCATTACACTTTTTTACGCACAGGGAGGTTGTGAATTGCCCAGAGTCATGGGACGTGTAGTGGAGACTGGGATTCAAACCGAATTCCCCCAGTTCCCATGTCGGCATTGCTAACTGTTAGGCAATATCAGCTCCCCTTTAAATGATGTGGCTACTTATCCTCTTACAGCCAGCTCCTTTTAGGTTGTGCACGCTTTAGTATGTGTTTAGGCCCAGTGACATTCTTAAGGATTTTGGAGGCCTGTGGCAAGACATACTTTAGGGGCCCCTGTCTGGAATAACTTTGTATTTTATTACCCATTTTCTTCTAACTCAAACACCATGATGTCAAACAAAACTGAATGTTATGTAAAAGGTTAAGATGGAGAAATTGACAGAGGGAAGTGAGAGAGAACGTTCACTTTCCCTGGGCCATTTGGATGGTGGAGGCACTGGGCAAGTTCTCACTTTCCACATGCCTTAAAACGTCTCTCTTTGGGTCTGTTATTAGTTTCTGTTCATTAGCATATGAAAGGCTAGGTTTTCAGTTAAAATCCGGGTTGGGGGGTGGAGTTACATGGAAAGATAACGCGGACCTCCCAGGCAGGCCCTAAGCAACTTTACATAGGTGACACAATATTTAGGTAAAACAGAACAGTCACCTAGGCCTATAGTCTTTAATGGGAAACAGTCCTGTATACATCTGTTCCCTAGATTTCTCCATAAATAAATCAGTTATTCTATCTTTTATTCTTAAAGAAGAACTTTCAGAGCACTGTACATAAAACAAAGCTGCCAATTCCATTCCAGAATAACGCATTATTATATTATAGGCTAAACATTTGATCATATGGCATTCCACACTTCATAATTGGAATCAATTGTTTTTATCTTCCTCCATTACCCCGCATACCAAGAAATCCCACCGCCCAACACATAATTCATCTACATTAGGTCTCTTAGTGTCATGGAGGGACAATCTAAATATAACATTTGTGTAGCAGATAATATAATGTGTGATTTTAGAACTATTTTTATGTACAGTGCCTCAATAGTTCTTGTTTAAGAGTTAAGGAGTATAATAACAGACGTAGTTATCAAGAATGTTTACAGTACTGCTTTCCATTAAAGAATATTGGCATATGTGACTATTTCGACTGTGAAAACACCCCCATTGTAGATATGAGATTTTTTTTCTTCGTAGAATTACAGTTTTTGACATAATATTTAGGTGCAAAGAGAGAAATAATAAAAACAGCAGAAAATAAATCATCTGTTTGCAAACCCACAGACTAACCCTCAATAGTAAAGCCTCTTCTGGAGCACACTTTACAGTTTGAAAACACGAATCTGGAATATTGTGGGACTGTTGTTCATAGAACCGTATAAGCTCCCTGTACCTCCAGAGGGTGATTATCAACAAACCATCCGAGTTTCCAAGCAAGTTAACAGGTCTCCGGGCAGTAGCAGCCGGAGTTTCGATAGAGTGGCAGGGTGGGGGAGGGGTTGACGGTTGACGATACAAATAAAAACAAAAAAACACTTACCTACCGCATTGCGCTCCTCTCCACTGCAGGCACAGGTTCCCAGAGGTCACTGTGACCAATCCTGACAGTGCTTTCATGCTGCTAGCCAGGATTGGTCTGAGTGCCCTTGATTTGCGCTCCCAGTTAGACTGGGAGCCTGTGCCTGCCCTCACCATCCCGGCTGCCAAGCTCAGGTTGGAGAGCGCTTCAGTGCGCATGACTAATTTTCCATCCTGAGCTGGCCAAACTGTCATGCGCACTGATAACCGCGCAAAACATTCCCCCTAGTGCCTGTCATCCCCCTGGCTCTGCCTCCAAGAATAGGACACGTTATAACGCACACATTTACAACGCATGCCTTTACAACGCGGTTTGTACATCGTAACATCCATTACAACACATGATTTTACAACGCATGCCATCACAACGCATTTTCAGAAACTACATTTACAATGCATTCCATTACAACTCATACCATTACAATGCATAATACTTTTAGGGCAACAGTAGGGTAAGTGTTGGATAGTGTAGGGGTCAAAATTACTATTCCCACTCCAGTGAGTGCAACAGTAGGGTAAGTGTTGGATAGTGTAGGGGTAAAAATTACTATTCCCACTCAAGTGAGTGCAACAGTAGGGTAAGTGTTGGATAGTTTAGTGGTAAAAATTACTATTCCCACTCCAGTGAGTGCAACAGTAGGGCTAGTGTTGGGTTAAAAATTACTATTCCCCATTACTTACCTTATAATGCGTTGTAATGGCATGCGTTGTAGTGACATGCGTTGTAATAGCTGCGTTGTAATGGCATGCGATGTAAAGGCAGTTGCGTTGTAATGACTGCGTTGTAAATGTAGTGCATTGTAATGTATGCGTTGTAATAGCTTTTCCCGCCCCCAAGCCTCAGCTCCCAGAGCAAAAATAAAACGATAACCAACAAAGGTTTATTATTGTTTATTTATTTTTGGGGGGGGGGCTGCTGGCAGGGTTTGGGCGACGCTCCTCTGCCATAGAAGAGGAGCCGCTGCTACCTCTGGGACCCCAAAACTGTATTTTATCATTGGGGGGCGTGGCTAGCAACATCCGACAATATCCTGACCCCAAAACAGTAGCATTTCTGCAAAAAAAAGACGGTTCCCAGCACCGGGACAACTGCTGGCAGATAATTGGCTCCATTAGCAAAGTCACTTGTAATTGGTAAAACCTTCGGTGCTCAGGGGTTGGAAAACATGGCGGCATCCGGACTCCTGAGAGTAATACGGAGTCTCTAGCGAACCCTGCCAGCGTTTGACCTGTGAGGACTCCTCTTGGCCACGCTGCGGATGCCGTGCTGAGTGCTGGGGACAATCGGAGCCTGCCTGGAGTAATAGAGGAGACGCGCGGGAGGGGTGGTCTCGGCCCTGCCGGGTGACGCCGCTACTGGAGGTTCCGGCGTATAGGCCTTCACGTACGGACGACTCGGAGGCTGCCCCGGGCCCGGGTGTAGCTGCGTGAGACTATAGCACATCGCGACGAAGGCCAGAGGTAGGACACGGATCGACACTTCAGCGGAGCTCACCGCTGCCTGGGGGTGGACTCCTGAATGCCCTTGAGTCAACACTGATGGATCTATAGGCCGTGCCGGGCTGCTGACACAGGTGGAGAGGTGCCGCCAGTGGGATCCAAGCCCCGGGGGTGGCGCTGTGTGCATGAAGCTGCTGCTTGCTCCGGCGGGGCACTGTGGACTGTGGGCTGCGGGAAGGGGGGGCTAACAGCGGCCGCTGCCCCTGCCTGGGTCAAGATCGTGTATTGCATACCCCCCAGCAGACTGGAGCGGACCTATGCGACATAGGGGGAGGATGCTCACCCTTGTGGCCTCTGAATGAGGTGGGAGGCCTCGTAGCAGGCTACAAAAAGGCCTCATTCAGCAAAGTGGGAAGAGACAGGTAGCGGGCAAAGCATAAGAGGCACTGGAGTAGAGATTTGACCCCTTACTGATGCCCTAAAGAAGAGTGCGGCGGCAGTAGAGAGATATAGCGAACGGCTGACCTGACGGCTGAGACAAGGAGAGGTCCTTGCCCGGGCACCCTCGTATGAAATGTCTGGTGGACACCTAGGTATGCGAGAGAACTACCCACTGGAGACACATATTGAGGCGATACCTGGATCCCTGTGGACTAGTCCAACACGCAGCTGGCAGGGGGCTTGCGACAGTGCGGTCTAGGTGACTCCGATGTTTGGAGTGCTCTGATCGGCACCTCCTATCTAGCTATTGCTGCCCCTTTGGCCACGAGGACAGCCATGGTGACGGGAAGAGTTCCGAAGGCGAGTGTACAGGGCAAACTCACAAAATTCGCATGGAATAAGACTGGGGAAGACCAGGAAACGCAGCGCCTAGAGGATCAAGGGTCACAAAAAGAGTCGAGACCGCAGTCAGAACCTACCCTACGCAACGTGCTGGAAGCCATCAGTGGAGTTAGGTCATCTCTGGATTCTGTCACCACTGAAGTATCCCTACTACGAGCAGACTTTCGGAAAATGGACAAGAAAGTTAAAGACCTCAAACTGGTCACATCGTCACTGCAGGATGACACGCTCAACTCCAGACCAAGGTGGCCGAGCTGCAGAACCAACACGTGAGGATGGCGCAACAGCTTGATGAGTATGAAGGAAGGGCCCGCAGGAACAATATTCATATTTTAGGTGTGCCGGAACGGGCAGAGGGGCCAGCCGCGTACCTCTTTCTCGAAGACCTTATAGTTAAACATCTGCAGCCCAAAAGTCTCTCCCGGTATTTTTCAATTGAGCGAGCGCATCGAGTTCCTGGAGGAATGCCAAAACCTGGAGCTCCTCCGAGACCACTAATAGCCTGTGTATTTAACTATAGAGATAGAGATATTATTCTGCAAACGGCACAGGCGGGCCCCCGCTCAAAGTAGAGAACAGTGACGTCACGTTCTTCCCAGACTTCACGGCCAAGGTCCAAGCTCAACGGCGCAGCTTTCAGGCAGTAAAGAAAGAGCTCCGTGATCGAGAGGTGAAATATGCCATGCTGTTCCCGGCGAAACTGAGAGTGGAATCGGATGGAAAAACATGGTTCTTCACCTCGCCAGAAGACGCGTGGGAATGGCTAGAGGGATGGCGCAGAGTTGGTGGACACCGTCGAGACCGAAACACAGGGACACGAATGCACAGAGAGACTGAAGGGACTCTTCCAGAGGATGGCCCCTCTGGTAATAAAAACACTTAGGCGTAACTCTGGTGGTGCAGATGTACGTTGGATGGGGACTGCTGGAACATCTACCTCCAGGAGTGCTTCGGAACACTGGTGAGAAGAACGTTCCTATTATAACAGTGACTTACTGGCCTGGAGGGCATTTGTTATAGTAATGGTTGCTGTTGCTTGACCTCAGTTGGGAATGGTGTTATTCTGTTCCTCCATGGGCCGGGCTGGGAACTCCTAGTTCCCAGCCCGGCCCATGGAGGTATACCACTAATCACTGTAGGCGAGGATGGGGGACCGCACACCCATACTGTTTGCTATTTCTGGGAGGGGGAGAGGCACTCTGCCTAGTTGGGGAGTGGGTAGATCTAAATCCACGGGCAGGGCGGCAGGGAGGGGGGAGGGGGTGGGGGTTTCGGGTGTTCATTGATTTTAGGACTGTTTGATTCACAAAGTTGGTTATGTTTACTGCTACGTACCAATTCCACACTAGATTTTATCTGCTGGTAGGACAAGCTAGGTCATGCCCTGGCTATACCACTAAGGGGGATTGTTCAACACACACTCCTGCTGAATAGTTGCATTCTTACCACATCGGACGATGGGGGGTAAAATGGATCCGTCGATCCCTATACTTTCCTGGAACGTAAATGGACTGGGAGATAAAATTAAGCGAGGCATAGTCCAGCAGTACTTGAAACGGCAGGCCCCAGACGTAGTATTGTTGCAAGAAACACACATGGTGGGGAACAAAAGCAAAGCCCTAACACGATGGGGGTACAAACTCCTAGTACACGCCGACTTCACCACAGGATCTAGGGGAACTGGGATTCTAGTTAAGAAGAATCTAGCTATGATTGTAAAGAATACCCGGGTGGATCAGGGGGGATAGATTTGCTGTCTTGGAGGCCCAGTGGGAGGGGAGGGCGCTTAATATAATTTCAGTGTACCTACCTCCTGCGTTGGGTAAAGAAGCCTTGATAGCTCTTGGGAAAATATTGACTGACCTTCCAGTGGGCACACTGATAATAGGAGGGAACTACAACATGATCATGGAACAAGATAAAGATAGATATCTCCAACGGGCGGGGGCACGTCCCAATATACAAATGAAAGAATTCACCGCAGCCATGGGTCCAGTAGATGTGGGGCGAACCTTGAGGCCCAATGATATTCACTATACGAACTACACCAATGCGCATAGAAGCTCATCTCGAATAGATTATTTTCTGACGCATGCAGACTCCATTGGAAATTTTCAAAAACCTGATATTCTGCCAAGAGGCATTTCAGATCACTCGCCGATTACAGTTGAACTTACACATTGGGAGAGACAGCCGCGTTCCACAATAGTTCTAAACCCGTGGTTACTGAAAATCCCTGATATCAAAGCAGAACTCTGTCAGCAAACCTGTAATTATTTTAATGAAAATGCAGGCTCAGTAAGGTCAGCGCAAACTTTGTGGGAGGCCTGTAAAGTGGTGCTAAAGGGGCATGCCTTGTCCCTGAAGGTGGGATACATAAAGAAGAAACATAGCCAGTTAGCCCACTTGGAAGACGAGCTTCGTGAATTGGAACGAGTGAGTTCAGATGAGCCCTCAGAGGAAGCGTTGCATCACCTAGAAGTAAAACAGGAAGAGTATAGGATCAAAGCTAGGGAACATATGTTGGCCAAGCACCTTAACATACAACATCGTCTATATGAACTTGGAGACAGGACTGGGAAGACGCTGGCCTGGTTGGAAAAAAGAGAGCAAGGGGAGAGGTGGGTGTCGAGCCTGACTATGTCTGATGGCAGCACCGTAGCAGATCCTAAAGATATAACGCAAGCCTTCGCGGATCACTTAGAGCAGATTTTCTCTCCTTCCACTGTATACACTGCAGAGGACTCTCGCCAACTTCTTTCTGATAGCAATATATCAACTCTCTCGGACTCGGACAGAGTCGCACTAGAGGGTGACCAGACGGATAAAGAGATCCAAAAGGCGATAAGCCAAATCCACTCAGGGAAGGCCATGGGTCCCAATGGACTCTCCATCGAATTTTTGAAAGCAACTGCCTCATACGTTACCCCTCATTTGCGTGCCATGTACAATGAATGCTATGAGCAAGGGAGGCTGCCCAGTGACCAGCGTGTTGCATCTATAGTTGTAATCCGTAAACCAGGGAAGCCTGGGGATCAATGTGGCTCTTACCGGCCGATTTCATTGATCAACGCGGAAGCTAAGATCCTAGCTAAAGTTTTGCCTACCAGATTGGTCCCGGTTATCTCATCGCTGGTGCATCCTGATCAGTCTGGGTTTATGCCGGGGCGCAACACAGCACTGAACATTCGCCGACTTAACAACGTGCTGGCACGGAGGGAAGTTTTGGAAGAGGATGCTGCTGTGTTGTTATTAGATGCCTCTATGGCGTTTGATTCCATTGAGTGGCCATATTTATTTGAAGTCTTGGACAAGATGGGATTTGGCCCGAAATTTCTAGGCTGGATTAAATTACTTTACGCAGATATAAAGGGCTAAGTGAGAGTTAATAACTATACCTCACGCATATTCACATTGCGAAAGGGAACCTGACAGAGCTGTCCTCTGTCCCCATTGATATTTTCCTTGATGCTGGAAGCGCTGGCAGCCTGGATCCGTCGGGACAGGATGGTGCGGGGCCTGAAATGGGCAGCGGGCCAGGAAGATCGAATATCCCTGTACTCAGATGATATCCTGCTGTATCTAGCCTCCCCATATCAATCCATTAGCGGGGTCTTGGATATTTTCACGAATTTTGGAAAGTACTCTGGCTATCGAATAAACTAGAGTAAATCTGTATTGTTTATGCTCCAGGGGCGGGTTCCCCACCTCCCCCCAAATTGCGCAATCGAGGTGGCAGAGGATGGCTTTCGGTACTTGGGAATATATGCAACATCTGACCCTGCCCTTTTTTACGGTCGTAACCTGGTCCCCCCGCTGGCCCGGCTCAAAACAGATGTTAAACATTGGAGATCCTTGCCCCTGTCACTGATAGGCCGTGCGGCCCTGTTTAAGATGCTGGCACTCCCCCCCAGTTCTTATATATTCTCCAGATTTGCCCATATCGAGTTCCAGACACATATTTCACAGAGGTGGAGAGTGAGGTTAGAACCCTGCTCTGGGATGGAAGGGCCCCCCGCATTGCCACCAACAAACTGACGAAAGGTTGGTACGACGGAGGTCTAGCCCTCCCGGACCTTAGACTCTACTACTGGGCCTCGCAATTAGTGGTGATAAACCAGTGGATTTACCGCTCTCCTAATGATCCAGCATATATGCTGGACAGATGTCAAACTGGACGTTCAGGTTATCTGGGAGCACTGTACTCCAAAGAGAAGCGAGGGCGATATTTATGGCCTCTCTCTCATACACTGGCTATCTGGCATTGGGCTAACTCCCGCTTAGGGTGGTCAAACGTCCTCACAAAGGCAACGCCACTATGGTATGCCCAATGGTTGGGTTCTCTCTGTCATCAACCCGGCTTTGATAAGTGGGACACTATTGGGATCTCCATCGTTGGAGACATGATTAAAAAGGGGTCGATCCTCAGTTTTAAGGAGCTTCAAGACCAGTATGCGATGGCACAGGGGGAGCAGTTTAGATACATGCAGATCCGGCACGCCCTCACCACAGCATTGCCAAACCCCGCAGAGCTACCAGAGTCGTCACCGTTGGAAGATCGGCTGCTTGATGGGCCACTATATTCCAAAGCCATCTCGTTGACGTATAAAAAAATGTGCAACAAGATACCTGACATTTTGCATAAGCTTAGAGAAAAATGGGAGGGGGACCTTGGATCACTTGAAGAAGAAGATTGGCAGGCTGCTCTGATGTCCCCTAGAGAAGCAGCCATCACCCTCCGCTTCCGATTGATACAATTCAAAATTCTTCATAGATCATATTTAACGGGAGTAACACTTGCAAAGTTAGGGGCCAGGACTGACTCACTCTGTCTCAGGGGTTGCAACTGTACGGATACCTTTTATCATACGATATGGGAATGCCCTCAGCTTTTTCGGCTATGGGAGGGGGCCACGACTCATATCCGAGCGGCCTTAGGGAAAGAATTGACTGTCACACCGGGGTTTGGTCTGCTTAATATCTGGGCGGAAATGGATCTTACAGAGGTGGAACAACAGCTAGCCACACTTGGATATACCCTGGTCAAAAGAGAAATAGCTAAGGGGTGGGGGGTGTTAATTTCTCCAACTATACAAGCATGGTTACGGGAAGTTGATAAATGTATGATTGCAGAAAAGGAAGTTTTTATAATTCGGGGATGGCCAAAGAAGTGGGATAGGAAATGGGGCAAATGGAATGTGTACCATGGTAATCTTTGTATTTCCCCAACGATGGAACTGGAAATGAGACATAATAGTGATTGAGCAACAGATAATATGTAAATGAGACTATTTTCCCTTGTTAATGTATGGATGTACTCATCGATTGCTGAAATATTGACTCTAATGTATGCATAACTACAAATGAAACTAATAAAAATAAATTTAATTAAAAAAAAGTTGTATTTTATCTCCAGCAATGCATGACCCATCCTCTTGGACAGTCTTGTTACCATCACTCAAGTGGTTTCTAGTGTCTTCAAGGTCACTTCAGTGCCCTGAAGATGTGATGTGGTGTTGCCAGTGTGGTCATCCAGCTGAGAGTCCGACACCAGCATTCTTGGAGGGGGTATCAAGTTTACATGTACTTTCACAGTACATTTCACTTAACTTCTGTTGTCTGAGCTGCTATCTCAACATACTACAACAACAAGCATGTCAATGGTCTCAGGATACACCTCCAGGGTGCACTGTGGATGCTTAGAGTTTCAGGACAATACACATGAACTGTCTCCAGTTTCCTCATGTACAGACATACATAGTTTAGCCAACGTACAACTTGAATATATTTTGATTATGGGTTAAGTTTACATTGCGTGTAGTTCACCTAACCTGCTTTTCCATCAAATAGTTGTTATAATTAATGAGTGTTGTTTGTTTGTATTATACAGGGAGTGGTGTGTTTATAGGTAATTTCAGTTGCTACGCTACCGTGATTCATTTTATGTATTGTGCTAAGTGTCGAGGCCAGGTGTGATCTCTCTGATTTGCAGGTCTCTGTCCTGATCTTCTGCCTGCTCGCATTTTCTCTCACTATCACACAAGCATTTATCAACCTTATTGTGGGACCCCACGCTAACCAAACTATTGGTACAACCACATAGCTACTAACTTACAGAGCGCTCTCAAAAGGCCTACCATAGGCTGGGTGGGCCAGTAACAGGGAACTCCAGTTAGTTTAGGTCCATGACACCATGAACCTTCCATTCATCATGGCAGATGCTTGGTACACACTTCCCATCCGTTCAGCTTAAAGTATTGCATGGAAAGAGCTGAGGAACAAGACCAGGTTCCCGACATAAACCAAGGTGCAGAAATGGACAAGGAAAACCCCCCACAAAAGATAGACATTTTCTTGCAAGGAGGGCAGATCTGGATCAGCTGTGCTTGGGAAACAAGGACTCACGAGAAATAAAAAGATTCTGACTGGTTAGTCAGAGGCAATCAACACAAAAATTTACACTGTTGCTAGCAGAATGGTGTTTTCAGAACTGCAGTTGAAATCTTTGTGTCGCGAATAACAAAAGTAGAATCTAAGATGTGCAGTAATGAGTGGGAATTAAAAGATATGAAGGAAGTCATTTCACAATTGAAGGCTACTCGCGCGGAGGAAGTGATTTGGGTCCATACTGCAATTGTGAGGTAAGATGGAATTTTTGAAAATTGCCGGAAACGCAGCCGATGCGCCTTTTTGAAGCATTACTAAAATAGTAAAGTAATAAAAACCATTTCAAATATTGAGGGGCCGGAGTCTGATGGAGGAGTAGCACATTGGAGAGAGAGCAAGAAAACGCATGCATTTCCTTGGTGTGCCCAAAGAAAAAGAACAAGCATTAATAATGCATCGGTTTCACCTATATAATGAATTAAGAGCTGTTTTCATCAATCATCGTCTGGGAGAAGGAAAGAGCTCTCTGACATAACATGGAAGCGGAGACAATGTGGTGCAGCAGCCAGAGCTGCTGACTCGATAGCTGGGGATCCCGGTCCGAGTCTCGGCGGCGGCGCGCAACATCCTATGATTCTATGCAGAGCATCTAATTTCTCCGGGTCATATATTGGTATATGAATATGCTGCAAGAGTGAAAGGCAAAACATTATGAAAATATAGTTCTACCAAAGCAGATGTTAACAGTATTTAGGTGGTGGGAAACTGATAAGAGAAACAGATGAGGAACAAGCATTGGTAAATGCAGGAAAATATGCTACAGCCAATAGAAATAGAGGAAAGGCATGTGGCATGCATAGGAACCAATGAGAAGCCAGGAAAAAGAAGAGGCGTGATGTAAGTCACTTTTAAGTTTATATTAAAAACAATAGATTTCTCGCAAACTGCGCAAGCGCTGAGCATGCAAAAAGTTCCCTGATTTGAGCCTCGGAAGGATACAAGTCATCCAATCAAAAGGGTGGCACCAAAGCTATGCTGTAAGGGAGAGACAAACTCAGGAAGTAGGAAAGCTATTGAATAAGAAGCAAGCAAATGAGGTTCACAAGAAAGGCAAAAAATGATAAGCAATGGACTTTCACAAACCCCCTCTAAGTATTGGTATTGGACACAATAGGTTTTCGACAACAGACAACTAAAAGCTGTCAGTAAACACTACCAGAAAAAGCAGCCACTTGAGCACCTGTAATTAATCATTATGGTGGATGGTTTTACTTTTAAAATATGGCTAAAAATCAGCATACTATCAAGCCTGGCCACTTGCTCAGTGAATTCAGTAATACAGCTGGTATCTGCTGAGATTTGCTGGCCATGACTTTGAATTCTATCCGGCTGAGGTTGGTGAATTTAGTGCCATTATATATACGATAATAGAAACATATTTTACTTACAGTTCTTACAAATAGAAAAAATGCCTATTGAAGTATCATGCGCTGTTAAGCAGTGGGGAGTAATGTCAGTAGTGTAGCAAAGATACCCTGGCCTAATGCAAGCAAAAAGATGCTGCCCAGTTCTTTTAAGAGGTGAAAGGAGAGAAGATGTGGTCTCACGGCTGGATTGCCGACTTTGGAGCTGGGAAACCAAGGTTCGAGCCTCGGGGTATCGTCCACATCTTGTGATTCTGGGCAAATCACTTACTCTCCCCGTGCCTACCATAAAGACAAGCATTGGCATAGCCAATAGGTCTCGCCTTTGGGACCTTATAAGTGTTTAGCCATGCAACAGTTGCATAACTAAACACTTATAAGGTCCCAAAAGCGAGGCCTATTGGCTATGCCAATGCTTGTTTTAACTGCTGCAATCTATTGAAGCCTCACGGAGGACATCAAAGCGGCCGTGAAAGTGATCGCGATCAAACATCAAAGCGGCCGCGAAAGTGAAAGTAATCGCAGTAAAGCGCGACGCGCGCGCCCGCACACTTGCACTGTAACTCTAGGCTGGCCTGGTAGCACTTTTTGGAGCCCTCTCAAAATGTCTTGCCAGATCAGCGCATGCGCTGTGTCAGGCGAGACCTTAAAAATTAATGTGTCCTTGTTTTATGTAACCGGTGCTCCAGTACCTTTGGCTTGAGTTCGCGCTATATAAATCTGCACAAAAAAGCCATAATTAGGGTGGAGTGGTACCCCTGAATCTTGTAGTTGTATATTCTTTCAACTCTAAGAAAACACCATATTAAGAATCTTGTTATACCCTCAATGTTTGTGTTGTGCTGTGTTATGTATGTGACTGTGTATTGTATAGCGTTGAATAAACTTAGTAGGATGTTGCCTGTGGTGGTGATACCTTTACAACTTAACATAATAGTCCCTATTTAGTGCAGCCCTTCTGAGTTACTCAGTAAAGTATCATTCAGACAACTGTTTTTCCGAACCCATATAATGTACACATTTTCTTCAAACGTGAATATTACTGGGTGCAATTTTGCAAATTCATCATATATTTATTTTACTGTGGTTGACAGTTTCCCTTTCCCTATAGCTTTTAAGGTAGAACAGTGGGTTGAGCACCCATTGCAGAGAATTGTGTGCAGAGTGATGATCACAAACTTGAATTCTTCTATCCCAAATAAGCCTTTTTTCTTTCTGATATTGATAAAATAGATAATGGTGAGTTGTATCTAGTGATGTAGCGTTATATTTATTATTATGGTTGTTGTTGTGTCTATTATTATTATTCTAGCCTTAAAGGTGATCATCTTTGTATAAAAAATATATGTCAGCAATACTAAATGTGTGGATTTAGAAAATGAGAATCCAGTAATACAGAAGTGCCTAGGGATTTCAAGGTCAGGAAGAGTAGAAGATGGGTTACTGTAGCATTCCACACACTAGTGCAAAAAGTGTCCAACTTGTTCTGAAAGAACTCTGCATGTAACAATGGCCTATTTTTCATGATTGCTTTGTAACATCTTGATGCTTGGAGAAAAAACTGCATTCAATATTTATTGCTAATCTACTGCTGGCACTGTTAGATCCTCATTATTACTGTCTTATTTCGTTTGCCTCTAGATTCCCTATCCTCTGACCTACCCAGGACATGTTTACATGAGTTTTTGGACAGATACTGTCTTTTCAGTTCCATGACTTGAAGTCATATTAGCCCCTAAAGTGAGACTTCTTCCATTGATAATCAAACCAACTGTAACAGGGTTTTACCACCCCACCAAGAGACTGCTCTAGGCTACTCGGTCAATCCCACTGGGCGCAGCAAATTAACACAAGTGCAACAAGGCTATATCCCACCCACTTGATAATGCCCTCCAGTGCACGGTGCTCAATCCCCATGCACCAACAACAGCACATCCCCCCACTCAAGCGCACCAGGGGCCTTCTTCATCATTTGACTACATTACCCTAAGGTAGTTTTGACTGGACTGCATTACGCACCTATGATTTTTTTTTTTTGCAGAGTTTTCTATAGCGCGAACTTGACCCGAATCCAATCAGGTATCAGAGCGCTTTACATAGCACCAGTTACGTTACATGAGGACACACATTCATTTTTTGTTAGGCACGGGGAGATTAAGTGATTTGCCTAGAATCACAGGATGTTCAGCGTCATTACCGAGACTCGAACCCAGTTCCCCAGGTCCGAGGTCGAGCGCCCCAGCCGTTAGGCCAACTCCATCATGTAAACATACTGTAGTGTAAAGCTTTACCCGGTGAAATCACCCGTGATCCAACCCTTCCTCGTGCTGCAGGCTCAAATATATCTGTAAAACTTGTTAAATGTATGTTTAGATGGCAATTTTAAGTTTCTTGTTTTGCACTGTTTGGAGAAAAGTTCCAGGTCAAATATTTTACTGACTATTTGCCTTCGTATTAATCTCATTATTGGTTATGTTTAGGAATCATGAAAACAAAAGATTGTAAAGAAAAATTGCAAAATGTGCATTGTCTCTAAATTTGTGCTTCCATCTTCGGTGATTGTGTTTTGTAGGATGAGCTGATATGAAAAAAGGGAGTGGAAGTCTCCTGTTGATGAAAATAGGTATTGGAGGACGGGAGGACATTAGTGTGAGAGCTAAAGATGACCGAATACCCAATCGATCAATCTAGCCTACCCCGTGTCGAGGAAGGTAAGCGATCTTTCAAAGTTCCAGTTAAAGATCATTGCAAAATGCTCGTTATTGGTTCATGGTGATCTCAGCTTAATTTTAATACTGCTTAGAATCTTGTCTTAATGGGTTTGACCAAGTTCCGGATTACCAAATAGGCAAAGTAGGCACCGTCGGCACCGTCCTATGGGCCCCACCCCTTTTGGGGGCACGCAACAACAGATCAAAATAATATTGATCTGATCTTGAAAGAAAATTCCAATCAAACTTTCTTCAATTGTTTTCAAACGATAGAAAAAAATGAAACAACTCAAAGAAACGAAAACTTTACACTAAAGACTCTTCAGAGAAAATAATGTAATAATGTAATGTACCCGTTAACAATTTAAAGTACATAAACCAGAGGCATCAGATTCACTTAACAGTTTGTTTCTTAATAGCTCATCTTCTGGCAGTTGACAGTTTGTAAAAGAAATCCAGGCCAAACTATGTAGTGTAATGTAATTGATCTATTAAAATTGTTGGTTGGTAAAATTGAAAAAGTTTGAGGCAATAATTTGCTGGGGGGGCCCGAAATTTCGCCTGCCAAGGGGCCTCCACAGGTTTTAATCTGGCATGGATTTGACCTACGATCTGAGTGAGCAAGTTGCTGTATTCAAATTGGGCTCACCTACTTCCCATCTGACAACTGAGGGGTGAAATTCATAATTTGCACAGATCCGTCAAAAGACAATGGTAGAGTCTAAGACAGATAGTCCAACATTAGCTCCAGTGTGGTCACCACAAAGCTAGTTTCACATGCACTTAGAAGTGTCATTTACCACATACATCCTGATCTGTAGCACGCGGGTGGTGGTACTGCTATATTGGGGCTATTTATAAAACCCTCAGGCAATACCATAGCCTGAATCATGGCAAGATGCTGGCAGATGTACAGCATTACTGTCATCAGTAGTGCCATGGTTGGTAGCCTGGCACCAGCACTGCAACTTCTGTGTGCCGATTAGGATCAGAAAAGTGGCAAGGCTGAAGGACATGCACACCCACGGCCTCATTACTGCCGAAGGTAATGATACGAGGTGTACCATTAACTCTGTGTGTGCAGAATTAATGAGAATTCCATATTTGAACCCTGAGAATCACTTGAGTAATGAGAAGTTAATGGGGAATTTGGCAATTCCGGGTCTAGTTCCCCTCACAATTCATCATTCTCCGCTCCCCCGTTTGTATTGGAGTGTTCAGCTGAGGAAAGCAGCCAAAATCTCCTGGGGATACACAAGCGGTCTGTGGTAACTTTGCTGATCTCATAATTCCGAATGGGGCATGTACCAGGATAACCAATCCCATTGCTAACGTTCAATTATACATAGCGGTACAAAAGGGGGTGGTGATGGACGGAGCATCAGAACCAATCAAACACTTACACCCAGTCAACAGATCTGGGTTTGATCCATCACCGTTCTTTAGCCCACTCTACCACCCCAGTTCAGACATGGCCATATGCAAATCAGTCTGACCCTGTGCCTCATGGGAACAGTCCAGCCCGAACTGCCAAGCCATGGCTTCCCTGGACCGTAAACAAGCTTCCTAGGACCGGTTTCTGGCATTTCAGCCGTCTTCAGCCAGGCTTGCTTGAATCCAGTGGCAAAGTGAGCAAGGGACTCACGTCTGAGCATACCCTGCCAACTTATGGCGAACAAAGCGGTACAAAAGGGGGTGGTGATGGACAGAGCATCAGAACCAATCAAACACTCACACCCAGTCAACAGATCTGGGTTTGATCCATCACCGTTCTTTAGCCCACTCTACCACCCCAGTTCAGACATGGCCATATGCAAATCAGTCTGACCCTGTGCCTCATGGGAACAGTTCAGCCCGAACTGCCAAGCCATGCCTTCCCTGGACCGGAAACAAGCTTCCTAGGACCGGTTTCTGGCATCTCAGCCGTCTTCAGCCAGGCTTGCTTGAATCCAGTGGCAAAGTGAGCAAGGGACTCACGTCCGAGCATACCCTGCCAACTTATGGCGAACAAAGCGGTACAAAAGGGGGTGGTGATGGACGGAGCATCAGAACAAATCAAACACTCACACCCAGTCAACAGATCTGGGTTTGATCCATCACCGTTCTTTAGCCCACTCTACCACCCCAGTTCAGACATGGCCATATGCAAATCAGTCTGACCCTGTGCCTCATGGGAACAGTCCAGCCCGAACTGCCAAGCCATGCCTTCCCTGGACCGGAAACAAGCTTCCTAGGACCGGTTTCTGGCATTTCAGCCGTCTTCAGCCAGGCTTGCTTGAATCCAGTGGCAAAGTGAGCAAGGGACACACGTCTGAGCATACCCTGCCAACTTATGGCGAACAAAGCGGTACATATTCAGTCCCTACCAGTGTCATTTCCTCGCTACATTTGTTGAATAATGAATCTTCGATTATTGCTATTTTGTTATGCAAGACATGAATTTATTGTGCTTTCCCCTCCTAATTTGTATCTACAACCCTCAAGCACATGCTGCAGTACTTGATGACATGCTGGTTCTGTAACACTGTAACCCTACGATTTGAAATGTATTTTTCACATATTCTAAGGAATTACATGTCTCTCCATGCTCACATTCCAAACAGGGCATCTCAATTGTACCTGGATCCTTGTGTCTTAAATTAATATGGGGGACTGTTTATAGTGCAAGAAAAGTTGGGCATTTATTTATATGGCAAAAACAAGGAACTAATGATGGATTCAACCCACATCTGTGACAGAGGGGGAGCGTCTGAAAAATGTCAGCACTCCGTCCATCATCACCTTGTGTTTGCTTTGTTGCCCTAAGTTGGCAGGGTATGCCCAGGCGTAGCCCCACTCTGTGAGTGTTCCTGGTTAGTGGATGGTTTCTCTCACCGTGTCAGAGACATTTAAACAGCTTTCTCTCCAATGCCTCTATGGTTCACATTGCAGTCCGGCTTCAGATTGATGCTTCTGGAAATGGTGGTTGACTGGTCAAACTAAATTACGTGGTCACTCAATACCATTTGTGGAGGTGTCATGACTACCCGATGTCCTTCCTGATGGCTAAGTCAATGTTTTTTCTGCCATCCGGAAGGTAGCATTTCCTGCCCTTCAAATAGGGTGATGGAACACAGATACAGTCAGATGAACCTCCATTTTTTGGTTGATTTATTTCCTTTATAGCTCACCTCTGAGGTCCAATCGGTCTGATTTAAAGTTGATTAGTAAGGAAAAATGCTACAGTTTCTCTTGCAAATATGAAATCCAGACAAAATTCCTCCCTATGGAATCCTTCATAATAATGGAAAATTGTTTGAGAGGATTCCTCCTCTGAAGTTAGCGCTTCCTACAGAAATCAGAGTATTTCCTTGGACCTGATATAGAGCAGATGGTAAATAAGTGATCAGTCCACCACTGAAGGATTTCCCATATTTGGCAAAACCTCTGGACCAGGACTAGTGTGATGGAGGTCATTCTTTCTTGAGACTCTTGCGAGCACGGAAATTGTATAAACATTTCTGCTTGTAATGTCACTTTAAAACTTACTCAGAGAACCTGAAATTTGCCACGCCTTCCTAAGTCAATGAATCTTTGCCATCGTATTAGAATGGAGCAACACACAAAATATCCATCGTTATTTGCATTTGATTTTCAGCCAATAAAGGGTGGTTTGGTGAAGTTTACAAAGTTTAATTTCTCTTTAAGAGATTAGTCAGGATATTTCTTCTTTTTTTCAGATTAGTCAAAATAGATCCAAATACAGAATTGATCGAGTATGAGTTTGGTTAGAACAAGCATAGAAAATACCAGTATTTTCCATTCAGAAATGTAGTCCCTGTTCTAATCTCAAGGTCCTATCCTAATGAGAACCCGTAAAGAGTTCCCTTTTGGAAAAGAGCAAGAAAATCTGCAACAAAGTCAGAAAACTTCGAAAGGTAGAACTTCCCATAAAGGGTAGTTTTGGAGACTTAGCCAAGTTCTCCAAACAGCTGCAGTACCAACTGTTATGACAGGTAGAAGGAAAAAAAACACAGCAGTAGCTTTGATTGGCATAGGGATAGAAAATCTCCTCACGTAGAACAAGGATAATCGAAGAAAATCACTATTAGCAATAGCTTAGGATAATTCGAGCTAGCACCATGAAGTGCTAAGGGGCATGGTAGGGTAGGAGTGCATAGAATGCCTTGACTCTCTATCTAGGAACATGTACTATATGGAAAAGCCACTAAACATGTTGCAGAAAACAGGCGAATATGTCATCAACATCCAATGGAGGAAGATCTTCCGATGGTCCACTGCCTTCATCCTCGATTCCCACAGTAGTCCTCCATGTCAGCATGAAGTCACTCAGATGTGGCTACAGCTATTACAAAAGGACACATCAACGAAGGTTCTCATAAGAATTAGTTGCTTAGTGTCTCATCATGTAACAGTGAGCTGTACTATGAAATGAAACATTTAAATCTGGTATAACCTGGTTAGATTGTGAAATGTAAGATACAGTAAGAATTTTCTTTCATTAATACTTATGCTCATTATGAATATGTGACAGGGGAAACAATCTAAGTACAGTGAAATCATATGGCATGAGGAAAAAGGGAAATATTATTTTCAGGACACAGCCCATTTCACAAAGAGGTCAGGTTCTATAGTTCAGTTATAACGTTAAATCATCTTTTACAAAACACATTTATTTTCTTGAAGGGATAGAGGACTAGAGGGCAATAAAATAATAGTGAGGCCTAGCTGTGCAAGATTGACAGAAATGACAGCTTTCTGCACAAAATAAACAGCATTCTAACTTTTGTACGTTTAATAAAGGCACATTTTCCTAACTTCCATTTTATTGTGAATTTTTATGTTAATGCTAAGGCTCATTTCTATATTAATAGTACATTTTTCGCTAAAGTTTTCAACTTCCTCATTCCACCAGCGAAGATTCCTCATATTGAAGATTTAGCAACATTCTCTACAAACCGGAGGATTCTCCTTTACCACCCACCTCTATGCCCGCCCTGGTGTGGTTTGTGGTATTACAAAAGGTGGAGATCCTTGCAGTGTTGATATTACTAATGTTCATATCTGCAATAAATCATCACAAAGATGTTTGTCCTTGAAGGCAGGTTCATTGTTGGCATTTTGCTGTTGATCTCTTCTGTTTTGTGTATGAGGAAAGCACCCTTAGTGTTGATGGAGGTTTATTCGGAACTTAACTGCTCACTTTCTTTAAAACCTATATTCAGTAAAAACCTATATTTAGTTAATGCAACATGATCTTAAAATAAGTATTTTTGAATAAATATATTGTTAGAAATGGGGGTCTCTAGTTGGCAGGGGCTTGAACAATGTCCAAGTAGGGAGTTGCATACCTAAGATAACCCCTGCTCACCCCCTTGTTAGCTTGGGACGAGCAGTCAGACTTATCTCGGAGGTAATGTGTAAAGCATTTGTACATAACACACACAGTACCATAGTGAAAACACTAAAAATGGACATCACACCAGTTTAGAAGAATAATGTTTTTTTAATCTAAACAAAACAAGACCAAAACGACAAAAATACAAAATACATATATCAAAATATCGCCTTTAAAAGGTAAAAACAGTTCAGTCCTATAAAACTATGGATGTATCACTTTTAGTACAAAGTACCTGGCATGCATCAAAATGAAAGACAAAATAGGTGCAGGAGAGGTGAGGCACCGGAAAACAAAGTGATGCGTCAGTTCCTTACATGCAGGGAAGTGAGCCTTGTTACCGGGGGAGGTGGTGCATCGGTCCCATACTGCTAGGTGATGCATCTGTTTCTTACTGCAGCCCAGCATCGATGTAGACTTAGCGCACAGGTGTGATGCATGGAAAATCCAGGCACTGTGAGTCGATGCGGCGGTGATCCAGGCACTGGGTCGAATTCTGCAGACAGGTGATGCTTCGATTTTTCCAGCCGCACAGCAGGGCCTGTGTCGGAATCAGTGCGGTGGTCTCGGATTTCAGAGTTACAGTGTGCTGATCTTGGACTGTGGCAGTTTCTTCGGCCGCTGGCAGGCGCTGTGTAATTTTCTTCAGCTGCACGGTGGCGGTGCGTAGAAATTCTTCCCGCACTACCATGGTGCATCAAAAAAACAGGCTCTGGAAGGGCGATGCATGGACTTTCAGCAGCAGAAGCAGCAAAATAACATCCCAAGCGCCCAAAACTGGAAATGGCACCACAAAGCAGGTCAGAACTCCCAGCAGTGGAGTTCAGGGATGCTGCAGGTGAAGTATTTGTGTCCCTGAGACTTCTTAACAGGAGGCAAGCAAACACAAGCCCTTGGTGAAACTTCACAAGCATACACAGCAAAGTCCAGT
The DNA here is from genome assembly GCF_964204655.1 of Triturus cristatus. Taxonomy (NCBI): domain Eukaryota; kingdom Metazoa; phylum Chordata; class Amphibia; order Caudata; family Salamandridae; genus Triturus; species Triturus cristatus. The sequence goes on along the minus strand of NC_140580.1, from coordinate 706,698,057 downwards.
CCTTTTCCTCTCCAAAGCAGAAGCAGCAACTGCAGGCCAACCCAGCAAAGCAACAAACGGCAAAGTGGCAGTTCTCCTCCTCTCAGCTCTTAAGCACTTCTCCTTGGCAGAGGTTCCTGTTGATCCAGAGGTTCTTCTTGATCCAGAAGTTTTCTAACAATCTGGGGTTTTATGTCCAATATTATACACCTTTTGGCCTTTGAAGTTTGCAAACTTAAAAGAATGTCTTTGTTGTTCACAAGATCCTGTCTTGCCCAGCCTTGGCTCCTGTCACACTCCAGGGGGGTTGAGACATTATTGTGAGGACAGTCACAGCCCTATTCAGGTGTCAGAGACAACTCCTTCTACCACGCTGGCCCAGGAAAACCCATCAGCCTGGTGATGGCTTATCAGGATATGCAGGACACACCTCAGCTCCTTTGTTTGACTGTTTAGAGTGAATGCACAAACAGGCCCCTGTCAGTCTAAACCAGATGTGGGTTCCACAGGCAGGCAGAGGCACAGAATGGTAAAGCAAGAAAATGCCCACTTTCTAAAAGTGGCAGTTTCAAACACACAATTTAAAAAACAACTTCATTAAAAGATGTATTGTTAAATCCAGTGCTCATAGAGCCCAAACATCAAATATCTGTCTCTTCCCTATTGAAAGTTACACATGTTACACATGTCCTACCTTTCACGTATGTTGCAGCCTGCCCATGGGGCTACCATGGGCCTACCTTAGGGTGCCTTACATGTAGAAAAAGGAAAGGTTTGGGGCTGGCAAGTGATAGCACTTGCCAGGTTGACATGGCAGTTTAAAACTGCCATCACAGACACTGCAATGGCAGGCCTGAGACAAGTTTACAGGGCTACTCCTGTAGGTGGCACAACCAGTGCTGCCGGACCACTAGTAGCATTCGATTGACAGGCCCTGGCACACACTGTGCACTTTACGAGGGACTAACCAGTAAATCAAACGTGCCAATCATGGGTAACCAATCATAATCACAATTTACACAGGGAGCACTTGCACTTTAGCACTGATCAGGAGGTCAGAAGCAAAAAACACAGGGGAAAAACACGCCAAAGATGCCAGGTGTAACATATATATTCTGTATAATAAAACAATGGACACCAGTTCACCAAAATGCCAGGAGTTAGCTCGTCATGCACCCTTTGACCCAAATGATGACATATGATGAAACCCTTGTCCACTGTTAGTCCCTCAATAGCCTCTTAAGTAGCCTCCTATGTGCTGCTGACCAGATGGATGAAGTGACAGGAGAGTAAACTACAGAAAGAAAATGATGTGCTTCTTCCATTGTTAACTTTGTGCTCCTGTTGCTGCTTTCGACACACGTGTGACCAGGGATAGCAGGGGCAGAGCCAGGAGTACCAGATGGCAAGCCATAAGTAGCAACAGCTTCCCACAGTTGATGTCCATGAATGCATGAAAATTCAATTACTCGCAAATAGTGGTGGTTTAAGTGGCAATCGATTTAGCAAAAATAACACAAATTCCACCTGCACCTCAATTCCACCTACACCTACTTTTCCTCCAGACTCTGAGCGGTAAAGTTGACAAAGCCTACCTTTTTAAGTTTCTGCACTCTTTGGAAAATCTGGATGCCTGGCATTCCTCCTTAACCACAGCGGATAATTACTCACCAGAAGAGCATGCTGCTGAGTTTTGAATGGGGATTTCATTGCCTTTAATATACTTTTCCTACACGTTTTATTGCTCTATAAAAAACAGGCCTGTTGCCTCTCTAGGAATCAATTACATAACACGGGATGCCATTAGTGGGCTTTAAGAACACACATTTGCAAAGCCAATAGGTATTGCATATAGGTGTATGTGTTCTTGACTACTGTATTTTATTGAATGTGGTGTGTTTGTTTCGATACACAGAGGTCATCCACAGACAGTCACACCTAGAGCCAGCCTTTCTTGTTGGCACACATGTACACAGATGTGGATGAATGTGTACCTGTGTGGATTAATGGGTGCACTTTCTGTACGTATGGATGGAAGGATGGGTGTTGTCCATAAAAGGCATTGGACGTTTTGGAAGATGGGTGGATGTGGGTACATAACTGGATGGATAAAAGTGCTGGTGCGGGTGGCTGCATGGTTGCAGATCAATGGACAAATGCACCGGTGTGGTTTGATACGTATAATGTGCATGTTTATGGAGGGGCACTAGATAAGGATAATCCCTCAGTTAAATTTCAGTTATCAGTAACATGTCTAGATCTTTGCTCGTGGATTTTTAGAGCATGCATGCACATGGAGTGAGCAATTAATGTTACACAAAGATGCCATCTCATTCTACTCTTAAACCTGGAATGATGGAGGGGCGGGCAGGGCACAGGGACAGTCAACAATATCATAGAACCCAAAAAGCAAGGTATCTATGAATGTCCATTGCCTCAGACAATTTAAATGTCAGGAAGTTAAGTTCCACTGCTCACCCCCACAGGGACAACAGGCATTTTAGGAGCATTACCAGATAGATGGATAGTTGAGGCTCAAAGTTCTGCTTCTTGTACCTTATCCTGTTTGATCCACCAGAGGCTTTTCTTTAGCATGCCAATGTATGTCTAACTCAACATTTGAAAACAGAAAGGGAAGCCAGAGGAGGGGACGAAGAAATAGGAGACAGCTGCTTTTTCCTGCAGTGAAAAGTAAAGAAACCATGCAAAAAAAGGGTGGAGGATGCGTGGGGGTGGAGAAGAATTAAACAAAAGAAATACAGAAATAATATGACTTGATTGATATAAGCAAGACATTTCCAACAGCAACGTGGGAAACCTAAATGCAGCATGTAGTGAAAAGGGTAAGGAATCATACTATAATCTGATGTTTCAGACTTTTTTATGGGCCTTTCTATTATTCATGCCTTTTATATGTACAGTGACCGAATGATTTGTAATACTTTGACACTTTGTAGTGCTCTATTGCATTATCTGTTGCCTGTCCATGGACTCTTTGCTTGAAACATCAATTTCAAGAATGCCGTCTCTCAGAGGAGAGTGGCTTCAGAGTCGGACTGCAACCCAAAGTAATCTATGGCGAAATATTCAAATAAGCATCACTCTAGACTAGACTGGGGGCCTCAAGGCACAGTTGGGTGATGTCAGCCCACTGTGCTCTGAAACCAGCCCTCTAGGCTCCCGCCCACCTGGAAAATGCAAGAGTCTCTCAGTGGTCCAAGGTGTTTTTACTGGATGTTGACCTTTGTTGCTCCCAGTTTGATAGAACTTATTTTCAAAAGTGAATGTTGCCACTTTCAAGCTTTTTAAAATGTAATTTCTTCTTGAAATGTGTCGATAATATCCTGTAACTTCTTGTAGCTCTTTTAGTGGGCTTTTCATGTTTTTTTATGGTCGATCTAAGGATTGCTAAGCCATCTGCTAACACCTTTATCATCATCTTCTTCTCATAGCAGCAACCTTATCTTTTCATACGAGTAGTTCTTTACATGTGTTCCTAATCTTCCATTAACTCAGTTTCCAGTTTTTTAAAGGAGGGATAGATTAACATCTGTAAACCTCCCATAATCAATTCTGCTAGTAGATAATTTTATAGCGTTCTGCCAATGCTTGTTCATTCTCTCAAGTCATAACAATGTGCTTTTAAATCCATCCTTCCTGAGCCGTGTTTATTATTTCTGTGACTTAAGATGGAAGGTCCAAAACTAGTTATATTCCCCATGTTTAAATTGTGCCAGCTTTTCATCGAATAGACTAGAGAACGGCAAAACTACACCCAGGTTATACTATAAAAAACTCACTTGACAATTGTGGTATTGGGCAACCATGTTTGTTTTTGTGTCAAGGTAATAAGAGCATCTCATTCGAACATCTTATGGTGTTTCCTTCTCATGCCCAGTTGGTCAGGGCAATAAAACCTGCAAACGATTGAAAACAAAAAGTGGGCACACGCTCTTCCAATCTCAGTATATTTCTTTGTTCATAGTCCTCTGAACATCCACCGCAGTTCAAAAAGTGCTTCGTCCAGAAAGGACGTTCTTGAATCTAAGCAAAAGAAGGAAATTAAAATGTATGAAAATGATCTTGCTCCAAAGATAATACACCATATTGCAATTATAGCAACATGCAATAAGGGCCATCCCGCTGCTCTTGCCCTCCAGGAAGGTTCTTATGTCCTGGCCATTTTTCTTGTAGACATTTTCTGAATTTGGAGTGCTAGTGGACTTTTCCGGATGGTGATCTATAGCGCCTTGATGCCCTCAGGTAATTGCTGCTCTCTATAAATTTAAATCAACTTATTAGAGTGACAGAAATCAACATCAAGAGGATCCAAGTTCATTGAATGTGGCCAATTGGCCTCAAAAAAGATATATGAAGCAGAGCACACTCTGTGAAGGTAGCACATAAATTTCACAGTTATCTTTCTACGGTTCTTAAAACGTTACACGGGTTTACAAACTATTGTACTTTGTTACTTTAATCCAGTTTTCACTATTATAATAAATCAGAACAGAATCTCCCAGAATGCACTAGGTTCACTAGTTGTTACAGTAGATCACAGGACTGGAACATGTTGCTTTGAGTGCCATAGAGTATCTGATTACCCTAATCTTCGCCTGATATGAGAGCCACAGGGTAGTCGGCATTCAACCTGCTATTGCTTTGCCATTAATGATTAGTTACAAGTGCAACATGTTTCGCTGTTATCATGCTGCCTGTTTTCTGTTCAGTTTCATCACCACTACATATTGATTACAGAAGAGGGTGAGGGGTAAATCACAGGGCTAAATTGAGCAAGTAACCTCAATTTTTAGTCAGCTTGTAATATACACAAATGTCAAATTCAACATAAAATTGTACGTGCTCATTTTTGTTTGAACGTAATGGCGCAGCAACCCTACTCCGATACAGATGCCGGTCCAGATTTATTAAGGAGTTGTGTCAGAGTTGGGTCACTTTTTTGGAGCAGCCCCAACACAAAATCTATTTTGGTATTTATAAACTCACTCAAATCCTATTTTGTGTGGCTTTGCCTGACTTTGTTAACAAAAGTAACGCAGGACTGCCGTACATTACATTGCGTTGGGGAGGAGTTACATGGGTGGAGCATGGGAGTTCCCGTGCATACACCCATGTATTTTGACCCAAACCCATATTTACTAAAGTCAGTAAATGTATTTGTGCCAAAATGGTGTGACCTCCAGAAGCTAGCATAACAGAGATATATCTAAATTCTCCGTGGTACTTTCTTTTTGCATGTGTGCTGCATTCTGCAACACACAGAAAGAAGAATAAGACACTAAGAATAGTTTTTGTGCAGTAATTGATCCTATCCTGCACAAAAACTATTGTGACCACAACGCAGGCACCCTTGTGTCTTGGTGCAAGGGTGCCTGCATTGGTGCTAGGCAGCCAAAAGTGTGCCAGCATTATGAGAGAGCGCGTCTGTGTCATTATCTTGGTAGATGTGGTGCATTTCTGTTCTTTCCTTTTGACGCAAAGCAGCTTAGCACAATGTAACAACTTCCCTTGTTGGCATCGAAATTTGGTTAATCTGCCTCATAATTTTGTACATATGGGGTAAAGCGAACAGTTGATTGAAGCTTCAGCAAAGTTTTTCTTCAATCAAAAGCGAGGTTAAAACCTCTGTCTGATCCATACAGTTCTTGACGGGGAAGGATTTAGATGATGGGCTTTGAGGCCCACAAGGAAGCTAACAGTCCCTGATGCACGGTCAAAGACCACAACCTATACCTAATCTGAGCACAGGTCATGACCTAAATCTGCAGCACCAAACACATCTCCCCAGCCCAGGACACGACAGGGTCAAACAGTGTGTGGACAATTAAACATCACAATCTGCATCTGACCTGCAGCACCACAAAACACAGAGGACTTTCTCCTGCTTCTGCATCAACAAGGCAACAGTCTGTCTCATAACTGAGGCATAACAATGCTCTCAACACCAGTTAAACAAACAGCACTTAAACACCATGCATATAACCCATGTCCACCTGGCCTGCAGCAGCATCAAGCACAAGGAAACAGCCTGTGCTACTTTGGAGGCAGAATCAGGGCCGGACTGGACGTAGCGGGCACCAGGCATTTCCCCAGTGGGCTGGAGGAGTGGGGGCCAGTTTTGTGGCCGCAGGGGGGCGTTTTTCTTACAAGGTGCCATTTTTGCAGCAGTGCTGCAAAATGGGCCCTCGGTAAGAAAAGCGGGAGCAGTGCTTAGCGGCTAACAACCCCCTCCCCTCCCGTTCCTAGGGCCGGTGGAGAAGCAACCTGCCAGGGCTAGTTGCTGTTCCCAGTCCGGCCCTGGGCAGAATCATTCCATGCATATCATGCCCCTGTCCTGCACTAAGGACACATCACAGTTTGCATCTTCATCACCAACCACGCAGCAGTGCCCTGGGTAAAATTGAAATTGCATTTATGTAGTGCTTGCCTGAAGAGGCAAGTAACGTGGATCCTGGGAATCCAAAGTTAGTGGTCAGTCCATGCTAAAGGAAACCATTTTCTTTTTGGTACTTTAGGGACTCAGGTGTGATCATTATGGTGGGCTATGTGAGAAGTAATGCTTGGTGAAAATAATAGATACTGTTATGGTTTCCAAAAAGAGCTTAAACAGAGAGGCATGAGATTTAGACTATTTTGTATACAGAACAGGCATTCAGAAGGTACAAGGAAAACCGAGGATCAAATAAATAAGGGAGTGAAAAGAGTGAAAGTTTAATTCTAGGTCAATGTTTAATGCAGGATATTAAGAAATATAGCAGGCGGAGATTTATTTGCGATTGCATGCAATCTGTGGATGTAAACCTGTGGGAATAAACAGTTTTAAATTCTGGTATAAATGAAAGTGACTTTTACCAGTCTTTCTAGAGACACTTACATTTTAAGAGCTGGCAGATACTTGTCTCAATGCAAAAAGCAAACCCAGTGCTTGTGGAAACCCATTTTACTAGTGACCATCAAGCAGTGTGATATTTAAGCACATCCCAGTATCCATATCCGTATTTACAATTTGACAACGCCACCATCACCTGACTGTATGCAAAGCAAACAATGCTTCCGAACCCATTAAGACCCCTATTGATTACTTACTGCATATACTACATATATAATGTAAACATTTGTTATATAACCCCCCACCAACCTAAAATACAAGAAGGTAGTTGATAAACACATTGCAGCAACCATCATTAGTAAATCAGTACACGCTCATTTGACCCTCTTATTTCCTGGTTCGGAAGAATCTGTCCCATAAGCCCATATGAAGTGGACCAAGCCCATAGATCCTACACTATGTTCTGCAGAATGGATGTGTTTGAGGTCACCTTGGCCTGCCAGCATCCACCATGCCTTGTAGGCAACAGCTTAGATGGAGAATCAGAGAAAATTAGCTTCACGAAACTTACAACAAATGCCTTGGCCTCAATTGAGGCTATAATAGATGGTGACAATCACTATATCTGACCTGAAGCCCAACAAGCAAACAGCCAGGCTTTACACTAGACTTGCAGCATTTTGTATGCCCACACCAACAGCCTGGTTAATCATTTGGTGGAAAAAACACTGGAAGCAGAGTCAGAGACTTAATTCTGCTCTTGACCCGCAGCACCAACAAGCACATACCACACTAGGCACCAGTACACTATACATTTTGCCTCCACAAAACAAACTGACTATAATAGGTAAAACATCGTGCATATGTAAATGTGTGTTATACTTCCTGCTGAAATCTAACAGAAGAGGAAAAATCTTACAAATAGATGTTTACATCTGTCTTCACAGCGTATACTAATAATTGTTACCAATTATTTAAAATATGCATATGTTTTTCTCACCTCAGGCAGGTGGCTGTTTGTGTATCATTCTTCCTCCTATGGATTGCATTCATTGCAAAGCATGAGGGACTATTTTACATCTAAATAGTACACTGGATCACCACAACAAATTGTCATACATTTATTTAATACAAAAAGCATGTTTTTTCTCTTTTTTTCCCTGCAGCAAGTTTTTAAAAATGTTTATTAAGGACTGACATTTTACCTACTTGAGCAGTCCATATAAACTGATAAACTAGCATTAGCATAGCAGATGGTACTAGCTTTAAGAAGCTAACTGAGGCATATACAGATGTTGTTTGCATACATCTTTGCAAATCAAAGTCAAATCTGTTGGCGTTGCCACTGCTTGTTTCATTGCTGGAATGTCCCTATAAATATTCACACGGGGGCGATTCTTGCTGTTTGCTTTGTAAAGACCGACAACGCATGAGAGTCATTGTTTTAACAAGAGACATGCTTGCTTTTTTGTGACTTGCCTCTGCTTCCACGCCTTCCTCTGCTGTGCTATTTTCATATCAATGTTTACTTGGCCCATATCTCTTGGCATTCATTTATGTTCATTTCAGATTTGATAATATTGTGTTTGTTAACATAAAGTAGGCATTACAGTTGATCTGCGGACTGGCGGATGTGATTGTGGGAATGTTTGGCATACCAGAAGCGCATTTGGATCAAAATCTTGTTTCTGCAGCATCTCAAAATGCTAGAAGTTGTACAGAAACTGGAATATTGCCTGTGATTGCACCCAGCATTGCAAACAGTTATTTACTTTAAATAAATATTCATTTACTTATTTTATTGTACACAACATACACTCTCCCCGATAGTACATACATTGCACAGCTTATTTATTATGGCACAAGTAGGGTGACCAACCGTTGGTAAATTTCAAGGACCGTCTGTAATTTGGACCTCACGTCCGTTGCCTGTGAGGATCCCTTTTACGTCTTTTGTCTGTAATTTTGGGCCTTGCAGGGAGCAGAACTGTTCCCCTGGTAGAGGCCTCAGCTCTCTGATGGGGCTGCCTCCCACTCCTCTGAGCACAAGAGAAGCCCCTCCCATTGTCATTCTGTATGCCAGCAAATTGCCACTTACAGAATGACAATGGGCCAGTTTGGGGTATTACAGCATTTGATTGGCCTCCTCCTGGCGCGGTCTAGGGCAGGGCATTCTCTTAGGGTTAGATGGAAAAATGTACAAAACGAATGTACAAAGTTAAAAAGAAGACGTTATAGTTCTTACACAGTCACATCGTGTCAGAGCTGAAACATTTTTATTATTATATAACACGAAGCCATAGTTGCTGCTTTATTTTTTATTTTGTGCAACTAACATCCATTGACAAAGCCAATAGTCATTAGCAAGCAGTTGTAGGTCTAATGTTAGTGGATGCAATGATAGAAACAGCAAAATACCAGTCGAGAGGCACAATATGCTCAGCACCTATTTCAAGCTTATGTGTTTTAAGCCATGCCCTTAGTTACACCGGACACGCCCCTTGAAGAGACCCCCAGTTTTTTAATTCCACTTAAAGCTCTGGAAACAACACCATCTCACAGTCACCTCACGTCCTGGCACTGTACACAATGCATGACTCATGACTTTCAAGTTTTCAGATTGCCTATGTGCAGGGGCAGAGTGAACCCTCCCCCACCCCACGCTTTAGGAACTTCAGCGAGGTTGAAGTTCTTTTCTTGATGGGCCTCTTCTGTCTGCTACTGGATTGGTGGGTGAATGGTTGAAGGGTGCATGGAAGGATGGGTGGCTAAGTGAAAGGGGAATGGATAGAGAAAGGGAGGATGGATGGATGTATGAGTGAAAGCATAGATGAATGATTGGCAGAATGGATGGGTGAATGGGTGCATGGATGAGTGAAAAGAAGAATGTAAAGATGGATGAGTGAAAGAATGCATACATGAGTGAAAGGGAGGGTGGAGGGCTGGAAGAAAGGGTGGATGGATGAGTGAAAGGGTAAATGGGTGGACGGATGAGTGACTGGATTCTACAAATGGAAAGGAGTGCCAATGTATCCGCTATGGTATCCAATCAATTATTGTTTTTCGAGAATCAAATTCATAGGCAAGCTTGTTTCATATGTGTTTTCCATTTATTAATTCAAAGGAAAATCATAGCTCCAAAATATAACAGTATCGAATCGTCAGCCAAATATAACAATACCCAATCATCAGCCTACGCATTTGGTCCTCACTTGGACGTCATGAGGGCTCTTGCCAGAGTGGCCGTGGAAGGAAGACCAGAGTATAAGACACTCTGGCAAGAGCCCTGATGACGTCCAAGTGAGGACCAAATGCGTAGGCTGACGATTGGATATTGTTATATTTGGCTGACGATTGGATAGACTGAATAATGGATGAAAGAATTAATAGATGGCAGAATGTAAACTTTAAATGGTGGATATCAGGGGTTTGATGGAAGGATGAATGTCTAGGTCCTTGGACAAGAGAGCTACTCCCTTACTTATGTGTCACTATTCTGTATTTGCTGTGTGCTTACATGTAGGATCTATACATCATGCATGTGACATTGTGAGTGACACCCAACTGCTACTTGAATGTTATACTAGTAATTGTAAATGGTTGCATGTTTTGTTTTAGGTGTAAGGTTTTAGGGAGAGCCCCATAGTGCCATGAGCTGTGCTTGAGATGTATATTGTGTTTGTAGCAATAGGCAAGGTTTCAAAAATAAACTGTGTAATAGTGTATAGACAGTGTCTTCTTTAAGAAAGCTGCAGGGAAAAGCCCCTACGTGACTTCCATCCGCTTGTGCAACTCTCTGGGAAGCCCCCATAAGCAAAGTTAGATTCCATATTTAAAGTTCCACTTGCTGAAACACCCATAATGTGTTCCCTATAGTGGATTCATCACAGCAATCCTCCCTTTAGTTCACCTACGTTTGCTGCTTTACATCTCACAATGGCACTCAGATATGAGATGTTAGTAACAAAGTCGATCCGAGCAGATGTTCCCGACCGCTTCTCCCCCCAAACATGCCTGCTCAGGACCATGAGTTGTGAACAAAATATTGGACTGGACAACACAATGCAAAAACCCTATAAATAGATTATTAACATATGAAAGACCACAAAAAGACCTGCACAGTTGCTCAAAGCTGTGCGCATACCCAAAAAACATGAAGTGCACGATTGTTTCAACCTGATATAAACTGATTTTGACTTGTACTCAAGTGGTTGTCTATTTACTTAATTTTATACTATCGTGCAACTTCCTCTGATGTGTCTGTAAAATTTACCGTTTGTCCCGAATTTTTGTCCTGAATTTTGAACTTCTGTCCTGATTTTGTGTCCTGAATTTTGATCCTTTGTCCTGAATTTTTACACTTACCATCCTGAATTTGCACCCATGCCAGTTGGTCACCATACAAGCAGCTGCGGTTATGCAAATTGTGACAGGACTGTAGGAGAGTAGGGTCTGCAATCCTATGATCACCCAGATTTTTTGCTTTTGCTTCATTGGTTTACGACTTTCCCCGGCTGTGGGCCTGCCGATCAGACCCACAGCCTAGCTGTTCTCTCTCGAAATTGACACACATGTACATTAGGTGCATCCACTAATTGGAACTGGGCCGCCTTGTCAGTCCCTGTCTCAGCATACGACAGGTATCCAGGGCATCGGTGTACCCAGGGCCTACCAGGGGCTGCAGCATGTATTATGCCACCCCTGGAATGGCCGCCCAAATCTGACACAACTGGCTGCACGACAGCTGGGGCCACGTGGTGTAATCACCCGTTGCTGTAGGTGTAGTATTCCTACACCTAACCCTAAAATGGACACATGGATTCCTATCAGTCACTCCTATGGCAGGCCTTATCAATTCTGAAGGCAGAGTGCAGGGAATCATGTGGGACGGTGCTCTGGCGCGAGCTGAGCCCGTCGACGGCTTGCGGAACCAAGTCCTAGTAGCCGTTCCATGGTGACGCGGGCCAACTATTTGCTAACTTTGGCATCGCATCACCTGCACATGTCGAGTAAGGTGTCATACGAATTGGAATACGAACCCCTCGCTAGTTCTGGCGACGGGGTTAGCATTCCCCCCTTCTAGAGGGGCACGACATGGAAGTAACCCTGAACCCCGGTTAAAGTTGACTCAAGCCTCAGCATCACAAAATGGATGCTGCCACCAGACACAAGTCTGACCTCCTGCTGCTGGGAGACCTTCCAGCGAGGGGAGCTTGGACAAAGGGTTTCCTGTCAAGGGCGGTGTTAGCACCGTCCCAGACAGGGTTTGTGTATTCCAGGTAGGCAGGGCTGAAAGGAAGGTGATTGCAAGTGGCACCCCGGTGCTCACGGCGCATAGCCCGGCTCAGACCAGTTTCGGGGGGCCTACCAGCCCCTGAGCTGGTGCGAAGCCGGACAAAGGATAAGGGTGTAACCACCCCCCTCCTGGCTCCACCCATAGGTAGAACCTAGTCACGGGCCAACCCCTTTTTCTTAGAATAAAGGTAGGAGCGAGTCCCCTTCCCAAATTGGATAATCAGATAATCGGATAACTCCGAATCACGAACCACTTTCCACGAAAGGAACTCTTGACTATTTCTGAAGACTCTCCCTTGTGGCTAAGGAGTAGCCACCCTGCACCAGCAGGCACCACCTAAGCGCTTGCGATTTGCTGTAAGTCTCTCCTACGGATCAAGACTGCCCAGCTCGACGAGACCCGAGTCCCTGCCATCTCTGACCTTTTACCTGCCTCATCAGCCCAGCTGAGAGTCGTAGGTGTGACGAGACCTGCGGGACCGGCTATCTTCAGAACCTGCACGACGCTTATCTAGCACGCCCACCGAGGGACCCTCGAGTGAGTGCACCTAGGGTTTGAGAAGCCCTAACCCTGAGCAGCTCCAGCATCGAAGTCTGCCTCCCCAGCATCCCCGAGATCTGCGTGGGGGCCCTTCCGCTCCTTGCTGTTCACCGCGTTGTTCGACCACTGGCTGACCGGCTTGTGGCCCTCTTCACGACGCACCACGTTTGTTCATCACTGGTCTGGTTGCTCCAGACTGGCTCTTGCTCCCCTCCAACAGAGGAGTACCACGGACCCTCCTGGTCCACTCCCGACACCATCGTGACTTCCCCGCTTGGGTTGCCACTGCCAAGATCCGCTGCCCCTTCCTGGGCTCAGCATCATCGACAGCAGATACCTTCGTGGGACAGCTCACCCTCCATCCTGGTCGCCGCCGCGCCTCCTGGTCCGAGGAACAGCCGAGTCCGACGTCACCCACTCACCTGGTCGAGGTGACTTCAGCCGGTACCCTCCTGGTACCCACACGGTCGCTGGCTAGCGGTTGAGAACTGAGTCCCCTCTGCTTTCAGGTTTCCTTCATCACCGATCCAGGCTTGGATCTCGCTGAATATCGACACTGGTCGCCTGCCAGCAACTTCTTCTTTCAGGCTCCTGAGACTACACGAGGACTCCCGACATCTTGCCGAACTTCACGCAGCCGCAGCCTCTGGGCTAGGTAACTTGAGCATTTCGGTGCTCCATCAGGTTCGCTCTACAAGTGTCTAGTTCCTTTTTCGTTTAGTCCCACTGATCGGAACACTCCGGAATCAGTACCTCCAGACTCTATCCATTCGCATTTCCCTGTAAGTGTAGATGGTTTCCCGTGCCCCTCGGGCATTTGTGTAAATTGTGCAACCAGTAGTATTTTCCTAAGAGTTTTGTATTGTGCTTAGCTCCCTGACTCATAAAGAGCCAGGGTAGTCTTGTTATAAATAAATATCCTTTTATTTTCATAACAACTTGTGTGGTGTCCTTTCACTTGGTGTTCAAGGGGTATATGTGATGGTAAACAGCTGGCTTAACACGCCCTCTAGAGTTTAGCCTAAGACTGCTCGTATCCACGCTACTAGGATAGCTGGTCTATAAGGTTGACTTACAACCAATCATCAATAAGGGTCGTTTGGAATGATACACAGTGATCACTAGAATAGTGAGCACTACATATCAGGCCAACTTCTCACATTGGTGAGCAGCGGTTGGGATTTGAGCTTGCTGTTGTTTACCACACACGTATCCTAAGAATATCGCAGTGAAAGATCACATAAGTACCCAGGTACATATAACTTAACTTAGAATACTCCGAGTTCTACTGAACCGGCTGTTGTAGTGTAACAGGGCTTAGCACACCCTGACTACAACTCTTAGCAAGGGACCAGTAGGTAAACACATAGTGTAGGTAGGTGCATCACTTACACCTCACTAGACAAGCATGTCGGTCCACGGAGAGTCCTCGCAGACTCCCTTAGTGGCCAGTGACCCTCCACAGGTCGTGTCACGATATGCAACTCTTAGCTTCAAGGAGATGAGACAACTGTGTGCCTCCAGGAAGCTAAACCAGGGTTCTAACCCTACCATCGCAATTCTGATAGGTCTCTTGGAGGCGTACGATGCTAGGAGGTCCTCTAACACAGGTCCCCCCAGTGCAGATGGGAACATGCCTCCCTTAGAGGGAACCCTCGGTGACCCCGACCTCGACCTCCACACAGAAGAGGAGGACGAGGACGAGTTATCGGGAGACGAGGCAGACAAAGGTCCAGTGGTAGTCGGCAGGCTTACAAGGACCAACTTAAGCAGGCATGAGAATGGAACTGGGGGAGCCCCGGGCCCACGCTCAAGCAGGCTTAACCTTGGGAACGGACGAGCTAGGTCTCTCTCCAGAGGCTCCGGCAGATCGGTTCATACACATGTCTCTCAGGCATCTTCTCAGAGAGGAATGACGTCCCCTCAGAGAAGGGAGCATGAAGCGAAGATGAGGGAGGTCAATCTGAGGATCGAGCGGGAAGAACTTGCCCTCGCCAAAGAAAGACTTGCCCTGGCCCGAGAGCAGAAATTAAGTGGGTTAGATCCCACTGGTGGCAGCAGTCTCAATAGAGAGAAAGACAGGGGTATAGACACTAGACACCTGAGTAAAATAGTGCCCCCCTTTAAACAAGGGGACGACATCCACAAGTGGATAACTGCCTTGGAGAGGGCCTGCACTGTCCAGTGCGTCCCCCCAAGTCAGTGGGCAGCTATACTGTGGCTTTCCTTTGAGGGTAAAGGAAGGGACAAGCTCCTCACTACAAGAGCTGAGGATGCTAACAACTACCAGGTCCTGAAGAACACACTGATTGATGGGTTCGGCTTAACCACGGAACAGTACCGGGTGCTGTTCCGGGACACCCAGAAAATTCAGTCTCAGGATTGGACTGACTTTGTTGATTGTGCCACTAAGGCTTTGGAAGGCTGGTTACTGGGTAGCAAGGTTACTGATTACACAGGATTGTACAATCTTATCATGCGAGAACAGATTTTAAACAACTGTCAGAACCAATTGTTGCATCAGCACCTTGTCGACTCGGATCTGACCTTTCCCCAAGAATTGGGAAAGAAGGCAGACAGATGGGTCAGAACAAGGGTCAAGCAGAACCAGAATCAGAACCAGGGTGGTCAGAAGAAAGCAGACCAAAAGGGTAACAAGAACGAACAAAATGACCAGAAGTCTTCGACAGCTCCCCAACAAACCAAAGAGGGTGGGGGTCAGGCTTCACAGAAGAAGAAGACTCAAGAAGGCCAGTCAAAAAGGTGGTGCCAATACTGTAAAAGTAAGACTCACTGGTTTAGTGAGTGCACCAAGAAAGGAGGGCAAACTCCTACCACTGCAGCCCCTAAGGCACCTGCACCCCCTAGTACAGTCAGCAGTGGTAGTGCGCCTCCCAAGGCATTAGTTGGGTTAACCTTGGGAACCGAGGGGAGTGACGACTTAGTCGGCACGCTCACTCAGGCCGTCCTTGTCTGTACAGGGGATATGGATATGACCCCTGATGCCAGTCCCAATACTTTGGGCAAATACAGACAGACACCTTTGATCAATGGAAAAGTGGCTCAGGCCTACAGGGACACTTGTGCCAGTGTCACCATGGTGACGCCTAACTTTGTGGACCCTGGACAGATCATGCTAGGTACCAGTTACCTGGTGACCAATGCCAGCAACGTCACTACCAATCACAGTATGGCAGTTGTTGACTTCTCCTGGGGATGGGTAAGTGGCCCGAAAAAGGTTGTGGTTAGTTCAGACCTCCCCGTAGAATGTCTGTTGGGCAATGATTTGGAAACGTCACAATGGTTAGAAGTGGAGCAGAGGACTCACATGGAAATGTTAGGCTTGCCAGCACATGTCCTTGCTGTGACCAGGTCACAGGCCAAAAGATGCCCCACTGAACAGGTGCTGGATCCTGGAAGAACGGACCAGACACCTTCCAAGAAAAGGAGCAGTAAGGGTAAGGCCTCGCCTTCCCCCTTGCCCCAGGTCGTGGATCAAGTCTCCGAGGAGGCTGACCTTAAAGAACTGAGGGAAACTGAGCCGCAAGAGCTTGAACCTGGTCAGGTTGAGTTTCTGGGCTCAGGGGGACCCTCCAGGGAAGACCTGGGGAAGGCACAGTTAGACTGCCCCTCACTTGAACCCCTCAGACAGCAGGCTGCTGCTGAGGCTGCAGGGAACGCCACAGGTACCCACAAAGTGTACTGGGACGATGGACTCCTGTACTCTGAGGCAAGAGACCCCAAACCTGGTGCGACCAGGAGGTTGGTTGTCCCCTTGTCTCTGAGAGGTTTCCTTCTCACCTTGGCCCACGAGATTCCCCTTGCAGGTCACTTAGGCCAGAATAAGACTTGGGACAGAATTGTTCCACACTTTCACTGGCCCCACATGTCCGAAGATACGAAGGAGTTTTGTCGCTCCTGTGTCACTTGCCAAGCCAGTGGTAAGTCAGGTGGCACGACAAAGGCCCCCCTCATACCACTACCAGTGGTGGGGGTACCCTTTGAACGAGTGGGGATCGACATTGTCGGACCAATGGAACCCCAGACAGCATCAGGGCACAAGTTTATACTGGTGGTGGTGGACCACGCCACCAGGTATCCTGAAGCTATTCCCCTTCGGACCACTACAGCACCTGTGGTGGCACGGGCCCTACTTGGAGTGTTCTCCAGAGTGGGCTTCCCGAAGGAGGTCGTCTCAGACAGAGGTGCAAACTTCATGTCGGGATATCTGACTGCTATGTGGAAGGAATGTGGTGTCAACTACAAATTCACCACACCCTATCACCCACAATGCAATGGGCTTGTTGAGAGATTCAACAGGACCCTAAAAGGGATGATTCACGGACTACCTGAAAAGCTTCGGCGAAGATGGGATGTCCTGATCCCCTGCCTCTTGTTCGCCTACAGGGAGGTCCCGCAGAAGGGGGTTGGCTACAGCCCTTTCGAGCTTCTGTTCGGACATCCTGTAAGGGGACCCCTTTGTTTGGTAAAGGAAGGATGGGAGAGACCTCTCAGAGAGCCGGCATCGAACATTGTGGACTATGTACTCGGTCTCCGCTCGCGGATGGCGGAGTACATGGAAAAGGCGTCTAAAAACCTTGAGGCGAGCCAAGAATTACAGAAAGCTTGGCACGACCAAAAGGCTGTCCTGACTGTGTACCAGCCTGGACAGAAGGTGTGGGTGCTGGAGCCAGTGGCCCCGGCAGCACTCAAGGACAAATGGTCTGGGCCCCACACGATCATTGAGCAAAAGGGAGAGGTCACCTACCTGGTAGACCTGGGAACTCCCCGGAGCCCCCACAGGGTGCTCCATGTAAACAGGCTCAGGCATATGTCGACAGGGAGGGCATGGGCTTGCTCATGGCCACAGATGAGGGACAGGAAGAGGAGAGTGACCCTCTCCCGGACCTGCTCTCTCAGAACCCTGACGATGGGTCAGTAGATGGTGTTGTCTTTTGTGGCAGCCTCTCTGGACATCAACAAAAGGATTGCAAACAGGTTCTTCAATCCTTTCGACATATGTTCTCTCTGACACCCAGTCAGACCAATTGGTGCACCCATGAGGTCGACACTGGGGACAGTCTACCCGTAAAGAGTAAAATCTATCGGCAACCTGATCACGTCAGAGACTGCATCAAGACGGAGGTGCAGAAAATGTTGGAGCTGGGAGTCATTGAACCCTCGGACAGCCCCTGGGCTAGTCCCGTAGTGCTCGTGCCGAAACCTCACACCCAGGGCGGTAAGAAAGAGATGAGGTTTTGCGTGGACTACAGAGGTCTCAATGCAGTCACTAAGACTGACGCCCACCCGATACCAAGAGCAGACGAACTTATCGACCGGTTGGCCTCGGCTAACTACTTAAGTACGTTTGACCTGACAGCTGGGTATTGGCAAATCAGGTTAGCTGAGGAGGCCAAGCCCAAAACAGCATTTTCTACCCCGGGTGGGCATTATCAGTTCGTGGTAATGCCCTTTGGTTTGAAAAATGCACCTGCCACCTTCCAAAGGCTGGTGAATCGAGTTCTCACTGGGTTGGACGACTTCTGTGCGGCGTATCTGGACGATATCGCTGTCTTTAGCTCCACCTGGGAGGATCACCTGGTCCACCTGAGGAAAGTGTTAGAGGCCCTGCAGAAGGCAGGCCTCACTATCAAGGCCACCAAGTGCCAGATAGGGCAGACACAGGTTGTATACCTGGGCCACCTTGTAGGAGGAGGTCAGGTTCAACCGTTGGAGAGCAAAATACAGGCCATCCAGGACTGGGCTCCTCCAACCACCCAGACTCAGGTTCGAGCTTTCTTGGGCCTGACTGGTTATTACCGGAAATTTGTCAGAAATTATGGATCCATTGTGACCCCGCTAAACGACCTGACAAGTAAAAAAATGCCAAAAAAAGTTCAGTGGACAGCAAGCTGTCAGAAGGCATTCGATGACCTAAAGCAGGCCATGTGCACAGCACCTATCCTAAAGAGTCCAGACTACTCCAAACCATTCATTGTCCAAACAGACGCTTCGGAGCTGGGTGTGGGAGCTGTTCTATCGCAACTGAATTTTGATGGTCATGACCAGCCCATAGCTTTTATTAGCAGGAGGCTGACCCCCAGAGAGAAGAATTGGTCAGCTATTGAGAGGGAGGCCTTTGCTGTGGTTTGGGCCCTGAAGAAGTTGAGGCCATACTTGTTTGGCACTCACTTCAAGATTCAGACCGACCATAAGCCCCTCTTGTGGCTAAATCAAATGAAGGGTGAAAACCCCAAACTACTTAGGTGGTCCATTTCCCTACAGGGGATGGACTTCACAGTGGAGCATAGACCTGGCACTGATCATGGCAATGCAGATGGGCTCTCCAGGTATTTCCACTTAGAGCAAGAAGACTCACCTGGTCAAGGTTAGCTTATTGTCCCAAAGTTTGGGGGGGGGTCATGTAGGAGAGTAGGGTCTGCAATCCTATGATCACCCAGATTTTTTGCTTTTGCTTCATTGGTTTACGACTTTCCCCGGCTGTGGGCCTGCCGATCAGACCCACAGCCTAGCTGTTCTCTCTCGAAATTGACACACATGTACATTAGGTGCATCCACTAATTGGAACTGGGCCGCCTTGTCAGTCCCTGTCTCAGCATACGACAGGTATCCAGGGCATCGGTGTACCCAGGGCCTACCAGGGGCGGCAGCATGTATTATGCCACCCCTGGAATGGCCGCCCAAATCTGACACAACTGGCTGCACGACAGCTGGGGCCACGTGGTGTAATCACCCGTTGCTGTAGGTGTAGTATTCCTACACCTAACCCTAAAATGGACACATGGATTCCTATCAGTCACTCCTATGGCAGGCCTTATCAATCCTGAAGGCAGAGTGCAGGGAATCATGTGGGACGGTGCTCTGGCGCGAGCTGAGCCCGTCGACGGCTTGCGGAACCAAGTCCTAGTAGCCGCTCCATGGTGACGCGGGCCAACTATTTGCTAACTTTGGCATCGCATCACCTGCACATGTCGAGTAAGGTGTCATACGAATTGGAATACGAACCCCTCGCTAGTTCTGGCGACGGGGTTAGCATTCCCCCCTTCTAGAGGGGCACGACATGGAAGTAACCCTGAACCCCGGTTAAAGTTGACTCAAGCCTCAGCATCACAAAATGGATGCTGCCACCAGACACAAGTCTGACCTCCTGCTGCTGGGAGACTTTCCAGCGAGGGGAGCTTGGACAAAGGGTTTCCTGTCAAGGGCGGTGTTAGCACCGTCCCAGACAGGGTTTGTGTATTCCAGGTAGGCAGGGCTGAAAGGAAGGTGATTGCAAGTGGCACCCCGGTGCTCACGGCGCATAGCCCGGCTCAGACCAGTTTCGGGGGGCCTACCAGCCCCTGAGCTGGCGCGAAGCCGGACAAAGGATAGGGGTGTAACCACCCCCCTCCTGGCTCCACCCATAGGTAGAACCTAGTCACGGGCCAACCCCTTTTTCTTAGAATAAAGGTAGGAGCGAGTCCCCTTCCCAAATTGGATAATCAGATATTCGGATAACTCCGAATCACGAACCACTTTCCACGAAAGGAACTCTTGACTATTTCTGAAGACTCTCCCTTGTGGCTAAGGAGTAGCCACCCTGCACCAGCAGGCACCACCTAAGCGCTTGCGGTTTGCTGTAAGTCTCTCCTACGGATCAAGACTGCCCAGCTCGACGAGACCCGAGTCCCTGCCATCTCTGACCTTTTACCTGCCTCATCAGCCCAGCTGAGAGTCGTAGGTGTGACGAGACCTGCGGGACCGGCTATCTTCAGAACCTGCACGACGCTTATCTAGCACGCCCACCGAGGGACCCTCGAGTGAGTGCACCTAGGGTTTGAGAAGCCCTAACCCTGAGCAGCTCCAGCATCGAAGTCTGCCTCCCCAGCATCCCCGAGATCTGCGTGGGGGCCCTTCCGCTCCTTGCTGTTCACCGCGTTGTTCGACCACTGGCTGACCGGCTTGTGGCCCTCTTCACGACGCACCACGTTTGTTCATCACTGGTCTGGTTGCTCCAGACTGGCTCTTGCTCCCCTCCAACAGAGGAGTACCACGGACCCTCCTGGTCCACTCCCGACACCATCGTGACTTCCCCGCTTGGGTTGCCACTGCCAAGATCCGCTGCCCCTTCCTGGGCTCAGCATCATCGACAGCAGATACCTTCGTGGGACAGCTCACCCTCCATCCTGGTCGCCGCCGCGCCTCCTGGTCCGAGGAACAGCCGAGTCCGACGTCACCCACTCACCTGGTCGAGGTGACTTCAGCCGGTACCCTCCTGGTACCCACACGGTCGCTGGCTAGCGGTTGAGAACTGAGTCCCCTCTGCTTTCAGGTTTCCTTCATCACCGATCCAGGCTTGGATCTCGCTGAATATCGACACTGGTCGCCTGCCAGCAACTTCTTCTTTCAGGCTCCTGAGACTACACGAGGACTCCCGACATCTTGCCGAACTTCACGCAGCCGCAGCCTCTGGGCTAGGTAACTTGAGCATTTCGGTGCTCCATCAGGTTCGCTCTACAAGTGTCTAGTTCCTTTTTCGTTTAGTCCCACTGATCGGAACACTCCGGAATCAGTACCTCCAGACTCTATCCATTCGCATTTCCCTGTAAGTGTAGATGGTTTCCCGTGCCCCTCGGGCATTTGTGTAAATTGTGCAACCAGTAGTATTTTCCTAAGAGTTTTGTATTGTGCTTAGCTCCCTGACTCATAAAGAGCCAGGGTAGTCTTGTTATAAATAAATATCCTTTTATTTTCATAACAACTTGTGTGGTGTCCTTTCACTTGGTGTTCAAGGGGTATATGTGATGGTAAACAGCTGGCTTAACACGCCCTCTAGAGTTTAGCCTAAGACTGCTCGTATCCACGCTACTAGGATAGCTGGTCTATAAGGTTGACTTACAACCAATCATCAATAAGGGTCGTTTGGAATGATACACAGTGATCACTAGAATAGTGAGCACTACATATCAGGCCAACTTCTCACAAGGACTACATGGCTAACCTTTTGTATATATATCAAGGATTCTAATGAAATTCTCAAGCCTACTTTATAATCTAGATGTTTAAACATTGTTTACGTGTTGCCCTGAGGTAGCTATGTAGTCTACTGCTTATTACAGTGGAGACAAAATGCGAAGTGGGTCGCACACCGCTCGTCATACTAGCAAATAGCCCCATAGGATTCTGGAGAATGTAGTGACAGCGGCGGGTACACCTATGCCACGAGTAAAAAGTTTAAAATGCCATCCCTGGACACGTGTTTCGAGGTAATTGCCTCTCGTCAGCAGGGAGCAGGTACGTATGCGGGGTGCTGTAGACTGCCAAAAATTATCAGGTATAGTACCTCTCAAGGCGCGCGGGTGCGGGATCCGGGCTCGTCAACCCATAGCTCAGGGAGCTTTAAATACAAAATGCGAAGTGGGTCGCACACCGCTCGTCATACTAGCAAATAGCCCCATAGGATTCTGGAGAATGTAGTGACAGCGGCGGGTACACCTATGCCAAGAGTAAAAAGTTTAAAATGCCATCCCTGGACACGTGTTTCGAGGTAATTGCCTCTCGTCAGCAGGGAGCAGGTACGTATGCGGGGTGCTGTAGACTGCCAAAAATTATCAGGTATAGTACCTCTCACGGCGCGCGGGTGCGGGATCCGGGCTCGTCAACCCATAGCTCAGGGAGCTTTAAATACAAAATGCGAAGTGGGTCGCACACCGCTCGTCATACTAGCAAATAGCCCCATAGGATTCTGGAGAATGTAGTGACAGCGGCGGGTACACCTATGCCACGAGTAAAAAGTTTAAAATGCCATCCCTGGACACGTGTTTCGAGGTAATTGCCTCTCGTCAGCAGGGAGCAGGTACGTATGCGGGGTGCTGTAGACTGCCAAAAATTATCAGGTATAGTACCTCTCACGGCGCGCGGGTGCGGGATCCGGGCTCGTCAACCCATAGCTCAGGGAGCTTTAAATACAAAATGCGAAGTGGGTCGCACACCGCTCGTCATACTAGCAAATAGCCCCATAGGATTCTGGAGAATGTAGTGACAGCGGCGGGTACACCTATGCCACGAGTAAAAAGTTTAAAATGCCATCCCTGGACACGTGTTTCGAGGTAATTGCCTCTCGTCAGCAGGGAGCAGGTACGTATGCGGGGTGCTGTAGACTGCCAAAAATTATCAGGTATAGTACCTCTCACGGCGCGCGGGTGTGGGATCCGGGCTCGTCAACCCATAGCTCAGGGAGCTTTAAATACAAAATGCGAAGTGGGGCGCACACCGCTCGTCATACTAGCAAATAGCCCCATAGGATTCTGGAGAATGTAGTGACAGCGGCGGGTACACCTATGCCACGAGTAAAAAGTTTAAAATGCCATCCCTGGACACGTGTTTCGAGGTAATTGCCTCTCGTCAGCAGGGAGCAGGTACGTATGCGGGGTGCTGTAGACTGCCAAAAATTATCAGGTATAGTACCTCTCACGGCGCGCGGGTGCGGGATCCGGGCTCGTCAACCCATAGCTCAGGGAGCTTTAAATACAAAATGCGAAGTGGGTCGCACACCGCTCGTCATACTAGCAAATAGCCCCATAGGATTCTGGAGAATGTAGTGACAGCGGCGGGTACACCTATGCCACGAGTAAAAAGTTTAAAATGCCATCTCTGGACACGTGTTTCGAGGTAATTGCCTCTCGTCAGCAGGGAGCAGGTACGTATGCGGGGTGCTGTAGACTGCCAAAATTATCAGGTATAGTACCTCTCACGGCGCGCGGGTGCGGGATCCGGGCTCGTCAACCCATAGCTCAGGGAGCTTTAAATACAAAATGCGAAGTGGGTCGCACACCGCTCGTCATACTAGCAAATAGCCCCATAGGATTCTGGAGAATGTAGTGACAGCGGCGGGTACACCTATGCCACGAGTAAAAAGTTTAAAATGCCATCCCTGGACACGTGTTTCGAGGTAATTGCCTCTCGTCAGCAGGGAGCAGGTACGTATGCGGGGTGCTGTAGACTGCCAAAAATTATCAGGTATAGTACCTCTCACGGCGCGCGGGTGTGGGATCCGGGCTCGTCAACCCATAGCTCAGGGAGCTTTAAATACAAAATGCGAAGTGGGTCGCACACCGCTCGTCATACTAGCAAATAGCCCCATAGGATTCTGGAGAATGTAGTGACAGCGGCGGGTACACCTATGCCACGAGTAAAAAGTTTAAAATGCCATTCCTGGACACGTGTTTCGAGGTAATTGCCTCTTGTCAGCAGGGAGCAGGTACGTATGCGGGGTGCTGTAGACTGCCAAAAATTATCAGGTATAGTACCTCTCACGGCGCGCGGGTGCGGGATCCGGGCTCGTCAACCCATAGCTCAGGGAGCTTTAAATACAAAATGCGAAGTGGGTCGCACACCGCTCGTCATACTAGCAAATAGCCCCATAGGATTCTGGAGAATGTAGTGACAGCGGCGGGTACACCTATGCCACGAGTAAAAAGTTTAAAATGCCATCCCTGGACACGTGTTTCGAGGTAATTGCCTCTCGTCAGCAGGGAGCAGGTACGTATGCGGGGTGCTGTAGACTGCCAAAAATTATCAGGTATAGTGCCTCTCACGGCGCGCGGGTGCGGGATCCGGGCTCGTCAACCCATAGCTCAGGGAGCTTTAAATACAAAATGCGAAGTGGGTCGCACACCGCTCGTCATACTAGCAAATAGCCCCATAGGATTCTGGAGAATGTAGTGACAGCGGCGGGTACACCTATGCCACGAGTAAAAAGTTTAAAATGCCATCCCTGGACACGTGTTTCGAGGTAATTGCCTCTCGTCAGCAGGGAGCAGGTACGTATGCGGGGTGCTGTAGACTGCCAAAAATTATCAGGTATAGTACCTCTCACGGCGCGCGGGTGCGGGATCCGGGCTCGTCAACCCATAGCTCAGGGAGCTTTAAATACAAAATGCGAAGTGGGTCGCACACCGCTCGTCATACTAGCAAATAGCCCCATAGGATTCTGGAGAATGTAGTGACAGCGGCGGGTACACCTATGCCACGAGTAAAAAGTTTAAAATGCCATCCCTGGACACGTGTTTCGAGGTAATTGCCTCTCGTCAGCAGGGAGCAGGTACGTATGCGGGGTGCTGTAGACTGCCAAAAATTATCAGGTATAGTACCTCTCACGGCGCGCGGGTGCGGGATCCGGGCTCGTCAACCCATAGCTCAGGGAGCTTTAAATACAAAATGCGAAGTGGGTCGCACACCGCTCGTCATACTAGCAAATAGCCCCATAGGATTCTGGAGAATGTAGTGACAGCGGCGGGTACACCTATGCCACGAGTAAAAAGTTTAAAATGCCATCCCTGGACACGTGTTTCGAGGTAATTGCCTCTCGTCAGCAGGGAGCAGGTACGTATGCGGGGTGCTGTAGACTGCCAAAAATTATCAGGTATAGTACCTCTCACGGCGCGCGGGTGCGGGATCCGGGCTCGTCAACCCATAGCTCAGGGAGCTTTAAATACAAAATGCGAAGTGGGTCGCACACCGCTCGTCATACTAGCAAATAGCCCCATAGGATTCTGGAGAATGTAGTGACAGCGGCGGGTACACCTATGCCACGAGTAAAAAGTTTAAAATGCCATCCCTGGACACGTGTTTCGAGGTAATTGCCTCTCGTCAGCAGGGAGCAGGTACGTATGCGGGGTGCTGTAGACTGCCAAAAATTATCAGGTATAGTACCTCTCACGGCGCGCGGGTGCGGGATCCGGGCTCGTCAACCCATAGCTCAGGGAGCTTTAAATACAAAATGCGAAGTGGGTCGCACACCGCTCGTCATACTAGCAAATAGCCCCATAGGATTCTGGAGAATGTAGTGACAGCGGCGGGTACACCTATGCCACGAGTAAAAAGTTTAAAATGCCATCCCTGGACACGTGTTTCGAGGTAATTGCCTCTCGTCAGCAGGGAGCAGGTACGTATGCGGGGTGCTGTAGACTGCCAAAAATTATCAGGTATAGTACCTCTCACGGCGCGCGGGTGCGGGATCCGGGCTCGTCAACCCATAGCTCACTGTCACTACATTCTCCAGAATCCTATGGGGCTATTTGCTAGTATGACGAGCGGTGTGCGACCCACTTCGCATTTTGTATTTAAAGCTCCCTGAGCTATGGGTTGACGAGCCCGGATCCCGCACCCGCGCGCCGTGAGAGGTACTATACCTGATAATTTTTGGCAGTCTACAGCACCCCGCATACGTACCTGCTCCCTGCTGACGAGAGGCAATTACCTCGAAACACGTGTCCAGGGATGGCATTTTAAACTTTTTACTCGTTGCATAGGTGTACCCGCCGCTGTCACTACATTCTCCAGATCCTATGGGGCTATTTGCTAGCATGACGAGCGGTGTGCGACCCACTTCGCATTTTGTATTTAAAGCTCCCTGAGCTATGGGTTGACGAGCCCGGATCCCGCACCCGCGCGCCGTGAGAGGTACTATACCTGATAATTTTTGGCAGTCTACAGCACCCCGCATACGTACCTGCTCCCTGCTGACGAGAGGCAATTACCTCGAAACACGTGTCCAGGGATGGCATTTTAAACTTTTTACTCGTGGCATAGGTGTACCCGCCGCTGTCACTACATTCTCCAGAATCCTATGGGGCTATTTGCTAGTATGACGAGCGGTGTGCGACCCACTTCGCATTATTTATTACAGTGGAGACCCCCTTTTTTACATACCAAAACATTTAAATTGAATGATATTCGATTATTTGAATTTGTTGTCCCCATTGATTTACAGCCGCTCCTTGATTATAATAAAAGGTTATCTCGCATATAGTTGTATACATGTGCAGTAATGGAACTTAAACCAAAAGACTTTATAAGAAGTGGATTAAATCGGGTCACATTTTCCAGTCGCAGAATTGACTTAGAATAATTTGAGGGTATTGGAGGATTTGGAGCCTCTTAACCTACAGGGACCTCCCACTACTTGCAGTTAAGTAGGCAGGTCTTGATAGAGTTCAGTGTACTTGTTGTGTTAGTTGATGTGATGTGTCTGGCAATATCTTTGGTCAGTCTGTTTATTGGATGACCAGAAAGATTTTCAGTTGGCTTTTTAAATCCATTACATTTGCTTGTAGGCAGAAAAGTACAGAGAATGGGTTCTTTTCACTAGTGGCATTCCAGGAAGATGCTTGCAGTGCTTTTATGGCTGTATGGATCCTTGGGTGAATAGTCTTTTTAGTCCTCTTTCTCTTGTCCGGCCAGCACAGCAAATGCCCCTGATTAAGGACTTAATGGCGCTGCAAAGCAGAATAAGAAATATCCCATAAATAGTGGTTAACCACTGAAGCTCTCTTTGGAATGATCTGAGATGGGAAAACAAGCAAGGGTCTATTCATAGCAATGTTCAGGGGACTGAGGTCAATAGCCTTTTAAAAAATACTTTTCTGTCTATCTGGTGCTCAAACCAAATAAGCTAGAAACATTCAACGTCTTATTTCTCTTCTACATTCCCTGACATTTAGTGGTCTTGTGCAGAATTTTATCTTTCATGTTAGATGCCCATCCTCCGTCCGTTGTTTAACACAAACTTTGTGAAGGCCATCAAGTTCTGCAGGTGTGCCTTGTATTTCATAAATTAAAATGTATCAAAATACATTGATTGCTAGATGACAGGGTGGAATTGAGATCTGCTGCGCTTAAGCATGTATTTTAGGATTTGTTGACTGTGAGAAAGTATCATGAATGGTGCACTGTTGAAGATCCGTGGCTGAAGGGGTTAAGGAATACCTGATAGTAAATGGCTCTGATGGCAGCTGAAAGGGTAAGAAAAACAAAGCATACAAACCAACTGCACTATGGATGTGCACAAGCAAGTATATGACCTGGGTTATCCTCTTGTCTCCCACACGGTGATTCAAAACCTGGATTGCGATTTAGTAGGAGGATATCCTGCTGAATATGGTCTTGGACTTAGATTAAAATTGAAAATTTTTGATGGCTAAAAATGAAGGTAGGCAGATAGGAGATAGCACATATGATCGAGGAGAGTTAACGTCCAATAACAATATTTAGTTTAAAAAAACACAATCCCGAAGAATTTACTAGTGTACCACAAATTATTTGCCAGATATTTTGGTGCACTATATAGTCTTGTGTGTGGTGTGTTCAAAAGCAGAGTAGACTATTGTTAGGTAAGGCTTCATCATCGGGCTTCCTCATTCGTCAACAATAGGTAAGATGATGAATGAGTTTCCTACCTTTATAAGAAATGCTTTGTTCTGAGGGGTCAAGAAGAAGAAAATTGGGGATCCAGAGATTAAAAATCTCCAAGGTGCCTCAATTACACCATTATTTGTTGAGGACCAAGAAGAAGGTTAAAAATCGAATCGAGATGTCTAGGAGAATAATTACTCCTGTATTGTTCCGGTCAACAAATATGTGCTGCGTGATCCCTGTGAGTTACCATGACGTTCATCAGGACCAGCATCCCTTATGGTATCTAGTTTTGAGTACCACGGATTCAAAACAACACCCATACAAGTAACACATTTTGCATGCTTGAATTGTAAAGAAATGCACACACTGTGTCGTTTCTTATGGAACCTGTTGAAGAATAATAAAATAAAAAGGACAGACTCGCAGGGCTAAATCATAAGGAGGACGTTAATAGATATATAAAAATAAATGTAATGTTGCATTCTGAATAATTATATGAAAAGGTGTTGATAACACAGCAAACACACACTTGGTAAACCCACTACATACGTGGTTTGACTCCTAGTGGTTTAATATGTAGTATTCACATCCACTCATACCATAGTCTACGTGGTAAATTATTCAGGCCCCATAGAGGTACATGTGGGAGATCTCCTTTTAGTCACACACTGGATAATAATCTGTATTTGCCCGAGATTAATCAAAAGTAGTGCAAAAATGTTTGTTACAATGTTCCTAAATTCACATACTGCCCCTACTTACTTCTCCAAAGATTAGCCCTAGCCCTACTGCAAAACCTATTTGTCAGTGTGTCCTCTGCTTGTTAACGAGCGCAGGTACTGCCTAGTAGTTATATTGTATTGCTTCCTCGAAGGCAGCCGAGTGATGCATGTCACTAGGCTACAGGCATGCGTGATGACGCAGAACTGCATGCCTGATGGGAAAGGTGATCTTTTTCTCAACCGTTTAAATAACTGTACAGTGATCAAACAATTAAATCCATGTGTGGAGGTAGAATCACCGCCCACAAAATAAGGTGGAAGTGCCTCTCAAAACCCATGTGTTACTGTATAATAGAGGAATTATAATGATACGTACTACAATATTGCCCAACAGTCTAGTTGGTATATCATTATATTTATGCAGTATGGCCCTAGGAGCATGTGGAACTGAAATGTATGATTGGCCATGTAGTTTCGAAAACTATGATTGTCTGATCTGTAATAGGTGTGTGGACTGTGATAAAAGGGGGGATGTGTGCCCTTGGTTGAGATGGACAGAAGATGACATTCAGAAATACAGGTGAAGGAGAAGGGATACTTCTCCAGTTAACCCACCTGTAACCTGGGTATTTCTACAGGGAGCCCAGTAATGTGGGTAAGAAGCTGGTACGCCCATCCTTGTTCAAGAGTCTCTGTCTGATGTTGAGTTGGTTGTTACAGATCTTTTCTAAAATGACTCATTTTATATCATTTTTGGAATGTTGTTTCTCAAGGTAGTGGCTTGACATTTTTATTGCACTTCTCTTTCCTTGGATGGTGCTCCAATGTCAGTTAATGCAGATGTGTATTTTGCTTGGTCATCCCTACATAGTGCAAACCGCACAAGCATGTGACCAAGAAGGTGGCATTGCACTGTTACAACCTGTGAACGTCTTAATGGGCAGGACTTTATTTGTGCCTATGTCCACCTCCTTGGTAGCACTGTTAGATTTGCAGATCTAACATTTCCCACAGGGGTAGTGGCCACTACTGCAGGCAATCCCCAGAGTGTTGGTGGGTCATGATCCATCTTTCCATTGCTTTGTGTGGTCCAAAAGGTCACATATATTCTAACTACTTTTGAATGAGAATAGTAGTTGTTCTCTGTGAGGTTCAGTGCTATTGAGGATCATCCAGTGTGTGGTTATGACTTTTGTGATTTGGTAGGTTGGATGTAGGGGAATATGGGGCTGCAAAAGTAATTCCATCCGACTCAGGTCTTGTTTCTAAAAGTGCATCCCTGTTATTGTTGTTGTCTTCTTTCTTGCTATGATTTTCTTGGGATAATGTCAGCCTTCAAGTTTGGTCGGAGATTTGAATTCCTGTTCATCACACATATGTATTTCAGTATAGTTGCGTCTAATTTCCAACATTTGTCCAAAAGGGAGATTCCCTCAGAGTCCTCAGAGGTGGTGGCTTACAAACTAAAGCAGATTATTCATGCTAGTAGATTTGCTGTGAACCTGTTGTCAAATGCATTATTTATGATTCATATGGCCAGGACCAAGAAACAGATCTCTTTATTACTAATGGTGCAAGTGTGAGTAAGAGAGCCAAGATGGGTTTTCATTTTGATGATTGTCAGGTATCAAGTCAGAAGTTTGTTGCTTTCATGGTGCTGTTGATACCAGAGTTCTTATTGAGTGAGTGAAATGTGTATTTGTCTGAGAAACAGCAGAATTAAGATGTGGGCAAATGGCGCTTCTGTAAATTTTTTGGCAGATGCCCCGTAGTTCCCCCACCTCTAAATTACACTCATTGTCATTTCATTGCTACTTAAAAGCACAAACAAAGGGTCACTCTATGGAGTATTTTTGCTCTAAATTAAGTTTTAAGGTAATTAAAATCTTCTTGGCATACATCTTCATGTTGGAAGTATCTTTCTTTAAATTTTTACTACAAACGATTTTCAGCTATATCAATAGTTTGTTAGCCCATACAAAAATATATCAGAACACAGTGAAACTATCGCTCTGGCTGATACTAATTCTCCATCTTTGTTTCTTTAAAGTTTTCTTTTATTATAACTTCCTTAAAGCATTAATGACTCTGAAATTCTTCTCAGGATTGTTCACCTCGACTGTTTCCATCTTCTGTTAGATGACTCCCTCTCTGCAAATATGACTGTCTGTGCATCCCTGTCTCCGGTGACATATTCTATTAATGGCACTCTGCTTTTTTTATTTCTGTATATTTTCCCTGCTAGTTTGTTTATGCGTGTCAGAAATAAATGTTATTTTGCTAATTGCAAGCTTCATGTTCTAAATTTCTACTCCAGATACAACGGGTTCTCTATGTGTTGTGACTTTGTGCATTATTGTGAGAAGAGAGAGTCACTAATGCTGGTTCTTGGCCCACTACCCATTTATGGGCCCCGAGTCGTGGGTGAGGCTGCATAAAGTAGGCAAAGGAGACTCACTAGTGTCACTGTTTAGTGCCAAGATCAATATTGGGTTATGAAACTAATTTACCAGCACCCTCACCAACCCCTTTCCCTTGTCCATCTAGTCAGCTGGCTATTGTGAGATCCGCAGCTAAGCACTACAACGATATGTAGAGATTGCATTTTGAGAAATCTGATTGGCTGTTGCACTCTCAATATACTAATGAACCTGCTAATGTAGTAATAATAACCTGAGATGTAATTTCCTTTTGCCTCAGTTAGCGGTCCCCAACAGAAGACTTGGACCCATAACAAGGGCGATTTTTTTTTTTACCTAAATGATAATCTCTGCGGATCAGGTGACTAACACTATTAGAAAACAATTGTGAAGGTATCAGTTACTGACCCACTTGCCACCCTAGGGTAACCCAGCTTCTTTTTCCTTTGAAAGTGCTAAGTGTGAAAGTAGAGTGCCCTCACTTTTATGGGTTTTCTTACAAAATATCCCTTGAGGAATTATTTGTATCAAGTTTAACAATTTCTCATGGTCACAAATATGATCCACTAATCCAATTTGTTTACTTACAATACAAAAAAGTTATCTTAACATGTGTATTCAAATGTTTTTACTTCATTTGTCTCACTATATTTGGTTCATTATAGAAAACATCCACATTGTTTTGACACAAGCATTAAATACAAAATATACAGATAGCCATCACCAAAACAATCACTTTTTTGGGGGAATTTACCATCCCTCCCCAGGGGCTTCCGTGACAGAATAAGAGCTCCAACTGCAGCCGATTATACACAGCTCCTTCTGCCTCTGTCAAGCTAGGATCAGTAGTACTGCATGATTGAGATGGTATGCAAATTGAACATTGGTGTTCTTAACCTTGGTTAGAGTGCTAAGAGGAAAAGGGCACTTATTATTGCCAGTTATTGCCTGCATTCTAAGTAATAAGTTGGCTGGGGATACCCCAACGTTTTCTCAGCATCCTTTAATGTATTTAATAGTATACTTTTAGCAGTAGTTCATGCTAAACATTTTTAAATTGTGCTACTTTTTTATAGAGATCTGTAAAAGAAACTTCCCGAAACTTTGTTTTTTTATTCTAATATTGAAAGTGAAACGTGAAATTCAGTGGCCTTCCTAAACCTTGCATGCTTCTGGTTAATGTCTGCTTAATAATAAGCTGTCTTGCAGTCTAAAGTAAAGTTCTAGTTGATTATAACAGACTGTTCAAGAGGCTTTGTGCAACTCATTCTTAGATTGGAAAACGTGTTCAATTGATCTGTAGAACAGGATTGCCCAAAAAACCCTGAAAAGACGAGTTGCCAATTTTATAGGGCTGTGTGCGCACATTCATACACTGTTTGTAGGACAAGTCTGATTTTTTTTTTACATAATTAAAGTTTACTCCAACTATTAAGAGGTAATGTATTATTGGGAGATCTGGTTAAATATCTAATGTAGAAATGTTAGTTTACCCACAATTGGGGTATATACATTGATTAACCCAATGTCCCTGCAGTTTCATCTCCCTATCTCTATTATATACTGTGTTGTATTTCAGTCTCCTATTGAAAGGGGGTTCCTGGATGTAGCCAGACCAACACTTCTATTGCAAATGCAGTGTATTGTGCATTATAAATGTGTCCTCTCCAGTGTTTCTCTAAGGTGGTCCCGTCATCTCTTGTTAGGTGTATCTCTTGCAACAATGCAATGGTTGCCCATCGCCTCCCAGTGTATGCATGGACATTGTACCTTTTGGACATAGAATTCAACCCGCTGACATTCCATGTAATTATCTTGTATTTGAAATGTGTATTAGGTGTGGAACCAATTGATTACAATATTAACCTCTTGAGTGCCCTTGATGAGATGGTCTCGTCATGGGCCGCGGTTGCGCTGTGCCCATGACGAGACTATCTCGTCATGAGTCCCGCCCGCTAATGAAACGCCCGGCATAGGGCGTGGAAAGGGCGGGGCACTCAAGGGGTTAAAAACCTTGTGGTCCGTCAGTATAATGAGTTTTTTTCATTATGCATCTTAATATCCTACTGTCCTGGACACATGAGACAGTGATTCATGCAATTCCAAACATATAGAGCCGCTGAGAAAATTATAATAGCAGTGCTAAAAGATATTATAGCCAAATAAAATAATCATGAAATTGTACACTTTGGTTGATTGAGAATGTCATTGCAAAGGACTCTAGAGTGATTGGGAGCCTAGTAATGCTTCCTAAAAACGCAGTTTTATGTGTCCCCTGCTTTATAACTTCTTATGTAGTTCAGTCTTACTCAAAACCAGAATCAAGTACATGCGTAAAAAACTGTGATAAAGATAGCTTCTAATATTAAATCCTCTTACAAATGCATGTACTATACAAGTCATACTTTCGTATGTATTTATATTGATATTAAAATGGTTTGTTATATTTATTCTACTTGAGTAGGAAGGGCTAGGTTTACACTGTAAATGTAATGATGAAGCACATAATGCTGCCACCAATTATTTGTTTGATTTATTCAATAGATATATTTATGCTTGAATTATTTTATATCACACACCTAGACCCCGCACATATTAAGGTGCTCTACAATTGAAAGAACAACAGGTCTCCAGTTTTTAGTCAAACACAAAAACGAAATAAAATATAAAAGAAAATTAAGCATTAACTACACACAAAAGCTCAATTCCCAGTGATCCATCCATTCATTGTAGCTATTCCCAGTGATCCATCCATTCATTGTAGCTATAGAATAGACTGTTCCTTCTTTAGTGTAGTTATCAGAAACTAGTGAATATAGAACGACTCTTGGTGCACAAATAGTATATTTCTCTCCCTCAGTTCCCTAGGGTATTGGTCTGAATCGCATTGTTTCTTTGGCAACAGGTCAAACATAATTAATATTCATATAGTCTTGCTAGGAAATCACCATTTTGTCAGTGCATAAACAATATTCAGTGAGACACAGTTCCCGACTTTGCAGAATTCTCTTCGTGGAATATCATCCATTACTTATTTTAAACTTGTGGTATTTTTCTTTATTTTCCCCACGTTACTAGTACCAGAAAAATAAACTTAAAATGCGTCATTCGGTTTGCAGTTTTTACAGAGTTTATTGGGGAAAAGGTTTCAAGAGTCATTGTGTATTCTGCTGCCTACGACTCTAGAAAAGCAGTGTACTGTGTGTGACTTCCAATAAAAATAGGCTATCTGGTGTAAACTGCAGTGTACCATGTTTTCTTGAACGTTTAAAGCAGTGATTTATAAGGAACTATAGTTGGGAACGTACTCTCTCTTACAAATGCCTGTTTGGTCATGAGAAGTACCGGTACTCTCCCATTAAATGTGAGAGAGCTGGGCCCACACAGTCATCTCTATTTAACCAGATGGTCTTTCTAGCAGCTTGAGAGGTAAGTTGGAGTAAACAATCAGAGTTAAATTTAAAAATAGTGTAACCAATTTGGTCACACAATAAACCATTCAACGACTGAATCTGAGATTAGTAGGATTGATTATAGCTTTAGAAAAAAAATCGATATAAACCAACCTCTTTGTTATCATATAGAAATACTGAACAAACAATATGAGTCTGACTCTCCTAAAGGGATTCACCCTTTAGAACAAAAAGCAGGTAACTTGTTATTTAATGATGATGCAAGTAATCAGGAAAAAGAATTGAAGTATTAAGCTGCATCAAATGATTCTCAAGAGTAAGCATGAGCACACAATCTCTCCCTACGCTGCCTTAAAGGTACAACCCTAAACTGGGAATCATTAAATAAAGGTGAAATTAGAAACCAACAAAGGGTGAAGTAGCATACAGCCACTCAATACAGAAACAGAGGTCTGTGCCTCATGAAGTCCTAAGATGTCTCTCTGTTCCTCACTACATTACAGCATAATACATTAGTTGCACCCAGGGTAGGTCACGTGCTCCTCCAGTAACGTTCCACGATTCTAGCACAAATTGGTTACTGGTACCTCCTTTCCCACATTGGTAAGTTGCTACGTCATTTGTCCTTGTTCATTCTTCTCCTCGTCCAAGAGCACTCACCTCCTTTCTTGCCATCCTGGTTACTTGCCATATCCATTTTCTCATACCTTGCTATCTAAATAAATTAAAACCCTTCTTTTCTAATTAATAAAGCTTTGTCCGCACCTGCAGTGAAAACATAAATACAATCAAATACATTCTACGTTGAAGGTTAAATACGAATTACATGTTATATTTTAAATGTGAGCTTGAACTTAAACAGTTCTCGAAGTTCAAACTTATGTCAGTTTAACAGTTTCAAATACCTGCAAATTTCTACACAAATAACAAATGCAACTTTTTAATGCATAAATAAATTGCAAAGAATTACGAAAACGTCATTTCAAAAGCACCAACATGGATATAATTGCTTATTACACGTATAAATGTTGAAACATGAGTATACACATACAAATCCTTTTTTATTAACTCCACACTGAGACACATCTGAACGCTAACTTCTCCTAAAAAATATGATGTAAATATTGCAAGGACCTTCATTAGTCGTATTTCTATGCGCACTGATAAAAGTCTCAATAATTTTCATTTGGAGTACTTTAAATATGTAATAATCCATCTTTTCTAAGTAACATCAATCACACATATATTCGAGTGCTGACTATGCATGATTATGATGCACTCCTGCAGTATCTCAGGACGGGATCAAAATTAAGTTGCTCCAAATGTTTTGCAGTAGTGCGGAGAAGTGGACACTAGGGAAAAGAGTTAACATTCCAAACATAAGTAGTGTCCAATCAAATAGAGGCAGAACCTCTTGATAGTCCTCTGTTGTCAGTGCCTCCTCTTTCTTCCTGCAACTGCTGATGGATAGTAATGATTCTATTCCTTTTTTGCCCCTTCGGATCCTGGGGATAGAAGATATAGGTGTATAAGGTTAAAAAGATCGTCTGAATTACATAACTGTCCAGCATAGTTCATATTATTATCAATTCACAATTAAAATGATGTGTAAACCTCCATATGCAGACATACCCACTCAACGTTAGTAACAAAACTGCTCAAAGGGAAAGGGGTAGATCCAAAGACGGGTGGGTTAATCCTCACCTCTGTGTCCTTAATAGAATAGAAACTTTCCTTTACAATAGCTAGGACATGTTTCATTCTTTATCAGGACAGGAGGTGAGGATTAAGCTCGTTCAAAGCTTATGCACAACCAGCGAAGTGACGCTAGGGACTTGTTCGAAATAAAACCTCTTAATGGTGGAATCCAAAGACTAGTCGGCTGCATTGAGAATATCTTCCCGGCGAGCCCCAGAGGCATATACTTTTGAAGCCATAGATCCTCTGGCTGAATGGGCCCCATACACCATAGTGTCTTGCATTGCCCATCTGGCGATGTTAGGAGAAGAGACCACTTTGTAAGTTTTCTTTAATGCAATCAGTAACAGACATTCCCCATGGGGGCGGAGGTCCACCGTCTCTGATTAATAACATTTAATGTATTTTAACACACATAATTTTTGGGACTCTGGAAAAGAAGGGTAATTGACCAAGCAAGAATTACATTTTGTACCTCTCGAGACATGAAAAGTAACCCCTTCCAGTGTAAATACTCTACCCGTTATATCCAGATCTCTGACATCCAACACCTGTTGGCAGGAAACCAAACAAAGATGAGTGGCAAGCTTGGGTGATAGCTCTTTGCGCAAAAGGTATTTATTTGATTGCCAAGTTAAGAACAAATTGAGGGCTTTGTTTACGTCCCGTAAAACAATGTATCTGGGTTCTGGGGGTATAGAAAGCCGAATGCCTCCCAACAACTTACAAACCAAGGGATGTTCCCCAATGGGGTGACCGTCTACGGTCAGGTGACCTGCTGAGATTGATGATCTGAATGTGTTGACCGATCTATATGCCAGCCCATCTGATGACAGAGAAGCCAGGAAATTCAGAACATGGACAATGTCACGGCAATAGGGTAAAAAGGCTATGCTGGGATTCCCTGCTAATCCGTTAAGGTTTATCAAATGAGGGAGGGGGGGAGTCCCCTGTAACCTGCTGCCTCAGGGCTAATTGCAGGGTTACTAGGCCCTGCGGGACACTATTCACCCCTTTGGGTCAGTGGGACTTGGACACGTCTGCAAAGTGTCCCAAGTGTAAATATAAAGAAAGCACTACATGCCACTTTACAGACCCTTACTTGAGGGCCTCAAGCTCCAGGCTTACAGAGCACTGCTGCGAGAATCCGCCCTACCACTCTGCTGCTTTGGCTCTAAATGCGTGCACACTAGCTCAGGAGCCGCAAGACTCGTTCTGCATTTGAAATTGCTGCCGCTCCCTCGAGGAGCCGAAATGTCACACCGCAAGGCTCCGGGGCGACACGGCACCCAGATGCAAATCCAAAGTGGCCATGGAGGAGCGACTAGCCTTCCCACAGCTGCAGAACCAGCTCCTATATACAAATACCATTATTGGAATACAAAATTACATAGATTAAACATGCCAAGAAAAAGTAATAGAAAGGCTAGATACCGGAGGCACGTAACGCGGTTGCAGAGCAGCGAAGAAAGAGGAGGTGCTGACAACAAAAAAGGACTATCAAGGGGTCCTGCCGCTGTTTGATTGGTCATTACTTATATTTGGAATGTAGACTCTTTTCCCTGGTGTTCATGGGAAATAAAGTTCTTTTAGTTGCTGTTCACCTAATGGCTGCTGTAATAAAGTGAAGAGAGAATACAAAGTAATCCTCGCCTCCTGTCCTGACATAGAATAAAAAAAACTGACTACATAATTGTTCTTGGTCGATGAATCAGAAAGTAATTTATGAGCTGGTAGTTTAACCTTTCCAGTGATGTTAGAGGATTCAAGCTTGACTCCATATCTGTGTCTTTTGGTTTCATTTCTCCTCTGCCTTCTTAGTTCACAAAGCTACAAGTTAGTCAGGTCATGGGATGATGGTGAGCAGCGTCAGCATGAAGTAATGCCCTTTCATCCATCCAATCCCTCCATCCAACTTTTATCATATTGATATGGGATGGCCAGCCAACTCATTCATCGAAGATGGATGATGCATCTATCCATTGCTCATGCAAATTAGAGGAGAAAGAGATGGTACTGGCAAGAAGCAGGAATGAAAAATTAATATACGAGAGCAGTTTGGTGTTAACTGGTAGAGAGAGGTGCTAGACTAGGGGAGGGAGTAACTGGACCTTTTTTGTAAAGAGTTTCTTTTCCTATGCAAGGCTTCCCTAGCCAAAATACATTGAAAGAAAATGGTGGTGTTATTCACACTTAGTAGAGGCTATACTACATTGTTTCGTATTTCCTATGCTTGTGATGATTCTTCTGCCTTTGTCAAAAAGCGCATTATTAATAATAAAATTAACAGAATGTGTTGTCAGACTCTTGCCACTTTGTAGTGCTGTTTCTACTACCTAATTCATTTGTACTGATTTTATTCACCATGGAAGGATGAAAAGCCAGGCTGGCGCACCCAGAGTCAAACATGGCACCAGCAGGTTGCACAAAGGTTTCAGTACCAGTCTTGTCAACCCACTGAGCAGTCTTACTATTACTAGGTTTCATTAGTTATTGTATAACTTATAGAATGTAGTACATATTGCTTTTTAGATGTACACGGTTACACACAATTGATTAGAATTGGGGTTGTTGTATGGTGGAAGCTTAATGACTTTGCTTGGTCAAAGTGAGAAACTGTTAGTCAAAGATGGTGATGATGTAGCGCCGTGCAAACCCTCTTACCATTGTTATCCGGTGGACCTTTTTCTTGTCGACTCAGAGGTAAAGGTGAGTTAGCGACTCAGAGGTAAAGGGAAGTTAGCATTTCATTAATCAACTTTAATTAATAGTGCAATACATTTGGCTACACAATAAGGACCAGGAATCAGTGACTGTAGTTAATAAGATTTATTACAAGTTAGCAGTCTGGATAAGATAAACAAATCTTAGTACCATGCTTTAAAGGTACAGAATAACAATCGGGTGACCCAACCTCCTAAAGAAGTTTAAGGGTACCAGTATAAGCAAACAAGAAGTTCAGACACAGCAATACAAAAAATCAATAGCAAAATTTGGTGATCGGAGAAGAGTTTCTGATTTTCTCTTCTATACATGATTAAAGTCTAAAATCATCAAAGTTAAAGTCAAAACTAAGGAGGATGGTTGGAAACCCTAAAGGATCTAAAAAATCAGGAAAATGCTGAAAAATTGGAAAATGCAGAGAAGTGCAGGATGGTGTCAGCATTTCAGAAGCTCAGTCAAGAGTCTTCTCGGGATAGAGAAATAAGTGTTAGTCTAAGTCACTCTCAGCAAAGAATCAAAGGGGATACATCTGTTATTTCCACCAAAATCTCCAAATTAACACCCCTCTGTTTGCATCATCAGCGGCTCCATTGTCTTTTCCATTCTCGCTTTATGATTTGAAACGTTAATGCTTTTTCGAAGGCCAAACATGGGAACGGTATTGTCCTGTATTACTTTTTGTATGTGACAGTGTTGAATGGACAGTTTTAGTTAACGCTCTGGGTCGCCATGTTCCTTTTCAGGGTCCTTTTCTCATGCTCTCTCTATCGCTAGTGCAGTGTTGTATCTGTTCTCAAACTAACAAACCATGTGAATTGCACCAGCAAATAGAAAACACTATTTTATGCAGAAACAAATACGGTGCTAGCAATGCCAAATTAGTGTATTAATTCAATGGTGCACTGTCAGTATGTGTGTGCACTTTCAACCACAAATGAATACAATTGTCAATACTTTAGATTCATGTTAAATTTCATAAAGGTAAAATAACTATGAGTATATGTCTCTAAATGTGACTTAAATCTACGTACTAGGTAGTACTAAGTGCACACAAGTATTGCGGAATTGTGACGTGTAAGGGTGGAGCCAAATTTACGCTGCTCTGGTGGTGACTGCAGGGTACCACAGTGCACATGGGCATCTTATACTCTGTTGGTCTATGCACTTTATTACTTCACCCGTTCAAAGCCTCACCATCATCTATTCTGATTTATACCTTCTTATGTTGCATTTTGCTCGACTCTAGAAAAGCTGTGTGCCAGACTACTTTAGTTAAATCAAACTAATGCAAGATCTACAAAAACAGGCGTAACAATGCTCACCCACAAAAATAAAGATTTCCAGAATTCCTGGAGGCTGCTCCCTGCTTCAAACTGCACTGCCCCACAGGTATGATCATGCCAGTGGCAACTGCTGACCATTCGACATGGAGGAGCTCTACGGTTGTTGCGGTCTGATCTGAAGAAAAGATTAATGTCAATAATATGCATATATTTTTAATTAAAGTCTGTTGCTAGCTAAACAGAGTCCATGTATTGCACTATAACACAATGCTTTGAAAATTGTAATCATATTTGAACTTATCTAAATGCACTACTTTATGAACAAGATTTACTTTTTCATTTCTTCTAACCAATTTAATATTTCTTCTCCCTAAACTAATAACATCTCTGTGGCACTAGCTGTGGTCTTTGCTTCTTCCCGTTTATATCTTTCTACGGTGGATCATGCATAGCTACAAGGTGCTGTACACTCTAATGGGTAGCCATGAGGTACTGGTCAGAGAAAAGTTACAAATATGTACAAACAATTATTAGAATTAACTCTTTAAATTATTTAACAGCTTTCATGAATAGTACAAATAGAACTGTCTTCAGCTCCTTTCAAATCAGAGAGATATCTGGTTCCTGCTCTAATCCACTGGGGAGGGTTGTTTCACTCGCTGGCAGCTGTAGCTGCGAAATCGTAATGTCTAGATTTTTTTCTTTGATAAACAGAAGTAAATGCTGGGACTGTGTCTCGATGCTTGGAGAAACTTGTCACTGGCATTCTTCTTTTATTTATAAATTGATTGGTGCACTTAAAATTGATTACAAACTCTCTGTATGAGTGTAAGCAGAGCAGTGTCCTGGCATCCAGCAGGGAGCCTGTGTCCCTGCTAATGGATATGTGAGATGCTGGAATCTGTATTCAGGCCCACCTGACATTAGCGCTGTAAGAAGTCTTAAGGTTCACAAGTTAGGATTTGGAGAAGGCTTCTCTTAACCTGCGCTGGACATTGTTGTGGTGTTGAGGGTGTTTTAGAGTGGTCATACTCTGAAAAGCAAAAACCAGGATATTCCATAAACATCGAAGTACTACTAAAAACATGTTTATTCACCGAGGTGCAAAGGCCCAACATAGAAAACCCATACAGTGTGGTAGCAAGGGAAATTGAATACAGTCTTTACTCGGTGTCATCTGTGTTAATTAAGTGACTTTCTGACCAGGGCTGCTTACTAATTTTGTACGGTTAACACATGAAAAGTTGACTCCCTCTATTCTGTCGACCAAATCTGAAAACCTGGCCATATATATGCTAAATTTACTTAAATGTTGGAGCGCATGTAGTTAAAAAATCCGGTCTGTGCCAGCAAAGACGCCTGGTCAACCTAGGTTATTTGCTGTCCTCAGAAAACTAAGTTGAAAGCTGGCTTTTGTATTTTTCAGCTCATGTGCTTATCTATGCTTCTGGAACATTCCACTGCTGACACTGTCATGAGTGCCTTAAGTAGGATGTAAATCGTGGGCAGGGGCTCTCAGAGGGGCTTGGCCAAGAAGTATTCCCAAGGAGCCTGCTCCAGACCTCTGTAACCATGGGCTCTCCTAATGTGAAGTAGAATCCTGTCCTTGACAAACTCAGTGTTACTGGACAAAGAATAACCAAAAATCAGAAGACAGCAAGGTGTTCATTTAACAGTCCATAGAGTAATAGAACGATTAGCATGGTAAAGTTAAAAGTAAGTGGTGCCTTGGGGCTTGCTATCAGAAACCACCCAAAGAGGATACCTAGGTTAATCAATTGCAATTAAATAGTATTGTTGGCCCTCATACACCATGGGTAATGGACAGTGTTCATCATGCCTCTTTTTTTTTTTTGGGACTCCCATCTCCAACTTTTGGCACTACAACACTACAATACTACAAAAACCGCATATGAGAAATAGGCTTTTTTTTGCAACAAAACACCTACTAATCCACCAGTGTTCTCAAAGCCAAATTAATAAAAGCGCCAGCCACCGTCTCACCTGAACAGCCACTGTCTCACCAGAAACAAGGAAAGAAATCAACCAACTGTTTGCTCCCTGCACAGCTTCGGCATCGCTGAGCCACAACCCACCCGGGTGATCTCTCCAGGCGTATTGAACATCCCAAGTAGCCCAAGTGATTCGGTCAGCAGCAGCATACCCTATACTCTCAACGTCCCCCAGTGATGAGATCTGTGAAAACCAGGAAAGCCCCATCTAATCCTTAAAAATAAAACATTAAAAAGAAGATTTCCGATGAAGCAGTAGCGGACCAATTGCCTCCTGAAAAACCGTCAAAATTGTCGAATTCACAGTTACAATCGGGTATCGCCATAATTACAGC
This sequence comes from Triturus cristatus, assembly GCF_964204655.1. Lineage (NCBI taxonomy): Eukaryota > Metazoa > Chordata > Amphibia > Caudata > Salamandridae > Triturus > Triturus cristatus. Next base: position 706,655,587 of record NC_140580.1, on the reverse strand, counting down.
CACGGACACTGCAACCGAGTTACAACCCTCACAGTCTTCATTTCAAGTTCAGCCTCTCCTTGTTCAACAAACAGGCGGAGTCGGTGTGCTCAAGGAAAATCAAATCTGCATTTGAGAACTTCAGCCCCCTCAGCTGTCTCAACGAAAAAAATGTCTTTGAGAGACTATTTCAGAAGCTCTGTATCCTCTTTAAAGTCAAGATCAAGCTCACTCGACACACTTCGGACTCCTGCTTCAATTGCCTCATCCTCAGTCTCAGCCCTAGCCCAGCACCAAAAACTGGTTTAGCCCATGATCCATGTGTATGCTGGCGAGAAAGGCCTCAATTCATCGTTCTCAGGTCTTCCAACAAGTGGCGATCCCCAAATTAAAGAAGTGTTAGTGGCTACCCTATCTCCCCGGGCTCTTGCCCAGGCTCTTGACCAGTCCTTCTTCGACTCACAAGTCAACAACTTTCATGCATCGGCTTCTGTTTCCCCTCTGCCCCTCAATAGATGCCAGTTGACTTCGCGAGACCATCATCCCGTTTGGATTCCTAGTTTTCTCCCTTAATAAACAAGCACCAAGACCTCAAGGCCCATTCAACAGTAACTACCAAAGTTCTCACACCGCAAGTCGCTACCCAGGCAAACGAACATCCAAGCAACCCCACAACGTCATCCCCAACAATTTCACCACCAATTGCCAATCGTTGTCGACAAAAGATTAACACAGGTTGGGGCCACAACAACATGCTCAATACTCACCTTGACTTATCCTTCTTTACCAAAGAACCCAACAGATCGACTGTCAGCCCTCCATCTCTAGACCTAAATGAGCTCTGGTTACAACTCCTCCAAACACTTTAATCTACAGTGTCAACATTGATCTACCACTCAAACTGGATCAACAGGTGGATCTAACTCTCTTGCTGTGTACACCATAGGAATTGACCAAAAAATGGAGGCGCTCAACTCGCTGATAATTAAATCCCAAGCTCAAGTGCAACTATTTCAATCAGTATGTTGCTGCTCTCCTATCATCGACTCTTTATCCTCATTGCCCCAATTTCTGTCATCAGTATTAACTGAAACCCAGGGGATTCCAGAGTCCAGGCTTCCCGTTTCCACACCACTGACTCCCCTACATGGCAAACATCCGAAACATCCGGATCCTGAGCACACGTCTGACAAATCATCACCCATTTCTTTATCACCATTAAAAGCAACAGCAGTTTCTAATGCCCCCACCGATACAACTACTAACGTCAAATCACCTCAACAACCTGCCCATCGACTATCAAAAAGACTTCGGAAATCCCATAACAGGCTCACAGAAGAGCCCAAAAAAACAATTTGCAACTACTTCACAAATAATAAACCAGTGACTGTTCAGGACTCGAGCACAACGCTCACCGTCTCCACCAGTCAGACACAAGCAGCCCAGCCCTCAACATCCCAAAAAGGACTCTCAAAAGCAAAACACTCAATAAAAACAGAACCATCACAAGGCCCAAAGCACTCCCCACACCCAACACCTCAGAATAAAATTGAAGACACTGGAAACAGGCAATTACAAATGAATGAAGAACTAATAACTGTTACCAGGTCAGCCACAACCACGCCCTCCCAAAAGTGTTCACCAATCACCGATCCCTCTTCCTTACCTCAACTGACGACCAACAGTCCAGGCCCACATTGCGCAGCTAACCCTACCAAAGAACTGGACCACCAACTCCCGGCAATTCCACCCAGCCAACTTCCTTTGGCATGTATGCTCAAAACAGTTTTTACCTCAGCATCAACCAACTAAGTCAGTGAGCAAGCCTCCCCCTCGCATAGTACATCAATCTCTCAACGAACACTTGAAGTTAAGCTCAAGCCATCTAAGTTCATACCCGCTGAAATCTACAGCCCAGCCATAGACACCAATGAAACCAAATTAATCTCAACGCCCAAGGCCCGCATGACATACTAAATCACGGGAACAAAATCCGGCTCTTTAAATCGAATCCGGACCTGTGCAAGCTGGAATCAAAAGATATCCTTGCCATCGAATTTAAACCCAGCATTGGCCCCCAAACAGGAGAATCAACTTTAATCACACTAGCATCTAAAGCCACAAGAGAACTAGTTCAATCTAAAGCTGACCAATTTAAAAACTGGGGAATAATCATAGCAACGCCCCGAGTTCCCCGATCCTTTCAATACTTGCACCTAGCCGGGTCCCAGCTTTAAGTACTAGTCACACCCCCTTTTCTATTTTAAAGTCAGCTAGAAGCCATTCTCCAGTCGGCAATGACGAGCACAGTGAAGTCCAGCATACAATCGGAAGTGCAGACTGGTCATGGCTCCCAGTAGCCCTATCCCAAAGCAGGACCAATTGAAATAACCTGGAACACGGACTAACAATCTGCTCCTGGAATATCAATAGTCTTTCATCACATTGCAATCTCCTGACATCCTTGGATTGTTTACAAAATATGACATTATTTTTTTCCAGGAAACCTGGCTATCAATGAGCATCCCAATTGAAGGGTATCCGGAATTCACATCACCATCTACAAGAAAGAGCAAGTTTGGCAGACTTGCGGTGGACTGTTTATCTACGTGGCTACTCGACTGTCAGCACGTATCAAACAGCTAAAATTTGAAGTTGACTGGGTCACAGGTATTGTGTTGGAAAACTTTTCATCAGAGAGCAAGCTACTACTCCTAAGTGTTTACATCTCCCCATGTACCAGTGAGAAAAAATCCATTTGGACTGCCTGATCGAAATTTTATGTAACATCCTAAGCACATATGGCAGTGCACCATGTTTAATCTCTGGAGACTTTAATACCAACCTCTTTCATAATCAGTTTGAAGACCGAGGGAACACTCTTCCAGCGGTCCCCTCTCACCTCGTCACACAAACATTACCGCCAGGACTCAGACCGTCTAAACTGGGAGAATACGCAGTCCTCCAATTTAGCAGAATAGGCTATTTGGTAATAAATTGTCACTCACCTACAGATACCACCCCAGTCTGGACAAGAACTAATGGCCGAACTCATTCATTTTTGGACTTTATATTAGGAACTAGCGAAATGCTCACCTTAATTGAGTGCCATTACATCGCAGCACTGGGGGAAAGTGACCATCGACCTCAAATAATAACATTATCTCTCGACATGCCTCGCCATCGCGCACTTGCTCACGCAACATCATACAGCCACTCGGAGAATCTAAGGCGAATGAAATGGTCCTCCAGCACTGCCCCCACTGCCATGGAGAAATGGTTTCATCTCCTACGTTTACAATGTGCCTATTATCGACGGCTGGGAAGCACTGGTGAACAGTTTATTAAATGAATTTCGATCTAAGTCTTATCCCCGGCAAGATCCACCACAACCTCGCATTTCACCAGCAACAAAAACGTTAAAATCACTAAGAAATGCTGCCCCACGCCGTCCCAGAAAAACTCGGGAAACGTAATTGTATTCAACCACTACAAGCAAGCTCAAAAAGCTTTTAAGACATCCGTGCATAGAGACAAACAATCAGCGTCAGACCAGTTCTGGTCAAAGTTAGTCTACGCCAGCAAAAGGTCCAATGCAAAGTTATTTTGGTCCTTTGTGAACAGTGGCCCATTAGGAGGCAGAGGGCAAAGCAGCACAAACATAAGTGCTGACGACTGGACTGAATTTCTATTTAATCACTTCAGAGAACATATAAGCAGGACAGAGCACCCCAGTCCCCATTCGACTTGAAAACTTTGGCCATTACCCACTGAAGACCACTGCACAGGCGACACCCGGTCCACAACTACAGTTGAAGGCGTCCTGGATTCACCCATAATTGTGAGAAAGGAGCTACGCACCGATTCAACCCCAGAGATCTTGACGACACACAGAGTTTTAATAAACACCATTGCCAGGACAATTAGGAAAGGCAGGTCAGACGGAGCCCCCGGCCCCAATGGTCTACCTCAGGGCCTGTTCAAGTCAGACGAAACGCTGTGGTCAGGTCTCCTTGCACCACTGTTCTTACATTGCAGGCTCAATGACCACATCCCGTTTTCCTGGAAAGGTGTCATCATTCATCCCATCTACAAAAGTGGTAAAAGAGATGATCCAAAAAAATACAGAATGATAGCCCTTCTTGATATCGAATCCAAATACTATGCCAGCATTTTACTAGAAGAACGGTCAACCTGGGCTGAATCAACACAGCATCTTCCCTTCAACCAGACCGGCTTCATAGCTAATTCAGGCACAACCAGCAACCTATTGAGATTAACTGTTTGGATGGAGAAGGCAGACATTTGTCGTATGCAACTATATTGCTGCTTCGTCGACTTCAATCCGGCTTTTGATCGGGTGCCACGCGACCGCCTAAGGCTAAAATTAGACCGCTGGGGTATATCCCCCGCCCTCTTACAAGCCATAATCCAACTCCACACACAGACCTGGATAAGGAAAAAGTTGGTCGATGGGTCCCATGTTTAAAAAAAGATCCAAACAGGAAGCGGTGTCAAACAAGGCTGCGTCTTGGCACCCCTTCTTTTTAACCTGTTGATCTCGGATCTATCTTCCATACTTCACAAGGTTAACTCCCACCCGCCCCAACTGGATGGAACCCGCATCAGAAATCTGTTATACGCCGACGACCTTGTGCTACTGAGCCACACAAAGGTAGGCCTGCAGAGGCTTCTTGATGAACTCCTTCCCTACACACTTGACAATGCTCTTGAATTGAATCTGTCAACAACAAAAATAATTCATTTCAGCAAACAGAAGCAGCGGAAAAGCAGGTGGTTTCTCAACAATAAAAGCATCGATACAGTGCCACACTATAAATATTTGGGAATTTTCCTTGACCCCAGAGGTTCCTTCACCAAACAAAAAGACGCCGTCTAGGCTAAAGCATTGTCGCTTGAGGTTGCGTCGGCAAAACCTTTACTAGGGCCAAGCCTAACTCCTCTGCTCAAGGTGATGAAGGGCAAGATCACCAATTCCTTATACGGACACGAGATGATGATGGGCTCAACAAACACCTTATTAAATAAATCAATCACCAGAATTTTTAAGCGAGCATGGCGCCTGCAGAGGTCTTCTTCTCCGGCACAAGTCAGATTAGAACTCGGCCGGTTAGATCACAACGGCGTCGAGGCCGGTGCTTTTATCAAGCTCTGCAATAGACTGCACAACTTCCGGGATGGCAGCCTTGAGTCCAAACTCTGGAATTAAATATCAACCAGTGCATTTAGCCAAAAATATCGGCAACACTTGGCCCGCTCCCTACAGCTACTCGGAGTCACGGAATATTGGGCAACAAACCCACCACAACAGGCATTGAAGACCGTAATCAAGCGAAGCGTTCGGCTCTGGTCTTTCCACTCCGACAGGGCAAAACTATCCAGAAGAAAACATACCTGGGCCGTTTTCTTCGATTATAAATCAGGGGTTGAGTCATCCTACTTATCAAGCACATACTCCCTCTTTTGGAAGGTTAAGTTCATGACCCTAAGGCTAGGCGTGTGGCCCTTTTTAAAGTATTTGCCACAATGGCGGCGCCTCAGTCTCAACATCGAATGCAGGGAATGCGGCTACCACTCTGAAAGCTTGGAGCACTTAGCCTGCGCATGCCCAGCATTGCTAAATGACAGAAGGACTTTATTGTGAGCGGTGTGGAACAAACTAGGAGCTCGCACATGTCACCAGGCCATAATAGCAGCTATGAACCAAGAAAATACAAAGCTGAACATTCGGTTCACCAAATTTGTCATCAGAGCTGCTAACGTGCTGGGGAAAGAGGACGCAGTAATTCTTCCGCTGGTTGGCCTTGTCATCTCTTTGTAATAAAAACTCTAGCGGCCACTGGCTCCCTCCGCCAGGCCTACACCGACACTGTTTTCAGAATTTTAAAACCAGCTGCCATATTTATTTGTACCTTTTCTAGATTTTCTTAAAATCACTCCGTAACAGTTATGTTATTCAATGAGCCTGAGCCGTGAAAGACAAAGGCACATTCGGACAATTTTTAACTTCAACCCACTTTTATCACAAGATTATTGCACTGTTCCTGCACTAACTAGGGTTCTTTTTGGCTTCCTTTTAAATCTTTGTATATGTATTCATGAGTCACATGGTTTTAATATTTTGTTATGGTTTTTAGTAATCAAACAATAAATTTGAATTTGAATTCATCATGCCTCTTCATCCCAGTATCTCAAAGGGGACTTCTGGTGAGGTTGGATTACAACTCTGGTGTTTGATAGGCAGGTAAGTGTACTTTTTCGTTCTTTCAGCCAGCGAAGGGCAGAAAAAAGAGGGCCCTAAACTGCCCTGGTTCAGTGTGAGCTTTTTATGTTCTTGCTTTGCCAGATGTCAACCCTGACAGGCCCAGACCCACTTAGAACACTGCTGTCAGCCCTTGTGTGATTCAGCAGTTTTTTACTTGACGCAATTTCCATTTGACTTGACATATTGTTTGATGAATTCGGTACTGCAGCTTGCTCACACGTGTCTTTTCAGAGACTAGCTTGATCTTCCTCGGAGGTAGAGCTGTATGCTATCAAGTTATGATTTCAATCAGGCCTTGCTATCTCATCTTCCAATTATTCTGTGTCAAAGTAAAATAAATCATTTTTGCAGAATTGATCACTGCAGGTGACTTTTGCTTTTTGCCTGCTTTATGAGTTGAATCCTGATGTTTTGTTCAATATGGTTATTACCTTGTACCTGAAATCAGTGTTTCTTTTAGCTAGAACAGTGTATCTTCTGTTGTCTGGAAAGCAATCAAGTTATGGTAGATCATAAACTTGCTGGGGAGAGGGAGAAATGATGTGTGGGGGGTTTGGATGTGTGTGTGTTTTCACCGGTAGAGTTTACGGAGCTCAAAATAACTTGAGCCCCTGCCATGCACTGCTTATCACCTCACGTATTACTCATGACATGTTCAATGACTGCATTAAGACACTGCATGGCACCATGTTCAACTCTTGCTTGATTATCTTTTTATCCAGTGCCATTTGCAAATGGGTGTTTTGCGTGTGGTGGATGCATCGTCTGCATTGCATAACTGCTGTAGGGAAATGCCTCTATTTGCATAATGATCCTCAAACATTTGGACAGATGCTGCTGGTTTTTCGACTCTGATTGTGCACTGGGACCAGACAGCCCCAGTGCCAGTGCTCAGCCCCTCACAAGAATATGTTTAATTGGTTTACCCTCAAACTGGCATAAGTTAACTTATTTATAAGTCCCCACTGTAGGGGACCTGGTATACCCTGGGCCTGTAAGTTAGGTTTCCCTCGTGGACTATAACACTGATTGCGCCACCACAGGCATAATATTGCAAAGCATGGCTCTTAGCCTGCCGACTGGTAGAGAGGTTTTTACACTAATAACTCAAGCAGTGCAAGGCAGGGGCGCGAGTTATAGTTATTTTAGGGCACACATTATAATCACATGAGAAAATTATAATCAGTGAATTTCATTTGTTTTGTTAGTTTACAACGTTATTCTTTAACTGACATTTTAACTTAATTATAATGTCCCATTAATATTTTTTTCAGTGAATTTCTACGTTTTTTTTTGTAAAGTAATATATTCTCACAGTTCCAAACTAGAACATCACTTTAACCTTTGGCCTTAACAGTGAATTTCTATTTTTGCTTTTATATAAAGTCATATGTCCATCACTGTAATGGGCATAGGGCTGGGGGCAGGTCCTGGACTATTGCCAGAGCCTGTGCTCCAATCCAAATGCTAGTGTTGGGCACGAAGTCACCCGCCGCATACAGCCTTTGCCCTTGTGTTAGGTTAGGTGTAGGGCCAAGCGTTCTGCCAGGACTTGCATCCAAGTTCAATGACTTTGTCAGTGACATTATTAATGTTTTCAACTTAAAACAAACACAGAAATTCACCAGTTTTAGTTAGCAGAGATAACTATTAACTCACACTCCATCATGCACGGCTTCTGACCTCGCTCATTACATGATCCTTGTTAGGCCCTGGGGACCCTATTCCCCAGGGCCATTCCTTTAAATAAAAGGGAGGGTGTGCTTGTGGTCCCTCCTACCCAGGCCGATTTTGTCGCCGGAGACCTCATTCCCCATGGCCCGGCGTGATTTTGATGGGGCCCCCCTTGGTCCTGGGTACCCCAAACCCCAGGGCCAAGCATCATTTTCCAAACGGAGGAGGCACATGTCCCCCCTCCCCGGGCCAATTTTGGCCCAGTGGATCCCATCCCCTGCGGCCTGGTGTCATTTTTAGAGGTGGCATATGGCCCCCAGGCAAATTTTGGCCCCGGACAACCCATCCTCCAGGGCCCTGCATCATTTTCAAAGGGAGGGGGGCATGCCCCCTCCGCGTGCGATTTCGGCCCGAGGGACTCCATCTCCCGGGACCCTAACCAGTTAAATGTGGGTGCACTGGTGCTCACCTAGGCCACGCACCATACTCCTGTTGGGGGAATCAGTGCAGGCAGGGAAACAGGTCAAAAGTCCGCTCCTAGCGGGCGGGAGCATTTTCAAAGCTCCTGCCCGCTGGGATCGGTGTTTGCTCCCTCTTGGTGGTAGATTAAAAATGCTCCCTCCAAGCGAGAGTTAACACAGGTTGCCTTGCCACATTGGGATCCCTGGGACATAGCTACTGAGCCTGCCCCTTTTCTTAAATTTCGGTCCTGGGTGTGGGCTCTCTGGGGCCATTTGAGGCAAACCTCTCCCCTTATAAAGTATCTACGACCCTGGGGTAGGCTCCCAGGGGGCATTTGCAGGCTCGAGGAGTGGAGGCCATACAGCCCTCTCTCCTTCATGAATACAGCGCTAGGTAAGTCTACTGAGGTATAAAAATAATAAATGCAGCCCGGACGCCATTCTTTTCTTTTTTCAATCTCGTAGCGGCCCGTGGGATCACAGCATTTGTTGCTGTATTTTTTTTCTTTTGTGGCCCTGGTGGGGGTTCCCTGTGAGTCCCCCTCATTGGGCCTAGGGATCAGGTTATCCCTTCCCTGCCCTTTATCCTGTTTTCTTTTTATTTATGTATTTATCATTTTTGGACAGGGACTTATTTCCCAAGTCCTGAAATGGCTGCCAGCAACATTTTTCCGATGTTGCTGTCAGCCAATCAGAGTCTTACTCCCACAGGAGCGAGATAGCCCAAGGGAAATATAGCACCCTGGACCAATCAGAATTTTCCATTTTTAAATTGACGCTCTCGCAAGAGTCTCTCGAGCCTTTGTGGACCCAATCGTCCAGATGTAAAAAAAAAAATTACCTTCAATTTCTCAAAAACGACTTGAAGGATTTACACCAAATCCCAAAAAGCATATTCTGCGCACCAAAATCTAACTTCCTGCCAAAGGTGTAATTCCTTTCAACAGTGTTTGCTGCAGCGTTGTCTAAACAAGTCTATGGAAAATGCATTGGGATTTCGTGGTTTAGGCCCCCCCCCCCTTTTCTTTCTCAGGCCAAGCTTGACAGATCACCCCAAAGATTAACTTTTTTTTAAACAAAACTTTTGTGGAGATTTGTCAGCTGGTGCCAAAGTTATTAGCATATATTATACATATTTAAAATAATGATGGGTTGGAATGGTACCCCAAGCAATTGCCAGTGGATAGACTTATTGCAGTTATCCTCCTATCACCTTTACCAGATCACCTCTTGGTATTACTGCGGCATCTTCAAGTAAATATCAGAGATGTTTGTAATTGTATTGACAAAATGCCTACTACGTTGTAAAAACTGATCTTTTTTCCATTGGACACACTTTCCTTTCCTCCCAGACAGTATTTGGAGGTTATGTTCAGTTACAGCACATACAGAGCCTCTTTAAACACTGGGTGTGACACAGTAAATTTTAAAATGTATTTTCACTGGTCCTCTTAAGAGACTGATTCAGAGACCTAAATAAATGCATACAAATAAAAAGGAATTATTTTGAATTTTAAAATGCGTTTATTGTTAATCATGAGACGATCATCAACGCATTAATGTTCTTTTACTCTTGAACCTCAGAAAACATGAAGACGAGGTCAATGTAAATTGTCTAGTGCTTAATTTGAGCCAATGGTTGCAGGTGGGGCCCCGTGGCACTAATTTTTGTGGACCAACACTTAATGTTCTTCAACAGACCTTAATCCAAAGCAAGTTAGAGAAAAACGCAAAAGGAGGAAAGATGGAGGACGCTAAAGATAGAAAAATAGTGGCAACGAGAACGCAGGGATGAAAGAGAACCTTTAAGTATAAGATAACCTTTAAGTATAAGATAAAGAGGCAGGGATTGCATGCTGGTGGATTAAAGAGACTTGAGGTGGAATTATTACTAGGCAGTGTTGGTGTTCGGCACCCTGACCTTTGATAGCGCCGACTGCTGACTGTTGAGCAAAGCTTAGCACCTGGCAGTTATTCTTTCACAAATTTGGCACTGGTCTTGGTACCCTCTTGTTCCTGGCTGTGTTTATTTCAGAATATATTTATGGTTTAGCATGTGGCCTAAAATGAACCAAGTTGATTTATTACGTTTTTTTTTCCTAATTAGTGTTGTCAACATTTCTCACTAATGTACTTTCACATTTTCCACTACCCCACTTCTCGTGTTTAGCATATTCGCTCATTCAGTAACAGATTTTTAGAAACCACATGTTTTTAATTAGTAAGTGCCACAGGTGACAAGTTTGTGTAGGGAACTGGCAAAGCGATAACGCAGGAGTGGAAGGAACTATGTGCAGCCGAACACAAAAAGTTTTTTTTTTAGTTAAGGGCTGATGAAAGTGGCCGACGAATTTCGAAAAGGGTTACTGTTGTACGTGATGTAACGTACGCTGCGTTGCTACCGTAGTCCTGTTTCTGCTTGCATGCCGCCTGACGTCACCGGCCAATCCGGTGTCGAGGATGGCTGTGACGTCGGGGGGCGGGCAGGCAGGCAGAAGAGCGCGAGGACGCGAGCCGGCGGTTGTTTTCCCCGCTGCTCCTCGTGGGCCGTAATTATGTGCTAAAGTATAATAAAAGAACAAAGCACCTATCCTGTCTGGCCTCCCTCATTTCGGTAACACTACAAATGGCGACGAGGGTTTAACTCGGACATTACGGCCCGCGAGTGAATCCATTGATGCCAGAGGTCCCCATGTGCTGTTCCTCACGCTGGTCTCGCCTCGCTGTTTCCCGTGCGCCAGCTTGAGGCTTCTGCTTTCTGCTGCCTGCCTGTGCCTCCTGCCTCGACGCCCTGCTGGTGTGCTGCTGGGGCTGTCTGCTGACCTGTGGTGCTGTCTCGCCCCGACGACTCCGTGTGCTGCGCTGGTGAGCTGCGGTGGGGAAGTGCTTTCTCTGCTGATATCGGGAGCCTCCATCTCCTGAGGCCGTGTCTTGCTGCAGTGCCTGACGTCTACATCCCTGCGGTCGTGGTGGCCTTCCAAGTTCGGTGGGGAGTGTCCAGGATCTGCGTTGCTGCCCCACGTGTACCTGATCTCCTGCCATGGCGCAACCCATCAACATATGTGTGCCGCCCCTTTTTCTGGACTCGCCTGGTAAGCCATGTATGAAGTGGAAGGGGTGGCTGCGCGCATTTGAGAATTACATCGTCTCCATTGACGGCGAGGGCTATAGCGCTGCACGCAAGAAGTCGCTTCTGTTCGGACTGTTGGGGAAAGCAGGCCAGGAGGTTTTTGACAGTTTGCCCGTTTATACGGATCCTCCGGGGGCCCTTGCCCCTCTAGACGTGTACCAGGAGGCGGTTAAGCGGCTCGAACTGCAATACTCTGAGGAGGGGAATATCATGGTGGGGCGCCACAAATTTGCCTTACGGAAGCAGGAGGAAGGTGAAACTATCGAGGAGTATATTGCCTGTCTACGTGTGTTGGCACAGGACTGTGAATTCGGGGAGATGACTGATACTTACCTCAGGGACCAGGTGGTGTTCTACTGCCATTCCAAAAAGGTGCAGGAGCGGTTGCTTTCTTGCAGGAATCCGTCGCTGAAGGATGTGGTGGCCATTGCGAAGGCCGTTGAACGTTCCATGGTGTCCACGAAAGAACTTGCGAGCACGAACCAGGCTTCTAATGTGTTCTTGGTGCAGGACAAACATAGAGGTGCATCCAGGACCCCAGACAGGGTGGCGAGCGAGAAAGGGGGGGGCAGGAAGCCACTCGCTTGTTTTAGGTGTGGGTCAAGGGATCACCTGGCGGATAGCAGGACATGCCCTGCACTGTCCAAGAGTTGTTCTAAATGCAGGAGAGTGGGCCATTTCGCGGCAGTGTGCAAGGCCAGGAGACCTGGTGGGAGCGTGAAAGTGAGCTCGGTGAGCGACTGCGATGCCGATACTGATGCGGACATTGTATTGTCCATTGATGCTGAGGATGGGAGAGTGAAGGGGCCTATTGGCTCCGTTCTGATTGGTGCAGTTGAGCTGCCATTTACGGCCGATTCTGGTTCCCCCATTACCTTGATTTCTGACACCACGTACGAGTTGAAGTGGCAAGGTGTGAAATTGCATGAGACGGATGTGAACCCGAAGGCTTTTGGGGAGAAAGACATAGAGATGATGGGGTACTTCTGGGACTTCCTCACCTTCAGGGGGCGAACAGTGAGAACGAAGATCTATGTGGCTGAGAAAGGGAGGAGCCTGGTGGGGTGGAAGGATCTGGCCAAGCTGGGGGTGATGCTGGTCCCGGGGGCGGATGATCCCATAGTCCTGAGGGAGGATTGGGTCGGCTACGTGCAGCCGGATGATTTACATGTGGGCTTAGCTGAGGTCATCGGCAGGTTTGACTCTGTGTTCGAAAACAAAGTAGGGTGCGTGAGAGGATTCGTGCACGCCATACGACTGAAAGAGGGTGCCGTGCCGATGAAACACAAGGTCAGGGCTGTTCCTCTCTCTGTCAGGGCGGAGCTAAAGGCTGTCCTGGATAAGTTGAAGTCGGAGGGAGTGATAGAAGAAGCAGGCGCATCAGAGTGGGTGTCCGCAATCGTGGTGTCCAAGAAGAAGAGGACAGGGGACATCCGGCTATGTGTGGACCTGCGATCTTTGAACAGGAACATTCTGGTGAACTGCCACCCCCTACCCAACATCCAAGAGATCCTGTCTTCTACGTCTGGGTCGCGATTTTTCACCTTGATTGATCTGAAGTCCGCATACCACCAGGTGTGCCTCACGGAGGAGTCCAAGGCACTTACCACCTTTGTTACTCCGTTCGGTGCCTACAGGTACGTCCGCCTTCCGTTCGGCCTCGCCTCAGCTTCCGGTGTCTTCCAAAGGTTGATGGATTTGCTCTTCGGCGACATGGAGGGGGTTGAAGCCTTCCAGGACGACATTCTAGTCCACACGGCGAGTGAAGAGGAGCACCTGGAGCTGCTGGGAGAAGTGCTGGGCGTACTACGCGACAAAGGGATGACTGTCTCCAAGGACAAGTGCAAGTTCATGGAGGGCAGGATCGACTACTTGGGGCACGTGCTGACCGCGGAGGGCATTGCGCCAAAAGATGACCTGGTGAGGGCCATACGTGATGCCCCATGCCCCGGAGATAAGGACGCCCTACGATCGTTCCTGGGGCTCAGCGAGTATTACTCCAAATTCATGCAGGGATATGCGACCATCGTGGAGCCCCTAAGGAAGCTGCTGAGGAAGAATGAAAAATTCACGTGGGCGCATGCCCAACAAGCTGCTTTTGATGACGTCAAGCAGGCCATCGTGGCTGCTCCCGTGCTACAGCCATACAACAGGGCATTCCGGAATGTGATTACAGTCGACGCAAGCGCCAAGGGTATCGGTGCGGTGTTTTGCCAGTTCCATGGGAAAACGGAGAACACGGTCGCTTTCATTTCCCGGTCGCTGAGTGACGCGGAGAAGCACTACAGCACCATTGAGAGGGAGACGCTTGCATGCGTATGGGCCGTGGAGAAACTGAGGAACTATTTGTGGGGCATGGAGTTCGAACTGGTCACGGACCACAAGCCTTTAATCTACATGATGGACGGCGAAGGCCGCGGCAACGGGAAGGCCAGCTCGAGGCTTTTGCGGCTAATGTCCAGGCTGCAGGAGTATCATTTCACCATCAGACACATCAAGGGCGGCCTCAACTGCAGAGCGGATTGCTTGTCACGCTTGCCGGTCAGCGGCGAGGGGGACGGATCCATGGATGACACGGAGTGCGTAGTGGCGCTGGTGGATGCCACGGCCATATGCGAAGGATCCGTTTCGGAGGAGGAATGGATGGCGGCCCAAGAGAAAGACACGACTATGCGTAGGGTGATGGATCACATTATGGCTCGCTGGCCCCCGATCCGGAACTTGAACGGTGCGCTCAGAAGTTTCCAGCAGGTTAGCCCCGAACTCTCCATCGAGGGCGGCTTCGTGAAAAGACATGATCTGTTTGTGCCGCCGGAAGGATTGAGAGATAAATTAATCCGGTTAGCTCACAAGGGTCACCCGGGCGCTACCGCCACAAGGACCTTACTCAAGCAATACTATTGGTGGCCAGGGATGTGCGGCGAGGTCAACAGTTTTATCGACCGGTGCGGACCGTGTTTGAGGGCCGACAAGCACTGGAAGACAGCGAGAAGTGCGCTGCAGTTGGTGGACATTCCCGCTGGTCCATGGATCAAAGTCGCTATTGATTTCGCGGGCCCGTTTACCCTGCTGCCCGATGATTGCAGACATCTCATCGTCCTTACGGATTACTTTTCCAAATGGATCCACTACAAGTTCGTCAGGGAGGTTACCACCGAACGTGTGATCAGGGAGCTGAAGAAGGTCTTCGCCAATGAAGGACAGCCGAAGATTTTGATGTCCGACAACGGCACACAGTTGGTCTCCAGGCAGATGAAAGACTTCCTGTCCAGATTGGGGATCAAGCAGGAGAAAACCCCGCTGTACAGCCCAAAGAGCAATGGGCAGGTCGAGCGCATGAATAGGTTCTTGAAGGAGGGTGTGCAGCAGGCAATTGCCTCCAAGTTGGATGTCAAGGCATTTCTGGCGGACAAGGTACACACATTTCACAACACGCCCAATGCAGTCACGGGGCACACTCCGTTCTACCTGATGAGAGGGAGGAGGTGTATGAGCGAGCTTACTCCCAAACTTGATAGGTGGTATGACATGAGGGAGGTGCCTGAAGATGTATCCGATGAGAGGCTGAGAGTTAAGGAACGGATTGTGGCCAAACAGGAAAGCAACAAGCGGTACGCTGATGAGGTGAATAGAGCCAAGGTCAAAGAGGTAGCGCAGGGGGATTGGGTGTTGGTGAAGAAACCAACCAAAGTGTTGAAGGGAGAGTCTGTTTTCCAGACCCCTGCACGAGTTCAGGGAGTGACTAAGGGAGCTGTCTGTTTGGAAGGTGGGGGATGGCGGAGCAAGGACGACATTGTCAGGCTCAAGGCAGGTCAAGAAGAGATCATCATGAGAGGCAGCCAGGTGCATGAGAATGAGGTCGATGATGGTATGTACGAATGGCAGGTGCAAGCGGACATTGATGGGACCACTGAGGATGGTACGAGTCCGTGCCACGGCCTAGCGGGCGTGGATAGCCAGGGCGACAGCAGTCCCGTGTCAGTGAGGGATGACAGTCGCAATGTGATGAGTGCGAGCCAAGGTGGTACGGGCAACCGCAGCGCGGGGGCCAACATGCAAATCACTCCCCGCAGACCTGCAAGGCATATCAGGGCACCTAAAAGGTTCGAAGATTTTGTTATGAGATGATTGTATGTTTAGTTCTCTATTTTGTTTAGAAAGGGAGATGTTGTACGTGATGTAACGTACGCTGCGTTGCTACCGTAGTCCTGTTTCTGCTTGCATGCCGCCTGACGTCACCGGCCAATCCGGTGTCGAGGATGGCTGTGACGTCGGGGGGCGGGCAGGCAGGCAGAAGAGCGCGAGGACGCGAGCCGGCGGTTGTTTTCCCCGCTGCTCCTCGTGGGCCGTAATTATGTGCTAAAGTATAATAAAAGAACAAAGCACCTATCCTGTCTGGCCTCCCTCATTTCGGTAACACTACAGTTACAAACCACCTAAATCACATAAGAAGTCTGGAAATGTAGGGTTCAGATAAAGAAGTTCCACAGGCTTATCCAACCCCTAAAACGATAACAGGTTTCTGGCAAAACGTGCATTTCTTTCCATTCCCGGTACAATAGAAACTTCCTCTCCTTTTTCTAGTCTCTGTTTTTCCTAATCCTTAATCAAGATGTATTCGATAATTGGTCTCGCTGCTCTTTTGTCCATTTCCTGGCTTGCTCGTCAGTTGTCTTGTTATGCCAACTGGTGTTCAGCTGAGATGAGCTGTACGAATACGCATTTATCCGAGTAGAGCAGGTGGCCAGGAATTTCTTTTCACTTGAAATGCCTGTTTTTCTGTTGCGGTTGGCGTGTTTTTTTGTTCTGGCTTCAAGTGGTGGCATGTGTGTAGTCTGGGAATCTGACATCTAGTGACAGGTTTACCGGAGCATGACAAATGGGCTTTGAAGATTGAATCTTACTAGATGACCAGGATGGTGATAACAAGTAAACAAATGGAGAAAAAACACTGCAAAGCCATCCATTCACCAATGCTTACTAAGCTTCACAACCTAAGAAAGTAAATAAGCCTGTCCATTTTGTCCATTCATGATTTTTTTTCAGTAGCACTACTCACAAAGGTACAAAGTTTGGGCTTTCCTTACGAAAATGTATTTTTGCATGCAAGGTTTGCCGCAGAAATAATTGTCCAGCACATAGTTCCATTCAAAAAATCTTTACTGTTTATAAAATTCTAGTAAGTTAATTTAAGTTTCCCTACAGCATTGCCAACATTTACAGAAGTCAGTTAAGATGAACTATTTTACCATGCTGTTGTGACATTTATTTTGTTTGATGTTTTCGATTAATAGAAATTTACAAAACTGACTTTTAGTAATATCGTGATTGGTTAAGAAAGGTTAAAAGATTAATCTACTTTGCAGCATAACATAGAATAAGATTCAGCCCTTGTAACTTTTAACCCTGGAAATGAAAGTGCAGTGTATGCAAAGGTTCAGAAGCCTGCATTCTTGTTTCAGGGACATCATTCTCCAAGGTGCAGTAAATGCACAAAAATGACAACAGCTTCACCAAGTTTATTTTTTTAATGTTTTTTCTTCTTTGGACCCACAGTTTGCTTCATTCGCAGAATCTAATGCCTGTTTAAAAAATGCATTAAACCAAAAAGTTGTACCACGTATACCCGAGCCCTCCAAGCCCATATGTCCAAACACGCTATCACTACACCTTATTTTCTTTCTCTGCCAGAAAATGTGAGCATTCAGTACTACCTACTCCTTTGTGCCCTCTTGTTGTGAGTGGTGAGCGCATTAATCATTTACGTCGTTTTTGGTGTCTAGAAGAAGAGGTGAGTGTTTGTGTCTTGACAAGAAGTACGCTATTACTGTCTGTCTCAGAGCAGTGCTGTTGTACCAAACACTTCTGTTTATTTGATCCATAGTTAAGACATTCTCCAAGTCATGGGGTTGAGAAGGAAGGCATCTTGCAAGCATGGGAAGGCTTCTGATCTGGTTGGCCTGTGTCAAACACTTTAATTTGGTCTGGCATATCCTGCATTTCTCTGGTGGGTTTCCAATTTCCCACTCATGTTGCAGGGCCTTAAGTGCTTTTGGACTGTAATTGGATAATAAAGTTACTCATTTTCTTCACTTAAGGCTAGAAAGGTAGAGGGGATAATGCATGAGAGGCACAGAAAAAAATCCTATGTACTTTGTCGGACAGATTTTTTCGGGGCGGGCACAGATTGTTTCTCAAATCTTAGTGTGAGGATCTAAGAGCTAGCAGATATGCTTCGAGGATGTTTGACAGTCAGAAGAGATGGTTTGAGGACAAGCTGATATTCCCTTCGTTGATAGGTGATTAATTGTAAGGTGCTTTGCTGTATAGCAGGATGGGGCTTAGGGCGTGTGATCACATATGAGGCTATGTGAGCATCAGCTAAATGTCTGACTGATGTATCTCTGACTCTGGCCAGATGTAGGTCTCTTAGTCCTCTGGACTCTGGAGACTAGAGGGTGATTAATAGTTGCTCATGGGATTTATGGTGGTTCATGGTCTTCATGGGCGGGAAAATGTTCTAAGAGTGCTGTGAAATTTATGGGATATATTGTGAGTTCCAGCTAAAAATCCCTGTGAGTCAGAAAATCTTTTTTGGCAAGCTTGCGGTGACTGAGTGAAGACTGAGGAGCTTCTAGTGTACAGTATAATAAAATGTAAAGGACTTTGTTAACCTTCAGAAAGGCCCTGAAGGATGACACATGACTTCTGGGAGAGGACATAGTCTCCTGCATAGAATTTCGTGTCTCTCTAAGCAGGTCTCTACCCACACTGTGTACAGCAAACACTCCTGGTACAGTTAGAATTAACACTAGACCCATACCTCTGGCTTGCATTGTTGCAGGCCACGTCCTACCTATTCTTTGTGAAGTTGGAAGCTTGCACTGCTCCTTCCTGTGGTGTGTCTGCTCAGTCTATATAAGGGAACCTTGCAGTGCTCTTCCTGCTTTTGCTGTAAAAAATAAGATCTGAAAGGCCGAGGTGGGAGCACAAACCATTGACCATACCTTTGATTTCAGTAAAAAAAAGTGGGAGATGATGCTAGGCATAACAATTTTTAAGGCCGCTCTCTTCCATCAACCTCTGGGGATGAGATACAACTCAAAACACTTCTATTAGGTCAAAATAGCAGTTCAAGAAACAGTCCTGTCTGCACACCTGTTTATGGGCATTTAGGCAGATTGCAAGTTTTCTCAAGACAGCCAAAAACTCACAATCTAAATTCTCTTACTGTGGCTTGTTTGCAGCCCCTAACTACTTGGACAGAGATTCCAGGCATTATAGTGTATGCTGTGATACATCTATCAATTGCCTTAGATTTTCAATAGGGAGAAATAGGTTGTGAGGGGGGTTTTTCTTGATGTAGGTCCCATTACATAACACACCTCAGTTAGTTGGATACCGGGGGCGGTATTCTAGATCGTGGAAATCATGTGTATTTGCCTAAAATAGACAAGTGAGCCTAATTATGGCAGAAAATACACTTCCCTCTGCACAGTCATAAACTATAACATTTTGCGCATGGGCCAAATAGATTTCATTGTCTTTCACTTAAAACAGACCTAGACTTTAATTTTTTATAATTGAAGGTCCTGGTTCACTGGCAGTTGGATGCGTTGTCAGAGTTGATTTGGAGGGGTGGGGGGCTGGCTGGCTGCCTACTGCCTGTACATCACCTCAGATGTAGTCCACAAACAGCATGACTCCCAACAACTTATTTGCCCCTGACTCTACACTGTAATGCCATGTACACAGCTGCAAACACTTTCCCTCATTTATATGGGGCTGTGCTTACAGGCAAATGAGGGAATTTCCCCATTGGGATTGCGCTCATGCACATTTTGTGGGAGAAAACTTTTGCCAGCTCAATCCATATTACAGAGGCATTTGTGACCCTTTCAGTGGTACCAAAGTGTCTTGAGACACAAAAAAGTAGCTACAAGTGTCAGTGGACATATGTAATGTGAGCCAAATTGCTGGTAATCTGAAAACAATGGCACAAAGCATTTTGAGTCTCAATTTAGCTTTTCTACAAAATGTCTATTTTTTGGGATTATTTTGATACATACCCTTTTGAATTGTGGTTATAGTAATTGATTCCTTAGGCAGAAATGTTGTGTTTGTTGGTGACCACATCAGGCACAGCGCTGATTCTGACAAATCGATGGGAATTGTAATAATATTGTGGACATCCTTGGCAAGATGCTACTTGCCCCAAGCATAATGCTGATGCTGGCATCATGGTGGTAATTCCTAGTACATTGTGAGGATTCTTGGGATTATGAAGGTATATATTGACCGAATCCTGGCCACAGCATAATGGGAATAATTATTTGCATATTCTGGGTATTTTTGGAAATAAGAAGGCCATCACTGGTATAATTCAGGTGGTAGCATATAGGCATTATTTCTTCAAATAGTTGGGGCACCTTAGAATGGCAGTGCCCACCCCATCAGCAAAGCTCTGCACATCCTTTGCATATTTTGAGTTATCATGGCATTATGGAGCCTATCCCTAGCATATTGCAGACAGAGTCATGTTGGGCCATCTTTGGCATGATGATGTCCACCACTGGCATAATACTGGTCCTCTTTGACATTTTATGAGCATCTTTAGTATAATTTGGCCCATTCCTACCTTGATTATTAACCTGGCCACATTCATATTGTAGGCTTTCTTGTCATAATTGTGGCACTATCTTGATAATGTTGCCATTCCTGATGAAAGAGTATCATACCTAGCATGTAATGGTGATACACCAGCATCCATGCAGAATTGTTATGTGTGGTAGTTCTACACGTTATCATTAAAGAGAAATGATCTGATGGGGATTGTGATGTTGTGGGCACCTCTTGAGGTTTGAAGACCATCATAGGTTCCATCTATGCCATAAATGTAGCTGTGGAATTATGTTAATCCTCATTGACATTGAGAGGATCCTTGGAATGTTGATACCAACACCAGGCATTAACCTGGTCATCCTTTGCAAATGTGGTGCAGCCTTGGTAAGATGGAGTCCCTGCCATGCATAGAGGTGGCTTCGAAATAAAGCTCATCACACACAAATTGGGCATTTTCGAAATATATATGATCCTTTTTAGTATAATAATGGAATTCCTTGTATATGAATGGCACTCCTGGTGTGTAATCTAGATATGTTGGTGTGTATTCCATAATCAAATCTGTTTGACATACTGTATGCATGTATTTGAGGAAAAAGATAAGCTGATGTTTGGGGACAAAACATTCATTTACCATGAATATTGGTATTTCCAGTTACAAATGGTATTTATTCTTTGACTGGTCTATGCAGGGAACTAAGTATATATTTTCAAAACAAAACACTTATATTTGCCATTACAACATTTGAATGTTGGGCGCTCCTTTGACGACAATAGAGTCAGAGTGCCAACATGGTTGGTATAGACTTTCTGCTACAAAAATACAATGATTGTCCTCCTGTTGGTCCCTGTTTAATGTAACACCTCCGGAGGATTATGGACACCGATCAGAGTGCTGCGCTGATATTGCTCGATCTCAGCGCAGCCTTTGACACGGTCTCCCATAATATCCTACTGAGCCGCCTGGAAAGCATTGGGATCAGTGATCTGGCACTTGAATGGTTCCGATCGTTCCTCACGAGCAGATCCTTTCGCGTGTCAGCCCCCCCATTTATCTCCCAATCACATGCTATCGGCCAAGGAGTCCCGCAGGGCTCTGCCCTCAGTCCATCCCTTTTTAATTTGTATATGCAGCCTCTTGCGGCAGTGGCCAAAGAATGGGATCTCACGCTGGTGTCGTACGCCGACGACACACAGCTGGTAATCACCCTCACTGAGGTGCCCTCTACCTCTGCCACAAGATTTAGGGATGGGTTGGCCGCAGTCGCCAACTGGATGACTGCAAACTGCCTACAACTGAATGCAGGGAAAACCGAGGTGCTACTTCTGGGCAAGAACACCAGTTGCTGTAATGATCACTGGTGGCCCCCCTTGCTGGGCCCCATCCCCCCTCCCAAATCTCTGGTTAAAAACCTAGGAGTATGGCTGGATTCCGCGCTGAACTACCAAACTCACACCAAAAAAGTAGCAGCTACATGCATTGGGCTGCTGAGAAGCCTCAACCCCATTCTAGGCTTCTTTGACCCCAAAACACGGCAGCTCATTGTCCAATCCACCATCCTTGCCCGGTTGGATTATGCGAGCGTCCTATTATTAGGCGCTAACAAAGCCGAGACAACCAGGTTTCAGCGAATTCAGAACTCAGCGGCCAGGGCAATTGTAGGCCTTCCCAGAAGGTGCTCTGTTAGAGCCACCATACAGAGAGTCCACTGGCTTCCTGCGGAAGCCCGCATTAAATTTAAGACCCTTACCATTGCTTTCAAAATCCTTAAAACTGATGGCCCCGAACTCCTCCGATCACTGCTAACACCTTACACCCCCCAACGCAATCTTCGTTCCATGGGTCAACACTTAGTAGTGGTCCCCCGCACGAAGCTCTGCCGTATCGGGGGTCGCTCCTTCAGACTATTGGGAGCAAAACTATGGAACTCCCTGCCCCTCCACATCCGCCGCCTCGACAATCTGTTCGCTTTTCGCAAAGCAATAAAAACTCACCTCTTCCCACTTTTGTAGCCTCTTTTCCCCCATCCCCCCCCCCCCCCCCCCCCCCAGTAGGTTGTGCTATGGTTCTTAGCGCCGGGACGCCCCGTTGCTGGGGCAGCTGTCGCGCTCAACAAACCTATAACATACCATAACATAACATCAGTCTTTGGAATGTTCTAATAGCATTATAGCCTGCTGCCTGGGGCTGTATCGTTATTAAATGCCCTCTGTCTTGTCAATGGTCATCACCAGCCGCTCTGGCAATAGCCCAGTTAATTAAACACTTATATTCTTTAGCAGCAGCCGTAAAGCAACACTGTTGTTTATACTCCATGGTGAACTAGAGTGGAATTGTTGATGGCACATCATGAGGAGGTATATTTTAATTATGTTTTAAGAAGCTTTATCAGTGCAGAAGATGACAGTATAAAGCATGATCCTGTAAGACATGTGTAACCTGTATGCTGCCTGAGCCTGTAGGGTCTCTGAATTCCAGAACTGCTGTGTGAACACGAAATATTTAGCTCAGATTTCTAAGGCCTGCCATTGCGAAAAATGTGTAACATTTTTTTTCCTCCTTGCCCTTTTCAAATCTAATCTGAGTCATATGGTGTGACAGAGAATCCACCTAGAAGGGCCAGGGTGGAAAAAACGAAAGGAAATAAAATGTAGCAATGACAAAAGATATTATATACATTCTGAAGATATTAGGGCATGTAAAATGGCGTAGCAAGTTTCTTGAAACTATATTAATAGCCATGGCATCTTAGTCACTGTTTATTGAAATTGCAGTGATCCCAGCGCCCCTTGAAGGTCAGACTTGGTGGCACATCATGGAAGTATTAAAATGTAGGACAAATACTAAATTTACAAATTGTGTGTACAAGGCTAAGTACCAGTGTTATTATTTGTTGAAAAAATTATCTACATGCTTTATGAATTTAAGGCGCTTGAGGGAAGCAGCATTCTCCCTCTCGTTTGCCCCCTTGCGATTTTAATTTCTTCTCATACGGATACTAGGGGCAGATGTTTTTTGTTGCATTATTTGTCAATTTTGGTTAACGTTGGGTTCAGTGATGTATGGGAGATTCGGGGTATTTGTGCGTTTCAAAGGGATAATTGCTTTGTAGTTTTGAATGACTGTTGTGAATAAAATAACTAGAAAGCTGCTCACTGGAGCAGTGTGTACCTCCGCATATATGTAGCTGGTGGTTAGAAGTGCAGAGATCTCTCGCTTTAAAATTATAGTTAGGATTTTATATTTCTGCAAGAATAAAGGTATGGTAAAGACATTTCTCATATTTTTCAATATATATATATATTTCTTTTAATTTGCCAACTTCTTTTTATATAACAATTGAATTTTAGATTGTATTGTTAAAACTTTTTTCCTTGAACATCGTTGCTTCGTTTATTTTTTACTATTACTTTTCAAATTTTTCACCTGGGACTACTCCTTCCACCACCGTCCCAATAAAAATGCTGACTGCTCTGCTACATTATTTAAGCATTTTTTCGTTAGAAATTATGCTGCAGCATAGAAAAGAAAATTCTGCTTACTCAAAGCACCTTTTTCCTAGCATACATGCAATTCATCTCAGTGGCAGATTTTGGGAAGCCAGTCAAATCTGTGTTTGTTCGCTTTCATTGCCGCACCGTTTTAGCTTTCAGATCCTCCCAACCCTCCAGGGAAGGCTTTCGTATGTTTATACTTAAAATGTTAATTGTTCTGGGAATAAAATGTCTGAGGTTTTCAGAGCTCCCGGACAGAACGCTGCTCTTCCGAAATGTAAACCTGCGCACATTTCAACTTTAGCCTTTTGTCGCTGTGTTTATGGGAGGGCTTGGGGGAAACCTTTCAAGTTCTGACATTGTCCATTATTCGTAAGAGGTTTCAGGCTCCAGTTCTGAACTGTGCTTGTTTCACTAGTGAGGTGTGTGCAGACAAAATTAAATATTTAGTGCTTCCCTACATTATTATGTGCTGCTAGCAGGATGGCTCTTTGTCTGAGGGATGGTGGTTCTAGTTGTGTTCGGGCGAGCATGGTTCACAGACCATACAATTATGGAGGACTACACGGAGCCCTTATCACCTCACAAGGAATGCTGGCTCCTGGCCAGTGAGGATAAAAATAGAAAATCCCCCGTGTGGAAAAAAAACAAGGGGGTGAAACATAAGCAGCTTTGACCTCTGAGGCCAAAGAACTCCCTCAAGAGTAAACACATCTGCCAGCCTTTGACCTCTTGCGAACACAAGGCAGTGTAGCTTCCAACCTAAATTAGACATATTTCAAGGAGACCTACGGATAGCCCACTGACATGTGTGGAAGGGGGTGGACGCTTCCCACCTGGAGCACACGCTATCCAGTTCTGGTGCTAGTCCAAATGAATGTAGTATATTCCCACAGAGCGGCACAACAAACATACTCAAGCACATATCCATCCTGGGTGACTTCATTTAGTATGTTTTCTGGATGCTTACCATTGCCCCTAGTGGTTGGGGCTATGACTGTCCTGGTGGTTCTGTATAGTACAGTTGCTCATTTAATACTACTTCAAGTGGTTTGACTTCTGGGTAAACTCAATGTAACCTGGTATTTGTATAGCGCAAACTAATCACCCTAAGGCTCTCAAGGCGCTGGGGCCCGTCGTGGAGATTAAGCGAGCTATTGCCCAGAGTCACATGGTGCTGGACTGAGCTGCCGCCAGCGCCGGCGATCGAACTGTGAGCCCCGTGATCCAGAGTCAGTAACCCTGGCTTCTGCACCACACCTCTCCCTAGCGTTTCACCTTTAGATCCCTGTGATCCAGGCCACTGATGGCTTCTACTGTGTGATACAGAATGCAACTGAAAGATGTTAAGTGTCTGCATGCGCGACTGCATCTATTCTCATGCTTATTGCACCATATATAGAGCTTGTCTTCAAATCAAACGCACCTCACCCAACATATATCACTTACGCCAAACTACAAACAACACCCCTTTTCTATCACACACTGTGAAAGGGTGCCCAGCATTCCAATGCAAACGGGAGCACTTTGCAAGTTTGTCAGTAGGAAGCATAATGCAAAATATAGGCTACTCTACAGACACAGCAACACGTCTACAAGCATCTGTGCAGACACAGTGCAGCCGTCGCCAAACCTTGTGAGATAAACATAAAAGGGCCTTCACAAGCACTGCTGAGAGAGGAGCGTCGTCTCCGTCCACTTATTGGTTACTTGGGTATGGCATTTGATGAAGTAAAAGTTGAGATGCCAGCATTACATTTTTATTTTTTACGTTTCACTTGCATAGGTTTCCTCAGATTGTGTGTGCTTTATTGTGGATGTGCAAGTTGGTGAATGCAAGAACGAGGCAGGTGGGGATGAATGGGTCCATGAATGCAAGGAGGAGTGCCAGTGTGCGTGTATGGTGACTTATTGAGTGCCAGGACTCACCAGTGACTGAAGAGGCCCTTACTGCTATAAGCCAGACCTATTGGTTTTGCCAATGCTTATTCATTCAATTAACTCTGACTAGGACCTACAGGATTTCCCCTTCAAAGAGATCCTTTGTTGACTGTAAACCAGTCTGCAGCACATTATAGTGTTTGTGAACACACACTGAATACGCAATATGGAACAAAATGCCTGACCCAGACCTTGGAAGCATAAACATAACAACATGTACGCCTGGTTCTAAGTGTATCTCCAAATAGTGTCCTGTTGCTGTTCGGTAATGTGTACGTAGAAGTTTCCAAGGAAAATAAAATAAAAGGAAAAGAAAAGCTTTAAGAACAAGAACCCTCACTCACCCGAAGGTGACATGCTTCATCATAGGGTACCAAAATGAACATTTTCTCTGCCAAGAGGTTTGACTCTACAGTGGTACATTTTGAGACTGCAGGGGCTTGAATTGAGATGATGTATAACCTTGCAAACAGTGCGGAATGTGCCATTGTAGTGCATTCTCAAGCAAACTTTCAGGGAAGACCATTAGGAGTTAAAAATAAATGTACAGTGCTTTTCTTTTGTACCAAAGAACGTGATTAGTTGAAAAAGCCATAAATCTGCGCCCGCAGTTTTACTCCCTGGCATATGAGCAGATTCATACGTTTTCAGAATTGTCAAAGCTTTTCCAGTTCAACCAACTAAACTTGTGGCAGTTGCAGCCTTATTCGTGTAATCCAGGAACATTTTTGAGAATTTTTTCTCAAGAAAAAAATATATACGCATATATTGTTGCATGAGACAACAACAAAATAAGTCCTCAAGCACTTGCTAACCCTTTTCCCGTTTAATCTCCCCTCTAGGAATTATTTATAGGAAGTATTTTCTGCTGTGGAGAGCCCTTTGTCATACACCCTAACTATTTTCTAGAAAGGTATTTACTCATGCTCTTGTCAGGAGAAAATCTTCAGCTCTTTCCTGGGCAAGCAAGACTCGGAGAAAAGCTCGAGAATGTTCTCAAGTAGCTGCATTTGTGTGTCCACTTCCCTGCCAAAGGAGGATATATACTCACCCGGAGGCCTCGTGTCTCTGAGTCCTCGTATAAGAATGAAAATTAATGTTGTGGTCATTCTTTACATGTAAAATAACGTATATATGTTAAACTTACAAGTGCAAATAGCTTTGTCAGTTGGCCCAAAGAATTTACAGCAGTGCTTTGCCCCATTTCTGATGATAGGGACTTTTTAAAACATCACATAACCACCACATGATAAAATTCCATGTGCTAATTGTGCAGTTGCACAGCCAGATACACCATGCATGAGACCTTCTTGCAACAAAGCTTCCAATTCTGTATTGCAGAACCAACTTTATACTTCTAGAGCCTTAAAGATGTTTGTTTATGGATTAGGCGAAAGTGCCACTAAACCTAAACCTAATAATGTAGTTCCTAGACGTTTTTTTGAAGCTGTTGTTTTTTTTTTTTTTGATGAGCTGTCACTTACCAGTTTCGCCTGCCTGTGACACTGGATTATGTTGTTGGGACAGTATTTGTGGGTATCTGGTTTGCTACTGCCGGCACACTGAAGTCGGAGAATGTCAAGTGCTTGGAAGATAGACGGGTGGTGCACTTCTCAGGGTAGGGGGTATTGATACAAGGTTATACTGCTATAGGTCAAGTAAGTAAAGAAGCAATATTTGAATGTTCATCCGCGTAGGGTTAGATAGTTTATTTTTCGAACCAATTTACAAGGTGTAGATTTGTCTTTGTGGTTCCACAGTTTATTGATTTACTGGTTTCCACATCACAAACACTGTTTAACAGATGGATTACAGGAGCTAATTCACATTGACATTGAAAAGGTATAGTGTTTATAGGGACGTGGTGCAAAGGTGAACCATTGAGAGACAACTGAGGGCAGAGAAGATCTATAGAATTGCATCTGTGGACTACTGCACTTGTTTAATGTGAGACTAAGTACATAAGTCATTTTTACATAGTGGTTGTACTTGTGCCGATGAAACAAATTAGACGTCACTGTGATTTTTAGTTGATGGATTTTCTACAATTGTTAATATAACCTTGATACTATACTGTGCAAAAGCAAGGCAAACTGATGAGACAGAACTGTTACATTGGTTATTAGTAGAAAACCTTCATTTTGATACAAGCTTGATACACTACATATGGTTGTGAGACTACAAATTATTTGGGATTCTACAACACCAACTTTGTTTCCACACCCACTTTCGGCAAATCTGTAGCAAAAGATCTTGTTTTAAAGATGGATTTCTAGAACTTATTTCAAGCGGGGAAGGACACACTCTGCAAACGTCCACTAGTATAAATGATCTCAGAAAAAGTTGTCATTAGGAAAAGAACTCTTGAACTAAAGCTGAAGGCTTGAGGGCCACTTTGATGACCATATTTCGTTCACCAATGGGACAGTCTCCAACTTGATGGTGTTGACGATACTTTATATATTTTAGATGGTTGTGTAGCCCCCTTGTTTGGGGATGGGTTACAGCAAAAAAGATATGCGTCAATTGATATTACTTCAATGCTTGCAAATTACTACGTCTCAATTTCAAGCTTATGAAGCTTTACTTAACAATAAATGTAAACATTCAAAATTTCCCAATAAAAAATTTGAAAATGAGAATAGATACTGAAGGAATGGGTCTTGACAAGAAATATTATCAAGGAAAAAAGCAGGACAGTGAAGAGTGAAAAAAGGGGTGTAGGAATTCGCCCTTAAAAATAGAACAAAAAAATTGAACCAGTAATAGCAACAAACATGGAGATGTGGTAACTAAAAATTGAAAATGAAGATACATAAGCGGTTTGAATGTCAAGTATGACAGGAAGAAGTAAAACAAGCATTGTGAAGTCAGTTGGTCTCGCCATTAGGACCTATTTACTTTGCCCACATCTTTTGGTGCTGCAGTTTAGCATTCGCAAGATGATGTTGTACATGCCCAAAAGAAAATAAGTGCAATGTCATGGCCGCGAAGGCTGTATCATTTTGTAGGTCCGCGCATGCATGACAATGAGTGTACATGAATGTGTCATTGTGCATTTGTGCACAATATGATGCAGGCGCCATTTGTTTTAACTTAATAATCTGGTAGGGATTTGTAATTAAAAAATTAAACAGAAGAAGCATGAATGTGTGGTTTTTTTTCAAAGATGGAGGGAGCAGCAGTAATTTGTTGCTTGGTTCTCCAAACAAAATTAAACAATTAAGGGCCAGATGTACGAAATTCAGTTTTTGCATTTCTTAAATAGTGAATCCTAAGAAATCGCTATTTAGGAAAGCCAAAATGGAATGTACAAAATAGGGACTTCCTAATAGCGATTCCTACTGTGTAGGAATCGCTATTAGTAAATCGCTATTATGGAAATGCTAAACCGTTCGTTGCTATGGGCCTCATAGATATGAATGGTTTTGCATTCCCAAATTTGCGATTTACTAATAGAAAATTGCATATTTAGAAATGCAAAACCGAGGGTGCCTCTAGGCCAAAGGCCCCCCTTGATGCACCCCAAAAATAAATGGTGCACATGTGAAGCGCGCAAATGCCTTAGGGGCACGTTTGCGCTTTATGGCACTTTAAAAAAAGCATTTTGGGGTGCTTTTTTCTAATTGCACATGGTTACCATCAACTTGGAGCCAATGGTAATTGGATTTCCTAAATGCTCATTTCGCATTTAGGAAATGCTTTCTTTGTAAACGTGCTTAGAAAATCACAAATAGGTAATCCCTTTTTTACGATTTCCTATTTAGGGAATCGCAAAATGCTATTTCTACTTGGGTCAAATCGCATTTTGCGATTTACTGTCTACCTTTGTATATATAGAAAGGCAATTTAGCATTTCTTCATGGACCGAAATTTCAATACGGTCCATTAACAGATGCTAAATCCTTTCGTACATTTGGCCCTAAAAAACGTAAAAGAAAAAGACAACGGGATGGGTGTGGTAGGTGAAAGAGGAGCAAATGGGGAAAAGCAGTGGGAAGTGGGCAGGGGAAGGGGAAACTCAGCACAGGAGGGATTGTAAGATGGGGGCTTGAAGATGCACACAAGTAAGAAGGCAACCTGGGGCATAGTGGAGGGTCGAGATTGGCAAATTGGAGAAGCACAAGAAAAAGAGAGCTGCAACAAAAGCAAGACCACAATATCAGGTGGCTATTTGGTGGGGGCAGAAGCATACAAGGGAGAGAACTCGAAAACCCAAGCTCTCTTATTAAGTGTTTAAGCAAAAAGTAGTTTCTAAAAAGTGAGTAGTGGAATGATGCAAGTCAGCCAGGCCAAAGAATAGTAAATAGGCTGAGGTGCAGGAGTGGGACAAACACAAGTTGAAACAAGATGAGGATGGGGAGAGGATGTGGCCTTATGGCTAGAGGGGTTGACCTCGAAGCTGGGCAACCCAGTGAGTCTCGGCAACGACGCTCAACATCCTGAGATTCTGGACAAATCACTTAATCTCCTTGTGCCTACAAAAATGAATGTGTCCTTCTGTAACAAAAAAATGGTGCTTATGTAAAGGGCTCTGATACCTGATATCTTCGGGTCGAGTTTTCGCAATATAAAGCTCTAAAAAATAAATAAATAAAAAGATGGACAAGGAAGGCCATCGAATAAGACTCAAGTTAATAAGGGACAATAATGTCAACAAAAGGTGAGCAGTAGCCTGGCTGCAAGCCCAATGTAAGTTCCTGGTAAGCTCACAATAGGACTTATATGGTTGCACTGTCAGATATGCGAGACCTAAAAATGAGAAGCAAAATAATTGAGAAGTAAAAGATTTGAAGTACTGAGGTACATTTCTTAACACTGCCAAAGTAAACAGCAAAGCGGTTTCATATATCATTACAGTCTCCGCATACAGTACAGCGCCAGAAGCTCTTTATAGGCAAACCTTGCATCTTTTGTTGTTGTTCTTCTTGGAACAGGAAGTGTAAATTGATCTAGTTTTTGTCTTGATCACAACAGCTGCTGGAACCCTTAGAAGGGATTTTGATTCATCGGGGATCCATCTCTGTGAGGACAACTAGTGACCTAATTGAAACATGTTTCCCCAGTTCTCCTGTTGCACATGCTGAACATGTTTAACGATGCTGCCAAAGCAAGCACATGGTTTGAAACCTTAGCCTTGCTTGGAGGTAGTTGCGGGATGTTGCTGACACAGGCATTTTGTTCCAGTAGAACTGTACAAGTTAGCACAATCTCCATTTTCTCTGCGGTTTGCAGTTCAGGTGCAGAACAGCTGCTCCTTGATCTTCTCAACCAACCTTGAAAAGATCCAGCAAGTGTCCTTACCAAGTGCATTGTTGCCTTTGTTTTAGAAATTACTGCTCGTAAAGCTTAGCACCTTTTGTTGGGAATTTGGAAGTGCAATAAAGCAAACATGCTCTATATAAAAATAACGCTGTGTTTATATTTGGAGCTTTTACTACTGGTTTGAAGCTTTCTTATATACTATCACCCTAACTCAAGGTTGCTCCTCTTTAATTTCAAAAGGACAAAAGGCAGGCTTAATCCACAGGGATATATATATCTGAAAATGTAGGTCGAAGTCAGATTTCTGGAGCATGTGCGTAACCCATTTCTATTTTAAAAGCGTAAATATAATTTAAATTACTTTGGCAATAATATCAGTTTGGTTAAGTTCTATTTGCTGGTAATTCACTGGAATGCCGTGAGCATCAGGTAGCTTAAAGTCCAATGCATGTCACTTTCTTCTTTGCACGGCATTGCATGGTCTTCTGAGCATGAATGGTCACACTGTCTTACATACTAGTAAGATGGATGTTGGCACTGAAGGTTGCATGTGCTAGTGCAGCTTTTAAAGCTTCTTGAAACCTAAACCAGCCTTCAATATTCCTTTATAAAGCTGCACCATTAGTAGTGAAATAAAATTACACGGATTAAACAAAGTTGTTCATCCAGTTCCTGCTCATTCCTGACATCTTTTGAAAAACCAACGCTGGGTTTTATGAATTTTCTCATATCAACCTTGAACTGATCATATTTTGTACTTCTTTTTTTATCAAGTATTTCTTTATCTGTATTTCACAAGTATGAAGTGGCCCACAGTGACAGCCCCCGCAAAACTAATGTGTGGGGTTGTGGGAGAGATAGGGGATTAGGGGAAACATTTTAAAAAACAATTTACCTGTCCTGCTGCCAACGTTGATGCTGCCGGTCGCCTCGGTGCGTCTCTCCTCCTGGCAGTAACTGGGGCACAAAGCGCAGGCTCCCCCCACCCAATCCAGATGCTGCTCTCATGCTAAACCAAGCATGAGAGCAGCGTGGGGATTGGCCGGAGCGGGCGGGTCTGATGTCTGACATTCGCTCAGGCACAGGGAGCCTATGGCTTCTCTTCAACCCGGTTGTCAACACAGCTAGGTTGGAGAAACCTAAGCGCGGCCGGCCAAACCGACATGCACACTTTACAGTGCCCATCACTCTTCCTCCCTGCCATGGGCCGGCCCTGCCCAAGACTCACTGGCTTAATCAGTCAGCATAAAATAAAATTATAATATTGCTTTATTGTAATTTTATTTTTTCGCTGACTGACTCTGACCAGTGGTGCGATGTTCCACTGCCATTACGGAGGAGCTGCACCTGGTGGTCCATGTGTCAAGAGCAGCATTTTACAGCAATGAGCGTTCCCACTTAACTATGGATTTAGGATACAATCACTCTATTAAGGGAAAAAGGGACGGGTGAAAAAGAAAAGGAGGCACAAACTGAAGAGATCTGAAAAAAGAAAATAATAGCTTTCAATATCCTAACATTTAGACCAGTTTACCACTGTGGCTATGTTGGGATTATTTGAATACTCTTCCAATTAATGCCCACTTTTGATCTGGGCATTTTGTTTAGATCAATATCTAAAAGCACACACCACCCCACGTTTAACATGTTTACATTTTACATAGCATTCACCTGTAATGGAACCGACTAGGAGGCGATTTGGAAAACAAGCCCATGCCATATCAGCCACCCAGCCACACACGTGTCATATCTCTAGTGCCGATATTCTAACCATAGTGTACTGGCCATGTCTATATTTTCCAATTGGTTGCCTGTGTTTGCGTGCCCAGCTCAGGGTAGTCTGGTGTATGACTTAGCTTCTAGTGCTATCATGTATGTTTCCCATATCTCTCAAAGTGGACCTCGGCCTTCCATTCTTCATAGTATATTAAATGTGCCTTTTTCTTTAGTAGCCCGTTAATTCAAGTCTCTTAGGCAGGTGCCCACTTCTGGAATGTTGTGCGACTTCCAGGCCATAGCAATGCTCTATCGATATACGCTAGATCTATGAACTTTGTGATAAATTTGTACTTTTTTGTTCTTGACACTACACCTAGAACCTGCAACGAGCAAATTATGGAACTCCATGCCTCTGAACCGAAAAAACCCACAACCGACTTACTGGCCTTCCGTAAGGCCCTCAAGACTTGGTTGCTTCATGAATAGCTAGGTTTATACCGTTTCTTCACTTCCTCCGCCTATTCCTGGTTTGGCTAAGTTTTTCTGTCTTTCTTTCCTCTGCCTGAATCACTCAGGGCCTAGACACCCAAGGGTAGTAGAGCGCTTTATAAATTATAATTTCATATAATTTCATTTCATGTCAAAGGGTTCTGGAGTCCCGGACTTTCTGGTCAGTTTTTTTGTTTCTCACAGACCACACCCAAAAGTTTTATTACTGGGCATAACCGCACCATGTAATAAAAGTCAGCCTTTGAAGGTGTGCATCTGGGACAGTCTGCCAACGCTCCTGTAAACTTACAAATTCTACTTATTGGGTTAAGGTAGGTCTGGTGCAAGTAATTGAACTGTGTATAGTTGAGCCTGGGGTTTTTAGATACCTTTTTAACGTGTTCCAATGAAGAGGCTATTAAAGACAAGTCCCAGTGAATTAGAGACACTTTATTTAAGAAGAAACACAACAACTCCACAACACCTCATCGCGTCCCACCTACCGGTCTTCCAACAGTTCCTCAGCCAACATTCCAACAGTCGTTGGAATGTTGGACAAGACCATAGAAGAGGAAGGGATTACAAAAAGGGGACAGGGGGAAGGAAAGGGACAAAGGATGTATACAATACATACCCCAACTACAACAGAGGTCTTGCCTGTTATCAACACATGACCAACACTTTCTGACCATTTATCTCCTAGAAGTGGGTATTTAGTTGTGGGTTGCGGTAGCAGCGTTTTATACAGTAGGGTGACGGCATTCTCACAAGGTACAAATATCCTTACAAAGTAGTAGGGGACTAAAATGAAAATGTATACTTTTTCAGGTCAAAATATTTTAGCTTTTAACCAGTTTTTTTAGATTGATGACGACCCAGCAGCTTCCCCAACCAAAAAACATAAAGCAAGCATTGGCAAAGTTCAAAAAGGTTGGAAGCCAGCGCCAGCTGTTTAGCTTGGCCAATGTTTGTTTTCACTCCTCATGCTGCTCCCCCACAGGCTAGTTCAGGATCCGAGAGTCAGTTGGTGGGTTTTGGCCAGGTCTTATGCTTGTCATCCTGCAGATATCCATTTACACATCTGTTGGAATAAAAACGTGTTTTTCCTTTGCAAATTTGGTTTATAAATCATGAACAATGATTCAGCCTCCTCTGTTGTTTCTCTTCTTTGTTCTCGCCTCCCACAGTCGCGCACTTTATGAAAAGGAAGGTTTGTGCAGGGCCTTAACTTACCATTGAAACCACAATACATGCAAACAACTAACACATGGCAACTCCTTTTTTCCTGGGGGCATTGTAAAGAGTAAAATTATCACTGTCTGTTGAAAGATTGACGCAACTCAGAGGTGATAATTAGACGTAAACTGAAATAAAAAAACAATGTGTGTTATCGCCCTTTTTATGTATTGCTTCATTACATCTTGAAACAGAACATTGCTTTATCCTTGGGCGGTGCTCCTCCCACCTTAGGTACCTCCCTGTCCTATGTAAAAAAAAATACATATTTGCTAAGTGAAAAAAGTGATGTGGATGGAGAGATGCTTAATGTAATCATAACAACCAGGCTCGGCGGAAAAGCATGTTTTAAGTTTACTGTCCTGTTACAGATGGGAGGCAACCATAAGCAAACCAGTCTTGGGTTTACCAAAACAGAAAGTCCAATCTGCACCACTGGCCACATCATCTCTGAACCGGATATGAGGTGCGGCTCGAGTCCCTGTGCCCTAGTAAACAAGAGATAGTGTCTCCTTTGGGAGACAAATTTAACAAGAAACACATTGATGAGTGAAGATGCCGATTTAACCAGAACTACTCTGAATTCTGCTGAACAACATCACATCACACAAAAAATCACAGCAGTGTCTCCCTACGATTTACTGAAAGCCTCAGTAGTGACTGGCATGGTCACCGGATTGCATGCAAGGAATTTATATTAAATCTGATCAATATAAGCAATTGATACATAGGCTAAGCAAAGTAAAAGCTCTGGTATAATATTTCAAAACAAATTTTCGTTCACAAAATGGTTTTTCTCAAAAATGTAAAACAATAGTATACTTTACAGAAGCATGCAAATACTTTATACATTTTGCCAGGTGTGTTTGCTCAACTAAAACAAGGGTGATGGCGCAGTGCAACGGAAATGAAAAAAGTAGTGACATTTTAGAAAAATTAATTAGGACAACTGGGATGAATTCGTTTTAATACACTTTATTTGATATTTTAGTCGAATGAATTCATTTACCCATGAGCTTAAGATCATAGGATATTTGCTAAGCAAGTAGTGATTATTTCTAAGTTTAGTCGAAGTGGGTGGAGATCATTTATACTTTGAACGCTTTTGTCACGGGTCTCATCAGAGC
Organism: Triturus cristatus; assembly: GCF_964204655.1. NCBI lineage: Eukaryota > Metazoa > Chordata > Amphibia > Caudata > Salamandridae > Triturus > Triturus cristatus. The sequence continues at coordinate 706,620,163 of NC_140580.1, read as the reverse complement.
AAGAGCAGTCAAGTCAGTCTAAGACCGTACCAGCAGCCATGGCTCTGCTCTGAGGTTGCAAAACGTTGCAGGGTTAAAAGACAGGGGGATAATTTGTGGTTCCACCTGCTGTATGCGGCCTTAGGCTACATTAATGAATGGATGGCCATATAGTGCATTCATAAATAGAGAAGCCGTCAGTACTCATGTGTGTCCAACATGCAGAAGACACAACAGATGATGGCCAAACATTTTCAAATCAATCATGATCCTTGCCCAAAAGGGACAGCCCAGCCCAAACCACCATCCCATCCTTAATCTGATGATGAATTTAGCATCCATGGTGCATTTTTAGCCCTTATTGAACCTCCTGAGTGAAGTGGAGCTTGTACCCAAATGGTGATAAAGAGACTCACATGTGGGCATATTCCTCTCATTTTCGAACACAAATTTAACAAGTAGAAAAGCTATGGCTGATGATATTAAAAAATGCTGGTAATCCCTTTGAGTACTTTGCCATTTCATTTCTTTGTTAGCTTCGTGAGTAAATAAAGATGGCAACGAATTAAGTATTTATTTACATCTGCCTTTGTTAATCTCTTTAGCTTCTTCTGATGACAGACCACAGCATAGAGTCCCTGTCCTGATGTTCCCCAGGGCATTGCTTTGGATTTAGGTAACTCCCAAGAGCCTATAATTTCCTTTGACAGATTGATCACTATATGAGCACTATGAATAGGTTTGGCATTTGGTCCCATAATTAAGAATTATAGTACGCTGCAGCACAACTGCAGTGGCCGATGCAGTGACTCGCAGGAGAACAGTCTCTGGAAAGTGCTGGCATCCTGGATAAGTTGGAGGGAAGACCATTGTTGCATACGTTCTTCGACACTACACCTCCCCAAGACACAGATATTATACTGCTTCGGAAGGTGTTGTACATCTGAAACCAATACATGGGAGATGGGCAGTGCCCTATGCCCTATGTGCCCAGTCTCCCAATTTGGGCCATAACAGAATGCGTGGACTTGAGGACTGTGCATTGTATCAGGAGCTGGGAGGCAGCGGGAATCATACCTGGGCAGATGTGGTGACTGAGGAGGGTTTCTGTATCTTTGAAGTCTTGACTTTGGACCATGGGCTTGGACCAGAACATTTTTTACTATATTCAGTTCTATGGGATGTGATGCGTAAGACCTGGGGATCTGACCAAAAGCAACCACCCACGAGAACACCTCTTGAGGCGGCCTTGACAGGGATGGAACACCACTGGGGGCCATCACGCGCTTATACGCCGCTTTGTGGGACAGGCCGGCTGTGGAACGTACGCAGCTACAGAATTGTTGGACACTAGCATTAGGGACTCACATCACAGACAAATAGTGGGGCCGATGCCTGAAATCTGTCAAAACAAGGAACACAAAACGTGTGGTTTCGCCTCCTACAATTTCACTTCCTACACCAGGCATATCTTACCCCACACCAGATCGGCAGGTTGTTCTCCAGTGGTTCTAACATGTGTCCGAGGTACAGGTCCCCTGATGCTGACTTTCCTCATATGGTATGTTTCTGCACTCTGATTCGCCTCTTTTGGGAGCAGGTGTCGCAGATGGTATCAGTGTTGATGAGTAGTGTGTTTCCGAGGGATCCGCTTAGGTGCTTACTTGATAACCCCAAAAAAACAAAGGTCTCTTGCGATTTCAGAATTTAGCACTGAATTTAGCTAAACGTTGCAGAACTATGGCCTGGAAGTCTACTGTGGCACCCCAACTGAAACGCTGGCAAGCGGATGGAGAAGCTCTGCTGGGCACCTGCCAAGCTACTGGAACACAAACGCTTGCGCACGAGGAGGAATGGAATGGATCCATTGGAATGTTGGGACACTTACTTGTAACAACTTGAGGCGGGGCAGATGATCATCCCCCATGAGGGCCAAGCCTTTATTCTGGGAGACAATACGAAGGTGGGTTTCGCACGCTTAGCGGTTGCCACTTGTCCACTCACTACTGCGGGTGTGCTGGAAGGCCAAGTGTTGGGCCTGCCTCTGCGGCATCCAGGAGGGTGTGTTATGATTGATTTCTTCATTTCTTGTGGATATTCATCCTGTATACTCGAATAGTTGCTAGAGCTGGTGTGCTCTTCAATCATGTTCTGAGTGCGCACACACAAGCTGAGGTGGGGGTGTGTAAGTCCCTTGTTACGGTTGATTACTACAGCTTCAGATTGCGTGTGAATACACTTGCAGCACCTGTTGCACTGTTCACAGCAATGACACGGGAGTGACCACCATGTTCTCAGCTCTCCATTGGCAAGTGTTTGGTCTTTACCGGATTGAGCATTTTGGCCCAGCCAGCGTGGGGTTTTACTAGAAATTGGAGGATCCCCAGTGTACAGGTATCTGGTGGCTGATTAGTCACATGTAATTGTGCTGTCTGTGCCTTCCTTCCTCTACCACAGTGTGAGATTATTGTATGCCAAATGTGTACCTTTTTTCTCGTTTGTAACACCGAAATATAAAATGCAATAGGGATATTAAAAAAAAAAAATAGGTTTGGTATAGTTTAATGTTATTCTGGGCATACTTTACTATGATGTGCTGGTGTCAAGCTCTGCACATGTTGACGCAATGTTATAGTTTTGAACATGTAGCTATAAACCTGTTTTTGTAGTCATGGAAATGTTAGAGTGGTAATGATAGAGTTGTAATTGAAGTGCTATAATGTATTGCAGCATTGTTGTAGCACTATTGTCTCAGTGTTTATGTAGTGATTCTCCAGTATTTTAGTGTTGTTTTGTAGAGTTGTTCTATTGGCGTTATAGTGGTAGCCTGGGGGAGTGCTAGACGGGGTCTCTACCAGTACCACCAAAGTCTTGGGTTTGTCATTGCCTGATTCAGACGTAGGTCCATTTCGGTCCAACATGGCGTCTTGTGGGTTTGGGCCTGTGTCTGATACACTGCAAAGCACAGATTGTGGATTCTGAGACCAGAGAAAGGCTCTGTGATACCCGGACACATCACAGTGTAGTCTGGCGGGCAATTAGGACATACATTGTATCAGTTGTAGTGTTTCCAGAGTGTATGAGGGCAACACTTACCCTTTTGCAGTGCAGTCACAAAGTTTATTTAGCCAGAAAGGAAATGGTGGAATCGATGGTGGAAAAATCTCTGCATAGCAGTAAAATCCTTTAGATAGATGCCAGTGCCAATCATGTTGTCAAACCCTTAAATACTGATGTAATTTAGATATTAACTCATTCCTTCTTACTTGATGATATGTCATTGCATCCATTTTCTGGTATCATAAATTTAAATTTGACGCTATTCCTTCACTGTTGAGGAAGGGCTCTCAGGAGATGAGGTGATTGTTTTGCCCTTTTAGTTGTGTTGCATTGTAGTGTTACAGCTGTAGTTTTGCAGCCTTGTTTTTGGAATGTTGTAGCACTCGCTTTATTATTTTAGCATTGTGCAGTGGCTGTAATGTAGTGTTTTGTCATGTAGAGGTGATCTCATTGCAGCTACCTGCCTTAGTTGCCACCGTGTATTTGCTGTGCTGTAATTGCGATATTGTAGCGGTATTCTAGACTTGGTCCTATATTTGTATTTATACACAATTTAGTGTTGTTGTAGTACCACAGTGCGTGTGTTAAAGTTTAAGTATTGTAGTTGTAATGGTTGCTTACTCTTATGTTCTAGTGTTCCAGTGTTGTCAATGTTATTTATATTCGGCAGAGCTACTTCTGATATGGCCTTAAAGCACTCTTGCCTTGTCCAAATAATCGTAAAACAAAGTTTAGCTGCATTGTTGGAATGGGAAGAGTTAGAGTCTTATGTGGGACCAGGTAAGTACTGCAATTAGTGCTTAGTAAATGTAATGCAGCATAAGCAAAATGCTTTAGCTGGTGAGTTGTACTTCAGATCTTGCATGTATTGCTGTAAGGCGCTTGGGTGTCGTGTGCCCTGAACATCAATAGCTTAGGGTTTTGTATGAAGCTTAGAGATGTAAGCTATCATAAATGAGCACAAAATGACTCCCCATCTAAATGGGCCAGAATCACATAACAGTGTCTTTGATTGTCCAAGTGTTGCTCATGATTAGAGCCATATTTGATGAGCTCCTAGTAAATCTGATGCAAACATGAAGTCAGATTTGAAAGGGCACCAGAAAAATGCCTTAGTTGTGTTACATGCAAGCGGTCAGGGGTTCGGAAGAGCCAGATGCTGACAAGTCTGGAATTGAAGATGATCTTAGATCTTACAGATGTAGACTTGCATATAGATGCATAATTTTGCAGTATTTAGTGAGAAGTAGAATCTTCCAAGTTGCGTTGGTACAATCAAGACATCTCTGTGATTTTATCAAGTGATCTCTATCCAGAATGGGTGACAGAGCTAAGGCTGCATCTGAAGTGAATGCAGCACAATTTCTGTTATAGACATTTTTAACTGAAGCCTATTTTAATAAACATTTCACAAGATCCACAAGATCCTTTTGTTCACTTGCAGACAATGGAGTTCTTACAAAGCAGGTGATATTTAAGCCTGTGAATGGAGAGGGAGAAGGAATTGCAGCCTTAGTCGAGAGCCTCTACAGTCCGTGCTGAACGTGCTCTGGTTTACCAGGTTTAATTCCATTGTTGTAGTTCAAATGAGTGGTGCTATGTTAGCTTTCGCTCAGTGAGGAAATCCCAGGAAAGGAAAAGTCCTACTGAGTAATCTGAGGTCACAGGAGAAAGATTTGACTTTTGAATTGACCTGAGATGTAAATGTGAGGCCAGAATCTAATGTGGTTTAAAGACTCATTCCAGACATTCAAGGTAAAGACTGAGAGGCCAGCATCAATGGCCAGTAGAGGGCTTGAGAGGGATAAATTATCTCCACCACAGAGTAGTACCATAGGAGCAAGTGTGAGGAACCCAAAGAAATGCCCAGACCAGAAGCATTTTACAACTCTATACATTTCACTCTCAGTTTACTGAAGTCATGACTACATGGACATCAGGAAATGGGATTGCCATGGCATTAATTTCTTTCCTATTTGATCTGTGAAATTTACCAGCTGCTGACTCACACAGATGCTATCATCCAAGTCCATTTTCCATCAGCTTTTTGTCAGCTGTAGGATAATGCCATGAATGTTACTTGATTGAATGTACAGCCCATTTTTTTTATTTGTGATTATCTCCTCCTATTATTCTGTCACCAGCTACCCTAGTCAGCACCTGCTTGCTTCAGACTCCCATAGTCCCTTTAAATGTTGCTGATATCCACCTCCCAAGGACATGTCTTGGCAATCTTCTATCAAACAACAAATAGATCACCATCACTGATTTCGGTATCCAAATTTACTCTGCATGATAAACCTTGGAAAGCAAATCCCCCTGTTTATTCACCTCCTCATATTGCATATAGAAGTGGGTCTTCATGTGGGAACTTCATGATCAATGCCTAAGTCTTTTAGTCATGACCTCCTCCTACCTCCTTCCGTTAGCCTTGAAATAACACAGTGCCTAGAGCTTTCAGAGGTGCATGTGTGTGTGTAGGGGGGGGGGGCAACTCTCCCCTAAAAAAAGTCTGCTGCTCATTCTTGGGTAGAAATGAATCAATTTTTCCACAAGAATATTTATTAATTATACTTGCTTCTCTGTCGATAGTTTAAATGATACTGGTTAAACAAAAATGTGAGACTAACAAGGTACATAGTAAAGCATTTCCTTTCTTAAGGGATTTTATGCACATCAGTGTCAACCAACATACAATATTTGCTTAAACACCCTCCTATTAATCTACCCATTATCATCTCCTTTTGTTGATCTTCATGTTAGGGATTTTGATATCTTCTTAATACCCCTTCTTTCACTGTAAAGAAAACTGCTAGACATTTTTGATTGGATAAATGGGAATGTCCTCTCATGCATTCAACTGTTCTGCCATTGACCTCCTCCTCCATGTGGTGGTGGGATCTCTCTAAAATGGAATTTTCCTTCCACTCTTTCAGTCATTAAATATTTGCCATCCCCAGATTAACCATGATGGGTAACACATAGGCATTCTGTGTACGGAACAATAAGCAGTTCTCATTTATTTTCTGTCACATCTAATTTCTCCCATACTTCCTACTTCCAATTTTCCCATCTGTTGTTACTATAGAGGGCTTTCTGTCTTACTAGATTCTCGAGTTCTAATACTGCTGTTATTGCTGCTGTTTGTAGCAGCACATGAATGTGAGTGACTGGGAGGCTCTCTGGTGCCTCTGTTTCTGCACCCCACATGGGCATGCCAATGATCTACTCCCAGGCCTACTTACTCACCCTCATCCTGCATTCTGGCCATTCATCACTCATATTTCACACGCCCTTGGCAATTGATAATAGGCACCCAGATATTGTATAGAGGTCTGATGTGCAGTCCTTACTATTTGGCTCCTCCTGCTGTATGTCATTTGTCTATCCTTACCCCACCTAAATGTAGGCATAAGTGTGGGCAAGCATGCATAGATGAGTGCACAAACTAGAATAAATACATGAAAAAGTAGGTGAAATGAATTCGGTGATGATAGTCACTGTTGGAACAACCCCACCATCTTGTGTATTTTTACCAGACTGAGCGCTTACTAGTCAGTGTTCGCTACCTCAGACTCTCCCTTGATCTTTTTCAAGGCCCTCTCCTGTCAGCATCCATTGCCGCTATCATTTCCAGATGAGATCAGCGCACCGCTGGACATCCACACTTCAGATTCTGGTGAAGTAGTGTCATAGATTTGCAAGGGCCTGAGTTCACAAGCCCTCAAGACAGCAGAAAAGTAGGAAGATGGAGGACGAGGCATAAGGCTGTGTACTTGCAGACCCATCCATTGTGTGTGCATTCGGACTGTTTCCGCTACTCTTCCTGGACCTTACTTGCTACTCATCTTTCTTTTTCCATGCTCATGTTTCTTTTCCCTGATCATCATTTTCCGCAACCTTCGTTTTCAGATCAACACCCCTCGACCCAAAGTACCTTGACTATGAGGGTAGACCTGGAAACATTACAAATACCACAGAATTCCCATCACATGTATACATTTAGATGAAAGAAAATTGGTAGTTCAGTTTAGTAATGATTACAGCAATGCCGTTACCTTTGGACAACTTACTCATGGGGCTTACCCATCTCAGATAACAAAACAAAAAATAATAATTATTAATAAAATCCTTGCGATTCATACCTCCGGTAATCATAGGGTAAAATAGATCATCTTTGAATTACTAATTCCCAAGAATATATTCACTCTCATCAAATCCAACCACTGCTTGGAGTTAACTAGAACAAGAGGTGGATCTTTTTTTACATCGTTGCAGCATGTACATATATTCACAGAAATCCAAAAACCTGCAGATGATACAAAGAGCAGGGTTGCGGCATGTGTCACATTCTGAATAAATCTGACCACACAACAACTGCTATTAAATATCTCTGGCTGTTGAAGTAATAAATAATACAGTGCAGCTCTTTACTGATGATGCAAAAGGGCATTTGGGAGAGGAGCCTATTCAGCTGCGGTCGGTAGTAGGAGTACCTGCAGGGCGGTGACGTGGGGAGGGGGAGGGGCAGGGTGGGGGGTAGTAAACTATGGATTACGGAAGTTTACAGGTAATTTGACATATAAATTAATAAAAACGAATTACGTTGCGTGCACTGCATCGCATTTGGGGATGCAGTGCACACAACGAAATTCGTTTAATTAATGTATATGTTTACTTACCTGTAAACCTCCGTAATCCATAGTTTACTACCCCCCACCCTGCCCCTCCCCCTCCCCACTTCACCGCCCTGCAGGTACTCCTACTACCGACCGCGGCTGAGCCTATTGCTATTTTTAATTTGTTCCCCGAGGCATCCTGTCCTTAAACCTGATATCTAGTCCCCCTCTCTACAATCTGCCATAAACAACAATGAGGGCAAATGGTCATTTTCTGTGCAATAACCATAACTGGTCTTTAAGTTATAACCGCTGAATATTTAGGTAAAGACTGAGAAATAATTTGGTTAGACAAAGTTTTGCCTCTCAGCAGGACAAAGGGAAGGCAATGAGCTCCACCATCTTAAAGATGCCTATAGCAGGCCATGTGGGACATTCCACAGGAGCCACCATAACCACCACTACATCCTGCTGTTGGTTTGGACAGAAATTATCTTCACTTCTGAATTGGGCACCCATCTGGAGTGTGCAGCCTTAACCCTGCCATGGTCTTCCAGAAATTTCACGTATACTGAAGTAGTCACTTGGTGACTTGTTAAGTACTTTACAAAACACCAAAATATAAATAAAAATCATCATGTCACAGGTTCCAGATGTTTATAGGACCAAATGCTCTTCTTCTTTCTTCTGGTGAAGTGGATGTTGATTAAGCACCAAGCATATCCCTTTAGTACCTGATCTTCAGGGTAGCAAGAAGAGTGATCCAAGACTTACTCATATTAAATTAAGGCCCAACCAGGGCTTCAGCGTACATCTAATAACACTGACGAATGTATGTACAGTTTGTAAGGCAATTAAAGTATGTGTTTAGTCTTAGTGGAATATTCCCAAGATTTAGGAAAACCCTCAGGGCCCGATTCACAGAACTAACTTAAGACAAAATCCTAAACGTACTACCATTTTGGTATTCACAGAAGGCACTTACTCATTTTGGTATTCACAGAAGGCACTTACTCATTTCGGTATTCACAGAAGTTAGGAGTCCTAACTTTAGGACTCCTAAATGCCTTCTGTGAATACCGAAAGTCTTAAAATTAGGATTTTTCTCAGTTTAGTAGTAGTATAGTTAGGACTCCTAACTTTAGGACTCCTAAATGCCTTCTGTGAATACCGAAAGTCTTAAAATTAGGATTTTTCTCAATTTATTAGTCCTAAATTTAGGACTCCTAACTTTAGGACTCCTAAATGCCTTCTGTGAATACCGAAAGTCTTAAAATTAGGATTTTTCTCAGTTTAGTAGTAGTATAGTTAAGACTCCTAACTTTAGGACTCCTAAATGCCTTCTGTGAATACCGAAAGTCTTAAAATTAGGATTTTTCTCAATTTAGTAGTCCTAAATTTAGGACTCCTAAATGCCTTCTGTGAATACCGAAAGCCTTAAAATTAGGATTTTTCTCAGTTTAGTAGTTGTAAAGTTAGGAGTCCTAACCTTAGGACTTCTAAACTGAGAAAAATCCTAATTTTAAGGCTTTCGGTATTCACAGAAGGCATTTAGGAGTCCTAAAGTTAGGAGTCCTAAACTTAGGACTACTAAATTGAGAAAAATCCTAATTTTAAGACTTTCGGTGTTCACAGAAGGCATTTAGGAGTCCTAAAGTTAGGACTCCTAACTTCTGTGAATACCGAAATGAGTAAGTGCCTTCTGTGAATACCAAAATGAGTAAGTGCCTTCTGTGAATACCAAAATGGTAGTAAGTTTAGGATTTTGTCTTAAGTTAGTTCTGTGAATCGGGGCCTCAGCCTCTACGGGATCAGGCCTCATCCACACATTATCTTTCAGCTCAATATCTTGAGAGTCTGAACTCTGTTAGGTCATGTGTAAATCTTCGCTCTAGGAGGTAGCTCTATTCCTCTCTCTCTGCTCTTACCTCCCAAATCCTTGAACTCCGCCCCCCCCCCATCTTCACCCCACATGAGGCTAGAGAAAATAGTACTCACCCCGTGCTATGGTTAAGCATTGTCTCAATAGTTCAGTTTTCAGTTGTTATTGATCCTCATTCTCCCAATCTAGTCTGTGAGCACTTGGGCTCATTTGTGTCTCATTCAGCTCTGCTGCATTCTCAATGCAGGTGCATATGGCATGTTTCTCAGTCAGTGGCCTCTGGAGTTAATGCACATATAATGGCCATGGTTCTCATTGCTGTGGAGAGTTGGGCACATTTTTGACATCTTCTGATAACCATATGGTAAGCACTACAGCCCAAAATGTAACCTCCCATCCAAAAATGAATGGAGAGCCTGCCCCAGTATGGATAAGGTTTCAGGACATAATGGCAACAGTTGTATAGGAGCCTGTGGGAAGGACTAGAGCCGATACTTTGTGCTCATGCACCAAGACCCTCAGTCTGACATGGTGATGTAGGTAAGATAGGACACTGTTAGACAGCAACTTCGTCTGGTGTCAGTATACTTGATGCTTGATGCAGCAATTCAGGATGTCTGTCCCATGGCCACATGTCTCGGTCAGCATGACGTGCAAATACTAGGCACATGCCCCTCAATCTTCTCATTTTGGATGATGAGGAGAGACCTAAGGGTATGCTCCCAGCCTATAACTAAACACACTGTGGTAGTAGTTTAGTTTGGATGGACTGCCATGGCTCACCACAGCTCTGGGGCAAGTAACTAGATCCCTGGTGCATTGCTCGTAGACTTTGTGCTTTCGGTCCTTCCTACACAGCTTCTTTCTCCTGGTCGCTGGGCTGTGGTTTACTCTTCTAAATAGCTGTATACTTCAGCTCTCTTTCTACTCTCTGTCCTCTCAACACCTTTTCCTAGCAGGTTTTCAGCAGGACTTCCAGATCTATTCCTAACCTGACGAGGAGACTTCCAATTTTAGGTCCCAGTCATGGTGTCTTCAGAAATTCTCCAGGGTACTGGTAGGCTCTGCCTGTCTGATCTTGAGATTTTCCGATACACTGACTCGAGAGTTTCAGGGGGTTGGTCCCTGTTCACACTATATGTCAGCAACATACCTTAATTCTGTAGATTTGGCAGGCAGGAATATAGTTTTGGGCGATCCCAGACAGGGGCTTTTGAGACAATAGCACAAAATAGCAAGACCATAATCACTTATGTGTCACACAAAATAGGCTACAGCACACTTCAGCACGTTGATAAAGCAGGAAAGGGGAGAGGCCGTTCCTATTCTTCAAGAGACCTCTGTTTTGGTGCTAAGAGTGGCCGGCCATAAAATTTATAGCAACAGAAATAAATTACAGAAAAGAGTTTTCGTAGCCGCACAAAAAGCCCTATGGCCAGAGGTTCGCCAATGCATGACAGGCAAATCATTCCAGTGTAAGGGCACTATATAAAGCGGGTTATTAATAGATGTGGATGTGAGTCTACCACGAGAAATAAGCCCACAAACCTGTCAGGGTAAAACACAGTTTCAATAATTTAAACCTGGGCTCAACCCTAGGTAGATATGCTGACATGCTTAATGTTGGAAAATGTGCACAGTGTTTAGCAGTAAAAAAACTATTACAAAGTCAAAAAACTAAACAATATAAATCCTACAACCAATTTCTAGAAATCGAGAACCACTTAGTGAACAAAATGGCACAGAATTTATAAACATCCCAAAAATGCAGTCGGTGATATGAATTTTGGAAAATGAGGCAGAAAGTGACTAAAAAAAAGTGTCAGTCAGTAGTTACTGTTCATGGCTGCCAATGACTTAGGCACTAGTTCAGGCTGAAAGCGATGGAGCACATCAAGCAGTTCTTCCCAGTCAAAGATTTTACCTTCTCACTTATTTTCGGCAATGGAAGTCGAAATCCTCCAGTGGGGTACAGTTGCAGGCTGTTTCTGATGAAGTCCTCTCAAAGCCAGATAGCCACTGGATAAGGTTCAGCTAAAGATTTTGGTTTTGGCGCAAAAAGCTCCAAGCAAGATAAAGTTACGTTTTACAGTCACCAAACTCCTTGCATCGGTTGGATACTTTTCACGCTTTTGGCTTTTGCCTGGTCAAGATTTCTACCTTTTTGGCTTTGTCTTTTGTGTTGAGCTCACATCATCCAGTGGGGCAGGCCTGGAGCTGTATTCGACAAAGTCCTCTCTAAAATGCCACTGTTGCTATGAGGTGCTCCTGAAGCTTTGGAGGTCTAAGTCCAAAACCTTTCTAAGGTCTAACTTTTTAAAGCTTCTGGAACAGCTCCTCTAGGTCAATTCTACAGTTCCCAGTACATCAAAGCCAGCACTTAGAGGCCATGACTCACTCCAGCAGAAGCCACCTGCAAGGACAAGCAACGACATGCAAAGTGGGCGTTCCTCACTAAAAGTAATAGGAAGAAGTCGCTAACACAACTTCTCCCTATTAGCAATGCCCGCGAAGCGATAAAAAAACTCACGCTAACCGCGATTATCGCTGGATTTTAACACCTGCTAAAATCCAGACATAGCCATTGTTTTCTATGGGAGGTGGATTCTACGGCTGAATCCTCACCTGCCTATTAGCGACCTTTTCCTTAGCGATGGGAATTCATCACTGGAATTCCCGCGTTATTGATGGAGAATCGCCGCTATCGCTGGTTTATTATCGTCTCGGAGATAAACGTTGATAATAACGTGTTTTCCCCGGGATTTAAACCAACGATAGCCGGCGATAAAAAATATCGCAAGTCCTTGCTAATATGGCCCTTGGTTCCCCAGTTCCAAAGTCAGCAGCTTTGGCCATTACTCCTCATCCTCTCCCCACTTTCAAGGTGAGTAGTTGGTACTGTTTGCGGCGGCAAAACAGGAGTAATGAGTTGGTGCAAGCTGCCTCCTGACGAGATCCCTGGCACTTAGTTTTTTACAAATTAACCACTGTTAACAAGCCATATTACAACTGTGAATAATGCAGCTATCATTGGTTCTCCATCATGTGGGTGAGATGTGTCACCTGCATTTAACTCTGCCAAACACAAAACTAGGAAGTGTTGTCTGATCAGAATCTCTCTTTTGACTCACTTCAAACGTGCCATACTTGTCACCATGCCCCTGCTAGCAACCATGTGCCGGCTAGCCATCATGTGTTACAGCTACCATCATGGGTGCCTGCAGCCATCATGTGTGCCGGCTAGCTATTGTGTGCCTTGCTACCCTTCGTGTACCCCACTATCCATTGTCTGACCCTTCATCACCCTTGTTAACGGAACTTGATCTCACCTTGTAAGCAAATTTACAAAAGTCCCCACATCTACTCAAGTGTGACTCACACTCGTAACGTGAAATTCTACTGCTCTGCAGTATTTAATTTAGCATTCCTCTGGACAACGTTATCATTCTTAATGTTACTATTAATTTTTGCTTCCACTTTTGTTAATAATGTTTTTTGTCACCAACCTTTACATTTATAAAAGATGGTTCTAGGCGGTTTTTCTGTAGAGAATTACCTATTACAAAAACAAGGCTCATTCTACAGGCTTTTGGTAATTTGCAGCCTCTAAAGCTGAAAGAAAAGTAGTAACTTTATAATGTTGAGGCAGATGTTGCAAATAAAACATTTACCAAATAGTTCCTTTTATGTTGTTGCCTTCCATTTAAATTTTCTAATGACAAACCATTTTTAATATTGGATGTCAGATGAAGCTCTGGCATGATTTAATAATGCAGAGAGGATAGATATGCGTGCTTATTTCAATACCATTTTTAACTAATAGTTGTTCTTGCTATAATTTATTTTTTTGTGATTGAAATTGTTTAGAACCATAACAGTGTCCTTGGAAATCTAAAAATTATGTGGCCTGTGTCACCAAGTTTTTCGCATACGTTAGCAGAACATTTCTGTGCGAAAAACTCGTTTTTAGGAGGAAATTCTCGGATCCCGATTAAGAGGATCAAAGAACCTTCCTACATGCAGATCAAAAATTACACCTACAATCTTCTAGATTGGCTAATTGTCCATCGGAATTCACCTGCAAGTGGGCGGTAAGGGTGGAAAGGGAGTTGGAGATGGCCCGGGGGAAAGAAATGTTTCTCGGCACCTGCACAGCAAAAAAGGTGGTGAGTATCAAAAAATCCACTAGTGTGTGGACATTCACAAATATATTTCAGGCCTTTTCTCACCAAGGAGAGTTAGTCCTGCGAAAAGGAGTTTCCTGCATTAGACAAAAATGACTACAGTGCCATATTTGTGGAGTTGTGCAAGGAAACGTGCTTCTGCTGGTTAAAAAAACGGTTTCACAGTGGTGAAAACTGTGAGAAATTGGCCTGGCATATGCTGGTCACTAGTTATAGTGGCCACCTTGCACCAGTCCAATTCGACTCTTAAGGTGATAGGTTAAAGACAACATTTAAAGAAAGCTATCCTAGTGGTAGCTGTGGAGAGCAGCCTTCAGGCTAAGTCTTGAAGGAGTGTTAAGCTTATTGTTTTACCATAGATAACCTCTTGAATGACCAAATGAAAGAGTAGTCCACACACGTATATATATAAAATATATGTATTTATTCTAAATAGAATCCCACAAGTTTCTTTATGAGGCTAGAGGTAAAGTTACAATTCAAACAAGCATTTATAGATACAATAAATAGCACTGGAATCACAGGGCCCCGGGGAGACCAAACCATATATTAAAAAAGTGGTATAAGAACCACGACAATTCTACAGACAATGCGTAGGGCATTTAGGTTCGCTGGCCCCTTTAGAATCCACCCAATGTTATGAGGAAGGGGACCCACGGGAGACGCGTGCAGTGCAAATAGTCGCTATTGGGATCTCTATTAAAGCCTACGGAGAATGTCGCGGTTTGATTTTAAAAGATTAAAGACACTTCTAGCAGGAGTTCAAAGTTAGGAGCTTAGAGTTAAGCTTTTGAGGAGCCCACTACCACGAGAGTACCGAGGTACCACTGTTACCTGCCCCAGGGAAGCCGGGTGCATAGGTCGTTTTCGATGTCGGGTCATGGGGTGATTTTCAATGGGAAAATGTACAAAACTGCTGCTAGCCAAAAGCGTTGATGATGTCGTGAAGAATGAAGTTGTAGATCTTGTAGAGGAGAACCTGAAAGTAGAGGGGACAGAGTCTGGGTCACGGCACAGTGACCATGGAGCTCAAGGAAAAGAGCCCTTCAATGTCGGGTGCTTCAAGTGCAAAAGGTGTAGCTTGGATCTGCAGCCACGGACTCCGGGAGGCTTCAAGGAAGGCCAGCTTCTGGAGGGCGACTGTCCCATGAAGGATGAGGGTCGCTGCTGTGTTAGTGTCCAGATTGGATCCACTAAGCCTTGGCAACCGCAACCCACGCAAGATGAACAAATCAGCTACTGGTGCAGACTCACGAGGTCTGAGCAAGGTCTTCTTCGAGGAAACTGTAGAGCAGGCCTAGAGCAACCAGGGGAACTCTTAAAAGTAAAGATTGACCTCCGCTAGGGCCCACAAGTCGAAAGACTAGGAACCGCGGGAGGCAGCAATTTGGCGTGCGTAAAAGGGTGCCCACGGGCCACAGGAGTGGGCTAGGGCGCTGATCTTTGGCACAGTTGCTGCTAAGAGGTTGGCTCAATATTGAGCCAAAGCACAACTTCCCCACTGGTCAGGGTCGTATGCTAGCGCAAGAGGTGGCCGGTGTCCTGGGGTATTGGGGATCTCGGCACCCACGCGGTCCACGGTGCTCAGACTTGCTGGGCACACTCACTGGCCTTTGGGATGCTAGGAAACCCACCTCAAGGTTGAGAGGAGTCATCGATGTCCGAAGGAGCAGCGAAGTTCCAACCGGGTCACTTGCAGTGTTTCAGGTGCCTGCCAAGCAGGGGGGTAACTCCTTTACCACAAGGGTGATTTCTTCAGTCAGCTGGGCAGCAGCTCATCGAAGGTCAAGTCTGTAAAGTCCAAGATTAATCTGAGGCTCTGGGGACATAGTATTCACCTTTATCCTAGAGATTAGGGGAGGATCCAGATCAGAGCCCACCAATGAGAGTTGAGGCGGGAAAGGGTGGCTACACCCTCTCCCCTTTGTGTGTTTCCCACCTAGGCGAGGGGCAGGATGCCCCTGATCCGGTTCCAGGCGGTGTATGCAGAATGTAGGCGCTGTAGCAGCCTACGTGCAACTCTGAAAGGCATCCTATGGTGCACCCACCCAGTTCCAATCCACATAGCCTGTCTGGGAAGGTGCTGGCACCTCCCTGCAACAGGATCCCTATTGTCCAGCTGCCGAGGCTGGGGTTTTGCCCAGCAACAGGCAGCCAGAGTCGTGTGGGTGGCGAGTAGCATCCATTTTGTGATACGTGTGCACTTTTAAATTGGTGTCTAAATTCTGCCGCTTTTCCCATATCGCCTCTCTAGCAGGGGGGAAATCATGCCCATGGCTGGACTTGGGGTATGATTCCTACATGTTTGACACCAAACACGATATGGTTCTGTGTAGCCATTCTCAAGTTATCACGCTATCGCGATATACTTATAATGCGGTTAAGAGTATATGGTATGGCTACACTACAAACAACCCAGCAATGATTTTTACGAGGGTTGCAGAGGGGCCCTAGTCAGGTAGGGGTCCCCCCTCACACATATCTCAGCACCCTGCCTTGTAGGATTAGCAAGGCCTGCTTGAGGGGTGACCAATGAGAATGCATGTGTTGTACATTGGTGGGATACAGGGTACCTGTATCCCTGTAAGGGGGTGCAAGCACCACCTTACCCAGACTACAGTAGTGGTCTGGTGGTGTCATTTGGTATAGCTGTCCCAGGGTGGCACAATAAGTGCTGCAGCCCTGGTAGGCCTCTGAGGGACCCATGCCCTGGGTACCTAGGGTACCATCTACAAGGGCTGACAGGGTATCCTCAGTATCCAATTGGGTTGTACCGAGGGTACTCACATCATTTTAGAGAAGAAGCAGATAGTCTGGGGTCCTGGTTAGCAGGGCCACGGCCTGGCTAGAGTCATAAAACAGTCGAAACATCAGCAAAAAGTAGGGGGCAACTATGCAGTCGATGCCACTCTCCAACATAACCCCCCCCCCCCCCAAACGCAGGGACATTAAACTAATCTTGACCAGTTGAGTCTTCATGTTCTAAGTGGAAATATCTGGAGAGGCCATCTGCATTGGCATGGTTGCTCCCAGGTCTATGTTCCACTGTGAAGTCCATCCCCTGTAGGGAAATGGACCACCTGTGTAGTTTGGGGTTTTCACCCTTCATCTGTTTTAGCCATAGGAGGGGCTTATGGTCTGTTTGAACAAGGAAGTGAGTGCCAAACAAGTATGGCCTCAGCTTCTTCAAGGCCCAGACCACAGCAAAGGCCTCCCTTTCTATACCTGACCAACGTTTCTCTCTGGGGGTCAACCTTCTGCTAATAAAAGCTACTGGTTGATCCTGGCCCTCTTCATTCAGTTGTGATAATACAGCACCTACCCCCACCTCAGAAGCATCAGTTTGAACTATGAATTCTTTGGAGTAGTTGGGGCTTTGGAGCACTGGAGCAGAGCACATAGTCTGTTTTAGGTCATCAAAAGCTTTCTGACAGCTGACAGTCCACTGAACCTTCTTGGGCATCCTCTTAGAGGTTAGGTCATTCAAGGGGGTCACAATGGATCCATATCCCTTTACAAACCTTCTATAATAACCAGTCAGGCCCAAGAAAGCTCGGACCTGAGTCTGGGTGGTTGGAGCAACCCAGTCCATGATGGTCTGGATTTTGCTCTGAAGTGGTTGAACCTGGCATCCACCTACAGGGTGACCCAGGTACACAACCTGACTCTGCCCTATCTGGCCCTTAGTAGCCTTGATAGTGAGCCCTGCCTTTTGCAGGGCTTCCAAAACTTTCCTCAGGTGGATCAGGTGATCCTCCCAGGTGGAGCTGAAGACAGCAATATGATCTAGATATGCTGCACTAAAGTCTTCCAGGCCTGAGAGGACTTGGTTCACCAACCTTTGAAAAGTGGCAGGTGCATTTTTCAAACCAAAGGGCATTACAATAAATTGATAGTGCCCACCAGGGGTAGAAAATGCAGTTTGAGCTTTTGCAGACTCAGCTAACCTCATCTGCCAGTAGCCAGCTGTCAGATCAAATGTGCTCAGATACTTGGCTGAGGCCAATCTATCTATGAGCTCATCTGCTCTGGGAATTGGGTGAGCATCAGTCTTAGTGACTGCATTGAGTCCCTTGTAGTCGACACAGAACCTCATCTCTCTCTTACCAACCTGGATGTGAGGTTTTGGTATAAGTATCAATGGGCTAGCCCAAGGGCTCTCTGAGGGCTCAATCCCTCCTAATTCCAACATCTTTTGGACTTCTGTCCTTATGCAGTCCCTGACATGGTCAGGTTGCCTGTAGATTTTATTCTTGACAGGCAGACTGTCCCCAGTGTCCACTTCATGAGTGCACCAGCGGGTCTGACTTGGAGTCAGAGAAAACATATGTCTGTAAGACTGAAGAACTTGTCTACAGTCTGCTTGCTGCTGGTCAGTGAGGCTGCCTGCCAAGGCTACTCCATCAACTGACCCATCGTCAGGGTTGTGAGAGAGCAGGTCTGGGAGAGGGTCACTCTCTTCCTCCTGTCCCTCATCTGTTGCCATGAGCAAGCCCATGTCAGCCCTGTCCACATATGCTTTCAGTCTATTAACATGAAGTTCCCTGTGGGGACTTCTGGGAGTACCAAGGTCCACCAAATAGGTGACCTCTCCCTTCTTTTCCAAAATGGTATGGGGTCCACTCCATTTATCTTGGAGAGCTGCTGGGGCCACTGGCTCCAGCACCCATACCTTCTGTCCTGGCTGGTACACCACCAGTACAGCCTTTTGGTCATGCCAGGCTTTCTGTAATTCCTGACTTGCCTTCAGTTTTTAGTTGCCTTCTTCATGTACTCGGCCATCCGGGAGCGGAGACCAAGTACATAGTCCACAATATCCTGTTTAGGGGGTTTGAGAGGTTGTTCTCATCACTCCTTCACTAGACAGAGTGGCCCTCTAACAGGATGGCCAAACAAACGTTCAAAGGGGCTATAACCAACCCCCTTTTGTGGCACCTCCCTGTATGCAAAGAGAAGGCAGGGCAGAAGAACATCCCATTTTCGCCTAAGCTTTTCTGGGAGCCCTTTGATCATACCCTTTAAGGTCTTGTTGAATCTCTCAACAAGGCCATTGCATTGAGGATGGTAAGGGGTGGTGAACCTATAGTTGACACCACACTCTTTCCACATTGCCTTGAGGTAGCTACTCATAAAGTTTGTACCTCTGTCAGACAATACCTGCTTAGGAAAACCCACCCTGGAAAAGATTCCCAGGAGGGCCCTTGCCACCACAGGTGCTGTGATGGTCCTAAGGGGAATAGCTTCTAGGTATCTGGTGGCATGATCCACTACCACCAGAATGAACCTGTGCCCAGATGCTGTTGGTGGGTCCAGGGGACCAACTATATCAATCCCCACCCGTTCAAAGGGCACCACCACCACAGGCAATGGTATCAGGGGGGCATTTGTGGACTTGCCTGCCTTGCCACTGGCTTGACAGGTAATGCAAGAGCTGCAAAAGCTCTTAAAGTCCTCACTCATTTGTGGCCAATGAAAGAGAGGGACAATACTGTCCCAAGTCTTGTTTTGGCCTAGGTGTCCTGCTAAGGGAATGTCATGGGCCAGTGTGAGTAGGAAACCCCTAAACTTCTGAGATATGACCAACGTCCTGGCTGCACCAGGCTTGGGGTCTCGAACCTCAGAGTAAAGGAGCATTCCCTGCAGCCTCAGCAGCAGCTTGCTGTCTGAGGGGTTCAAGAGTGGGGCAGCTCTGCTGTTCCAGGCTCAAGTCTGCCCTAGAAGGTCCCCCTGCCCCCAAGAACTCAACCTGATCAGGTTCCAGTTCATCTGGGGCAGTTCCTTCTTCAGGAGATAGATCCTCTTCTGCTAAAAGAGTCTCTACAGACTGTTCCTGGGGGGAAGGCTCTGCCTTGCCCCTGCTACTCCTCCTCTTGGAAGGTCCTTGGTCCATTCTTCCAGGATCCAAGGCCTGTTCAGGTCCTGTCAGCTCTGCTTTTGACCTTGTCAGGGCAAATACTTCTGCTGGTATACCCAAAATTGCTGCATGGGTAGTTAGCTCCACCTCAGACCATGCTGAGGCCTCCAAATCATTCCCTAGCAAACATTCAACAGGTAGGTCTGCACTCACCACAACCTTCTTTAGGCCAGTTACCCTCCCCAGGAGAAGTTCACAACTGCTAGAGCATGGTTAGTACTAACGTTGCTTGCATTGGTCACTTGGTAAGTTTCCCCAAGTAGGATCTGGCTAGGGTCCACAAGGTCCTTAGTCACCATGGTGACACTGGCTCCTGTGTCCCTGTAAGCTAATGACTCCCTTCCATTTATTTTAGGCTGTTGCTTGTATTTGCCCAGACCACTGGGACTCACAAATAGGGACAAGTCCCCATCACAAACTAAGACAGCCTGAGTAGGAGTTCTGACTAGGCCAGAATCCTCTCCAGATCCCAGGGTCAACCCTATTATGCCCTTCTGTGTACCACCACCTATAGCTGGACTAGGGGGAACAGGTGCCTTAGGGGCAGGTGTGGTACTTGGAGTCTTTGGCCTTATTACAATCTGAAGTCCAATGGGTTATCTGTTTACAGACTTTACACCATCGCTTCCTTGGCTGCTTAGCCTTGTTGGACTGGGTATTATCAGATGCTGCTTTTTGGGGGCCTGTTGAAGACTGCTGGTCTTTTCCCTTTTCCCCGCCCTTCTCAGAGTTCTTGGCATCTTCCTTTTTAGTTGCACAACCCAAGGACTGGACCTTCTGCTTAATCCTGGTTCTGACACATTTGTCTGCCTTCTTTCCCAATTCTTGGGGAGAGGTCAGATCTGAGTCCACCAGGTGCTGATGTAAGAGCTGATTCTGACAATTATTAAGGATCTGCTCCCTCATTATGAGATTATACAATCCTTGGTAATCATTTACTTTACTGCCAGTTAACCAAACTTCCAGTGCCTTGGTAGCACAATCTACAAAGTCTACCCAATCTTGATTCTGTGCTTTCTGGGTGTCTCTGAACTTTAGTCTATACTGATCAGTGGTTAAGCCAAACCCATCTATCAAAGCATCTCTCAAGATATAATAATCATCTGCATCCTCTTCCCTAACAGAGAGGAGCTTGTCTCTACCTTTGTCTGCAAAGGAGAGCCATAAGATCGCTGCCCACTGCTCTACTGGGACCCTCTGAACTTTACAGGCCCTCTCAAGTGCAGTGATCCATTTGTGGATATCATCCCCTGACTCTTATGCAGGTTCCTATTGTCAGGAGCTTTCTCTCTAACTCTAGGGGTATTACTGCCACCAGGGGTCTCTAGACCCCATTTTCTTGAAGCTTTCTGAAGCTCCAGGGAGTTCCCTGTCCAATGCTAACTGTTCTCTCCTGAGCTGTAGTTTAGCCTGCTCAAACTGGATCAGTCTGCATTTCCTCTCCTTGGACGATTCTCTTCTCTGAGAAGAGGCAGAGGTCCCTTTGGATCTCTCAGAATGGTTGGACCCCACTGAGGGGGATCTGTTCCTTCTGTTTGGATCCACCATTATCCCTTTAGGGATGGAGAGAGTGCCTCTTGGGCTATCATCTCCATGGTGTGAATGGTCTGGTTCATCCAGGTCAAGTTCATCTTCCTCTTCCTGGTCCTCATCAGAGTCCAACCCTGGGTTGTACTCTTCTGGGGGATGCCCACCCAACCTGTCTACCCCATCAGACACTAAAGTCTGCTTAAAGTCTGCTATGAGCAGGATTTCCCTGAGACGTTGAGTATTGGCACCTTTGTTTGTCTTAAGTTGTCTAGTGGTGCACATCTCCCTAAGCTCAGCAAAGGAGAGATTATCATATTTGTCGACGGGGACCCTATGGGGCCCTTCCAGAGCCTTATGGGGACTTGAACTTAAAGACATTTCTAGTGTGGTGGTACTGGTGTATCTACCTACACTAGGTGTGGCCTACTGAACCCTTTCTTGAGTTGTAGTCAAGGTGTGCTAAACCCTCTACACACAACTCCTAAGTTCAGTAGAACTTATTATATTCTAAGCTTGAATTTATATGTACCTTTAGTACCAAGTGGCTTTCACTTTAGAAATTCAATTTGTTATCTGGTAAAACAATGGCAAGCTTGAATCCAACCGCTGCACACCAATGTGAGACGTTGGCCTGGCATATGCTGGTCACTAGTTATAGTGGCCACCTTGCACCAGTCCAATTCGACTCTTAAGGTGATAGGTTAAAGACAACCGTTAAAGAAAGCTATCCTAGTGGTAGCTGTGGAGAGCAGCCTTCAGGCTAAGTCTTGAAGGAGTGTTGAAGCTTATTGTTTTACCATAGATAACCTCTTGAATGACCAAATGAAAGAGTAGTCCACACAGGTATATATATATAAAATATATGTATTTATTCTAAACAGAATCCCACAAGTCTCTTTATGAGGCTAGAGGTAAAGTTACAATTCAAACAAGCATTTATAGATACAATAAATAGCACTGGAATCACAGGGCCCCAGGGGGGGAACAAACCATATATTAAAAAAGTGGTATAAGAACCACGACAATTCTACAGACAATGCCTAGGGCATTTAGGATCACTGGCCCCTTTAGAATCTACCCAAGGTTATGAGGAAGGGGACCCACGGGAGACGCGTGCAGTGCAAATAGCTGCTATCGGGATCTCTATTAAAGCCTATGGAGAATGTTGCGGTTTGATTTTAAAAGATTAAAGACACTTTTATCAGGAGTTCAAAGTTAGGAGCTTAGAGTTAAGCTTTTGAGGGGCCCACTACCACGAGAGTACCGAGGTACCACTGTTACCTGCCCCAGGGAAGCCGGGTGCATAGGTCGTTTTCGATGTCGGGTCGTGGGCTGATTTTCAATGGGAAAATGTACAAAACTGCTGCTAGCCAAAAGCGTTGATGATGTCATGAAGAATGAAGTTGTAGATCTTGTAGAGGAGAACCTGAAAGCAGAGGGGACAGAGTCTGGGTCACGGCACAATGACCAGGGAGCTCAAGGAAAAGAGCCCTTCAATGTCGGGTGCTTCAAGTGGAAAAGGTGTAGCTTGGATCTGCAGCCACGGGCTCCGGGAGGCTTCAAGGAAGGCCAGCTTCTGGAGGGCGACTGTCCCACGAAGGATGAGGGTCGCTGCTGTGTTAGTGTCCAGATTGGATCCACTAAGCCTTGGCAACCGCAACCCACGCAAGATGAACAAATCAGCTACTGGTGCAGACCCACGAGGTCTGAGCAAGGTCTCCTTCGAGGAAACTGTAGAGCAGGCCTAGAGCAACCAGGGGAACTCTTAAAAGTAAAGATTGACCTCCGCTAGGGCCCACAAGTCGAAAGACAAGGAACCGTGGGAGGCAGCAATTTTGCGTGCGTAAAAGGGTGCCCACGGGTCACAGGAGTGGGCTAGGGCGCTGATCTTTGGCACAGTTGCTGCTGAGAGGTTGGCTCAATATTGGGCCAAAGCACAACTTCCCCACTGGTCAGGGTCATATGCTAGCGCAAGAGGTGGCCGGTGTCCTGGGGTATTGGGGATCTCGGCACCCACGCGGTCCACGGTGCTCAGACTTGCTGGGCACACTCACTGGCCTCTGGGATGCTAGGAAACCCACCTCAAGGTTGAGAGGAGTCGTCAATGTCTGAAGGAGCAGCGAAGTTCCAACCGGGTCACTTGCAGTGTTTCAGGTGCCTGCCAAGCAGGGGGGTAACTCCTTTACCCCAAGGGTGATTTCTTCAGTCAGCTGGGCAGCAGCTCATCGAAGGTCAAGTCTGTAAAGTCCAAGATTAATCTGAGGCTCTGGGGACACAGTATTCACCTTTATCCTAGAGATTAGGGGAGGATCCAGATCAGAGCCCACCAATGAGAGTTGAGGCGGGAAAGGGTGGCTACACCCTCTCCCCTTTGTGTGTTTCCCACCTAGGCGAGGGGCAGGATGCCCCTGATCCGGTTCCAGGCGGTGTATGCAGAATGTAGGCGCTGTAGCAGCCTACGTGCAACTCTGAAAGGCATCCTATGGTGCACCCACCCAGTTCCAATCCACATAGCCTGTCTGGGAAGGTGCTGGCACCTCCCTGCAACAGGATCCCTATTGTTCAGCTGCCGAGGCTGGGGTTTTGCCCAGCAACAGGCAGCCAGAGTCGTGTGGGTGGCGAGTAGCATCCATTTTGTGATACGTGTGCACTTTTAAATTGGTGTCTAAATTCTGCCGCTTTTCCCATATCGCCTCTCTAGCAGGGGGGAATCATGCCCTCATGCCCATGGCTGGACTTGGGGTATGATTCCTACATGTTTGACACCAAACACGATATGGTTCTGTGTAGCCATTCTCAAGTTATCACGCTATCGCGATATACTTATAATGCGGTTAAGAGTATATGGTATGGCTACACTACAAACAACCCTGCAATGATTTTTACGAGGGTTGCAGAGGGGCCCTACTCAGGTAGGGGTCCCCCCGCACACATATCTCAGCACCCTGCCTTGTAGGATTAGCAAGGCCTGGTTGAGGGGTGACCAATGAGAATACATGTGTTGTACATAGGTGGGATACAGGGTACCTGTATCCCTGTAAGGGGGTGCAAGCACAACCCTACCCAGACTACAGTAGTGGTCTGGTGGTGTCATTTGGTATGGCTGTCCCAGGGTGGCACAATAAGTGCTGCAGCCCTGGTAGGCCTCTGAGAGACCCATGCCCTGGGTACCTAGGGTACCATCTACAAGGGCTGACAGGGTATCCTCAGTATCCAATTGGGTTGTACCTAGGGTACTCACATCAGTTTAGAGAAGAAGCAGATGGGCTGGGGTCCTGGATAGCAGGGCCACAGCCTGGCTAGAGTCATAAAACAGTCAAAACATCACCAAAAAGTTGGGGGCAACTCTGCAGTCGATGCCACTCTCCTACAAAAACAATAACCAAAATGTGCTTTTTGCATATTTTCATCTCGTTTACTCCAGTAGATTGCCTGCCACGGTAGTATGCTAAGTGGATCATGGGTTCTCCAGTAAATGACGTGCTCATTTGGATTTTTAGAATCCTTGATAATGTGTAAATCAACACAAGTCAAAGATTTACACATTTTGACTGGATTAGACATCAAGTCATTATTTTTATCCATAGCCAAGGCAGGTTGGAATTACTTTCATTGTCAGATATATAACATTTAGCTCTTCATTTGTAATATTAGTTAGGTAAACGACCTAACACCTTTTATAAGAAACCACCAGAAAATAATCTTTGTTTAGTTCACCTTTCCTTATTTGTTACAGATAGATCAATACAAGAAAGGGCCATAAAAGTAACAAACATAAAACGTGCAGAAGTCCGTCTTACCCATAACGATAACCAAAGGAATCCCTTTCTCACCTATTCTCCATCATAAAGTCCATCTGGAATTTGTTTGCATTTTCAAGGGTGCCATTTTCTGAAAATATAAATTTTATGTTTGTCATATCAGTAATAAACATTCTATAGATTCTTTATAACATTTCACCTCTGTATTTAAATTCTTATGGTATCTTTGTATCTTTCCTATATGTATTTTTGTAGCAATATTACCAGCTTTGCTAAGTATGTAGAAGACAGTTTGAGAAAGAGAGCTATAGACCGTTATCAGACTTAGGTTTGTGTCTTCAAAAACCCCTAGAGTGAAAAGAGAAGAGGGGGAAGAAGAGACGTAGAGGAAAGATGGAGACTCAATGAAGCTCAATGAAGACGCAGAAGAATATTGACTAACAGACCAGATTGAAGCTTAACAAAGGCTACTGAGCACATCCTAGCTAATATCTTTGAGAAACGGCTATTATAAGAATTAATTCCTTATGTTGCTTGAACTCTTAGTAGCCCATGGTACCATTGATCACAACATGTTATCAGAAAGACTTGAGAAGTGAGCTGATATGCCCGGACCCACACTGGAAAGGAATCAACCTTTCCTTTCCAGCCATTGCAAGCAAGTTAGATTAAAATTCGTCTAATTTTCTTTCTACAAGATACTCTGCAGAGTGCCTCAGGGTTTATCCCCCTGGAAGCTGGTCTTCAACATATATGTGTCCCAGATGTCCCAACATCTAGATCAATATCAAATGAACCTCCAAATATACGCTGATGATATTAAAATCCATTTGTAAATGGAAAATAGTTCAACAAAATAGACTACCATAACCTTGTGCCCATACAATATTTTTCATTTGGTAAAGGAGAGCGTCTTAGGCTTAATCAGACCACTACCGATAACCTGTAGTAGTTGGAACAGAATGCAATGTGCCACCTTCTACTGACGTCTCAGTCTTAGTGCTCATCCATCCACATCTTTGAAAGTAAGAAACCTGGGAGTCATCTTTGATGCCGAACCCTGCTTCATTCTATTAGTAGAGAGTTAATTTACCCACCAACAATTCTCTCTTCGTTTTAAAATCCTCATTTCCCTTTGATAACAATGCAGGGTTTGGTGCAAGTGAGCCTTAATGTTGGTAGGATTGGACTACTGTAATGTCCACATTGCATTACCAGGAATTTATTTTACTAGGATGCAAAGACATAAAGCCATAATTCCTGAATCTGAAGTGATGTGACCACAGTAAGCAATTAAGCCAGGCTTAAAACAGCATTATTTTCTCCCAGTAGACACAACCCTAAAGTGTATATTTATCTACACAGTGTACAAGACTTACTGGGCCAAAGATCCAAGCTGCCTTTAAAAGCATACACACTTTTAAAAATCTACCGGACCCTACACTTTGCCTTCAGTCAATTCAGACATGGAAGTCCAATGCCCTAGGCTCTGGAACATACTGTACCCAATTAGATGCAATTTAGGAAATACCGAAAAATAAATCCTTTTCATTTTTTAAGGACTATCTCTTTCATTTAAACTTCCCTTCTATGTGAGCTGAATACATTCCTGACATAATTCCGTCAACGTAATCTACAATGTTCTAATTTGTAAATACTTTCAACTCTTATTATACTCTTAAACACACAAGTTTTCCATTCTTGTAAAGTTTGGCTCTTAACAGTTGTCTACATTTTAGCAGTTATAGTACAGTCACTTAACATTGACACAAATACAAACTACTTCACTATTTTAGATTTTGTTAAATCAAATCTTAACAAAATCTGGATTTTATTTGTCTTGAATTGGGTCGAACAGTTCAAGAAATGGACTCACAAATCCAGAGTCATTAGTAATTGAAATTTTGCAAGGTCAAAGCATGAGTCTTATTGACTTTCTTGTGCGCTCAGCAGTGTTTAAATCTAACTTACCATCCGACTTTGTGATGGTTTGTGAAATATCTGAATTCTAAACCTCCATAGGTATCTTATGAAAAACAAACCGATTTGTACCATTCAGTCCTAACCATGCTAACTCAGAGTTTTGTGGGTGTTTTCAGTTATTCCAAGGGAGGCTTTGTTGAATTGCATACTTTGGAATGAGCGCATCAATTTGTGGTACCTTAAGTGTTCAATAACTTCTGTTATTATATTGTCAAGCCCTCATATACCTCATACAAAATATAGTAAGAATATATATTATATCTAACAATGTCTCTATTCAGTGACTTTTGTTTTATGTTTAAGGTATTTTTAGATCGCTAAGCAGTGTCTTTCAGTTAATTCAGAGTGCTGAAGTTTAATCAGAGTTTGCTCGAAGGAGGCATTGGGAAACAAGGCAAGGCCCATCACTTAGGATTCAGTCCCAATTCAATATTTTTCAAGTGCTTCCTCAGGTTACATAACATTCGAATCCAGGATGTCTGGAACAGTTCAGGCCTTTTCTGAAAGACAAAGTGTTGGTCTTGGCCGTGATTTTAATGTATTCCATAATCTTTGGCCACGGACGACCAAAGTTACGCCTTGGTTTTTTTACTTACTTGAAGACTCGTTGAGCAATCTACAAAGCTGCAGGGCCCTGTTTGGCTTGCAGTCTGGTGTCTAATTTTGTATGTATTTTGGGCACTTGACCCAGTATTGCCATGCTAACTATATAAAGTACTCTGAACTTGATCCACATCTACAGATAGCCGGTGTAGCTCTTCCAAGGTGGATTTTAGTGATTATGTTTTTGAGCTTCAAGCACAATCTGGCAGCTTGGGGTTCAAACTCTTCAGAGCCTGTCCATAATCTTCTAAGGGACAGACCTCAATGTAGACAACATTGAACAAGAGGATATTCCGTGATAGGGAGACATTCAGGCTGGTGTACTTCATCACCACAATGACTTGGGGCATGAAAGAGATATATGTTCTGAATATCTAGCCCTGCCTCCTTACATTCAGGGAGATGGGTTGTCCTACTCTAAAGCTAGCAAGCTACATAAAGGTTTCACTTTTTCACCATTGCGGTATACAAAACTTTACTTGATCCACTGGGACTCCTAATCAAAGTGTAAACAAATTTCCTAGTCCAATAGCCTGTTTTCCAGATAAATGGGTTGGTGTTTCATCAGCACAGTAATAGAGGTTGAAGGGGCTAGGTCAGTGGACACATCTAGATGATTTAAGGGCACTGGGTAGGGATGCCTCTTCTGCCTCTCCCTGATCCATAATCAGTGATGAAGATATTGACGTGTTCCAAACATGCTAAATAAGGTTCGGGAGGGAGTACAGTTTCAATTACTATGATTCACTTGTCAGATCTCCCTGGATGAAGTAGTCATCAAGTAGTTTCCGGGAAAAACTAGTGTAAATTAAAAAAGCTTGGCTAATCAATCTGATTTACAATCACATTAATACACCTTGTGTGATCAGTTCAATTACATATCCAAAAATTAATTGGGAATGCTCAATCAGTTATACACTTTGCTTGAGGTTTTGTTTTCCAGGAGTTGCGGAGATTTGTATTTTCTCTGATATAGATGTTGATTTCCCGATAAATTCTACTATGAATTACTAGGGTTTCCTAGTAGAAGAGTTTGACTAAAGAGGAGAAAGTTCAGACACACAATTATTTTGACAATCTGTTTAATCCTTCCTTTATGTGAGAAAGGATGCATATGCTAACATTTATTTTCCCTTCTGATTTGATTCATAAAGAGATTGCAATTGAAAAAGTTTCCCAGCATTCAATGTACCTCTGTCTCTAAAATCCTTAAATATGTGAAAGGTGGGTATTACCTTTTTAACCTTCGTAATTCGAAAATAACATTCTTATTTACTATTATAAATTCTGCCTCTGGACACCCTTTTGAAATTCTACACTAGAATATTCTCATTGATACGTTAGTAGCTGTTGTCGATCCTGTTTGAGCTGGACAAAAACATAAGCATATAAACGAATCATATGATTCCAACCCCAAACTTCAAACCAAACAAGTGATATGTTAATGGTTACAGACTGGCAATACCCAGTTGCTTGTCATACAAAGACAAAGTGTTTGGTGAATTGAACATTCTTCTTTTGTGTCTTAAGTGATTCCAGTGTTATTGTGTAGCTTAGCATCCATAGCTCTTAAGCTAAGATTTCACTTTGAGCCACATCTTTTCCCTTCTTGTCCTCATTCTCAAAATGACTTAACAATACATCATGCTCTTTCAGTTGTGCCCTTGAACATGTCCTCTAGTAATTGTTGGCTAGCCACCAGTCTTACTTCCCACTCTGGAGAGTATGGGAACATTCAGATTGTGTTCAATGCTTGATGCCCTTATGATTCAACACTCATCATCCTGAAGCATTTTGTTTATGGAAACTGAGGTGATGTACTCTCCAATGCAAGCTTGAAATGACTCTTGTATAACAAATGTCTCCCAGTGAGCTTTGCTAATTTCCAAAGATTCTGTACTTCTATCTCCCAAGTGCTTAATGTTGTTTGAATCCTTCAGAAGGGTCCCATCATCTGCCCGTCCAATCACTTGCTCATTACCTCCCTCATGAGATTGGATAGAATTTCCAATTAATTGTAAAGGAATGTAAGGGGCAACAATACAATAATGCTCAAACAATGACTGTGCCAATGTGAACGAACAAAAACCATGATTTTGAGTGTTAAGATTGGAAGAATGCTAGGCATCCATCTAATCTAGTACTTTTTTTACACTCCTTTACACTCCTTCATTGTCTGATTTGTGATTTAAGATAAATCTTTCCTTTCCAGAAAAATTAGGAGTCACATTAAAGTGGTCCCATTGTTAAGTGCTGAAATTTACCAACTTATGCTGCCTTATGACGGATAACACTTCTGTCTGAAGAAATGATCAAATGAGCTCGGGAATTCCAGTAAAGATTTGCCTGCTGAGCTGAAGCGGGTTCACAATATGGGGTGATCCACTGTATCGAGTGTTAAGGCAAGCCTTATACTACCAGCATACTATAGGGATCAGCGTTTCTGCCCCACACAGCTTGTTTGGGGAAAATTTCCCATTGTTCCATACTTGTAATTCACTTTAATCCATATTAATCTGTGTACTCCAAAAAATATTCAACTTTTGAATTAGATCCCATTAGCTCCACACGTGGGAATGTCATGCTAATTTTCAAAGTTTCTTGTGCTCGAGGTGTGCCCATCCGGACGTCTTATCCAAGAACAGCACCAACGCATAATTCGTCCACAAGCAGTGTTTATTGAAAACCCAATGCATTTCGGACTATTACAAGCCCTTCTTCAGGGGTCACTACAAATAACAAAAACATATGCCATTACATCATTGTACATTGTTGTTGAAGTGAAAATTTATGCTATCACAATGTTTATAAAACTGTTATGTAAAATCCATTTGCATGTAAATGCTAAAATGAAAAAATGAGAAAACACACATTTCTTTGTTCCTTCTCCAGTGACGTCCTTCCAAACCTAATCAAACCTGATTTATAACCCATCTGTCCCTGCGCTTATAATAACTCATTATCACTTGGGCTGGTCCTTGGCACCCCCATTCCATTTCATAACCATGCCACTTTATTGACGGTCTTGCCAAATCCTCCCTGTATCCATTTCCCACTTCTTTAACTTACTCGCGTTATTTCACACGGGTTCCCTTCACCTTTCTTCTTCCAAAATTATCGCCTATTCTTTACTCTATCTTGACCGTACATACCGTCCCTGTCACACATGCACATTAACCAATCAATCAACAAAGCTTTATTTCGACATGTAATGTCATAAAAGCACAAAGCACATAAAAACAATTACAAATTCATTATTTTTAAAACATGTCGTAAAAAATCCAATTTGAAATATACAATAAATATCTAAAAATGTATTAAATTTCGCAGCTTTGGGGATTAAAAACAATATTATAAAAGTTTTAATTAGAACTGCTAGATTTTTGCCTAATTAGCCATGCCCAACCTAGGAATTTGGCCACTCCACAAACTAGGGTGGTATTGGTGGTGGTTTTAAGGATTCGCATAGCGACAATGTGATCTCTTGTTCCTAATAGTAAACAGGCAGGTTTAAGCCATTTCGTCCTAGGTAATAGATAGGCTGGGCATGCAAAGAAGAAATGGGAGACGCTTTCAGTGACACCAGGACAGAATGGACAGTCAGGGAGGGTCTTGTGGGGGGGTTTCCACTTACTAGTATGGTTGCGTACTGGGAGCGTCCCGAACCTAAACTGGATAAAAAGTGACCTGTCCCTGGGCTTAGTAATAAAGTCAAGGTATGGTTCTAAGAGGATAGTTGACTTGTGTTGATAAAAAGCCTCTGTCAGCCTTCCAATGTTGGGATCTCTTTGTTCCGAGGCATCCACCCAAGCCCAATAGGCTCGCTTAACTTCGATCTTCGATAATGGTTCCCCCGCTGGCCAGTCAGTTATAAGGCCGGTTGCAATCAGGAGTTTTTTTGTGCTTGCAAGCCACTCAATTTTATGGGCACCTTGTAGGTTCATAACCTCCCTGAGCCCTTCAGCATAGTTAGAGAGCTCAGGGGTTCGCCACAGCCGCGCCCAATATAACAGAGGGCGGAGGGTGGCTAGATCCCTGATTTAACGCCTGCCAAAATCACTAAAGAGTGGTTTAGTCGGGGTGCCCCTGGGAAGTGATACAAGTTCCCTAAAGAACTTGTTTTCACTGGTCGCCAGTGAGTCAACACAACTGTAGCCCCATAGTTCGGCACCATAGAGTGCGCTACCCACAGCCTTTGCAGCATAGATGTTTAGTACTGGGGTAATAGGTTTAGAGGTGGAGGCCCGAAATTCCTTTCCCAAAGCACCAGTTACTCTTTTCAGATTAAGTGCCATTTTATCTATATGAGGCTGCCATCTGAGCCTGTCGGAGATTCTGATTCCCAGATAGTCAAACTCTCTGACACGCTCCAATGGTTTCCCTTCTAGGGTCAGAATGGAACCAGAATATTTTGAGGGATTAAAATAGAGGAGTTTAGTCTTGGTGGTATTGATGACGAGGCCTCTGCGCTCACAGAACAGAGAGAAGCGCTGTAACAGCTTCTGTAAACCCGACGGAGTTTTTGATATTAGCAAGGTGTCATCTGCGAAAAGAAGTGCTGGAACTTTATCACCCGCCAGAGCGGGAACGTCCGCTTCGACTTCAAGCAGAAATGAGACCACGCCATTCACAAATAGCGTAAAAAGTGTTGGCGCCATGACACACCCTTGTCGAACCCCTCTATTCACTGGGATTTTATTTGTTTTCTGGCCCTGTGACCCCCATCTAATGCAGGCAAAGTTCTCTTCGTGCATTCGGATGAGGAGTTTCAGAATGTAGGAAGGGATGCCCAGCTCCTCCAAAATCGACCACAGACGGTCGCGGGGGACCAGATCGAAGGCGGTTTTAAGGTCAATGAACGCAAGGTATAAAGCACCCTTGCCGATGGTAACCGTCTTCCAATAAAGAAGCATTAACCTAAAAGCTTGGTCAATGGTGCTGGTGCATGCCCTAAAACCCGCCTGGAACTTGGTTAGAATCCCTTCCTCGTCCACCCAGGAATGTATCCTCTCCAAAAGAACCCTGCCGACCAGCTTCTGACCTGAATCGATTAAGCTGATTGGGCGATAATTCGCCGGGTCTCCCCTTAAGCCCTTCTTAAAAATGGGGATTACTTCTGCACCCTTCCATGACTCCGGCACCGGGGATCCACTCAATAGGCTGTTGATATAAATAGTAAAAAACGCAGCCCAGCCTGTTGGATTCGCTTTAAAAAGGTCTCCCGGAATGCCGTCAGGACCTGGTGCCTTGGCAGATACAATCTTATCAATTGCAGTTTGGACCTCCTTCTCCTTGATACTGGGGAACAAGACATGGTCATGGGATTTTACTGCAGACCCAGGGCTGGTGAGCTGGTCTACCACAACCTCAGGATCTGCGTACAAGTTCTTGAAGTGGTTGTACCATTCCCCATCCGTAATATGGTTAGGGATTTGCGCCTGGGCACGGCTGGATGATCTTCTCATAATGGACCAAAAAAGCTCGCCATTTTTTGCTTGGCTCGCTAACTTCAGGGAAACCCAGCGCTGTTCTTCCCAGAGTTTTTTAGCAGATGCGAGGGCTTGCCTATAAAGCAACCTCGCTTGCCTAACCTCCGCAGGATTATTGGATTTGATTGCATGCACATTAACTACCACCCTCTTTGCCTTCACACACCCTCTCTCCATCTCCCTCAAACATGCACCGTTTGAACATACTTTTACAATCCAAAAATGCTTTACAAAACCCACAACCATTCAACACTTTCATGTGCAATCATTCATCGGCCGATAATGCACGGACCCTTCCCATACCTGCCAAAAGTTGTTTAAAACCTCCATCTTAACCGCTTTTTTCAAGGAAACGTTACCCCCAGGTAGAAACCGCCCGATATTTATACCAAAATTTCCCACCAGAACCCTCCTCCCTTGTTCGTGCTCCGTGATAAGTCACATGGTCTCCCTGCTGACAACTCCATCAGCCACTAATATATACGCAAAGACTACTGCTCCCATCATACACTGGATGTACCGTTCCAAAACATCAACAAATCTAAGTTTAGAAATTACATATTTCTTTAACACATTCAATAAATGAAACAACGAGGAATAATGTACAAAACCTATCGCTTGAAATACTTGAGTGTACATTTGTCAACACTGTAAACACGAAATTGCTTTAACGAAAAGATGTTTCTCCATACGTGTGGAGTATGATGTTAATGAATTTATTTAAACCATTCTCAATGTTTTTCCTTTATGGGTGCAAACACTTGTTGGGCATTTTAGCATGAAATAATCAATGGAAAAAAATGGATGCACACCATTGCTTGTCCAAAACTTTCACCATGTTTGTCCATATCAATCTCAGAATGTGTGCGTGAACTGCGTTCAATGCCTTGCCCGGGGTAGCACAAAAGTTAATATCATACTATAGGGAACAGCGTTTCTGCCCCACTCCCAGTCGCACAGCTTGTTTGGGGAATATTTCCATTGCTCCATACTTGTAATTCACTTTAATCCATGTTAATCCGTGTACTCCAAAAAATATTCAACTTTTGAATTCGATCCCATTAGCTCTGGTGTGCATCCCTTTTTTTCAATTGACAATACTACCAGCAGACATAGTTTACGGGCTTCTGTTTTATGAGCACTTAATACCAAACACAGCCAGCTCAGTCCTAAGAATTAAACTTTAAATTCATCTTATAATATGAATGAGTTGAGTAATATTGGTTGGCTCGTTTATGTACTGGTGGTGGGAGAGGGTAGATAAGTCAGGAGCAGCGCATTTTGTAGAGGCTGGGGAATGGTAGGATTTCCAAGAATCAAAACCCACGTCTTGGAGATTTTTTACCTTACACAAGGGAAAGGGTTTTAGCAAAGTGCTTATGACGGTTATATGCTTTTTTTGTTATTTCGCCAAGAAATAAAATGGTGTGCCAAAACTGGTGCGTGGCTTTCATCAGAGCTTTAGTTTTACAGTTGTTCTGACCTGAAAGCCACAACCCTGCGCAAATGTTAACAAATAGGTGGAGTTTCAAATCCAATATTACCCATTGCTGTGTGTCATAACTTGTATTGTGTCTCACTTTCTATATAAAATTGACTTTTTAGTTTCCAAAAACATTTGACATTTTAAACCACTTATCTTTGGCTAGATGCTGTGTCGGTGCTCCCAAGACAATCTAATATAAAATCTATGCTGAACTAGTGAACAGATCCTCCTAGCAGCAGTCTGGAAATTAAATACATAGATGACATAAGTTGAAACCTGATTGCCCTACAGGAGTTTGCACTACCTCGTAGAACATCTGTTTTTATATTTTATAGCAGAGCATCTGGTATCTTGAACAGCTGTGAAATCATTTTATGGACACATAATTTATAAGCGGTTTTGAAATGATGGCATCTATTGTATGCCAATAACTTTCACTAAGAACTAAAGCATATGTTCTCCTCGATAGCCCTTTCAGAAGGGAGGAGGTGGGTGCTCTCAAACTGAGCAAGAGATGCCAGATTCTCTGGTTGTGTGGAACAGATCACCTTCGTTTGCGTGCAGCCAAACTTCAAAACTGAGAGGAGCGGAGGAGCCTAGCGCTTGACCAAGATGGCCGCGTGAGCTTTGAGCTCCCGGGACCCACGCGCCCTCCGTCGATTATCCTGTCTTAAATCCTGTTTTACATGCACGGCATCCTACAGATGACTCGTTGCTGAGGCGATTGATGCTGCCCGGGTTCGGATCGCCCACCGGGAACCGGAGTTGTGCACGGCGGAAGACTGAGGCCTATCTCCGAGGGATGCCAGGGGCTGGAGTTGGCAGGATGCCCGGCCACTAATTGAACAACAGCGGCTTGGCGAGGTGTGAACTGGCGGACGGAGAACGCCGTACTTTCACTTTCGCTTTCTCGCCCTTTGTTTGCCTAGGCCCGGGAGTGCCTTCTGACGCTTTACTATCCTCTGGACGCCTTGCGCCCTACTCTGACTGGTTATTGCAGATCCGGCTTCTCCTGTTCCCTCTGACTGAGAGAGGGTCGTCTCTCTGCACCGGGTTGCTCGGTGCCAGACATGTCGGGTAAAGCAGAGGTGGATAGGCTGAAACCCAAGGCTACCAGGCGGGGAACCTATATCCAATCCAACAATATGGATCGCTATGCCCAGCAGAAGGGATCGCCTGGTGGATAGGGCCAGTCGCTGGACGTACAGAAGGCTGCCTCATCCCCGACTTCGGAGCTCTCGTTGCAGGATGTCATGGGTGCGCTCGAGGGGATGCAGGCCTCAATTGGGAGACAGTTTGATGCCCTGGCGCATAAAGTGGATACTATCTTGGTGGATGTCAACCTGATCCGCGCGGATAAGGGCAAAACCAATGAGCGGGTTAAGTCCCTTGATCTCAAGACCACAGGCCTCGCTGATGATGTCTCAGAACTTCAGACCGAAGTTCGTAGGCTGCGGGCCGAGAACGACCTCACCGCCCGCCGGCTGGAGGACTTTGAGGGCCGGGCCAGGCGCAACAACGTGCGCATTATTGGGGTCCTGGAATCCTCGGACGAGAGCTCCGTAGATCTGCTCGTGGAGGACTTGGTGCTTAACCATCTGAAGCCTAAGGGCCTTGGGAAGTTCTTTGCAGTCGAGCGGGCTCACAGAGTTCCTGGCGGGAGGCCCAGGGCGGGAGCCCCTCCGAGACCGATTGTCGCCCGGCTCTTTCACTTCCGAGATCGGGACGCTATCCTGCAAGCATCGCGGGTGACGGGCCCGGTCCCTTTTCAGAACGCATCAGTGAGTTTCTATCCTGACTTCACCCAGTTGGTGCAAAAGCAAAGGCAGAGTTTCCTGGGGGTGAAGAGACGTCTTCGGGAGAGGGACCTGAAGTATGCTATGCTTTTCCCTGCCAGATTACGTGTGGTGTATGAGGACCGGACTTTCTTCTTCGAGTCGCCTGCTATGGCCGGAGACTGGTTGGACGCTTTGCCCCGACGACGGACTGGCGGGGATGCTGACACAGACGTGGAGGGTGACCGGGATGGGCAGGGTTGATGCCTTTGGAGCCAGACTGACTTGCTTTGGTACCGGACAATGACTTGAGCTGATTGCAGCAATACGGAGGGTTGCGGGAGGAAGTTGGGAGCTCTTTCCTCCCTCAGGGTACTTTTTGTAGTTTTGTGTTATGGTAGGGCGACAGGCACACTGCAAGTTGGGGGGGCTTTGTAAGCTGCAGCAGGGGTGCAGGGTGGGGGGTAGAGTTGGGATTTTGGGGTTGTTGTTGGGGGGTTTGTTTTTGCAAGGCGTAGTAATGGTTGTCAGGGTTGTTCACTGGTGGCTCTTCGGGTGTGGGGTGGGCCTCTTTGTGTGTGGGGATGGGGGTAGGGGCTTAAATATTATTAGCTGGAATGTTAATGGCTTGGGAGATCGTATTAAGCGGGGGATAGTCTTGCAGTTCTTGAAACGGTCTTTGCCGGATGTGGCCCTACTGCAGGAGACACACCTTATAGGTAATACTTGCTATGCTCTTAATAGAAAAGGTTACAAATTCATCGCTCACTCGGGATTCTCCTCGGGCTCCAGGGGTGTGGGCATCCTGGTTAGAGCTTCACTACCTTTCGAGGTGGACTCCACCATTGTTGATGATAGGGAAAGGTTTGTGGCGGTGGCGGGGAGGTGGGAGGGAAGAACGTTGGTGTTGGTTTCGGTTTATGTCCCTCCTGCCCTGCAGGCCTCCACGTTTGCAGATCTGGGCAGGGCCTTGTTGGACCTCCCGGAGGGTATGCTAGTGGTGGGGGGAGACTTTAATGCTGTCTGTTCTGGGTTGCTGGATAGGTACCCGCCCAGGGACACCGGGGGGGGCTCAGAAGTGGCTTCCAGACTTTATAGATACACTCGGCTTGGTAGACTGCTGGAGGCTCCGGCACCCCACACAGAGCCAATATACCTCCCACTCCGGGGCGCATGGTAGTCTCTCTCGGATTGATTATCTGCTCACTCTGGCTGCGCACGCCTCATTGGTGTCTGAGGCTAGGCATATGGTGCGGGGCATATCTGATCATTCGCCAGTGTGGGTCCGGCTGGATGTCGGCCGCGAGGGAGGGGGCAGGGTGGCTCCTATTAACCCCTGGTACTTTCGTGATCCCAAGATGCGCAGTGCGCTGCTCAAGACAGTTGATCCCTATTTTAAGGACAATCAGGGTTCCGTTGACTCGGCTGTGTCGCTGTGGGAAGCATTTAAGACCGTGTTGAGGGGGGAGGCCCTCTCCTTGGTAGTGGCCGCCAAGCGACGGAGAGATGGCGAGGTTATACAGGTTGAGGATGAGATCGCGGCTTTAGAGGTGGCCCTGGAGGGGGAGGTTACAGCGGCCTCACTGCATAAACTGAGCTTGAAGCAAGTGGAATATAGGGACCTGGTGACGAATGCCGCCAAGACCCTCAGTAGGGAACAGCAGGGTCGCTTGTACGATGTTGGCGATAAGGCCGGGAAACTCCTAGCGTGGCTGGACAAAAAAGAACGTGTTAATAGAGTGGTGCCGGAGCTGACGAGAGAGGGGGGAGAGGTGGTTGTTGATCCCGAGGGTATAGTGCAGTGTTTTTCGGATTATTTCCGTATGGTTTACACCTCGGTTTCGGATAGGCCAACTGAGGATTCGCGTGACCTCCTGCGTGACATCGCTCTGCCCTGCCTTTCTGACGTAGATAGAGATGACCTCGATGGAGATATAATTGTTGATGAGGTGGCGGGTGCTATCCGCGCGCTGAACTCGGGCAAGGCTTCAGGCCCAAATGGTTTGCCGATTGACTTGTATAAACTGTTTTCGGATAGGGTCGCTCATCACCTGCGCGCCATGTTCGTGGAGGCGCGGGGGAGTGGGTCCCTTCCGTTGGACCAGCGACTGGCGACGATTGTTGTGATACATAAGGATGGTAAACCCCGGGACAAGTGTGCCTCCTATCGGCCAATATCACTCCTTAATGCTGAGCCGAAAATTCTGGCTAAAATCCTGGCGGGCCGCTTGGTCAGGGTGCTTGGAGACCTGATCCACACGGATCAATCGGGTCTTATCCCCCACCGTAAGACTGCGTTAAACCTTAGGCGCCTTCATGGAGTGATTGCCAGGGCGAACACGCTGCGAGAACCAGCTATTGTGGCGTCTCTTGATGCCACGATGGCTTTTGATACGGTGGAATGGGCATACCTGTGGGCTGTGCTTGCCAAGTTCGGCTTTGGCCCTGGTTTTGTGAGCTGGGTGAGGTTGCTTTATGAGGGTCCCCTTGCGAGTGTTGTGGTAAACGGGCGGGCGTCGACTCCGTTCCAGCTTGGGAGGGGCACCCGGCAGGGTTGCCCCCTGTCACCTTTGTTGTTCGCCCTTGCCCTCGAGCCGCTGGCGGCGTGGATACGCTGGCACCCGGATATACGTGGACTTAGATGGTCGCCCGATCACGAGGACCGTATTTCGCTCTACACCGATGACATCTTGTTATATCTCGCCTCGCCCAAGAACTCGCTTATAGTGGTTTGTGACGTTCTGACATCCTTTGGTAAGAACTCGGGTCTCGTCATCAATTGGAATAACTCATATCTGTATGTTCTGAGCGGCGACGTTCCACCTGTCCCGCGAACTTGTTCGATCCAGATCGCCCAGCAGGGCTTCGTGTACCTGGGGATTTTTATCTCCACTGACTCCACTTTGCGGTATGAGAGGAACCTGCTCCCTCCCCTGGCGCGTTTGCGGCGGGATGTTGCGGGCTGGCGGAGGATGCCGCTCTCCCTCCTCGGACGCGCCGCCTTGTTCAAAATGATGTCTCTTCCCCGGTTCCTCTACGCCTTGCAGAATACTCTTGACTGGGTACCGGCCAGTTACTTTCGGGAGGTTGAAAGCCTCCAACGATCGTTGTTGTGGGATGGGCGGCCGCGCATTGCGATTGCTAAGTTGACGCTTCCATGGTACGACGGGGGTATTGCGCTTCCGGACATTCGACGCTATTACTGGGCCACCCAGTTGAGCGCGATTAATCATGGTTTCTATGGTCCGGCTCTAAGCCCCGGCCACGCCATGGACCGATGGTTGTTGCGCGGCGGTAATAATCACAGAGCGTTGTACTCGAGATCGCTGGACTCGTCCCTCACAGGGCCCACTGGGGTGGCGGTGCGGGTGTGGAAGTTGGCGACTGACTCGCTGGGCTGGAAGGATAGGCTCACCCTTGCTACCCCGTTGTTTGAGTCTGACAAATTGGGGAAGCTTTGGCATACAAAAGGGTTTGAGAAATGGGACTTGATCGGTATCTCCAGGGTTGGAGATTTGCTGATCAAGGGGAGGGTGAAGTCCTTTGAAGAGCTGCAGAAGGAGTATGAGTTGGGGAAATCCGAGTTTTTCCGCTATGTTCAGGTGCGTCATGCCCTGCGGTCAGTTCTCGTAGAAGGTGAGAAGGTGCCTGAGTCCTCTCCATTGGAGGACCGGATCCTCGATGGCCATATGCCAGAGAGTACGATCTCTCTTATCAATAAGAAATTGATTAATGTTCGGGCTGACCTGCTATTGGGGCTGCGGGATCAATGGATTAGGGACGGACTTGAGCTGGATGACGAGGACTGGCAGTCTGCGGTTTCCTCTCCTAGGGAGGTCGCGATCCCGTCGCGTCTGCGGCTGGTGCAGCTCAAAATACTCCACAGAGTCTATGTTACGGGGCCAAGGCTGGTGCATATGGGATTTTCTGAGGAGGGCTTATGTAGGAGGGGCTGTGGTATGGTGGGTACCTTCCTGCATATCATTTGGGAATGTGGCGTCATCATGGAATTTTGGAGGAGAGTCCATGCGGTAATGGGGGAGGTGACGGGCATTGTTATGCAGCCGGAGGCGCGGTGTTGTCTCCTGAATGTTTGGGGGCCTGCTGATCACGATGAGGCACAGACCCAGTGGGTGACTCTGGGTAACATGGTGGCTAAGCGAGACATCACGCGCCTGTGGGGCTCCGCGGGACCCCCCACATTGGCTGCGTGGAAGGAAAACATGGACTGGAATATGTTCAGGGAAAAGACGGTATATTGCGCTAGAGGGCGCCCTCGGAAGTGGCATGCCATTTGGGGGCGGTGGAACCAATATAGGGGGGGCATATGTCTTGCCCCTGATCTGGATCCCCCCCGAGGAGCAGCTCTCTCCTTAGCACTCTTTCCAGCTACTTTTTGGGTCTCTGCTTTTCCCCTTTTTCCTCTTATCACAGCGCTGTGACTGATAGACGAGGGGGGTCCGGTCTCCCCTGAGGGGCAATCACCAGGTGTATTCAGTGTACTTCGCCTTGCTTGGGTTTGGTTTGTGTTTGTGTTTATTTAAAATAGAACCTTTTTGCTTCTCCTTTCTATGCACTGTGGACGCTTCTTTGTACTGCTCACTTGAAGCTGCCGAACCTCCGGGTTGTCGGCTGAATAGCTGTGTCCCTATTTTTGATGAATAAAGGTTTTTTATAAAAATAAAAAAAAATAAAAAAAACTGAGAGGAGCGTCTCAGCATCTGCAATTCTTGCCTGACTCAAGACAGGGCCAGCTTGGTTTTAGAAATGAATGTTATTGAGTCGACTTTAAGTAAATGGAACCTAGGCATAATATTTGGACAGCTAAAGATGTATTTTGTCCAACATTAGTTCAAAGAACATATTAGATGAAGTTTGTTTGGCTATAATTATCGGTATTACGGTGCGAAGCATGATCCAAACTAACATTCTATTTTATAAGATTAAATAATTTTTTGAACTTTTTTTAATTTTTCAGTTATCGACATTACGGTGTGAAGCATGATCCAAACTAACATTCTATTTTATAAGATTAAATTATTTTTTTTCATTTTTTTTTTCAGTTATTGGAATTACAGTGTAAAGCATGATCCCAACCAACATTCTATTTTATAAGATGAAAATATTTTTTACTTTTTTTTATTATTACAGTTATGGGTATTACGGTGTGACGCATGAGCCAAACTAACATTCTGTTTTATAAGATGAAATTTGTTTTTATTATTACAGTCCCTTTTCCTTTCACATATAAAATCTATGTCACTGTTTATTTCATTGGCTTGTACAGTGTATTCTGTGTGACCGATGTTTATATGTGCAGCACAGGGTGTCATATTCTGTGTCATTTGTGTAGGTTAGACAGTTTTAAACACTGCTAGGAATTGCACTAAATCTCTGGTCAATTATGAATTTATAATGTGGACGGTTGAAATTCCGGACTGCAGAGACCTGTTACCCTGCCTTTCTTCTACCACATTCGCAAGGCGGCAGTCCATTCTTTTCAGGATTTCGGATAGACCGATTTAGCTATTGAATATTCACATCATGGACAAAGATATCAATGTCAATTGCTCTCGACTGCTCAATCCATTAGCCTTGAAAAAAAACATACCTGGAGCCGGATTACAAAAAGTGCCCCGGGGGCGCAATAGGCATTTGCGCCCACTTTGCCCGCCCCGGGTAACTTTGGTATTATAGAAGGGGATGCAGATGCTTGTGCATCCCCTATAATACCGATAGTGCTAGCGCACTTAAAGCGCCAGCACTACCTTTGGAGGGTGTTCCCTCAGTTGCACAGGGGTGTGCCCTATGCAAATGAGAGAATTCCTTGGACTCTGAGCCCGCACCATATTACAGACACGGGCGCAGAGTCAAAGCAGCCCTCAGGAGGCGCACTGAGGATGCGCCATTTAAAAGGTGGCACACTGTCGGTGCGCCTCCTGAGAGCAGCCCTCAGCAGGGGGTAAAGAGGGTCTCATGGACCCCCAGTCATCCTCTTGCAGGTGGGTGCAGTCACTGACTGCACCTGCCTGCAAGGGTATCTCTATTACCCTGTAAAAGTGCAGGCGGGTGCCACCTGCACTTTGAAACCACGGAGCAACTTGTTTGTGTTTTCACATGTATGCGCTGCCCCCAAGGCAGCGTGAGTTTGCGTCTGCCCTGGGGGCAGCGCATACATCATAATAGGGCGCAGTGTGATTGTTTCGCCCGGCACACCTTTTAAAAGATGCGCCGGGCGCAAACAATCACAATGCATAATACGGGCCCTGCTTGCAGCACAAGGGACGAAACGTGTTGGCTGGTCCATCAACCTTTAATCCAAACAACAACAATATCCACGGGTCTAAAGCTCAACTAGGTTTACTAGAATACAACAATCTATGGGGTGACCAGAACATTTTTCTGGGCATACCTATTTGTAGGACGGATTCCCATCACTCACCGAGGTGACATGCTTCATCATCTGGGTCTCCTCCCAGCACCACACTAGTGACGCCAAGGGCTACAACCCCTCATCTATGAAGGGGAGCTCACGGATGTTTTCTTTGAAAGTAATTTGATCCACTAGATGAAGCATGTCACCTCGGTGAGTGATGGGAATCTGTCCTACCAATAGGTATGCCCAGAAAAATGTTCTGGTCACCCCATAGATTGTTGTATTCTAGTAAACCTTGTTGAGCTTTAGACCCGTGGATGTTGTTGTTTGGATTCATTGACCTTGGGGAATATATCTACGCATGGTCTCAAAAAGTTCCCTAAGACCCTTCATCTCTCCGTTTGTATTGTTGTCCATCAACCTTTAAGACATGCGCGATATATTTCAATCATCGGCATTATAAATGCTTCATTGACCAGAGATTTACTATAATTCCTGGTATTGACTAAAACTGTCTAACCTACATACATCTAATAGTTTCTATCTTTTGTGGGTCATAGAGAGAGATTGCACACCCCCAGGTTATGACAGTTCAAACTGAATCTATAGCCACTCCAGGGTAGCATAGCGTCCGGACATTACATGTCCATTTACATCACAGTCTGTGTGCCTGTGAGAAACCTAATGAATCCGTAATTGTTGCCAATGCTTGTTTTTGCTTCCACAGAGGAAATGCGCCTAGCTGTCACGGGAATGCGCATCATATATGGCACCTTTGCCATATTCTTGTGCTACCATGAATGCGATTTTTGAAATACACGCGTGCCCTCGAGAAATTAATACGGGTTCAGACTTTCCAAAAATAAACTGACAGGTGGTGGTCGATCCTCCTCGTGCGGGTGCAAACGAAGATTCAGCAAGAGGCTGTCATAATTTACAAAATGGTTGACGCCATGGTGTTAAATCTGTCTACTTACTGCACTTCCGGAAGGAAGTCCACGGTTTTTATTTATTTATTTAACGCAGTGCTACATATGTGATCCACAAAGTGCCCCAAATGCGGTTTCCATTTGAGAATCTTTGATCCGGTTAAAGACTTGCTTTATGAATAATTGCGTGTTTTAAACTTTGTCTAAGCAACCATTTCAGTCTGGCGACTAATTGTTACCACCGGGCACTGTTTAAGCTTGCTAAATAGAAACATATATACATTCACGTCAGACACCATGGGTTTGGCCGTCGTGTTTGCTTTGATTCTTTCAGCCTTTGTACTAATTGAGTGTTTGAGGATAAAACTCCCCTCCTCTCCCTAAAATAACATCCCATTTGATGTGCGTTCTCTGCCTTTTCCTGTGTTGGTGACACGCAGCCCCCCAGTGTGACCCAAGTTTGTTTTCATGGAGTCCCGTGGAGACTTTTCTACGCTGTGGCTTCAACCCTCAG
This sequence comes from Triturus cristatus, assembly GCF_964204655.1. NCBI lineage: Eukaryota > Metazoa > Chordata > Amphibia > Caudata > Salamandridae > Triturus > Triturus cristatus. Next base: position 706,576,079 of record NC_140580.1, on the reverse strand, counting down.
GGGTCACAAACGTCATTGTGGAGAAGATGGAGTGCAGCTGTGAGCTGAGTGTCAGACAGAGTCAATATTTAACCAGAGTTGCATTAAACATTCCCATGGTAAGATTCGCTCGCCCTCTTCCCTGCTCCACACAATGAATGTCCGGCGGTCTCCCGTGGCTGCGCGTAGCAACAATATGCCCTTCGTTTGGCATTCACCACTAACGGGTTGTTAAAATGTTATTTTCTTTCAACCGAAAAGAATATTTTTGTCGCAGCAAAGACTATTTTCGGCGCAAGAAAAATATTAAGAGCTGGGGAATGTTAACACATCCTAGACATGTTTGCGGGGGTGTATATGGGCAGAGGGCGCGATTGGGCCTTGAGCTTAGCACAGACAGGCCCTTTACCAACAGAAGCCGTGAGGCACCCAATAGGCTCTAAGGAGCGGCGTTGGTTTCCAGTAGCCTTAGGGGTCGAAGGCTGAAAAGAAAAGAAACTGTTAATAACTCAGTCCAGGAGACCACCCGGCGTTCAGAAGCATTTCTCGAATAACTTGACAATGGCCCCGAGGCGCGACCCAGACTATGAAATCATCTGAGACGCTTTTCTGACACATAGAGAAAACATCCGCTGAGAAACTGCTCCCAGGTGGATGGGGATGGGATTACGTCACGTCACTTCCGCACCAACAACACCTTATTTATTGCCAGTACTGCTTCCAGTTCAATATAATATTAATTTGCTCTCCATTGCTCACCGTACTTTTTGTTAATCGTAACATCTATTATAGAGCGCAAGAAATGACAAAAGCGCCAAAAGAAGCACTATATAATACTCACTATTTTTTACTTATTCAGATTTTATTACCCAAGTTACACTTGGTACCTCCGAGAATCAAACCCTAAATAGTGCTAAATGGGAATCGACCCTTAGCTACTTTTTGTAGTTATCCACCTTCTACGTAGATTTCAGGGCACAAGCCCTGAAACAAGCATTTGCAATGCAATAGGTCTCGCATTTACGGGAGTTTGAGCTATTGGCATTGTAATTGACAATGCGTTTTATTTATGTTTTACAAACAAAAACATAAATAAGAGGCATTGTCATTTACAGTGCCAATAGCTCAAACTTGCGTAATTGCGAGACCTATTGCATTGCAAATGCTTGTTAATTTAGAGTCTACCTTTCAGCTGAACATGCTTTCCGAGTATTTACATAAAAGACAGAGAGTGCTTCACAGTTAACCTCCCCCATGACCCTCCAGCTGGTCCGACAGAATTGCCAGGCCTACTTTGGGGTTCCAGTTCGGCACTGTTGTTGAGTATCCTACCCAGGGCTTTAAGTGGGATAAAAAAAAATGGGTGGGGGTGGGGGGCGGTGTTGCGCAGGGTCTATACGACTTGTATTTTGCTGTCTCTTTTGTCATTGCATCCAGGCATAATGATACAGCAAGTAACATGATACCTACAGCAAGTTAGGACTATTGGCTTTGTCAATCGTTGTTAGTTGCATAAGATAAATTAGCAGTAACTGTGGCTTGTATATAATATTGAAAAAGCATCCACTTGAAGCTCTAGTGACACCACGACAATGTTACTGCTCCTGAGTTTCAAAAAGAGACAACAATATAATCATGCAGTGGCTGAACTCGACAGATTAAGAAATATATCCCAAATTATATATAACAGTCGGTAGACGCATGCCTCTACAGTGTTCTCTTATATCTTGAAACCAGAATTGGTCAAGTTCGTATCCTTTCAAAGTTCCCTTTTCAAACAATCATTATCAACGCCAAGTCTGGCCCTGGCACGGTAGTGCGATTTGTGTTTAGTATTAATAAAATTTGACACTTCAGACAGCAGTTTCAGCAGAGAGGACAAAGAAGGAATGGGCATGGAATCCAAATACAGAAACTGAAACTTCTCTATCAAGGGGAAACATCACTGCCAAAGTTCAGAGCTTGTGAAAAAGCGACCAGCGAAATCACTTGATAGTTAATGTTCGGGGGGGGGGGGCGTGGGGGGGGTCTAAGCAAAAATTTCGGGGGGGGGCTGAATCTTTAAACAGTAGGCAGAGTGGCGCTGATTTCGGGGGTGGGGGGCTGAATCTAGGCAGAGTGGAGCTGCGGGGGTTCTTAGAAGGGGTGAACCAACAGCGAGGCCTCATTAACATGCAAATGGTCTTTTTAAAGACCTGTGAAGTGCTCAGGCGCGGCTTTGTGTCTGCCCAGGAAGCGGTCTCATCCCAGGCTGCCACACACGACGTGGGGGGGGGGGGCTGAAGCCCTTTGAGTTTAATGGGTGATGCGCGCCTGATCACAGGTAAATGCGGGAGAGAACGGGGTTGTTGAGCAGGGCCGGGCTGGCTTGCCCGGGCATCGGGCGTTTCCTGTAGCAAAAGTGCTTCACAGTTAACCTCCCCCATGACCCTCCAGCTGGTCCGTCATAATTGCCAGGCCTACTTTGGGGTTCCAGTTTGGCCCTGTTGTTGAGTATCCTACCCAGGGCTTTAAGTGGGATAAAAAAAAATGGGTGGGGGTGGGGGGCGGTGTTGCGCGGGGTCTATACGACTTGTATTTTGCTGTCTCTTTTGTCATTGCATCCAGGCATAATGATACAGCAAGTAACATGATACCTACAACAAGTTAGGACTATTGGCTTTGTCAATCTTTGTTAGTTGCATAAGATAAATTAGCAGTAACTGTGGCTTGTATATAATATTGAAAAAGCATCCACTATCACTAGGAGGCCGCTCAGAGGGACAACGTGGTCTCGGTCGCCTGTAGCTCAATGCAAAAGGCACGTTAAAATTACATATGATGGAGCCATCTCAAAACGAGGAGTGAAGGGCGAAACCATGCATTGTACATGATAAGCACGTGTGGAATTCAGACACCACAGCTTGAATGCAGACAGTGGGTGACCTTTCCTAACTGTGCCTCAATCCTAGTAAAAACTAGGCAAATAATTTTGCACATACACATTTCACAACTGTCCCAAGTAATACAGATTATTTTACAAAATAAAGTAGATGAACAGAAATAGAGACTAATCAAACAAAACAAAAAAAACAGAGAATTTACATTCTTTGGCGGATGGCCCCGCCCCCAGGGCCTATCAGGAAGCTACAGCTTGGTTTAAATGGGTGGGTGAGAGCGCGTCACAATGGTAACGAGGACAGCCTCAGAAACAGGCTTTGCTGCTGGAACACAAGGACAAACATCTAAAGATAAGCATCGCGATCACGATAAAACATCAAAGCGGCCGCGAAAGTGAAAGACAACGAGTGCTTTCAGGCTGCCAAATGGTGCGCGCGCCCGGCACACATGCACAGTAGTTGGCGGCCTGAAAGCACTCGTTTGCACTTCCAAAAGTGCTTACTATAAGTCTCGCCAGAGCAGCGCTAAAGCGCTGTCTCAGGCGAGACCTAAAAAGACTAGACCTTGTTTGGCAGTATGCAAGTGACATCACGGCGTGCGACATCACGGCACGTGACACCAAGACGTGCGACATCACGGCACAGGACATCCCACATAGCATCACAGGAATCTGCATATTTATTTAGACTCTATTTGGTATCACAGCGCAGAGATACTCCGGTTGGAGTCGATTCCAGCGCTATAGAAACCCATAAATAAATAAATAAATAAATATCATAGAAAGTGGCATCACAAGCCACGACTTTACAGGAAGTGGCATCACAAAAATTGACATCAGATCTAAAGCCCTCACATATATGTTTAGCAGGACTATCGTGTACGTTTGAGTGCATTGTGAGGATAATAGCACAGTGAGCAATGGAAGACATAATCTAATGGATGTCCAATATCTCATGTGGTTTGCAAGCTCATACTGGTGATTTTTTGTGGGTTTCAAATAATTCTGAAAACTTATTGTGCAGAGCACTCAATAAGGATGCTACCTGTCTGGAATCTGAAAGCTGACAATGACTTCCCATCCCTGAATTGTGGCATTAGTCATTCAGCATCGAGACCAGGAACCATTTTTAACTATCAAGATCAATGCTTTCGGCCTTGCCACATCAGGTTATATTTACCAAAAGCAGCGTCTTCAGAGGCCTTCTATTCTAGGAAGTTCATACCTTTTGAGAAATATGCAAAATGATCTGGAGAAAACAGTGGTTATGTGGTCATGTAATTGTCCTTGAACAGCTATTATCTAGATGGGGCATGATGGCCATTGAGATATCTAACACATCACACAAATATCTTCCATCAAAAGAGTGTACAATGTGTTATCCTCTGTTACATTTGCTTTTATTCCGATCTTGATTTAATTTAATTGCTTATCGTACCATTATAACTAAGCTCTGAAAGTAGATGTTTTGTAAGAGTAAAAAGATGCTGCCCTCTTTTTGCTTGTAGTTTATCATCCCCTTCGAGGTGGGCAAACTGAAAGACTTAATCACATATTCAAATATATGTTCATTGTTTCAATACTAAAACATCAGTGCCATTAGGATCAATTTGTGACCACTGAAGAAGATCCTTATAATGCTCAGCACTTCTCAGTGAGAGCTAACCCCTTCTACTCTTTCATTTGCAATCATCACTTAATCTTCATATCCTGGTCTACAAGTATTTGGGCTTACTGATATCACTCATTTTCAGACAGACCCTTGCATGGTGTAACTGAAACCCCAGAAATAGTTAAAGCAAGCAAAGATGAGGTACAATATGGTGGCATCCTGCTAGCAAGTAGACTGAGTGCAGGGCCGAGGTGGCTTATCATTATGGATGCGGGGGACGGGAGACAGCGTTTACAACGCTGGCAATTCCACGCAGGTACATAACAACGCTGTTGTTACAACGACTGCTTTGTTACCACGCGTGCCTTTACATCACAAGATGTTGCAATGACTTGCGCTAGGTGGCGTGCAACACCAGGGAATGTGTCGGACTTTAAATCCAACCCCTTCCCTGCTGTTGCGCTAACTGGAGTAGGAATAGTAATTTATACTATTCCTAAGTCCAGCGCGCCATCTAGCACAAGTCGTTGAAACGACTTGCTATGTAATGCCACCCGTGGTAACAACGCGGTCGTTGTAATGACCGCGTTGTTACCTACCACGTGGTAAAAGCACGCGTTGTAACATGCTATATTCGCGGGGCACTGCCTCTTCACCCCACCCCTTTTCAAAGCCTGATGAGTGTCTGTCAGACTGAGGCAACTGTCAGCCTGAAAGATACTCACCATATAACGGTCAGGAAGTCAGGTGCTTTACCTGGGCTAATCCGCAGGTGCCTGGCAGTCTGAGCCAAGTCTTAATAGACTAAAGATCTCACAGCCCGGAGGGCAGTGACATCATCAGCCCGGCCAAGCCATGCAAGGATCCTCCCCCTCATGACAAGGGGGAGTACCACTGATAATCAGCCTGAGGCACTATGGGTTTACTTACTGTATTTCTATTCAGCATTCTTCTTTTTGAAATTACTCCTCAACACCACTTATGTGGGCAACCTGGAATATGGAGTAAAGATCGCTGATGTGCTGCAGTTACTGATACCTGAATGAGACAATCAATAATTGAATAGAATTCTTTTAGAAAATAAACGATTCCTGAAAAGATTTTTCTTTTTGGATTCAATCTCATATAAATAATCAACCCTGAAGAAGAGGGTTTCACCCCTTGAAACACGTGTTTCCTGACTGTGTATTAATTCCACATAAAGATGGATTTGTTCAAACGTACACAAAAGTGGTGGTGAGGATTAATTTCAAAATGAGAAATGTTGAATAGAATTACACTGACTGAAAATCAGAGATTATTACATACCTCTTGAGGTTTGACTTTCATTTGGATAAGCCTAGTGGGGTTGGTCTTGGAGGTAAAGGCGCTGCCACATATCCCTAATCCTGTTTCTCTTTGGTTTGCAATTCAGGTTTAGGCCCTGGAGTATCCAGGGCTGTCTGTCTGTTAATGATGGCTTACCCTTCCCTAACTCATTACAGAGTGGGGAAGGATAAGCAAGTTTCATTCACCCTACCCTGGTAATTGACAAGTGAGGGAAGGCCCTCCTCTCATTGGCTAACTCTTGACAAGGTAAGTGAATGTGAGGCGGTGGCGGCAACTTCCATTTCATGTTCTCCCTCCCGAATCCTCCAGCTTCTTATGGGTCATTGTGCTTTTCCCTTCCACCACTTGCTGGTCCTGTCATCACTGCCAAGGCCTGCAAGTGCCTTATTGAATGTTTGGGTGTACGTGGGTATGTAGGATTGTATGTGTATTTGCGTATGTTTGTTGTGAGTGGGTGAGTGTAAGTATGTGCTTTTGAATGAGTGGGTGGGAGTATGTGTGTGTCTCTGCCTAGTGTCTAGTGGGTACTTGGGGCAGAGGCTAAATTATGTAATAGCAAAACCAAAGAAATTCACTGAAAATACTTTGTTAAAGGGAAGGGCTTGATTCTTATTCACATCACAAAATATTGTACATGGTAAAGAAAATATACAAACTTCCCTTGAAAAACGTAATTTGGGAGACATTATAGATTATATTGTCATCCAGCCTAAACTCCATTGAAGATTACGGTTTATGGTGCTGTGCAACCACAGACGTCCTTTTTGAAAGCGCTGCTGATGACCCCATACACAGTGTAACAAATGGTATCACAAATTGCATCATCTAAGACATCCCAAGTCAGAGCCCAAGTTAGAGCCCAAGTCTAAAAGATGCTGTGTATTTGAATAAAGTGTAAGGGAAATACAACAATATTAGTAACATGTACTCATTAGATCCAGGGCTTTAAGTGGGATGAAAAAACTGGGGGTCTCTCATCGGGGCGTGCTGATGTAATTAAGGGCGTGGCTTAAAACACAAGCTAAAAATCTGTACTTGGCATAGTGTGCCGCTCCACTGGTATTTTTCTGCTTCTGTCCATTCATCCAGATATATGACACAACAAACAACATTACACCTACAACGAGCCAGGACTATTGGCTTTTTCAACGGTTGTAAATTGCATAAGATAAATAAGCAACAACTACGACTTCGTTGTATATAATATTTGAAATGTTTCTGTTCTTGCCAGCGAGGTTGTGGCGTAACGTTAGAGCTGCCGCCTTTCAAGCTGCGAAGGAGTTCCAGCCTCACATTTGCTCAACATCCTGTGATTCAAAAAAATAATATGTCCTTGTGTAATGTAACTGGTTTGATCCAAGTTTGCAGAATAGAAAACTGAAAAATGAGTCTCTTTGAAGTTGCATCAAAAGCAGGGATAGATGGTACTATTGCAAAGTTAAGCTTTTTTGTTTTTTTTCCTCCACCCCGAAGGTAAAAATGGAGAGCTCGATAGGAACCGTTTCAGCACCTGCTTTTAAGAACTGCCGGTGCTCAGCACCAGCGGGAACTGGCCCACCTAGGGCCCTGATTAGATCCATGCACACACTGAAAGATAGGATTATTCCTACCTATCTCACTCGTGTAAATTCTATTAACATAGATCTCCACAGCAGGAATTCAAGTCATTAACACAGTTTCCTCCTCACTTATTGAACTCTTTTCCAGGCTACAGGTCCTGCAGAACACAGCAGCCAGACAGGACTTGAACCTCCCTTCCAGGTCTCCATCAGCCCCTAGCCTGAAACGCCTCCATTGCCTTCTCATAAGGAAATGTACTCGTTTCAAAATCCTCTGTCTAGTACATAAAACTATGCACGGAAGAGGACCCAGCAATTTGGCAAAAAAACGTAGCTGGTACAGGCCAACCAGGATGTTTAGATTGATGACTAAATCCTTTCTTACTTCATTTAGAGTGCGTACCACAAAAAATGGTGGAAGATCTTTTTCCTTTCTTGCCCACACTTTCTGGAACAAACTTCCATCTCATCTGCTCTCTATCACTGAGCATAATCGATTTCGCAGAGAATTAAAAACATGGCTGTTTGATCACTAGTAACATCCTGTATTTCCTTCAGCAGTTTTTGGAGTCCTACGCTAGTGCCATGAGACCCCCGGGTGATATGTGCGCTCAATAAATATACTTGACTTGACTTGTAATTGTGTTATTTTGTTATATCTGCATCAGGAGCAAAGCTGAGTGGGTCAGAGACAGGGCAAGCAAGGCATCTGGTTTCTCATGACAAGATAATGACTGCAAAGATATACATTTACTTTTTTGGCCATCAGATGTGAAAAAACATTTGGCTTGAATTATTCTGACTTACTGAGATTTGAAAGGAAAATGACTCAAAGGCACATCTTCTAAATTCCTCACCTACCTCATATAATGCAAGAAAAAAACACATAGTCAACACAAAGAAATCAAAATCATAAATGTGACATAAGCCTTTATGGTGGAATTTGCATGAGATGTGGTGTCAGTGTTCCTATTGGAAACCTCCAGAGGGCTTCAGTTACTCATTACTTCTGTCTTCTCTATCTACCTTCACCAATTGCACCCGGCAGCACTCTCCTCTGAAAGACCTTTCAATGCGTACATGTAAAGAACAAAGGGACAGAAATCCCTGCTTGGTGTTTAGTTACAATGTCTTCCTGGTCATGATTATAAAACTTGTCAGTCTGAAGCAAATGTATTGGGTTTCAAGGAGTGTGCTTGGATTTGGACAAAATGTGCGGGGTCCTCCTGACATCATCTTTGGTATACCAGTAAGAAAAAATGAGTTCTGCATAGAATGAGGGTACACTTTGCATCACTTGCTATGTTGTATAAGGTTGAAAAGCAATAGATCTATGTCTTTGTAAAAATGTGTACATAACTTCCTTTTCACACACACTGTTTTACAACAAAGCAACACATGTGCAAAAATAGAAATACATCAGATATGGACCACTGGAACTTTTTTGCTTTACAGTTAAAGAATTAACACATTATCTCACAGGTTTGTAGAATTGAAACCCCATGTTTTGATGATCATCTCTAGGTAGGCCAGGGCTTGAAGAGTTCAGTAGCAAACGAGACACATTTGGAGTAATAAAACAGGAACATCATACTATGTCGCGCTCTTTGGTTTTAATATAGAGTTGTGTATAAAGCAGCTCTCTTTGAGGCGACTTGCATTTTTGAGCATTTGTAGGCATACCCTGGTTTCCTACTGCTGATGGTTCTGCTTTAAGTGTGGGTTTAAGCAGTATGATGAACTTGTTTTGAGCGCTCTTTTATCTCAGTTGTGGATGTGCCTTTCCCTGGTATTTAGGCGTTGTGAGCATGTTGAGGTTCACCTGATTTTACATTGATTAACTTTGAGTTGTAGAAGAGGGAATACAGAAAAACTGCCATTGGACAAAATAGTTACTGCACTGACATTTCTGTAGCTTTTTCTAGCCAATTTTGGCAAATTGTTCAATTTTGTAATATTCTGGTGTAATAGCTTCCTTTGCAAGGGAAATTAGAGACCACATTTGGTGACACTACAGAGTAAAGTTGGAGGACGTACTAGGAAATGTCTTAAGCAGAATTTTTCATGCCACAGGTAGAGCATTGTTGGTGGGCCTTGTGGTGAACCTAGTAGAAAAAAATGGTTTCAGAATGATTCCAAGAAATGTACATCTTACTAGATTAGTTGCAAGAGTAGATGGAAAGTTGTCCATGAAAGGAAGTAACTGTGAAGGAGTAAGATTTTCATATTTAATTAGGAGTTTTTAAATGATCTAAGGAAAGTTAAATGGTCAATATCATCACAAAGTTGGTTTTAAGGAAACACTTTTACCTTAGAAATAATTATTAATATCATTGCTTAGAAACTAAGGGTGCAGAATAGGACAACAAGCTAAGCAGGTTTTCATTTTGCCTGACTTCTCAGGTCCTACTTGTTCTCCAGCTCTACCAATATTTCCCCTTAAATATGAATTTTTATTTGCTATCATTGTTGTCCCAAAGTCACTTTTAAATTCAGTAACCAGTGCCTTACGCCATCACAGGTGGGAGGGGAGGAGGGTAATTCCATTATTTTCTTGCACTTTCAGGGGAGAAATATAGCCTCACTTACTATTTGCCCCCACACCCTAAGTCTCTAATCATGCCCTTTAAAGGTAGACATATTAATCTGTGGGAACTAGCTTTTGTCACGTGCAGTGGTTATTACATTTCAAGAAGCTAATCTCCACATGTGCCCCAGTTACTTTCTTCATATCAAGAATTTAAATATTGAGTTTTTGCTATTCATTTTGATTTTGGATTTATAGTTAAAACCCTGTTCTTCGTTAGTTTTTCTGTCCCATTTTTTTTATTTAAATATGTCGCTTGGGAACAGTCCAAACATTTGCCCCTTGCTCCACGGACTACCCCTTCTACATATCCAAAAAAATAAAAAATAAAAATCATTAATTTCCACTGATCCAATACGACATCTAAACTTAATGAGAAACAGACTTTACAACACGGCTTCAACCACACGTTCCATTTCATCTCAAGCTGAACACTGCTTGCCCTAACCACACATATGACTGAACCACGCATTTGTGTGGTTAAGGCAGTTGGCGTTCTAGCTGCTGGCTGGCGGGAAGAAGAATCGGAAATGAGAACATGCGCGAAGGACGGGGACATGAGCAGGTGAGTTGGTCTGGGGGTTAGGTTTTAAGGGAGTGGGCGGTCTTAGGGCTCAGGGCTCGGTGGCAAAGGGGTGTAGATTTTAAGTGAGGAGGTGATTTTAGGGCTGGCTGGGGTTGGGGTAGGTTTTAAGGTGGGGGAAGAGTTTTAGGGCTCAGGGCAGGGGGGGTGGAAGGGGCAGTTTCCAGGGCAGGGAGGTAATTTTTAGGGCTCATGGCAATGGGGGAGGGGTGGTTGGGGTAGGTTTTAATTAGGGGGCAGAGTTGTAGGGGGCAGTGAAGGGGGGAATGGGCAGTTTTCAGGGCAAGGGGAGTCAGGATAGTTTAATGTTTAAGTGGTGGGGTCGTTTTAGCGTTCGGGGGAGATCGGATTATAGGGCAGGGCCTGGATGTTAGGACTCAGGTGGAGGGAAAGGGGCATGAACTTTACCACACATCCCTTTACCAAACATGCCTTTACCACAAAATTTCATGGTAAAGGCATGCGTGGTAAAGGCATTGTGGTAAAGGAATGCGTTGTTGAGACTCATTCGTGGTTCGGGCTGTGTGGTAGAGGCACGTGTGGTTCAACCATGTGTGCGTTTCTCATACAACCAAACTTACTCAGTATTATTGCAGACAATTTCCTACAGTGGATAGAGTGACAGTGCCACAAATGGATCCAGGTGTGGTAACGTAATAAAGGGGCAGTGCAAGTACAGCACGTTTAGCTATGCAATAACAGTTGGGCTTCAGTGCAGAAAATGCCTAAATTAAAAAAATAATTATTAGTATAAAGTGACCGTGCAAGAGGAACGCTATCTTTTCCAACCAGAACCCAGATGGAAATAGAAAACATGATTAAAGTGACAATGCAAATTTTATACTAGAAACACTTGACTTCCAAACTTGACAGCTAGAGTGCTACAGTGAAATATATATCAAATTCTGCTCTATCAACTCTTCAACAAGAAAAGACCCCCATATCTTTTTATGGCGTTGTATATTGTTCATGCAAGCAATATTCCCGAATGTAAGTTCTCCTCATCTTACTTAATCACCTCTCAAATGTGGGCTTCTCAGCAGACTTCCAATTGGTATTAATAATGGAATGCACCACTAAGGTTGAGATATAGACAAATTAAGCTTTCCAAACTGTGAGGGGTTGATGAGGCCCAACACAATTGTGCACGAGAGGGGTTTGATCTCATATCCCACCTTTGTTGAAATATAGTGGAAGATCTGAGACCAAAACTTCGAGAGGGCCCCACATGATACACATATGTCCCCAAATCAATCTCCCACATCCTTGCATCTGGGGCATGCCCTAGCAGAAATGCGAAACCTTTTATTAACCTTCTCTGGAGCATAGTGGAGCATCAAGGTATTAAAGCGTGACATCCTATGAAAATTTGCCCCCCTCAACAGCGAGAAACCGTACTCAAAATACTTCATCCACATGTACCCATTAATCTCAATCTCTGTCCGTTCCCTCCATTTTGCTCTGATATTGGTGGTAACAGTAGAGCTATCTGGCCAAAATTAATTGTATCAGAAATTCAAAGAATCGTTCACCTTTTTGGGCAGAAAACGTTTCCCAACTATCCCAGCAGAACAGTAAACCTCAGATAGAGACAAACTATTAAGGAGTGAGACCATTTGTCTATAAGAAAACCACAAAGACACCTCATAAGTCGTGTCATGGATAAATCTCGGCCGTTAATTTTACTCTGTTCTGATTTAAAATGCCTCCAATCTTAAACAGCCTGATCTTTTCCCACTTCTTAATAGCCATGGGCGAAAGTGAGGGAGAGAGATAGGAGCAGCATAACAAGGGAGTTTCCACATGAATTACAGGTATTTTAAATTTGCAATAAAATTGTCGCTTCGCGACACTAATATCGAGCAGTGTCCTATACCTCACTTTCTTAGGCAATATGGGTTCATGAATGCCTCTCAGGAAACTCGCTATACTATAGCGGTCAAGCATATAGACAATTAATGAATTCTCAAAATGAGCCCATTGGATAGAGAAGCGGGACCGTTTTACTACAATTGAAGAATATTAATAAGTCCTACGGCAGGGGAGCGCTAAACCGCTTTCAGATTTAGGCAGTTGGAGAATATTTAAACTAACTCTAGAGGATTTGTTACCCCAAATGAAAGATGAAAAACCACTCTCCAACCTACGAAAAAAACCTGCTTTCAACTTGCAGGGGACATTCATTAAAGGAAATAATATTAAGGGTAAAATTGACATCTTTATTAATGCTATCCAGCCATTCACAGAAATAGGTTGAAATTTCCAAAGGATGAAGACAGTATAGACTTTAGATAGTAACGAGGCGAAATTTAGACAGTAACTATCCAAAACTGAATCAGACAACACCATGTTTTGCCCATTTTACGATACTTCACCATGTTTTGCCCTTTTTACGATACTCTGAGAAAATCCTATCTAATCCCCATCTTGAAAAAGGCCAACTTTAAACAGGTTCGGCTTGCACTTAAATTTTTACAGATGCTGACGGGCAATACCGTTTTTCACGTTTTAAGTTTTTTAAAATCGGCCATTAACCTCAGAGCGAGCTGTGATTAGTCGGGTTACTCCCCACAATGATCTTGTACAGCCAACATTGTGTGTATTGGGCTAGTGACTTTCATGCATTGTTGCTCCTTTTTTATTGTTTTTACTTCTATATTACTGATGCAAGCATGTATTTTAGATGAGCCATGAAATTGCCCAGGCCTGCTCTTGAGAGTGTACATATTGTATTCTAGTATTTTACCCTGGTTTTATATGTGCTTTTATGGTTTGCTGATTTATGAAACCGAAATAAGTATGTTGATGATGATGATGAATCAGAAAACAATATCCCTAAATATCTTTTAGAATGAGAATTCTGATTCCGCCTAACGTCTGGTGGTAACACCTTGATGGGGGGTATTAAAGGGGCTTTGGTCTTAGATTCATTAGTTTTATAGCCCCCCAACTTTGTATAACCCTGGACCGCTTGTAGAGCTGTCTCGATATTCTCCCTGTCCAGTGATAGATACAAAGCAACATTATCTGCGTATAATTTTATCTTGAAGCACTCGGGAAGGGTGGAAGAATACTGGCATGTGAACTAATGTATTGGGCCAGCGGGTCGATAAATGGGGCAAAAAGGGTTGGTGATAAGGGGCGGCCCTGACGAGTCTCTCTGCTGGAAAAATTGTTCCCACACTTAAATTATTTATTATAATTTGGGCTAAAGTGTTCTCATACAGTCTGGCTATCGATCCTGTGAGCTGGGACAGAAAATTAAATTTCTCCAAGATTTTAAACAGAAGGTCCCAGCTCACAAGCTCAAAAGCCTTCTCTGCATCCATCAAAACCACGGCCACAGGAATATTATTGGTGGCAGCTAGGTAATAAGTATTAGACCTCAGGCTGCGGCCTTTAATAAAATCACATTGGTCAGGATGGATTAGCGACTTCATCACAACACTTGTACGATTAATTAAAATTTGAATGAATCTCTTGTAATCTGTATTTGAAAGTGTTATTGGCCTGTATGCGGATGTTGCAAACTCCTCCTTCCTTTTTAAAAAAAAACAATATCACTAAAAACGACTTATCCGGCATGACTCTCGGGTTGGAGTGCGGGGAGGGGGGGGGTCACGTGGCAGAGGGGGGGGTTTACATTTATAATTAAAAAAAAATTAAACTTACCTTTCCGCCGGCCGGGTTCCCCATCTTCTCTGCTCCTGCTCTCCTGCTTCCGGCAGGAACAGGAAGCAGAAGCGGGCAGCCAGACTCCCTCCCCTAAGCCAATCACAATGCTGCAAGACAGCGTTGTGATTGGTCGGGACACCGCCCAGCCAGGGTCTTATAGGGAGGCTATGTTCTCCATGCATGCTGAATTGCAGCCTGCATGGTGAAGGGCAGTGTGCGCATGACTGGTATGGGCGGCCCCAGGGGCTGACCAAACAGTCTTTGTGCACTCAGGAGTGGGCAGACACACCACTCCTCCCCTGCTCGCAGAGCAGCCCCGCCCACCCGCCCGCAACCAAACATAAAATGGTAATAACTGAAAGTTATTACCGTTTTATGTTTCTGCTTCTCGCACTGCGAAAAGCAGTGGGGCGACGCTCCTCTGCCCTAGGAGCCGCCCCTGTCTCAAAGGAAGGCAGAACTGGACCCTGGCCAAAATGGAATTGGAACAGATCGGACATGGGGGCCTGTAATAAGGAACAAAAACATTTATAAAACTCCGCCCCACTACCATCTTCCCTTGGTGCTTTTAACCCTTTTTACCTCAACCGGGGAAATTGGGAGTATTAAGAGGGCTGCAGCCTCACTGCTCAACTCTGGAAGGTGCACAGCCTGTAAAACTTATCAGCTGAGTCCCATGTCCCAACCTCATTTTTTTAGAGTGAGTTGTAGAAATGTAAAAATATTTGCCCGATCTTCCCACTGTCCCTTTCTATTCCTCCCATACCAGGATCTCTTATACCACTAATTAAATTAATGTTTGTATTTTCCTTAGCCATCGAGGCCAGGAATCAACCCATTTTTCTCCCTCTTCATACACTCAGCAGTTACTGCCCTGACTATTGAGAATTTCCTTCCCCTGAAAAAACTCTTTTATGGCTTCTCACTTTTCCTGGTATATGCATTGAGAACCGGGTAACTGCTCAACTATAGCTTTGCGGTAGTCTTCATCAGATGCTCTCTGCAAACGATCCTACTTCTCCATATCTGCCCTTCTTTGGAAGGTCGAGTTGGAAATCATAGACCCCGGAATTGAGGCATTAAGTGCTTCCCAGACAGTGGTGCCTTCCGCTGTATGGACTTTAATCAAGAAACAATGTTCGATCTCAGTGGACAGGGTCTGAACATGAGATTCCTGACCTAACAATGTCTTATACATACCCCTTCTCCTAGTAACTTTTGCACATAATGGGGGATATTTTAAATTGATGACAGAATGATCAAAGAAGGCTCCAGCATATTTTAGAGAAGATGTATTAGAAATATTCAGGGAGGCGAAAAATAAATCGATCCGGGAGGCAGGCCCATATTTCTCGGAGTAGTAAGAGTACACTCTGGCTGTAGGATTCAACTCATACCATACATCTTGAATCCCCATTCTAGTGCAAAGATCAATAAAAACCCTTTCTACATTTATTTTATGTTGTACACAATTTGAGTTAGAAGAATCAGGCTACGGTAAGGGGGTGGAATTAAAAATCTCCCCCTGCTATAGGTATCCCGGGTGGATTACATAATTCCCATAGCAGTGTCTGGAGAGGCTTGATATTATTGTGAACTGGGCAATAAAAAGAGACAATTTTAGATCTCACTTTGGAGACTACAAGGGGGACTATAACCCGAAAACCCCATCATCACAAACGGGGGAGGCAGCTAACCTAGGCTTTACGACTAATCACCACTACGTTCCCTTGATGTGCTGGTTCCGTAGATGAAAAAAAACTCTGTCTGACACAGGAATAGGGAAGTTCATAGCCTTCTTTCACCCGAACAAAATGCGTCTTTTGTAAAAGAATAATGGGGGGTAATGCTGCAACAAACTAAAAAAAACAGCCTCACAAACTATAGTATTATCCATATATAGATGTTTTATTACCCACAAAAACAATTTCTCAGTTCACCTCTATTAGTATTTTTGAACCATACTTGTCCATTGATCCCAAGCAAATTTTCCATGCAGTGACCCCCATCACCACCAGACCCACCCCAGCTCTGGACTCCTGTGCCACTCCCACCCCCAGGACTCGAACTGGAGCCACTGCCTAAGCACCCACCCTTTTAGACCCCTGAAGCTGGAAACTAATCCAGCAATTGACATGTTGTATCGTCTACCTGCACCAGCTGGCGGCCGGAGGCTTGTCCAACTTACATCTTCGGGTTCCTCCCCATTTGAGACAAAAACTGTTCAGTACCCCCCCCCGGGTTGGAGAACATCTGAAACCACTCCCACCCCACAGAACCTTTAATTTAGCAAAATGCAGCAAATGTATCTGGGCACCCTTGGCCCGCAACGTCTCTGACAAGCATTTTACATCCCAGCATTTCCTAGAAGTTTCATAGGCCATATCCTGAAAGGTTTTGAAAAGTAAATCGGCCCCCACTTTTATGGATTCCAGTTGAAAGGCTTTTATATGCATCTCTTCCCGCACTCTGTAATCCTGTAAACATACTAGCATAGTGCATGGTCTGGCGACATCCTTAGGAGCCGTCGGGGGAACTCTATGGGCCCTTCCAATAGAGAGATCTGTTTGTGACTCAGATAGAACATACTAGGAAAGCGACTTAGTGATCTCGTCAGATAGAAATTGATTCTGAGAAAAGGTTTCGGGACTTCCAAAAAGTCTACGGTTAGAGTGCCTGGATCTATTTTCCAGACCTTCTATTTTGCCCTTCAGTGACTGCATGTCTTTGACTAGGCTGGGTGTGGTTTCTAGACCTTGTTGTTGGGCATCCTCCAAATAAGTCCTTTGCTCCACTTCCAAGCACCTAGTATTCAATTTCTGCCAGCCCACATCTATAAGATCAAACCTCCTCTCTATTTTCCCCGTCATCTCTTTATTAACAGGCTTCATAGCCTGAACTTCAATCAACAGTTGTTTAAGGGCGAAAAGCAGAGCATTAGAGTTTGTGAAGTTTACTAAATTTGGCACAGTAACTCCCCTCACGACCAGGGACAGAGAAGAATTATTGCCACAAATGTGCATGTCCTCCATATTTCCACTGGAGTGAGGAGGCTGCTGGTTTCACCCATAGCCATAGACTGTAACTGCATGCATCTGCCACATCCAATTTTGCAGGAGGGAGTGTCGTACTCTCTGTTACCTCTAGTAAGTCCTGTGGCAACCTTTTACAGAAAATAGGATATTGAGTTGCCCCAGGAGGCTACGTTCAGGAAGAATCATTGTTAGAACAGATATATTCAGGTCTGCCACAGTGGCGGTCTCCTCAAAACTGCTGTTTGGACAGACGCAATGCTGAATGGTCTAAATCCTTTATGACTGATAGGATGTGCCGATAGTTCATCTGTAGGCCTCTGCTATCTCTTGGCTCTAATATGCCTTCTACTTCAGGCTGAGTGGGTGCATACTGGGACTGACGTAACGGTGGTTGTAAAGTCTCAGAACGAATAAAGAAGTTGGCTATTCCCTCAGCAGCCTTTTATTGTGATCCCTCAGCCCCACGTGTCCGATTTTGCTCAAGGCCAGCAGCCTTTTATGATTTTATTGGAGGAAGCTTTCACTGTGGTGTGGGGTGGTTTTTTATGCAAATGTAATGCAGATGTGTGGGCGATTGAGACTAAACACCATCCAAGTTTTCCTCCATATCTAAGAAAAACACGCAATAACAAAAATGGCATGCTCTGTTCAACCATACCACTGAAAGTGAGGTGAAAGGAAAGGGGAGAGAGGAGAAGCCGGAGCGAAAGCTCACTCACTCCTGTGATAGTCCAAGTCCATTCAAACTGAGTGTGGCAGAACAGCCCTCCAGGGCAAGGCTGAGCAACAATCTAAGTGATTGAAAGGCATCCACCTCTCAGTCAGCTCACCTCTCTAACCACTGACCATACCCATCCAGTTCATTACCATCCAGACTGGGCTCTAAAGAGCCAGCTCTAGACATTTATGGTATCCTCTTCTCAGCATAGAACAACGCCAAACTGTGAAAGGCGCAGGTCTTGCCCCCTGTTTATTTGTTCAGGCGCCGTCTAACACACCCAAAAAACATAGCCCCAGCTAGGCTAAGTCAGTGGAAACTCAGCTGGAAAGGAACCACTGCATCTGCGTTCGTGCTGACATGGCTTCAGGCTGCCATGATTGGATCAGGCAGCACACCTGCCGGGCTGATCTCCTGTCATTCCCCTTCACCTTTCTGTCCCATTTTGAATTTTCTTGATCCTCCTAGAGTTGTTAACCAGCCACCAAACATGAGAGTGGTAGGTGCTTTATGACACGAGTCAAAATAAACTCCCAACAAGAGTTGAAAGGAAGAAGAGTGTGGGTTGGAAGAACTGAGAGAATATGAAATTGAACTAGAGGCTATACATGTTTGGAGGAAATGTTACAGTTGTGAAGGAGGCTGGGAGCATGTTCTTTAATCCGCTCCTTAGAGCCTAAATTATATCAACTGGCCATTGTTAGATCAACTCAAAGCCATCCTGCAGAAATGCAAAAAATGTCAATCACATTGCAGAGAGTTAATTCATCTGTCCTCACATCAAGCCCCGGAAAGATTCCCGTGAACTACCATATGACTGAGTAGTGGAGGACATATGGGATTGTTGGACTCTTAAATTAAAGCCAACCTTCCTGGAAATTCACTTATGCGCCGAGATGCGCAGGTTATGAATTGTTTGGAATAAAAGTGACAGAAAAGTGACTGGAGGCCACTGTAGTGTAATACGAACCTCTGGGATCCAATATTCTGGTTTCGCTGACAGCTGTTGCACGAGACAAATCTAATCACCAAAGAGTACCATACAAGAAGCAAGGTCTGCACTCTCCAGAATCTCATCAGACTTCTGGTAAATAACAGGAACCGAGGAAATCCACACTGCAATCCCAGCGGCTACTTGAGGGATACAACATCAACCCTCTTGCCGTTGAATCCTAAATTCAGGGACAGAATTAAGCTAGGATCACTTTGTCTTGGGACACAAATGTTAGTAGCGAAGACTGGCCCAGTCTTCTCGACCTGCGATACAGTACACGCAGAATGCTGGAAAATTTCTGACAACACAAATGCCTCACACAGAGTGCATCCTTTTTTCAGCCACCACCTCATAAGTGGTGTGCTGAAAATGTGAAGAAATTGTGCCCCACTCACAAATCCTGCAGCCAGTCTGGCCAAGTACTTTGTCGTGTCCGCTTCCCCGGTGACCCTAACCCTGCCTCAGATTTTTGATTAGAGCAACAGAATCATGAGGCTCCTGGAGAGCAGCTCTGTATGTAAGGAGGAGAGCCGTCCCAAGTCCGAAAACATAACAACCTGTCTCATTTCCAGTCGCTGACTGGGTAACAATGTCGATATTTGCCAGTTTACTGGTAATCCATTTTTTGTAGAGTCTATCTAGTCTAACCAAGTGGGTTTACTAAGTCATTAAAGTGATTGTGGAGATTTTTCATTGCCTTTTGTCGTATGAACATAAAAAAAATTCAGCTACTGCCATTTGGCGTATGAACATGAAAAATTTTAGAGTCGTAAAAGCTAAGCTTACATGCTAAAAGAATGCCCAAATGTTAGTGGAGCCCGGAGCCAAGCAGTACAGGGGTACAATGACATAAGGCGGTGGGGAACATGTTACCTACAAGAGTGGGTGTTTCCTGAAAGGAAGTGGAATGATTGTGATTTAAGGTATTTAGTTGTGTAAGGACGTTTTTTGTTGCAGGTGTAGTACATTACCTTCCGAAAATAGTGCTACGGCATTGATGATAAGTAGACGTTCCCTGAAATTGACTGTGAATTTTGTTGTCTGGGACTAAGCCTTGAGATTTCCGTGTTTCAGCTCTTGCATGGACGTTTCTGGTCTGTACACCATCATGGACGTACATATAGTGGAGAAGTGTGGCTTAATGGTTAGAGTGGCAGACCCTGATGCAGAGGGCTGTCCCGGGACCAGGGTTCAATTCCCTGCCTCGGCGGGTCTTGGGCTCAAAATTCCACGGACCTGACAATGCTCACCTCGGTGCCATTCCACTCATGGAGTCCAACTCTGGGCAATAGCTTGCTTAATCTCCACAACGGCCCCCACAACGCTAAGGATGCCTGGCCTCCACCTTGGGGGTGCCCAGGAGTGGACACCTCACAGGGAAAGCCAGGATGGGTTCCACAGCGGTATTCGTACAAGCGCCTTGAGACCCTTGCGGGTGAGTAGTGCGCTATACAAGTATCAATTTACATCTGTTTGCAGGCGGTAAGTGTTCTGGTGTTAAGAATGTACTGCACGGGGAGGAGCCTAGCGCGCAACCAAGATGGCCGCGTAGGTGCGAGGCTCCCGAGGACCTCCGCGACCTCCTTAATTAATCCTGGCGACATCCTGTCCTTGTTGAGGGGACTGTGTTAGGGAACCCGAGCAGAGGCGCCACCCGTTTTTTGGGCTCGATTTGGACCCCGGACACCGGTGGGAGCATCGACCGAAGTTTGCGGCCTACCCCTCGCTGGCTCCCCGGATTGGAGTAGTGGGGCGATCCGGGGACAAGGTGAATAACAGCGGCGAGCGGGGCTGGGCGGCTCGCGTACCCCGCACTTTCACTTTCGCTTTTGCACCCTCCCTGCTCTGTGGCGGGGTTGGGCTGCTGTGCGGAGTGCGGTGGTGTGGCCTTGCCCGGGTGCCCTGCTGGCCCGCCTGCGGTGGGCTGACCCGTGGTTCGGTGGTCGCCCCCGGCCCCCTTCCCCAGTCGCCTGTGATTTGGTGTGGCGGCCGTCCTGGGATCTCGGCGCGACGGTGGAAGGGCCAGCATGTCCACCAAACAAGATGGCGACCGGGCAAAGTTGAAGACGACCCGCCGTGGCACGGCGCACCAGGCCAATAGTATGGATCGCTACACCCTCCCGAAGGGTTCTCCGGAGGCATCGCGGTCATCCCCGGCGGGCCCGACGGAGGCCTCTGCCCAGCTTGTGGACCTGACCCTCCGGGACGTCATGGGCGCTATCGCTGAAATGAAGGCCTCCGTGGACCAACGTTTCGACACCTTGGCGCAGAAAATTGATTCGGTCCTGGTGGATGTGGGCCTTGTGAGGGCGGACTTGTCGAAAACAAACGACAGAGTCGATTCCCTGACCCACACCACGACGAGCCTTACAACTGACGTGGTGGCCCTCCAGCAGGAGGTGCGCCGGCTTGGCCAGGCGAGCGCCCTGATGGACCGGCGACTGGAGGACTCAGAGGGTCGGGCCCGGAGGAATAATGTGCGTATCATCGGTGTGCCGGAGGGACGAGAGGCGGAGGCGGCGGATCTCTTTGTTGAAGATTTGATCCTGACCCATCTCCAGCCCCGGGGGCTGAGTAAGCTATTTGCGGTGGAACGTGCCCACCGGGTCCCCGGGGGCCGCTCTAAGACCGGTGCCCCGCCGCGGCCTCTTATTGCCCGGATCTTCAATTTTCGGGACAGAGACGCCATCCTCCAGGCCTCCAGGCAACAGGGACCGGTCAGGATGGACAACATGGATGTGCACTTTTACCCAGACTTTACCCCGGCGGTGCAGAAGCAGCGGCAGAGCTTTCTTGGGATTAAACGTCGTCTGAGGGACCTAAACCTCAAGTACTCTATGCTCTTTCCGGCCAAGCTGCGGGTGGAGGTGGATGGTCGTACGCACTTCTTTGACCGGCCCGAGGCGGCTGGGGACTGGTTAGATACTTTGCCCGGGGGTCGGGGCAGGGGGGGCGCGGCTGGCGAGGAGGGCCCGCCGGATCAGAATTGAGGGGTGATTGTATAGGCCCTGCTCTGGACGTTCTTCCCTTTCCATATTTTGCTTTTGTATTTTACCCTCCCATGGAGGCCGTGTGGGGTCCGCTGGGGGGCTCCCCTCCTCCTCTGGGGGATCAGTTAGTATCTAGCTACGGGGCGACAGGCACACTGCACTTTGGGGGGGCTGTCTGGGCTCATGCAGGGGTGCAGGGAGGGGGGAGTTTTGTTGGGAACGGGGGGTGGGGGGGGTGTGTTGTTTGTTAGTACCGCAAGGCAAGCCCGCAACTGTTTTCTTGTTACTAGTATGCTCGGTGGGGGTCGACCGATTGTTCTGACGTATGATGGGGGGTAGGGATTTGACTGTATTATCATGGAATGTTAACGGCCTGGGGGATAGGATCAAGCGTGGTGTGGTCCTGCAGTATTTAAAACGTGTGTCCCCAGATGTTGTCTTCCTGCAGGAGACGCACCTGATAGGTAACACCTTTCATGCCATGAATCGGAGGGGATATCGTTTGGCGGCCCATTCTGGCTTCACTTCGGGCTCACGGGGGGTGGGTATTATGGTCAAGAACTCACTCCCGTTGGAGATTGATGAGGTGCGCCATGATGGGAGGGGACGCTACACTGTTCTGGTGGGGCGAATGGAGGGTAGAGTGTTTATCTTTGTGTCAGTGTACGTCCCGCCTGGGTTGCAAGCCACTACATTTGCGGACCTGGGGCGCCTCCTTTTGGAACTTCCGAGTGGCCTGATGGTGGTCGGGGGGGACTTTAATGCGGTTGCTTCTGGGTCTCTGGATCGTCATCCCCCTAGGGACCTCCCCCGGGCGCAGGCGTGGCTGCCTGGTCTTTTAGACACACTGGGCCTGGTGGACTGTTGGCGCTTAAAGCATCCCGTATTGCAACAGTACACCTTCCACTCGGGTGCCCATGGTAGCCTCTCGCGGCTTGATTACATCCTTGTCCCGGCGGCCCTTGCAGGGAGGGTGGGGGAGGTGCGCCATCTGGCGCGGGGTATCTCTGACCACTCCCCAGTGTTGTTGCATTTCGAGGTCTTCCCGAGGGGGGATGGCAGGGTGGCCCCGATTAACGCATGGTATTTGCGCGACCCCACCATTCGTGCTGACCTGATTAAATCCTTGCAGCGATATTTCGATGAGAATGTGGGGTCGGTCCCGTCGGCCATCTCCCTGTGGGAGGCTTTCAAAGTAGTCCTTAGGGGGGAGGCCCTCTCCTTTATTTCCCATGCCCGGCGACGCGAGCGGGAGGAGGTGACCCGGGTGGAGGCCGAGATTGCAGAACTGGAGGGTGAACTGGGGAGCGGGGTAACAGATGCCAAATTGCACGTTCTCCACCTGAAGCAGGCGGCCTATCGGGCCCTCGTCACGGAGGCGGCCAGGGGCCTCAGTAGAGAGCAGCAGGGGCGATTGTATGATGTGGGTGACAAGGCTGGCAAATTGATTGCGTGGTTGGATAAGCGGGAGCGAGCGAGCCGCGTGGTGCCTGTGATTGAGGGTGTGGATGGTGCGTGTGTCACTGAGCCGGAAGCCATTGTCTCCTGCTTTGCGGATTATTTCCGCGGAGTTTACTCCCCTGTTTCTTCCTGTTCGGAGGAAGATTCCCATGCCTTGCTTCGGGATATTGCCCTGCCCTCCCTTACGGTGGAGGACAGGGATTCGCTGGACGCCCCTCCCACCTCGGACGAAATTGCCTCGGCTATTCGCTCGATTGCATCCGGCAAGGCCATGGGCCCCAATGGTATCCCCATTGAGCTATACAAGCTACGCCCGGACGTGTTGGCGCCCCACCTGCGTGCGATGTTCCTAACGGCCCTCTCGCGGGGCTCCCTCCCGCCGGACCAGCGTTTGGCCACAATTGTGGTGATTCACAAGGAGGGGAAGCCCCGTGAGCGGGTCACGTCCTATAGGCCGATCTCGCTCTTGAACGCGGAGCCCAAGATCCTCGCCAAGGTGTTGGCCAACCGGTTGGTTGGCGTGGTTGGCGACTTGGTCCACCAGGACCAATCGGGCTTTATACCACACCGCAACACGGCGCTTAATCTGCGACGCTTGCACGGAGTGCTCGCGCGTGCCCCATTTGTGCGGGAGCCGGCCATCTTGGCGTCCCTGGATGCCACCATGGCGTTCGACACGCTTGAATGGCCGTACATCTGGGCGATGCTGGCTAAGTTTGGGTTTGGCCCGGGTTTCATCAGCTGGGTCAAATTGTTATATTCGGGCCCGCTGGCACAGGTGGTGGTGAATGGACGAGTATCGGCCCCGTTCGCGCTGGGGCGGGGCACGCGACAGGGTTGCCCCCTGTCGCCTCTCCTGTTCGCCTTGGCCCTGGAGCCCCTGGCGGAGTGGCTGCGGTGGCACCCCTCTATCCGTGGTCTGCGCTGGACCCCCGAACATGAGGACCGTGTGTCCCTCTATGCGGACGATATCCTCTTGTATCTCGCCTCCCCGCGCAAGTCACTGATCGTCCTAGTTGACGTTCTGCGTTCCTTCGGTCGCAACTCAGGCCTGGTCATCAACTGGGCGAAGTCCTGTATCTATGTGCTTTCCGGGGAGGCTCCGGTCCTTCCGCGGGACTGTCCTATCCAGATTGCCCCCCAGGGTTTCCGGTACTTGGGTATATACATCACTCTTGACCCGGAGGCCCGCTATGAGCGGAATTTACTGCCCCCCCTCCAGCGTTTGAAGGAGGACGTGGTGCGCTGGCGGCGCCTGCCGCTCTCGCCGCTCGGCCGAGCGGCCTTGTTTAAAATGATGTCCCTGCCGCGCTTCCTTTACGCCCTCCAGAATACTATGGATTTGGTACCGGCGCGCTATTTCCGTGAGGTGGAGGGCCTCCAGCGGCGCCTGTTCTGGGATGGGAGACCGCGTATTGCTCTCACTAAACTGACGCTCCCGTGGTACGATGGGGGGGTCGCCCTCCCAGATATCAAGCGGTATTACTGGGCCTCCCAACTAGCTGCAATTAATCATAGCCTTTACGGGCCCGCCCTGAACCCGGCGTTTGAGATGGATAAGATACTCCTGCCCGGTGGCGACTATAATCGAGCGCTCTACTCTGGCTCGCCCGACTCCCGTCTGACGGGACCGACGCGGGTCATGGTGCGTGTCTGGCACGCGGCTAATGCAGCTATGGGATGGAAGGACCGTTTGACCCGGGCGTCACCGCTGTATGCGTCTGAGCGGCTGGGCTCCCTGTGGACATCGAAGGGCTTTGAGAAGTGGGACACGATCGGCATCAGTACGGTGGGAGATCTCTGGACGAGGGGGGGATTCAAAACTTTTGAGACGCTGCAGGCGGAGTTTCAGCTACAGGGCACTGAGTACTTTCGGTACCTACAAGTCCGCCATGCGCTGGGCTCCGTCTTCCCGGATGTCGCGTCCATTCCGGAGTCTTCCCCCCTAGAGGACAGAGTGCTAGATGGCCATGTCCCGGACAGCACGATCTCCCTCATATATAAAAAACTGATTAATGATAGATCGTGCCTGCTGACTGGTCTTCGCGAGGCGTGGGTTGCCGACGGGCTGGAGCTGGACGACGAGGATTGGATTTCCGCGGTGGCCTCTCCGAAAGAGGTGGCCATCCCGGCTCGCCTTCGTTTCGTCCAGCTCAAGATCCTTCACCGGGTCTATGTGACGGGGCCAAGGCTTCTACGTATGGGTTTTGCCGGTGACGGACTGTGTAAGCGTGGCTGTGGTGCGTTGGCGACTTTTATGCATATATTGTGGGAGTGCCCGAAGGTGGAGCGATTCTGGCGTGGTGTGCATGGGGTCCTGCGTGTGGTCACGCGTGTGGCGCTGCAGCCTGAGGCGAGGAGGTGCTTGTTGAATGTTTGGGAACCGAATGACTACTCGGTTCCGCAGACGCGGTGGGTGACTCTGGGATACATGATAGCTAAGCGGGATATTGCCCAATTGTGGGGATCCCAGAGGCCCCCTGCGGTGACAGCCTGGAAAGAGCATATGGATTGGTGCATGTTCCGTGAAAAGGTGGTATATGTGGCGAGAGGTAAGCCTGGGGCGTGGATGAAACTCTGGGGCCCCTGGAACGCCTACCGCGGGGGCATTTGTGAGCCGCCCCTGCTGCCGGCTGCCTCGCCTGCGCCGTCTCCCTAGATGGCCCCCCTCCCCCGGCCGCGGGCACGCGGTCCCCCAGACCCGGATTTAATCCCATTCCCCTCTTCAGTGCTTTGCTGCTGGTTTGGATTCCCCACTTATGGAGCACGTGTTGTCATTTTGGATTATGGGTGGCCTTGCGGGTGTGTTTTTTGATGTTGTTTTGTTTTAAGAAAATGGAACCGTACTGTGGGCATGGGGCGGTGAGGCCTGCACCAATGATTACTCCTGTTTTCCTACAGTGTACCGCTGAGAGACTTCTTATTGTACATGTGTATTATCCTTTTGATTCGCTAGCGGCCGGCCGGTTGGTTGTAGGCCCATACCTGTAACTTCTCTAAACTGCAATAAACGGTTTCAAAAAAAAAAAAAAAAAAAAAAAAAAAAGAATGTACTGCACTAGGGGACTTCTGGGAGATTTTCTTTTACATACTCAACCATGTTTGTAGGCTGCGGCCTCACAGGATTTGCTTGCCATCGTCTTGTTTAGATATATAAAGTGCTGGGTTCGTTTCAGAACAATGGCTTCTCCATATTAGTGTGAATCGAATTTCCTCCATCATTGATCAGATCACTGGCCTTCCTTTATTCTACATTTGGCGGCATTTCTGCCTTGGATTTCGCAAGTTACCCTCTATTTACCCATTTTAGCTTTCTCTCTGCTACTAATCATAATTGTAAGTGGCATTTGTTAGCTAATTGTTGCTTTCTTTGTTGTCCTCTATTACCGACCCATCTGTGCCTGGGTTTGCATTTAGGTTAAGCCGCAGACCAGCTGTCCAGTTAGTTCCATCAGCTTACTGACCACGCCAAGGTGCCACTGTTGCTGTGTTGAGATGTTTTGTCTTCTGCTACATTTTATGGTTCTATGCCGACCTAAAAAACTGATCTGGGGTCTTCACCTGCTCATCATTACTTCTTTTATATGTCTTCAAATCCTCCTGCCTGCTTGTCATGACCTGTTTCCTAGTGGCCCCTGCAAGAGGCAGGGAACATCTCTTTGTGTATGAGCTATTAAATTTACCTCCCTTGCTCTCGCATTATTAGCAGATATTGTGAAACGTTTTCAATATTATCTTCAGTGTAGAGAGCGGTAAGACAGTCGAATAATTAATAAGTGGTCCGTATTTTGGTAACAAAGGGAAACTGACAAATACAGTAGTGAAACAATTCATGTTTAATGTGGCAGTGGTAAATGTTTTCTGGTTGCTTAATTTTCCAAAATTGATTTTTCCTCAGTTTTCCTTAGTATTTCACATTTCTATACCCTACCTGACACCCACGGGGCCAGGGTATTTTTTAAATACTATTTCTCTTTTTTTGTTTGTTATTCTTTTGTTCCTTCCTGGCATTACATCCACCCAGGCTCCCTCGTTTTTCGAGGGCGCAGCACAGCAAGCCAAACTGCTGTAAGCTTCTGTGCTCAAACCTTAGAGATACCGACACCAAGGACGCTTGAACATTGGTGAACTCCTTTGGAGATGATTTCAGACCAAGGAGACAGTCTTCTAACTTGTAGGGCAGATCTCCACTGCAAACCTCAAGAATCTGCTATGTGACAGAACGCTAGAGATGTGAAGGTAGGAGACATTGAGGTCTGCGGACACCATGAACAATTCAGGGCACAGCACGAAATACTACTGGAAATGCTATCTGAGAGCTCGCATGCACATCTAGGGGCCTGGACTTTTGGACTGGGCAGACATCTTCTGATGGCTTATTGATTTAATCGTGTGTTCCTGAAAGACTAAGTTGAGCACCAATTGGTCTGAACCTTTTATCACCCCTGGAGATTACCAGTACCATTTACAGACCGTGAAGACTGGGATTATACCTACCCCCTTCACCTCGACATCCTAATTATCGGAAGGAAGACCAAACTGGAAGGATCTTCCTGATTAAGACGGTTCCTACGACCCTATCAACCTTGGAGAAACAGAGTTTCTCCAGAAAATAAGACATGTCGGTTTGCCATCTACCCTTGAACCCCACATTATCACCGTCCTGATGAGACCCTCACATCCCTAATAGGGTTTAAACATCATCGACACTACTGAAAGGACAGTCTCAGGCAAAGCGCCAAAGAGTCTTCTGGTGGCTTTTTCAGTGCCTAAACATTTAGACATCCTTGTATATACAAATAACCTTCCATATAATTTCTGTAAACTTTTGTACTGACTTGTCACTTTTTCTTGATGTTTTGTTATTGTTTCTTTACCTGGGCTTTTTATCACCCATTCCTCTACAAACACTTACCACTAAAATCAATACGCACATTTCTACGTAAGTATAGATATTGGGGCAGATTTATGAGGCCCGTTGCGCCATCGGAATGTCACTTTTTGTGACGTTCCGTGGCGCAGAAGCCTGCGTGATATTTATCAGGCAGCACTGAGCCACTTTTTGTGGCTTAATGCTGCCTCATAAATATCAGTCCCTTTAACGCAGTGTTCTGCGTTAAAGGGGCGTGCAATGGGTGTTGCTGGGGGCGTTTCCAGCAACATCCATGGCCTTTTGACACTGCCCCAGATTTACGAGAAATCGTAAATCTGAGGCAGCGCCAAAAGCTTACGCCTCCCCAGGGGAGGCGTAAGGGAGGCGCAACGGGGAGAAATATCTTTATTTCTCCTCGTTTTTCCTTTTTCTATGTGTGCTGCATTCTGCAGCACCCATACAAAGAGGAAAAACCTCTTGTGATTATTTTTGTACAGAAAGGTTTCCCTTCCTGTACAAAAATATTCATCTCCGCAACGCAGGCACCCTTGCATCATGGTGCAGAGGTTCCTGCGTTGGCGCAGGCAGCCCATTGTGCGCCGGCGCAGGGAAAAAGGACAGGAATGCGCCGCATTTTATAGATACGGCGCATCCCTGCCCTTTTCTTTTGCCGTAGGGAAGCGCAGCAGGAAGGCCTGCTGCGCTTCCCTACGGCAAAACCTCATAAATCTGCCCCTTAGTGTCTAATGTTTGTGAAAACTATAGAAAAATAAACAACTCAGTTCTGCTGAATTGAGTTTTATGACAGTTTGGATCAGGCCTTACAAATATTTCCCAACTCTGGTTTTGATAGATAAATACTGTTCTATAATTATACAATGTTTTCTTTAATTTTCTTACACACCATATTTTTTGGGGTGACAATATAAAATCGCTGTTGCAAACGAGTTCCATGTGAACATTTGTTAGAAGGTAATGCTTCATACCCAGTTTGCATGGACATATGGGTTGCTCTTGTCTTTGTCTGGAAAAAAGGGATGTTTAGGGGGGCAAGGCCCCATAGCAGAGTGCCAGGGGTCTCAGCTAGGGGCCCCCAAATCACTTTCCGCCTGCCTTTCCATGGCGGGCGAACCGCCATGAAAGGGCAGGCGGAAAGGGACATTGTAATTCCTACAGCGGTGCTTGAACAGGCACCACCCTAATGTAGAAATTACTGACCCTCCAACGGCTTATATTTGGTCTCCATATCTGTGTGTCTTTATTGGGTTAATTGCCACGCACAGTTGCCCTGACTTCCCCTGACTGCCCATAAGTACCCTCTCAATATTTGTGGGTCTTTATTTGTAATTGTTTTGGGTATGAATTGATGGATAGTTTTGTTTCTTAAGGGATCATAGAGGAGTGCCTCTGGTGTTGATAGCTTCATGGGGAGGTAAAGTGGTGGGCTCCAAAATGTACAAATCTGAGAACTATAAATTGGCACTTGCATGTAGTGTAGGCAGTTTCCCAATATGAATCCCTGAAATGAGTATTTTTAATTTCTAAGCTTTAAAAGCTGGATACCCCGCCGCGTGATTAGCCGTGCTTTACAAATCAACAGATTGAATGACTGATTAATTAAAATATAGCAGGCTTTGGTTTTTCAACAACTTAGTGTTCCACCCCCAACTCCCAAGAGTCTGTGACACGCCAATCGGAGCTAGGAAAACGAAAAATTAGGGAACTAGGTAGCCCAAAGCTTCATCATAGGATTACACCTCCAATCACCGCCTCTTGGCCAGTTGACGCATAAAATGAATGATCAATATTCCATAAATTCTGGTGTTCGGAGAGGTGATCTCAATTTTGATTTAAATACCTGTGTATTATCACAACCCTGACCAAGAACGCAGAGGGTGGTTTACGTAAAACTAGAAATTACAAGTGTTGGTGGGTTACAACAAGTTGGGAACAGTGGCGTAACGAACCTTGAGGGAGCCCTCCTGCAAGGTACATGGAGGGGGCCCCCCTCCGGACTCACGTGCTCTCAGGTCAGGGTACTGTGCTGAGGGGGCCCCTTGAGCTTGGCCCCCCCCCCCCCGCACTGCAGGGGCAGCGGGGGCCTTTCTTATGCCACTGGTTGGGAAGGGAGGATTGCCACGGTTCTCTGCTCTCCAGTAAGCCTGTGTCAGTGTTGTAAAAAGCCAAAACTTCAACATCTCAAACACCTCTCATTTGTACCAATCTTGGCATCTTCAGGAAACGAATGCTCCATTTGGAGATCGGGATGTGGGAAGTGCCCTAGCAACTTCAGTCGTCCTCTTCACAAATAGTGTGAATGTTGGTTTTTATTTTGCTCTTTGAACACTATATCAGAACCACTACTTTGAAAATGGTGGCAGTCCCCCGGGAACTGAACGAGCATAAAACAGAGATATATTTATCCTCTTAGTCTGCTACGACCCAATTTCTTCTTTACCCAAACACTGCCTTAAGGTCATATCCAACCCCCCATCACTAGCCAGTCAGAATCCCAAGATTGTCCGCCTTTCTGATCGCACGCATTCCTGGCACCAGCACAGCTCTTTCTTCTTCTTCCACCAGATCTCCAGTTGTTGATAGCTGCTGTTCCTTTTTACCAACACTACACATTTTGTCACCCTCAGAAGGATTAGAAACGAATTTCATTCACCAGGATTGGAACTTCGGGTTCGGCACAGATCTCTAAAACGGATATATCAGTCCTCCGAGCCATCTTACTAGTCACCTGGAACATTAAATAGTCATTCAACAGATCACTATGGGAGACACCTGCCAGCTCAGTTTTCAACCGACTGACTTTCCACATTCTTTTACTTATTGTACTGTTCTCACAAAGTTTTGAGGAAGCTGGAAAGTGGTGCAGAGTGATGAACAAAAGCTAAACATAAATACTTTTTTCCAAACCTAAGTTCTTTTATCTGTCAAGCTGCCATTTGTTATTGATTGTAGAAGGAAAGTGTTCTCTTTGAGAAGCCAGTAGAAGTCCTAAGCCACAAGGAATTCATATAACACTATCTTCAGTTGTAGCTTCATTCTGACCTGACACAATCCTGACTGAAATCTCCCCCTTTTCCTGGGTTAACGCCAACATTGCCTTTCTCTTGCCTTACACAAACCAGCATTGGTAAAGCTAATAGGTCTCTCCTGCAAGATCTATTGGCTTTGCTATTGTTTTTAGCCATGCTGAACAGCATGGCTAAAACAAAAAAAGGCACTTTGTCGCAGGCGCCGTGTCATAAAGTTAAAACAACAGTTGATGGACAGAATGCAGAACAATGTCATACATTCACCCCAGTACAGAGATCTGGGCCTAAATCCATCGTTTTTGTGCTCACCATGCCATTCCAGTTTGGACCAAGCCATATGCAAATCAGTCTTAACCCTGTGCCTCATGGGAACAGTCCAGCCCGAACTGCCAAGCCAGGTCCTCCCTGGACTGGAAACAAGCATCCTAGGACCGGTTTCGGGGTTTCACCCCTCTTCAGCCAGGATAGCTGGATAAGTAGGTTATGGGAGTGTGTAAGGGGAAGCAACATGGCAGCAGGATAAGAAGCAACACGACAGACAGGCAGACTAGAAGCAACAAGAGGGAAAAAGAGAGCATTATGGAGTGAGGGGGCAGTGGCACACGGGCGAGAAAGAGCAACACAACTGCAGGTGGGGGAGAGAAGCACATAGGCATAGAGAGCGAGGGGTAGAGAAAAGCACTCAAGGGAGACAGCTAGAAAATGCATGCACTCTCATGGAGTGTTTAAAAAAAAGTTGGGGCATATTTACAAGTACTTTATCTCCGCTTTTTTGGTTTACAAAGCCAAAAAAGCGGAGATAAAACCTGCGCCCTATTTACAAGAGGGTGCTAACATGCATAATCGCATGTTAGCACCCTTTTTCCCAACGCCTCACTTTGCATCTCCAATGAGATGCAAAGTGGGCGTTACTGGGCGTACCCAAGAAGGACCACCTTGCAAATATCGCTGATGTTTACATCGCGATGTTTACAAGGCAGCCCACATGATTTTAGCACACATTAGCCAAAACCTAACGTCTGCTAAAATCCTGACTTAGAGCCATCCCTAACATAGGGGGTGGCTTATGCTGATACTAGCCTGTGGGTCGTATCAGCAAGGTTATCGCCCTTTTGCAGGGAACATCGCTGGAAAACCAGCGATGTTCCCTGCAAAAGGGCGATGACCTCGCTATCTCTGGAATCTTTATCGCCCTGGAGTAACGCGTTGTTAATAACGCAATACCAGGGCAATAAATACCAGAGATAGCCTGCGATAATATAATTATCGCTAAGCACGGCCAGCGATAATTATCGCTGGCCGTTGTTAATATGCCCCGTTTTTCTCTAAAAGCGAGCAGAGGAATCATAGAAGCCAATCAAAATGATGGGTAAAGAGGCATTGCTCCATGGAAGGGCCAAACACAAGCGTGAAAAAAGCCATCAATTAGGAAGCAGCCAAATGAGAGTGACAGGAAAGCCTGCCAATGGTAAGCAATGGCCAGCTTCAATTCCCCTGTATGTTCTTGATAAGCCCACAATATGTCTTATAAAACCAGACAGGCTCGACCTAAAAATTGCTTTGCTGGTACCTGTCCCACCCTCCAACTTCACTCACTAACTTGCCCAATTATTTACACTGACAGCAAATGTGCAACCTATACCGACAAGAACTCTATCCGTGTCCAAGACAGTTGACTCCTAAATAGTTTGCTTCGTAATCGGCTGCTGGTGTTTGGAGTGCTTCCAAAAGTGAGACGGGTGTATTCACACCCCACCTGGTGCGACATCGGAGCCTTCTTGTCAACGATCATTTGGAAAAGGGCCACATGGCCAAGGCAGCTGCCACAAGCCACTGGGGACAGACCTGAAATGACTCGGCCGCAGTGCAGAATGGTTCTGCAATTAGTGTTTCTCTACCAGAAAGGGGACAAAAGTTATCCCTTATAACCGTATGCCCCCGAAGAGCAAATATGCTTTCGTTTACTTTATATGTCACACAGACACTGGACTGGTGGCAGCAAAACAGATTTTTACAAAGTATCAAAGCCATCTGACTCACAAATGGCGGTCCTGTCTCTTGCACTTCTCCATTCCTGTGCTCACATACGTCAGTAAGGGGTTACAGAATGACTAGTGCCTATTAATATTCATTATGTATGACGCTTTACGACCTCCTTCAGATCGATCTTTTGCAGTGCGACTGATTAATAAGTCTGTTTCAGTCCAATCAATGGTCAAACACACTGACTGCATAGAGTCCTGGTCTTTACTCCATCGAGCCATAGTCTTTACTCTCGTGAGCCATGGTCTTTACTCCATCGAACCATAGTCTTTACTCCCTTGAGCCATGGTCTTTACTCCCTCGAGCCATGGTCTTTACTCCATCGAGCCATGGTCTTTACTCCCTCGAGCCATGGTCTTTACTCCCTCGAGCCATGGTCTTTACTCCCTTGAGCCATGGTCTTTACTCCCTCGAGCCATGGTCTTTACTCCATTGAGCCATTGTCTTTACTCCCTCGAGCCATGCCCTTTACACCCTCGAGCCATGGTCTTTACTCACTCGAGCTACGGCCTTTACTCCCTCGAGCCATAGTCTTTACTCCATCGAGCCATTGTCTTTACTCCCTCGAGCCATGGTCTTTACTCCCTCGAGCCATGGTCTTTACTCCCTCGAGCCATGCTCTTTACACCCACGAGCCATGGTCTTTACTCACTCGAGCTACGGTCTTTACTTCATCGAGCCATGGTCTTTACTCCATCGAGCACCTGTAAGATATTCAGAGAGCCTCTCCTTTGAAGAGTTCCTCTATGGGGAATCCAACTGTACAGTAATACCTGCACATGCAGTCCTAGTTTTCACAGGAAAAATGGCCCCTCCTGTTGGGCTAATTTAACAGCTGTGTGTACATCGGTAGTGGTTAGTATATTTTTCCATTCTACTTTTAGAGAAATTACTGGTGTTTGGAACAGTCAGAACAGAGGGCCCCTTCAGTGACTGCCAAAAATGAATTTTATTAATAGTGTGATGTGATCGCTGTTGGCGAAACCTGCCTGTGCTTGTACTGAGCGCGAGACAAGTATATTCCTTTGGCATTGGGTGCCCCTGCTGTGCTATAAAAAGAGAAAACGTTAAAAAAAGAATGGAGCAGTGCACCGATGTGATCAGTAACAAAGCAGGAAACGACTGGGGACCTTTCTGATGTGGTGAGGGCCACAGATATTCTCACCAGCCGCCTGTTCTGAATTCACTTGGGCCACCTCCAAAAGAAAGGGACGCGCACAAGAATATACACATACCCCTTGCTTCACTTCTGACCCCCAACAAATATATAAAGAGACAGCTGGCACCCTGAACCTGTGGTGAACCTTCCTTAGGGACTATCTCCCAACCTTCCACCCCATCCCTCTTCTATCCCTCTGCTATCCTTCTGAATCCAAATAACTGATTAACCTATCCACCACT
This sequence comes from Triturus cristatus, assembly GCF_964204655.1. Classification (NCBI taxonomy): domain Eukaryota; kingdom Metazoa; phylum Chordata; class Amphibia; order Caudata; family Salamandridae; genus Triturus; species Triturus cristatus. The sequence continues at coordinate 706,541,315 of NC_140580.1, read as the reverse complement.
CAAATTACTTTCATATTTCACTATACTAATGTTATGTTATGTTATGTTAAATTGATTTATTATGCGCACAGCTACTCCAGCCAAGGAGCGTCCCGGCGCAAAGACAAGGAGAAACACAACACAACAGAAACGGGAACGCCTAAGATGGACAACTAAAACAGAAAGGTCTTGATGGCTCTCCGGAAAGAAAGCAGGTCCTCTAACTGACGGATTTCAACTGGGAGGGTGTTCCAAATTAATGCAGCTTTCACGCTGAAGAAACGACCCCCCATCCGACAGAGTCTAAATCTAGGGACCACAGCAAGGGCCTGGCCCTGAGATCGGAGGCTACGAGTGGGGACATAGAAAGAAATAAGATTAGACAGGATTTCAGGGCCTATACCTCTTAAAATCTTAAAAGTCAAGCAAAGGACCTTGAAAAGAATACACTTCCTTACAGGGAGCCAATGCAGAGAGCGAAGGACATTCGCCACTGGGCAAAATCTGGGGAGGCCAACAATGGCTCTGGCCGCAGCATTTTGAACCCGCTGTAGGCGAGTTAACTCAGCCTGATTAGCCCCAGCCAGAAGAGAGCTAGCGTAGTCCAGGCGAGAGATGATAGTAGCCTGGACTACAAGCTGTCTGGTAGGGGCATCAAAATATTTAAGGACAGGTCTAAGACCTCTTAATAGACCAAAACCACAGGCTGCCGTTTTTTTAGTATGTCCTATGAAGGTAAGGCCAGCGTCCAACCAGACCCCAAGATTTTTCACCTCCGACACTGGTCAGAAGGCCACCACTGATCGCCCCAGAGCTCCACTCCCTTCCCAACAACCATCACCTCTGTTTTAGTGGCATTAAGCTGGAGACAGTTTTCTGTCAACCAGCAAGCCACCGCCTTCAGTCCGGACTGAAACCTGGGGGCATCTAGATGGACATCACCGCTAAGGGTAACCGCCAGCTGAGTGTCATCGGCATATGAGACCAAAGTAAGGCCCCACTGCCTCGCGACGTCAGCCAGCGGTCTCACGTAAAGATTGAACAGCGTGGGACTTAGCGAAGATCCTTGCGGAACCCCCATGGCCAGAGGCTGGAAACTGGACGAAAAGGGAGGGATGGCCACACAGAAGGAGCGATTGTCCAGGAAGGAGCGGAACCACTGCAGCGCCAGACCACTGACACCGATCTCCTCAAGCCTATGCAGGAGGATGCCATGGGATACAGTGTCGAAGGCGGCGCTGAGATCTAACAATATCAGCGCCACCGTCTGACCCGCATCCAACCTAGCACGCAGATATTCCACCATTGCGAGGAGGGCGGTCTCCGTGCTGTGACCAGCACGAAAACCGTTCTGTGTGGGGTCAAGGGCGTTGGTCCGGGCTAGGTGTTCCGACAGGGCCAGGTTGACATGGGCCTCTGCCAACTTTGCCGGCCAAGGTAACAGCGAGATGGGGCGGAAGCTTTCAGGCTTAGACGGGTCTAAGGAGGGTTTTTTAATGATCGGAGACACTACCGCCTGCTTCCATTTAGTTGGAACTACCCCCGACTCTAGAGAGAGGTTGACAAGGGAGCACACCACAGGGCGCCCCACAAAAGTCTGGTCTCGAAAGAGAGCAGGCTTTACCGGATCAGATGGAGATCCTGATTTAACTTGCAAAGCAAGTTTGTCAAACCCGTCCGAGGTGAGAGGGGGAAATGAGGGCAGGTCGACCTGACGTAGTGCCTCATTGGAACTTCCCAGCGGAACCCCAATGCTAGGGAAAGCCCGATAGATGGCTTGGACCTTTCCCAAAAAATAGGAAGCCAGGGATTCACAATGGGAAACAGAGCTCTCGGCTAAAGAGATAGTCCGTTTGGCCATAAGATCTTTAACCGCCTTGAAGATGGCCTTCGACGGGTTGGTGCTGTTCCGGAATTCTTCGGCATAGAAGGCCGCACGAGCACGACATATGGCCCGGTGATAGAGCTTTACCGAAGCAGCATATGCGACTTTTAAATCAGCCCCATATGTCTTCCGCCAGGCCCTCTCCGCCCGTCTACAGGCTCCCTTCAAGGCGCGTAAGGCCCCGTCATACCAAGGACTAGACTCGCGAGGGTTGATCTTAGTTGATACAATAGGTATCAAAGCATCCAGAGCCCTAGTCAGCCAGGAACAGAAGAGATCATACCCTTCATCCACATTGTTCAATGGGCCCAAGGGCTCCACCAACAAAAGATGGTGAAAGTCTTCCAACCTGAGTTTGTTCCACGATCTCCTGAGTACCCGTCTAGCTGAAGAAATGGGAAGAGTCACTGATACGGGACACTGGATGGACACCAGGAAATGGTCAGACCATTCTACTGGGGTCACTGCAGTGACTTTGGCCTCAGTCAAGTTGGTGAAGAAAGGGTCCAAAGTATGTCCCCGGATGTGCGTAGGCTGTGAAACCAGCTGGAACAATTGAAAAGCCTCTAGGTCCAAAGCGATGGCACGAGCTGTCAAACTGGACAGTGTGTCGAAATGCAGATTTAAATCGCCCAGTATAGAAAAATTGGCGCAGTCAGTGGTCAAAGTGCCGACAATATCCGAGAAAGCATTTCTAAACAACACATCACTGCCTGGCGGACGATATACCACCATCCCAGACAGTGTAAACTCAGGATTGACAAAGACTTTGAAAGAGGCGCTTTCACAGCCAGTGATCTTAAGGCTATTCCACACACAGGGAAAACAAGACCTGACTATCAGCGCTATTCCCCCCCCTCGAGATGCTCTATTCAAGGTGTACATCGAATAGCCAGAGGGGCATGCCAGATTGAGAATGGCAGTGTCAGCTTCCTGAAGCCATGTTTCAGTTAAAGCCAGGATGTCCGGGACTTCATCCTCAATGAGATCGTACAGATTTTGCTGATGTTTCACAATCGACCTCACATTCAGGTTCATTATCCGCAAAGAGGAAGAGGAAACCCTGCTATGATGGGAAACAGAGGGAGATTTCCGCGGGAGAGGCATTGGGGGGTCAAGCATCAGGCCATTGCATTGACAACGGTACGGACCACAGAGAGGATGGACAGGCGGGCGTGCACAGCAACGACTCACCTGGTTGATGGACAACAAACTCTCCCTAGAATATGTCAGCATGGCAACAGACACGTTGTTCAACTCTCACGAACCCGAGCCAGAGCCCGTCACGTCCTGCGCGGCCTTAGCGCGGACGAGCGCAGACGGGCAGGACTCTGGCACGACTCCGGCTAAGCGACGGCGTCCCACTGCGCGGAACCGCTGCGCGGGAGGAAGCGGCTTTAAATAGGCTTCCGGCGATGCAGACCCGAGCGCTGTATCGCTCAAAATGGCGCCCGCCACAGAGATCGACTGCCCAATCCAAGATGGCGTCCACCCCGGGAATCCCCGTGACCCGGACCCACCAAAGCGGCGGTGAAACAACAAAATTATATGCGGTGAGAGGGGGGGGGAATTTGGCAGCCCACTAGCACCCAAGCACATTTTAAAAACAGGGAAAACGAAGAAAATAACAAAACAAATACAAACATGGTCGTTATTAACCCCTTCGGTGCTCATGACGGAACGGTTCCGTCATGAGCCACGGTTGAGCTGTGCTCATGACGGAACCGTTCCGTCATGACCACGCCCGCGCAAGATTCCGTCAGCACAGCGGCGGAATCTGCGCAGCATGGAAGGGGTTAAAAAGATAGCGCTGGCAGCAATGCGAGCGTCAAGATGCTGAGTAGAGTGCCTTGTCTAATGATTCCAAGGAGAAATCCGCCTTAAATAGGCTTCCGGCGATGCAGACCCGAGCGCTGTATCGCTCAAAATGGCGCCCGCCACAGAGATCGACTGCCCAATCCAAGATGGCGTCCACCCCGGGAATCCCCGTGACCCGGACCCACCAAAGCGGCGGTGAAACAACACAATTATATGCGGTGAGAGGGGGGGGGGAATTTGGCAGCCCACTAGCACCCAAGCACAATTTAAAAACAGGGAAAACGAAGAAAATAACAAAACAAATACAAACAGGGTCGTTATTAAAAAGATAGCGCTGGCAGCAATGCGAGCGTCAAGATGCTGAGTAGAGTGCCTTGTCTAATGATTCCAAGGAGAAATCCGCCTTAAATAGGCTTCCGGCGATGCAGACCCGAGCGCTGTATCGCTCAAAATGGCGCCCGCCACAGAGATCGACTGCCCAATCCAAGATGGCGTCCACCCCGGGAATCCCCGTGACCCGGACCCACCAAAGCGGCGGTGAAACAACAAAATTATATGCGGTGAGAGGGGGGGGGGGGATTTGGCAGCCCACTAGCACCCAAGCACAATTTAAAAACAGGGAAAACGAAGAAAATAACAAAACAAATACAAACAGGGTCGTTATTCAAAAGATAGCGCTGGCAGCAATGCGAGCGTCAAGATGCTGAGTAGAGTGCCTTGTCTAATTCACCACTAATCCTCTATGGGTTCCGCAGTAGCGTGCTACTCGCTGAGAAAGTGGTTCAACACCTCGGCAGGTGTAGTAAGCGCTATATAAATGCAAGTACAATACGATACATTATATTGAAATAATACATTGCGTCCTGGAGCCCTCTAACCAGTGGCGTAGCAAGGCTGCCAAGGATGCATGCATATTAAAGAAAAATAGGCCCCCCTGACCACTGGTAAAAGAGTACAACAATAAATAATAAATAATAAATAGGATTGAGTGGGCTCCTCAGCACCCTGGGCCCCGGTGCCAATACACCAGCTACATCATTGATGGTTAGGTCCCTACCTCTAACCTTCCTGTAAGAGTAGTTCTGCCATGCATGGCAGCGAGCGCTTCTTCACGCCAATCGTTTGGACCCAAGGGTTGGAGGGGAGTCAGAAGAAGACACCGTGGCACCTGCTATTCCACCTTATCCCCGTTGCTCTGCAGAGAGGTGGAGCAGGGCAGTTGGGCAGTTCCACCACACTCACCACTGTGGAGAAACCAGGAAGTTTGGGGTTTAGGCCAAGACCAAAATTCATTATTCGACCTCTCCCATTCAGCACTGTGAAATCACAGAATTATGTGGTGAGGTCTCGGCGGTGACTATTCTGCAACAGATTTTACCGTTCGTGACAGCAAAAGCCCTAGTGCTGTCACAGATGTGGTGAGTTGCTTTTTATTGCTTCCTTAGGCTGTGAGAAGCAAGCACCATAAACCCGTTGCTGCCTCCAGTGCCAGACCATCCACCTTCTTCTCTACTGGGCCTTCTGGTCCAGAGGGAAATAAAGGAAAGACCGGTGCAAGCAGCTAGAACTTTAGTCAAACTAGGCAGTCTAATGGAGCTGCTTTCAAGGTCTGTCCTCCTCCCCCCAACTGTGCAGGAATAGAAGCAGAGATGAGTGTGCTCTTCATGGGAAAGGAAGGCTTGCCAGGATGGAAGGACCCAAGTATTCTATTTGGGGGTGAAAGGTGGTGGAGTAAAGGAGGTCAAAATATATTGGTTATTTCTTTGGATTTCCATTCCGTTGCGGCCACCGAAGAGGCCAGGTGCATTTAATGTTATGTATAACTTTACCATGAAGTAACCCCTCATGCCAATAAATGTGGCTCCGCAGATACAGTACAAAGTGGGGGAAGGGAGGTGCTGCAGAGGGTCACACAAATCATACAGTTGTGTTTGGCTTCAACATACTCAACCGGAAGGCTTACTCTTTGCCATTTAAGATGTGCTCGATGTAACTCGAGCTTTGTTGCCCTAGTCTTTCAAACCATCAGAGCCTCTCAGTCTATGTCTGATTTGTCCTTCTTTATGTCTGATTGTCCAATTACGCACACATGACAGAAAAACACAAAATCTACAGTTTTCCTATGTAGTTGAATACTGACTGGGGGTGAATGTTTATTTGTTTAGCATTCCATCTATTAGCTGTTGTTTTTGCAGTTGTCGCCCTAAGTGGGATGAGTATGCCCAGACGAGTGTCCCATGCTCGCTAAACCACCGTATTCAAGCCAGACTGGCTGATGAGGAGTGATATCCCAAAACCTGTCCCAAGATGCTTGTTTCTAGTCCAGGGAGAACCTGGCCCAACAGTTCGGGCTGGACTGTTCCCATGGGGAGCAGCGTCAAGACTGATTTGCATATGGCTGGGTCCAAACTGGAATGGTGAGGCGTGCAAAAGAAAAAACGATGGATTTAACACAGATCTGCTACTGGGGTGAATGTTTGATTTGTTCAGCATTCTGTCCCTTATCTGTTCTATTTGCAATTGTCCCCCTAAGTGGGAACGGTATGCCCAGACATGGGTCCCGTGCTCACTACGCCACCAAATTCAAGCTAGCCTGGCTGTTGAGGGGGGATCTCCCGAAACCGGTCCCAGGATTCCCATGGGAATCAAGACATAGGGCTGGGTCTAAACTGGATGGCGAGGCATGCAAAAAAACGATGGTTCAACCCAGATCTACGACTGGGGGGTGAATGTTTGATTTGTTTAGCATTCGTCCATCATCTGTTCTTGTTGAGTACAGTTTCCATAGTTTGTGTTCAGGGTCGAAGCTACCATTGGTGCAGCAGCCGCACTTGGACTGGGGCACTGAGGCCCAAGGGGCCCATTGAACCTTGATTCTGTGTTTTAATACCCCAGCAGCAGTCAAAGGGGCCATTGTCCTTGCTTGCCTCAGGGCCCATGCATCCTCGCTACCTTACTGCTTGAGTAATTGTCGGATAAACCACTTGTAACTATAACACGCTATTCTGAGGCAATCTCGAGATTGTCTATATAAAATATGTACACGTGTCGGAACAATATAAAAGTAAAATCTTCTCATTTTTAACATCCCGCACTGAAATTGTATACAAAATTAAAAAGTGACCTAAAATGGTGAAAATAGAGTGACTGCCCCAATTTGGCATATTTCATATTCTGCACGCTCTGCCGGCAGACAGAGGTATTGAAGCAGGTTTAATTCTGCAAATGCACTCAGAAAATGTTACTTTTTACTTGGCAAGTTTGAACGTTGTTACCCCCTCAGTTGAATGAGCACCCCTGGGGCAGTTCGCCACATTCTTGGAAAGGCCTTAGGAGCAAATATACTTCTGTAGCTTAGAACCTCAGTAAAGAAAATAGAGGCAACTAATGATACATTGTAATTAAGATTTCTAAAGGGGTATTGTATCATTAAGTTATTTGGTGTCATTCACCAACCCATTTTATTTCGGTTTTTACTAAAAAACTGTTTTGTAGTTCCGTGTGGCATCAGAGGGGTCGGAATGTGGGTCGACAGGGCGAGGCATTGATGGGTTTTGAGACATGGCTGCTTACCTTGACTCAAGTTGATAATGTTTTTATTACAACATGTAGACATCGTAATTTTAAGTAGGTTTATTAATACACCCACCAGCTGTACATCATCTCTCGCTGGCTCCATGGAAAACTAACCGTCTCCCAGCTCCTGTACATTCCATGATGTCATCCATTCTCATTAGAGTCAGGACTTAAAGGGGAAACTACAACAGTTTTGTCACAGATCCGCCTCCTCAAGGCAACATGTTACATGGTACATCACTGGGTCCCATGGACGAGAACCTTGCCTTTTAGTTTTCTGTCAAACATGTCCACGCAATAGGTCATGTTCTTGTGCATGGCGACTGCCCCACAGCATGCCTATGGCACCGGTTTGCGTACTGCTCGGATGGTGATGAAGGCTGGTGTAGGAAGGTAGGGATTGAGCAACAGAGAAGATTCCATCTCCTCTAACGTCATACAGAGACCACAGCAGCTCAGGGTACGTAGGGCAGGATGAAAAGGCTTCTTCACCTGTCTAGCAGGCGTGCCCACTGTGTGGGAATGTCAGTCAGCATTTTAAGTGGTTAGTGTGACCTGCCTAGACTTCAAATATTACAAAACCGTATTTTTAACTTTTTTAGAATGTATTATTTTATATATTTGGAATTTTTGCTGTGTCAGACATGAGCACTCTTCGTATCTACCTTTTTATTTCTTCGTCACTGGTGCGTCCAGGGTTCACAGTTAGGGCTCGGTAGTCACAATTAGTATGGATTGCGCAAAATTAAAAGTCGATGTTGGGACGGTGCTGCATTAAGGCACTTGATCCAGCCCACTGGTGGCGCTTCCACACACGGCCACGTGACAGACCCAGGTTGCACCAAATGGCCAAAAACAGATATTGAGTCTAGGGGTCTGTGATCCCCAAAATGGTAATGTGTAATTTTGGCGGGGACTCTAAAAATTATTTTCATCTGCACTGAACTCATTGTCAATGCTTTGCAAGGTGATTGGAATGCCAGATGATTTTCCAGTAGACTGAGGGCTGGGGAGACAGTTTTCATGGTTTTAGGGGTTGCCCATCCAGCCCTGAAAGTAACACTGCAAGAATTTCTGCTCTCTAAGCGTCCATTTCTGCATCCCATACTTTAAATTTCTGCAAGATGTCATCACGCCTCTCTCCCAGTGTGTTGGAGGCCAACCAGGGATACCTGGTCTGGTGGTTTAGTGGACTAATGCATCCACTGTAGGGGCCTGTGTTCAACCTCATGGTCACAGGTTCAAATCTGGGGGGTCCACTCAGCCTTTCATACTTCTGAGGTCCATTGAGTTGGGTAACAGTGAACATCTGTTATTTAGCACCAAGAACCCTTCTGGGTGAACGTGCGCTTTACAAAATGCATGTTATGTTATGAGGGACCCTCAAATAGTTGGTGCTCCGATTCTCTGACGAGAGGCACGTGAAAGGGACGTTAATTCAAGCACTCAACGTATGTGCAGTAATCCTCGTTTTGGAGATATGGTTCAAGATACAGAGATATGGAGGCAAAGAGAAAAGGAGAATGTGAGATAATAAGACATGAAAAGAGAAAGTAATGGAGGGCTAAAACAAGAAATATGTGATGAATTATATAAGGCAGAATTAATGAAATGGTAAGAGAATGGGAAACAAACAGGCGTGAGAGAGAGGCTGAAAGAAAGATGTCAAGGAAAGAGAGAGAGGAGGAAAGAGAGAACCAAAGACAGATGATAGGAGGGCAACAGGGGAGAAAACAAAAATGGAGAAAAATTGGAATAGCGTGAAAGAGCGAGTAATACAAAAGGAGAGAAAAAGAATTGGGAGGGAAACGAAGCAGTGCAAAAGGATTGACCAAGAATTGGGAGGGGGTCAATGAAAGAAGGAGGTGCTACAGAACCAATGAGAGAAGGTTAGAAGGACCGACCATAAGGAAAGAGGGAGAGAAGCAGAGTGGGACAGACATTGATGACATTTGAGCCACATGCACTGTTAGTGCACCGCAGGCCGCACTGTGCCACCTGTGACAGAAGAAACTGAGAGCCCCGCCTTGCCACCAGGAGACGAAACCACTGCTTCCTGGGAGGTGGCAATGTTTGTCTAATCTGCTCTTGACATGGTGCCTTGCATACTGTCATGTCATGGAATCTGTAAGGTAGCGTGGCATTGATGCTTTGCTTGCTGGGGTGATACGGGCACCCTGTGGTGCATTACATACTGGAGCTCTGTCTAAGGTAGCATGACGCGGGTCCCTAGCATACAGGGTTAATACTGGCTGCCTGTGGTTCATTATATACTGGAGCACTGTGTAAGGTAGTCTGACGCGGGTGCTTAGCATACTGGGGCAATACTGCTTCCCTGCGGTACATTCAATACTGGGGCACTGTGTAAGGTATCCTGACGCAGGTGCCTGGCATTCAGGGTTAATACTGCTTCCCTGCGGTACATTCAATACTGGGGCACTGTGTAAGGTAGCCTGGAGTTGGTGCTTTGCTGGCTGGGGCGATACAAGCACTCTGTGGTGCAATATATACTGGAGCACTGTGTAAGGTATCCTGACGCAGGTGCCTGGCATACAGGGTTAATACTGCTTCCCTGTGGTACATTCAATACTGGGGCACTGTGTACGGTAGCCTGGAGTTGGTGCTTTGCTGGCTGGGGCGATACAAGCACTCTGTGGTGCAATATATACTGGAGCACTGTATAAGGTATCCTGACGCAGGTGCCTGGCATACAGGGTTAATACTGCTTCCCTGTGGTACATTCAATACTGGGGCACTGTGTAAGGTAGCCTGGAGTTGGTGCTTTGCTGGCTGGGGCGATACAAGCACTCTGTGGTGCATTATATACTGGAGCACTGTGTACGGTATCCTGACGCAGGTGCCTGGCATACAGGGTTAATACTGCTTCCCTGCGGTACATTCAATACTGGGGCACTGTGTAAGGTAGCCTGGAGTTGGTGCTTTGCTGGCTGGGTCGATACAAGCACTCTGTGGTGCAATATATACTGGAGCACTGTGTAAGGTATCCTGACGCAGGTGCCTGGCATACAGGGTTAATACTGCTTCCCTGTGGTACATTCAATACTGGGGCACTGTGTAAGGTAGCCTGTAGTTGGTGCTTTGCTGGCTGGAGCGATACAAGCACTCTGTGGTGCATTATATACTGGAGCACTGTGTAAGGTATCCTGACGCAGGTGCCTGGCATACAGGGTTAATACTGCTTCCCTGTGGTACATTCAATACTGGGGCACTGTGTAAGGTATCCTGACGCAGGTGCCTGGCATACAGGGTTAATACTGCTTCCCTGTGGTACATTCAATACTGGGGCACTGTGTAAGGTAGCCTGGAGTTGGTGCTTTGCTGGCTGGGGCGATACAAGCACTCTGTGGTGCATTATATACTGGAGCACTGTGTACGGTATCCTGACGCAGGTGCCTGGCATACAGGGTTAATACTGCTTCCCTGTGGTACATTCAATACTGGGGCACTGTGTAAGGTAGCCTGGAGTTGGTGCTTTGCTGGCTAGGGCGATACAAGCACTCTGTGGTGCATTATATACTGGAGCACTGTGTAAGGTATCCTGACGCAGGTGCCTGGCATACAGGGTTAATACTGCTTCCCTGTGGTACATTCAATACTGGGGCACTGTGTAAGGTATCCTGACGCAGGTGCCTGGCATTCAGGGTTAATACTGCTTCCCTGTGGTACATTCAATACTGGGGCACTGTGTAAGGTAGCCTGGAGTTGGTGCTTTGCTGGCTGGGGCGATACAAGCACTCTGTGGTGCATTATATACTGGAGCACTGTGTAAGGTATCCTGACGCAGGTGCCTGGCATACAGGGTTAATACTGCTTCCCTGCGGTGCATTCCATACCGGGGCACTGTGTAAGGTAGCCTAACACGTGCTTTGCATACGGTAGTAATACTGCCTGCCCGTGGTGCATTACATACTGGAGCACTGTGTAAGATAGCCTGACGTTGGAGTTATGTATGCTGCTGTGATATTGATTTAGCCACACTACAGTGCTTTATATGCTGGGGTACTGGTATATCTAGTTACTTTTTATTCAATGCTTCCTTTAAAATCTTTTGCATACAGTCAATATCTGATAATTTCTGCTTAAAATGTATCCTTCAACGCATTGTTTAGGTGGACAGGGGGTCATCTCATTACGCACCAGAGCCCTCTCTTGTACTATAGGATCGAATAAACCTTTTCATCTTGTTTTACTCTATTGATCGATATTCGCATATCACATCCTTTTATTTAATCTGTTTGTTCAATTTGTGGCCTAGTATTTCATCATAACAATCACAAATTTAAATACTGTCGGTTTATATGATCTGCCACTTGCTGGGCAAATTGTTTATATTCCAGAATGTAATGTAGCCCCTTCCTTCTCTACTGTGCTCCCCCCACAGATGACACCTCGCGTTGGTAGGGTTGAAGGGGTTTATTCTTAGTTACACACTACAGCAGGAGCGCCGGTGCGGAGCTCCGATCGCTATTCAAATCGGCGCGCTAGTGCCGATTCTAAGATGGCCGCCGCCGGAAGTCCGGTGACGTAACGCGCCGTGCGCGCTGCGGACTAGACCGCAACACCACACAGAACAGTATAAGATAAATTGTGTAATGACGTAAGACTAGTTGCCTGTGCGTCCCATGCTGCAGATAACTGCACATGCTCGTTCCTTCGGTCATTAGTCCACTGATCAGTATCTGTATTAGCAATATACTGTCTCTTCCATACCTTGAAAATGGTTCTCACCTGAGACACGTCACACGTGTGCGCCTTATACCACTGGTTAACATGATTGAGTCGGACCACGTTATGCCTGCAGGGTGCTTGCAGTATTTTTCCAAACATTACTCTTGTTGGTTCGTGCCAGCACTTATTGAAACCTAGCAGGATGCCCGTTCCGTGCTCGAGCTCGTCATGAGTCACAGTGGAGCTGTGCTCGTCATAACGGCTGCGGCCCGCCCATGCGCGATTAATTCCCCGTCTGTGCGGGAGAATTAATCAGTGGGCGGGGTCGTGACGAGCACAGCGGCGCCGCGCCCCCCCCCCCCCCATCGCGGGGGAATTACCCCCGCAGGGAAGGGGTTTTAAACCTGAGCCCCTTAAACATTCAATGAGCGGTATGTCATTTAATTTTGCTTTTTGCATAATTACACAAAATTTTGGAAAATTAGGTAAAATGACATGACAAGGATATCTGGCACTTAGTGCTAAATGTTAGTGCGAAGGGCGTTTTTGGGTCTATTTTAGATGAAGCACGAGTTCAGCAAATAAATGCTTCTCACTTGTGGTCATTCACATTGTTCCAGTGCTCGCAATAGGATTTTTGCACAAACAATCTTCAAATAGGTGACAGGCATAATGGTCTACTTTCAGGAATTTCACAAAATGCCAGGGATTAGGAAATATTAACCCAATGTCATGAAAATTCTCCCCAGGCCTAGTCACAAGTTCGAATTCAACTGACCGATCTTTCCTTCCCTCTAAAGGTCAGTAGATTGAGTACCTTTAAATTGGGTGATGGTAATATCTGTTATTTATCCTGCTTTGAAACAGCAAAAGTACAGTATAAAACCAAGCTGTTAATATTGTTCATTCTAGTAACGGGCTGTGACTGCCAAATCACTACACACATTGAAAATAAGTACTGGAGAAAGACCCTTTATTGATGGCATTAGCTTGCTCTGTAATAGCCTGAATTGCCCCAAGACTCCCAACTATGTAAAAACAAGCATTTGCAATGCAATAGGTCTTGCATTTATGAGAGTTTGAGCTATGGACATTGTAAATGACAATGCCTTATATTTTTTAAAACAGATAAATAAAAGACATTGTCATTTACAATGTCAATAGTCAAAACTCTCGGAAATGCGAGACCTTTTGCATTGCAACTGCGTCCTATGAAAATTTTAAAAAGCATAGGAGAGAGCTTGTGCAGGACAAAGCTATTTGAGAAAATAGTGCTCAGAGGCTGTCATTAAAGCCTACCGAGCAACAACACACGTAACAGGGGGAGTCGCCATGGAAGGTTACAAAATGAGACAAGGCGGTACTAAGGTGGGACTACTAAGCCTTTTGACCAATGAAGAGCCAGTGTTTACAGTGGACAATGACTCAAGCCCATGAAAAATGTAGGAGCAGAGCAGCACATGCGCTGCCCAAGCTCGACCTAAAAACAGGTGTTATCAAAGTATTGATACTCATTTCATCAACTTTCGTAATGTTCTGTTATTTTTAAATTAAGAATTTTAATCCTGTCCTGCCTAGTAGGTTTCATACTTGCCATTAAAGAAATTGCACCAAGATCTCTGTGCCAGAGTCGTTTACCCGCTGAAGTATCCTGCCAACCCATTTGTGAATGATCAACCGATGAAGAAACTAAAGACTGTGTATGAGAAAGGATGACTTGGGATCTGATGTAGTGTTGAGTGGTAATGGGACATCCTCTGATTTCCAGCGGCATTTCCAGTTCTGGAGGAGACTCCATCCCTAGAAGATCCTCCTTCACTGCATGAAAAGAAAAGCTTCAAATACCTGTTTCAAATGAAAAGAAACCCTACGTTTTCTGATGAGTTATCCTTTTTCATTTCAGTGCGAAGAGATTTTTCAGTCCGTGAAGATGGAGCCCTCGCCCACTGCCTGCAGGAACAAGAGAGTAAGTGCAGAAAACACAAATGACAAAACATGTGCCTATAGAGGGGGAACCACTTGAGCTCATTGATACACTGAATCCAGTGTTTTCTACATGCATTTTAACTTCTAGATCCAGCTTTCCAGCCAATTGTATCATGTTCTGAAACACTTTACACCAAGTTTAATCTCTTAATTAGTGTATGGTTACTCTTTAGAATCATTTAACGTTGAAAGATCTGCAGCAGGCGCGATCATGTAATGAACTAGCTTAACAGGAAGAGGCAGCCAATTCTCTCTAGCATGCCAATTTCATTGTATCCATTCATGCTGTTGGCACCTGGTAGGCAACATCGGTGTCTGATCGTGAAGGTATAGATTTAAAAAATAAAAAAAAGCTTAATTTCAAATATAAACTTGAATAAATTATCTATATTGGCTGGTATTTTTAGGAAATATCTTGAAAAGCACACACGTGCCTGCACACACACACGCGCAAGCACACAATGCACAGCGGTCTTTCTCACAGTACCTGCAATCTGTTTTCTCTTACATTTAAGGTTACCCTCATAACGCATGCAGAGTTCATTCACAGAGCCCTGTGGGTAATGTAGTCTTACATCAATTCCTGTTTGTGGCTTCTCTATGTTATTCAATTTCAGTTCCAGATAACATCAAGAATTGCTTTGCTTAATAATTTCTATTGCATTGTATTGTAACATGTATCTAGTGGTAAATACCTCTATGTGGGGCTCTGGAGCGTATGCCTACGTAGGCATGGGCAGCAAGGGGCATTTCTTTGATGTTGATTTTACTGGCTACCCCAGCCCCTTGCAACAATAGTAAGCAGGCTATACCCTAGTGTTACATGCCTACATAGGCAGCATGCTGGGCCGTGGAGCAGCATGGTTGAGACCTTTGTTACTATCATCTCCTCTTTGATCATCATTGTGAGCTGCAAAAAGAAGCAGCTATAGTATGTAGCTATTTGATGGCGGCAGTGATGGTTTAGATTAGAATCCTCCAATTAGGCAACAGTATGTGGCAGATCCCTTCAGTTATTCCATGCCTGTTAATTTTCTGATCGCTGATTTATGAGTACTGGGTGATGGGCATAGCAGATATAACTTATGTCAGTTTAATGATCCTCGCGAATGAATATTAACATAACACACCCAGTCTCTGTCCAAATCTGATTGTCCCATTGTTAGTAATTAAAACAATAAAGTGTTCCTTCCAGGTGTTTTAGTTTCACTCCATGAACCACAAATTGTGCTGTGTTTGAAAAACATTGTGGTGTATTCCAAAATATTCAGCAGTACTCTTGATTAATCAATTTTAACATAATTTCAATACATATTTTCTAATAAATTATACATTTTTCATGTTCATCATAATTAATCCATTTAATTAATATCCTGATCATCAATAATTAACTCTTACTTGTAATGGGTTTTGCTGATGAAAACTATAATCACAGTGTCAAGATATAATGCTGATAAATACAATTCTCATTAGAAAACTGAGGTTATTGCTAAACCAGCTAGAAGCGTGCTCTGTATTATAGCTGTGTTTCCCATTCGGAATTTATATTTCTCCTCATGCCTTGTGGGCTACTGATCACATGTCCAACATTATTTAAACGCCGTTGCTTTTAGTGTCACCCTGATGTACAATCAATTCATATAAAATGTAATCTGGACTTTACGGCATCTGTTAGTCAATGGTTCATACGTATGCAGGACCCAAGATCTGTAAGGACTAAATTGTTGCAAACAGCAAACTTTGATGTGCGACTCACCATTGGATATGTTCCCAATTTGACGTTATGATGTTACCATATGATGCTTGAATGAATGAATGAATTTAAAACGTATAAAGTGCACTGCCGCTCGCATTGGAGCATCCTGGAGCTAAGGTTGAATCTGATAACCCAGAAGTGAGTGAGGAAAGTAGGAGATAACTAGATAAGGTAATAACAAAGTGCTTCAGGGGCCAAGAAGGGCAGATCTTCAAGTGCTTTTTGAATAGAGCTTCCAATTTTGTCAACCGCAAAGGGCTGCGGAGTTGGTTCCATGCCTTGGATTCCAGTACCGAGAAGGATTTGCCGCCTCTGATTTTAAGTCTGAAAAGAGCGGTCTTGAGAAGAGTAGCATGGGAGGATCTCAGAGTTCTTTGGGTTGTATAATGGGTGAATCTAGCAGTCAGGTATTTAGGTCCAGTCACTTTGAATGCTCTAAAGATCAGTTAAGGATCTTAAAGAGGATCCTTTTGTGTAGCGTTAACCATGTAAAGTTTTTAGAGCTGCAGAGGCAGAATTCCGTCTGGGGAGTTTTAACACAAGTTTGGCCGCTGCATGTTGCACCTTCTGCAGTTTGTGGAGTATTTGTTTTGAAGATCCTGCATGAAGACTATTACAATAGTTGAGTCTAGAAGTGATGAGAGCAAAAGCAACTCTTTCTGGCACCTAATGGGAAAAAGTCAAAAAACTTTCTTAAAGACTGAATTAAATTGAAACACATTCCTGCCACTGCAAGAGCTTGAGGGCGGACAGAGCAGGAAGTGTCACATTTTACACCTAAGCATCTTGCAACTTCTAATGTGATCGGGCGGTGGGGGCACAGAATTTGGCCACCATTGGGTTGGAGAAAAAAAAATTATTTGCCAAATAACAGGATATCTGTTTTATCTGTGTTGCATTTAGATGGTTTGATTGCATCCACAGGATAACTTTGGTGAGACAGTTTTGGAAATTTGTTCTAAGCCATGGGACCCTTTGTCCAGCAATAGAATCAGCTGCGTGTCAAAAGCATATGATGTAGTGGCGCTTGTTTATTTATATGTCAAAAAGTACTTCATCATTGTCCCTCTGTGTCATTGTGCCTAATGAAATTATTATTTAACTCCAACTGACTCAGTTATTCTCCATGTTGCCGCCTCTCTTTCTTTCTCCTTTTTTATATTCCAAAGAAAGTACATTTATTCTAGTCACTGGTATTTCAGTTTCCATTGTTCCATTGTCTTTGTCACTGAGAAAGAAACTCATGTGGTTGTGCCCTGTTTATGATGAGTCTTAACATTCAAGAGGAAGAATTTGTTTTTAAGCAGATCTCTCATTTATAACAACATTTTATTAACTGCTAGAATTCGGTGTTTCTTTGAGGAAGTATTCATAGGCATTAATTCCAGAATCTCTGAGTGGGCTGCTGGGGAAAGAAATTGCATGTGGTGGCCATGACACCATACTTGAAGTATAATACTGTGGATCAGATTCATTGATGATCTGTTGATAATTTGGGGTGGCTCAGCAAAGGAATTTGATGAGTTTTTAAAAGAATTGAATAACAATTAATTTAATCTGAGGTTTACAGATGCAGTGAGTGAGTGAATCTCGATTAGTGTTCCTGGACACAGAAGTGTTTGGGGCAGGTGAACAGATGCAGACTGCTTTATATCACAAAGCCACTGCAACAAACCGATTTTTACATGCCGCCACTTTCCATCAAAGAAATCTAAAAGAATTCTTGCTTAGCAAAAGGGATTGCTCCTCCGAAGAGGAGTTAAAAATGCAGCCAACACACAAAAAGATTTCAACAACATGGTTCTCCCACAGCTGTCATCAATAGGGATTGTCAATATTTGAATGCAAAATAGGAAAGATCTGCCAATTATGAAAAAGAAGAAAGCAATGGGTGAGACTGATTATAAATCTAAAATCAGACTGATTTTAATATATTCCAAAGAAGCTCCAGAAAAATCCCCAAATAATGACGAAAAATTGGGAAACATTTGAGAAAAATGAGAGAGGAGCCAACAGGGAGTATTACATAATGTATATTGCTTTGAATATATCCTTATAGACATCGACTTTTATCAATATAACAGTCGCTGGAAGTTGGCTAATAAAAAAAAGAAAATAGAGAAAAAAGCCAATAGAATCTTCCCCTTACCTCAACTCGTGCCCAACTCCCCCCTTGAATCCTATCCTCCTTCCTCACCTTACACTTTCCTCATAGCCCGCCTCACTCCCATCCTAGCCACATCCCTACATCCAGGGGTTATCCACATGTTGAACATGATTTATTGTTTTGCTGTTGCAGAACTGTACAGTGGTAGTTGTCAAGTTTAGAATTGTATAAGATCTTTAAAACCCTGAAACGCTTTGGACTCGAGAGTTCTATGCAGTCTTTGCAGAAGAAGTCCAGGAGGCGACTCCATTGTTGTGTAAAGTCTTTTTCTTCTCTTGCCACTTTAGGGAGCTTTTCCATTCCTAAAATCTACCACAGCTTATCTACGCATTTATGTTACTTGGGGATTAACTGCTGGCTCCAGAAAATTAGAATCATTTGTTGAGCAGCCAGTATAAGCTGAGCCGGCCCTGCTTCCCATATACAGGATAGATGTATGTGGCCAGACGAGCTAGTAGTATCACTTTGGGGCAACGTGCTATGCCTGAACTAGTGATTTGCTCTGTGGCAGCACACACTGCGTTCTAAAAAGGGTGCAGCCTGGGACAGGACCAATGCATATGAGTTAGAATCCCCTCTTCCCCGTAACTTCTCCAGATAGACTTCCTCCCTTCCTCATTCTTGTCAACTGTGTTTGAGTGTAATACAACCGGTACAGGATTTTATCAGGGTTTCCCTACACCCAGCATGGGAAGCACAATGATTAGCCACAGCAGTCTAAAGTCCCATTGCTCCCAGTCAAGTGTAATGTGCACTTCTTTTTCACAGGCATGCTGAAATGTGAATTTCTCCTTCCCCCATCTATGGTTTAACATATTATACATTTTTAGGGTGGCCTGTCTGTGCAAGTTAAAAGATACCTTTTGAAAAGATTCAGGATTCTGATTTTAATGTTGAGCAACCAATGATGCAACTGCATCTAGTAAAAACGTTCAACTTCTAGAAGTGCACATTTCTCCTTCAGTTGATCAGATGTCTTGATTTTCTCATGCTCAAATATGCCCCTGGGTGTCTTACACCCACTCTCTACTTATTTTTGATAAGAGCCTCTGTTCAGCCAGGGAACAAATTCTGCATTCCTCAATAAAGAGGTGAAAGGTGACTAGAAAGAAATCAGCCCATGCCTGACCGCTGTTCCATCCCAGATTTCGAAAGTACCCCTCAAGATTTGTGTATTGTGGAGTGAATTTGTTTGGTGGGCTATGGGTTGCCAGGACACCTCCCAGACACTTCTAAAGTGTGATGAATCGTCCATCATTCCTTTTTGGTCTTCCTTCACGTTCAGTGGACCGAGAACCACAAGTGGACCACGCTTAGTAATGGGATGAATCGGGAATTCCCTGGCTGTAAAGTGCATTGCCACCTAGAGATCCTCTCCTATATGAGTAACACAGAGATGGAAGGTCATTAATATAATCTCTGGGGATATGAAGAATCAGATTTTGAAAGATGTAGAGGATCCTGGGCAGAATGGATATTTTATACGGAACAGTTCTACCCAGAAGTGACATTGGTTTCTATTTTCAACTAGTTAACTCATTTTCACCCCACTGTTTTGTCTGTGGATATATATTCCTTTGGTCTTGGTAAGGGTGGGAGCTAGGCACAGGCCCAGATGGTTGATGTTAAAGACTGCCCACTGTGGGGGGGTTCAGCCTCTGTAATTGTTCGACTGTGGCTACAGGAGTCGAGATATTTAGGATGTCATTCATTTTAAAAACCGAGACCTTTTGTTAAGCTTAGAATTCTTTCAGCACTAGGGGGGAGGTACAGAGGGTGTCTGTCAGAGAGAGCAGGATGCCATCTGCAAACATCCTTTATGTCCTGCATGCCAAATTTGATTCCTTTAATGCTGGGGTTACTTTAGATACTCTGGGCAAGGGGCTCTAGGGTAAGAGGAAAAAGGAGGGGTGATGGAGTCACCCCTGCCTTGTAACCCTGTTTATGTTCATCCACTGGGAGCGGAGCCAATTGACCCCGTTCTTAGCCCTGGGCCTATGATAGCCAGCTAGTCCCCAATTTAAAAATGTGTTTCCTACCCTTGCTGCTTTCAGCGTGTGAGTCATAACATCCCAGTCAAGCCTTTAAAATGCTTTTTCGGTATCTGGGATAACAAGGATAGGCTGTTTGGTTCTTACCCAGGAGGTGAAGGGCTTTTTTGTGTTATCCCCCGCCTGACATTTTTACATGAAGCCCGATTGGCCAGGATGTACCAATTTTCCCATCAGTGTCGGTTGTCGCAGCAGCACGATTGAGGTAAACATTTTAGCGTCAACATTGAGGAGGGAGATTAGTTGATATGAGCTGCAATCGCTTTGCTCTTTTCCTGGTTTAAAGATAGTTGATTCGGACATCTGGGGGGCACCCGCCACTCCAGAATCATCTCTTCATAAACTTTGGGCATCAAGGAGATTAGTGCCATGGGAAGGCATTAGTAAAAAGAAACTGTAAATTCAATTGAGCCTGGAACTCTATCATCCCATATCCGATTGTTATTGTGAGATGTAGAAGAGGCTGAGTTAATGTAATTTCATTAGGCACATTGACAGAGGGGGTTGAATCAAGATGAACGTTGTGTAGATATAAATTAAAAAGTTAGCAAAATCAAACAAAGTTACAGTAATCTGGTCATCCTGGTCATGGATATCAGAAATTTAATGCATAATGATGATAATATGGAACTGAAATTGAAATTGGACGATGTGAATTAACTTTGTGTGCATCAGGAGGTTAACCGTGTGTGCATCAGGAGGTTAACCTTAAATACTAGGAAAAACAGATTTGCAGCACCCATGAGCAAGACCGTTTGCCGTTGATTGAAAGAATTGAACAACAATTAATTTAATCTGAGGTTCACAGATGCAGTGAGTGAGTGAATCTCGATTAGTGTTCCTGGACACAGAAGTGTTTGGGGCAGGTGAACAGATGCAGACTGCTTTATATCACAAAGCCACTGCAACAAACCGCTTTTTACATGCCGCCACTTTCCATCAAAGAGATCTAAAAGAATTCTGGCTTAGCAAAAGGGATTGCTCCTCCGAAGAGGAGTTAAAAATGGTCATGGATATCAGAAATTTAATGCATAATGATGATAATATGGAACTGAAATTGAAATTGGACGATGTGAATTAACTTTGTGTGCATCAGGAGGTTAACCTTAAATACTAGGAAAAACAGATTTGCAGCACCCATGAGCAAGACCGTTTGCCGTTGATTGCATCCTTGTTTGGTCATTTGAATTAAATTTGTAATCACACTTCCTACTGAGTGCGGTGTCAATCCTTTTATAGGATATCTGAATCATTTGACATGGAGAGGTTCCGCATTTACATCGCACCAACCAGAGAATGCACCAAAGGCAAACGTATCAGTTGGTATGTGTAATTATATATACAATTATATTTAAATCATATAGTATACATATTATGTACATAAGAAATGGCACAAAACTTTAATTGAGTTTGATCCATCTGCACTGATTCCTCTGAGAGATATTTGACGATGTATAAGGGGGGGGGAGTTATAGAAGGGGTCCTAAAACCTGTTGCTTCTGCAGCAAAATGACTGGGTGGATTTTAGAAGGTGGAATGATGTGAAGTGGTCTGTCTCAACTCACAACCCGTTTTTAGGTCTCGTGCCTAGTGTCGCAATGTGCGGCACTGCTCGCGCACCGAGAGCCATCTTGTAGGGGGTTTAGAAACGGACCTACGAATCGCACACGCTTGTGCTTTTCCTTTTGGCACAAGCTATTGGCCTTTGCGTGCGTCTTTTTATAAAAGACAGCACGCAATTGGCCAAAGGCGGGCGCATTGCTCCGCCCATGGCCAACTGGTGTCTGTTATGAGCACCGCTGCCATGTGGTTTCAATTATCGTGCTTAGACACGGGCGCGATAATTGAAAGCACATGTCTCGCTGTGGCATGCGCGCACCTCTCGCGGGCATGTTTGTTTTTGATCCATTTCATTTTTTTACGTTTCGGCGTCAAGCTGGGGGCCTCTGGTCCCTTCTACTCGGTGCATTGGTGTCCCGAAACCCTGCCATCTCTTACGAGCCATCCTGGTTCCGTTGTGCTTTCAGTTCAGTGCCTTGTGTTTCGTACCCTGTCTTCTCACGTGCCCCCAGGATCTTGGTCAGTGCGTGCCCCGTTCTGCTCCCTCTTCATCCTGTGACCTGTCCTGCCCTCTCTTTGGTGTCCTATTTTGCCCTGGTAATTACCTGCACAACTCGGGTGCATCCATCACCGTGCATCCTTTGTTCTGCTCTTACAAACACCATTCTGTACCCGAGCTTTCCCTCTAAGGTATGTTCTAACCCGTACCCTGCCTTTGCATGATACACGTTACTGTCCACGTGAATGCTTATCCAGTTCTGTCCCTTTTACGCCTTGCCCTTTACCGTATCCGTGTGTCCCTTTGTAACCTCGACGC
This sequence comes from Triturus cristatus, assembly GCF_964204655.1. Classification (NCBI taxonomy): domain Eukaryota; kingdom Metazoa; phylum Chordata; class Amphibia; order Caudata; family Salamandridae; genus Triturus; species Triturus cristatus. The sequence continues at coordinate 706,519,031 of NC_140580.1, read as the reverse complement.
TCTACCTGGCTTATGCGTTATGCCCAGAACTGCTGCTTCACCTTTTCGACCCCTAAACCCCGCTTGTCCCCTTCAGCACCCAATTATGTACAGTTCTGTTCCCGGAGGGAGCTTTGTCACCCTTCAGTTCTGTGTCCCATTCCTTCTCGTGTTCTGCTTGCCTCGTTCTGCCAAGTCCCGTCGCCCACCCCGACAGCTCGAGGGCTGCGCCCTGTCACCAGTCACAGTTTGGTTATTCGGCCTTGCCCCCGACCGTTGATTTGTCTCCTTCGACATTGCCTCCTCCTGTTGGTACGGGGCCTGCGGCACCATACGTGCTTGCACTGCTGAAGCCAATATTTTTATCTGTCCTCTGAGTGTCGCGACGCTAATGTCCATTTTGTGCGGGAAGCTTTCTCAGTTGATGTCCAGTGTGCGCTTGTTTTGTATGTATGGAAATGAAGCTTGCACTACTGATCACCACAATGTTCTTGTTCTGTGAGTAGGAGTGAATGTAACCCTACGAGAATGGCTAAGAATGGGCAAATGCAATTCGGTCAAGAGAGGGGAAGGGCAAACGTCTTTGAGGAGGGGTGAATGTCATGCCTATCAAGATGGTGACTGTCAGTCTGTAATGTTGGATGAATTTCAGTACGTCGGGATGGGTCAGTTTTGAAAAATTTAGGACGTGTGAGTGTCGTGTTGACTGAACGTTCAGGAGGTGGTTGTCAGCCTGTTCTGTCACGATGGGTGACTTTGATCCTGTTAGCATATGGGAATAAAGCGAACCTCAATAGAGGTAAACGACATTATGTGAAGATGGGTGAATCGGAGTGGATGGTGGCCAAAATGGGTGTTTGAAGGATAAATATTAGCCTGTCAGGATGAGTAAATATAAGCATGTCAGCAACAATAAATCCCATCTGCCAGAAGGGGGGTATGCAGGTATGTCTAGAGGGGTGAATATCAGGCTTGCAAACAGCAGTCTGCCACGATGGGCGCATGGCAGAGTGAGTAAAAGGCAGTCCAAGAGTCATTAATGTCAGTCTGCCCTGATTGGTGAATTTCAGGCTTGTGAATGCCTGTTACAGTAGGGAATGACAACGAGGGATGAATTTCAGTCTGATAGGCGGGGTCAGATATCAGGCATCTTTTATCCTTATGCCCATCCCCTGAATATTCCCCTTGGATACAACTGACCTCTGCAGATCAGCCAAGAGGCTTGCACAGCTAGCTTATAAAATCAAGTCATGTCTTACTGTAGGTTGAGGACAGCAGTTGGCATGTTAGGCTTCCAAAATAGGGTGTGGCATGCACATTCTAGTTTTACAAACTAATCTATGAGACTAAAGAAATGTGAGACAGACTCAGTTAAAACAAGCATTTGCAATGCAATAGGTCTCGTATTTACGCGAATTTTAGCTATTGACATTGCAAAAAATAATGCCTTTTATTTTTGTTTTTGTTTTAAAACATATATAAAAGGCATTGTTATTTACAATGCCAATAGCTGTAACTCTTGTAACTGCGAGACCTATTGCATTGCAAATGCTTGTTGGGTTTGTGAAAGTCCATTAAGCATTTTATTTTTAAAAGACAGAAACAAGGTATTGGGTGTGGTGAATAAACATATTGAGATATCCGGACAGTTAAAATGTCTCCTTGGAGTTGTTAAATCGGCAAACAATTTTTCAAAAATAAATCCAATTTGAGTTTTTGTTGCAGGGGCTATTACTCGAAGACATTCCCTGAAGCCTAGCCTGCGGTCTGAAAGAAAGAGACAGTGCTTAACTCCTAGGACGATGTGGGGAGATGGTTGCCACAAGGGCAGATACTTCCTCATAAATTAAAAAATAAACCTGCTTTTGTTGCAGTATTCACGAATCTGCGAGTGTTTTTTTGTATTGAATCTGCTGGTGCAGAACTGCTCACAGGTGTTAAAAATTAGAAAATCCACAGTGCAGTGGCACAGCGAGCACGGTGTAAACGTGGGCTAGGTGCTGGGCACTGCAGCTTTTGGGAGGGGTGAGCTCATGGCCTAGCTTTAGGTTAAGCCCTGTGTTAAGAGCCCAGTGGTTTAGGTGCAACAATTACTGGCACGGCTCTGGGCCTGACGTCACAGCACATGGCCGGAGGATGTGTCCAGTGGTTTGGTGGGATGCGGACTGGATATAGTGCCTGGCTGCTGACGTGTGTGCACCAAAAGACTGCCAAACATGGCCAGTGGCCGGGTGTAGCACCTTTGTTTGGGTGGTGGTGGACCACAGTTCCTGCTGGCCATGGTGCAAGGACATTTGTGTTGTTTTACCACACAAGGGCTGCGTATAGAGTCATGCTAGAGGCCAAGATCTGTGTCTATCGCACCGATGTGCATGTGTTTCGGTGGAGCCCGGTCCAGTCCTTCACCCTGAGGTTTCTGTGCATGTCCATGTGTGTCTTCTTTGGTGCAATGGGCCCTGAGTGCAGGGTCTACTGTCCGCAATACACTGCAATAGGCGATTGCTGCACACAGACAAAGGCTATATGCAGCTAGTTTGGGTGGGACCGGGGTTGATGCAGGGCTTGGTCAAAGTCCAGGTTTTGCACCCATCTCTTGTTGCTCAGAGCCAAGGGCATCCACGGTGAGTTATATCCTCATGGGTAAGACACAGGATATGGCCAGAATGCAGGCCATAAGTACGATCAGTTCTGCACATGCCCAAAGGATGTGATCATTGGGTTATGCCCGTGTAGTGGCCCAGGCACACAATCAATACCACATATTATCTTTGTTCATACACTTATATTTTCAATATCATCAATGAGGTCCTGAATGATGTAATTTGAAACATCACTGAGGATCTGGAACAACATTTGAAACATCACTGAGGATCTGGAACAACATCCACTCATACATCAGGATCACCAAAACCCTTCTATTCATGAAAGAGTTGAATATGCACCTCTCTAAAGAGCATACAGATACAATCCTCCAACTAGCTGCTTATCAAATCACTTGTTGATTGTATCCTTGTCTTTGATCCGGCACAGTGCTTTGCTGTATTTTATGAGGGGCACTCTATACAGATATCACATTCATACATACATACATAGGTTGCATTTGCGATATCAGTAATGCCATATGTCGGGTCACAAGCAGAGCATGTCAATGCTGTGATCTTTTGTTTGTACATCTTGCTATAACAGGGGAAACTCAGTGGTCATTGGGGCTTTGCAGTGTAACCATAGCACATCACTTTAAATGTAGGTTTTTCCGGAAATTTCCAAAGGTTTATGAAAACAACCATATGAGTAAAGGTAACCTAATTTACTATAACAGAGTCTTTTTTTAATTGTAATATTTAGATATATGATTACAGGATTTCCATAAAGCATTGGTAGTTGACCTTTGTAGGCCAGTAGGGTGATGGTCCAAAACATTGTATTTTTGGTATGAATTGGAACCTCAATAAATAACAGACCACCGAATGAGGGATGTCAGGAACTTATCTAATATGTATGAGAGTTAAGCTAGGTGTAAATTAAACTTCAAAAGGCCAATCACACAGCTTCTTTTTTATTATTATTATTACTATTATTATTATTGGGAGCTTAAAAATGCCCTTGGACCATGTTGCCCAACATCCCTTGGCTAAGTCTCATCCTGCAAGTTTATAATTAGTGACGGGAATGCTCGTCAGTCCACGTAGCCATCTGTTTCAACCACAAAGGAGACCTACAAAGACATATGAGACCTACTGGCACTACCACAGATGTCCATGACAATGGAGAACTGCTTTCCGCCCTGTTCTTTCGACCTCCTTAGAAAATAGTTAAGCATGAAACATGAGTAAAACATGGAACACGGGTCCTAAATACCCACACCTCTGTGGACTCTTGCCTATTCAACTGGTGGAATCCTGGAATCATCAAACATTTTCTGTAAATGTTCCAGCAGTCATTTACAGAGCAATCAGACTGGCCTGCCTAAAAGCAGGGCCGGACTGGCCGTAGTTGGCACCAGGCTTTTTCCCAGTGGGCCGGAAGGGTGGGGACCGGTTTTAGATTGGTGGGGTCCGAATTTGGTACAGCGGGCTGGTTTTGTAGCAGTGCTGCAATATCAGCCCCCTGTACCAAAAGTAGCCGCAGTGTTTTTCTTTCTGGGCCGACTCCATATATGGTTGATAACCTTGTAGGGCACCCAAGAACATGGTATCTTTAAGTCCCTCTTGTGGCAGCCAGGTGTATTCTAAAGGAATCCACAATATGATCCATTAGATGGTCATAGAAGGAAAATGAATAAACAGTCTAAATCTTTAGAAATAGCTCATAATGTCTCATGTCAATGTTCCTAAAAATTTGGAACAGTTGCACTTATGTATGTTTAAATCCTGGGATTTGAAGTGCGGATTCTAACTTGTGGTACCTATTTGAAAAACCTTTGGAAATAGATTGTATTCCAAACAAAAACATTACATTGAGCAACGTGCTTACTGGATACTAGATAAAATGCCTTCAAGCTATTTGTTTTATGGTTCAAATATCTTTATTACATTTCAGGACAGTGAAGGAGCAATAAACATACAAAGCTTGGTTGAGAGCTGCATCACTCTAAGCTATTTGTTTTAAAAATATATTCTGATGAGCAACAATTTAGGAAGTGTAACTGTGGAAGATTAAACACTGTTGTAGAGTATACACTGTCCAAATATTATTTGCTGACTTGAATTGATACTTTCATTACAATCTGGGGAAGGGACACTTATGGTGTTAGAATTTCATTTCATCCTGGCCCTGTTGGTAGTATTACCTTTTAATCAATGTTTATCTAAATCTAAATTACTTTCAAACTCGGTTTAGCCACCATTGAGTATGCAGAAGTATTCATCGTGAAAGCATTTAATTGTGCATCCATGTCGTTAAGGGTCCCACTACGTAAAGTGCCAGGTTTCGGGAGTGTTAATTCTGCACTCCTTGAGTTAACACTACAAGGGGTTCAGTTAACACCTGGGTGTGAATTTAACAGGGATTTCGGTTTAATGCTGAGAAAGTCCTGAGAAAGGTGGAATTGCTGGGAGAATCAGTAAGACTGAATCCAGTTCCCTTGGCAATTCCTCGTCTTCCTCTGCTTTTCTCCCTGAGTTTTTTCAAGGTGAGAAACTTCACAAGTCCATGGTGTTTCTGCTAACTTTGTAAATTCCGAAGGGAACAGTAATCACGTTACTGGCCCCATCCAGAATTTTCAGCCACTTGAAGCCCTAAATGGCTAAATAGCATGATCTAACATTTTATTAAAATTTATCCTGTATCTTGCATTCTAAAAGACTGTCGTTTTTTTTTTTTTTTAATCTGCCTTCTTTTTTGACTGTTTTGACCTTTCATGCCTCTGAATCTTACATGTTTTTCATTTAGAAAAAGTAGCCAATCAGACTCCTTCTTTCTTGCCCACGGTATTTCTTCTTTCCTTGTCAGTCAAGAGGTGGTACTTTTTGTTTTCATTCCTTAACCTCACTTCAATGAGACTGAAGATACCTGTGATTGTGAAATTGTGTACTGGGGTGATCGTAACCTGTGGCCAGCCTTCTAAATGAACCAAGCGTATTCCTTAAGGAATAATCACAAGTCTCTTACTCCGTGGCATATCTCTTAGGCTTTGAACAACCTCATTGCCAAGAAGGTGAGGGGTGAAACGGTATAAGTGAGTGGGACTCTGGTTGAAACCTAAGCAGACACAGGCTAAAAAGTGTAATTTCACCCTGGGTTAATTTATCAAGTTGTAAACACTTCTAATTTAACACAGACGAATGATATCTGATTGGACCCATCACCATGAGAAGTATTCCAAGAATGATATTAAAAAAGAACGAGTTAGGGCAGGCTGTCTTGGGTCTCTGTAACCACAGTGCAACTACGTTTCTTCAAGTAATTCTGGACAGTCTCTGTAAGAGGAAACACTTTTTTCCTTTGTGCCTTGCTCTCAGTCTTGCAGGAAACCAAAGCGAGGCATCAAAGCTCTTTGTTCTCAGCACTTTATTATCCTCAGGATTTCCTGTTTCCTCGTCATTGTCACCGTGCTTATGTCTGGAACACAATCTATATGACCCTAGAGAAGCAGTGGTCATCTTTTTACACTTTCGTTTCAGTTGTCAGGTTAATTTTTTTGGTGTTAGCCAACTCCACACCAGAGCTCTGGCCACTTGATCTGTGCCCGTGGGACCCTATATGGGGAGCTGATGATATTTTGCCATCTTCATCCATTACGAAGAGCTGAAACCCAGCAGCTACTCTTGTAAAAGTCACTATTCACAATCCTATATGTGCTCATTACCATTCGGAGAGAGTTTCCCCAATATCCTTAGTTATTTCGATTGGTATACTCGAGGGACTCCACCTTATTTTCTTGGTTTATAACGGAAGCCGTGGCCCACTATTCAATGCAGCCTGGTGATTACACTTTGTAATGCCCTCTGCTGGACTCACTGACTTAGAAAGCCAGCATTGTTCTCATTTTAAAGGTTGAGCCTGGGCATCACATGCGCGGCTCTGCGGTATGCTGTATTGGAGTATGGAATAGAAGCCCCGCCCAATCTCCACCCATATTTGTCATTGGCTTGTGTCATTGTCCTTCGTAAATGCTGCTTCTGATTCGTTAATAGGCGTGTTAGTCCCACCTTAGTACCGCCTTGTCTTCATTTGTAACCCCCCATGAGGACTGGCCCTTTTACTTCGGTTGTTACATGATACGTGTTTTTTAGTCTGTAAGCACTATTTTCTTTAATGAGTTTCTCCTACTGCAGGCACGACATGATATCCTGCAACATTCAATGCGCCATGCACACTTTCACTTTCCAAGCAGCCTCGGAGAATGGCGGCCCTTTCTTTATATAGGTCTTTTACAAAAGTCTGAGCTATTGACATTGTAATTGACAATGCCTTTTATTTATGTGTTAATTAGTGTTAGAAATGGGGGTCTCTAGTTGGCAGAGGTAGGTACCTTTGAACAAATAGGGACCCTTGCTTCTAGTCAGGGTAAGGGGGAAACACACTCTAGATAGCCCCTGCTCACCCGCTTGGTAGCTTGGCACGAGGAGACAGGCTTATCCCAAAGGCAATGTGTAAAGTATTTGTTTCATCACTCACAGTAACATAGTGATAACACCACAAATGGACACCACACAGGTTTAGAAAAATAAAGTATTTTTATCTAAGCTTCACAAGACCAAAACGACAAAAATCCAACATACACAATAGAAAGGTTTTCAGTAGAATGTCTTCCAATATGGTTGTTACTAAAAATTACCTGGTGGTGATTGTATTTCTGCCGGCAAAAAGCACTAGGGTAAAATAGGCCTTGAATTGACATAGGTTATTTGCATAGATCGTGATGTTTATAAGTACCTGTCACTTGGCAGCGGCGTGCGATGCCCCTGCAGTTCTGAAAAACCACTTCCACAACAGGACTGCTGACTCCGTGGTCAGCCACTATGAAAGTATGCCCCCGAATGCTTGAAATAACCAGATTCGGGAGAAGAGGTCCCGGTTCCGCAATTCCCCTCTGTGCCAGGCCGGGCCATTAGAGATGCTCCGAACATCTCCCAGCAGCACCTCACACAGCGGCTCAGAGTGCAAATCTGAGTATTTACCTGGGGAGACGAAGCAGGTATCGGCTCGGCTCCTTCGGTTCCCGGACCGCTGATCTTGGATGACGCTGCACTGGGGGAGCGGAGCAGCTCCTTCAAGGCTTGAGTGCGTTCTCGCTCCTTGGCTCAAGGCGGGCGTCCTGCTGGGCGGCTCCGACATCAGCGGCCAAGCGTCTTAGCGGAATCCCGGTTACCTGGCAACACTCCGCCTCTAATTTTGTCACAGCACAGCTTCCTGACGATGATAATTCTCCGAGGCTGTCGACTCGGGCCAGCGGAGGTGACGAGCACGAAGTGCTGCAAGTTATCCCGACTTTCGGATATTACTGCAGTTCCACGAAGGTCACAGTGCGGGCCGTCCGGTGTGCAGACACACGCACACAGCGCTGATGTTTGGAGCAGTCGCGGTCTCTGGATAGCACGGCAGACTTTACAACGGTCTCAGTTGCAAGGAGAGCACACTCACACTGCGTTGCTGAGACAATGGGGGACGGAGCACTTCTGAGCAGTCACAACTTCACGAAGGTCACAAGCTGTGCGCAGACACACGCGCACAGCGGCTTAAAGATGATCTTGGAAACTTTGGTGTTCCTGAGTTTCCACAACAGGAGGCCAGCTGTCCTTAGGCCCTTGGAGACTTCTCTTCAGGTTACAGATGGACACAGCACACAGCAGTCCTTCTTCAAGCAGGGGGGACACAGCACAAAGCAAAGTCCCTTTGTCCTCTCCTTAGCAGAAACAGCAAACTGCAGGCCAACCCCAGACACACAGCAAGGGCAGTACTTCTCCTCAGTCTCTTCAGCTGTCCTCTTTGTCAAAAGGTTCCTCTTGATCACAAAGTAGTCTAAAGTTCAGGGGGTTTCAGCTCTAATATTTATACCCCAAAATGTCTCTGTACTCTTGGTGTCTTGGTGTAAGGGGTCCTGAACCCAGTACAAACCAGTTCTGGGTGCACTCTTCCAGTGCACAACTTCTTCCTTTGTCAGTGTGGGCCAGGGTCTTCAGACACACCGCAAGAGGTGGAGCCAGTCTTTTGTGGATTGCAGGCACAGCCTTAGTCAGGTACAGGTGCTACTCCTCCCACCACTCCAAATTCCGATCGGCCTATTCAGCCTAGGGCTGACCCACAGAGACTCCTGGAGCCACCCCCGCCCCTGTCACTGCAAATCCAGACAGTCAATCCACAAACAGGCAGAGGCACACAGGAAGGCTGGACAAGAAAACAGCCACTTTCTAAAAGTGCTATTTTCAAACACAGAATTTAAAAATCATCCTTACTAAAATATGTGTTATTGAATTCTGAGTTCAGGGATACCAGACTCCAATTTTCTATTTCACTCCTATGGGAAGATATGCTTGTAAAATGTTACAAGGTATCCCCCATTCTGCCCTATGGGCAAGTTAGCCTATCAATAGTGAAAAACGAAATTAGCAGTATTTCACTATCAGGACACACACACCATTACATGTCTTCCCTTTCACATACACCTCACCCTGCACAGGGGGGTACCTTGGGCCTTCCATAGGGGTGTCCTAAGTGCAAGGAAAGGGAAGGGTAGGGCCTGGCAAGTGGGTGCACTTGCCAAGTCAACATGGCAGTTAGCAAACTGCACGCAGGCACTGCAGTGGCAGGCCTGAGACATCTTTTTAGGGCGACTCATGTGGGTGGCACAATCAGTGCTGCAGGCCCACTAGTAGCATTTGATTTACCAGCCCTGAGACAGGTAGTGCACTTAACTAGGAACCTACTGGTAACCAAATATGCCAATCAGGGAGAACCAATCACAATATCAATTTATACAGGGAGCACTTGCACTTTGACACTGATCAGCAGTGGCAAAGTGCCCAAAGCATCCAAGCCAGCAAAAACGAAATCCAGCACAGCATCAAAAACACAGGTGGTAGAGGCAAAAAGTCAGGGAAAACCACGCCAATGATGCCAGGTCTAACAATTAGCAAAACAGATAAATAAAAGGCATTGTCATTTACAATACCAATAGCTTAAACTCTCGCAAATGCGAGACCTATTGCATTGCAAATGCTTTTTTTTAGTAAGGTGCCATTCAAATTCCTCAATTACACCTCCATGGAGGCTAACCCTGCTTCAATTCACTGCATCGAAATTTGCACATTTTTTGAGTGCCACCATCATGATAGTTTCCCCACATGAAAGTACAGTCTTGTCAAGCTCAGCTCCTCTGGCTGTTCAGCAGGTGCTTCCAATCAACCTTTGGAATTCCTCCCTTACTTGGGAAGAAGTAAAGTTCTTATTTCATCCCATTCAGTTCTTTTCAGGATATTGTGATCTCCTTTAGGGTACCACAGCTTAACAGAGCTACTAGGAAGAGCACTCCATGTCCATAGAAGGGCCAGTGACTGCAAACCTGCTGCGTCACTCCCTGCCACTACTCTGAGTATGCATCCATCTTTATACAGAAGAGGACAGCATGCCATCACAACACAGCAGTACCGTACTGCCCCTCTACAGCGGCTCCTTACCTAGCTCTGCTACACTCTTCTGGACTGCAGGAAACCACCACAGTGCTGGATTGGCAGAGGGCACACAAACTCCATCTGCCATCTCTGACTGTTTGTATGTGGCGTGGGCATAGACATCATTTAGGGGTCGTTAGGGATCACAGCTGTGACGAGTAGCTTGCCCCTTGTGAACCTGAGCACTGCTTTTGCAACCCCTGGCCTCAGAGGTGACCAAAGCAGTACAAAGCACAGATGATAAACAGTGGTGTTATTGTCCCACTGAAGATAACACTTTAAGTAAAAAAATAAATACATTCAGTAGTGGAATGAGCACTCATAAATACAAAATGAAACTAAACAAATTTTAAAATTCTACTTTTTTTTTTTTTTTTGCTACAGTCCATTATTGTGAATATATGAAAAAAGATGTCCTTGAACAGAATTATCAAATCTGTATTCCACAAGTGTGACAATTTCTTGAAAGTAAAAACTTATTAACAATGAAAAGTAGTAAATCAACAACATAACACTCATGCAATTTATAGTCCATACGATTTGGTACTAGTGGATCTGACCACTACTATTTTTTTAATCTCTTTTCTTTGTGCATCCTCCTTTGATTAAGCAATACTTTTATTCTTTGAGGTATACACTGGGCTTCAGTGACGTCAATTAATTTGATGTCTTCAGGATCAAGGTGTTGTGGCATCATTTCCTCGGTTTCAGGGTCAAAGGCCTAGTGATGTCACTTCCAAGGATTTCTTTGAGGTCAAAAAGAGTTTGATTGGTTACTTCCCCTACCCCTAGCATTTCGGTGAATCGCCCGATGTTCATGGGTGCCGGCTCATTCCTCCGCAATGTTGTCTGGTTAGCTTCACACAGGAGTATCAGGGGCGTAACACAGGACTCCGCAGTGTGGGGGTGGGCCCGAACTGCAGGGGGCCCACTGTGCACAGTACTCAGGTCTGAGAGCTCCAGATGAAATTCAGAGTGGGGGCCCTTCAGTGTACATTGCAGGGTGGCCCCTTAAACTTTCGTTACACCACTGAGGAGTATGCATGGCAGGGAGTTAAACTCTGAGTAATGGGATGTAGCCTGAGTCTGAACATGTCTGAGAGTGATCCCCAGAAGTGCTGCCATTTCTGCCATCCGGGACCTTCCGTAACTGGGGTGCTTCACATATCCAGCTTCCTATCAGAACCACGAGATGTGAAATCTGCAAAATCTCTCAAGAAAGGTACCTTCCTCAGTGACTAGCTTGCCTGCCTCTTTTTTTCTCCGTGCATAGAAAAAACGAAGTATTTTTCAAATAATGAGTCATTAGCACTCGGAGAAGTTAAAAATTCCTGTTTGAACTTATAGTTGTTAAGTTCATAGAAAGGAAGAAAGATGAAGTAAACACCATAAATGCTGTCAGTGTAGTGCAAAGTCACCAGTGTCTAGAACTAATGGTATGAAATGCAGTTTCACGTGTTATTTTTTGTTGCAGATATGTGCACTATTTTTATTCTTAATATATACCATACTCTAGTTGAGAAATGAAATATAATAAACCAACTCAATAATGCATTAAAACTTGTGTATTATAGCAGATGTGAATTTTATTTTTTTATTAAATGAACTTAGCCCTTAGGACGCATCATGAGTGCTCAATACTGGATGTGTAATTGTGTCATTCAGAGCAATAAATGTAATAATCTCCGAGCTTGTGAATGACTTTTAGCACATTTAATTCATTAATCTGCGGCTGAGTGGTTCCTTAAGTCATCCAAATCAGGATTTAAGTAGGTATTTTATATGACGTTTTTCATTCTTTCATGAAATTATCGTGAATTAAGACAGACAATTCATTCAGCAATGCAAGTTCACTAAGGAGTACACAAATGAAGCCAGGCTCTAGCAAGAACACGAGCACAGAACGAAAAGTTAAGCAAGAGGGTTCCTCCGAGAATATTTGACTGTATCTTGTCTAATGTGTTGAATATGCAATACGGTTGTGACTTCTGTTCTCCACAGCTTTCTCTCTACTTCCATACAGATGCCTGTTGATCTATTATAATGATATTTATGTCAATTTGTAAAATGAAATGCTAAATCCCAATAAACAAATTTAAACAAAAAAAAGAAGTATACAAATGAACACGCAAGTAACCAGACTACTTATGAATATATGCCCAGTCACATCTTAACAAGTATTACAGAAGGAGTTTGGATCTTAAGACATTCTCATCAACTCATGAGTAATGTTCTTACTTGACGGCTTCAGTCATCCCTAATCCATTGTTGTTTCTGATGGTTCATTGTGGATAAAACTGTTGCTTAAAGCTGTGGGTTCATTCATTCCTGAGAAATTATTATTTAAGATAGTCGATTCATCAATGAATTTACAAAGAATGAATATTTAAATAGTCGCTGAGTCATTGCTACTTTTATTTTTCTATTTTTGTAAGAGTCTGTCTGACGGAGTACACCTCATTTATTTAGACATGCATTGTTGCATTACTTTCAACAGGTATTTAATCCATTAGAAGTGGTTTCATTTAATTCAGAATTGCTTAATTTAGTTCAACTAATGCTTTGCTAAGGCGGTCCTAATACAATTTTTTTTCTCCATCACCGCAGTTGAACAGCACTATGCTTCCAACATCCAGAAGAACAAACTGGTCCAAAAGGATATCCGAATAGCCAAAAAGCTTCAGGACGAAGAGGATGAACGGAATAAGATTCGGAGTTTAGAGAAACAGCGCCAAATGTAGGTCTTTGAGAAGCTATTATTTACTGCTCAAATATCTTTACTTATCCTACCAAAGTTCACCCCTATCTCTCTCCTCAAATGAACCTACATGAGACTTTGTTGAGTTTTGAAAACAGAGAGTTATGGCAAAGAGATGCTCTACTGTAATTGAACCCATAACTTTCATAAAAAATACATGGCATATTGAAATAAAATAAAAAACTTTGCTTGCCTTTCATTGGCATTCCCTATTCGTTGGAAAGGTAGTTGTAAGACGATTAACACTAGTGATATTACGAATGACAAAACAGATCAGACACGGTGCTAATGAAGAAGTGAAATATATAAATCTACATATTTTCATACCCTGCTCTATCCTTTACAATGGGGAAACACCTTTGCTGAGGAGAAAAATACAATAAATACCACTTTCCTTTGTTTAAGCAGCTCAGATATTGATGGCCTGACTTGCAAAGAATTTTTCCATGAGTACGCGAGACTTACAGAAATGTAAGAGTATGTCACAGGGAAATAAAGTTAGGAGGAAGGCATACTTTGTGAATCTGGCGCTGACAGATAATATCCTCTAAGATATTACACTGCACTTAATCACTGGAGCCTAACCCATATAGTGCCCAGACCCTAGAGGTAAGTCCTCAATCACGCATCGTTGCCACTTAACACCTCCAGTAAACCAACACGCATGGTAGATGACAACATTGAGTAGCTTCTGTTACGTAATTTGACCCTTCTTTTGAGCTCGCACACAACGTCTGCAGAACATTTAGTTAGATGTTTCTTTCACAAACAGTTAATCTCTCAGTTAATTTGAAGCAAGGGCTACATCTGTGTGTTGGCTAAATACTTTACTTCAGCTATATAGAAACTCATTAAACAAACATACATGTAAGCATATCAAATTAGGCCCTACCTCTTACGGTGGATTTGATGTTCGAGCATTTCCGACTTGGGATCAGTGGAAATTATATAACCATTAGCTCACGTAAAACCAGTGAAGGAAAGTCCTTGGCCTAGTCTCGAGAAGATCGAAGTAAGAGCATCAATTGCTCAGCCCAGCCTTGTTATGTTATGTTATGTTATTGTAGTTTGTAACGCGCACAGCTACTCCTGGGAGTGTCCCGGCGCGAGCTCAGAGGAAAGAGACACAGAGGTAGTTAAAACAGGAAAGTTTTCAGGTGTTTCCTGAACAGCAGAGAATCCTGAGTAGCACGCAAGGATAAAGGCAGCGCATTCCACAGCAAAGCAGCCTTGGAAGAAAGAGATCTGCCCCCCATGCGATGGAGACGAACACGTGGAGTCTTCGCAAGGAGCTGGGATGATGATCTCAAAAGCCTGGTTGGTCTGTAGAAAGAGAAACGCTTCCTAAGATAGAGAGGCCCGCCATCATATAGAGCGCAATGAGCGAGAATCAAAGCCTTGAATTCAACGCGTTTCTTGACTGGCAACCAATGCAGCAGGTGGAGCGAGGGCGTAATGCAGTTTCTGATGGGAAGATTAACCACCAACCGGGCTGCTGCATTTTGGATAATCTGTAATCTTTTAAGTAGATAGTCAGGAAGGCCAACGTAAAGACCGTTAGCATAATCAAGGCGGGATAAAATCAGAGCCCTGACCACTGTTTCCTTAGCAGATTTTGGAAGTAAAGGTAAGAACTTTCGCAGGGATCTGAGAATACCGAAACAGCAGCCTGTAAGTTTTTTAATCTGAGTCTGAAAGGACAGCTGCTCGTCAAACCAGACCCCCAAGTTCTTTACAGGGAGCCCCGTGCAGGAAGGAGAAGGATAGGCAGAGGGCCAGAGAGAGTCTCTAAAATCTGGAGGAAATTTGCCGTAAAGTAAAATTTCCGTCTTATCCTCATTGCACTTCAGTTGGGCGCCGGATAGCCAGTGAAAAACTGCTGACAAACAGCCTTGTACTCTGGCAGTAGAGATATCAGATTTACCCCATGTGAATAGGAGCTGAGTGTCGTCGGCGTAGGCAACAACTTTAGCCCCACATTCCTCAGCCAGTTGAACTAGGGGTGTGACATAGATATTAAAAAGCAGGGGACTCAATGAAGATCCCTGAGGCACACCAGTAGTAACAGGCTGAGGGGGAGACGCAAAAGGCGGGAGCCAGACCTGTTGGGATCGTAGAGAGAGAAAGGATTTCAGCCACATCCAGGCGTGACCAGTAATGCCGATATCGGCCAACCGAGACAATAGCATTACATGCGGCACGGTGTCGAATGCAGCCGACAGATCTAAAAGGATAAGGGCTGCACTTCCACCTCCATCCAGACACTCGCGAATAGCCTCAGAGACCTCAACCAAAGCAGACTCCGTGCTGTGTGCGGCTCTAAAACCCGATTGAGCCGGATGAAGAAGCCCCGATTTCTCAACAAAAGCGGTGAGCTGCCTGTTGACCACCTTCTCGCAAATTTTTGCCAAGCAGGGAAGTAACGAAATCGGGCGATAGTTGGCAGGATTATCAGAGTCAAGGGAGGGCTTTTTTAACAACGGGATGATTTTAGCTTGTTTCCATTCCCGTGGAACTTCCGCCTCTGTGAGGGACAAATTGACAAGCAAATTTACCTCGAGATTGACTGTCTCAGCAATGGAGGCCAGCAGCCTGGCCGGGCATGGATCAGACGGGGACCCTGACTTTAGGGATTGCAATAGTTTCAGGGACTCGGAGGGGTCCACAGGGGAAAATGTGGAAAATACCACCGTTGGAGGGCGACCTCCAGCTATAGGCACACTATTGCCCGAAAACGTCGCCTGAATGGACCGAATTTTAGCAGCAAAAAAGTCCGAAAGTTTTCCGCACCAGGATGCAGAGACCGGGAGTTTGGTAGCCATAGCTTCCGGGGCCATAAAGCTCTGAACAATTGAAAAGATTTCTTTTGAGTTGTTACTAGCTGCCTCAATCCGCTGAGTATAGTACAGGCTCTTCGCCTGGCGGATGGCCTGATAGTAAGTCTTCTGTGCGTCTCTCAGTGCCTTCTTAGCCGTTGGACAGAAGGCGATACGCCAAAAGCGTTCCAACTTTTTACAGTGCCCTTTAAGCTGTTTCAAATTGGGAGAAAACCAAGGGTGCGAAGGAGACTCTCTGTGACGATGACGACAAGATATGGGAGAAAGACTGTCCACAGCTCGGCCGATCCAACCCAGGAAGCAAGCAAGGGCTCCGTTTAGGTCAGTTGGAAGAGTAACCCTGGTATTGTCAAGACAGAGCCGAAAAGCCAGAGGATCAATTTTGGCCGACGGGGGACATGAGTTGGCCTGTTGGTCAGCTACCCCTTCCCTCATAAACCATGTAAAACAGGAGAGGAAGTGATCAGACCAAGAGACTTGAAGCGGAGTTGCCACAGAAATAGGAAAATTAGAGCAGATAGGGTCCAAAATATGACCACCACAATGGGTAGGGGAGCTAACCCATTGGGTAAGCTGAGCTAATTCAACTGCTTCTAGAAAGGCTTGGCTGTCATTTAAATCCTGTTGATCAAGGTGAATGTTAAAATCACCCAAAAAAAGATATTGCGAAAATCGCAGAGCGCGGGAAACAAGCACCTCGCCAAGACCACTGAGAAAAGGCCCGGCATAGCCAGGCGGCCTATAGACTAAGGTACCGGCCAGCGTAGAGTGAGCCGAAAAAACAATTGTGAAATCAAGGAGTTCACTCTGGTCCAACGAAAGGTTGTTGCCCAGAGTCATCTCCTTGTGTTAGGGAAGAGCTCAACATTTACCATTGGTTAGCACCTCGGCTTTTATTGTGTGTTTGTATGATTAAATGCTATGACATGTTGCCTCTCTATGTTAAATACAAGCGATGACTACTCTGCAACAGCGTGCAATTTACACAAGCCCGATGAGTTACATTTTCCATGTGATGGGTACAAATGTGTGGGACAGCACATGGTGCAAAAGGGGGCCATAGGGAAATTATGGGAAATGCAGATCATGCAGGTTTGCCTTTGCTGCTGAAGGTGTGGAGGGTCGCACAATGTTGCAAGAGACCCTCAATCGTGTGTTGAGTAGGCTAACTCTGCATATTAAGGAACCGGGCATCTTCACCGTTTATGATTCATCCACATTAATATCAGAAGAGTGTTTTATGTAACAGGCCCATGCTTATGCAGCCGGCCTCACGCTGGTAATTTGTGCGCTTTGCTACAACAGTCTTGCTTAGACTCAATGGAGCATTAGCTGATTATGGTCTTTCATTCAGCTCCTTTGGAAGTCCATGTGAAGCCTTTGAGGTCAAGTCAATTTAATAGAGATTAATTATGGATGAGAACCAAACAGTCCAACCAGTAATAAAGAAATACCCAAATATGTAGCAAATAGTAAAAGGACAAAATAAAAAAAATTAGCAAATTTTAATAAAATAATGTTCGAGGCATATGAGCTGCAGATCACACATTGTGCATAGATCGCCATCTGGTGTTGGGCCCGGTTGTTTGCACTTTGTTGTATTGGAATAAGTCTTTGGAAGTCATGAGATAGGTGACTCCTCCTCTGGACAATAGTGCGCATGGGCATCGACTCCATCTTCAGATTGTTTTTTTCCGCCATCGGGCTCGGATGTGTTCGGTGCGCTCCAGTTCGGTGTCATTACCGTTCTACCTTTCGACGCACAATCCTTCACCCATTCTTCGGTATTGTTTCGATCGCGTTTCCCATTCAATGCGCATCTCTACAAACTTGATTTCTTCGATTCTGGTCGTCGACGCAGGCCTTCGGGTCTAGCTGCACGATTAGGCCTTTGGCTCATGGAAAGGACTACTTTCAAAAAGTGTCCTCAATGTGATCTTCACAAGGAAAGTAACCTCTGCCTTTCGCCCGAGCACGAGGCCAAAGACTGTACAGCTTGTGCCTCTTTCCGCTCCAAGAAAACAATATGGGATCGTCGGGCTCGAAGAAGCATGGCTCGATCAACAACATCGATACCGGACGATATCTTCCAAGAAGGAATCAATGTACCGGAGCAGGAGCAGATCAAACAGGGCAACATTACCGCCTCCGAAGCCGACGACTCCGACGTCGAAGACATCACTCCAGGGCAGCGGGTTGTAAGTACTGACGTCAACCTTTCTCCCCCACCCATTCACAAAAAGGCTTCGGTAACACCTTCACCTTCGTGCCTAGGTGCACACCGGGACAAAACTTCCCACACCCCGCCTTCGGGCTCGGCAAAGAAGTCAACACATAAGCCTTCAGGCCACTCGGGATCGAGCCAGCCTATCGTCAGTACCGAAACCCCATCCTTGGCACCAAAGACAAAAGACAAACCCAAAGAGAAACCACTGTCTTCGTCCGCACCGAAGCCTGGTTCCACATCGGCGCATTCTGCACCAAAATCCACTGGCACTGAACCTTCGGATCCGAAAAAATCATCGGAACCAAACAAACAACTGGTTCCAAAGACCACTGGCGCTCAATCTTCGGATCTGAAAAAATCATCGGGACCAAACAAACAACCGGTTCCGAAGACCCCAACGGAACCCAGGAAAACTCCCGATTCAAAACCTAAGGTGCATAAAACAACTCCAAAACTTGTGCCACACAAACAGTCGGACCCGAAAAATCTGCACCGAAACAACACACTCCAGAGGAGGAGCTTTTTCGGCCTGATCCAACCCAAAAAACTCTCGAAATAGACCCAAAGACAGGTCAACTTATACTTAGTCCTTCCAGGAAAAGGAAAATGGACAAACCTGTACCAGCTCTATGCCCTTTAAAGAAGAGAAACATTGCCACTTCTCCTTTAAGGATTCCTTCTCCACCTCCTCCTCCACACCACATCTCTCCTATCCCATCTCCAGTACCCTCACATTCTCCTCCACCTCAGGATGATGAGAACACCTCAGGGGGGAAGGGGATGATGAACCTTAAGGGGAATCTAGTCATCCTAATACCGCAAATAACCCATGGGACGATTATGGCACACCAGATGTTCCTGATACACCACAAGATGATATCTACCCATCTAGACCATTCCCTCCAGTGGACACTATAGGATTAACTCAGCTCATACAGAGAGCTGCAGAATACCACGGTGTGAATTTGCACACATACCCTATAGAAGAAGATTTCCTAATGGAGACTTTTGCACCATCTCAAAGGTCCAATTCCATTCTCCCAATGTTAAAAGGGGTAATCAAACACGCTCCTAAAGTCTTTAAGGATCCTGTAGGGTCTGGAATCATTAACCCCTGGGTAGAAAAGAAATACAAATCTGCCTCAGCTGACCCTGTTAACATTAAAGGGAAGCTTCCCTTAGATTCCTTGGCAGTCTCCAACGCCAGGAAAAGGGCTAACTCCCAAACCTCAGGCGATGCTCCACCCCTGAGAAGGAGTCAAAACTGTTGGACGCATCTGGTAAAAGAACAGCGTCCCAAGCAGCCAACATATGGAGAATTGCCAACACACAGGCTTTGCTGGCTAGGTACGATAGGGCACACTATGACGAGCTAGAGACCCTACTACAATACCTTCCAGATTCATATAAAACAAGGGCCAATGATCTCATCCAGGAAGGCAAACTTATTACCAATACCTCCATTCGATGTGCTCTGGATGCTGCAGACACAGCCTCCCACGCTTCTAATACTAGTGTCCATGCGTGGCTACGTATTTCTGGGTTCAAACCTGAGGTTCAAACTACCATACTAAACCAACCGTGTGACCAGGAACATTTATTTGGGCCTAGTGTAGATTCATCTTTGGATAAGATGAAAAAAGATACTGATACTGCCAAATCTATGGGCGCTTTGCAATTGCAACTATATATAGGGGCGCCTCTAGAAGTTTTACCACTGATAACCTCTCCTCTTCCTTCAAAAGTCCCACCCAGACCTCATCTACCAGAGATTATTACAGAGGAGGCTACAGGGGCAATAACAACAAAGGTAGAGGCAAAACCTTTCTGGAACACCATTACCACGGACAGGTGGGTCAGACAAATCATCCAATCCGGTTATTGCCTAGAGCTCACTTCAACTCCCCCAAACATACCACCCAAACAGCGTTCAATGTCAACAGAGCATTTAATGCTTCTAAAACAAGAGGTGCTTTCCCTCCTACAAAAACATGCAATAGAACCAGTTCCCCTGCATCATCAAAACACAGGGGTTTACTCCCTGTATTTTCTCATTTCAAAGAAGAACGGAACCCTGAGGCCCATCTTGGACCTTAGACCATTAAACCTCTACATACAATCAGACCATTTTCATATGATCACTCTTCAACAGGTCCTTCCTCTACTCAAACAAGGCGATTTCCTTGCCACCTTAGATCTCAAGGACGCCTACTTCCACATTCCCATTTACCCTGCTCACAGGAAATATCTTCGATTTGTAGTGGACGGTCAGCATTACCAGTTCAAGGTTCTACCATTCGGAGCCACCACAGCACCCAGAGTCTTCACAAAATGTCTGGCAGTGGTAGCAGCCCAATTAAGAAGACAACAAATTCACGTCTTCCCATATTTGGACTACTGGCTCATAAAAGCTAAGTCGCATACCCAGTGTGTAAATCACACGCACTCCACAATCCAATTACTTCACGACTTAGGGTTTTACAATAAACCTCACAAAGTCTCGCCTCTAACCGTTCCACATCCAACAATATCTAGGTGCCACAATAAACACCTCAAAAGGCCTTGCATATCCCAATCCAGCCAGGATAGCAAGCATACAAGCCCTTATAACAAAATTCCAGCCGCAACACTCACTTCCAGCTCGGGTGTTTATGCAACTAATAGGGATGATGACCTCTTGTATATTCATAGTACCTCATGCAAGAATCCAGATGCGCCCCTTACAGGAATGCTTAGCACGTCAGTGGAACCAAGCTCAAGGTCAGCTAACAGATCTGGTGTTGGTGGACGGCCGCACACATCACTCTCTGCAGTGGTGGAACACCCAAAACCTTTCCAAAGGGAGACCGTTCCTAGAGCCGGTTCCACAAATTGTGCTAACAGCAGACGCATCACTCACTGGCTGGGGAGCTCATCTACTACATCACACAATACAGTGCAAATGGACATCTCAGCAAAGCCTACTCCACATCAATCATTTGGAGTTACTAGCAATCTTTCTGGCATTAAAATCATTCCAGAAACACATATCAGGCAAAGCTGTCTTAGTCCAGACAGACAATATGACAGCCTTGTATTATTTACAAAAACAGGGGGGGCGCACTCTCTGCAGCTCTCTCAACTAGCACAGAGCATATGGAGGTGGGCTATACCTCAGAACATATTCCTTTTAGCCCAACATCTTCCAGGAATTCAGAATCAGATGGCAGATCTGTTAAGTCATCAAACACAACAGATTCACAATTGGGAACTTCATCCACAAGTTCTTCAACCGTTTTTCCAAATGTGGGGGCATCCAGAGATAGATCTCTTCACACACATTACAACACAAAATGCCCAAGCTTCGCCGCCAGATATCCACACCCATTGTCCAAAGGCAATGCGATATGGATGAATTGGTCAGGCACATTTGCGTACGCTTTTCCGCCTCTCCCACTCATTCCATTAGTGGTGTGCAAGCTGCAACAACAGTTACTAACACTGATCCTAGTTGCTCCAACATGGGCCAAACAACCATGGTACACAACATTGCTGGAACTATCAGTAGTCCCGCACCAAAAACTACACCTCTCCCCACAACTCTTAACACAGAACCATGGAGAGATCAGACATCCAGATCCAGCACGGCTCAACCTAGCGATCTGGCTCCTGAATTCCTAGAATTTGGTTACCTCAATCTTCAACCCAATTGTATGAACGTTATCAGCACCCACCACTAGAGCCTGCTATGCAGCCAAGGGGAAAAGATTTTTTATATACTGTACCAACAACACGATCAATCCTCTAGATGCATCCATTCAACACATCATATGTTACCTGCTGCAACTTCAAAGATGTAATCTAGCATACACATCAATTAGATTACACCTCCCTGCCATAGCAGTTTACCTACAAAATAGACAACACTTGTCATTGTTCAAGGTACCTACCATTAAAGCATTTATGGAAGGCCTCAAAAGAATAATTCCTTCCAGGGTACCACCGTCTCCAGTGTGGAATCTAAACATCGTCCTCACTAGATTAATTCAAACCTCTACATAAATGTGAGCTACAATTTCTTACATGGAAAGTCGCTTTCCTTGTGGCCATTACATCTCTCAGAAGAGTCAGAGAGTTACAGGCACTAATTATTCAAGAACCATTTTTACAACTCCATCATAACAAAGTTATTCTCAGGACAAATCCCAAATTCCTTCCTAAAGTTATTTCTCCCTTCCATCTCAACCAATCTGTTGAGTTGCCTGTGTTCTTCTCGCGACCGCAAACAGTAGCAGAAAGAGCTCTTCATACACTAGACGTGAAAAGAGCACTCCTTTACTATATTGACAGAACAAAACCTTTTCGCAAAACAATACAACTGTTTGTATCCTTCTCGCCACCACATAAAGGCAATTCCATATCAAAGTCTGGATTGCAAGGTGGATTGTCAAATGTATACAAATTTGCTATTACAAAGCAAAACGTACACTAGGGGCTTCCATGGCATTTTTAGGAAACATTCCCTTAGATGATCTCTGCAAAGTAGCTAGATGGTCTACACCGCACACATTCACAAAAGACTATTGTGTAGATGTGCAGGCAAAGCAACAAGCTAGTGTGGGCCAGGCTGTACTCAAAACACTATTTCAGACTACTGCAACAGATACTGGTGGTCGCCGCTAAAGAGGAGTACTGCTATGCAATCTATGCACAGTGTGTGATCTACAGCTCATATGCCTCGTACGGAAAATGCTACTTACCAGTATGCATCTGTTCTTGGCATGTAGAGCTGCAGATTCACACACGCCCACCCACCTCCCCGGCTACCTATATCTGTTCCAGTATTATCTTAATTAGATACAACGTACATGGAAATCTATTTCTGTTTCTCACAAAACTCCATCATTTCCCTTCTTGGCGAAAAAAAAACAATCTGAAGATGGAGTTGATGCCCATGCGCACTATTGTCCAGAGGAGGAGTCACCTATCTCGTGACTTCCAAAGACTTATTCCAATACAACAACAAAGTGCAAACATCCGGGCCCAACACCAGATGGCGATCTATGCACAGTGTGTGAATCTGCAGATCTACATGCCAAGAACAGATGCATACTAGTAAGTAGCATTTTCCTTTCAGCTCTCGTTCTTTTGTCAAAATTTATGAAAGAGTTTGATTACTTTTTTAAAAAATTAATATTTTTTATTGCGTTTTTGAACCAAAATTGAACATAGTCCACGTGTTTTATGGTTACAACATTACTTAAGTCATATGTGTTTCTTCTTATACAGTACAATATCCATATTTGTTGCTCATACATATACATAAAAAACATTTGAGTCAATGTCACTTCCATCTTAGCACATTGCAAGAGTTTGATTACTTGAAATAACCAATTATGTTGGTAGGAAGAGGTATCTAGTAAAACAATTAGCTGGTTCACCCAATCCTCTGCCACAGGGGACTATGAGCTGTGCACCTTCAGCTTGAATAGTTGCCACCTTTCACAAGCTATTAGGCGATAACCACTGCTGTTACCACATGTGGGATGGCCTTGTCCTTCTGTCATACAGCAATGTGAAGCGCCCACAAACCAAGTCTAAAAGGGTCTGAGACAGTGGTTAGGATACCATGCCAATGTGCAACCTATATGAATAGCTCAGGGGCCCTTTTACCGCCATGCATTCAAACAAGTTGAACAATGCCCTTTGAATGGTAGTGCATGGATCGTCCATGGGTATGGTCCCATCTTAGAACACTGTTTTACGCAGTATCCACTAAAGGACCCAAGACAGATTTTCTAACCGCAGGCACGATCGACAAAATTCTGCTAATTTGATGCAGCCCGAATTTTCACTCATCAATATCGGGAAACGGATTCCTGTCCTATATGAAAAACCCCTAGAAACTGAAATTCCAGGAATGCGTTAAAAAAGTATTTTAGGTAGAAGTTGCCCATTTCCTAGTGGCCTTTCAGAAGTATACAGCTGAAAAAAACATATAATGTTGTTCATGGTAAAATAGGTTTGTAAATGTATGTATTGGCATTCTCCCTATCTACATGCATTGCACTATAAATCGTCCTAATGGTTAACCAAACTAATGGTTTTTTCCAACTTTCTATTGGCTGGAGATCTGAATATTTTAGTTGAGACCCTTTGTAACCACCTTAGGACACGTGGGGCCATATTAGCAAGGGCAGTATCGCCGCTTTAGCGGCACTTTTTGCCGCTAAAGCGGCGATATTTTTATCGCCCTATCAGCAAGCTGTCGCTAACAGCTGTTAGCGACAGCTTTAGGGCCAAAGCGACTTTTTTGGGTGCAGCTTTGCATGTCAGCGATATTTATCGCTAATGACATGCAAAGGAGGCTTTCCCAACACACCTTCCGCCTATTACCAAGGCCCGCGAAGCGATAAAAAAACGCACGCTAACCGCGTTTACCGCTTAGATTTTACACCTGGTAGAAACCTGACTTACCCATTATAGTCAATGGGAGGTGGATTCTACGGCTGAATCCTCACCTGCCTATTAGTGTCCTTTTCCTTAGCGATGGGAATTCATCGCTGGAATTCCCGCGTTATTGATGGAGAATCACCGCTATCGCTGGTTTATTATCACCTTGGAGATAAACGTTGATAATAACGCGTTATCTCCACAATCTAAACCAGCGATAGCCGGCGATAAAAAATACAGCGCTAAGCGCGCTTTGCAATGATTATTGCAAGTCCTTGCTAATATGGCCCATAGTTCGGCTACGGTGAGAAATGAGTGTGCTATCTCACTGAAGCATGCTATTGTGCCTACAGTGAGGTAGACTGGTCCTCCTTTTAGATACAAGCAGTGTTTCCTTTGGATACTCTAGTTTCTTAGGGACTCGTATTTCTAAGGTGTTTATATACATTTAAAATCTTGAAGCCCTGCTGACATTGCTGCAAATGCAAAAAAAAAACTTCAGGAGCCCATATATTTGGGTTCGAAGGATGAGATGCAGAAAAAGGGTCAAGTTATGACAGGCGGCCTATGCATTATTTATTTTACAAACTCTGCCCCAAAGAAATTGGTAACAAGTTAAAAACTGATAGTAAAGTTGTCCTGGCTTACTTCATTGGTCAAACACAGGCTGCATTTTAAGGTAAATTAGAGGCACCTTCTGCAGAGATCTATAAACGTTCAGAAAGTCACAAGGATATGGTACTACGAAGATAATTTTGGTGGCTACTGCAATGGTTGGGGAAGTCTGTGTGTCTTTGTAGTCACGGGTCTGAGTAATGATATAGAGCTTAGAGGGCAAGTAGGTCATATACAGAGCATAAAGTGTAATGCGTAGGTTGTAGAATTTTATTTTGTGAAAGATAATTTAATAGCTAAATCCTTTTATTGTAGAAATCCTTGTTCTATAACCTGTAAGATCTAAGTTCCAAACCTTGCAGATTTTTAACTCAGCCTTACGCTGTACTGAGGCTGTAATAATGGGTTCTAGTAGTTGGCAGCAAACACATGCAGTTCAGTCTAAATTATGTGTTACATATATTCATATTTTTGTGTTATTATACTAATACATAAGCATACCAGTTTTTTCTACAGTGCATATGTAGAGTTTAATATGCTACTTGGAGACAGATCCTGAAAAAGTCAAAAACCCTTTCAAATCTCCTTTTGCGACTTGCCAACTTTACAAGTGACACTTCACTGTGTATCTGTGTTTGCCCTGATGGGCTAAAGGGTGTGGAGGCCAAGTATGATGCTCCATCTGACCTCTAACTACTCCCTGCAAGAGCACCATTTGGACAACACCAGTGCTTGATGACACGGGGAATTAGGCAGAAGCAGTAGTTTACGTTAGAAAAGAATATAGATCTCCTCCATTCTACCTGCAAGCTTATGCTCCTAAGGGGGGTGGGCATTGCACCCATGCTAGAGCTACTTACTGCTTGTGTTCTGCACCAGGACGCAGCCTGAGAGAACCAGTGGAGCAGCCCAGAAGCGAGACCTGCTCAGGAATAGCTGTGGAACAGAAACCCACATAGGGGCAGATTTATGTTTCCTGGCACATCCCTGCAAATCAGCATGAATGCGCCAGGAAATATGCGTCACGCAAGTTTACCCTTGCGCCACCACAGATGCGCCGCATTTACAATGTAGCGCATCATGGCGCAAGGATAAACAGATGCGTCACGCATCTGATGGCGTAAGGCGGCGCATTTCTGGAGTCGTGTTGGAAGCATGACGCAACTCCAGCAATGTTTAGGGGCTGCCCATACCTATCATGCTGCGTCATGCCTTACGCCTGCTTCAAGCAGGCGCAGGGTTTTGACGCAGCAGCGTCGGAAAAGTGACTCAGTGAAATCTTATAGATTTCAGTGAGTCACTTTTCCGAGGCTTTTTCCGATGGAACGCCCACCCTGCGCCACATTAAACCTGATGCAGGTTTAATGTGGCGCAGGGCTTTACACCGTGACGCATCTCCATAGATGCGTCACGATGTAAATAGGGCGCAACGTGGTGCAGGGTTTATGCCGCCGCTGCGTCACAAAAGTGACGCAACGGCGGCGTAAAAGTGGCACAAGTCTGATATAAATCTGCCCCATAGTTCCTATTATGTTAAAAAAAACTGCTTTGAGGCTCTACAAGCAAGTATCTGGTAACACCAACGGCACAGATTTATACACCAGAAACATGTATTTCTTTGTTTATTGATTTACATTGGAGTGAGGACAAAAATATAATTAAGCGGCAAAATATGAAACATGTAGGCTAAAAAAATAGGAAGTAACCCTTTTAAAAGGTTAAATGGTATGTATAGCAAAGGGCTTTTTAGTGACCTTGCACTAAATATTATTCCTGGACATTGCTTGGTTTTGGTACAAAAGTGTAATGTTTAATACGTCATGGTGAAAGCAGCTCGGGTATGCTCAGACAGACAGGAGAAAGGTCGCAGTAGGATGTTCCAACAAACAACCCACAATATGTAATTTGCAGGACTTAAGAGGAAATCAGCCACAGTAACTCACGGGTCTTCCTTGCACAAATCCGGGAATGGCATTCCATACAGCCTCGAAGACCTTCACAGATAATTGAGTTATAAATATGTTAAATATTCACACATGAAGCAATCAATTTCAGGAGTTGGCGGTCATGTATGTGAAAAGCACCCATCCCCACAAGGTTCAGAAGTGTTTTTGTATTTATATAGCAGCAATATATAACTCTCCTTCATTGTGAATTATGTGGCATCCTATACATTGAAGCAGTGCATCATAATAACATACATAGACGTTGCATAGGAGAGGCATCAGTATAGTAACGAGTTCCTCAAGCGAGCAGTATTAAATAGCAGTATTGTAGTCAAGCGTTCAATCCAAGTTGTGCAAGAATGAACAGTCATATAACTGTGTAGCAGAGGAAAGGATTAGGCAATAGTGTGAGAGGCAAGGCATGTATGGTAGGCAGGGCATTAAAGAGAGAAGGGACCAATTGACATTGGCCGTGGCTGATTTCAGTATAGTGTGGATACATGCTCGAGAATGGGAAAGATTCAGAAGAGGTTCAATCCTGTCCGGGTGCTGGGAGAGGTGAGATAGATTCGTAGTCTCAGGAGAAAGTCAGTAGCGGGGCGGCAATGTTAGAGAGCGGCAGGACAGCAGAGGCCATTGGAGCGGAGCCCCCGGAGACAGCGGCAGAGAAGGAGGATTCCCTGACAGTTCTATAAGGTGAAACCTTGGGGTGGTGAATAAAATAAGGGTGGGAGAGGATAGTCGGGTAGAGAATGAGGAGTTACTAGCTAAACATAGTCTGAATAGGTGAGTTGTGAGATGTTTTCAAGTAGGAAGTAGCCTTTACTTCTGAGCCTTTGAGGACAGGTAATAGTTTAAGTAGGTTGGAGAGGTAGGGCGGCGAGTTAAGATAAATTGCTTTATAGGTTAGACATCCCAATTTACATTTTATTCTTCCCTCAATGAGTAGCCAGTGTGGGTGAGTCAGAATCCGGGTATGTGATCACATTTTTTGGCGGAAGAAAGCCATTCAGCAGTGAAGTAGAGTGGAGTGGTTTGGAGTGGAGTTGAGTAGTGATGAGTAAAATCAGCTATTGTCACTCCAGACCATTATAGCGGAGGACGAAGATGTTCCATGTCACCTGGATTTCCAACTTGGTTAAACTACCTGCCACTAGGGGCCGAATACTACCCCACCTCTCCCTGGGGAATCATCCACGCTCTCCCATCCCAGGTGACTACTGTGTGTTTCAGGCCATTCACCCTGATCTACCCATAACCGGTCATATTGGTGAAACTGAGCTCTAGCACTCAAACAGTGGACGTCTTGTGAGACCCTTGATGGTACAATGGAAAACTAACCTTTCCTCTGTTCGGTGGAAGAGCAGAACTTTGGGAGTTGGAGGGTGTTCCACCTTTCATTTTCCAGGGCAGCATTTCACCTAATCCCATTTAGGACACCCCCTTATAGCTCAAATGTTTATCTTTTCATTGTAAGAATCTTACAAGCAGAGCTGTGTGTGGGAGAAAAGGTAAAAAGAATTCATAGTACACACCAGGACAGAGCAGAAGGGCATTACATACAAACTCGCCTCACCGCTGAAGGGGTGCAGATTGAAGCCTGTTGCATGGTTCCTCGTTTGGCAGAGGTTCCACAGCTGAATGAATAAGGTCCTAAAAATGGGGGTCACCTCTTGAGACTGCCTCCCCCATGCCATACAGCCTGCCTGCTGAATTCCTCTGCTTTTTTACTCTCCACACATACACTGATGTGAGTAATAGATTCTCTGCAGCCAAGCCTAGGTGATCAAACCATCATCTCTGTGTATAGGGCTTACGGGTGCCTTTCCAACTTTTGTTAGCTTTTAGATTTTTTGCATGTGTGTCTTAAAGATATATATTTTACCTAATGCAAACAGTGTGCATCCCAGCTTCTAGTTGTACTATCAGATGTGAATCCTGGTCACGTGGGGCATGTCACCCCTACTTTGGTAGTCAAATGAGTGAAGACCAGACACTTTTGTTTTGTCTTTATCTAATTTTAGTGAAGAAAGGGACTCTGAGTACGCCCGTGTGATCCAGGAGGAGTTGCGCAGGAAAGCAGAGGAGTGCCAGCGGAGAGAGGAGGAGGACAAGGTATGTGAGATTAAGGAGTACTCTAACATCCATGTGACTGATTTCCTTTGTTTCTCTTTGTATGTTCTTTATTTGTGTTGTGTTTTAAGTTATACCGATGGCATTTTTTAGGGGTCTCAGTGCACTTTTTGTAGAGATCTCAGTGTACGATATTGGTAAGAGTTTAAAATTCCATCCGTTCTGGTTGCAGCCTTCATCCTTATGAGGTTAATAAGCAAAGTATCATTGACTTGTGAGATAGTATAACCTGTTAGTAGTTGAAGTTCAATAAGGTTTGTCATAAGGGTTATGGAAATGGTCAATAGTGTTCTGCTCTGGTGGCCACTGTATGTTGTGGAGGTGTGGACAAGTGCATGACTAGGCTGCAGTGTCTGCCGTAGTAGCAATAGTAAAGTAAACCACCCTATGATCAGTCAAGGAATGCTTAGAATGTATGGGGATGAAGGAGCGACATTTGTATGCATCATGTGACGTTTTCCCTGCTTCCAAGCCCTTCTGGGATCCAGTGTCCAGGATACCCCAGACCCACTTGCCCCCGCCCCACTCCACTGACTGCCACAACTTGTCTGAGGCATCTTGCTTTAGCTCTCGCTTGTGAGACATTTTGTTAGCTTATAGTGGGCCTAGAGCCCACCCATTACTTACCATTGGTACGATCCATCATCACTCTAATTTGCTAGCTTATGATTTTTTAGCACATGCAGGCTTCTTCTGTTTGACCCTTCCCTGAATCCTGGCCAAAGTACTTGTCCTTCCACTGCTTGCGTTTTGGGAACTATGTTTTCTTTTTACCGAAACACTTTGTGACAGTGCATGTGTTTTAGAGCAGTTTCCCTCATGTGCCCCCACACACTTCATGGCCCACTTTCACAGATATGCGTCAGTCCCCACAAGAGCTCATGTTTCCCTCTCACATCTGTATGCTTCTACCTTCATGTTCCTTGCCACACCCACCCTCCCTCCATTGTGCTCCGCGTTGTTACTTGCCTGTTTCTTGCCCCGGCTCACACTCCCTCCTTCGTGCTCAGTATTTTTGCTTGATCCCATTCTTCCTCATTCCATTGTTCCCTGTGTTGGTGCTTGCTCACATCTTGTTGCTGTTGTGCCTTCTATTGTTGCCTGTCCCCACTCTTCCTCAGTCCTTCAGTTGTGGCCTGTGTTGTTACTTGCCCCACACCCCCTCCCGCCTTCCATTGTGCTCCATGTTGCTGATTCCCCCACCTACCCCCCCTGTGGTGCACGGTGTTATTGTTTACCCTCTCTTTGTACTCTGCTGTTGCCTGACCCCCGCTGTGCTTTGTGTTGTTGCTTGCCGCACCCACTCTTCCACTGGGCTCAGTGTTGTTGCATGTTGTGCTTCATGTTGTCCTCCTGTACTGCTCCATGTTGTGGCTAGCCCAATCCACCCTTTCATTGTGCTCCGTATTGTTTCTTGCCCCACACACCCTCCCTCCGTTTGATGTGCTCCTTTTTGTTACTTTTTTGTTACTTTCCCTCCTCTTGTGCTCTGTGTTGTTGCCTACCCAAACTGAACAAGTGTTGAGTGTTGACCCATGCTAAACACTTATTGAAACGTGAGCTTTAATCTGAACGTATTAGTGAGAAAGAGGGGCTGTAAATCCAAATAGTGTTCTGTTAGATATGCCGCACACTCACTATTGAGTGACCAAATCTGCCTAAGGTGAAAACCCATAATCAGATTTCATCCACAGAAAAAGGGTGCCCACTTGAGCAACCCGGCCAATTGCAAAGCATCTCCCAAGAAAAGGTTCTCTTGCAGGTTCTCTTTCATGTTGAGACTGTGATCCTTCAACATTCTCTGCATTGCTTTCACTCTTGATAAAGAGATGGCCAAGAATTTCATCTTTCATCTTTCCACAAAAGAGTGAACTATTGGCCACTGCGTCACATGCCTAATACTATTCTGGGATAGATAATGTATCTTTCATCATTTGGACCTAAGATCGTACTGTCCTTTAACTTGCAAAAGTCAGGGTCTATTCCTGGGTAAGTCAAGAGTTAGGGTTCTATTACGAGTCTGGTAGTCTGAGGACTGCCTGACTTGTGGTGGCCCGGCAGTGGCGGATCCAACCACCGCCGCACTCACAGATCGACCACCAAATTATGACCTGGGCAGTCGGACCGCCATGGAACCGCCAGCTCCACCAGGGTACCGCCGTTTCCTGGCATTGGAGTGGCTATCAGAGGCCGCAATATGCTTGTCGAGACCTGCCAAGCATATTATGAGTTTCCTGTCTGCCAGGGTTTTCATGCAGTTCCACCGCCATGACAACGCTGGTGGAGCGGAAACAAAGGGTGCCTTACAGCCCCCCCCTGTGCCTCAATCATATGTAGATGCACACGGGGGCCATGACATGTGCCCCCCTGTGTGATGCACATAGGTTCCTGCACGGCATGTACTTTCGAGTCCATGCCGGGCAGGAACCTTGTAGTGCAGTCCCATTGCAGTGCCTTTTTCAGGGACACCGTCGTCTTTAATAGAGGCACCGCCATGGGACCGCCACACTGCCCACCTGCCAAAAACGTGTTAGCTGTAATCATGCGGGCAGGGCGACCTTCGGCGGAGTGGTGGCGCGGTGTTATGTACCGCCCAGCCACCGGTCCACTGAAAAGTCGTAATAGGCCACTAAGTGTTTAGCTAGGTTTTACTACTTTGACAGTACAAAGGATATTGTTACTAAGTGGTGCTCTGCCTTTAACTGAGGTTTAAAACACTGGTGCATTAATGCTAGATCCATGTTAGAGCATCCATGTGATATAACTATACACACATTGGGCTTAATTTACAATATTATTTGCATGCGCAAGTTTGCTTGCATATGCAAATACCCTCTTGTATGAATGCAAAAAGACATTTTGGATACTTAACCCATGGTTTTGCTCTCTGAAAAGGATTTTCATGAAGTCTTTCTTGTGAGTAAATGCATTCACGGGGCAAAGAGTAGACAGTCCAGGACAGGAATGTGGTGTGAATTTATTGGGTGTATGTACAAAGACACCGGTCGCAAATATTGTTCACAAATTGTGCCCCAACTATTTGCGACTTGTATCAGATTCTGTCATGCAACCTATAATGATTGTTTCTAAAATCTCCAGTGGCAAGTGGACAAAGAATGACCTGTCTATCGAAAATGAATTATGCATGACTCTATTTGTGACCACTTGTGATTGACTACTGACACAGGGATGGTGGGTGGCCTGCAAAGAACAGCAGACAACTATCCTTACAATTGCATTCTCAAATGGGAAACTTATTTTTTAAGTACCCCATATTGCTTAAAGTATCTGGTATTGCTGTTAGAAAAAGTGTTTTTTGGGAACACATCGAGAGGAGCAGTCAGTGGACCACTGTCTGCTCCTTCCGAGGTAGCCTGACGCTGTTCATAAAGGGAAAGCTGTCTAACAGGGATATCTTCCCCTTTGCCACCTCTTTTGAAGAATCAGTAACTTTTCAATTGTTTGAGACCCCAATTGCCATCACACACAATTGACGCATCTCATTACGAATTGCAATTCACCCCTCCTTCATCCCCCATCCTATTTGCGAATCAGAAAGGGTCCTCAAAACCATTTTGTGATTCTGAAAGTCTTTTCTGAATAACAAATGTGTTTAATAGATGGAGTTAACCATTTTCCATGGTCTTATTCATCAGGATCCGTGTCCCCAAACTTATACATCACAAACTTATCTCCACACCCTTTCCAACTTGAAAAGGTCAAGCATTTATTGACGACAATGGCAGGAGCTATTTTTTTTCCAGATGGGGAGAGAACACTCCCAGGCGTGATAGAGGTGTAGCAGACCTTCCAACTCACACGGCCCCACCCTGTGTCACACGATTTCGGCCCCTTCACATACACGGTCACCCAGTGAGGATCCGAAATCACACAGTGGGAGGGAAGACATGCTGGGATCCCCTGCATAAAGTGACTTTCCAACTTGTCTTTGGAGGCTGTAAGCAGGCGATGTCCAAACACCCCAGGACATCAACGACAGCCTCCGGGACCATTTGATTGTTTCTTTGGGAGGGGGTGGGGGGATCGGAGGGGCAGAGGGCCGAGGCCCCCCTTCTCCCACAGTGGCATTCATTTATTAGTTGGCAGGTCTGGTGTAGGGTAAGCCTGGGCAAAGCACTACGCTACGCTCGCGTAGTTTCCGAAGTTCGCGCTACTTCGCACTACGCGAATTGCACGTAGCACAGTGCGAACACGCGTAGCGTAGTGTTGCGTAGTGCTGCGGTCATTTTTTGCTTGCTCGCGGTCCTCAACGTCATGTTGGCGACCGCGAGCAAGCAAAATGACATCCCGGCGAGACTTTTTCCTTGTTCGCGATCAGCAACATCAAGTTGGCGATCGCGAGCATGGAAAATAAACCTCCCTGCGAGATTCCCAACGCGAGGAGGTCAGGTTTCTCATTGCGAGGGGTCGCGTATGCTCGCGACCGCTCGCGATGAGAAACTACCAGTTCGCATTGAGAAAGCTGTCGCTCGAGTAAAAATCTACTCGAGCAGCAGAAAACTACAGCTCGCACTGTGCAAGATGCTATTTTCAATGATTGCACAGTGCCGGTTGCTTGTCCGCACTGTGCAATCATTGAAACCGACATCTGGCACAGTGCGAACATGTTACTACGCAGTTCGCGAAGTGCTACGCGTAGCTCGCGTAGTGCGAACTGCACTTTGCGTAGCTTCGCGAAGTGCTACTTCGCGAACTACGCCCAGGGTTAGTGTAGGGTCTGGTGTAATGTGTAGGGTTGGCAGGTCTGGTGTAGCTTTTTGTCACCGGGAAGAACATTTTCTTTATGTCGAAACAAGCATTTACAAATAGAATAGGTCTGAATTTAATGTGATAATGCGTGAGGCTTTAGTACATTCGAGCAAGTCACATGAGAGGGACCCAACATGAGTGAACCGAGATGGCTACAGTTGTAAAATAGGCCTACATGTCAATCAGAGTAAGCACTGGAGTGAAGGCGAAAGGATGGATCAAAACAACCAATAGCATTAGGTGAGAGATAAATACTCCTCTGGGCTTAGCCAAGACGTCATTGACAAAGTCTACAGCCAATGGCTGAAAGAGGCTGGTTGAAGAAAGCCTGTGGTACAAGAGGCGGACTGAAAGCCCAATCTATGTATATTTGTTAGTAGTAGGCCTGTTTGACAGCCTAAAAAGAAGTTAAAAAGTGCACTTGCACGGCTTATTTTGCATGGAAATGTTATCCACCAGCCAGGTATTACGATCACTTCCAATGATAGAGAAAAGTCTTTCCAAGTGAGACGAGTTATTCTGTGGGTGTTTCTTGAGATGGTTTATGGTGTCTATAAGTAGGATAAACAAAGCGAATAAAGACACTTTGGCCAAGGAGTATATACATGTACAATTCAACTAAAATAGTTATCAAATATTCCGTTTCATCTGTATCTTTTAGTTATAGTGTGTGTAGAATATTTTAAATATAAACTTGGTTCAAAAAGCCACAAAAGTTAGAAACTTCTACAAATGTTTAACAAAATTAAAACCTCCGAAGGCATCCATAGGGGATGAAAAAGATCCAGGCAGGTGGCAATATTTTCCTAGACTTACTTTGCATTCTGTGAATACATGCGAGCAGGGTAATAAAGATGTCTGCCCTCAAACCCGGGGGAAGGTTGGCTTCTCTGAGGGGAACTTCCTGCTGAATTGTAGGTCTCAGCTGCCACAGAACACAGCGGCCTCTCATGAAGCGTGGAGCCCACCAACGGGGAGGTCTGTTATGTGTGAGCCTCTGGGCTGATGGGTGCCAAACAGGAACAAGGCCTTGACTTGTCCCTTTCGCAGCTTTCTCGAGAGCCTCCTCAACCAGGAAGGCAAAATGTATACTAAATAGAACTGAACAGACTCCCGTTTTCCTAGACACTCAGTGGCTCTGAATTCAGTTTTCAGCTCGGCCTCTGAACTGATTTTGTCAAGTTCCGCGTACATCGGTTTCTGGAATACATAAGCGCCTGGGACTAAATTACATACATTTGACTAAGTGCAGAGCTATTTTGTCCCCATTAGTAGGGACTGGGCTGTGCAAAAGCAAAGTTGCACCAAATGACCAGTGAAAAGACATGACCTGAAAATAACTAGTGCTGCACAAATAACATTTACATCAAAGGACCAGTTCAAAAATTGCATTTTTAGCATCTGATGGCTGGTGTTAAAGTGTTTTTCCACTACTTGATCAGTGCAAATCTGGGTGGAAAATTGCTTAGCGCAAGGGAAAATTCATGTAATCAAACCCTAAATTCTAAGGGGTAAATGCACTAACAAACAAAAGTGCAGCGCTGCTTTGTGCTGGGAGAGAGAGCAGAGAAGAGCCGTATCTACTGAGGTATATCCGGCAGCTGCTCTCTTTCCCAGCTCTAGCGCACAGACAGGCCTGTGACGCTATTTATGTACATTTAATGGTTACTTTCCAGCGCAAAAAAAAGGTTTGTGCTCGAAGGTAGATACTTTAACAACACTTTGCTCCGCTTTACATGACTCCAAGGTGGCGCAAAGTGTTGATAAATCCGATCCTAAGAATAGTTAAAAGCTGTAGCTGAAGGCCCTCTGGTGGCATAATTATGGTAAATGCACCATGCAAATGTTGCTGAAATACGATGGCGTACATTGTAAGATGGGTTGGTAGGCGTCCTTTCAAAGGCTTCAAGATTTGTACTCGAGTTATTCTTCTTAAAGACTTGGGGGCAGATTTGTGAGCCCCTTGCGCCACTTTTGCGTCACTTTTCCCATGTTAAAAGTGACGCAAAAGTGGCGCAAGGGGCTCATAAATCTGCCCCTTGTTGTATAGCAATAAGAAAGAGGTGACTTTCGAAATAGTCGTTAATCACGTGCTGCATCATAAGGAACGCGCAACAAGGTTATTTTTCCGACGGTCTGGAAACTTCTACAAATTCTGGGAGCCCCCACGTCTGCCAGCAAGGAACGCAGTCATTTCACTTATTTACGTCCCTGCCACACCTTGCAGCTTTCAAATGAATGCCATTTTGTTAAAAATAAATGGAAAAGACATTTTTTTTAAGTAGTGCGAGACTTTTAGGCTTATGGGATATTTGCCTTGATATATTTATTTGCAAGGTGGAAGCGACGGGCGACGTGTGCTTTTTCGTCACAGGCTATTCACGCGGTAGACCATGCCACCATTCTGTGCTTCCCAATTGCATGCACCCAGAAAAGCTGGGTAGTGTTTTTGAGTTATCTCTGGAATTATAGAGCATTAACTTTCTAGTACTGTTTTATTTAAAAAAAAAAAAAAAATATATATATATATATATATATATATATATATATATATATATATATATATATATATATATATATATATATATATATATATATATATATATTGTTAATGACAAACGACAGGGCCCAGTGGCAAGCAAGAAAGAGACCTCCATGTTTTGCGTGAACAACTATGTGTGTGTGAATGACTAGCTATTTTACCTATACAGTGGTACAGTACTTCAGGAAATGTTGCTGCAGACGTGCAACGTCACTTCAGCATGTATTCCTCACCACAGAAAGAAGTCTCGAGTAAAATAATTGATTAAAATCTCTCTTATCTTAACCATATTTTTTCCTGCGTCATCTTAGCTAATTTCACACTTTGTTACACCTCAGGGTGCTGAGTTCTTCCGGGACATGCCACAACGCCTCTGTGTGCAACCAGGGTAGGGTGACCAGATTCTCAAAACAAAAAACGGGGACAGGTCATAGACATAGAAGTAGGGCTACAGTTTGCAGAAACAATCGACATAAGTAGGACTATTTGACAGCTGTCATAGACAAAGAAAAAGGACTACAATGACAGCTCCCTCCACAGACCGAGATGAAGCATTACAGACAAAAAATGTGCGGTCTTTTATTGGCACCCCTCTCCTTTACACAGCAGCATTAGTACTTTTTATTACATTTACACTTTTAAGGACTATAGCACATATTTGCCAAAAATCAATAAAATATCACAGGCTAGCAAACGCCAGATTTACTAGCTTTATCAATGCTCGTTTCTATAGCTGCGCGTCAGCACCACGTAAAGTACAACTCACCAATGTTGCTTAGTTGCTCATGACAGAAAAGCATGGGAGGTAAACTGCGGAACGCTAAATTGCCAAATGGCAGCCATGGACCAATGTAAAAAAAAACACTTCTCTCCAGGTATTACTGCCTTAGGATCTTAAGGGTGGCAAAGGCTGGCCGACCACACAGTCCTCCCACATTTGCGTGGTCACTTCTGGGATGTCATGTTACCTTACTGGGGTATGTATAGTGCACTCTAGCCATTGGTATCATCTCATAATGCAATATTGTGAAGACCTGAGCAAAAAGCTCGAGCAGCGCTGCTCGCCTCTTTCACAGGTGTTTAATACTGCTCCTTTAAGTCCTTTACAGCTAAACAGTTTGCCGTGATCTGAACGGTCAGTCAAAAGGTCAAGTCATAGCTTTGATATGGAGAACACAGAGCATGCATCAATTGGTTATGAATAAAACATGCAATGAGCAATGCATTCATCCTTGCACAGTATGCATAAGGGCTACTGAAAAGTTTGTATGGCTATGAATACAAGCTACAGGACAAAGAAATATTGTTTTATCCAAAGTAGAAACTTTGGCTGGCACGATGACGTAGGTAGTGGCGCTGCGTGTAAAATGTCTCTCTTCAAAGGATTTCCCTTCTTGCTACAGCGCTCACCTCAGTGACGACACATGCCGTAAACAGTGCAATGAGAGCATGCGCACGCATGCTCAACGGAACAATGAAAAACAGGGACATTTCTGTGTTTAACCTGGACACTGTTTGAAAACAGGGACATTTGAGTCACTTGGAGAAAAGTGTCGGGACACGGGGACACTTCTCCAAAAACAGGGACCGTCCTGGGAAAACGGGGACGTATGGTCACCCTAAACCAGGGGTGTAACTTTCATTTGTGCTTCACGTGCAGGGGCCCTCTAGCCTAGCTGAGTGAGGGCCACAGTCTCCCAAGAATGGCTTTCTTTTTCTGCCTGGGCAGGGTCCATTTTACTTGCTTCTATCATAGGCCCGGAGGCGGAGCCCTTGCGCACAATGATGTGTGCCTTCCTCGCACACGTGTTTGACACTGTAGCATGTGAATACTGCTAAGCTCTAGTAACAAAGGGGTAGCTGGTGTGTTTTTAATAACGCACACGTGCAAAGTGATAGCTATGCTTGAAATCTGCAGATGTTTCAAATTAATAGATGGCAACGAATATATGGAATTGTTCAGGATCTGAAAAGCATTCAGTAAGTAAGAACAGACTCCTTCAGCAGATGTAGAAAATATCGTTAACAAAAGTTTCTTTTCACTAAAATTTGTTGAAGGTGTGTCCAGTCATTTCAGCGCACGGCACCTCTCCCTAACAGTAGCCCACAACATTGCCGCCCGCAACACATTTTCCATCCATGTATTTTGGAATCCAGCAGTTTGGAAAGTTTCCCTGACAAGCATGGACTTCTGCTGAAATATATCTTATTTTGAAATAGAAATAGCAGATCGGAATTAGCTGGTGCACATTCGTGCAGACGCTATTATTGGAGTGCACACATCTGGCCAAATAGCTGTAGATTTATTCACATTTCAGTATTCAATTTTTAGTGGAAGTGCTGCAAAAAAGTCACCAGTTAGTCCAAATTGCTCCTTTTCGACTAAACCCCATTTCCCCAAATTCCTGCTACAGTCCAGGAATAATAGATATTTTAAGCTCACGCTACTTAGACACAAAAACTTGAATAATTGAAATATAACAGGGTTTATCTTTGCCACCTCAAAGAATCTCTTCCACTAGACTGATGTGTAAAAGTTTGATTCCAGCCCTGAAGACTGTAAAAGTCTGAATCCCAGTGCACTGTGGGACACAGGGTGGCATGGTCATGAGACATTTAAATCAAGCCTAAGCCAAAACGACACCGAGGGGAAGAAGGTGCAATACTTAGGGCCCAGCCCAATATGGAAGAAGTGTGCATAGCGTGGGAATCTATTAGCTTCAGTCATGTCTGAATCTTAGTCAAAGCCAAAATAAGCTGCATTCCTAGTTCTTATCTGAGTGTGGTCAGCACGCATGTCGAAGTTCTGGGTGACCCAGCTTAGAAGGCTGGACCTGGCTAGGTATCCTTAATTGCTGGGACATCAAGCCTACGGTAATCACAACAGAACAACAACTTAGCATTAAATATCTCAAAGGGTGTGTCGGAAGCCTGCAGAAATGTGTCAAGAGCAAGGATGGACTGACACAACGGTCAAAGAAAAAGATTGACGGCCCTTTGCTTCAGTCATCATTTTTAAACATTATTCTTATTCCCCAGCACACGTGAATATGAAAACTTCAAAGTATCGGTGAGTTATTAACAATCACAGCAGGCCAAAACATATCGAAGAGCCATGAGTCAGGTCTTCTTCTTTTCTTTTATTCAAGAAGCCTCTATAAGACACTCCACAGCCAACACGTGTTTCGTCGTGTAGGGATTGTGGTCCCCCGACTTCATCAAGGCTAAGTTCCTTGTTTTGTCATAAATTTGCAGAAGGATCCTTACAATACTGTTCAAAGGTCTAGTAAGACCAATGGCAGGGTTCATCTTGAAGAATGATCTAGGCCAGTGGGGGAGTTCATCTTGAAGAATGATCTAGGCCAGTGGGGGAGTTCATCTTGAAGAATGATCTAGGCCAATGGGGGAGTTCTACTTGAAGAATGATCTAGGCAATGGGGGAGTTCTACTTGAAGAATGATCTAGGCCAATGGGGGAGTTCTACTTGAAGAATGATCTAGGCAATGGGAGAGTTCTACTTGAAGAATGATCTAGGCAATGGGGGAGTTCATCTTGAAGAATGATCTACAGCGTTATTTCTATGATCATGATACACTGAACTACGCAACAGGGTGTGTGTCACCTCAGAATAATCATGAGTGTCTGACAGGTGATTATGTACCAGAGAAAGACTGTTTGAAGCACAACGTGCACAAGATAGAAATAATGATTGTGTGACTGGGTGCTGCTGCACTGGTGTCTGTTACTGGAGGCCAAAGGGATTATACTATAACTGTTGTCTTGCTTCCAGAGAGTCGTCAGTGATTTTAGTGTGCTCAATCAGGAAGCAGCAGATCGCCTCAAGCAACAACCGTATTACTTCATATTCTAGGTGTATGATGTATCACAAGCACGTCATACTTTGCTGCAGAGGCTTCCATACTGATTGTTGTGATCTTGAGAGACGCGGGGAGTGTCCTGCAATCCTGCATCACAATTGAAATTTGATGCCTTTGATTACCAACAATATATGGGCAATGTCACTCAGAGAAACTGCTTAGAGTGCCAACTTGAGACAGTGATGCAGCCCTCCGATCCTGGTTCAGGAGTACTGTGGGATATTGTCCAACACACGGGATTTTGAAAGTTCCCCACAGTCACCTTTAGTGGTGAGTTTCCTCCTGCTATATCATTTTCAGACATACTTATACGTTGGCTGCTCCCTGTGTCTTCTGAGGGAACCATATCAGTTCCATCTGTCTTTTTGTGGCCCCAAATAAACCACCCTTTTCCCGATTGATAAAGTGATGCATAAGGGAGATGGCCGAGACCAAAGGAGATCGCATAAAGATATATAAAGAGGAGCAGAAGAGAGAGAGCGAAAGCTTATTGGGAAGAACGCCTAGGGTAGTACAAACCCTACATTTGCAAAACCAAAAGAGAAATACCCATGTTGAATGACAAAAGTGATCTAAGCCCATATAAAAGATAATTAAAGGGTTTTCAACATCAGCTTCCCTAAAAATGTGGGCTGGAAAGTGATAAGTTGTGATTTTATTATGGGTCAAAACCAAAGGTTGCTCCTAGAGTAGTGCAATTTTTTTTATTTAAACCAATTAAAAAGGACTTGCATTACAGGATGAGACTTCACAAACTCATGTAGTTGTCCATTGGCGAGAGAGCAATCTTCTTGACAGTTTGGGGTGCACTTTCCAGAATATAGCTGCATGACCAATGAAGAGGTTTTCTGTCTTAAAACCTATTACTTACACTCAGTGCAGAAAAGGTTCGCTGTAAGGTTCTGGTTTCTGAGAACGTGCGGCATCATAGCTAAAGTTTCTAAAATTTGTTCCAAAATATAGCACCTTGAGGTTGGTAGAGGTGGTTGGTATCTTGCATGACTGGCAGATCTACCTTAAGATCTTTTGTGGAATGCCTGCCTGGCCTACTATTGATAATTCCTTTAGTGTTGAGTGTAATTCCTAGATTCACTGACTCATTTTCACTTGTTGTTAGAAGTGTCTCAGTCTCAGGTAGTCAAGGAAATTTAGAACACATTTTATCCTATTGACTTTCCCTTAATTGTGTCATGCATTTTTTTATCCTATGACCATGGATTCCCTTATGTTTAAAATCTGTTTCAGTGCTTAATTTGTATCAGTCTTGAATTTTTATCGCCTCGGCTATGCGCGTTGTTAATAACGCGCAAACCGGGCGATAAATTCCAGAGATAGCCGGCGATAAATATGCAAGCGCTAAGCGCGCTTTGCGATATTTATCGCCGGCCCTTGTTAATATGCCCCTAAGTTCTGCCTATACATCTGTACAAATTGTTAACATCAGTCTCTCTAATTTGTTTTTTGCTCAGCTGCTTGCTCTGTTATATCCCAAGGCCTGTGAAACTGATCTTTTAAAACACGCCAATCACATATGCAATTCGGCTATCTTTTTAAGACAAGGCAATTGTCCACATTGGCTCTTAAATATTATACATAAATTCCTGTCTCGAAAAAAAGCTTGAACACACATAAAAGCGCATCTCTCCTTTAATGGGGAGCGTGGCCTCTTTTTCACTTTTCCAGCCCTGCCAAGTACCACGCATCAGGCGTTAGACTAACGCATTTCAGTGTGATGATCCGCATCACCGCACTGAAATGCAGTGTCGCGCCTTCTAGCGCCTACTCAGCTGTCAAACCGGGAGCGCTGCTATATTGAAACACCATACAAGCTGAGTCACAGCACTTGGTGAGCTCTGACAGCTGAGCCGCACAGTGATGCTTGCTGCTTTGCTACAAGGTAACTCACCTGACACTGCTCAGTGATTTCACTGACGTCAGGAGGAGTGGTGGAGTCATTGTGCCCTTGGCCAATAGACACCGCCGAATTGAGTTGTGCTCATAATGTGTAGGTGGGTCGGCTCCTGCCTTCTACGGTGCGAGAGAGCGGGCACCTCGCAGTTCTCTCATTGGCTGCTGCTGTCTGTTGTGCAATGGTTAAATTATGGCAGCTTAGGTCGCGCTCGCACCGCGGGCTTCCGACGCGGTATGTGATCCTGCGATGCCCCGACCCCACTAGCCTGCTTGTGAAGTACTTGCTGGGCAATGACAAACAATCATGGCAAATATGGCAGAGCTAGCACGTCCGCGACCGAACCCAACTGCACTGGCGCCACGGCCGCCGTGTGCGCAGCTGATGGTGATCAGTGCTGTACATTAAGAATCATGAAGTGGGAGACAGAGTCTTGCGGCTACAGTGGGTCAGCCAAATGCCGCGCACCAGTCCTGTAGCAACAGCCCGCCTGAGCTGCCCCTAGCACCACAATCCATGGTTATCTGGAGTACAGACTGTAGGCAAGATATTAGGCCGCAGATCTGCGCTCCTGCCTCCAGTCAGGTATGGGATCTTTGTACTCCAATCCCATGCTATTGGTGGCACACTTTTAAAAGGGTGAGCGGCCAGTCTGCCTAGCCTCAAGCTGTCACAAATTATCCCCCAAGCAGCGGCCACTGCAGTGTTACCATGACTTTACCCGAGCCTGGCAGCGGCACTAGAATACAGCCTGTTGTAGCATGACCATTTAGGGCAGTACACAGACACTATGCATCTCGGTGCCCCCCAGCATGTGCTATCTCAGCTTCAAGACGTTCTCTACTTTCTCAGCCTCAGCCTTCGGTCAAGTCATTTCTGTTTGGCACAGGTGAGCCCAGCAGCAATGGGGGCAGTGTCAGAGAGTAGAGCAAAGACGTGGTTGAAAAGGACATTATTCTGTATGTATTTTTGTTGGTCTTTCACCTCTAGGTATCTAAAGCACTCACCTTAAATGAAAGATAAATGCAAGTTCAAGTAATCACTGGTAAATACTCCCTTATATTGTGAAACTTCAGTTGGTTAATTTAGTCTTTCTGCTGATGTCTGTGTTTAAGAAGAGAGAAACATAATTGTAATCTTGGTTGGCACAGTAGAGCATAGAGGCTTGTCTATTTATAGTGCTAGGACACCCCCTTCTGCGGCAGAGAAAGCACTTTAACTAAACAAGTCACTGATTGGAATGCACACAGTAGTAGATAAGGGTCACTCAAAGTGTCAAAGATGTGGGTTTAGAATGTCACTCCTAAGTACCCTGAAATCATGGAAATGCCACACATGAGCAAACTGAAAACTT
The DNA here is from genome assembly GCF_964204655.1 of Triturus cristatus. Taxonomy (NCBI): domain Eukaryota; kingdom Metazoa; phylum Chordata; class Amphibia; order Caudata; family Salamandridae; genus Triturus; species Triturus cristatus. The sequence goes on along the minus strand of NC_140580.1, from coordinate 706,475,539 downwards.
GGCAGCTATGGAGAGAGTCATGATAGGGTGGAGGGAGTGCCCCAGAACCCAGGGAGTGCTGGAGGTCCTAGGGGCAGTGATGTGAGGCACTTAGAAGCAGAGCACCTCGCCTCGCACGTTCACACCTAAGTGCCCTTCCATTTCTGGTGCTTTGCAGCAGTTTTAAGATCTTCTTAGAGTTTCTCGTTGCTCAAATGGGTGTAATTTATGATATTTATATGTTTCCCTCGTCTCTGTTGCTTGGTTTTGATCATGTGAAAGTGTCACTCATAGTCGTTGAAATGTCACTCATACTTGCACTTAAATTATGAAAATGTCACACATAGCAATCTGAAACCTTGGCAGCTATGCTTTTCGAATCTGTGCCTTTCCCTTCTTCTGCTTTGTTATTCACTATTTTCGCTGGGAGGCGAGTCTGTTACTTTTGAGCGTAGTGCTCCTCATTTTACCAAGTTCCTGAACGTACATATACACCCAGGTTGCCTTATTTCTCGGATCGGCTGTGGGGTGTAGAATCGCTCCAAAGACTGTGATTTCCACACGCTCTGATGAGTTCCGCTTACTGAGACAGACATCTCAGGTCTGTTTGCAGAAACTGAAAGGCACAGTTTCATGTTGGCTGAAGACCAGAGTGTGCAAATACAAGCTGTTCCAACACACAACAGCGTGGGAAGCCAGGTTGTGTTTTGGGTAAAGAGACGTTAATCGGCGTTCTGCAAGCATTTCCTGAATTATTGGATTCTTTGTCATTTTCTTACATAGTATTAGTCAGTTTGTCTTTTTCTTCTAAGTTAGAAAGCACATTTAAAGACATTAACAATGAGAAGTAAACTTTTTCAGTTACAAGAAAAATAAAGCGTGTTTCTACAAGGACATTTAATAACCCACTTTTGTGACCAAGGTTCAATGGGGTAGAACCAGAGGCCACAATTGCAGGCGCATTTAACATGTGCACCTACTATTTCTGTTCCAGATTATTTTTCATGCTTTTTAAAAGGGAAACCAGATACAGGCTGTATTCCGGCCCGATTTCCAGTAGAATACGTACTGGAAAGAGATCATATTAGCACCTGACCACTGAACAACCGCAGAGGAATACTGACGATACCACTACTGAAACCATAGGTGGTTTGGAATTATCACCACTTAATAAAAATACCAAAACGAACGAAAAATAGCCTTGAAAAAGTCGCGGGATGTACTTTCCCATGTAGCGACGAAACACGTGTCGGCTGGATGTTGTATATCGCACGGAAGACACCCAATGAATAAAGAACTACTTACAAAAGGAGACCAATTTATTCTGTTCAACAAAAGTTCTGTACTATCATTGTGAAAACACTTAATAATTTGTTTTTTGATACAAAAAAAGGATGTGTGCTAAGGACTGAATGCTATATTCTGTAGAGCCTTGGCTCTTTTTTCTGGGGAGTTGGGCGGTACTTCCCACCTTCTAGCACCGTCATATTACTTTAGACAAATAGATAATTTATGCTCAATTTCCCTGTGGCGCCGTTACCTAAACCTAAAACCCCAGCTTCAGTATTTTATGGAACAATATTGGTTGGCGGGAGCTGGGAACAGGTGCTCCAAAATGTGGAATTACCGGTTAATCAGTAATGCCGCTCCTGATGTGCTGGTTATTCCCCATTCCCATTGGCCTTTCAGTGGGTGGAGCCTTGGAATGAAAAACAACGCAGCTGCAGGGCCCATAATTTCAAAGGGGCTGCTAACTCCTATAATCAATGAGCCGGTAAGTGCTGGAGCCAGCTGCATTGGATTTAAGAGGGCACTTGTAATGAAGCCCCTTGTCTAGCCTTTACAGACTTTTAGAAAAAGAGAAACTGGTGTATTAGTTTCCCACTTCCAGTTTTGCTTGTTTCTCCAGCCTGTGTTCCTAGCACAATAGTTACCCTTTTAAAATGCCTGGGGGCAGAGATAAGTCGACTTAGCACCGCTGCAAAGTTCACTCAATGCAGTGTAAAGTCTTGCCATAGTATTACTTTCCAGCCGAACCTTTGCTCTAGAAAAGTGACCTTTTGTAGTGCAGGTAGTGCTTTGCGTAAAGTGGGCTTTCCATGGGTGATTCCTGGTCCTTCCAGGGCAACCACCCATGGTTTTGACACAAAGCACTACCACATAAAATTGTTAGACCGGGATTTATGTCAAGAAATAATGTCTAGTTGAGACATGCAAAGTAGCAAAATGTTTTAATTTGTCCTAACATTTGACAAATTCCACGTGTGATGCTCTGTACAGCACATATACATTTTGTTAAAAGTTTAAAACAAATTCTAGTTTTAGGATACACAGCCTGTGCTAGGCAGAACGCAGATTCATTTGCACTTCTGTGAAAGGGTATGTGTATGGCACTAGGAAGCTTTGAAGAGCACTAGCACATGGGAATAGAGCAGCAGCAAGCCGTATTTAGTACGACACAGACAGCAAGGTTAGTTGCTACACTGCGTTACTCTGTTTTTGTGCAAATCTGCTACACAGTGTCTTACAGTTTGCGATTCATATGATCTTGATTGCCAACCACGTTTCAACATGGCTCACCACAATCCACCCCCTACAAAGATACTAATACATACACTCATGTCTTCTTACATTTTGATTACCCCTGGGGACTGTGGGGGTGTTTAATTGGGCTGAGAGTGAAGACACTGTGGAGTGCTGTGAAAGTGCTAATTGAAGGGCATCATATTAGTACAATCTTGCATACAATTTGTTGTGTGATCGGACAGTATGAAAAATAACTAGCATTACTGTAGGAGAGTAGGATCTGCACTTTTGTTGCCCCCACTTTTTTCTGATGTTTACACTGGTTTCTGGCTATAGTCTGGCTGGGTCCCTGCTAATCAGGGCCCCAGTCTCGCTGTTCTCTCTAAACAACTTGGAGTGCATATTAGATGCACTAGTGATTGGATACTGTAGTGCCTTATGAGCCCCTAGTATATGGTACCCTAGGTACCAAGGGCATAGGTACTTCACAGGCCTACCAGGGGCTGAAGCATGTATTATGCCACCCCTGGGAAGCAGACTAAATCTGACACCACAGGCCTGCTACTGCAGCCTGGGTGAGATAGTGTTAGCACTCCTCACTGAGGTATAGGTTCCTATATCTCACCATACACACGCATATAAACCTATCAGTCACCCCTAAGGCAGGCCCTATCAATCCTGAGGTCAGGGTGCTTGGTTTACTATGTGAGGGGGTGCCTCTGCCTGAGCAGGGCCCCTCTGCAGCTGGCAGATTCTATTCTCCGTGGCTGTTTGTGGATGCGGTTAAACCATATACTCTTAAGTGCATTATAACCTACCGGTAAATGCTAACTTTGGAATGACTGCATCAAAACATGTCGTGTTTGGTGTCAAACAACTTGGAATCATACCCCCACACCAGTAACTGGTGTGGGAGTATGATCCCACCCTTCTAGAGGGGACGACATGTGCCTACTGTGGAAACACGGTAGAAATCTGAAAGAGCCCTGGCATCACAAAATGGATGCCACAGGCACAGACACTGGGCTGCCCTCCTGCTGCTGACTGAAACTCGCAGTAAAGGAGGCCCAACAATAGGCATCTTGTCACAGGGAGGTGTCACCACCTTCCAGACAGGATTTAGTGTATTGGAGCTGGGTGGGTGCACTCCTAGAGTGCTTTGAAGTCCTGCACTGGGGGAGAAGTAGGCTCCTCTGTGCATATGTCAGCTCAAACCGGTTCAGGGGATACCTGCCCCTGCTCTTGCGCGAAACTGGACAAAGGGAAGTGGGTGTAACCACCCACTCCCCTGACCCTCCCAGAGGAGTGGTCATAGAGCTAGTCCCTCCCTTCCTTTTAGTATAAGTTAGGGAACCCTTGCCATTGCAAGTTAGCTATCCCTGGACGACGCTTTACAAGAAGAATCCTGGTCCTTCGATGTTCCACTACCTTTGGAAGACGGAAGAATCTCCCTTGGAGTGACTCCCCTGCTTGGCAGGCACCAAAAACTTGAATCAACGGTCGCAATCTTTCCCGCTCCCGCCGAAGTCCGAAGTCCCTGCAGCCCCAGAAGTGGATTTCCTGACTTCTCGACGGCCATTGTGAGTCCCCAGCAAAGCTGTGGTGAGTGGACCCCACGAGTGACGAGGAACAGCAATACCTGGGTACCGTGCACTATTGTCGAGTGCCACCCCTTCACGACATTCTACGAACTTGTGCTTTGGAACATTTGTTGCCCAAGCCTCCAGCTGGTTGTGCATTGAAAATCACAGATCTACCCCGCCCGAGTGAGCGTGGGCTCCTGTAAAGCATTTCCTCACAAGGCGTCTTTGCGATCTCTTGCCCATTGGCTTGTGGGTCCCCTGAAGACTTTCTGACCAAACCAAAGGGCTCCCCTGGTTTCTCCAGGCCTGCCCTCACTCACCCTCGCTGGGTGAGTCCCTCAGACCGTGCTGGTCTGCACCATTGACTTTATTCACTTTTCACGAGACTTGCTGTTGCCAAGGCCTGTTGGCACCAATCCGGTTGCCGATACCTCAGTCAGCTGCAGACATCGTGGGACACTCCGAATCCAGCTGCTGGTCATCGTCGATCTCTCCTGGGCCTCGTGGGTGAAGAGTCAAAACACCCTTGACCACCTGAAATCACCCGACATCCGTGGGCATCCATCTTCCTGGCCCTGGGTCACTGGCAAGTGACTGTGAACACTGTCCCTTCTGCTTTCAGGTCTTCTTCATCTTGAATCCAGCCCTGGATTCCACCGGACACTTCTTCAGTCTTCGCAAGCAGCAAATCTTCTTTGGCTTCCATAGAAAACAGCCACGCGACCCGACACCAAAAGACACCTATGCACCCGGCTTCCCTGGGTGAGGTAACTAGCCCTAGTGTGTGTTGGCCCTCGAATTACTTACCTTGTAAGTGGCTTGCCTGTAGACTTCCTCGAAGTACCCTTAAACGTTAAAAATCCAACCGCGACTTACTCCATTGTAATCAATAGGCAACCCGCGGCTGTGTTCTCACACTGCATGCGTCTCCCGTGGGTCTTTTACTTACCTTGGGTGGATTAGTGAAGCCCCAGCGATTCTATAGGCCCTAGGCCTTGACCCCTTGCAAGTCGACTTTCCTAAACCTCTTTTTTAGTATATGGTCTTGTACGCCCCTAGGGCCCCAGCCATATTTGTGCTTAACTTATTGTGAAACGTTGATATTTGAATATGTTCCAGGCTTCTAATCTCATAAAGAGATTAGTAGAGTGTGTCTATAAATAAATACATATATATTTGATATATATACCTGTGTTGTGTCCTTTCATTTGGTAATTCTAGAGATTATAAGGTAAAACAAGCTACTTTACATTACTCCGAGACTTAGCCCGAAGGCTGCTCTCCACAGCTACCACTAGGATAGCTTTCTTTAAAAGGTTGTCTTAAACCTATCTACCATAAGAGTCGAATTGGACTGGTGCAAGGTGGCCACTATAACTAGTGACCAGCATATGCCAGGCCAACTTCTCACAATTACATCCAGCTGTGAGCACATTAACAGCACTCCTCATTATCTTCAAGATCAGTCCATCTCTACCTCCTTCCCACTCCATCCAGAAGGTAACAAATAAAGCAAGCATTGGCATAGCCAATAGGTCTTGCCTTTTGGACCTTATAAGTATTTAGTTATGCAGCACAATATCCCTGGTGCAACAACATCAACTGTTGCATGGCTAAACACTTATACGGTCCCAAAGGCGAGACCTATTGGCTATGCCAATGCTTGTTAGAAGTATTGTGAGGTGACCTGATGAGCTGTGGAGTGCTTTTGAGGGACAGTTAGAAACAATGTTTGCACTAGGTACAGTCTACATACATATTACTCAGACCTATATTTTGGAAGCACTGTAATAGATAAACACGAAAAGCACGCAGCGAAATTGTGAATGAAAACCCCATTCATAAGGCACTTAGCTGCTTAGTTTAATACGAACTGCAGTTTCAGAAAGTGACACGTTGGATGAGTGTGGAACAGGTGGGGGTTTAAAGCCCAGCTTGAGCAAGAACAGCACATAACTAACACCATCCACCAGGGAGCACCATCCTCCTACTGTGGAAATAAAGCTGTCATTCATACTTAAGCAATTCTCTTCTTCAGGGAGTAAACATTAAGAACGGCTCAGCTTCAGACACACCGACTCTATACAGCAGCAGAATTAGTAACGCGACCGGTTGGGAAAATGCAGAATGAGTTAATCAGGGCACACGTGCAGCACAACAGTACTGTGCCCAGAAGCCGGGGATAGCGCTGCTGTTGCTCATAGAGGCCTGGCCAGTTGTGAGTAATGGCTCAAGGAGTGCTTCAGTTGTCATGGAGGCAGCGCCCCGGGCAGGTATTTAATGAGTTAAAGCTGTCCACGTGATCTAATAGTGTGCTCGCGCGCACGCAGGCAGCAGAGCTGCGTGCCATGCCTATTAAACGGAGTTGTGTGCGTGCGCGCGTGCTAAACAGAAATGAAAAAAAAACAGGCAAGTGCGGCGCCCACGCGCGCGCTACGGCAAAAGTGAAAGCAGCTGTGGCGAGTGGTGTGCGCGCACCATGACGAGAGAGGAAAGCCAGATGGCACCTCTGCTCGTCATTGTGCGTGTAACCGCACGCTCTATGCCAGCTGGTCGGACTTTTGAAAGCCCACTCACTAAATGTCTCGCCAGGGCAGCGCATGCTTTGGCTCAGGCGAGACTTAAAAAGGCATCTGTCTCTATTGTGACGTTTGTACAAATCTGTGTGCAGCCAAGGTCTACACTTCACTGTTGTGTCAGTGAAAACCTGCAGATGTAGGTGATCTCTAAAACCATTCAATTTTACCACTATTAATCGTAAGTTCCTTTACTGAGGTGCTACAAAGGCAATACAAAACAAAGGGCCAATACCTCTTCAAAACAGACTACAAAAGTACACCCCTGGCAGAAACCTCCGTTCCACTACGGGTAACTATGTCCAGGAGTTCAGGTACAAAAAAGTCAGACAAGGAGGACGTACCTTCATGGTTAACGCGGCTCGGTCTTGGAATAGACTTACATCCTCCCTACGATCTCAATCTGATCTACAAAAATTCAGGAAAGCATTGAAGAGCTGGTTATTTCCCCACTAGTGGTCACTGCTCAGTTTTTCATCTGTTGCATCTTACACAATGGCTTAGCGCCAGGATACCATTTTTGGTCACAGTGAGCTCTATAAATAACCCCTTACATTACATTACATTACTAAGGTGCTTGTGCTGCTCTTGAAGCGCGCTCTTAATTAAGTTGACGCAAGCAGTGATATCAGCCTAAAAATAGAGTGCCCCACTTTGCCTTAATTTCGAACATGTTTGTATAAGGACTTGATACTATGTATGTTTAACAGTTTTGCTGTTTAAAAAATTAAACACAGAGAATTTTCCTTTGGTGTTCAGCAGTGAGAGAATGAGAGACACATCCAGAAACTCAAATACACAGTTTGCAGTCAGGAAACCTGTGTTCAATCCTGATTCCCCTGCTTGATCATACTGATGTGATACTAGGTAATTCATTACCTTACTTCACTGTGCCTCATTTTCTCTTGTTCATCACATTTGAGAATACATTGAAATGATTCAGTTCCAGATATGCACCTTACTAAAACCTATATAGACCTCTAAAACTCTCTTAAAGACTATTATGTCCCATTTATAATAGCAATACTGGCCATATATATGAGTCACTCTGCATGTGCCGCAAATTCCGTTAAACTGCGTGTGGTGCTTGCGCCACGATTTTTCACAAAACATCTGAATTTTAAGGAATCTTTCAAATCTAATTGTTTGCGCTAGTTTGCGAAATCTCAACCCTACAATTCACACATAAATCCCACGCAAACTAATTTGAAAACAGCCTTATACCATCATAGTGTCGTCTCTTACCGCATTCAACAATCAAGACAGCATTCAATTTGACTGCACTATCTACCTTAACACCGTTACCTAAAAGAACAAACCTCCCTAATATAAAAGAGTTTCACATCATTCATCCAAACTCTGCCCTCTAAATCATAGTACTTATCTGTGCTTGAGCAGCAACAAAGATAGAAGATGGCTGCTTGGTTAAAGTTTTTATAGTTGATTGGAATGTTGTTAAGATTCTAATTCTATTGTTCTAGTGTTATGTTCTAGTTACTTGTGTGTGTGGCAATAAAGAGGGTTATGCATACATAATATTGGCCTCTGTGCCTTGCCATAAAATTCTGTCTTAGTGACGTTTACCTTTAGGTAGGTGCTTGGAATCCAGTTCTCAAAACTTGCTTGAGGCAAGTTTCAAAGTAATTGAATTTTATGAGGGATCTTGAGGTCCCCATCTGGGCGAAGTCTTGTGGGTTGGTGAGGTAAGAGGAGACTCATTGTAGCATTGTGTCTAAGAAATCCATGCATGTTTCGAAGCTTGGTGGCCATCTGGATCAAAGGAAACAGAAAGGCGAGTAGAATTATGAGAGACAGATATGTTCTGTTATTCATTAAGTTTACATTGTCAATTAGTTGAGGGGTACCTGTATCCATGCTGCAGTGTGGTTAGCTGCTGGTCTGGTAGTCTTGCAAAAGATTATTTTAGTTAATCTGATTGATTAGTTGAGTATGCAATGCATTCTCAATGACTTCTATCATGAAAGGCAAGTGGGTGATAGGTGGTAGTTGGCAATTTGTCCTGTTTTGAGGTTCCCACGGAAGTTACATTGGCTGAACGGGAAAGTTGAGGAGTGGTGCGAGGGCATCTCCACAAAGAGATGTCACACTGGATAACGGCATGCTGTTGATCTGATGATTCTGAGTAAACCACCCCAGTGTGCCGAGACTCAGTTTGAGCTCATCTCTCCCATTATAATTTGGTACCAGATTTATTCTGAGGTTTTGAGACTGTAATTTTATAAATTCCGATGAAAGCCTATTCAGGGCAGTCCACATTCTCAAAATGTTTTATTGAATGGCCTTATTTGCCAGAGAGTGCATATCAGAAACAGGTTAGAGAAAAGAAAGTAAACAATAATTAAAAAATATGAACATTGACCATGTATGATATTGTACTCTAGTGTAATGATGTTTGCAAATTTCCTTATCACCCATCAACCTTTTTCCCCCTCTGCAACATATTATTCTATTTACTCTTAGACAAATTTCAACTCTCTATACCCAGTACAACCTCGCGCCTTGGTCCTAATTTTGATTTATAATAAATATTACTTCAGTGTTCAAGATGTCCTCCTTTAAAACAGGCCGCTTCGTGGAGATGATTGGGCGAAACCAGAAGAAATTGAGGTGCACAAGAGTGCCTCCCAATCTCCAATTAAAATGCAAATGAACTCAAATTTTTCCATCAATTAAATATTGTACCAGTACCGGTTCATTTATTTGCATAAAACAATTGCAAAATTATCGTTTTTCATTTTGCGGAATATTTAATCGCTCTTTTTCTAGTTAATTAAGACATCAAAATCCTTTGCAAGTCTGAAAACAATGGAAGCAATCGCCTCAGATCTCTTTGCAAAGCTTGCACCCAATGTTTGGATGTCTGGAATCAGTTGCAGCACGGAAATACATTGCTGCTGCAACTACGGGATGTTAAGAGAAACAGCATACTTTTGATTATCCAGCTGGAATTTCAAATGATCTGGGTGTATTTTTGTTAAAATTTCATCCACATTCTCCAACATCTTTTTATTATTTCATTGATTTTTAAAGCACTGACTTGTGACATACAGCCATTTCATAGCACTAGATTTTTAGGAGTGACGTAGATTTCTCCAAGTGGGTCAATGGAAATCAAGAGTCTCATGCTAGAGGGTTATTTCGGTGTGCATTCGATCTCAGTCCCAGGAGAATAGTTCTTTTAGTGGCCATGACCTCTAGATAGTGAGAGTGTTGGTCCACAAGACACATATTAGGTAGGGAAGTCCTCCCATTAGAGACTCGTCTTCAAATTTCTTTTACTAGTATTAATTAATAATTAAGAAATTGAGGAATAAGTGATTTAATTTCTTTCTTCTTAGTAAGCAAACTCTTCCAAGGCCATTTCTTGTATAGTTTTTAGGTCGAGCCTAGCGCAGTACTCATGCGCTGCTCTAGGAAAATGACTTCTTGTAATCACTCTGGACTTTTCACACGCTCGTACATGTGGTTTTTTTTTTGAGTGTTTTTTCTATTGGTCTTTGCATGCGTCTTTCTAAAAAAGACAGCACGCAATTGGGCAAAGGCGGGTGCATGTCCCACCTTTCCGAGAAAATGTTTCCGCCCACGGCCTATGGCTTGCGGTTACGACCAGGGGTGCCATCTGTTTTTCATTAGTTAGTTTGCGCACCACTCACGTGGCGGTTACGAGCAGGGGCGCCACCTGTTTTTCATTAGCAAGTTCGCGCAGCACTTGTGTGCTTGTTTCCTTCTGAACTGCACCGCTGTAGTTTTAAAAAACAGAGCAACCCTATGCTGCTTTACATTAACACAAGTACATTTCCACAGCCTACCTTGAGTCAACATGATAACGCTTTCTGATCTGCGGCCAAACTGACTTCCAATGCGCCGAGCCTGATCCCCTGTTTTATGTGGAGACCGAGAGAAAATGTTCCCCTTCACGCAGCCTTTTCTTTTTCCGTCGCGCCAGGCTGTGTAGCACCTGGCTCTGGGGGGACGGGAGAAGAAAAGACGCAAAACAACCAAAGCGCGCCAAACGCGAGCTCTACAAACAGCTCTACTGTGCACTGAGACCTGCCCTCGCTCCGACTGCTTGTGTCCGGCATGAATCATGAATGCGCAGGCCCACGGATGGGTTGATACACAGAGCATGTTTGCAGCTCTGAAAGGAAAACCGGCATTCCATGATAAGAAGCGTGGTGCATAACTGTTGTTTCATCTCTCCACATATCAGTTGGACGCGCGATGGTTTCGCTCACGACGCAGAGTGCTATAATTTTGCTACAACGTGTGTCTTACAGAAGTCTCGTTCTCAAAGGCGCAGAATGTGACATTCACGTTTCCAGCGTTTAGCAGTACTCCCCAGGCGCTATATTGGTGTGGTATACGTCTGCGCTTGTGTATACTGAAGCAGCACAACTAGCATTCATTCTTGTGTCCACGTAATAAAAGGATGGCCGCCCGTTCTTAGAAATGCCAAGCGTGCACCCAAGCTAAAAATGAGGAATTAAGTAGGCCTATGCTTGCAGGGTGCGTTGCTTTGACAACCGTAAAGCCAGACTTCCTTGATATGCTGCAGTCTGACTTTATAGACGAAATAGGGCACTGTGCATATCCTCTGATAGCAGGGATTGTTTGGCAGGAACATTTTCTAAGGTCAAAGTCAATTTCAGCAGTATTTTATACAGCAGTATATCTATATTTTGGGACCATATAAAATGTGTATTATGGTCCATTAATGCCATTGTGCGTTTTTGGTGTCAAAATAACCCGTGAGGCCGAAAGCCGAGTGGTTTGTAAATGTCAGCAGAATTCCAAGATGGCTTTTTTCATATATCAAATATTCGATTTATTGCAGCTGGCACGAGAAAATGTGTTTTCACAAGTAAGGTTTTTTTTAGAAAAACAATTAGTTAAAAACGGAACAATACCATTTGGTCATCCAGTTGCTCAAGCTATCTTTTTTTCATTCCACACTGGGTCATGACAGCATTGTATAGCTATTTAATCACTGGTGGCAGAGCACCCATAATAATGTGCTGCATGGCTATACATTTATAAGGTCCCAAGTACAAGACATATTGGCTTTGCCAATGCTTTTTGAAAGTTGCAGTGTTCCTGAATGGGTTAGTGCTTTATACTTTGTATCTCAGAATATAAACTTTAGCATTTTTGTTTACCATTAACATTCTCTTGTGCTTGTAGGTACAATAAGGGCCCACTCCTGCAAGTGTTTATTTCCCTTAAGCATACTAAACCAGAGCTATTTTCTTTTCCTACAATAGCAAACATTTTGCAGGATGTTAGTGGGGACTGGGTTTTGCTCTTGGCACTCTTACATATTCCATAAATATCTCCAGTGAAAGGAGGAAATCCTCCCTGGTACATCCATTTGGCTACACATACAAAGGCTCAAGGCTCAGGGTCAGCGGAGCGACTGAATTGTCGGGAATAATATCTGCTGTCTTCAGTTTTCTGCCTGCCTGTTTCATTGAGTTCTGTGTCATTGACGATGTAGTGTCAGCTGCTTCTTTCTACTGGAGACTGGATGAGTTTGAGCTTTTAGTGGTTACACGTTATGACATCTATTGTCGAACAAAGTCTTATCTGATTGTTGTCTGGTTGTGTGCCAGGAAAGTTAATTTTATTAATATAGATCTTTCTTGCACTACGAAGTTACTAACTAAATTTAAGATTGTATTTCCCCTCAGACTTGAACTGGCAATCTTCTTCTTCTACTGATGGCTGCTCAAAGTTCTAGCTACACGTATCCTCTCTCTCAATGGCCCTATCATAAAAAGCTCAGGTATCAAGTTTAATATCACTTTTGGTGACTCATTAAATTAAATTTAGACTACCTTGGATTCAGCACCAGTCCTTGTACCATGTGGGCCCACTCCATGATTGAAAATTTGATGTACTGCCTACCATTTAGTGTTCTTCACTCCTGAGGCCTTTCTCTTTTTTGTCCTCATAAACGTACATAAAAAAAACTGATGGAAGAGCCTTGTCATGTGCAGGCAGAGTTACTCTCTAAATACCACCCTGCACTGAGACCTGGACTCCGCAACACGAACATTTGGCCAGAGTATAGACTGGTTTTAGAACACCAGTAGGGAGAACATAGGGAGATATCAGTTTTACTCCACTAAAGCAAACTACAATTTTTAGTGTTTGGATAAAGGACAGAATAAAACATATGACCTTTAGTGGTTGGACAAAGGACTGGGAGACACCCAACTTGAGAGCTGGGAAATAATTAGAGGGTCCATTAGAGTTCAGCACAGGGGGAGCTCTACCATATATTGGTGGCTCCCCCATACTTCCATCTGTACTGTTCCCCCACAGAGGTTGGATAAGCTTTTGATTTCTGAAGGAAGAGTCTAGACTAGCCCTGCTCTTGGAAACTTTTGACCCAGCGGCCAGTTTATAAGTGGACTGCTGGGTTACAGTGGAGGACGCCATGCTCTATTTACGTGGAAATAGTCACTAATTTTCCCTCCTGGGATTGTCCCCTGCCAGGAATATTCATCCTGGATTCAAAATGCCCCTGACACACAGGGCAAAAACCTCTGCGTGTCAGCAATAATTGTCTTTTGTTTTCCAGGAGCAATCTACCACACTGGGGTTTTTATGTTGAAAAGCAAAAGTATATGCCAAATGGGACTACAAAATAGGTCTGCCCACTATTATGTTATATTATTTATATTATGTTAAATGTCTTTGCGCGCTATCAGCAGGTGCATAACTGCATCAAGAAGAACTATACTGAGGTCAGTCATGTTACTGTAGATTCAGAGGGTTGTAAGGAAGTAGTCCACAAGTGTATAGTTGTTTCTGGATTTTATTGATGAGGCGGCATATCGTTCCTCAGGAAGATCAAAAATATCTGTGCATCACACAGCCAACACGTGTTTCATCCTATTGACTTTTTTAAGGCTCTGAATGAGAAGGTTAAAGCACAAAGATAGGTCGGTAGAGATAGCAGGGTGGTGTTTGTGGTGTCTGGGCAGTCATACAGATAATAAAAGCAGTTGTGGATAAATGTGTTTATTATCTTGGAGTTATACCCGCAAACAGCAATATCAGTTGTGCAGTAATTAAATTGTTCATGTTGTATAGATTTACAATCACTGTTACTGTTTGAGTTTGATAAAAGAAAATATTGAAAACTATTAAAGCAATGCCCCTTATAACAAGTCATATATATGGTGTGATCGACTGTATCAAATGCTGCAGATAGATCCAACAGGACTTAAGCACTGACCTGTCCAACATCAAAGATGAGTCTCAAATGTTCGGCAATATAGAGGAGTACAGATTCTGTCCTGTGGTCTGGCTTGAACTCAACTTGCAGGGTTTGTAAACAATTATTAGACTGTAAGCAAAAGAAAGCTGAGGTTCCACTGAGAAATGAAGAATTACTGGAAGAATTGATTATTCTCCATCCATTTCCCCCAGTGATTCCTCATTTCCTCCAAAACTTTCACCTAGAGATTTTGGCTGCTTTCAACAGGTGAAATCTCTTTGTGAAGCACAGTGGATCGGCAGTGTTCTCGCAGATATTGTAATTCCTGTGGGCCCAGTAGCTTCTGTTACCCGATCCATTGGACTTAAGTAGGCATCTGTAAACTATCCCTGTGGTGCAATTTTTCCTGTGAGCAAATCTGCTCACAGTGGTGGGTATCTGAGCATCCATTATTGGTGAACAGCTAAAACCTCCACTAGGAAGTAATCTGGAGTCTACATACAGTTGGATTCATGGGCTTTGTTCACAGCTCCTCTTTTTGTATCTTACTTACTCTTTCTTTTGCTTCAAATTTTGTGTTTTTATCTGTATATGTTTACTTTTATGGATACGCTGTTATCCGAATAAAGTCTTTGGAATGGAATGGAATGGCTGTAAATTTTGTAATTGTACCGCAATCGTAGTCTTCTAGACTTACTGAGAGCACTAAAGAAGCTGCTGGGCAGCCTCATGTAGCCAAGCAAATCACCCCACTTACCAAAATATAAAATGAGTTCTCCTTGTAGAAAGGACAGTAGCACAAGTAGGAGCGCATGTTGCTCCTTTCTTGTTCTGCATCCAACTTGAAATCATTAACAGTTTGATAGGATAGCACATTCCCATGCTCACCTGGCACTGTTGCCAAACAAAACCTCCCTGGTTTACCAAAATCATATGACTCGTTAGGAGGCAAATTCCTCAAAGCATGCTGAACTCGTTGTGGCGACAGAATGTGGTTTGTTTAATATGGATGCAATGCAACTGTTGACATTTGTGGTTTTGTGCAAGACAGGGTGTTCTTTGTTGTAATGGTCATGTAAAATGTCTAATAAATAGTGTTTTTGTTACTTATTTTAACCATCAGGGGCGGCTACTCCCGGTAAGCAGCAGTGGCTCGGGGACGGGGGAAGAGGGAGGTGGGGAGAGGGGTTTAAAAAAAATCACTTACCTGCCGTTCGGCCAGCACCACCTCTCCTCTGTCATCTTCATCCTCTTCCTGGCTGCTTCGCTGCAAGCAGGAAGCACCCAGACTCCCATGCACCCCATAGCCAATCACAACGCTGCAATGCAGCGTTGTGATTGGTCTGAGCACTGTGGTTCGGTGCTCAGTCAGGGAATGGGAGCCTAGGCATGTTCTCCATGCAGGCTGTAATGCTGCCTGATAGGAGAACATGCAAAGTGCGCATTAATGTTTGGCCGGCCCAAGAGGACCAGCCAAACATTCATGCGCATGTACATAGTGCCCACCACTCCTCCCCATGCTCTGAGAGCAGAGCAGATCCGCCCTGCCAAGACGCTGCAGCAGGAACAGATAAAATTATAATAACAATGTAGAGTTATTATCATTCAATTTTTCCTTTTTTTCATTGCGTAAAGCAGTGGGGCTACTCTCCTCCGCCTTAGTGGAGGAGCCGCCACTGTTAACCATGTTGCTTCTCAACGATTTTTGTCACTTATGTTTGTATCCATTGTTAAACTATGGCACATCCCACACATATAGTAAAGCATAACTCCTTGGTTATTCTTATCTGAGTTATGCATATTTTGTATCATCCCAAGCTATATGCCAGGGGCCTTCTAAAGACCACCCTACAATAGATGTGACTTCCAGGCTGAGATTGCATCCAAGCTGGCAGGGATGAGCTCCTTGGAGGTCGTGTTGGGTTCGTTTTGGTATTGGGTCTCTTTCTGGTGTGTTGTAGTGTGCATCTTACGTGCTGGTTTGTGGAAATAAGTCAGTAGATTTTGGAATCGTTGTAAGATGGCGACTTCAAATTCTCAACTTAGAGATGATCTACCGACCATGACCACGTGATAGATCACCAGTCATGAGTAGCGCGGACGAGGTTTAAAAACATGGCTACCTCGGGCGTTCACTGGAAGAGTCTTTGCTTTGGGAACTTCGTTTTGCGTTAATCTGTAAGAACCTATGGTTTTAAAATTCAGCAACCGTTATTTTGTGTGAAAACACAATCCCATTTCCGCTTCATTGTGATAAGTTGTTCTTAGTTTATGTTGGTTTGTAGGGAAGGCACATTGACTTCTGGCGGTTCATTCCGGTAAGCACTAACATTTTTTAATTAACGACCGTCATATTGCGGTTGACAGTCAAACTTTTTTCTTATTTCTTGGTACCATTGTAATGTGCTGTCTCCGGTTTTGATTGTGTTTGTAGGGAAGGTATGCCGTTCATAAGTTGTCTTCAGGTGACCAATACTACTCCATAGCCGCAGAGATGCGTGTTCACGTTGTAGTCTAAACAGTGGTTTCAGTTTCTGTTTTCTCACCCACAGCAATAGTTACATAAGTAAGTCCAGGGCTTTAAGTGGGCCGGGTCTCACCGGGTCTGAGCACCGGCAGTTTTTTTAAGGGGGCCTGGAAACGGGTCTCTATCGGGCTCTCTTTTGTGTCCTGGCACAGGCGGCCCGTTTTTTTCCGGATTTGCTGTGACAGCAGCACTTCGATGTGCGCGTGGTGCAGAGGCGCAACTAGAGCCAAATTTCGGGGGGGGGGGGGCTAACCAAATATTTCGGGGGGGGGGGGCTGAATCTTAAACAGTAGGCAGAGTGGTGCTGATTTCGGGGGTGGGGGGGCTCAATCTAGGCAGAGTGGAGCTGCAGGGGCTCTTAGAAGGGGTGAAACAACAGCGAGGCCTCATTAACATGCAAATGGTCTTTTTAAAGACCTGTGAAGTGCTCGGGCGCGGCTTTGTGCCTGCCCGGGAAGCGGTCTCATCCCGGGCTGCCACACATGAGGGGGGGGGGGGGCTGAAGCCCTTTGAGTTCAATGGGTGTTGCGCGCGCCTGGCGTGGTGAGCCTTGTAGAGAAAGGGAAATCCTTTAAAGAGAGTCTTTTTCTCTCTGGATTTCCCTTCTGTTTTTGAAACTCAGGAGCAGCAACATTGTCGTGGTGTCACTTTTTCAATATTATATACAAGCTATAGTTGCTGCTTATTTATCTTATGCAACTAACAACCACTGACAAAGCAAATAGTCCTGACACGTAGGTATGATGTGACTTGTATCATATATCTGGACGCAATGACAGAAACAGCAAAATACAAGTCGGGCAGCACACTATGCTAAACACAGATTTTTAGCTTACGTGTTTTTAAGCCACGCCCTTAATTACATTGACAACGCCCCTTTGGGAGACCCCTTAGTTTTTTCCTCCCACTTAAAGCCCTGAGTAAGTCCTATGGTCCATAAGAGAACTCGATACTGTTGTGATTTTCTTGTCAAAAGTGAGTAGTAATGACGAGTTTTTATTAGTTCGGTTATAGCAATCATTGGGATGCTTGAGTAAACGGGATGTTTCGGATTCTTCACAACTTGCATGCCACGGGAGTGGTGGCAGTTTAGAATGTCAATTGACAAGACACGACAGGGGAGATTGCCAAATAACTTTATAATATTGGCACATAGTCATGGTTGATGACGAATTATGTAATAATCATGAATGTCAAACCACGAATGTACATGAAAAATGGTTCTTGTATTTTTTGCAGATGTGCCCCTGATGAAGGGACAGGGGTCCCGGAACACATTGGGCCTATGTTGATCACATCTAACGGCACAGATAATTGAGTTCCTTTAATAATCATGTTGTTTTGATTATACATTTAATAAATAGTACATATCTGATGATAGGTGTATAATTTGAAAACAATTAATAAGAATAGTCACATATCGATTTGAAATAATGTATTAAAATAATGAGACACAAGGAGAATCATTGCTTATATCTTTTGTAACGTTTGTATATCAAGTATAAGTTATGCACATCTTTGTCCAAGAAGCCAGTTGGCTTCTGGCCCCACATACAAGGTTCACTGTGTAAGGTAAACACAAGAGAAGGTGTAGCTCACTGATCAAAATCTTAGGTTGAAAACAGAGGGGCAGATTTATGTTGCACTTGCGCCACATTTGCGCCGCCGTTGCGTCACTTTTGTGACGCAGCAGCGGCGCAAATCCTGCGCCATGGTGCGGGGTATTTACAACGTGACGCATCTGGGAGATGCGTCACGTTGTAAAGCCCTGCGCCACATGTAGGCGTTCCAGGGCAGGTGGGGGCGTTCCGGCGCAGGAACGCCTCCTAAAAGTGGCTGAGTGAAATCTACAAGATTTCACTCAGTCACTTTTAGGCCCATGCTGCGTCAAAACCCTGCGCCTGCTTGAAGCAGGCGTAAGGATTGACGCAGCATTGTACAGATAGGGCCCCCCAGAACATTGCTGGAGCTGCGTCGCGCTTGCGACGCAACTCCAGCAATGCGCCACTTTTATGGCACAGATGCGTCACGCATCTGTGCCGTTTTTGCCCCATGGTGTGCCGCATTATAAATGCGGCGCATCCATGGTGGCACAGCTGTGGCGCATAATAATTGGCGCATCCCTGCTGATATGCAGGGATGCGCCAGTTAAAATAAATCTGCCCCAGAGTATGTTTTCTGAAATAGGGAGTGCACGATCTACCCACGAATCTTGGTTTCTAGCTTGAGCCATCACAAGATAAGTTGGCACCTTATGCTGCACAGTCTCAGAGTTTCGGCACCCATGTAGGTAGACACCTGTTCAGTGGGTTCATGTGTGGGCCCAAAAGCAGGATGTACTTAACTGTGTGTGGTGCCCTCCAGCTAGCAAATTGGTGTAATCTTTGGCAGTATGTGGCTAGCTCTTGGTGCTCTGAAAATAAGCTGGGTGGGCAACTTTTGGGCTGTTTATGGGGGCGAAGTTCACTTTTGGTGGGCAGGACTGTGCTTATGGTGATTCCAGTGATTTTCCAATACGCTCTACGGATTCCTGGTGGTCAAAGGTTTCCATCTAACAAGGGATCTGGTGCGGTCTGCTGCAGCAGGGTGAAACTGGCCCCATGTGGGTATGGACAGCCTCATAGTAGACTGAGCAGGCTACTAGTGGGATAGAATAGAGCCTGATGTGTTTGATCAGATTTAAGATTAGAATCCTCACACTGGATTTTTTTAATTCAACACATTGTTCATCAGCATGTTCTGTCAAAGGGATTTGGAAGCTGTAATTCCTTCCAAGGGCGATAGAAGGTCAGGGGAAATGGAGGCATCTCCAGCAAAAATGCTTCCCAAATCCTGAGTCAGTAGATAGTGGACTTTGCAAGGGCTGAGAGACATAACTTTAGTTTACATATACTTTCCGGCATCTGGGGGAACTAGCCCATCAATAACAAAGCCCCACTTTCCTTGCAAAGGTATAACAGGTAAACGCCATTATAAGTCTCAAGCAGCTGGATTCATAAAGTGAACTCCTGATTTAGTTACTTGTCATATTTGTACACCTAAAAGCTGCCTTGCCCGATGACCCTACTAGTTGTTATTAGTTCTTTTTTAGACATAGAGATAAATATGTAATAAATATTCTTCTGCTACTCACGCAGAAAGGGATTTACTCCAGCCCTTTGCTGGAGTAAATCTCCTACCATGTCCATGGTGAAAATTGGTCAGAAAGGACTTTGTGATTGTCCACAAATACAGGAGCTAGTGGGTTTTCACAAACTCTCTAGGAAAACCACACCTTTAACTGCCTACATCCGTGCCTTTTGGAGGGTTTTCTACTGCATAGTCGTACTCACTTGTGACATACAATTAATCAGTAGTAAAAGCAGCTACTCCTTTTGGGTGTCCTTTTGTGGATACCTATCAGATGTAATGGAGCAATTTTTGGCAGGAACCACAGATTTGAAAATGGCCCAGTACCGATCTTGGCAGAGACTCTGCAGTCAGTCAGACTAAAGATTGCAGCAATATGATTTCAACCAAATGGGCAAGGCTAAGAGAAGGAAAACTCAGGATCACCCGGGAAAGCCCCAAATGCACCTCCAGGCTGCTTATGAAGTGACAACTGATGGCCTGCCTAGGCACAGACAGATCCAAAACAAACTGGATGGGAGACTAGCAATAATTACCAACACTAGAGAAACACTGGAAAATAAAAGTAGCACAGTGATGGTGGGTCTTAGCGTCTTGCACAATGACCAATGCAAGATAGCGGACAGAATCAAGCAGATTGACTGGATTTCCAGAAGCTCTAGGAGCAAGTGAAAGAATTGACAGATCGAGTCTGCTTCATGGAAGGCAGAACTGAGATCTGGAAGGGAGACTGGGACGTAACTATGTTGGAGTTGTCGGTCTGATTGAGAAGGTAGAGGGAGAATTGATACAGTCGCCTAGAGGAAATAATGCAGTGGAGTGGAGCCCCTCAGGGGCAATCAGGTTTATTTACAGTGGAGAGGGCACACAAGTGGCTGGCGAGGCCTTGCCACAGGTGCAATATGAGACCTATAGCAGTGATACTTTTGAACAATAGTAACAAGGAGATGGTCTTGTGGGCAGCAAGGAAGGCTAGTCACTTCTTGGTTGACAAGGGCATGCGCTTCCTAGACTATTCTCTTGCAATACAACACCAACAAGCAAGTTTCTTGGAAGTGAAGTGAAAGCTCAAAGGCATGGGTGTCTAATATGTAATTCTGTTCCCAGCATGCCTAAAGGTACTAACTGACAATAATACACTATTCTTTATGGTCAGATGTCAATCGTTCTGTGGTGGTGTGGTGACTCCTAACGGTTTGTAAAAGAAACTATGTGGGACGGTTGTTATAGTTTTAGGTATGCTTTCTCTGTAGGCACCAATATGCAGAATCCTATCCATCAGGGCAGGATTGCACAAAAAAATATAACAATGCATTTGCCCTCAGTTGACTCCACAGCTCTTCCCACCCATCTAATCTGTTTTATCATGATTACATTTCAAAAGAGGGTATTTATGTGTATCTGGGTAACCCTAGCCCTGAGCCATTAAACACATTAATTCTTAAGTTTCCACCATGTTTCAGTTTTGTTGTCTGATCAGGGAGGGACTTTCTACTACCAAAGCAACAACATGGGGCACTGACTCAGGTGGGAGATCTAAAATAGAGGGTTCGCAACCTTAGCTTCGACCGCGTTCTGTTGCCTAGTCAATACAGCGTAACAATCTTGTGTGCCTTTGGTAGGAACAAGTGTTTCATTCTGGCATTGAATTGCTATTGGCTTTAAGAACTCCGACTTAGCAACAACGGCCTGCCCCACTCCCCCCTGATCGCCTGCCCCAATTTGCCAGATGTGTAGTGGCTTGCCTTAGTCAGCTGGTTTAAAGCACCCATGCAGGTCCGCAACAGCGTTTCAATGGTTAACAGTCTGCTTCATATCGTAGATAAAACCTTTGATATCCTCTGTTCAATAGCAGTCAAATAATCTGTACACTGCCTTAAACTCAGCTCTTCTGGAATCTTTGTGTGTGAGGGCTATGGGCACAGCACTCCCAACACCCTGGGTGCCCCTCAAGCTTAGCGCCCCCCTGAGGAGGAGGTCATTTAGAATAACCCAGCTGAACACTCTTTTGCTTTGATTTCTTTTTGTGCGCAGATTCTACTGGTCGTAAAGGTGAATGTTGCACATTCTGGGTAGGAGAGTCACCACTAACTTGCAGAAGGCTAGGGTCTGCAACCACCCTAGGCCCTTACCGTGTAGCATCAATGGAGGGTTGGCCCCAGGAGGAGAGGATAAGTCTACAAATGTAGATGCCTCTTTAATAGTTGTCTCCCGTTTTGCCACGGTACACCTGATCATGCTCCCATGGCACCTGTTAAAAAAAATTCTAGCAGGCCGACTCACCCAGAATCAGGCATTGTGAGCTTGCTTTTACCGATCCGCGAAGGTAAGCCATATGACTCCTCCTTACCAAACAACTGATAGAGAAGAAAGTTCGCTGGTAATGAGGATGCCTCTTAACGTTCATATGAGAAACTCAGACGATGATGAATAGGGAGCGTCAGTGCTGACGGGACCCAATTAAATCAGATAGAGTTTTAATCTTTAACCACTTGGTCCCCGTACCAAGAGGGGTGAACCAGCCCAGCCTCCTCCAGACGATGACGGGCGCAAGATGGGCCCGGGTGCGGCCTGCGCTGCAGGGAATCACTAGGCGCTTTTGTAGTGCGGTGGCGGAAAGCGTCTGAGGCAAACCCCTCTTTTCAGTGCAAAGGATGCTAAACCCTGTAGTCACTCCTGGGTCTGACTGAGAAACCCCCAGCACACTGTGTCTGGAATAGTCTAAATTATTACACTTGTAGGCGTGTGATGGTTAGTATTCGTATTTTCATTGGCAGCGCTGCTAGGGGCAGTGAGTGGTGCAAGCTGCAGTGGCCTCCTGATGAGGGCCCTGGCAATTATATTTTTTACAAATTAAGCACTGCACTAAAGTGTAAGTTTACCTTTGTGAATCAGGGCTACTGTATTTGTGCAAGATATTGTTACATCATAATCTGTTAATTTACACATGCAGTGAGGTAAGTGCAGACCTGTGATCCTTCATAAAGGCTCCAGACACCTATGTTGGATGACCTCATCTTTAAACAAATGATTGGTGATGAAGAGGACAATATTTAGGGGGAAATACAGAACAGTCAATGATGCACTAATTGGGTGGGTGGCATTTAAAAAAATCGTTCAGGATCATTACATTAGGCATAAGAAAGACTATTCTAAATGAACTCACATCACAACTAGGAGTCTTGGAGCAGATTTTCTATCTATCCTTGCAAAGGTCTGTAAGGAACTCAGTCAGAAAAGGGATGTATGTGCCCAATTGATTGAACGCCCTTGTTGCACCAGAACCTATGAAGCCAAGATGCATAATGAAGGTGATAAGTCAGCATGGTTAGTCAGGTTTGATCTTGAAGGTATCCTGATAACAGAAATCTATGATGACTTGGGGCCTGGAAGATACTCACTCGCAGACAGGAATAAATCAGGTCTTCTGGCACTATTATTCTTAGTTATACGTCAAGAAAAGTGAGCTGGATATGCGGTTTCTCTTGTGCTACCCAGGATACGATTGATCTGACCACACTTCTACTGGACTGATCAGATAGTCCATATGAGTTCATGATTTATTCAGAAATTAAGACTGCAATTGCCGACTTAATGATGGGAAAGACAATGGGGGACGATTGAGTGCCGGAAGAACATTACAAAACCTGTGAAAACATATTGGCGCACACTAACCATTAAGATCATGGGCAGGATAAAGTGTAAATGTTGATGCTGCAACATATCTTGTATCAAATTGGCAATCTACCTTTTATATTGCCTACTAAGGGCTTGATTACAAGTTCCTTGTAATATTCCGACCCATGCGTAAACTCCTGTTTACGCATGGGTCGGAGTTACGAGTTTAAAGGTATTTTAACGCTTCCGATTAATTATCAAATTCTTTAAATATCTCATTCTTCTTTAAATTTCGGCAGGTCAAACCTGCCGGAAGTTAACAGGGGAAAACATACGGTATTTACGGTATCATGCGGATTTTGGTACGCTAAACACCAAAACCTGCATGTTATTCCCATGATTTCGTAATAAGTGTTATTTATCGCACCCGATAAATAAAGTCCCCCGTGGTATCTTTATTTTTCATAGGGTGATAAATAACACCTCGGATCATAATCAGGCCCCAAGATGAGGTACTGTTATCCCTAACCTAAAATAATAGCAGGCAGTGGGTGGCACTGGCCACTTTGGCTCCCCTGGTTTACAGACTCCTCCCCAGTCGAAATGCATTGGGTGACTGCAGAGCTCCGCACAGTTGAAAAGACAACTATGCTACTGGCACCTAAACGGATGTGTAAAGGTCTCAAATTGTTGCTCAGAGTGGCCAAAGGGTGTTGGGTGAGATGTTTGTGAAGGCAGAGGTGTGTACTATTGCAGCCCTGATAGAGGCCCTCTTCTCCGACGGCGCTCGGATCCTCCCCGCAGCCCGAGTTGGCTGCCGATATTAGGGAATGCTCCTCCGTAAAGACCAGAAGCCACCCGGGGCCTCAAGCGGAGCAACGGAGGTCCACTCACCAGCCATGATGTGCGCGTCTGCCTCCTCGACCTAGGAGCCACGCGCCAGGCCCGCCTCAAGTGTGTCCAAGGCGGCTAGGCCCCCAGCCGGGCGGGCCGCAGCCAACTGACTCTTGAAGTTCACCTCTTCTGCCTGGGTCTCAGGGATGACTTTTCCTAGATCAAAAGCGTGAGGAACTAGAGCGGAATGCGCTAGACAGGGAATGCACTACTATTGAAACTCAAAACTGAGTAAAGAGCAAATAATCACATGAATAGATGCTACAATTGCTCACACTGTAATAATGTTATTACAGGCGTGTCTCTGGCTCACCCTTGGTCGGGTAAGCCTATCAAATTTAATTTCACTGCTAATTGTAACACCTCAAATGTGATATACATCATCCGATGCCCTTGTGGCCTATATTATGTAGGCAAAACTGAGAGAGCTTTACGCACTCGCATCACGGAGCACAAAAGTCGTATTCGTACCAGATCCACATCTTCACCATTGGCTGGTCATTGGTGTGATTCACATCACACGATTCCTCAACTCAAATTCAGCGTCATTGAGGTAATCAAACACTGTAATGATCGCTACATGAGTAAACTTATCATCCAAAGGGAGTCCTTTTGGATCCGGTATCTGAATACCTTGAGCCCCAAGGGTCTCAACGATAAAATTGAATTTGCATGCTTTCTATAGACAATCTTATTGAACCTTTTTTAAGTTCAAACAAATGGGCTGGATCTTATAGTCCCCTCTTCGCATGAGAGCATTCACACATTTGGTATGTTTTATCACATTTCTTCACACACATTTTGGCTTTAATCCTCATACAGGATAAGGGTATATACTTCGACATTCTTTCACATATTCATCACATCTTTCATTAGCGACGGTTTCATTTGTTAGACACATTGTTAGAACCCGTATTTTGCATGGAGATTGTAAATAGGCAGGATACCAATAGAAATGTTTTTATTGAATGTCTTTATTTGATTTACATGCTGTCAGTTCATTTTCGCTGATTAAACTTACAAATACGCAGTATGTTCCGCCGCAGGATGCTAATAGATATGTTTTTATTGAATGTCTTTATTGATTCACATATCGCTAGTTCGATTTTGCTGATTAAACTTACAAATACGCAGCATCTTTTGTCGAGAATACCTTTATATACTTTTTCAAGAGATTGTAAATAGGCAGGATGTGTCTACAACATCGTTTTATTTTGTATTACTTTTTGCATGTACCTTTGCACACTGCTATCTGTATCTTACAGGTGGATGTTCTGTCAACACACTCTGCTCTTCTTTTTTCATTGACTTTTTTATTTATTGTGTGTTTTCATTTTGTTCACATCCTTTGTCCTTCCTCTTTGTTCGGTTGATTGGCCCTGCATCTAACTAAAATTCCCAACCCAACATGGCCGCCACTGTTGTTTTACTTATAAGCCCCTCTTCACTTTCGTACACTTTTGCTGCCACTCGTGTACCTGTACTCTACTGGTATCGACGTGTGGATTTGCTTGCGGCCTCACGGACTCACGAATTACCCTCACAGATATTCACCTTCAGGTATTAGTGCTTTTGCAAGCATCTACTTTCATTAAGCTAAGCGCACACATCGTCGCGTCTAATTACTCGCATTCATTATTCGCAGGTTTCTACTTTTCAACACAACGCCGTCTTTGCGCGTTCGCCATTACAGTCATCGACAGCGTGCCAATGCCCGCAAGGGCTTGTAGAATTACGTATTATTCACGTAAACATTCACAGACACCTCCAGGTACCACAGCATGTTTCTTTATTTAACTTTTCTTGGCTTTACGTATACACTGTTGTACTCAATCCGTTGTATTTTTCACTCATAGGTTTCTGTTTTCCACATCAAAGCGCTGTTATAGCGCGCTCGTGAACTTAGTCATTGACTATTTTTTCTGTCCGTTTGGCCTGATAGAATTCTTGGTAAGCGCACTTCAGTTGCCTTTATAATTTAAATATTCTCACAATTTTCGTGATCTTCTTGTAAATTACTCTAGCTTTCTCAGGTATCCACTTGTTTCACTTGTTTTATTCGGTTGGTGTTGGTTTTAGGTTCTCACATTGTTCATGTGAGATCACTTTCATTGTCACATGGTGCCTTTTCACTTTCTTGGTTTCCATTTTTGCTGCTCTCTTGCTGGGACTACATCTTATCTCAGCCCAAGCAGAATTTTCACTCTGCTTTTGGGTGAAACAATTCAGTGATTTTAATTCTTTACTTTTCATCTTGTTCGTACACCTGTGTGATGCCAGAATAGCCTTCCGCAGTTTTCTTCGTGAATAATCATGCATATGATTGATTGATGTTTCATTTCTAGATCACCCCTGAAGAAGGGCGAACATTGCGCCCGAAATGCATTGGGAAGATCAAGTTACACTATACGTGCTATAGAACGTTGTACACATGAACTCTTTTGGTCTTGTTGTCATTTTAGTATAAGTGTGAATAAATTAACACTTCGATAAGAAGAAATGATAACCGTGTTATTTTCATCTTTGTATAATTATTGATGTTTTGATGATGTTATACAATCTTCAGCTTGGCTCACAGACAGATGTGATTATTTGCTCTTTACTCAGTTTTGAGTTTCAATAGTAGTGCATTCCCTGTCTAGCGCATTCCGCTCTAGTTCCTCACGCTTTTGAATTTAGGTGGTGGGTGGAACCACCTCAGGGTCAGCACACTAAACCTTGTTTAAGTTTAACAATGTTGTAAATTAGGTACCATTATAAAGATTTGAGTGCACACCAGCTGTTAGCTTTTTCCTGACATTTTCCTAGATCAAGGCACCACAAGCACAGTCCTCTCTTTGCATCCCATTCGTGGTGCAACCTCTCTTTACAAGGTACATGGAACAGCAGTGCAGTCCTTCTTTGGTCCTCTCTGCAGTGCAGATGTGATCTGAGTTCTGAGTGACAGGGGCCCCACCTTTATGCCCACAACTTGCCTCTGAGATTGTACTGACTACAAGCCAATGGGCCACCATGTTCCCTCCCCCCGATAATGACTTTCTACAATATGTGGCAATCAGCTATCTCAGAGTGCAATATAATATTCTTCCCACTCCCAAGTTGGCAGAATCCTTCTCTTGATGTGTGGAGCTTGATAGCCGACCCTAAAAGTGTAGCTGTCTGAGAGCTACGCACCCAGTGGAAAACCGGTTTGGCAACTGGTTTCTCTCTGTTCCTGACACCAACCTGTCTACCAGAACAGAAAATCAGCCCGTCTAATGTGTGTCCACTGTTTGCCCTTCAAAGGCAGCTTCCCATGTGAAGCTCACCTTTTGGGCTAACACCCTGTTTGGCTTCCTGCCAGGTAAAGGTAGCACCTCTTGCAACAGCTGGTCTCTATTGTGTAGTTTCCTGGAGTTGTTCACATGTATCCCCAGATCCCCAGGAGAGGAGAAGGCTGTCTTGTGGCCAGCAGTTGTAAATGGCCACTGGAAAACTTGGGCAACAGAGTGGTAACTTTGTACAGTTGCCTTTTACTCAAAAGTTACATTGAATTCAACTTGGGCATCAAAGACTGGTTTAATGTAACAATTCTTTTGATACCTTGAAGTATCAACTTTAGCAGTCCCATTCAGGAATTAGCACAGCTGAGTTGTCAGCGTGCAACCCTATACTTGTCAATGGGACTACTAGCCTTTCCAAAGTGAAAACAGTAATTTGGGGGTTTTACTGTTACAACATATAAAAACACATATCCTACTTTTTAGGTTTAAGCCTACCATTCTACACAGCTATCTGGTTTTTAACAACATTTTGGGAACATTCAGAAAGCTTCCCTGGGAATGCATTCCACCCATTGCTTACCATTGGCTTTGTAGTGTGTAACTCAGATTTGCTTGCTTTCTATGTGCTGGCTTTGGTGGTTTTAGTTTGTCCAGCTTGAGTTTGTCACTTCCCTTGCCCAAACCCTATTTACTGTATTCTTTCACCATTACTGAATTTCTGTAAACAGGCCTTTAAATCTTGTTCTTATCTTGCCACATTTGCTGTGCATTAAGAGACAGAGGTCAAATGTCAGGATCTGACTTCCAGGGAGCTGGTGTTAACTTTTCTTTCTCTGACTTCAAAATGAGTGGATTAATGTGACTACCCTTCTGAGTACCCATGTGAGACAGAAAGGCTGTAGGATTTTTTTTTTGTAGCTGGTTACTCGAGGTGGGCTGTACGATATAATTTTGTTTTCTAGCACAAAACAAAATTTAAATGATATATGCAAAGCACAAATGAAGCACATTTTTTGGTAATATGGAAGTGTGGTGGAAACAAAAATTTAAATACGACCAAAACAAATCAATAAACTAGCTGATGACATTTTACACATTGTCGTTTGTGCGCTGTATACTTTTTTTTAGTAAATTTGTATGCCTGTGCAAATGTAATGGTCATTTTAATTGAAGATGTGTTGTCTGTAATGGCAGTGTGCTACCACATCATGCATATTCCACATACTCCACTTTACCCCACTCCACTCTACTCTGCACCACTCCGCTCTATGCCACTTCATGCCTCTCTACTCTATGCCAATGCACTCTACACCACACTAATATGCACTGCTGCACTCTTTACATCTGCACTCTACGCCAATCCACTGTAAGCCACTCTAATGTAGTCTGCACCTATGCACTCTACGACACTCTAATCTATGCGACTGCAATCTATTCCACATCACTCTGCTCTGAAACAATCTACTCTAATCCAGTCTATTTCACTCTGCACCATTCCACTCTACGCCACTTCACTCTACCCCACTGCACTCTATACCACTCCACTCTACGCCAATCTACTGTGCACCACTGCACACCACTCTACTGTACTCTGCAACACTCTACACCATTACACTCTACTCTACACCATTGCACTCTGTCACTTTACTCTGCACTACTATATGCCACTGCACTGTACACCATTGCACTCTACGACATTCTACTCATCAACACTTTACCCTCTGCCGCGGAACTCTATGCCACTCTACACTGCGACACTCCACTCTGTGCCACTGCACTCTACTCTGCACTACTCTATGCCAATGCACTCTGTCACCATACTCTACGCCACTATACTCTACGCCAATCTGCTTATGCCACTCTAATCTACTTTACCCCACTTCACTCTATGCATCTCTACTCTACACCACTCTGCACCAGTGCACTCTACCCCACTCTACTATGCACAACTGCACTTTACACCACTGCACCACTATACTCTGCACCAATGCACAGTACGTCACTGCGCTCTACCACTCTACTCTATGCCACTCTACTCTGTGCCACTGCCCTCCATGTCACTGCACTTTATTCTGCACCACTCAACTTCACACCACTTACTGTACTCTATGCCAATGCACTCTATGCCACTACACTCTACACTACTCTACTTTGCAACACTCCATTCTATGCCACTCGAATGTATCTGTTCTGCACCACTGCACTCCATGCCACTGCACTTTACACCACTCTACTCTATGCCACTGCACTCTACACCTCTGCACCCTACCCTGCACCAGCGGCAAGACCTAATGGCTTTGCCATTGCTTGTTAATATACAGCACCCTGCCTTATGTTGTGACAGGCCTACTTTAGGGGTGACTTACATATATTAAAAAGGAAGTTCTGGACTTTGTCATTAGGCTAAATGGCAAAGTTGAGTTAGCAGTTGAAAATTGCTTTACCAATCTGCAGTGACAAGCTGGGAGACATGTTTTACTTTGTCACACTCATGGTGGCACAATATGTGGTGCAGCCCATGAGGGACACATTAATTTACAGGCCCTTTGTACTCCTGTTACCATATACGAGGGACTTTAAAGTAAGTTAACTAATGCCAATTGGATATAAGCCAATCAAACATACACTTTTAAGGTTCAGAGCACTGGCATTGAGATTTGGTTAGCTAGCCTCAGTGCACGCTCAGAGTCATTATCCCAGTATCTAATGGTAAAAACGTGTGGCAGAACCTGCCATTTCCTCACAAGTAGACGTATGACTGTGATGATTTACCTGGCCTCAAAAGACAGAAAGGGCATAACATGCCGCTGCACACTATAAGACCTCTCCATACTTCCGCTACACCACAAGAGATAAGAAAATGCCACAAATTAATGCATGCCTGTGTAATATATGCTGACACTGCCAACCTATCCAAGTTGATATTTTATTGGTTATAATTAAGATTTTCTAGCTTTTTGTTCACGATTGCTGAAGGGAATTGGAACAGTGAGCTGACTGTGTGTAGATTAAGAGTGATGTCTTCAACTGGTGTGGAAGATAAACAGTTGTAGATGGCAACACTCTTGTATTGTTTGTGTCTTATGAAAGCAAATAATACTAGCTTGGAAAAAAAGAATCAGATTATTAGCCTGGATCTTTCACACATTGCCACTCTATAAGGAAATATGCAAATCAGCAAATGATTTAGCACTGACACATGCAATCTAGAATTTCCTTTACAACCTCATATTCACAGAATGGAAAAACCTAAGGCCAGTTTCAGTCCTGCAGTTCATTAATCTCATTTATGACCTGGACTGGGACAATCAGTACTCCAAAAAGTACTACTGGCTGGTCAGATATTAGTCACTACCGAGGATGCTGCTCATCTGATGCAAGCAGACAGGTGGGCAGAAAACCATGAAAAATAACTTGTTGAGTACTAGCCTGACTTTGAGGTCAGATATACTCCTTCCAAGTCTGCCTAATAATTTATACAGGGATTTCAGACTCTGTTGATGACGGTGCAAGACGACAAGGACTGTAGAGCCATCTTGGAACATACAGCAGTGCAAGCTACACCCAAGGAACAGTGTGTAAAATAAATTGCTTATGAAGATACTCTTAAAAGGATAGACGTTCTTTGGCCCAGTGACTGGAAGCAATTGTATTAAAGACTGCCAAGGACTGGAAGCCCAAGATTGCAGTTCCTCATCACCCGACTTCAAGGCAACAAGCTTCTCATCGTTACAAGTCCTACACCAAGGGTTGGTTTAACAGTGGACCCCCAGGAGTCACTTGTATGAAACTCACTACTTCAGCAGTTGCATTTCAGACTCTACAAAGCAGGACAAGTTAAATAGTGGCCAGTAGAGATTCATTTTTGCCTTCTGGAAGAATATAGTACCAATCAATGGGCGAGGGATGTATTGAGAGAGATTCACTAGTTAGGAACCACCTGCACCAGGATTCACCCATACCCCATTTACACAGAATCCTTCTCGGAGCCACCTTGTCATAAGGAATTCAAACATTGTGTTTCTTTATAATGGAATGCTTCCATCCCAATTGGCTTTACAGAGAAAGGGGAATTACCATTTTCCTGTAATACAAGGTCTCATTGCATTTCTGATTGGTGCTGGTTGTAAAAGAGATCAAGTGATCCATAGTCAGCCCTTACTTCAAGATGAACCATCTTTGTTGTACCATCGTTGGTTCAGTAGGAGGAATTCATTTCTCCTCTAGATCTGAGGGATGCATATTTACTTGAGGGGGCAGCTGTGGTTTGGCTGATATTCTACATATAATGTTAATTTCCAATATCCTGCCTTGCCTTTGGACTCCTATCCGAATAGTGATTGCTTACAAGTTCACATGGCTTCTGATGAATAGGTTGCATGAAAACAGCACCCTAGTGCACTTTTGCGTGTACAATTTTGTTCCACACATCATCGCTGTATCAGACAAAAATTGATATGGCTACATAGGGGTTGCCGCTGTGTTGTGAATTCCCAGGGATTTGGGAATCATCACATTGCTCCAGATGCAAGACTTATACACTAAAGGGGCATGTTACTTGGTAAATATATGAGGAATGTTTCTTCCACATCAGCTTATCTTGAGATATCCTGTCTTCTCTACTGCATCTCGAATCCACACCTAGTAACACTGGACTGTGAGCACTGTGAGCATAAAGCTATGTGTTTGCTGGACAACATTTTGGTTTGATAATTTTTGTTCCAGATGCTGAATCGTGTTGACAAAAAGAAACAAGTATTGGTAAAGCCCATAGGTTCTGCCTTTCTGACCTATTGGCTTTTCCAGTGGTTTTAGCCATGCTGCACAGCATATGTGCAGTATGTGTAGTATATAGGATAAAAAAGGCTATGTTGCCGGCTGCATTACTTTGTAGGTGCAAACACCAAGCATGCGTGGACTTACAAAATACCATGAGAATTTGTTTTATATTTGTTTCTGATCTGAGTTAGATTAGTAAACAAAAAAAATAAAAAACAAAGTACCTCGAGCAGGTGGGGGGAAGAATGCTGGTGAGGGAGAAATACATGGGTTGTGGAAGCAACAGGAGGGTGAAATCACGGAGGGCGGGGAAGCTACAGGAGTGCAAGGGGGAAGCAACACAGAGGACACGGGAAGGGAACCAAATGGAGAGAGCAATGTGGGGGACTGGAAGTGAACAAACAGGAGAGCACAGCATGAAGTTTAAGCATACTGGAGAATAAATCTAGGGTAGATCTGTATAAAAGTGAAAACCTATCTAAGAGCGACTCAAAGGACACAGTTGTGAAAAATTAAATAATTTTTATGATGTTATGAAAAGAAATATGGTGAGAGAAAACGTGCTGAATGGTAAAATTGCATGCACTCACGTAGGATGCCTAAGAAAAGCATGGTTTAAGTTATGTATAACCCAATATTGTTTCTATACATGGAGAACAATATAATCATTTAAGCCTTATACAAGACAGGTTTTTGGACAGCGCACATCCTGAATGGTTGTATTTCAAGGTGCACTTGAGTGTGATGATGAAAAAAAAGTTAAAGAGTAAAGTAAAATAACTGCCTAGGATGACACAATGTGTTCTAATGGGGAAGCCGGGATTTATCCCAAGTTTCGTAGCTCCACACTGTGCAATTGAGCCACGGGATTGGTGTCTCCTAACCTCTTCCATTTAACTACAAAGGACAGTACTTTTTGTGAATTCTCTGAGTAGCTACATTTGTAAACTTCTGTAGTATCACCTTAAATCAACTGACCTGATAAGTGTTTGTAGGACAAAACGTAAGCACTAAGTTCAGTATTAAGTGTAGGGATGCAAGGATACTCTATTTTTATGCTATCACCAAAGCTGCTGTCTTAAAGACACCCACAGCAAGAGAAGCACTTCAACACCTCAGAAAAGGCAACTAAAAGCATTAGCAAGATATAGGGGTCTTGGAAATCCCACAGAATTACAGGTCAGCACTGAGACAAAAGAGAAGTGCAGAGCTGTGCTGTGCTGCAGATAGACCACCAGAACTCACACGGGGTGGTGGTAGGCTTTACCAATTTTTTCATTTTGGATTTCCCTCTGGGAGTGGAGAATGGCAGTCTATTTGAGGTGAGTAGAGTACAGTGGCATAGAGTGCAGTGGTGCATAGTATAGTACTGTAGAGAGCAGTGGCGTAGAGTGAAGTGATGCAGAGTAGAGTAGCGTAGAGTGCAGTGGCATAGAATGCATTAGTGCAGAATATAGTGGTATACAGTTCAGTAGTTTAGAGTACAGTATTGCAGAGAGAGTGCAGTGGTGTAGAGTGGCCGAGAGTGCATTGGCGGAAAGTGCAATGGCATAGAGTACAGTGGCTTTTGAGTACAGTGGTGTAGAGCGCAGTGGCATAGATTGGCATAGAGTAGAGTGGACTGGTGTAGAGTGCTGCAGAGTAAAGGGGTGTAAAGTGCAGCAGCATAGAATTCAGAGGCATACAATTCAGTATCATAGAACGCAGAGGTGTAGATTTGAATGTTGCATAGTAGAGTGCAGTCGTGTAGAGTGAAGTTGTCCAGAGTAGAGAGACGTAGAATACAATGGCGTGGAGTGCAGTGTTGTAGAGTAGAGTGGCATAGGGTGCAGTGACGGTGAGTGGTGAAGAGTGCATTGACGCAGAGTTGAGTGGTGCAGAGTAGAGTGACATAGAGTGCAGTAGTGCAGATTAGAGTGCCATAGGGTAGAGTGGCATCGAGTGGTGCAGAGTTGAGTGGTGCAGAGTGCAGTGACATGAAGTGCAGTGGTGTACAGTAGAGCATAGCGGTTTTATAATGGAGTGGCGTAGAGTGGAGTGCTGCTGAGTGCAGTGGCGTAGAGTGCAGTAGTGCAGAGTAGAGTGGCCAGTGCCGGACTGAGAACCAAAACCGGCCCTGGCAAAGTGCTCGGCCTGCCCCCCAGGGGTTTGGGGGTGCCGCCGAGCTCTTTGCCAGGGCCGGTTTAGGGCCGATTTTGTTACAGGGCCGAATTTGCAGCTATGCTGCAAAAACGACCCTGTAACAAAAACGGCCCCCAGGGGCCCAAAACCGGCCCCCACTTGTGCAGCCCACCGGGGGATTGCCCGGTGCCCGCGATGGCCGGTCCGGCCCTGAGAGTGGCATAGAGTTCAGTGGCAGAAACTGCAGAGTTGCAGACTAGAGTTTCAGAGTGCCTTGGTGTAGAGTTCAGAGACGTAGAGTGACATCGCGTACAGTGGGGCAAAGTAGAGTGCATTGGCATAGAGTGCATTGGTTTAGATTAGAGTAGCGAAGAGTCCAGTGGCATAGAGTGTAGTGGTGTAGAGTAGAGGTGTGCAGTGGCATAGAGGAGAGTGACGTAGAGTAATCGCATAAAGTGGTGTATATTGCAGTGTGATAGAGTGCAGTGGTGCCAAGTAAATTAGAATGGCGTACAGTGCAGTGGTAAAGAGTGCAGGGACGTAGAGTGAAGTTCTACATAGTAGAGTGCAATGCATAGAGTGTACTGGAATATAGAGTGAAGTGGGGTAGAGTGCAGGTTTGTAAAGTGGCGTAGAGTGGAGTTGTGCAGCGTGGAGTGGCCTAGACTGTAGTGGTGTAGAGTGCAGTGGCGAAGAGTGCAGGGGTGTAGAGTAGACTGGCATTGAGTGCATTAGCATAGGGTTTAGTGACGTAGAGTATAGAGTTTTAGAATAAAGTAGCGTAGAGTTAGTTCAGTGGCACAGAGTGGAGTGGCATAGAGTGGAGTGGTGCTGAGAGGAGTAGGTCCTGAGTAGAGTGCAGTGGTGTGGCGTGGTGCAGAGTAGAATGGAGTGACATAGAGTGCGATATTCATGGTGTGACAACTCACTGCCATTACAGACATCACATTTTCAATTGAAATGACCATTACATTTGCACAGACATACAGTTTTACTAATAAAACTATACAGCGCACAAATGATAATGTGTGGAAATGGCATCACCTAGTGTATTGATTTGTTTTGATCATACTAAAGTTTGTTTCCAACAAACCAGAATTAACCAAAAATGTGCTTTATTTGCCGTTTGCTAATTCTGATATATTATTACACAATTCATTAAAAAAAGAAAACACTTTTCTCTACCCTCAGTATCCAGCAAGATTCTCACATAAATCCTCTCACTTTGAAGTCAGAGAAAAAAAAGTAAATACTAGGCTCCCTCAGAGGACATAGCCTGACATTTGACCTCTGTCTTTGAAATCACAGTAAATATAACAAGATAAGAACAAGATGTGGAGGCCTGTTTACAGAAATGAGCACTTTTGGAAGAATACAAGTGGAAGTAGTGTGAAAAGGCTTTGCTCCTTGGGAGGGAGGAACTGAACCTCGACAGCCTAAAACAAATAAAGCCAGCAAATAGAATGCCAGAAAGTGTGAGTTACAAATCACAAAGCCAATGGTAAGCAACAGGCGGAATCCATTCCCAGGGAAGCTTTCTGAATGTCCCCCAGGTGTCTTTAGCACTACGCTGTCTGTTAGTCTTCGACCTAAGGAGCTTCTCTCGTCCCTTCACACCTCCCTCCTGTCTTTCTCTCTCTCCTTGCTTTCCACCATCCTCTATTTGTCTCTCACGCTCCTCTATTCTCTCATCTTTGGTTTCTTTCTTTTCTCCCATCTCCCGACTCACTTTGTCACTCTCTTTTCACTCTCCCCAATCTCCCTCATTCTTTATCCTCTCTCTTCCCCTTTCACTCACACTTGTTCGTCTTCCTCCTTCCCTTGCAATTCTTTTCTACTTATTACAGTGCTTCTCTTATGGCTCTACTCCAATGGCCTGGCCGAGTGAAGTTTGAGAATCATAAAAGAAGTAGAGTTCACATTTCGTAAAAATAACAAATAATAGTCAGAATTTACAATTACAACTTAATCCAGTCACTTTAGTATATAACCACGATAGGCCTTTGAAAACTATCACCTAAATGTTGCAGTATTTTATGTTTTCTGTGTACTGTGACATAGAGGGTACCTGCCACCCTGCTGCAGCAGCCATGCCTCTGGCTAAGCCGCCTTCTGGGCATCCAGAGGAGGGCGCACTGAGCAGTTCAAGCAAAATATCAAATAGACTGACTTTCTTTTCCCTTTTGAGCAGTGTGAGGAAAAGAGCAAGACACTTGTTGTTCTGTTCATTCTCTAACTTGAGTGCAATGCGAAGTACGTGGCTGCCATTTTGTCGTCAGCTTTACATGTGGAGGCAAACTAATTCTAACTGCAAAACTAAAACGTAACTACAAGTCTGCACACGGATGGGCCAGGTTCACAGGGCTCGCCACATTTGGTGGCTGGCCTCTTAACCATCGCGGAGATGGTTACAGACCTCAGTCGTTGAAACTCTGATTTTATGGTCAGACCGGAGGCTAAAATTATCGCATTCTCCTTTATTGCCACCGACACACTGCAGCTCCTTTAAGAATAAGAATACAAAAACATAGAGAATTCCAATACTATAAAACCATGGAACTCTAATTCTTCTTTTTTCTTTTTTGCGGCTGCGTGATCAGATAAGTAATTTCTGGCAGCTCTCTGTATGAATGTATTATTTGTGGTTTTGAGACTGCTTTCAAGAGCTGTGGCCTTCATCCGAAAGCATTTGGGAGTGTCCGTATCTCAAGATTCAATGCACTTGCTGATTTCCTGCCCAGGGACGTGTGGTCGGATACCTTCACAGGGAGACTGTTGTGTTTCTCACTAATGGTCACAAGTCCTGGGCAATGTCTGTCAAGAGTGTCTTCTGTGATACAACATTTTAAGCAATGTCAGGACATCTTAGGGGAGCCTCAGGAAACAGGTGAATTCACCAGGGTCCTCTGAGCATTCACCCTCCTTGGAAATCAAAGGGAGTAAGAGCGCTTCACCAAAGTAATGTATTTCCTGTATCACGGTCTGACCTGCAGGCTCCTGCTTAGGGGCATCTTGCTTCAACAGCTGAACATTACTAGTTATTGATATATGCACACGAGTCACAGTCCAATTAGCAAGGTTTACAAAGTTTTTTTGTCTGGACATTGCAAGAATGAGATCACACAACCATTTCCCTCAAATGACCCCAAATCCCGGCTGTGTGGGCTTTCTTCTGGACCAGGGGGGCGTTCCAGTTCTAATGAGTGACGCACGTTGTTCCTCTACTGGGGTCCATACATGTGAGCCTACAGCTGAGCCGGCCTTTGCTAGGATTGCGTCCTGGTCCGAGAGAAATTTGGTGCCTTGCTGATGCTAGTGAATAGAATGAGGCAGTATGGTGCCCCTTTTGTGTTCACCGGTCAGTCCCTGGCTGAGTAGTTAATGGCCTCTGAGCACAAACATCGCCGGACCTCCCCCAGCTCACCTAAATCACAGTACCGGCTGGTGTCAGGGTAGAGTGGTGAGCCGGGGGGAGGGACAACGAAAATACAAACAAAAAGCAAAAAATGAACTTACCTGCCACTCTTCTGCTCCTCTCTGGCTCCAGTCTACTGCAGGCACAGACTCCCAGACCCCCTCCTGGGGCCAATTCAAACGCTGCTCTCATGCTGCCTGCTGCTGGCAGCATGAGAGCAGCATCACAATGGGCCTGAGTGCCCTGGATTTGTGCTTCCAGAGAGACTGGGAGCCTGTGCCTGCTGCCTGCAACCTGACAGCGCAGCTCAGGATCTCAGAACGCATGTCGGTTTGGCCGTCCTAACACTGCTGGCCAAACTGAAATGCGCACTGACAGCAGTGCGCACCACTCCTCCTGCAGCCTGTCACCGATTGGGCCCCACCCCCAAGACTAGGCCCGGGAAAGTAAAAATAAAACAATAATAACCACATTTTATTATCGTTCCATATTTTGAAGTTTTGAGGCTGCAGGCAGGGAGAGGGGCGACGCTACTCCGCCATAGCGGATGAGCCGCCGCTGCAAAATCACCCACAGCTAACCTGTGCCATGCTAAATAGGGTATTGTTCATCTGTGGTGGCAAGAGTGAGAGGGAGGGCATGAAAGGAGGGGGGGGCCGGAGTAGGCTGGGTGAAGGGAGACGCGAAGTGGCGGAAAGCTGACCACCTCTGCTCCAGAGACAGTAGCTCATGAGCACACACATGTCTGTGTGGGGTGGAATGTGAAGATTGGTTCGGTGTTGTGTGAGGTGAGAGTGGTCTGAAGGCACATGTGTGGTGAAGGCTGGCCGCCCGGTAATGAATCACGGAGGTCGTATGTGTAGGAAGGAGTAGGTTTATTTCCGAGAAGGAGAGCCGTGCGTACACTCCCGGCTGAGTCCCCGTAACTTCTGTGCGCCTAACATGTCCCGTCAAGCACAGCGCTGGTCACGTGGCTGCCGAGCACTAGACTGCAACACTACACATCTTCCCCCTTATAACAACAATACAAAGGAATGGCTGGGCAAATGCCTGAGCTTACATGAATGATAAATTGCATGAAGATACATCTACACTTAGGGCCTCATGTAGGTAGCCAAATACCGGTCGGTAACGGCCGATTTTCGGTAATTATACCGTTACCGACCGGTATTTAGGCTTTTGGTATGTAGGAGGACAATTTCTGTATTCGGAATTTACCGAATCGGTAAATTCCGAATACAGAAATGAGATGTAGGGGGAGTGTGTGGGTGATGTTTGGAGTCGGTATTTACCACCAACTAATAGTTGGTGGTAAATGAAGAATGGATGTGGAAATGCATTTCAAAGCGCCTACAAGTGTGCAATGTGGCAGACATACATGCCCTTAGGGCATGTATGTGTGCCACATGTGCACACATGGCCGTTTCAGGGGTGCAACAGGGTGTCATTGTGACACCCTGCCACCCTTGCATGTGTTCCCCCCATTACCGAATCGGTATTTACCGATTCGGTAATGAGGCATACCTTCCCATCAATGGGAAGGTATGCCTCATTACCGAATCGGTAAATACCGATTCGGTAATTACCGAATTTTAACGAATCGGTAATAATTACCGACTCATTACCTACATAGCATTTACCACTTCATAAATACCGAATCTGTATGATTCGGTATTTATGAAGTGGTAAATGCAAGCCCACCTACATAAGGCCCATAGACTCTATATGGTGACACCTCAACGGAGGAGCCCCGAGGATACACTTTGCTGCTGTGTCAGGGGAGAGAGAGAGAGAGAATGAAAGAGAGAGAAGGAGAGAGATGGTGGGTGAAGTGGCACCCTAGGTGTCTACATGGTAATTTTGTTATATCGGCTTGGTCGCACCACGATCCTGCCTGTGCGGGTGCGTGTAAAGGAGGCCTGCTCCTCGTGTGTTTCTCTCATGTGTGATCTGATTCTCGTGGTGTTCTCCTCCTGGCCATTGTTGTGTGAGGTGGATGCCCTTTGCCTAATATCTGGGGTGTCTGTGTGATCGGGCTCCTGGGGTGGTGTGTGCTGAGCAGAGGCGTCGTTATTCCTTTCTCATGTGGTCTCGGTATTGCCCCCTGTCCCCCCATTTGGGCCACCGGTCCTGACACCGTCGGTGCCGACGTCGTCATAGAAATCAGCATTCACTCCCTAGTATCCTGTCGTGGAGGTGGCACCGTTGGTTCGCCACTGCAGGACCTTGTTGCACTTCGCCATTCTGCTGCGGGACCATATTTTACCGTCGCTCAGTAGTGCTGAATATAGTTCTCTGATTTGTAGGGGCTCGCTGAATTTTCTGTCACCTTTCTTTATGAAGTGGCCCAGTTGCACCCTTACCCAGTCTCCCTTGGCTAAGGAGACCTCTCGCACTCTGTGCTTCCTGTCATAGTTGTCCTTGTAGATCCTCTGAGCTTTCTGTATGTTGCTTCAGACCACTGCAGGTGACCATCTGCTTTGGAGTCTCATATCCATCCACACTAGGTTGTCTCTTGTAAACGGTTCCCTTCCTCCCAATATCCGGAACGGGCCATATCCTGTGAGGGTGGGCGTAATGCGATAGGCCCACAAGGTGTTTTTGATTTCTGCCTCCCAGTTCTTGCCCGCACTGATGGCCGCTTGGACTGAGCTCATGATATCTCGGTTGAACCGCTCAGCTTGGCCATTACCCGCGGGGTAAATGTAAATTGATACTTGTATAGCGCACTACTCACCGCAAGGGTCTCAAGGCGCTTGTACGAATACCGCTGTGGAACCCATCCTGGCTTTCCCTGTGAGGCGTCC
This sequence comes from Triturus cristatus, assembly GCF_964204655.1. Taxonomy (NCBI): domain Eukaryota; kingdom Metazoa; phylum Chordata; class Amphibia; order Caudata; family Salamandridae; genus Triturus; species Triturus cristatus. Next base: position 706,435,076 of record NC_140580.1, on the reverse strand, counting down.
ACTCCTGGGTACCCCCAAGGTGGAGGCCAGGCATCCTTAGCGTTGTGGGGGCCGTTGTGGAGATTAAGCAAGCTATTGCCCAGAGTTGCAGAGTGGGACTCCATGATTGGAATAGGCACTGAGGCGAGAATTATCAGGTCTGTGGAATTTTTGAGCCCAATACCCGCCGAAGCGGGGAATTGAACCCTGGTCCCGAGCTAGACCTCTGCATCAGGGTCTGCCGCTCTAATCATTGAGCCACACTTCGCGGGGTGGTACACTGGTGTGTGTTTGTTCTGGATACCATTTCTCCGGAGGAAGGCAATCCACTTCTCCGAAGTGAACTGGGGACCATTGTCGCTTGTGAGGACTCTCGGAATTCCTTCCCTCAGGTATGTGTTGGTCAGGAACGTGATAACAGCATCAGTGTCCACTTTGTCACAGATGTCCACCTCTGGCCATTTCAAGTATCTGTCGACGAGGACTATGACATATTTGGGTACCCCCCAGGAGTCCAGGATGGGGCCCAATATCTCCACGGATAACTCTTCCCATGGGTTTGTGGGCCTGGTGAATTCACCCATAGGGGGTCTCAGCATCATCTGTGATTTGTCTGCGTTGGCACAATGCTGGCATGCTCTTACATATCTTTCCACAGAGTTGTCCACCGCTGGCCACCAGTATGACTGTTTCACCCTCGTTTTAGATTTGACGATGCCCAGATGGCCTTCATGCAGTATGTTGAGGAGGCAGTCCAGACAGCACTTCGGGGGAGCAACTTTGTCCTCTCTGAGTAGGAATGTGGCGTCGTCGCTGAGTGAGAATTCTTTGCCCACTTTAAAATACTTCCGGAAAACGTCCTTCATGAGTTTCTTCTCGGGCCAGCCCTGAGTGACCAAGGTCTTGACTTTGGAGAGATCCGGGTCATTCTCGTTGGCCGTTTTGCAATCCTGCACGATGATGATGGTCTCTTGGTCCGCCGTGAGCACTACTTGGTACTCTTCCCATCCATTGTTGCGTGGTGCCCCTTCCATCACAGCAGAATGGCTGAGAAAGTCCGCCACTTTGTTCTTGTGGCCTGGCAGGTATTCCACAACGTAGACAAAATCCAGGAGCCGGAGTGTCATTTTGGCGATGCGCGGGGTGGCTTTGGCATGCCCACTGAACGTGAGGACTTTGATCAGTGGTTTGTGGTCTGTTCAATATTGCCGAAATTTTTCCATGGCCCAGATGGAAGCTAGCATTTCTTTTTCTATGACGCTAAACTTTTCTTCATTTGGAGCAAGGGAGCGGGACGCGAAACCAATGGTGACTTCTGTGCCGTTTGTGGAACGTTGCGACAGGACAGCCCCTAAACCCTTCTCGCTGGCATCAGTTGTCAAGATGCTGGGAGCTGAGCTGTCGAAGCCTTGCAGTGGAACGGCTTCACAGATGTCCTTTTTGATGGTCTCGAATTCTGTGTCCGTTTCCGGTGACCAGAGGAACGTGTTCTTCTCCTTCAGCAGCTGGTGCAAATTATGAGTCTTGGTTGCGAAGTTCCTAACAAATGCTATAGAATTCTGCCAATCCAAGCAAAGAGCGTACTTCGTCTTTAGTTCTGGGTACGGGCGCCGATTTGATAGCGTCAAAGTTGGCTTGCTAAGGAGATATGCCATTTTCGCCAATTTCATGCCTCAAGTATGTGACGGATAATAGACCGAACCTGTATTTCTCCAGTTACGCAGTGAGGCCATTAGCGGAGAGGGTTTGCAGGACTACTCGAAGTTTTGCATCGTGCTCCGTCTTGGTTCTACCGCTTACGTGTATGTCGTCCTGGAAGTATAAGACGTGGCCGCAGTCTTTGAACAACTTATGCATCAGTTTCTGAAATACCGACGCCGCGGATGCCAGCCTGAAGGGGGAGTCGCCAAAATTGGTAGCAGCCGAATGGGGTAATGAAAGAGGTCAACTTCCTAGACGAGGGGTGAAGCTAAATTTAGTGATACACAGCCGTAAGATCTATGGTCTAACCATTTGATTCTGTTGGTTTGGGCCAACATGTCTTTGATTCGTGGCAGTGGGAACTGGTCCACCAGTATGTTTTTGTTCAGTTCTCGAAGGTCAATGCAAAGGCGCTCCTCTCCGTTGGGTTTTCGTGCCACTACCAAGGGCGCCAGCCATTCGGCGCTTTTGATAGGTTTTATGACGCCGTTGCCTTCCAGGCGCTGCAATTCCAGTTGCACGGCTTCCCTGCAGTTGAACGGGATGTTTCGTACCTTGTGGCTAACCGGTACCGTGCCGGATTTTGTGCGTGAACTTCGACAGTTGCCCAATGGTCCCACCGAAGACGTCGGGGAATTCTTTGCGCAGCATGGCTACGTCAGGTCTGGGAAGGTCGTCCGTCATTAGTACTTGCGTTTCTCTGCCGGTGTTGAGTTGAATGCCTAGTGCTCCTTGGTCGACCCATCCGTGGACCGAGGGACCTGTTTCGGCCACGTACAGTTTGCCTGTGGTCTCTCGCCCCTTGAACTCGAACTGTAGCTGTCTGAACCCTACCATGGGGATTCTTTCCTCTGTGAAAGTGACAGGATGTACGTCTGTAGGGTGTAGGTGATGCCCTATGGTGTTGGCAAAATACATGTCCCATATGTCCTTCTGTATGATGGTGATTGGGGACCCTGAGTCTGCTACCATGGATATCTGGACTCCCCCTATGGTCAAGAGACAGGATGGTTTCTTTCTGGCGTTGCAATCTATGCCTAACACTTGTTCGTCTATGCACAAGATGCAATCCCATCCCCCTCCCCCACTTAGGGCTCTGAGTCATACATGACACATTTGACAGAGTTGCTGTTGGGTCTCCGTCTGCAGACTTTGCCAAAATGTCCTGTGACCCCGCAGAAGGAGCACTTTACATGGAAGGCGGGGCTTTGTTTGTCGTTGGCCATGTGCGTCTGGCTGCCACATCTGCAGCAGGAGCTTCTCTTTCCAGGAGACGGCCGTTGAGGCCCTGCCGAATTCTTCGTGGGCCGCCGGCCATACCTGTGCCCAGCGGCGGGGACTGGCTTATCCTTGGGTGCGGTCTTGTCACTTACTTTGCACACTATGGGTTTATTATCACTGTCTTTTTTGGCCACTGCAGCACATCTTTTGGACAATATAGCCTTTTTGCCGATCGCTATGATCTCGTGGAGGGGTTCTTCCCCACTCACCCACAACTTTTCCTGGACACTGGTATTTACCGTGTGCATTATTATCTGATCCCGCACTAAATCATCATGCAGATGGCCAAACTTACATGCACGGCTAGTTTTTTGAGTGCTGCGACATAGTCTTCCACCGTCTCTGTGTCGCTTTGTTTCCGTTGGAAGAAATTGTATCTGTCTATGGCCGTGCAAATGACCGGCTGGTAGTGACTGTCTAGGTCGTCTAGTGCATGTTTGAATACGTCTTCATCTGTTGCTGCTCTCGGTTTCTTAACTATGTTCTCATACACTCGTAACCCTTCCGGTCCCAGGTTCTGCAGCAGTATCTTCTTTCTGCGTTTATTGGAGAACGCTTCTTCTCCTTCATCTTGCAACGCAGACAAATAGTTAAGAAAGTACCCCTTCCAATCCGCCCATTTTATGGCCAGCTCTCCCGGCTTGGGGAGGAACGGTACCGGATTGGTTAATGAGAAGGTCTGGGCACACATTGTAAAGGACTGGGTAGTGTCCGCTTAGGAAGGTCCTCAGTGGGGATGCACGGCTGGCAGTAGTGGGCCGTTGCAGGGGCACATAGTTATGCATAGGCCTGGGCGAAGCACTACGCTACGCTCGCGTAGTTTGCGAAGTTCGCGCTACTTCGCACTACGCGAACTGCACGTAGCACAGTGCGAACACGCGTAGCGTTGCGTAGTGCTGCGGTCATTTTTTGCTTGCTCGCGGTCCTCAACGTCAAGTTGGCGACCGCGAGCAAGCAAAATGACATCCTGGCGAGACTTTTTCCTTGTTCGCGATCGCGAGCATGGAAAATAAACCTCCCGGCGAGATTCCCAACGCGAGAAGGTCAGGTTTCTCATTGCGAGGGGTCGCGTATGCTCGCGACCGCTCGCGATGAGAAACTACCAGTTCGCGTTGAGAAAGCTGCAGCTCGAGGAAAAATCTACTCGAGCAGCAGAAAACTACAGCTCGCACTGTGCAAGATGCCATTTTCAATGATTGCACAGTGCCGGTTGCTTGTACGCACTGTGCAATCATTGAAAACAACATCTTGCACAGTGCGAACATGTTACTTCGCAGTTCGCGAAGTGCTACGCGTAGCTCGCGTAGTGCGAACTTCACTTTGCGTAGCTTCGCGAAGTGCTACTTCGCGAACTACGCCCACCCTTAGTTATGCACCTGCGAACTGCACAATTAGGCACTCAAGGATTGTTATATGGGACTCTGGGCCACAGTGGTAGCCTTGACCTTTGCCCTGTCCTGTTGGGGTGATGTGCAGGTGACAACTCCCTGGACGAGTGCTAGTGTGCGTGTCACTGAGGTGCCAAGTGCAGGACACGCAGTGGGAGGAGGTGGTCTGGATGCATCTGAGGAGCCCTCTATCGCATGTGAAGCAGGAGTATTGGGCTTGGGTTGCTCCCTGGTCGATGGGTGTGTCAGGAGCACTTTGCATGTGCACGGCACTGGATGTCTGCCTGGAATACTTTTGGCAGTGGCAGAGCTGTGATGCTTCATGCAGGGAGTGTGTGACTGGGCACATGACCACACTCGCGCTGAATTCGTACCTCTGGTCCGGTCCAAGACAGCAGGAGGCCGGGATCAAATCACTGCCGTAGGCTGTTTGTAGGCTATTGCACGCCGCAGGCTGGTTGCTGGCTATAGCATGCCACTCTCCCTCTCTGTAGTGGGGACCGGACTCGAGACTGCCAACGCAGTGTGGGGTGGCGCTGGAAACAGTGATAACGGCGGGGTCCGTACGAGCTCGTCGCCAGTCTGTTATGAAGGCTGGTCTCCCTGGTAATGAATCACGGAGGCAGTATGTGTCGGAAAGAGTAGGTTTATTTCCGAGAGGGAGAACCGTGCGTACACTCCTGGCTGAGTCCTCGTAACTTCTGCGTGCCTAACATGTCCCGTCATGCACAGCGCTGGTCACGTGACTGCCGAGCACTACACTGCAACACCACACAACATGAAGTCTTTTTTTTTGGGCTCGCGGTTCACATAGTACCTCGAGCTGAAGCAAAGCCATACAGACACCTGTCTCGGGCAAAACTCGAGCTTTCAATGCCTCGTCCACTTCTATCTTAAAGTATGTTAAAGTTAGGACATTTTTTAAAAATAAATAAACTCTGCCATAGTTTGCCCCCTAACACAAATCTACACAGATCACTGGGAAATTGGCAATCGTACACGCTCACGCAAAGAGACAGAACATTCGTATGTGATGTCTGTTTGCAACATGCGGTATACGAAGAACTGTTCAGTTTGGTGCGACTTGTTGGAATTAATAAATGCAATGTTATCACTTACATAAATTGGGGAATCACTCAAGTGTTTCCTGATGCTTTGAACTAAGTAAGATTTGCTTTTGTTTCCCTATCCGAAATCGTACATTCCTCTTTGTAGCTACTTTTCATTTACCATCTATGCCTGTCAGTGCATTTGTAGTTATACTGCCATCCTGTGGATGTATTGGAAATGACACCGAATTTGCGCTTGTTCGATTTAAACAAATAATAATACGACAGTTAAAGTCATTATATTCTACTTCTTCAAACAAAGAAGTATTCTCTCGAGGGTAATTCCAGACACAGATGGTTTGCGTTGTGTTCGCTACGTTTCAGAACGGTGGATGCAGGTGGCAAGCTTTTAAAATATTTGCCCTGAGTGTTGACGTTTACCAAACCATTTCAAGGTGGCTGTAAATTATCAAGCAGCACAAAAAACACAACTTATTTGTAGCGTGCAATAGAAAATTTGAATGAGCAAAATAATTTGGTTTGAATTAGATTTTTTGATGATACGAGATTTGATGAGCTGTTAAAATGTGTGAGCGTTCGCTGCGAGTCGACCCTTCCGTCTGCCTTCACTAATTTATACGCCCTGATGGCGAAAACATATTTTTTGTAGACCCCTAGCGTTTTAAGCAGGGTGAAAAAAATGAGAGTTAGAAAAGAGGCGTGGCCGATGTAAAGAAGGGTGTGGTTCATCAAACTTGTAAACTACTTTTCTGTGATTCTCATAGTTTGACCCCCGACCGGTGTTTTGGCCCCTGTCTGAGCGGGCATCCCTATATATTACACAACAACTGACATACATCAGAAACCAGCCAGGATTATTGGTTTTGTTAATGGATAACTGTTTAAGATAAGTTAGAAACAACAATGTTTTGGTTTTAAACAATATTGAACATGTTTCATTTCTGGAAGTGTGAGACTGTTAATGCCACATTATCGAGGCCTGTGAAAGCAATAGTGATCTTCTGAGTGTCTAAATCACTCCAGCTTGTTTGCCTGGACTTCGCCGTGGGCTGTTCCCTGCACCTGTGGTGTTTTTCTTCTGCCGCAGCTCCTCGCCGGACCCACTCCGCGGGTCCCGCTTCGCGGTGTGGAGAGAGGCGCCTTGAGCATAGAGGGGCTCTGATCTTGGACACCGGACTCTGGGCTTTGGCAGGCAAGTACAGGGCTGCGAGCGGACCCGCAGGGACTCCAACTCCCAGGAGCCCCTGCGTGAGGTCAACCCACAACACCTGGGTCGCTCTCCCTGACTGCCACGCCCTCGCCCTAGCACTTGAAAGCAGCCCCCTTCCTGATCGACGTGGGATACCTTGTTTGCCTGGACTTCGCCGTGGGCTGTTCCCTGCACCTGTGGTGTTTTTCTTCTGCCGCAGCTCCTCGCCGGACCTGCTCCGCGGGTCCCGCTTCGCGGTGTGGAGAGAGGCGCCTTGAGCATAGAGGGGCTCTGATCTTGGACACCGGACTCTGGGCTTTGGCAGGCAAGTACAGGGCTGCGAGCGGACCCGCAGGGACTCCAACTCCCAGGAGCCCCTGCGCGAGGTCAACCCACAACACCTGGGTCGCTCTCCCTGACTGCCACGCCCCCCGCCCCACCTCCTTCTCTTTTATTTTTGCACTGGGATCCCGCTGCGCGGGAGCGCGCGGGAGGGCGCCGGGAGAAGCCCGGGACAAGGGCGGGGCCGTCTGTGGCCGTCATAGGCCGGAGTAGGCCGGGCTGGGCCTACCCTCTTGGTTCTGCCGTTTGCCATCAAGTCCTTAGCACAACAAGCTGATAAATTGCCCCATAGCTATCATCACACTCTAAGATACCATGCCGTCCCCGGTAAAGGAAAGTACCCCCATAAGGCAGGCAGGAACAAAAAATATGACCTTAGAGAATTACTTTCCTCGGGCGGGGGAAGATGGGGACAAGGAGAACACATTAAGCCGGCTCAGAGCTGAGCGGAGACGCTCTATAGATAATTTGAAAGGTAGACCTCTAGGAGACTATCCTCCCACACCTAGCGAAGACTTGACACTAAATGAAGATGTTCCGATCCTGCTTAGGGATGTTACAAAAACGCCCCCAGTGGTACTTATGAGCTCAACCCCAGTGAGTAGCACAAGCCCAAGTAGGGGGACGATTGACTTAATTTCTCAACCGCCTCCAGTATCAAAGTCTAGGAAAGCCAAACCTAAAATAGCTGTAGCACAAGGGGTTTTTGGGCCCCCACCAAACAAACGTAGGAGGAAGTCGAGGGGTGCCCAGGCTAAAAACAAACCAAAGACCCCCCATTCTGATTTTGGGAAGTCATCCAAACCCTCCATATCAACTGTGACAACGGTGGCTGACTTACATTCTAAACCCGCTGCACAGGATGGTGTGGCTCCCGTCCTGACTAAAGAGACGGCTAGCAACATTGTTAATGCCCCCCTCTTTGTTGCACCGCTGGGTAATTTGGAATTCCTGCTTAGGTCACTTTTGTTACCAATTAGTGAAAGCATCAAAAAAGTGGAAATCAGACTAACCATTCTTGAGGCTACACTAAGCAGTATGAAAAATCCGGCCAATTCTCATGAGAGGGCTCCTAAACCTATTGCCACCCCAATAGCTCCAAAAAGTGTCATGCATCTTGCTCCCTTACAGGTTGCAACTGCGGCCGCCCCACCACAAACCCAGAGGAATAACCCTGCCCCAAATAAGCCATCTAACCCCATAGGACCTATACCCCCTGCAAATGCTGTTCCCCTGGTACAGCCCCTAGATAGTGTTGCACCGATTCCACTAATGAAGCTTCCCCCCAGGCCACGTAGACCCAATTTACCACCAGAGGCGAATGACTTTACAGTAGTCATGGCGGGCGTCCCACCACTAGAGGCAGGTGAAGCCGAGGATTTCTGTGCTCTGAAAAGTAGGGTGATTAAGTGGCTAAATTTGAATAGACCCTTACCCGTACACTTAAGCAATGAGATCATAATGGTCAGAAGGGTGCCTTGGATAGGGAGAACACGCAAATCCATCATAGGGGATTGCATATTGGTGAGCTTCAGGGATGCTGGAACAGTTGCTCACATATGCCAGGGAAAGAATAGATCACAGGTAACAACAATTCAAACACTTCATGTGTCTTTCTTCTTTCCCCCCACCCCAGCCCCTGTACACGTGACCCCTTCATATGACAACTGGGAAAGGGTGGGTCGAAGGGGTGTTCATCACGAGTTCAATCCCAGGCCATTATTTAGCCGCCCAGAGCTACCCTTCCATACATTCAATCGGTTCCACTGCCTGGATGGTCTTGAGGGGGTAGATTGACAAAGAGATAATGGTATATGGGGTATAGGGGGTAGAGGGGTTCCAAATGTTGAGTGGGAGAAGCACAGCCCCGAGGCAAAACAAAAGTCATCAAGTTGCGCCCGGAGTTATGTGCTGGATGAACCTAGGGTTGTAGATATTGCATGTATAGGTGACGCACAGGGACCGGAATTGGGAAAACAAGTGCGAGAATCACCTGGTGGGTCACAGGGAGGAGGGGTCCAGGGGGGTGAGGCACTAAAAATCATCTCATGGAATATAGCGGGCCTGGCTGGGAAATTTAATAACAAAGAGTGGCTTGACTATATCAGAAAATTCCATGTAATTTGTCTGCAGGAGACCTGGGCCCAGGAGAATAATTTCCACCTGCAAGGGTATAAGTGTTTTTTTGTTCCTGCTCAAAAATCAAGATCAGGGAGAGCCATGGGAGGTTTAGCTATTTATATAGATCTGAGCCTTCCGGGAAGTTACACTTGCCTTGATTGGAATTCTCACAGGATTCAGGCAGTCAGGTTCACTGGGAAAGGTCTTAGATTTGTTGCAGTAAACCTTTATAACAACGAGATAGCGGGATCTAATATCTCTCTTGTTACTGAATTAGATAATAGGTTGGGCCAGGTCATAACAGGCCAAAAAAATGGGCAGCCACATGGGTTGGTGGTTATGGGAGATTATAATTGCCACTTGTGCCCAGTACTGGTCCAAATAAGCACAGATTGGTCCCGATGCCCTATGGAGAAGGGACCGCATTTCTCTCACACGCCGTTGGGCTCAGCTTTCAGAATGTTACGGTTTAAATATGACCTTGAACACACCATTAATATGGTAGGGATGCAGGAGGATGGCACACTCCCCCCCACATTTAAGGGTAGAGGATGCTCTTCCTTCATAGATCACATTCTGGTCTCAAGGCCCTTAATTAATAAGACAACTAGTGTAGGGATCGAATGGAGTGGCTTTAGTGATCATAACCCTCTTGTTTTGGAGCTGCAGTATATGGTGGGTCTAAGTATTAGAGTTCAACGCACCTTCACTGAGAGAGTAACAGACCAAGGCAGGAGACTAAAATGGGCTAAGGGGGCGTGGCCAAGATGGCGGGGTGAGCGGACGCTTCCTCCCGTAGCTCCTCCGGCCCGGCCAAGCTAAAGCCCTTTTCTTATGCTTCTCTCCCCCCGCTGAGGCTCAGCGCGGGAGAGGAGCGTGGCGGAACATCAGGGGCACACATCGGTGCTGTTTTGGTCCGGATCGCCCCGGGGGAACCCCCCCAAAAGTTCGCCCGAGATCAAGGGACGACGGCGGCGAGCCCGAGGGGCGGAGCGTATTGGAGAGCTGTCCGGGCGCCTCGGTTGGGCCTGGTGCTGAAAGTTGCGGTCTGGAGGGGATCTGGCCCGCCGCTCGACGGTGACTGAAGGAGCCTGGCGGGAAGGGGCCCGACGGTGTGGAAGGCTTGGGACGGGTGCTCCGGCACTCGGACTGGTGACGGCGACACCTTGCACTGCGGAGGCCCTGACCCCTAGCCGAGGTACGGCGGACTCTTTGATGGGGTCGGATCATCTGGCCCCCTGTGCGTGACAAACGGGGGCCGGTGGTGGAACTTATTTTACTGCGGGGTGCCTCGGAGGCCCCGGGGGTGTCGCCGGGCCTAGTCGTTTTGGCCTGCTCCGCCCGGCCGCCATTTTGTCCCCGAAGGAGCAGTGGTGGTGGCCTCCGCTGGAGTCCTGGCTGCTGGCCGCACGCGACCTCCCGATATTGCTGGATTGACTACCGGAGGGATGAGCTGTTGGGACCCCTCCGCTGCGGCCCCCTTGGTTGTCTCACGCTAGCTCTTGCGGCTGACGGTGACCGGACTAGGCCGCCATTTTGTCACCTGTGACGCAGCGACCTCACTTGTGGGGGATACCCGGGCCGAGTGCTTGTCGGCGGCTGAGCATCTCTGGGGCGCCTGGATCGGAGCCCGACTGCGGAGCTAGCGATGTCTGGAAAAGGAGGCCCGAAGAAAGGGGACCGTACTCTGCCGGACATGCTTGGCAGGGCCCAGCACTTGCGGGACAGGACACAGCCCTCACTGGGGCCCTCCCGGGCTCCGGCGGATGTGACTGGAGGGGAGCCACCCGTCACGAGGGCCTTCATGGAGGAACTGTTTAGCTCCCTCAGGGAGGACTTCCAGACACTGAAGCGGGAGGTGGCCAGCGAGGTCCGAGAAGTGCGCAGAGAGGTGGAGGGCCTAGGTGAGCGTGTGGAGGCGGTGGAGACGGAGGGCCAACAGCGAGCGGAGGAGATAGTCCACCTCCAGCAGGACGTTCTTCGCCTCCGGGAACAGTGTGTGGAGCTCCAGGCCCACTCTGAGGACCTTGAGAACAGATCTCGGAGGAACAACATCCGAGTGCGTGGCGTGCCGACTGCGGATGAGGGGTCCGATCTGGGGGGCTACCTGCGGGCCCTGTTCCGAGAGATCCTGGGGGAGGCCGCGGACTTTCCCATTAGCATCGACAGGGCGCATAGGGTTGGCCGTCAGCGCCAGCCATCGGCACCCCCACCGGACATTCTGGCCTTCCTGCCCGACTTTCCACTAAAGGAGCGTATCATGGCTGAAGCCCGCAGGAAACAGCCCCTGACCTTTCGGGATCGGCCGGTGGCGCTTTACCAGGACCTCTCCGCCATCACTCTGCAGAAACGCAGGTCCTTTAGGATTGCCACTGACTTTTTGCGCGAGCATGAGACGCCGTACTCTTGGGGTCAACCCTTCCGCTTGATTTTCCGGTGGAACGGAGTATTACATCAGCTACGCTCCTTGCAAGACATTTGTGGTGTCCTGGGGCTCACGGCGGCGGAGGAGGAGGGAGCTACGCCGTCGTGGAGGTCCTCGGAGAGACGGAATCGGCGGAGGTCATCGAGGCGGCGCTCAGCGACCAGTGCAGGGCGCCCGGACTCCCCTACCATGAGGGCAGGCAGGGCCGACGCCCTGAGGGCGGCGGCCGGGGACTCGACCGGCTCCTCTAGCGTGGCCTTGACAGCCTAACACACACTCCGGGGGGAGATGTCTTTAGCTTCTTAACATGCTTGGCACGGGGCGGGGGGGTTGGGGGGGAGCGGGTGGAGGTGAGTGGCTGGACGTCCACTTTGCTCTTTTCTACGGACTTGCCCGTTTTGGGGCTTGACTGAGACTATGGGGTGTTTGAGTTTGGGGATGGCTAGTTGCCAAGGTTGTGTTTTGGGTGGGGGAGGGGGTTGTTTTGGGGTTGGGAAGGTCCCGTCCGATGTTGTCTATGCCCGCTTTGTTTTGGCTTGTCCCGCGCTGCGGCCCCGCGCGCCCCACCCGCTGATTCCCTACCCATTGCATGGCGCTCCCGATCCCTGCGAGGAATGCCGGGCCTAAAGGTAGTGACCCTTAATGTTCAGGGTCTGAATAACCCGGTGAAGCGCAGAGCGATCCTGTCGTTGCTGGAGGGGACGCAGGCGGACATTTGCCTTTTGCAGGAGACACACTTATTGCCCCGAGACTGCTATAGGATGCGCTCTGCTAAGTTCCCCACCCAGTTCTTTTCCTCGGCAGCGAACAAGACGGCGGGGGTAGCCATTCTCCTAGCGAGCTCCTTTCGGGGGGAGGTGTTGCATAAGTGTGCTGAACAGAAGGGGAGGCTCCTTGCGTATCGCATGCGCCTGGGAGGCATAGCATTTACGGTTGGCTCCGTTTATAGCCCAAACGAGCACCAAGAGCGCTTCCTAGATTCCGCGCTGGTGGATGTCACTGCTTCCCCGGACCGACACATTATCTTGGGCGGAGACCTCAACATTGTCTTTGACTCTGGGATGGACAGATCGGCGCAGCGCTTCCCGCAGACGGGGGAACTGTCCCAGGCTGGGAAGGCCCGGATTGCGGACATGGACTTGCACGATCTCTGGCGCTCCCTGCACCCCACGGATAGGGACTACTCTTTCTTCTCGCACGCACACCGCACCTACTCACGGCTGGACTACCTCCTGGTGAGTGGACCGATGCGTGCCGCTGCCACGGCGGCGGACATCGGGGTCCTGACCCTGTCTGACCACTCTCCAGTCATCGGCGTTTTCCAGTGGCCGGCGGCCTCCCCCTCTCGGGGGGTGTGGCGCCTCCGGGACACACTTCTACACAAAAAATCGGTGGTACAACGCGTCGGGGAGGTCATACAGGACTATCTCACTCACAACAGCAACACTGACACCTCGCAGGCGACACAGTGGGCGGCACTGAAGGCCGTCCTACGGGGGGAATTCATCTCTATCTCTGCAGCCGAGAACAAGGAGCGGCAACTGAAGAGGGATGAGTTGACAGCTCAAGTCCGAGAGCTTGAGCAGGTCCACCGCCGTACGGGAGCGCCGAGGGTCTGGAGGCAGTTGAAGGCAGCGAGGAAGCTCCTCTCGGCTCTGGATCTTGATAGGGCGGAGTACGCCGCCTTACGTTTGAAACATGCCTACTACACTGGGGGGGACAGATGTGGCAAGCTCCTAGCACACCGGCTCCGGGTCGCGCAACAGCGCAGCGTCGTGAAAGAATTGGTGGGTGCGGACGGGGGGGTTGTCTCCGGGGACGCGGAGGTAGCGGAGTCTTTCCGCGGCTTCTACGAGGCGCTGTATGCTGAGGAGCCCTCCCCGCCACGGGATGCCGATAGCTATTTGGAGTCGGTGACCCTCCCGGTACTGGACCCGGCTCAGGCTGACCACCTGGAGCGGGACATCCATGTGGAAGAAGTGATTTCAGCTATCGCGCGGCTGAAACATGGCAAGGCCCCGGGCCCGGACGGGTACACGTCGCTATTCTACAAGACTTTCTGCACGGCCGTGGCCCCTGTCCTTACGCGGCTGTTTAACTCTTTCTCCGAACCGGGAGCCATCCCTCCGGATCTCCTGAGGGCGACGGTCGCGGTAATCCCGAAGCCTGGGAAGGACCGGGCCCTCTGCGGCTCGTACCGGCCCATCTCGCTCCTAAATGTCGACCTCAAGTTGTACACGGGGATTCTCGCAGCCAGGCTGGGTCCACACCTCCCCGACCTGGTGGAGGCGGACCAGGCTGGTTTTGTGCCCGGTAGACAGACGGTTGACAACACCAAGAGGGTGACACATGTTCTGGAGAAGGCCTCAAGGATCTCGGGGGAGCGGATGTTGTTGTCCGTGGATGCGGAGAAGGCCTTCGACAGAGTTCACTGGCCGTATCTTGAGCGGGTCCTCAAGAAACTGGGAATCGGCGATAAGTTCCGCACCATGGTATTTAATTGCTATAAGCATCCTTCAGCGTCGGTGCGGGTAAACGGGTGTAGCTCTGGTGGCTTTGCCATCGAGCGCGGCACGCGGCAGGGCTGCCCTCTCTCGCCGCTCCTGTTTGCCCTCTACATGGAGCCGTTTGCTCAGAGGATTCGTGACAATCCGGATGCTGTCGGGGTCCGGATGGGCCAGTATGTCCACACCGTCAGTCTCTACGCGGATGATGTCCTGCTGACTTTGGACGACCCTAGGAGGTCGCTGCCTGCTTGCCTCCGAGAGTTGGACGCCTTTGCGGGGGTGGCCGGCTTCAAAATGAATATGAGCAAGTCGATGGCATTGGACGTGTCCCTGGCTGCGGAAACCAGGAGGGATCTTCAACGGCTCTTCCCCATGCAGTGGTCCTCGTCCACGGTGCCGTATCTGGGGATTCTGCTGGCGCCTACATTATCGGAGATGGTTACGGCCAATTATGCCTCCCTCAGCAGGAAGATCAAGGACGAGCTTGGCCGCTGGAACAAAGGCCTGCTGTCCTGGCTGGGGCGAATCGCGGCGGTCAAAATGACGGTGCTGCCCCAGATACTATATCTTTTCCGAGCCCTTCCGCTCCAACCCCCGGTGGGCTGGATCCGACAAATGCAGGCTGACATCTCCCGCTTTGTCTGGCAGGGCCGCAGGCCACGTATGAAGAGGGTCCTCTCCACGCTTGCTCCGGAAGCGGGGGGTCTCGGCATTCCGGACCTCCGTAAGTACTTCCAGGCGGCACAGCTTCGCTACCTGGTGGAGTGGAGCAGGTGGGAGTCCGACAAACATTGGCTCTTTCAAGACCAGGCAGTGGCGGGCCGCACCTTACAAGAGGTTCCATTCTTGCGCCGCACGCATCGCCCCCCTAATCTTTACGCTTCCTTTGTTACGCGGGTCCCCCTGCGTGTGTGGGACGCGGTCTGCGAGACCCGGGGCCTCACCACCTTCCCTTCGCCGCTCACGCCCATTACGAGCAACCCGGACTTCTCCCCAGGGATGGAGCCGGGGGTTTTCTCCCACTGGGTACGGGCGGGCTGCAGGGCACTCTTCCAGATCTATGGCCCGGAAGGCGTGGTTCCTTTTCAGCAACTCCGCCAGGAGTTCGGCCTGACGGAGCTGGACAGATTGCGCTACATGCAGGTTCGGCATTGGGCCCTCCAGCCTCAGGTGCGTGCCACCGCTGCCCGTCCAATTACACCGTATGAGCGGTGGTTGGCTACTCGGACCTCCGACGCTAAACTGATCACTGATCTGTACAAACACCTACAACCCCCGCCGTTTCACTACTACAATCCGGGGAGGGAGCGTTGGCACAGGGAATTGGGTAGGACACTCAGCCACAAGGAATGGGACAAAATTGCGTATCGGGCGCGGCACTCTGCATATCACACGGGCCTTACGGAGACCTTCACTAAGGTGTCCACATACTGGTACTACACCCCGGAGAGACTGTATGAAATGCATAAACACACTGACAAGGGGTGCTGGCGGAGCTGTGGGCAGGAAGGTACCCTTACACACATCCTATGGGATTGCCCAGTGCTGACCGCCTACTGGAAGGAAGTCTTGGACGAGGTGGATGAGCACTTTGGGATAGAGCTGCCGCGACTCCCGGCGTATGTCCTGCTGGGCCTCCCCAATGACCTAATGTACCCACTGAAGTCCCGCAGGGGTAGGCAGATTGCAATAGCGCTGGGGTCTGCGGTTCAGAACATTCTAGTCCACTGGCGCACATCCACCGTCCCCTCCATCACCGGTTGGTTGCATAGGCTCTGGCATGTGCTGGGGATGGAGAAGCTGTCGCTTACGGTTGCGGGGGAGATAGACCAATTTGAAGAGCTATGGCAACCCTTTCTAGCGCTGCTGTCCACTGAATTCCGGGAGCTCACCTGCCCGAGGTATCTTAGGCTTCTCAGGCTGAGGCCGCCGGTGACCCCGGCGGACTAGCCTACATGTGAGATGGGGACCCCCGGGGAGGGGGGGGGGGGTGCGGGGCTTCCTGGTTAGGGCTACTTTGCTGCGGGACCATAGGACGGGGGGGAGGGGGGAGTGTTGTTGTTTTGTTACTGGGAGGACGGGGGATGGGAGGGGGGGGATTGTGTTCTGTTGAGGTGTTGATTGGGGGGGGCTTTATTGCTCAGCTTTGGGGTGTCGGATACGCGCGTGGGATTCCACAGCTTGTAATTCTAGCGTTCATTTACTGTGTTCTTCCCTCTGAGCCACCGCGCCACCTATTGCCAACCCTCTGGAGATGCATCCCTTCTTCTTTGACTGTATTCCATGTCTCCTGCCTCCTGTCCCCCTCCCCCATGGTTTGTTTTGTCTCAATAAAAACGTTTTAAACATAAAATGGGCTAAAATAGACGGGGAAAAATTCTACAAGGGCCTGGTGGACGCAGGCATACTTGCTATTAACGATTGTTTGGACACAGAAGTCCGCGGACCGAGGATAATGGAAGCTTTCGACCAGATCGCTAATCTGGTCGATGGTTTGCTAAAGACTAGTGTCCCATTTAAGAACCACGGGAATCCCCGATGGTTCGACAAAGACTGCTCTAAAGCTTTGAGGGAGCTGAAAAGCTGCCTTAAAACTAAACCAAGGGTCCCCCACAAAGTTAAGGTGTGCAGAGAAATTTATAAAAAGGAAATTAAGAGGAGGAAACTTGCCTTGCAGGCGGAAGCATGGGCAGATTTACGAGAAGCGGGGGAAAGAAAGGACCTAGCAGGCTTTTGGAAAATAATTAATAACCCAACTTTCCAGGAAAAAGATACCCCGGATATAGGGGCCAATATTCTCCCAGAGCAGTGGGTCAACCACTATAGGGGCCTGTACAATCATGAGCCTGGTTCTACTGTAGACCTACCGGCCATTCCAACTGAGGCTCCACTGGTAGAATTCTCCATTAAGGAGATCATTGCAGGGATTGAGGGCCTGACCAAAAATAAAGCTCCGGGGCCTGATGGAATCCCCCCTGATCTGTTTTTGAGTAACATCGAACTCTGGGCTCCCCTAATGACAAGGGTTATTAATAATGCTATCATCTGTGGCCTGCCCCCGTCTTGGTCCACGGCAGTAATTGTGCCGATTTTCAAAAAGGGCAACAGGGATGACCCAAAGTGCTACCGCCCGATCTCCCTGATTGATGTGTCAGCAAAACTTTTGGGGAGGGCAATTCTTAATAGACTGTCCGAGTGGACCGAGGAAAAAAACATCTTCTCGGACACTCAATACGGATTTAGGGCAGGGAGGTCCACTAGTGACCAGTGCCTGAACCTTTATTTGCTGACTGCCAAGTATACCATGGCTAGTGATGAATCCATTTACATGGGTTTCATGGATCTGGCAGCAGCATTCGATCACGTCAATAGGGAAAAATTGTGGGGCATGATGCTTAGTATGGGGATAGAGAGTGGTCTAATTAATATATTGAGGGAACTGCACAGTGACACCACCGCCAAAGTCCGCTTTAATAGGGAGGGGGGGCTGACTAGTTCTTTTCCCTGCAAGAGTGGAGTCCGACAAGGCTGCATTCTTGCTCCCTTTTTGTTTTCCCTTTATATTAATAATTTGGAGCAGTTTCTGTTGGGTCTGAAGGCAGATTGCCCAAGGGTTGGGTCGCGTCATATTCCTGTCCTGCTTTATGCAGATGACGCGGTACTGATCGCACGGACACCAAGGAGCCTACAAATCCTGATTGATGGTTTTGTTAGGTTCATGAGTGCCTTGGACCTTTCTGTAAATCTGAGTAAATCCTATGTGCTCCTGGCGGGGAAAAAAACCACCTCTAAATTTACATACAAAATAGGGAGCCACATTGTGGAAGAGGTCAAAACGTTTCCATACCTTGGTGTAACATTCGATGGTGCCCTGCGGTTTGATACCCTGGTGGAGGAACTTTGTGGTAAAATGATTGCATCTAACGGGGCAATTGCTAGCTATGGTAGGAGGCTAGGAAGATGGTCCCCGGAACAGGTGATAAATCTGTACAGCTCAGTATCATGCTCCAAGGTAATTTATGGGGCAGAAGTATGGGGCTTTGTCAATATCACTAGTATCCAACGTGAAGAAAATAAATATTTGAAATCACTCTTGAGGGTACCACAAAGTACTGCTGGTTTGATTGCCCATAGGGAGCTAGGGAGACCATATATAGAAGATTTGATAAAATTGAGGCCTATTATCGCTTGGTTAAAAATCTGGTACAATCTGATGCGACACTTAGTAGAGAAATCTTATTGGACTGCCTAAAAAGGGACAAGTGTATGTGCATCCCCTGGCTCCTTTATGTGAAGAATACCCTGGAGGAGCTATGTTTTGGGAACCTCTTTACTCATCCTGTAACTATTGTAGCCCAGAATAAACTGCATGTAGGGAGAATTTTTCTAGAGCGGAAAAACCTACGCAGAGATGAGGCTGAAGGGTGTAAAAAGACAGTGAGGGCCCATCACCTAGTGAAGAGCGTGGAAGGTATGGAGCCATACTTGTTCCTCATGTACAACGCACAGGATAGGTTCTTGATGTGCCGCTTCAGATTGAACCTTCTCCCATTTATGTTGGCATCACCAGCGGGGTTTGCTACATCAATAGAACAGAAGGGGCCCTGCGGCTGTGACAATAGGTCTCCGCAAGACTCCCTTCATTTTGTTCTACTCTGCCCCTTTTACTCAATGCCCAGACGCAGATACCTTGTAAATATTTTGAAAAATGCTAATTTGGTCCACGCTAGGGAGGCACTTGTATTCTTACAGAAAGCTGAGGAACCCCAAACACTGTGTAGTATTATGAACTTTATCAAGGTAGCACTTCGTTTAAGGCTTACTAGAGGAGAAGACTGAAATGTTTTTACTTTAACTTTTAAGTGTTAAATATGGCTATACTGTTGTATTTATGTTTTATTAATTCACTGTACAAAGAACCCTGAAATGTTTAATGACTTTTTAACATGTAAATATGAGTGTGCTTTTATGGTGTTTTTTAATCACCGAATAAAGATTCTTTGACTTGACACTCCAGCTGTGTTCACCTGATATAAGATGTGTATGCTCTTTTATTCAACACTCAGGGACGTAATGGACACTCCCCCAGCCCCCGTGGTGAACGGCCACCCCACAGCCTTGTATATATAGAAGGAGCCCCCTCAACTTGTCTGTCCTGGATGCGTGTCTCTCGTAAAACAACTGCAGGGTGCAGCCTACTCTGAGCTGACACGAGCTCACTCACGAGTGAAGAGAAACAAAACAACTTTTGTTTCTCTTTCGCTGAGAGATGGACAGGCCCCCTACACATCTCATAGAAAGCGTCCTCCACCCTCATAGAACGCGTCCTCCACACAGCACTGCTTGAATTAGAGGGGGAAAGGGCCTCAAAAACATATTGGGGCAGAAGCAGTGGCGGCCAGTGCAGGTAAGAGCAGTGGGGCAGGGGAGTTGACAGATGTCGACAAGGGGGAAGAAAAGAAAGAAAAAAAAGAATACCAATTACCTTGCTCTCACCGCATTGGTGATGCGACGAGCGCAAGGTAAGTGGTTTTCTTTTTTAAAATTTTCCCTCATAGACGTCTGTCGACTCGTCCCCCGCCCCGCCTCACTGCTCTTACCTGCACCGGCTGCAGCAGGGCAGAAGTAAGGTTACTTCCTTTCCAAGAGAAAAGTACTGGCCATCTGTTCATGTTTTAACATTCTGCAGAGGATCATACATGATTCTTAAGTGGAACTTTATATGAAATCATCTGTATTCATTTTAACATGACATTTCTGTCTTTGTTTATTTAAATTGTCAATCAGTAGGGCAGCTGTAGAACACGTTTAAGATCTTTTTTTGTTCTTATATTACCTGTTTAAGCTATGCACTGATATGGAAAAATAGTAGGCTTTAGGTGATATTTCTAATTATTGTACAGGCCATGACATTAAAATACCACTCATGCTCCTAAAAAACTGCTCATCTAGTGGATCCAGACACATAACCAGCAGGCGCGGTGCGTCCATTGGGGCATTGGGGCGTTGCCCCCCGCCCCCGCGCACCTGCCCGCAGCTCCCTCGGTGTCTCTGAACTTAGTTTACTTAAGTTCAGAGACGCGGAGGGTGGGGAGAACTGACAACAATGCATGTCAGTCAGCATGACGTCGGACCGTGGGCGGTCCGGCGTCATGTTGACTGACATGCATTGTCAGACCAGGCAGCACAAGTGCGCATGAGTGGGCATGGTGAGCTAATTTTTAGCCCGTGCCCAGTCATGAGCACTTGTGTTTTCACAGACTTGCGCATGCCCATTAGGAGCCCCTCGGTCTCCTAATGGGCAGGCGGCGGGCGAGGAGTAGGCTGTGCCCTCAGCCAATCCTGGCGCTGCAGCAGCGCCAGGATTGGCTGAGGGGTTGCCACTGCAGTGCTGACGTGCTGTTCCAGTTTGAAGAGGGCAGAGGCGCCAACGCGGACCAGGAGCAGAGGCGGTCAGGTAAGTTTTCCTTTTAATTTTAATAGTATTCTCCTGTGCGCCCCCCCCGCGTGTGACCCCCCCCTCGCGACTGCTCACACGTTCGTTTGCTTATTCTCGTGTGTGACCCCCCCTCGCGATTGCTCACACGTTCATTTGCTTCCTTTGCAATGATTTTACGCCCCGCCACTTTCAAATGTCACCAGCCGCCCCTGATAACCAGGAGTCCGCTCGGAGGCAGTAGAAGGTACAAAATATAGCTAGAATATTGAATGAGTGGTAAAGCTAGGAAGGAGTGATTGCACAAGAGTGATTGCAATGGGCGAGCGCTGAGGAAGCGGACCCCCGCCCATAAAAGCCTCTCCTCCAACACCATCAATGACTAGTACAGTTGTGTTTTCTTTGGGGATCTTATTTTGCTAAAGGTCTGCTTAAATGGGACAGGGATAGCATTTTTACAGAAGTTAAATGCAGGTATGGTGTCACCTGCATATGCAATAAACAAAGGGGAGGTGATGTGTAGTGACATTATTTATTTCAATCCCATGCAAATACATTGGAAAGCTAGCAGCATCCTTTATAATGAATGGGAACCCCTCATAAAGTATTTTAAATGTAATACCCCAAGCAGCAATTACCCATGCCTGCATGGGCTATCACATACATCTGCACAATTTTTTCTATGCATTTTTATCATATACAATATCTACAATACCACTAATCAAACTATTTGTAGCGTCATTTGAAGTGAAATTTAGGGAGCACACATTAGGCCACTATTGAGTACTTTATGCGAAAAAGTACCCCCTGCCATGCATTACAAGGATATTTCTTGTCTCTGAGGAGTTCCATGACCATATAGAGGAAGGAGACTGAAGGCCGAATTCCTTTCTAAGGTTATGGAACTCCGAGGTGACTTGCAACATCCTTATTATGTACTCCAGGGAGTACTTTATTCCGTATAATATATAGTCATGCCATCATCCTTCCCACAAACCTAAATCCTTGGTGTGTAGCCCTTTCATAAGAAAGTTACAGCATATTTGCAAACATGAAGAATAAAAATAGAATCTGTTGGGCAAAATTAAACACATCTTAAAAGCTGTTAGATATTTGTTGCAAAAATACATTATAATTGGTTTAATATAAGTCATGTTTTCCTTCAATGTGCAGTAGCTTGAAAGGTATAGAACAAGTAGAAATATCATAACTTTTCTATAAGTACTGTAGGAGGGCAAAAAATAAACTTGTTGCTATAAATTTCCCCTTTTTGCTTATAATGGTACAGCTAGAATAACAGAGCAAAATAATGAAAAGCAGTGTTTTGCACTGTTGCTTTAATTCTGCTCTGTGACATGACCTGCCTTTCCCATGGCTGCTGTCTCTGGCAGCACGTTTTCTGATGTTAGTGCCGTGATAATTTATAGCAGTTTAGTGCTGACATAATTTCTTTATAATTTGCGACTGAGTTTGCCAGAAGTTGTAAATTATATAGAAATGAGAGCTGCGTTTTGAATGCATGGACTACGGAATCCCAAGTGTTATAGACAGACAGACAGACAGACAGACACGCCTAAAATATTTAAATCTGGCTTTTGTATGTATATATCTCTACATGTATATTTAGATATAAATAGGCACATGCATGCAAAGTCAGATTTAAACATTTTAACCAAACAACACTGCTTAGCAATGAAAAGTAGTAGGATAAATGAATGTGTGTGGCGAAGTGCATTGTACCATCTCCTGCTGTGGTTGTGGGGCACAAGGGAGGGCCAGAAAAAGGCACCTGGTCACAGACCCTATCTGGCCACACTGGAGACACCAGTGAATAGACTCTGAAGAAAATTAATGGAACCTTGGAGGCTGGGGGTTCAGGGTGAGTCACAGGAGGAAGAAAGGCAAGGAGCGCTTGAGAGAAGGGATTCAGGATCCATGTAATTTATAAGCTACAATACAGCTGCTGATCCAACAGCCTTGGAAGAGCCAGGCTCTTCACCCCTGGACCCAGCCTTTATAGGATGGAGGGGAAGTATAGGGCTAGATGATGAAAGTCTGGGGCCACTAATGCAGAGGCATAGCTATCAGTGGTGCAGCCACCGGAGTGGCACCGTTGCCCAACGGCCAGACAGCGGTGCATAGTGCATTGCACCTGCCGTTGTTTATTTAATGGACCATCTTTTCAATTGTGATTGTCTCTTGCTTGGCTTTGTTCGCTCTTTCTGGGGGGGGGGGCGGTGAGTGGAAGATAGTCAAGGATAGCAAGACAGAGATGGCCCCTCACACCCATGGAAAAGCCAGAAAGTAGAGCAGAGGTGGGCAAACATTCAGAGTCTGTATAGATGGGGCTCAGCGTGAAAAAGACAGAGACAAGATGTAAAACTAAAGTATAGAAGGTGATTGAGGAGGGAAAAGAAAGCAGTGGGGGGAAAAAAGCAAAACAGCAAGTACATATAGAGGAGATACCTGCAGAAATGGCATTTGTACATTTATCGTTCAGAATCGATTTGTCTTTTTGCCATTAAATTTAAGGACATGAATATAGGGTCCAAGAGGGGCCCGTTGTAATGTTTATTTTTAATTACTACTCGGTCTGAGACCAGGAGGTACCTGGCCCACTTAAATCCATGATAGACCCTGCTGAGAAGGCAGATTCAAGAGTCGAACAAGACTTGAATTTAATACATGGTACTGTAACATATTATCAAACATTTTAAATCCTGGTGATTGGAGGTGGTTTGGCCCAGGAATGACTTGATTTGCGGGACTCGTTGAATCCTGTTGAGAGTAGGCCTGACCGTGAGCCCTCGTGACAACATTTTACTCCAGACTAAAAGAAACATTTAGTACCACGATTGGGAATACATCCCAGATTCAAGGCACATGCAGAATGGATAGTGTTAATCAATGATGGTACCTGCATTCTAACCAGCGGCGGATGGCACAGGTAAGCACGGTTGGGGGTGGCAAAGCTGGGCGTGGCGGGGGCATGTTGACAGACGACAGACTATGCATTATTTATTTATTTTATTATATCTATTCCGTCGTCTGCCGACTTCTGCCCCCATCCACCACGCCGCACCGCGCTAACCTGTGCCGGCCGCCGCTGATTACACATGGTGTCATATTTAGGTTTGTTAGTTCTTGGCTAACCGTGAAACTTCGATAAAAGTCTGGAACAGAAATGTGACAGGAGAATACATGGAATTTCACTGCTAGAGTTCATAGCTCTTCATTGAAGAGCAATACAATGATATTGTAAGGCTGGAGGGAGGGTCACTTATCTCTGTATACCCACTAACAGCCCAATCTATGTCTTACTTAATCTGTGGGGTCATCTTGCAGCTCACTACTATCTGGGTGGAGCCCTGAAGCACAGAAATGTCTTAATTCAAACTAAAGGGATATATTGTGTGCCAACACTGAGAGGTAATTGGCAAAATGCTCTGTATATGTTTTCAGCTTCAGTGCCATAAGCGTGATTGAGTTGCAAAAAGTTAATAGACAATAAGATGCATTTAAACATCATCAGTGTCCCGTGTCAATTGCTAGGGTTTTCTGTGTTCAGAGTTGAAATGAGTGCTGCCATTGAACGCATACACTGAAAGCAGGGTGTACCCTTTTTGCCATTCAGTCCTAAATAATGTAAACATTTTCACTTTTCTGTGTTGTATGAGTCAAAATAAAAAATACTTACATGTCTGAAAACTACTGATACCCCATGTTGTAATAATTTTCCGCAAAATATACATAACTCTAAACATCTGGACTGGATTCCGTGTGTTCGGGCATTAAAGTTGAAAAGATATACAGAGCAATTTTGCCAATTTCCTCCAAATGTCGGCACACCACACATACCTTTTAAATAAAATGATGCAGCCCGCACAGAAATTGAATTTCTCAATAAATTCTATTTAGCTAGAGGATTTTGGTGCACCGAGGACATGCATGGATTCACAAACATCACAACAAATGGAGAATGGGTGATAGTCTGTCATCCTGTTGCCATATATAGTATCGCTCTTACCATATAGCTTTCACAAACATTAGATAGTGCATGGAATGATCATGTAAAGATATGCGAGGTCATCTTTAAACGCAATTCCCTTAAATCCACTGACTGATCTGGAAAACAATCCACAAAATACAGCCAGGGTACCACGGAACATGATCATGGTGTATTTACTAATCAGTATATGTGCCACTGCAAAGGTAAATGCTGACAAACATAAATATAAAAGAGAATGCACCATTCACTTTCCACTGTAGTATCTTCCAAACATCTTTATCTTGTATTAGTTGACAGAAATTATCACTATGGAAATCTTTGCATGAAATCATTTTGGATAGTGTACAAACTTTTCATTTCAGGATGGATTTGAA
Source organism: Triturus cristatus (assembly GCF_964204655.1). Classification (NCBI taxonomy): domain Eukaryota; kingdom Metazoa; phylum Chordata; class Amphibia; order Caudata; family Salamandridae; genus Triturus; species Triturus cristatus. The sequence continues at coordinate 706,410,254 of NC_140580.1, read as the reverse complement.
ACTTGTAAGAACTTTACATGGATAGAAATTCTTGTAAAAACCTTTATGGAGATGAAGCTTCCCCCAAAACACTTTTTAAGCATGGGTTTTCTCAGCTAAAATTAAGTTGTTGATGAGATTCCTTCAACAAAACAAAGTTTTGTGTAAATTCTTTCTTACAATTTGAACTTTGCAAGGATTGTAAAACCTGTAATGATTTGATGAAGACTTAAGAAAAAAAGAGACTATATTACAAGCCGCTTTGTACATATTGCTAAAAGTTTTAAATCTGTCTTTTTCTGGTATGCACACACTACTCTTGACGTGCTTTTTCATTTCTTTTTTTAAATCGTAATTTTGTAGTTTTTAGTTTTAAACTCTTTGGGCCTGATTTAGAGTTCGCGGACAGGTACTTTGTCACAGACACGATGGCTATCACATCTGCCTTCTTATAAGGGCATTAGCATATAGTGCTCTTATAATAAGGCAGAGGAGATACCCTCCATCTTTGTGATGGAGTACCCGTCCATCGAAGGCTAAATTGGGCCATTATTGTACTATGATCGTCATTGCCAGAAACAGCATGCTTGTGCTGTTCTATGTGTAACCATTAATAAGTGCTTCTACGTTTACGGGATGTTTTTAAGTTTAAGTCCTGGAGAACAAATTATGAGTATCATCATCATCATCAACTTTATTCGATTTGTGAAACAAAAATCATACAAATATACATTTCAGTAATATACCACAAGCATCAATACGAAAATATTTTAAACCAATGAGTTGTCTTGTTTGCTTTTTATGTCAAATTGTATGCGTATACTTTTAAATATGAAGCACAAATTGGCTAAGAGCAGCCATTTCCTGATTTCATTAATTTGTTGCTCTTTGGGGGTTTTATCAGATTACACAATTCAATGTTGGTCTGCACTGTACTTTCCGTCTTGCAGGCTGGTCTGTGGTTTAGAATTATTGCTTGTTTTGGCAGTCATCCCCGCTTCAGTGAATGATATCACAGGAAGGAGAGTAGGTGGTGCCACCACCAAACTCTGTCATAGGGAAATTTTATGAGGTTTCTCTAATGTGGCTTAGTTACAGTTTATCTACCTTAGTGTATGCCCTCGAAATAGACATACAATGTTAGAAGTGTGCTAAGAGGAGTATCCTGGTTGTAAGTTAGAAAATGCACCAAAGAATTTGACACAAAAGTAACATCTCTTTTATTTGCATCTTCAATTCCTTTCTTTGTTTTATGAGGGAGGTCTTGCTCAATATCAGATTAATATCTCAGTCTATTTTAAGGCTCTACTGGTTGATGGTGTGTTACAAATTTACTCCACACCACTTTGATAAAAATTGTATTTTTATGAATGTCATTCTTTACTCCCCCCCACACGTAACAGTGGTTCTTTTTTTATAAAGGGTGATATTGTATGACTTGCTGATGTGATCTGTCCTGCTGCTGACATGTCAGCTGAGACTTTGTCACCGCGTTCCATACAAAGTTCTTTGTATTGGTGAATACTTTTCTAGGAGAGTACAGTCTCTAGTTAATTAAACTATTCTATTTTGTTGGGCATATCTGTATATCCTGGAGTTAGCCCTGGAGGGCATCGGATGGCTTTAATTGGTCAAATATATTGCACTGATGTGTATGAACATAAGGTACGTACCACACAACCAGGTTAATAAGTGATCTTACATTATACTTAGGCAGTCAGCACATCTAGAGATGTGAGCAGATACACAAGTGCATATTCCGTGTAGAGATGCCACAATGTAGTCTAGCCAGGGCCGTCTTAACCGCATCATAGGCCTCTGGGCTAAGCGGTGCACTGGGCCCTGTCTGCACAACCATTCACAGGAATAAAAATGTAAATTATCGATAAAATAAACTTATATTTATTGGTACCTCCAACAAAATCAGTGTTTTGACATTAATAAATGGGTCTCCTAAGCTCGTGGTTCCCCCTGGCCCCTGCCAGCGTGCCCATGCGTTAAGACGGCACTGAGTGTACTGCATAATCAAGTATCAAACCTGATTTTAGTGGAGTCAATGAACCCAGGTTTGGGGTCGCACAGTTTATAAGGGGGGTTCATTGGAAGAAAGTAAAGCAGGATCTTGAGTTATTTCCTGAAGACTAGGAGTGATACAGCTCACAGAAGGGACAATGCTAGGAGAGTTCCTATTTTTATCTTCTACTTCACTCTGAGAATTACCACTAGTCTTTGGTTCAAAATGCATGATGTGCAAGTGACTCTGTAAAAAAACTAATTAGTAATTTGGTTTCTAGGAGTGGGTGGCCATGTATAGTATGCACAATTACATCATTTTATGCAGTCTGCCTGCCATAGGAGTCAATACTGTTCCCGAGTGTGAGAGTGATGTGGTCTTGTTTGTAACTGAATGATCAGGCGATCAGTTCCATGAAAGATCATTATGTTTTGGGTGAGGGTAAAATCTGCAAGGCCAGTTATATGAAATGTATTGTATAATTTATATTTATTCATAATTGTATAATTGTGATGTTATTGAGTTAAATGTGTACATTAATTAATTAATAATTGTTGATAATTAGTTGTTAATTTAAATTAATTAATTAATTATTAATTAATTATGGTCATTTTTAAATTAATTTTAGGTGTGTTTTGTGGTGTTTATCAGTGTAAATGGTGAGAAGGGTGGGAAGTAATTTATTTTTTATTGATGAATTATTAATTATTTGTTAATTAATTTGTATTAATTGATTGTGTAATTAGTTTTAGGTGTGTGTTGTGGATGTTATCTAATTAATGAATGTTTACCTTCTTTTTTAATAATAATATAATTAAATTTCATTTTTTTAAATGTTTTTATTTAGTGCATGATTACAATGTTGCAAATAGCGCTTCGAAATTCAATCAGTTTACAAGTACAAAACATACCTATATTAAATCATCAAATACTAGTTACATGTGCCGACTACTCAAATACCCTGTTGTAAAAGAAAAGTTTATATTGAATCAGCCACTTTTCCTCATGCACAATTTTATATATTTTATACCCCCTCTCCCACTCCTCCCTCCACGGGGTTAGACACACACTTAGATATAGTTGATGTCGGGAAAGCCGAACCGGAGATCGCTTTGAACCCAGTACTACCTCTCGAGCCATCTGGTCAAAGGTTCCCAGATCTTTAAACCTTTCAAGCAGGACTGTGTCCCTCTTTTTTCATAGATGGCTTTTTCAAAGTTATAATTTGCCACTAATTGCGTTAGCCATTGATAATAACCTGGGGGGGATGGATCTAGCCAGGCTGAGGCTAGGCAGAGTCGATATACCGCCAAGCCTATGAAAACTTATTGTTCTCCCGGCTTCCCTTGGATCTCCTGATCCACCCCCAGACAAATCAGGGAAGGAGAAAGAAAAACATACCTCCCTAGCACTTCTTTTAAAAAGTTTGCGATCTCTAGTTTTAAGTTGTTTAATGTGTCACAAGAGGCAAACATGTGATTGAGAGCCGCCTGATACAAAGAGGATCGGGGGCATATAGTCCCTCTCCCTGTCCCCCATTTCGCAATCTTTTTCGGAGTATAATAAAGCGAAAAGCAGGATTTATAATACTGGGCTTGAAGCCGTGCCGGAATTAACAGACTTTGTGCTAGCTCAGTTGACGGGAAGAATAAGTCTTCGGAGATATCAATTTCCTCTTTCCACTTCCTAGCCCGCGTTGCCAAATCATCTGGCATTAATGAGTTAAAAGAGTTACGGTTCCAATAGATGGATGGTTCTTTCTCAAGCTGTCTATAATAGAGTTATTAATAAATCCTGATGGGCCGCCGCATTTTTTCCTTAAAAAATCACGTACTTGCAGGTACTTATAGAAATCTCTCCAATCCAATTCATATCTTTCTTTGTGATTTTCGAAAGAAGTTATATCGGATAGGGAATAAAACTTGCTGAGTTTGGACAGGCCTTTGTTTTGCCACTTTTTGATTAGTAAGTATTTAAAAATTTCGGGCAGGTTAGGGTTGTTATAAATCAGTGTATAATAATTCAAGCGACCCAGTCCTAACGTTTTACGAGCCGATTTCATGGTTTTGAACCCAGCGGCCAACGTCTTGAAACGTACCTTCTTATAGTGGGAATCATTCAGAAACCTCCAAATCCATCCCCATGCATCTTTGCCCATTATGAGTTCTATAGATGTAGGTATATCTTCCAATGGGTTATCTATTGGCTTATCAGAAAAAAGAGTGAGGTTATACAGAAAAGTGGCCCACCCCTATCCCTTGGTAAGAAAAGATACTTATAAGCTCTTCTGGGTTTTTCATAAGCCCATATAAATCGAGAGAACAGGTCTTCGATCCTTTTCAAACAAGTAGTACTGAATTCTATCGGGATAGCTCTTATAAGGTACAAAAATTTAGGGAAAAAAAGCATTTCAATTATATTGCATCTACCAATTATCGAAAGATGCAAATTATGTAATCGAGTTAATTCGGGTTTAATTTTATCGATCAAGGGGTCAATATTACAACTATCTTTTCAATGCTGGCCATAACATCTACTCCAAGATTCGTAGCCTTTTCTACCTGTTTAGTGTCATCGCCCATGCTGACATTCTTACAAATAATCTGGGTTTTAGATCTGTTAAGGGAGTATCCTGACAAAAGTCCAAATCTAGCCGCCTCTGCTTCAACCTCAGCCATAGATGTTCCAGGATTAGCAGTTATCAGAGCAATGTTGTTGGCATAGGCCAGTACTTTTGTTTCCCAACCGTAAGAAATAATGGGGCAAATTTTTTGATTAGCTTCCAGAAATCGTAAAAAGGGGTCTATATATAGTGCAAACAAGAGAGGTGAACTCGGGCATCCCTGGCGGCTACCTCTAGTTATTTTAAAAAGTGTCAGTTAGTGAGCCATTTAAAAATAATTTTGCGGTGGGCTGAAAATATAGCATCTTAAATGCCTGTATAAGTCCCTGGCCTATCCCGACCATTGACAGGGTCTCCCATAAAAAAAGGCCAGGAAACCCTGTCAAAGGCCTTCTCGGCGTCAAGTAGAATAAGTGATATTGGGTCTCTAGAAATATAGGCGTTGTCTAACAGTGAAATAGTTCTCCTAATATGATATACGGTACCGCGCCCTGGGATAAATCTATGTTGCCTAGGTAATATTACTTTATGTATTACCCCTGCTAGTCAAACCGCTAATATTTTAGAATAGATTTTGCTGTGCGCATTTATCAGGGCTATAGGGCGATAAGAGGCAGGGTCTAGCGCAGATTTATGCTTTTTCAAGAAAACTAATTTTGGCTTGCGACCATGATTCAGATGGTCTCCCCCCCTTGAATGCATGTACGAATAGGTGGAACATAACCTCTTTTAATTCAGTGGATTTTTTAAAAATAAAATTCAGGTGGAATATTGTCTAACCCGGTGGCTTTACCATTAGGAAGGCTATTAATGCAAAGCAGAGCGTCTATCCATCGAGGGGGCTCATCAAGTTGAGCCTGGTCATCTTGAGATTATTGCACCGCTGGAATTTGGTTAAGATAAGTAGTGATATCATTTAAATGAGCCGTGGTAGTTTCATGATATAAATCTTGATAATAGGCAAGAAACTCTTTACGAATGCCCTTTGGATCTGATATTATTTCTTGTGGGGGTCTTTAACTGCAGTAATGATGTTCCTTGTAGCTTTTTGTCTTGCCCTAATCGCAAGGTGATGTCCGACCTGCTCGCTACATTCATATGCTTCCTTCCTCCAAATTGCTAATCTATCTGCAGCTCTTTTGGCAATTAGCTCCATGACAGCTGATTTTGCTCACATAATTTTTACAAGCGCATCCGCTGGGTCATCGCAATCCCTGAGAACAGTAATTAAGTTTTCTTCTGCAACAGCCAACCGGGTTTGCAGATTATCCAGCAGTTAACGCTTTTCTCTATTTAAGGAAAGCTAAAAGCTCAATGTCTCTCCTCTTATTGCTGTTTTAATGCATCCCAAACCACTTCAATCCCTGTGCTGCCTATATTTAAATTTCAATATTATTTATGTTACTAATGGAAATTAAATTTAATAAAAATGTTTTTTTTTTATTGGTGTGGTATCCAGCACTTCCCCTACTGTTTCGCTCACTGGAGTGGGAATAGTAATTTGTACCCCTCCGCTATCCAACACTTTCCCTGATTTTCACTCACTGGAGTGGGAATAGTAATTTTTACCCCTTGCTATCCAACACTCTCCCTACTGTTGCACTCACTGGAGTGGGAATAGTTATTTTTGCCCCTCCGCTATCCAACACTTTCCCTACTGTTGCACTCACTGGAGTGGGATTAGTAATTTTTACCCCTCCGCTATCCAACACTTTCCCTACTGTTGCACTCACTGGAGTGGGAATAGTATTTTTTACTCCTCCGCTATCCAACACTCTCCCTGCTTTTCACTCACTGGAGTGGGAATAGTAATTTTTACCCCTCCGCTATCCAGCACTTTTCCTGCTGTTGCACTCACTGGAGTGGGAATAGTAATTCTTACCCCTCCGCTATACAACATTTTCCCTGCTATTGTAATTATTGTGTTTGTGAAATGTATATATTTTATTTTTATATAATTTAAAACGTTTTTAAATTAAATAAAGATAATAGTTAATAACATTTATTTAAGTAAATATATGAATATGTACACATTTTTGCGTGTTTATCTTTTTTAAATTAAGTTTATTCGTTATATTTAGTTAAAATATATATTAAATGTAATTTATTTGTTAAAAATATTAATATTATTTAATATATTTCGTTTAAGTTATAAATATTTTTTAAGTCGATATTTTTTACATCTATATTTTTTACTTCAATATTTTTTAATCGATATTATTGTACTTACCTGTTTAAGTGAGTCGATATTTTTGTATTCAATATTTTTACATCGATATTTTTGTAAACTATATTTTTAACATCGATATTTAAACATGGAACTGAAAAAGGCAATCCCAAACCTTCCGAAATGTTTGAATGGATATAGATGCTAAGCCATCTGCTAAGCTCTTACCAAATTACAGAATTGGGACGATGAGCAGCGGATATTGATTGCTAGGGCCCGAACAGGATTCAGGAAGATAAATGTCACAGTTGACAATATAATAAGAAAAAATAAACAATCCATCACTTCAAAGCCAGCTTGTTTGCATGCTACATTGAATATACAGTGGCATTCTGCATAGTTGCCTTTTATTAGCTATGGGAAATCCAGAAGCAATGGGGACATGATTGATCATTGTTAAATCTAATTGTTGAATGTCATAGAAACAAGTAGGTTCAAATTAATAAGTAAATATAAAATATCACTGGGATCCAACTTTCTAAGAAAATTAGAACTACTTAGGGGCCGATTCCGATCCGGGTCGGAAAGCGCTCCGACCGAGTCAGATCCAGAGTGTTTTCCGGCCGAGCCGCACCCCTACAGTCCGACCGAGCGAGTATGATGCGCATGTATGCTGTCGGACTCTGTTCGGTCGGACTCCCATAGAAGTCAATGGGAGCCAGTTGTACGACGCGTACATGCGCTTCCATTGACTGAATGGGTACATCTCGAACAAGTGTGCCCCCTACAGTGGGTATGCATCGGTGCCATCCGCACCGTACATGCCTGTGTTGGGGAGACCCATAGGTCTCCCCCTGTGTGCGAGTCGTACGGCTGCGGGTGTCGGGGGGGTCCGACGCGGACCCCCGAAGTCCGACTCCGCAAGCTTTTGTGAGCCAGACACTCCGGCTCGCACAGGCTGTCCGATGCGTGCATCGTACTGGCTCGGTTGTGAAGCGCATCCATTGCACGCCACGGTTAGCTTACGACGGAGACGCACGGAGAGGTTCGGACCCGGAAACGACTCGGTCGGCGAATTTCATGTAGCTCGCATTGTACTGGCTCGCTTGTACAGCTGTACGAGTCGCCCTGAAAACACGCGTATGGCTCGTAGTTTTTCTGGCTGGATCGCGTTCGGTGTCCTTCCGACCCGGATCGGAATCGGCCCCTTAATGTCTCAAACAAGGTTTTACTCTGGTCCCTCACTACCACTACTCCTGCTACTTTGTTTAGAAATGGATGACTTTTTAGGTAAACTTACAGAAGGTAGACACTTTTGTCTGACATTGACATTGGAGAGTCATCATGTAAATAGTCTGATGTATGCAGAAGACGCAACCTTGTTAAACAGTGCTTCTGTTTGTATGCAGTGTCCTCTTGATAAATTATGTGCATGTGATCTAATTAATGGTATAATCATAAATAGGGTTCCCGCTTTTATGGTATTTATTTTTTTGACATTTCCGACTGCTTTTATCCATATTTATTTTTTGCTAATCTTATCTGCATATATCTGGGTTTATTTGGGGTTTTGTGGATAAATGAAGTTGAAACTAGTATATTTCCACATTTATATAACTGATAAATGTGCATGCATGCTTGAAAGCCTGATAGGAACACTGACAGATAAATCAATGCACTTTTATCAATACATGAACATTTTAGTATCACGGTTGTGCATATCTACTGCTGTTTTAGCCCGTTTACAAAAACTCAATTTTTTTAACCTATCCGCACAGCCATTGGCCTGGCAGTCATGCTTCATGACTGACAGCATTTAGAATCTCTCAATAAGAATCCAATTTCCGTTTCTGTCTGCATTTAAAAATAAATGCAGATAGGAAAAGAACGGGTTTTCTGATGGTATTTATCTGTAAAAATCAGTAAAAACGGAAAACAGGGACCCCTAATCATAAATAAGGAAAAAGCATGATAGAATGATTTTATGGATTTTGAGAAAATAATGCTCTCACGCTTTTTCTTTATCTCATACATTATGTTTCAGAGTGCATGTCTTTCTTTTTCTTCTCTCCAACTAAAAGAGTGTGTTTAGACCCATTTATCAAATAGTGTCGAACACTGATGAATATTACTAGTAGCATATACACTCACATCTCCACCCTGCTGAATTTTAAAGGGAGATTTTTGCATCGTGTTGTTAGATGTATGTACCAAGATTTCATTCTTGTGGTGCTTTTCGATGATTATGTGGTTGCCATAATATTGATGTTTCGGAACACAAGTTAACATTTGTTATATTATCATGTCTATCGAGATATCTTTACTTTTTGTACTCACTAAAAAAATCAATAAAACATTTGGAATAAAAAATAAATTCCCAAGAAATGGAAAGTTTAGTCCTTGGCCATTCGCTCAAAAATATTCATGTTATTTACGTGAAGAGGAAAAATGAGCAAGTGACTTTCCTGGTTATGTCAGTTGTGTCAATTCTAACTAGAAAATGTTTGTCAAGTTTTCTTGACTCTTGCTACTGATAAGACTGTACGAAGAGGTATCTGGAACCTCAATTAAGACAATCACTAAAGTCTGGCAAATTAAATGCAGTTATTTGGTATGGGAGAATGACTACTGCCATATACTAAAAAAACAATAAATCTTATTAAATAAAGATCTATTTCTCAATTACACTTTCTGTTGCAATACCACCATCCTAGATTGTCATTAGCGGTGAATAAGTGCTTCCTACTCTAAATGACCAAATGAAGTCTGTTCCCAAGGGCATGTCTGAGAATAATCTTTGATGTACAATAACCTATTAGGTCCTCACAAAAGAGAATCTGTATCTAAATCATGTGGACTATTTGCTTACACCTTTTGCGTTGAATGATCTCTGGACTAATAAGATTACAGTTTGAACTATTTTGTAAAGAGGGTGATGGAAACCATTCAAAATTGATTAAGACTTGAGGGCTTTGTTTTCCTAAGCACAAAAAAGGTTTCAATGTATGTTTTGAGCAGTTATTCAGATAAAATATATTAAATCTATTTATTAAGGCTATATCAGTTACTCCAATTTTGTTTTTCATATCTCCTCTTAGAGAATTCAAAGGATCCATACTCCGCTTAAGTGGTCTGTACTCTTGTGACAGAAATCTGAAGACCTATCGCAACTAAACTGTCTTAGTCATGCCTTGTTTGAAGAAATACATTTCTTTCTGAAGCCTTTTAACAGTCCCTGAAAACACGCTTCTTCCCAGGCAGCAGATTTCAGCTTCATGAGACCCCATAAAATGATTTGTTTGAGAGTAGTAAAGTTTGTTAGCATCGCCTACAAAAAAATAATGTTTATTCTGGATCAATACCAATATATATTTTTGTTAAATGAATTGTATTTGTCAGTGAGGACCTTTTAGCATTAAAGTACGACCTGTGACAAATTAATTTCATGATTTTGCTTAAAGGGCCAGATCAAACATTTTTGTGCATAGATTTATTCAGAAAATGTGTATGTATTTATGTTAAGAGGTGCAGTATTAATGATTCCAGTACCACGATTAATGCACCTTTCTACCCCTTTTAGACTGCTTTGAATGAGTAGGTGTTTCCTTGGCAAGGTTCGTGTAATTAGAGCAGCTAATTGTGTCAGTCATTAAAGGTAATTTCAGCAATTGAGCAGTTGTATGTTGATCCTAATTTTTAGACACTCAGATAGCAAGACTTTGAGGAGACTCCAGCTTTAATTCTTACGAATGCTAAGATTCACTCCATACAGCTAACTTAAACCTGTGGTTCAAAATTATAAGAATTCAAAAGTGCTTATCAATGTGCAGACAAACTGGTGCACTAGACCCCAAATTATTACCAATCTTGGTCTTTTAAACCGACCTAGAGGCATGCCTAAAGTGCCTTACTCCATATGTAACACATCTTTACAAGCTTCAGTTTTGCCAAACAATTGTAGTCTCCATATTACACCCCATTTTTAGGTTTTGCCTACTATACAGCACATGTGCTGTCTAAGATGTATTATTAGCTTACAGTGGATTTAAGAGTCCGCCTATTGCTTACCATCGGTTGGCTTCATTGTCACTCATGTGATTGCTTCTTATTCATAAGCATTTGTGGGTTTTCCTTCTTTTTCTTATGTCTGTTCCTCCCTTTCATCTGTTCCTGTACTACTCTAATTTTCAGGCGCTACTTTTTTCTTTTCATTTAAGCGCTCTACAATAGTGCATGTTTTTACAGCTGACATCATACTGTGCTACTTTTCCCCAGTTTGTGCTGCTCTCTTTCACCCCTTTGCTTCTTCGTGCCCCTCTGTGATGCGGTAACATTTGTGTGCTCCCCATGGTGCTCTCTTGCCCATGTTCTTCTACTCCCTTCCTGCTCCTGTGGTAAATAATAAATTACCGGGACTGAATTTAATACGGAATCTAAATAAAATAGCTCAGGAAAATAAGAGGCAAAATCCGTGGTATAAGAGGTTTCTGAATGGGCTTTATTCAGAAATGGCCGACTCGAGTCGCGGCCTTCATGTTCCGTCACCACGGGGGTTCAGGAAGTGAAGTACAATACTTTATTGACAGACAATCATTTTTATAGAATGTACATTACAATGAAGCAAATGCAGAAGGCGTAACAATTGATAAGGAAAATGATAGTTCATATGCGTAACCAAAAATGGGCGTAATGGGGAGCAAAAAGAAACATGATTGGTTAAGATGTCATATATAGGTGGATCTATAAGATAATACTTGGCATAGATGCGCGCGCAGCAGCATGACGTGTGATTGACGTACAACTAGAGGGTGAAGGGGGCTTGACATTTAGCTCTACATGTGGAGACAAGAAGTCTGGGGAGTCAAGTCAACCTAATCCCAAATCATATCTAACATCCTATGTTTAAAGAACTATGTTATCCACAAAGGAAGGACTCTCGGACAGAATCTATTCTATACTGACTGTGTGTGCGTGCACAAGCGTCTAAGTGTCTATATGAGATGCAAGGGGCAGAAACTTTCCATGGTAACAGGGCTTATGAATTACTTGCATGAGGACAGAGAGGCCGGGCCCTTTGCTCGGTAGCTGAGGGAAATGTTTACCTAAACTACTAGACAGGAATGCATCGGCTGAGGAGCAAAGCAGATAACTCGAAGGTGAAATACAGTTTCTTGGCAGGCAGGCAAAACTGGCCGAGGCAGGCACCGTTAGCCGCACAGGGAGTAGGACAAAGTTCATGGATACAGATGCGGACTCAAGCTGAAGCTGTCAGAGGCAGAGAGCAGGAAAAACTTGATGGCAGAATCGGGCCTACTCGCCTGAACTGTAAAAATGGAGTGACTGGGCCATATAAAGTCGGTGGCCTTTCATACTTAGGAATCGAATATCCAGCCCATTCATGGCGGATCTGACAGAGGACATGTTGACGGTGGACGCACATGTATTTGCGTCTTCATAACTGGAACTGGAGGGAAAATACATGTACTTATAACATGCACATAGAACCGTTGGGGTCCAAGATAGGGGACATAACTGATCAGGAAAATCCATATTTCCACACTCCGAATGCTTTTTTTCTCTCTCACTCGCCTGTTTACTTTCTCCTCACCCTCTGTGATCCACAATGCTCTCCCTGTAGCCCGGTTGACCCCTCCTTTGCATCATCTACGTAGCTTCCCCCCAGCCCACACCCTACGTATTGCTTCTGTACCCCCATGTTTCTTCATTCCCTACCGGCCTTCCCATGTTGCTTCCACACCCCTCCACCAGTGTTGTTTTCCCCGCCTGTTCTTCCACCATGTTGGTTCTCCTCCCCCGCCCATATTGCTTTCCCCAACAGTTTCTAAAAAAACAAACATTGTCATACATGTGTTTTCTTTGTATTTGCCAATTAGAGTTACATCGGCAAATAAATGGAAAAAAAAATTCGCCATAATTTCTTTGGGTGTGGTGCATGCACGCACTTAAATAATGACTTGATCATTTTATAAAGCCATGGTTCACTGCATAGGGATACTGTAGCGCATAGCTAAAAACTAATGACAAAGCCCATAGATCCCAAGGAGGAGACCCTTCTTTAAAAAAAGTGTAAAAGTGAAGATCCTGCAAATTGCCATCTGCTTGCACTTTTAAGTGTAGGGGCAAAGGCCTAGGCCAAACTGCTATTAGACTTGGAACAGCGGATCAGTGACCACAAACTTCTTCCGCTTCATCAGACTTGTTTTCACCCAAATTGTAGTACTATTGATATTTTTACAATAATCACTGTTTGCAGGGGTCTGAGACCAAGGCTTACCGTGATGGAGCACAGGTCAGATGTGACAAGCAGGTTCATCCTGGTAAAAGATTTTACCTTAGGATAGGGCAAGCTTGCAGACTGTGTCCAAGGAAGTTCTCCTGAAGCCAGATATCCATTGGTTGATGTACCAATCAAGTTGTTGGTTTTTAGTGGGAATAGTATAGAGCAGGAATAATTCAAATGTTGCACCCAGGAAAGTTCTCTTGTCAGTCTGATACTTTTGGCGCCTTCACCTAGTCAAGATTTCTATATTCGAAATAGGGCTTAATTTATATATAGGCAACTGACCTGTTTCAATTACTCCAGCGCCCTAATGGAGGTTCCACCCACCTTATTTAGAAATGACTGCAAAACTGAAAGCCATTTCTAAAGCATTGGCAGGAACCACTGTCATGGCGGTACCTGCGAATGCTGTTTACAGTTTGGTGCAGGGCTCCGTCAAGATGGCGGAGCCTTGCACCAAACTGTTTTCTTTTTTCATTTCAAAAGTAAAATGCAGAAGCTGGATTTTCTTTTTGAAGATAAAAAATAAAATGCAAGAGGAACATTTAGCAGTTCTCACTGCCCTTTACCGCCAGAGCTTTCCTGTCGGTTGTGGGGAGTGAAAACTGACATCTATTTTTGTCCTAAGTTCTAATTTAGGTGGGTGGAAATGGATGTCTCTAGCAGCCGTTATTCCATAGGCCCATCGGAGGAGTTTAATCATGGCAGAGATGGAGTAGTCTCCGCTTCGCCTACTTTTAAATTTGGTGGGCGGACCTTTATCTTGGCAGTATGTACACTCCGTCGCCATACAGAGTATACATACCACCAATATATAAATTGGACCCCAAGTCTTTTCTTCAGTGGGCAGAATCCCCTGGCAGGACGGGGCACCAGAGCTGTATCTGATGATGAGCTCCACGAGGCTAAATACCTTCTCAGCAAAGGTCCGCTGAAATGATTTCACTGCTGCGTAGAAACTCACAGCGGGAATACCTGTTTTCATCAACCCAACTAAGTCATGCCTTGGCCTGATAGGCTCTGGTGGTTGGTCCCAGTTTTCTAGTGGCTGGAAGATAGACTTTTTCCAAGCGCCACTGCTTTTCAAAGATTGTAGGAGAAATCCAGTTAGACAGAGCCAAGTGTCCCAGGACCCCACGGACAGCACTTTGAGTCAGGGCTTCCTCCAAAATTGGCCATCAGTAGAGTCCGGTCCAGATCCTGTTGCAACTAGACAGGAGGGCACTTCTGTAAAAAGGCCTCTTGCAGCTTGTTGTGTCCCTGTAGCCACACAAGAGGTCAGCCAACCGACCCTTGGAGTCTACTTCTTTGTTTGGGTATAAGTGGGAGCGGGGCCAGCCCCTTAGGTCTCTTCACAGGTCTCAAACTGCAAGTGCAGTCCTTCTTCTGTTCTGCCACAGGTTCTGAGAGTGATTTGAGGAGGGTGTCTTGTGGTACCACATTTATGGATGCAAGCTAGTAGTCCAGGGATGACTCCTGGCTTGTCCATAACCAAAATGGTAAAACAATCAGGGTCAAGTGTACCCACATTTTCGGCGGTATCTGCTTGCCTTACTGCAAACCTTCCTAAAATCCAAGCAGGGGGGAAACATTTTCTCTCTAGTGCAGAGACTGTATGCCCATCCAGAGGTATGCCCAGGGAAAATAGTATCTCCCCACATTGTGGCCACTCAAAACTGGTTCTGCTGTAACTTTCCTCCCAATGAGATTGGAGCCGGCATGTATGATGGAGCAAAGGTTAGCCTTTCCCACATCTCACCTTACATTTACTTGTGAAAGGGCATGCTCTCCACAACGTAATAAAGTTTGTGGGTCTACCCTAACTAGTCTTCCTGCAAGGGTAAGAAAACCCCACCATAGCCCACTTCACCCCAAGGCTATTTTTTCTGCTCTGAGAGTAGCTTTCACATCTCATTAATGCCAAACCAGGTAGCTGCTGTCAGGCTTATGCAAATTAGCCTCCAGAAGCTTCAGACAGGAAAAAGGTAACTTTCTAAAATGTATTTGTCCTAAATATTTATTTAAAAATTCCAACTTCACCATTGATCTACATTTTACAGAAATATTAAAAATAGTGATTGAATCATTTTTCTAGCTGGTCCCAAACACTAAATAGCAGAATTTATATTTTAATATGCACTCTATTTTTTCACAGGATAGCCTGAGCCTTACCCAGTCAAAATATAATTTGGGGGCTTGACAGTTCAGGTAACATTACATTTCTATATGTCCCACTTTGAAATACTGTGCACTCTGCCTTGTGGGCTACATAGGGGTGACTTATTAATATTTAAAATGAAGGTTTCCCCAGTCAAAAGGATTAGTTTTGCAGGTCAGGCTGCAGGTTTAAACATGAGCAGTCAGGCTACAATGGTAGACCTAAAGCCAGGTTTTCCTATGTCAAATTAGGGGATGGCAATACATGCTGCAGTCTACAGTTGACATATAATAGCGTTCAATGCTATGGGTGTAGTCTCTACATAATTTACTATGGCCTTATTGGAGAGTTTGATATGCCAATCAGAGATTAGCCAGTTTCTAAATATTTTGTGGGATCAGACCACATGCACTTGGCATTTGATAGTAGTGCTCAGTGTCCAGAATATAGAAAACTAGCAAAACAATGCAGCAAGAAAATAGTGATGACCACGCAAAAACTGACATTTTCTCACAATTAACTATTGCAAAATTGTATATGAAACCTTTTTTCTCAGTTGAAAAGTTTTCTCAGTTCTGCTTACTGTGACTGTTTTTTCTAGAATCTGCATATTACATGGCCGGTACTGTAGCTGAGTATTGTTTGTAGGTACAATGATTTTAAATAAATATGTAATTCATTTGACTTATTTACTTATGTATCTCCTGCTGCAGTTGACTTTGAAGACGTCTGTGGACAGGGTAACTTTTCAGTCATTGACAGCTCTAGTGATTAAGAGGCTCTCTGGGGAGGAATGTTGCCACTTAGGCAGATACTTTCTTTTCTACCAAACTAGAGGCCATGGCTTGCTATGTTTGTGCCGGTTATGCCTGCCTCATAGAGTGAGCAGTGGACTCCATTCTGTTTACCCTGCTGTCCAGTGTGTGCTTGCAGGGTCCTGCAGACATTGAACACTAATAAGTAACGAATGCATGGGTATATGAGCAACGCTCAGCTCTGTGAATCAAATTGTCTCTAAGCTGAAATATCATTGCAAACCAGACTGTGGTAAAGAAAGATGTTTTTTTATTCATATGTCTGAAATGAATAAGCTCAGATGGTTCCTGGGCATTTTGTAGCTGGAGGGCCTAATGGTTCAAATGGATTTCAGAATGTAGTTGTCCTGCTACAAAAGTGCAAGTTTCCTAAGGTTGACTTTATACATGAGAGGGCAATAGGGTGCATACCTGTCAAATCTTCCTGTTGACTAGAATAAAACTGATCTGCTGGTTTTTGGTGAACTACTGGTATTTCAGATAAAGAGTGCATGTTATGATTCTCTTGGTGGTACTTGAATGCCTAGCTAATTACAGGGTGCATTCCTGGATGTGCATGAGTATAGGATTAGTATGACTTGCATCAGGGCTCATAATCTCTGTGGTAGCAAAAAAGTGGCATATGGACCAAAGAGCCTGAAGATACATGAGAAGGATCTTAAGGCCTGTAGTTAAGGGAAGCAGAGTTAGAGGAGACAATAATGTACAATGTCATGGATGGTAGGGGTGGGCAGAATTTGCGAAATCCACTTTCGCAAATTATCGCGAAAATGTTAAAAATTATCACAAACACGCGGAAATATCGCGAAGATGCGGAAGTTTTTTTCCCGCATGTTCGCGAGATTTTCTGCATGGTTGCGGCTCGCCAACTTACCCATGTGGTTGCTCGAGGGCGCGGCCCTCTTGTTTTCAGTTGTCTCGCGGTGCATGATCGCGAGAAGAAAGACGTGATCGCGCGACGCATGACGTCACTGCGGGCACGAACTGTCGCGAGACAGCGCAAATGGCTAAAAACAATACAACATCTCACGGAGAACGCGACCGGATCAAGAAAACTTGTCGGCGAACGCAGGGATTCAGGTAAGGCGATCGCGCGCGCGCGAGAATGTATTATTTTACAGCGCGAGCAAGAACCAAATTATCGCTAAGCTGCGGAATGCGGAAATTTTGACATTTTCGCGCTTTCCGCGGAACGCGAAAATGTCAAATTATCGCAATTTCCGCGAACGGAACAACATTTTCGCCCAGGCCTAATGAATGGTGGGAGACCGGGGCCTGATAAGCTCACTGCTACCAAAACTGACTAGGCCTATTGATGCACTTCTGGGAACACTGGTGGTGTTGGAGCTGATCAGGCAGGAGGCACCTTCAGCTCCAGCGGTAAAGATCAGATAGGCTTGCTGTATATTGGTTGTCAGTGATGGTGAAACATCCTTGTCCCCTATCACTGAAAAATGGCAGTGTAGGGTAGAGGGCGGTAGGTGAAGAAAGGGACAGGCTGACAACCAGAGGTTAGATGAACAAGGTGGCAGTGTGGAAGATCTTTATGCATTTGTATTTTTGTGCATCATTAACAACATGCAGAATGTAATTTCACTCTTAATTAGGCATGTATATACTGATAAAGTACTGATGCTTTTGAAACTATTTTCTTATGATTTTCAGAAATGCATTTTCATGTCCTTTGTTAAGTAGGCATCAATTTGGGCAGGGCAGCCATATTGTATAAAATGGATGTTGCCCTTGTCCTTTCCCCCCATGCATCTCTCTGTTTATTATTTCTGCAGCCTACGTACAAGGAGAGTTCATTTCAGTTAATTTCCATTGTCATTGTTCATGGTCTTTTTGATGAACTTTCACTGGTTCAGTCGCAGACCGTAACTTCCTTTCAAGGTCCTTCCTTGAGTTCACTGTACACCATTCATAATAGTTTGATGTTGTTCATGTATCTAGTTTGTTCCGCCATCTCTGGGTGGCATTAACATAGAGTGGGCAGAATAATTATTTATGTAGTGGGATAGTGCTTAGGTAAATATAGTCTGCAGTTTTGGTGATTTCATATGTTAAAATGATGTATAAAAACCTTGTATTTTGGGATGAGCCAGGAACTTCTCTGAGACGTTTCCTATGCTTCTAGGGATGCGGTTTGTTTCTCTGCTGAATTTGCTGCTCACTTAGGACTTAAAACATTTTTGATTTGAGCATTTTTTGGTAATGCCCTCTTTGCTGAGAGACTAAGGTCCAGATATACTACCCGTTTTTGCATGCGCAAACAGGTTTGCGAACCCGTTTGTGCATGCAAAAACCTATTGGGTCATGTACATAGCCTATTTAGCTAAATAGGTTTTGTGACTTGCTATTTGAAAGGGGCGTTCCCCCTCCAAATAGCGAGTCTCAAAACCATGTACAAATGTTTTGCGACTGCAACTGCGGTCGCAAAACACTTGCCATTACCACCTACTTCAAGTAGGTGGTAATGCATTTGCAAAGGGGAAGGGTCCCTAGCGGACCCCTTCCCCTTTGCAAATGCATGCAATTTTGATTTTAAGAGCAGGCAGTGGTCCCATGGACCACTGCCTGCCCTTAAAAAATTAAACGAGAATGTCATTTTGTTGGACTTGGCCCTTCTGGCAGGTTCCCCCCGAAACTTTTTGCTTGTAATTGGTAACTTGGTGTAGTGATTTTGGGTTTCTGCGCACTTTACCGCTGTGTCCCAGGGTAAAGTGCGTGCGTGTTGTGAGGTTGGCCTGCCCTCCCATAGGAATGCATAGGGGAATGTAGGTGTCCCGGTAGCTCCTGATGCGTGGGGTGGGCAGGCCCGTGTTTGGTATGTGCGGACTCGTGTGAGTGAATGCTGCGCGTTGATGTGTGCGGCGTGCATGTACCTGGTGTGGAAGTGCCACTTCTAGAAGTGGGCACTTCAGTGTGCAGTCTGGAATGTGTGGCTTGTCTGATGATTGGCTGGTGAGGTCAGGTGACGGACTAGGGAATTCCCCAGAGTCAGGAGGAGTCACCCAGTGGTGAATGGGGAGGTAGCATGTTGATGGCTGGGGAGGAGTGTACCTGGGTCCTGAATAGGACAGGGCTCCCCCACACAATGCTGGCGCCGGCCCCTGTGGTGCGTCTAATGACCCTAGCCCTGCCAGTGAATAGAGTGAGGGGCTGAGCACATCAAGGGTGCTCCCCAACCAGCTGCGACTGGTTTTCCCCCTCACCCTGAACCCAGAACAAAGAGATTTGTGTGTATAAAAAGGGGCTGTGTCCCCTTACAAAATGTTCTTGTTCCAACTCGAATCTACCAGGGGCGTGCTGCTGCTGGGGCCCAGGGGAAGGCTTGCCTCCCTGGGCCCTGCCCAGCCCCTGGATGCCCTGGATACCTGGAGGACTTTCCTTTGCTGGGAGCTGCTGTGCTCCAGCTTCTGATGCCCAGGACTGCGTACAACTTTTCCCTTTGCCCAGGCTTGTTACAGCCTTCTAGCGCCTGGGAGCGCTGAAATCGGGCTCCTGAAGGAGCACTGGAGCTTTGCAGCGCGCCGCTGCGTACTGCCTGAGGAGATCCCCACTGTAGGGATTCCCCCGCTGTTTGGTGTGTCCGGCGGGTGCCCACCCCGCCTTATGTCGTGAATTTAGAGGGAGCCTACCCCTCTTACAAAGAAATCACCGCCGCGGCCCAAGCTGCCTTTGAAAGGCATCGCCGAGCCCGCGGCCCGCCTGGTTGTGGGCGGGGCCGCGGGACGGAAGCGGAAGTGCCGCCATTTGCCCCGGAGCCTCGCAGGCTCCACCAGTGAAGACCCGGTCCCGAGATGGGGGACCGGGCGAAGGCCGGCGCATCCAGGGACGGGGCTCTCATGAGGTGAGAGAGCCCCGCCAATACAGAGAAGTCCCGGTCCCACCAGAGGGACCGGGCGAGGAGAGAGCCCAGCAGGTGAGGCGCCGCTCCGGAGTCCCCGGAGACCGATTCCTGCCTCCGCCTCCCCCAGCCGGTGAGTACGAGAGAGTCCGGGTGGGGGGGAGGCAGTGTCAGAGCGGCCCCGTCTGGCAGCGGGCCGCTCCACCGAGGCAGGCATGTTTGTTTGAGCGCCCCTTCGCTCCTACGATTACGGGGGCATGGTTGTTTTTCTGTTGTGGTGCCTGGTGAAGGCACAAGACCGGTGATGCTTAGAGCGGCCCCGGATGGCAGCGGGCCGCTCCAACGATGGGCATGATGGTTTACAGAGCCTACGAGGCTCCAACGCTGGGTGCCAGTTCCTCGTGTGGGGATATGTTCATTTCAGAGCCCTGAGTGGCTCCAGCACGTGTGCCAGTTGTTCTCTGAGCCTAGAAGGCTCCAACGTTTGGCCCCCCCCCCCCTCATTTCCTTGAGAGCCAGGGAGGCTCTGGCCCAGCATTAGTTGCACAGAGAGCGCCAGTGCGCTCCACAGTACTTTGGGGCAAGCCCCTTTGCTATATTTGACCACCATTATTTTAGGAGCCCGTGTGTTCCATGGGGACATGTCATTTTCGAGCCTAGGTGGCTCCAACGTTCTGGATATTGTTTCAGGGGCTAGTGAGAGCCCCTGCCTCCTATGTGCCTTCCACAGCTGCGCAGCACTTAGTGCCAGCTGCAGCGTTTAGGCCCTGCTTTGTCCCCAGCTGCCCAGCAAGTAGTGGGCAGCTGCTACGTTTAGGTTCTGGTGCGTCCTGGACTCTAATGTGATTGAGGTGTTATTGCGATTCATGCTAATGTGCTTTTGGGTGCTAGGAAATGTATTGTGTATAGCATGTTTTGCGCACCCTGTGTCTGATACCTCTAAATGTGGTTATTTCTGCCCAGAAGGTTGTTTTACCTGCTTAGGTTGATGGTAGGGAGAATGTACTTCCCTGTGCGATGTGCGCCCCTAGTATAGTTATAGCTAGGTGGTTAGGTCTAATGAGTTAGACCAAGGAGAATTGCATAATGTGATTTATGCCCCTGTGATAGATGCAGGATAGGTTTTACACCTGATGCTAGTGTGATGACGCTGAGGTCATTATTGCGCCAGTAGAGACTGGTTGTGCTCCACAGTTACTTTGTGTTATGTCCTATGTTTACTATTGGTGATTTGTGCTATGTTCTAAGTGCTAATTCCTGACAGTGGTCCATGTGGCCCTGTCCCCTGTATATATAATCCCTTGTAAATTCTGCCCGTGCCTGTTGGCACATTGTAAAGTGTGTGTTTTTATCTAATGTGTTGTGTATAATACAAAGGCTATTTTTATAGAATACCTTGTGTGGAGTTTCCTTTGTTGTGGGCCTTGGGTGTTGTTGCTGGGTGCGCGCGCAAACGCTTTACACATCGCCTCAGGGATAAGCCTGTCTGCTCGTGCCAAGCTACCAAGGGGGTGAGCAGGGGTTATCTTTGGCGTGTAACTTCCTTGCCCTGACTAGAGTGGTGGTTTCTGCCTGGCTTTGGCGCAAGCCTCAGCCAACCAGAAATCCCATTTCTAACACATTTGTTTTAAAAATGCATCCCGTGTAAGGAAAACGGGCTGCATTTAAAAAAAAAAAAGAAACTGCTTTATTTAAAAGCGGTCCCAGACATGGTGGTCTGCTCAGCCCAGCAGGCCACCATCCCTGTGAGGGCTGGCATTCCCAATGGGCTTGCAAATTGCGAGAGGCTCATTAATCTTAATGAGCCTCGCAATTTGCGAGCCCATTGGGAATCGCAAACAGTGTCAAACACACTGTTGTACATTTCATTTAGCGCCTCGCAATTTGCGACTCGCAATGTGTCGCAAATTGCAAGGCGCTAAATTAAATGGGCGTACAACTGGCCCTAACTCTGTACCACATTTTCTATGAAATTTGTAATAGAACCTTTTTAAATATTCCTCTGAATCTAGAACTCAGTTATTGAGGGTGCCCTCTTACTAATTTACTATGTTCTGCTATTTTTGATGTGCTGGGAGGTGCTTTACTACTGTCTCTGATTCATTGAATTGTATGCGTTCTAGTGAGGTAAATTTTGGAGTGTCAAAAATGACGGAGTTCCCTGCGCCCACAACAGCATAATGATCACAAATGCTGCTATCCTTGTTTGTACTATCCATGATTAAAACAGCAGCTCAGCATTCTCAGAATGCTGGGTCTCTCTCCCAAAATGGCTCGGTAAGATGAGTAAGTGGCCGGATTTTGGAAAATGGAAAACACAGCCTCTGAAGGTTACACTGGCTACTGAGTGTGTAGGGATTATCACCAGATTCTGGGTTTCATAGCTGTGCATGTTTGAGGGGCAGGGGTGGAGTGCAGTAGCAATTGTGCACTAACAATATGAGGGTAGTCCAATCACCATGCATGCTTCAGGCTCCGAGATCTGCCGGTTGAAGTAGACAATGAGGCCTAGAGGGAGAAGCTCAGTAACATATTCCTTCCCTTCTCATTTGATCCACTATAAAAGAGAACACACCTGACTGCAAAGTTCTATCTACTTTCCTCACCATAGAGTAACTACTGTACGTCCCCGAGACAGTAAGGAGTTTCTGTCTAATAAGGTTGGTGTCCTGCTCAGAAAGCACTCTTCTCCTGAGTAAGTGTTTGGGTGATTTTGTTTAGGATGTCAGTGCCTGACCCAGGGAGCCAATTAACTGGCCTGTTTCCTTTCTTTGTGCATGGTTTCCATGTCGTGAGGCTTACTACATGAGGCTTGTGTTAGTCATGATCTTAGATATGCTTCCCATCTGTGCAGGGAGCTACCCCGATAGGTAAGGGGGTCCAACCCTCTGTGGGAGGCAGTCAAAGCAGTGACTGTCCTCCCATATGTGTACTGACCTCTGGGCTCTGTAGGGTTCTGCTGGACACTTTCTAGTGTTCAGCCTTGTGTTACACCCACATTGTACACCTACTCATCACAGGTGTCACCGGTCAGGTGACACTGCTTATAAAAGGGGACGGGCACACGTGCCCTGTGCCAGTTACAGTACCCGGCTCAGTGTGTCTGTGCAGTCATTTATCCAGCATGTGGACCTAGCGCCCAGAACTCCACAATAGCGATGAGGGGGTCTGACCTAGCGTGCCTGTTGGCTGCCGCTCTGCTGTGTCCCATGAGGGAAATCTAGCCGGAGGCACCCCCCACTCCTACTGCTTGCACAGTGGCAGGACAAGACAAGCTGATGGCCACCTGGTGGGCTGGGACAATGGCTCCAGTCTGCTAAGGCCCTTGCAACGGCCCACCTGCCTGCAGTGTGCCACAGCCCGCACAATAAGACCTCAACGCTTGAGGCACCCACACACCGCCAACTCAGTGCAGGAGTATCGACCCACAAAATCAGGACAGGCCTTGAGAGCCGGTGCTGGCCCTCTGCTGCCACCACAAGGAAAGGGACTGCTTTGCCCACGACACCCACCGGCAGGGCTCACATTCCGTGAGAGCGCAGTGAAGTGGAGATAGCGGTATCGGCAGGACATCGAGGCAGCAAGCCCTTAACCTACAGGTATGACCAGCCCCCTCAAAACTCACGCCGCACCCGGATGAGGGAAAGAACAGGAGCGACATACCAGTAAAGCACACAAACCCCCCAGTGAGGGCCGCATCCAAGCAATACCATGGTGCCCCGCCATCAACATGTTCTTAAGATAAGCCGCCCTGCCGTACTTTGCACCTGCATCACCAGCGCCCTTGTGAAGCGCCATAAAATATAAATTAGGCCAGTCACATACAGGACCAATGGCCCACCAATCAGCACTTACCTCGCACTCTCTGACTCACCTGCGATGAATGAGTAACACAGCGGCCTGACAGGAAGCGCTTTAGTAAACTGTTTCCCTGCCACTAGCCGCCCGCTACATGAGTGAGACAACCAAAGCTGCAGCAGTCTGTGAAAAGTGGCGGCTGCAGCGCCACATAGTGCTGCTTTGTTGCACCGCACCCAGGACTTTTCCATGCAGCCTTCAATGAAACTTACCTGCACCTCAGAGACTGTGAGGCAAGCGGCAGAAGGAAGGCCGCCGCGCAAAAACCTTCATAGTCACCAATAGTGCCTGGCAGAGTCCCCGCGAAGAGTGGGCAGGCTGTGGATGCCCTGATCAACCCCCGATCTCCCGCATTGACATCCGTGTCTCGCGAGACCCGTAGCATCTGAAGAGCTGCTGGGGCCTGAGCAGATAGGTGGGCTCAGCGCCTCTAGCGACGACTCATTAAGCCACACACAGTAAAACAGGCCATACCTGCTGAGGTGCCCTAAAGCTGTTCTGTCTGCTGCCATCTGTCATGGTGAATAGGTGCCGCACTAGGAATCCGGCATCTCTGGAGGCCCACAGCGTCTGGAAAGCTGCAGCGGCCTCGTGGAGAGAAGGAGCTACAGCACCACCTGGCGAGGGACTGTGATGAGGAAGCCCTGACAGGCTAAGTAGGACAATCCAAACTGCACTGTGCGCCCCTAGTAGCCACCTGCCTGCACCACAAGAGAAAGACCTTTCACCTTTGTTGCGAGCCCTGTCTGCCGCTCCAGCCCCGTGGTGCGTGAATGAAGAAAGACTGCCGCCAGCAGCGTGTGAAGGGACCCTGCACCCTGACAACAGCATGAGAGGGCCTACTGGATCTCAAGGCAAGGCAGGCCCCCAGTGAAGCACATCAATGCTGCCATAGTTTCTGAGCAGCAGGAAAAGGACACTAAGTGAAGACTGCCTGCAGTGCGAGTGGACTGTGCACCCTGATGCCTCCTGGAGTACACCGCTACACCAGCAACCCCGAAAGCTGGCCCGCAGCATAGAGAAAGCAGCTGCGGCAAAGGTAAAGTTTCCACAGCGCCACCTAGCTGAAACCAATGAACTGCACCAGTAGGAGCAACTGGTTCCTCTGTGACCCCGTGACTTTGGCATACACAGTGGTTTCATGTAGAAACATGAGAGGAGCCCCACTATGCCTGAACCTACTGCCTGCAGAACCCTCACAGGACAGGAGACCGATACGGCCACAAAGAAGCCAGAGCAGGTGCTGAATATACCATGTGTCCCCCGGTGACTGTCTTTTGCCACTGCAGCACTAAACAAGTGGTAGCCCAAAAGAGCAAGATTACCTTGCAGAGAAGCCTACACATGAGCCTGGGAGAAGCAACAGCAAAGTACTGCTGCTCCTGGACAGGTGGTGGCCAAGTAAGCCTCACGGAAGGCGTAAGGAGAACATGCGCTGCATGCGCACCCCCATTGGCTGTCTGACGCCACCACAAGTGAGGAAATTGTGCCACACGCCCCTGGAGGTGAACGGCCCCCACCGCAAGGAAGAAGAGCAAGGACGCCAAGCACCAGAAGAGTGCATCTTGAAGAAGGACCAAGGGCGCTTAGTCCGAGATGCACTGACGCATGTACCCAGAAGCTTGACAGCACGGGCAGGTGTACAGGAGAGTGAGAGCTCTCCACATAGAAGAAGCATGGCTGAACAAGAAGAGGCAGGGCCAGCCGGCCACCTGCGACACATTATGGCCACCATTGGCCCAGCATTGTGCACGTCACACGACCGACTCTGCCAAGCATGCCTGTACGGCGGCAGAAGTAAGCGCTATGACAGCGTACGCTAGAGGCGCAAGCATGACCTCCTCAAGCGAAGAAGGTAACGTGCCATCCTGGCAGAGGAGTACCACGAAAATCCCTGAGGTGGCGATGGGGCCTGCAAGAAGTCCACGAGGAGTAGAAGCAAGTCCTACTGACAGGACAGACCTGTGACAGGTCTGCAGCAAAGAAAAGATGCAATCCTAAGAACAGGACGCGACCAGTGAGATGTCCATGAAGCGCAAACATGAGACATGTGGCATGATGCCACATCTGAGTGAGGAACCTAGTCGGAAAAAGGAGAAGAGCGTGGCAGGACGCCACATCGCGAAGGAATAGAAGAGCGTGGCAGGACGCCACACCGCGAAGGAGGAGAAGAGAGTAACATGACGCCAGAGGGCGAACAACCACCACAGGTGCTCAGAAGAAAAGGGAGAAGAGCGATAAGACGAAGGACTCGTGCCAGCACTGAAGAAGGTGTTCAGCAACACAAGCCAGTCATTAGGGTGCAGAGACATCACTGTAGACAGCTCTACGGGAGGACCAACCGTAAGGTGCTAGCTAGCGCGATCTGCGTCCAGGCCCCACGTTTCACCGTGTGACCGTCCACTCACCTGTCACCGGCTGCTTGGCTTCGATGGCATCACGTCTAGCAAGTGCACCTGCCAGAAGATAACCTATAAGTGGCCACGAAGTCCCTCCAGTTCTCCTCACTCCATGATATCACCTCAAGCAAGAGAGCGCCGCCTGTCGCCCCAGTGTAAGAAAGTTATCGTACTCATTATCCAGGTGCATCACCACCAAGAACATCTAAGGAGCATCGCACCACCAGAGTGAATCCAAACTATCAAGACATTGGAGTTCAATGAGACACTCCTGGCCCCATGGGAAGCTAGGCACCCAGGAACCTTCTGTGTGCCCCCGTAACCCTGAGCCCTGCCAAAGAAGAGCATACCCGACCATTAGATTATCCACCCTTGGGGTTACATGAGGCTTGGCCGTGGCCCTGTTGGGAGTTCCGCAGCGAACCCTCAGCGCGGCCCACGAGAGTCCTGCACAGCCCATGCAGTCATGTGGCAATCCAGGGGCTAGGACCTCAACGGAGTTCCTTTGAGGGGGGAATCCCAACCGGAGAGATGTGTCGGCAGCAGCTCCACGACAGGCACAGGGAAGCATGAAGGTCACTGACAGAGATTGGCCACCCAAAGACCATCTGATGTAGGCATGTGACCCTGAGTCCTGACGGCAAGAGCACACAGACTCTGAGACACCTCCCTCTGCAGCTGCATGAGCGACTTGGCTGTGGTCCTGTTGGCAATACCTCAGCGACACCTTCACGCGGCCTATGAAAGGCCCGCACAGTCCAGACGGTCCCATGGCAGCCCAGCAGGAAGGCCCTCCAGGAGACTTCTGTGAGAGGAGAGTCCAGGCAGGAGAGTCTGAAGCTGCTCGGCTAGTGGGAATTGGAAAGCATCATCGCCTCCAAGGAAGGCCCTCATCCACCAAGGTCACCCTCCGTATTTGCAGGTTTGCCGTCCACTGGAGCCTGAGCGCCTGCAAGAATATCTCCAAAGTGGACTCCACCACTGCTCCAGATGCACCGCTATCTGACCTGTGCAAATAGAGTCCATCACTGCGATACCAGGCCGGTCTGAACTACATCGCTGAGGAGGACCAAAGCTTCCTGACTATGCGGTCCAGAGCTCCAGCACTGCCTGGCAGATAGCCTGAAAAGACTCATTGGCGCTGTGCATTTTTTTTTTCTTCATAGGTTGGACTTTTGTTTGTTTCTTTTTCACTAGGTGTGGGAGGGGTGTAGTATCCTACTGGACACGTTCTAGTGTTCAGCCTTGTGCTGCACCCACACTGTACACCCACCCATCACAGGCATCACTGGTCAGGTGACCCTGCTTATAAAAGGGGCCGGGCACATGTGCCCTGGGCCAGTTACAGTATCCTACTCAGTGTGTCTGTGCAGTCATTTATCCAGCATCTGGGCCTAGCGCCCAAGACACCACAGTCTCCTCCGATGTTTCCCTTTCCTGGGGAGAGTGGAGGTCAGTTGGTTAGGCATTAGAGCAGGCTTCTCCAACGAGTAGCTTGTGAGCCACAGGTAGCTCTCCGTCTCCCTGTAAGTGGCTCTCCTGTGTGCAGCCCATCCAACTATATTAGATTGGTTGAATGTATGCATACTAAAATGGAAAAGCACTTATTCAGAATGAATATGTGTATTTTGAGAACTAATAAGCTAATGTTTGGAGAAAAAGTAATTGAGTTTCCAAAATATTTTTAAAGCTGATATTTCAGTGATAAATCGTGCGGCACTGGGGAGACGTATTACTAATATTGTTAGCTTGGTGCAGGGGACATTGTGAGGGTGGGGACTTACTACTTATATTGTTACCTTGGTGCAGAGGGCATTGGAGCTGTGGCTGTTATGTATTACCCATGTAGAGGCATTTCGCATTGACCAGGCCTTTTTTCATATTGCAACTGGCAACCGCGCCTGATGCACTGAGTTGATCACTACTAGTAATTTTGCAAATGGTGGCCAGTAATGTAACATTGTATGAAGTGGTCACTCTTGCAACACTATTAAGATTAGTAGCTTGGGATGATTTTCAATGAATATAAGTAGCTCTTCCTACAGAAAAGTTTTTGAGACCCCTGCATTAGAGTGTGTCCACCTGACTTGCCAAGGGCCTGAGCCGAAACTTGCTGAGTGCCCTCAGTCCAGGTACCAGGTAGGAGCTATGAGAGCTGTAGGAGAGTTTTGGGCAGAGGTAGGTGACCCTGTGAACAGGGCGCCCTTACCATGCGACTCCCCACCCCCAGGCCGGGACTGACTGTATATTCCATCTGGTTTTTCCCTGGTGGCCTGGAGCCATTGGGGGCCAGGTCTTAAAGCCCAGGGCCGTGGTTGGATCCTCTGTCACTTCCCCCAGCTCCCCGAAATTAACTGCAGCAGGCACAGGAGCTTCGCGATATTGACAAGAGGGGGTCAGAGGGATGGAGAGAGCGACCAGAACGGGAGAGGAGCGAGCGTAGAGGACAGAGAGAGTGGATGAATGGAAAGAGGGGTAGAGGGGTAGAGCAAGGAGAATAAGGGAATAGGGCTGGTTTGAGCATTTTTTGCCAGTGCTGATTTTGGTTCACCAGTCAGGCCCCGCCCACCCCAAACAGTCATTGGTTAGAGGCACCCCCTTCACCTGTTAAACAGGCACTGGTTGAGCTGACTTCTAGAGACCTGGCAAAGGGCAGTGCATTTGACACAGGTCAGAGTTTACTGTGGAGAGCTGCGTCCATTGTAGGTTTTATTTAGGAGTTTAAATGCTGAAACTGAGACAAGACCTCCAGGAAGGAAGTGGTGACCGACGTACCTGTGATTGAAGATGCTCTCTGAAGACGAGTCTTGACACGCAGGTTTTGGGCACAGATCTCTGTGAGTAGCTTCAAAGCGATCACTGTCTGACGCGCGTCTGTGGTTCGGTGTGCAGACACGTCGTGGGCTGCCGTGTAGGATGCAGTTTCTAGTTTGATGGTAACGTCTCCTGGTATTAGAAGAGGATAGATTGCATAACCAATCCGCATCGAGTTCCTATTCAGCACCATATTACATTTTGTCTTCCGCTGAGAAATGTATTTTTTAATGTAACTTTTGATTGTTTTCCCATCGCCCATCTCTCCTTATCACTAGATAGATGTCAACATCTCCTCTTAAAATTCTTCGTTTAATAACGATCGTATCTTTTTAATGGAATCTATATTTGTAAAGAAGGAGTATATACATTTAATAGCACAATAGTTGCTGGGAAATTCCAAAGCTGCATTGCTTACTAATTTCTCCCTTTGAGGCTGTTGAGCTGGAATGATCTAACAGTGAATTGTTAGAAATTGGAATAGATATTTGCTGCCCTCTTCTGGCTATATAGGTGCATTGTTTTTTTTAACGAAATATCTTGACTGAATTTCTTTTTTGTTTTATCTGCCAATTTATTTTTGGCCTGTGACTCATGCCCGCAAAGAATATTTTTCTCAAATTTCAAAATATATGCAAATGCAGAAACAAAGGTGTCAGGGAAGGCTTTAGACGTTCCTGTTTCCCTGTAAAACCCCCTTGTAACGGCCTCCAGTTTCCAAAGTGCCAAGAGGCAGCTGTCAGCTTCATGTAACACTTTACAACAACTGATAAATAAAATATGTCAATGAATTGGGCACCTTTTGTATGGATTATATTTATTTTAGTGGCAAACCAAGCCACATGTGTATATCGGATAAAGTACCCCCGGCCATGTATTGCAGGTGTATTGCAAGTCACAAAGGAGTTCTATGACCATATAAAGGAACTAAGCTGAAGCTCGAGTTCCTTTATAAGTTCATGGAACTCTATAGTGACTTGCAGTATCCTTGTAATGTAAGACAGAGTATTTTTGTTCCTTATAATACTTAGACACACCCTCACCCTTCCCACAAACTCCTTAAATCTTTAGTATCTGATAGAGACTTCTAGCTGAAGATTCCTTAACTTAGAATAACCCCATGTATCAGATTTCTAGCTGTGGATTTCTGAACTGAGAATACCCCCAGGTATCAGTCTAGATCAGCAACACTTTTGAGCACTACTCCGGTGTGCCAGTAGGTGGCGCTGTGCGCATCAAACCATTTGGAGCCTGTCACATGCAGATGTCTGTGACAGACCTCAACTTGCTGTGTTTGTGGTGTGTGGAGCACAATGACGACTCCAGACATGTTGGGACTGCTGCACCATGAACCCGAAGGTGCTGAGAGAGCGATCCCTCAAGCTTCTCACCACCCAATGTTGATTACTTCAAGATGCTTAAGATCTCAGTCGTGCAGAAGGTCCCAGGATCGTTCGCGGAGCCGCACCTGGCGATCATCGTCTCATTCTAAGTCATAGGGGATATCTGGTAAATACCACAAGCATAAAAAATCCAAGAAGTCAAAGAGGTCTTCAACTTCACCACACCTGTCGAAGTTGTCCGACGAGAGGCAGGCACGTCGGCACTGCAGATGGCAGAGCCTGAGTCAGGGTCCGCTCTGCGCTTCCCTGACTTTCTAGGAGCCGAAGTGACCCCCACCCAGCTCAAAGAAGTTTATGACGCCATGCACCTCCTATTTAAGCTGGCCAGCTACTCTGTAGTGCCTTTGGGCTGTCCAGGTTTGGGAGGGGCTCCTACTGGATCCCCGCTTTTGGGTTCACCCTCAGCGCCAATCAGGCCCTGTGGATGCCTTGCTGGATCCAGAGCAGAGCCATGGCGAGACAAGCCTTTCCTCGACACCCGCTCCAGTTCCGACACCCTACAGTGGTGCCATTTCGCTCAATATTCCCAACTCCAACACGTACACAAGTGGGCGTTGCCCGATGCTGGTTCTGGCCAACACCGGGGCCATGATCTAGGGAGCGGAGCCAGTGCCTTTATCTATTGATAGGCTTAGAGAGGGAGTGGAGTGGAATGGGAGGGGCATGTGGACTCTTATGTTTACCAGCATCGCTTAGATGAGGGGGGCAACTGATAAGAGGAACTGGTGGGGGCCAGTGGGCTAGACACTTTGCCTGACACTCAGTCACGGCAGGCATGGCTCGCGGGTGAGGCGGCGGGTGCGAGGGGGGGGGCAGATTCCGCGCAGGGGTGGGGGGGATTTAGAAACAAGAAAATAAAACAAGCATTGGCATAGCCAATAGGTCTCGCCTTTGGGACCTTATAAGTGTTTAGCCATGCAACAGTTGATGTTGTTGCATCAAGGATATTGTGCTGGATAACTAAACACTTATAAGGTCCCAAAGGCGAGACCTATTGGCTATGCCAATGCTTGTTACTCACTGTAACCTACAACTCCCTCCGTCTTTGACGCAAAGACTCAACACCCGAGAATGGTGAAACGTTGACACTATGATGAGGTGAAGTTCTCGCCACCATCTACGCTATAGATCTGACGAGGTTTATCGGGTCAAAGGCCTTACATGATTCTTAGACGCAGGTAGGTGGTCAGATATGTAGCTGTTTATACACTCCATGGGCACTTCATTCACATCCGTAGCAATGCACCATAAGTACCAAAGCTTTAAATGTTTTCAAAGAAAAGGAAAAGCAAAAAAAGACAACGGAAACCCGCCACAATGAGCAAACAAAAACAGTGTACAACCAAGAAGAGATGCCAAAGAAAACGAAAATAAAAAGCACGTCTGTGTATGTAGAAAAAGATCAGGCTGTGGTCTCCAGGAAGGACTATTTCCCCTCTCCCACAGACCGTACAATGTGCCCCTTATAAATTTACAATGGGTCGCTTTAGTTCCAAACTGGCCGCCAGCAATTGTTAACCAAGTACAAAGGCTCCCGGGGGTTTTCCCTTAACACGGCCGGAACTATGCACGGGTGCAAACTAGATGGTCGCTGAGGAAGGGGCTATCAAGGTACGCTGCAAACAACTGATGGGAGAACAGCTTGAAGCGCCAATCAAGCATACTTCTAAGCACTATGGGGCATATTTACAAAGAGACAATAAAAAATTATCGCCGCTTTCGGCCGAAAAGCGGCGATAATTTTATCGCTATATTAGCAAGGTCAAACTAACGCGTGAAACCTTGCTTTAGCATGGGGATTTCTAATGCCCAGCTTTGCATCTCTAATGAGATGCAAACTGGGCGTTCCTGACCTGACATGATAGGAGAAATGTCGCTAAGCAACATTTCTCCTATCATCAAGCCCCACGCTATGAAGCGTAGCGTCAGGAAAAGTAGAGATAACACCTGTTATCGCTACTTTCCTAACACCTGCTTCAGGACTGACTTAGCCATGATATCCTATGGAAGGGGGATATCATGGCTAAGTTTGTGAGTCCCTATCAACTAGCTAACGTGAGATTATCACTGGGTTTCCAGCGATAATCTCACGTTAGCCAGTTATCGCCGATGAGATAAGCGTTGCTAATAGAACCCTATGTCAGCGATAAAAATCGGCGCTGCCGGCGATAATTATCCGAGCGCTAAGTGCGCTCAGCGATAATTATCGCCGGTTGTTGTTGATATGCCCCTATTTAAGTAGCCAGTCTCTCGGTTGGTCTGCGTGCTTGAAACAATCACGAGGCCTCGCTGCAGACCCATTTCTTATAACGCACGCATCTTACAGGTTTATTTCATTAGAAGGCAGACCCACCGTCACAAATTATACCAATCGTAGGGCTTGAAACTTTTTGGAAAGATGCAACCACCATCGAAGCTCATTCTGAGACAACAGAGCAAGTCCTCACAGGACTCCGACAGCTTGGGTATCCCTCGATGTACTGTATACAGTCTTACACGCCTCCAATTTAGGATCTTAGCAATACCATCCTACCCGTGCGCTTTGTTAAAATGTGCTGCCCTCTCATTTTTTCATCATTCTTTCTATCCTGGCTTGCTTGTTAACCGTAGTGACAGTTAACGTTTTATTCCCGCGTTAAATGCCTTTCTACTAATTTTAGAACTAAATCAGTCTCACCTTTTAGTCATGCCCCAGTCACATTTAAACTTTGACCGGTGTCTTGGTATTTATGCCACATCTGTCTATGTCCAGGTGAACTTGGCTCTGAAAGTTGGTCACTAGGCCAATGGTAGAAACTACCCCTTGTTTCTGGGATGTGCAAGTGAAGGTGCAAAGCACTGAAACATATACCACCTTGTTCACCATAAAGCACAATGCAGGAGGCTCGTGTGTTCATGGCGGGGCTTCCGAGGAAAGCGAGGCAGGGTGTAGCGGGGCACATGGAGGAAGGCACCCAACAGCCACGAGCCACCAAGTAAAGGTCATCAAAAGGCAGTGCATTACCAAAAACACCAGATAATGCGTCAGACACTGCCTTCCAGTCACGGACTTTCATTTCACACCACTGCCGATGCATTCTGGGAGTTGTAGTCGTGGATCACATCAGCTGAATTGACTGCTTTAACAATTTTCATGATAATGACTTTGCAGGTGGAATATGCGGTCTTCCACAACATGGCGTCACCTTCTGACTTTAATCCAAATACATCATCATGACTCAAGTCTGAGTTTGGTGTTTCTCTCCAATTAACCGGAGCACTGCTAGAAAACTTTCAGCTAGGTGTTATGAAAAGTAAGATCTGCCAGCTTCCTTGATGCAGGTAGTAGATCTGTGAGCAGTGTGTACCCCCTGCATCCATTACATTGTTTTCTTCGAATACAGGCAGTAATTATATTTTTAAAGGCAAATGAATATTATCCAATGAAAATATGAAAGTTTTAAAAGTTAATGGCCCCTTGAACTGAACTCCCCAAATCTTTGACAAAGTAAACAAGCAGAAGGGTGCAAGAGGCGACTGGCGGAAAACAATAATTAACACACTCGCCCACGAGTCCTTAGCAACCAATATACACTATTAAAAAAGACAAGCGCGGCAGCGAAAGTTAAAGTGACGGGCAGCGTTTACCTTGCGGGAGTGAGCAGCGGCGGGCGCGATAATTGCAAACAGATGGCGCCGCTGCTCGCTCCCGCAAGGTAAACGCCACACATTCATGAGGGCTCATTGGGAACAGTGCAGTACATGCACGAATTTCCCAAAAAGTCCTGAGCGATTCCAAGAGGTCCCTCCTATGCAGCGCTTGTGCGCTGCGTTGGCGAGACCTAAAAACGTACTACAAGCTGGGCCCCTCTTCTTCTCTGCTCCTGCTCTCCTGCCTCTGACAGGAACAGGAAGCAGGCAGCTAGGCTCCCACTCCTAAGCCAATCACAACCCTTCAATGCAGCATTGTGATTGGTCTGAGCGCCGTAACACCGCGCTCAGCCTGTGGCTGGAGGGGTGGGCATGTTCTCCATGCAGGCTGTAATGCAGCCTGCATTGAGAACAGGGAAGTGTGCATGACTGGTTTGGGCGGCCCGAGAGGGCTGATCAAACAGTCATTGTTCACTTTAGGAGTGGGCAAACCCCTCCCCCCCTGCAATGCTATGAGAGCAGAGCGGCCCCGCCCACCTACCTGCCGCAAAGCATCAAGACACAAACAATAAACAAAAAATACACAAACAACTGAGTTATTGTCATTTTATGTTTGTTACGGCTTAAAAGCAGTGAGGCGACGTTCCTCTGCCATAGTGGAGGAGCCGTCCCTGCTGACACGGGTTTGGTCTCTCCTTCTTTAGTAGTTATGGAGGAGGAAGCTTCTCTTGCCATGGTGGTGTTTAGGGCAGCTGAGGTCTTGAACCTTAATCTTCCCTCAGTGGCAATCAAGACAAACAACTTGATGGAGGTGCTTCAGCCAGGAGTCAGCCCCTCCGAACCCTTGTTCCCATTCAATGAAGCCTTTACTGATGTCCGATTTGAGACCTGGTCCAAGCCCGGCACAGTGTCTTCTGTGCATAGAACATTTGCCTGCCGCCATCACCCCACTTCGGGGGGCCCCAGTTTCCTAATTCAGCACCCCACCTCGGAGAGCTTAGTGGTCTAGGCCTCCACTTCTAAGATCAACCCCGGCATGTTCCTTGCCACTCCACTAGATAGGGAATCCAAAAGCCAGAAGGCCTTTTGAAAGAGGATGCTCTCTTCTGCGTGCCTTTTGGACCAATACTCCCATATGATCTGGGATTCGGATTTGGTTGCTCAAGTGCTGTCCATGGTCTCAAAGGTGGTCCGAGCAATACTCTCCCAAGTTATGGGAGGAATGCAGCAAAGTTCACCATACGATACATATACAACCGACTTGCTGGGTAGAGTGATTTCAACATTGATGTCCCTATGGCGCCATGCCTGGCTGAGAATGACAGTTTTTTCAGGAAATGTCCAAGTCTCGCTTATGGACATTCCCTTTAATGGCTCTCGCTTTTTTGGAGAGAAGGTGAACTCAGCGCTGGAGCTCTTTAAGGAGAGCAGAGCTACAGACAGTTTCCTGGGCTTGTCTATAGCTCCTAGT
The DNA here is from genome assembly GCF_964204655.1 of Triturus cristatus. Taxonomy (NCBI): domain Eukaryota; kingdom Metazoa; phylum Chordata; class Amphibia; order Caudata; family Salamandridae; genus Triturus; species Triturus cristatus. The sequence goes on along the minus strand of NC_140580.1, from coordinate 706,374,772 downwards.
CAACCCAGTCCATCTTCTGCCCCTTTTGTGGCCACAATAATGGTCTCCAACCACATCCATACCTTCCCAGCCACTATGGTCAACAGGCTTCCAAGCCTTTTCGTGGCCAAGGATGTGGCTTCCATAAACCAAGTGAGTGAGGCAGTTAGAGATTGGGACAGTCCACCACCCCCCAAAGCTGTAGCCTACAAACCCTTTTAGTTTGTTTTTCTCCCAGTGAGAGGCAGGATACTCCATCACCTCCACCACTGGCGGTTAGTAACATCAGACTGTTGGGTGTTGTAAATAGTCGGAAGGGTCTACTCCCTCCTGTTTCTGACTACCCCATAGAAGTTATTTAGGCTCATGGCCTCCTGCATTCTGCTTACGACTCATGTCTTTTGACATATATGCAGGCTCTGCAGTGGGACCTGAAGTCCCATTGGTCGTAGCATCAGGGGAATCTCTCTGACATGGTCGAGATCTTGGAGGCAACTGTGAGAGATCTGCAGTGGTGGCTGACGAACCATGATTGGGCCAGTGGCAGACCTCTCTACCTTCCCCAACCAGAGCTGATTATAGTGACAGATGTGTCACTTCTGGGATGATGTGGCCATCTGGGAGAGGTGGAGATCAAAGGACTCTGCTCTCAGGCAGAGTGAGGTCTCCACTAAACTCTGTTGGAGCTTCGGTGATTTGCTTGGCATTGGAAGCCTTTCTTCCTATGATCAAGGGAAGGCTGGTACAAGTGTTCATGGACAACACCACTGCCATGTGGTTCTGCAACAAACAGGGTCGGGTCGAGTCCTTCACCGTTTGTCAAGAGGCTGTACGTTTCTGGACATGACTGCAATGCCAGGGGATTTCCCTGGTGGTTCAACATTTGGGGGGCTCTCTGAATGCCAGGGCGGCCAAACTAAGGTGAAGATTTCTAGTGGGTCATGAATCCAGAGGTAATGCAAGGCTTCTTTCAGCAATGGGGAGAGCCTTTGTTGGATCTCTTTGCCGTTGCATTATCAGATGTAAATCTAGCTACTCCAAGGATTGGAGAAAAGAAAATCTTCCTCATGCAATGTGCGGATGACCTCATTCTCTTAGATCACACAAACGTTGGCCACCAAAAGGCACTTCACGCATTGAACAAATACAGTTTAAAGAACAAACTGATTGCCAATGCGAATAAAACCAAAGATGTGATCTTTGGGCGCCACCTGGAAAAAAGGGCCAAAAAATGGGGGTTGGGGTCCCAAAGCTAGAGTGCATCCAGAATTATAGCTATTTTGGGGAATGGCTCTGTGAAACGGGAAAACAAACCTTACATCTGCAAAAAATAAAGAATAAAAGAAAGATGGTTATATATGCTCTCTGCAAACGAAATAAATCCCTCAACACCCAGACGACATAGGCCATACGGAGGGTGATCACAACAAAACGTTTGCCCTCCGTCAACTATGCAAATCAAGCATTGCCCAGAATGTTGGTGGCTGAACTCAATAAGATACAATGCATGGGTTTTGAGCGCATATTCCAACGGGCATCTTAAATGCGGAATTCTTTGATCAGACTCGAATTTGATCTCGTTACCCAAATACCCGACAGCATGGTTGCCCTGGGAAAATATTTCAACCAGACAACAGTTGCCCCTGAGAATACAATGAAGGCAGTCCTAAAAACCAGTTTTGCGACTTATAGCAATCCTTGGCATGAGCCCCTAAATATGGCAGTGAAGAAGCTACAACGAATTGTAGAAAATTGGACCCAAAACACCACCAATTACTACGCCATTATAGCTGCAATAAAAAAGCAACTGCATCCCTGCTCACTTGAAACTGAAATCAAGGTCTTACTACATTGGGGCACACATGTCTCCCTCATAACATCCTATTGAACCCAATCTATTCAAGTGCATATTCACCAAGCACTGGGGAAATGAGTGTTAAAGCAAATACAATGGGCAAGGCTGGTGCTCCTTCCAATAAGAGAGTGGATTGCCGGCTGGAAATCGCCCGAAAGACACTGCAGACTGTGCGACTATAGTAAGGAATCACTGGCCCACCTCCTATGCTGTTGTCCAGGTCTACACAACGACCTTTGCATACTCCTGAGGCCAGTCTTTTTTCATCATAGCATTCAATCCATCACAGAGGATCAAAACCTTCTATTGTCCCTGGAAACAGTGACAGATATGGCTAAAAAGGCAAATTTATTCATCTGGCACGGACATTGCTAAATGACAGATCACTGACAGTCGCACCCCAATAGTTGTACACTGCCCCGTCCCTTAGCAGCGAGCTGCACAGTGCGCAATAAGTTCCAAATTAGATCTTAGAGCCTTGCTTAAATCTGCTTTTAGTTTTGTTGTCAAATTAATTGACTTAAGAACTGAATGAATTGTTTTACATATTGGGGCACATGCATCAACCATTTTTGCGAGCGCAAACAGTGCGATTCGCAAAAATCGGCCGTTTGCGCCCGAAAAATGGGCATTTGCGATGCATGAAGGGTCAAGGCACTCGCAATTTGAGAACTCGCAATTAATTAATTTAAGGATTCGCAAATTGAGATTCCTTAAATGCAATGCATTAGAGTAAAATAATTAGCGATTTCGCTGATAGGGGGCGCAAATTACCATGAAGTTGAACTTCATGGTAATTTGCAAAAACTTTGAAAAATGCACGAAGGTGCATTTTTCAAAGTGGCAGGTTACACACACACATGTCCTTTGGATGTGTGTGCGCAACATTTGTACACAGATCGATTTCAGGGGTGCATCAGGGTGTCGTTTTGACACCCTTGCACCCTTGAAATTGCATTCTCAATTTTTCGATTCTCTAATTGAGAATCGCAAATTGAGAACGTCCTCCCATTCATTCCTATGGGCCTCTAGGCCCATAAAAATGAATGGAGAGGTATTCCTTAATTGCGACTCGCAATTTGAGACTCGCAATTAAGAAATATTTAGAAATCGCTATTTTGTAAGCGATTTCTACATGCATAGGCTTTTGCGAGTCCTTATTAGCGAATCCTTATTTTTCGCTAATAAGGAATAGCAAATGGCATTTTTGATGCATGTGCTAGATTGTCTTTTATATATTATATCAATGTTTAACTTATTTTAGATATCTTTGTAATGGTTTTATGTAATCATATAATAAAGTTATTTATTAATAATAATCACTAGATGTGTCACATGTCACTTGTAATAAAGAGATAAGCTTTTTATACAGGGATTACAGACACCCAACGTAATTTTTAATGCTTGGATTATTTATTAATAATTGGCGAGATAAAATTTACTGCCTGGTATATTACAATGCAACACCACTAAAGGTATGTAATTTACATCAGGTATAAACCTGCAGTAATTGAAGCACTGGAGGGCGGTCTCAGATTAACAAATTGGTGGAGTTACTAGAGCCCAGTTTATAAAAAATGGCACCTACATTTGTGATGCCAGCAGGCCTCAGTTCAGAGTTGGGACCTGCACAGAGGAGGAAGGTTGTGGTGGGAGGGAAATGGTAGTGGGTGCCCCTTCGTACAACTCTATTGTCGGTGAATACTAAAGTAGAGTGGCAAGCGCCTGCACCCGCTACCATGAGCGACGCGAGGGAAGGGAAAGAGTTCTGCTGATGTCAGCAGATTTCTGCCCCTCCTCCCATGTAGCAATGGGAGTGGCATGAGAGTGGCAGTACGAATGGCATCGAAGTGGCTCCTTATGACTTTAAAAGCTCACCCAGGGAAATATGAAGAATCACATTTTTATTTATGGTTAGGAATAAAATCCTATGCACTAATGCTCATGTCATGATGATCAGTTATGGACGCAGTTAGCCAATGCAGGCACCGGAACATATATAACATAACATGTGTATTTGTAAAGCGCACGTTCACCCAGCAGTCTCTTGGCGCTGAATAACACCCAACTCAATGGTACTCATGCACCTTGTCTGCATTGCGCCAGCCTCTGAGGGAGCCCTGCACTAGGTCAACACTCACAAAGGAGACGGGAACATCCTATCATGAATGAGAAATTAACCTCACTCTACAACACTGCCTGATCATGCCACTCTCACCTTGCACGCCTCCCCAGGTGCAAAGTGTGCATGCGTGTTAAATGTGTATGTGCATTTTTGTTTGTGAAGAGGCTCTCGAATTGTACATTAGTACACATGCAGATTGGGAAAAAGCATCTGTGAATATGGCATAGTATTTTTCTTTAAAATTAGTCCTGTCAACTTCCTCACCGAGAAGTTGGGCGAGCGAATCTCACTTTCTGGTAACTTCCTGTGTCTACCTGTAGTCCAGCATATGTCGCCAAGTGAAGTGGTCCTCACCTGGGTGTAGAGGCCCTCTTCTACAAAGCAGTTTGGTAAATTCTGTAATAAGATTAGTGTCATATGTGTCATTAATAGTAAGGTGAACTTGAACAGGGTGCATGGTCCTATTGACTTCTGTGGGAGGCCTGCATTATGCAGAGCCTAGTGGGGTGGAATAGTGTATATATTGCATAGCAGCATGCCAGTCTCTGATGATCTCTGCGGGTAGGGCCTGATTACTAGTGTGGCCTGGAATGCAAGAATAATTGTCGCAGTGGATGGACTGGTGTGTCTGAAGTCTGCTGTAGCCAGATTGCTCCGTGTGTGTGAGAGAGATGGGGTCTGCAGCTGCAATTAGAGCCAGGTGCTCTGCACTCCATGGGGTGAACCGTTTAGCCGACGGCCATTTGTGTGAAGGGTCAGGACTGGCAAAGGAAAACAAGAGCAGGACTGATTGGCACCATTCCCACTTTGAACTACTGGTGGTGATTCCTTATAGTGCCACCATCCCTTTCACCATATTGTTAGAGGCATATTTCTAGTGTACAGCAGCCCCACACCGGGAAACCCAATTGGAGAAGCTCAAGTGTCAGAAACGACTCCAGAACTACTGTTGAAACCATCATACTCTCTTATCTGGATAATGGCAATGGCCCACTCCATGGTCTCTGAGGCTACACACTGGCATCTCTTATGGGCATCCTACACACCACAGCAAGTCTCATCCAGGGCCTGAAGAAATACATTCACATCACCCCCAGCCTGATGGAACTCCATTGACTCGCATTGTCGGCCCGCACCATCTTCGATGCCAGCTTCATCATTTACTGAGCCATCATGAACAGCATCCACGCTTATCTTGCAGACAAGCTCCCCATCCGCAACAAGGACATAACAAAACATGTGTATTTGGAAAGCGCACATTCACTCAGAAGGGTATCTTGGTGCTGAATAACATATGTTTATTGGACACCATCAGACTGCAGACTAAGAAGTGTAAAATTAAAAAAAGAAAAAAACAAGCCAGCAGGCCTTTTTCACCTACGCACCCTGTATTCATCAGGAACACCCAAATTAGGAAAGAGCTGAAAACTCACCTCTTTAAAGAACACTCTATCGTAATGCATTAACCTTCCACAATCCAACTTCCTCTCTTGTCACTCCTCAACTTCATGCATGTACAGAGCTCTGCTTTCTTTTGGCTAGGTTCACGCCATAGAAATTCCATATACATTCATACACATGGGTGCAATATGCAGGTCACTGTTAAGGCCACTAATCTTGTGGCTGGGTCAGGCACTGTTTCAGTATCCTTCCCTTTGACCCAGGTTGTGCTATTCCTTTTTCTGGCATCACAGTAAGCACCTGCCTAGATGTCCTTTTTGTCCTGGCGGCAGTCATTGCTTATCTGGAGACATACATCGAAGATATCCCAATCCAAGAGCCAGCATCCACCAAAAGGGACAGTAGGGAGTATTTCCATCACCGTGGTCCACAGACTTGCACCATGCCACCCATGAGTAGTTCGCCAGAGGATGTGAGAAGGGAAAGAAGTCAGTGTTAAGATTGCATCCTGACTCTGCTGACCTCCTGTGACGCACATTGTTGATAGAGCCCTTAAGGGTTTTGCTTCAAGCGCATGTTGGCATGGGTAAATAACTATTCCTGGCAAGCTAGGTCGGCTTGACCCCTTCCATGTTGTGGTGTTACCCACACTCACAAATCTGTAGCACCTAAAGAAAGTAGTGATGGCACATAATGTGTTACTGCCCATTTCCTTGTGCTGAAGTTGTGGTGCAATGTTTGGCAGGTCCTGCACAGCCTCAACACCGGCAGAAGGCACTGTTTTTCTTTGAGTTTATGGGACGCTCTGTACAGGGGTCACACTGATTTGCACACATTCATATTTGGTGACATCAGCCCACTCTTGTCTACAGGTTGCATAACTCCAGACAAAAGAGTAGCCAGAAAATGTAATATCCCCCACTTCGAATCCTATCCCAAAATGCACTGAATGAGTGAGGAGAGAAAGCTTGGCACTCGTATGGTCACTTCCCTGAGAAGATCCTGGTAACAGTGGGGCCAAATTGCCTTATATACATGCATTCTCAATAGATTTATCCATCCATCCATCTCTCTGTCCTTCCTTCTCTCATTCATCCTTCCTTCTCTTCATCCACCCATTATTCCCTTCAGTCCATCAATCCTATCCATTCATCTCTCCATCCATCTACTAATATTTTATATCCTTCTCAACATCATCTTTATTGCTGTCATCTGTCAATCATCCTGACTTATCTTCATCCACTCACCGTCCTTACATCTCTGTTATCCTATCTGCAATAGTTCCTTCTTTCATCATTCTTTGTTTCTCTCCATTGTTCAACCCATCGATACCTTCATCCCTCCATCCGACGTGCAATTCACCAATTCAGCCATTCCCCACTTACCACCCATACATTCATCTATCTCGCCATCCAGCCCTTCCTACTTTCTTTCCTGTCATGCTCTCGTGTTGCATTTTACCTCTCTCCCTGCTACTCCAGCTTTTCTTCCCCACCAGCATTGCCAATCAGAGTGAAAGTAAACATAATCTACATTTGAAAGGATGGCCTTTCCAGTGGCCTTTCCAGTGGCACCCACCCCCACTCAAGCTGCTAATGTGGGGGATTCATGACGCCACTGACTCCAGGCTCTGTCCCAGTAGGGACAGGCACTACATCATGCCCTGTGCCCCTCATCCCACACAGGTGGACTCGGAGTTACTAGAGGCTACATCACATTCATGTGTTTTTGTAAGATAACTTATAATCATTGGGCATTTCTTATGTGGTTAGTATATGAACTTTGTCCCTCTGCACTTCAGCTGCCCCTGTCAAATAGAAGATATTCATTTACTTTTTTTATCAGTGTCTCTTCACACATCAACTCTGATTGCAGCCTCTCAACACACAGTTACTCATCATTGCACATGCAGCATTCATTTAGAACACTCAGACCTCAGAAACTGCACATGCTCTTCTAACCTGTTCAGTCCACCTAACTCAAGATTCAACCAAATGCAATATCCCATTAAATGACACAGGCAGTCCCAATATATGACTATTACACTATCACATTCCTGCCTCATCTTTTTAGAGTATCCCACAATGCACCCAAAGAGGCTACCATTCAGTAGTGATCATTCCATGTCGTGGGTACAGGCTAGCAACCACTGATAAGTGATTAGCCGACCAGTTTGTTTGTGCAGGACTGTAGAGTACCACATCTGTGGCGGTCAGTATGCTTTCCATTGGAAATACAGGATCGGTTTGTCCGGGATATTATTAAAGTTGCCTAGGGTAGGCCTAATGAGAGACATTTCATTGTCTTTAACAACTGCCTTTGTGCCAGGGTTCTAGGAGCATCTGCAACCTGATAATGAATAGAGCTGGCTCACACAGTCACCCAGGAGTAAAATCTATGTGGGTTTTAAGAGTTACCAACAAACATGAAAAAAATAACAACACGTCATCTACATGAAAATTGCCTTCAAATGTATTGATTGCAGATGTCATGAAAACATGACTGGGTGTTACTACTCATTTGGTTACAAGGTCAGTCCTAGTAATGAGCTTCTTGGGGCTCTGATGTGGAGGGCGCTCAAGAGGGCATTCTTGGCACACACCAGAGCCCGAGTACTGGTGTTGAAGTGGTATAAGGATAGCAAGCTGTGCATATTTTCTGGTCCACAGGTGATCCAAAGAGAGTGGGCATGTTGCATGAAAATGATTTCCCTTTTCAAAATGTACATATCATGAATGTCTCCATTTATTGCAGAACAATGGCTTTATTCTCTATGACCTGCTGTAGCTCTGTGCCAATCTGCAAACATGTGTGTGTTAATTGTTGATTTTTTCAGTAAGCAGTGAAAAATTGATGCAGGTACAGGCTTTGTTTTCATCTTGAGAGACCATTCTTCTTATTCTAACATAGCCTTTGGGTGTTATTTTCCTCCAGGAAATAGCCAAGAAGTTGCAAGAGCTTGAACAGAAGGAGGTGGAGAGGTGGAGCCTTGACAGCCCAACCAGGATCCAAGGTAGGCCTTCCTTGGTTTATCATGAGCGCAGCTGTAAGGCAGCTTCCAATACAGACCCACCAGCCCCAAAAGGTAATGCTGTTGTTTGCCCTGTGGAAGGCCACTGTAATGTTTGGGTCACGCTTACATGATTTATGCTATTCATGTAGGGACTGCTACATCTCTGGTGTTGGTGCATGGGGACATTCTTTAAATTGGACTGAATCTTTGGCTGAGGGAAGTGGTGTTGTGTTAACATTTCATTATCCAACCATATCAGATGACAGTGCCCTTAAAAAACGTTGTTTATTCTTACGTTTTTGAATCAGTGGAGTTGACGGCGACTAAGAAAATGTGGCTGTAGTAATTGCCAAGTCTTAGAGACCTTTTTAAGCCACTTGCCTGCCATTAAATTTCACTGTTTCCCTATTGGCCGTTTTCCTACGAGTATAGTAAATAGAAGGGATGAAAACTGCGCAGATACTTTTTAAATATATACCTAATACACGCGTCCTTTCCTCAGCCATTGTCGATCTAATTTGATCTAGGCAATACAAAGTTATGTGCTACTGTCCTGATCGTTCTTGTGGTCGTGAACATTTCAATTTGCTGCTCCAAATCCATCACCCTAGTGCTGCATTTTCTAAATTTCACTGGGTGAAATGTATTGTCATGTTTTCATTTGTTTATCTTTTTTTTATTTATTTTTTGTCCTCATCTCACCAATAAGCTCCTGCAGATCTTAAAAAGCCGTCATTTTCCAACTGGGCGCTCTATGGCTAACTGCACTTGCTTAGGTCAACCCGACCGGTCCCATTTGATGAGGGCTTGGTGTAATCATAGGACCGGGGGGTAAAGTACCAACTCAAATTATAGTAATCTCAGATCTCGGCCCCAACTCAAAAGGGGCTGCCAGATGTTCATCGCGCTTTCCCTTTTTTCATTTATTTATCATACAGCTAGATAAATGCATAAAATAGCAACACATCCACAATAATACCCATGAAAGTAAGATAAAGTTCATGCCAGATGAAATTAACTTCGAAAATGACAGAGCCACATGGAAAACAAATCATAGCAATCAATACTCAAAACTGCATTGCAATTCAAAGTAAAGCAAATAACTACATTTCGATGTGGAATTGAGAGAGCACAATATGTTATTTGTGGTAAAAAGAAAATAATGGAATAAAGAAAATCCGAGATGGCTGGGGGACGAGGATGAGGATTGTTAGTGTACGTAACTAAACCTCGTTCATATTCCACTTCTAAAACTCAAATATGTAGCAGCTTGTGCATTGCCACTCAAATCACTATCGGCTCTCCCACCAGTTAATAGGGAGCAAAATATTCATTTTTTTCCAAGCAGTTGTTTCTACATTGCGATATTGTATTACATTTAGACCATGTTTTACCACAAAATTAATTGTTACGACATGGAAAGCACCATTGTATATAGTTAAGGAGACTCGCATGCATCTATATGTATTACCAGCAGCTATGTGCTGGCGGGAAATCAAAGCACAAAACGGTATGAAATAAGAGTTAAAAAAGCAATTCCGAATTCAAAAAATCAAAAAATTTAAACAATTATTTACAAATGCGTTACTCCTGTTTATTACCTTCAAATTTTTTATTGAGTGATGTCTATGTCTAGAGGTTTATTGAATACTGCATTATATTCCTTGCAGTCTATCTACCCTGTAAAAACACTTATTGTGAGAATTTGTATATCTCATTACCAGTTCAGATCTGTCTTCCACTTACTGAGCCAACCCCAGTCTCTCTAAATTGGAGGGAGTAAGCTGTATTGGTTAGTAAACTTTCTGATGCTAGTGTCTCTCCGTAATTAGTGTATTTGAATTATACCCCTCTGGAAAGGATGTAGGCCCTCATTCACAAATGTCTTTGCAGCTATAAATTACATTTGCATCAAAGAATTCGATCTAGCATTACAAATTCCATATCCTGACTCGCAGAAACAGGATTTAAGGATTTTTTCTGATCAAAAATCACATTAACTGTGATAAAAAAAATATAACTCTTCAAAATATGTGTGTTCCCATTTGAGAGACAACTCGGCTTAACCATCAGGAAAGAGTGGAATGCTCACCAAGTTGTATCTTGGTTTGAAATCACACATTTTCCCGCAAGTGTCTACTCCCAATATTGATCCTTAAATCTATTGCCAAAAATCGAAGAAATAAACTGACAAATTGTTTCAAATAGTGGGCTTGAAGAACCACACATCCCAACATTTGCACTGGCTGTGGGACAAGAGATTTCTCCACTGTGGAAAATATCTACCCGGTTAAAATAAAGAAAATGTTTAATGTGCTAATCCATTATCCTTACTCACACAGGATTGCATTTAAGGAAGCAGGAGTACTGAAGAAAGTCCACAACTTTCTTACATTGCCATACCAGGGACCATCCGATCTAGAGTTAAGAGCAGTCCTCTTTACCCAACCCTGCATCACTTCCAGTCGCCAACAAGGGACATTCTAGTATTTTACTTTGTTTGATGATGTCTATTTGGGTTTTGAGATCCGCTGTGACATCATTCACCAATGGCTCCTTTAAAACATAGCTAAAAATCTGCGATTACCGTACTTGGATCATTGATATATAAGTTCAGATGAGGTGCAAAAAAGAAAAGATTGTTCTCCACAAGGACTCTAGTTATAATTTTTTTATCTTTATTATTTCTGTTTCATGGCTTCCGCCCTTGCCCCCGCCATTCCCTTCATTTGATGTGACCGCATGGTATAGATGCTTTATGGTATGTGGCTTCTGCTTCCTGTATCTTTCTTGGAAACACAACTTCATGATTTTAGTTACCCCATTTTTTTTTTTTATTGAGATTGGTACTTCTGCTCTGCCCTGAATGTACTCTGTGCCACTTGAGCAAATATTCATTTTCAGCTCAGTACACGGGAGCTACATTTATTGTAGACTGTAATAAATTTTACCTGATTGTTTTCTAGCATATTTTGCTTTGGGCCCGACGCCTTCATACAAACCTCCTAGTATGTAACCGGTTGGGTACAAATGTTGTCAGTCAGATGTGACCCATGCAGGTAAGAGTGGTGGGGTCGGGTGGGTGATTTCGAGAGACTACGATGAGGGAAAATGATTGACTTATTTAATTTTCCCTTGTGGTCGTCTGTCGAATCTCTCCCAACCTGGCCTCACCACCCTACCGCTCTTACCTGCACAGGCTGCGGCTGCAGTCCACCAGTCTCCTTTGGAATATGTTGTTTTAATTGAATTCCCAAAGAGGAGAAAGAAAATACATATTTATAAAATTGTGTCTGATGATTGTCTCATTTCTCGTGGTATTCAAAGCAGCAGAATGTATACAGACGGCTTGATTAGGTCCACGTCATTTTTTGCATCTATCATTTTAATTGAAGGATTTGCACAATGGGTACTGAAAGGGACGTTATTTCAAGCAGCAGTGTTCATTATTAATATCTGTATGCTGGTTTGGAAGAAGAATTACCCATAGTCTTAATGTACTGCAATACATAATATGTCTAACTTTTAGTCTCTAACAAGTTAATGTCTAATATTCTTGGCAACCTGCTTGCCTTGCTTGCACGCAGACCTGCACCGCATACACACGGCATGAACGCTTTCCCTACTTCTGCTGGCACCACCCCTTTGTAATTTCTGTAGTATTATTAGGTTATTTCTGTAGTATTATTGGGTCATTTCTGTAGTATTATTGGGTTGCATGCAAGAATATTTTAGTTAGCAATGTCATCTAACATCTATATGGCGTCCTGAATATTCTATGCATAAATGTTGTTCATTGGGTGGGTCCAGAGAGGCAATATTTTTGTTAATGGGAATTTAGACACACCATTTATCTCAGACGAGATTCTGACTACACTATTGTGGTACCCTATTTACTGCTTTATGTTTTCTAAAATCAGGTGACGTGACTTAGCAAACCGTAGACGCATGCTGTTAAAAGAGAGTGCTATCTTAAATGGCTTGCTGCTAACCCCTTACTAACATCACTTTGTGTTTGCATGCATGACTCAGAAGACAGCAGGTCTCAGTGTCATCACCGATTCCCGAGTGAGCAAGAGGAAGAATATTACTATTGCCATGAGGCTAACAATAAAAGCCCGAAAGTGCGCAACAGCAAAAGATCAAGGAGGACACCCGAGCATGACTGTAGCTTGCAACTGTCGAAGGGTTGGACTGCCCCCATAGGTTACCCTTCTGAAAGAGCTTCCAGTCAAGACCAGCCTGAGGAAAATCAGTCAAATAGCCATAGAAATGTCAATCAAGATGTGAGGAACAATCGTAACGAAGAGCAAATCCAGATAGTTCCAAGAGGGCGCACACATTCGTTTGAACATTCTGAGCGGACTCACAGTAAATATACTATTGATCAAATGGGAGAGTCCAGGCATGGTCGGTCAAGAAGTTTGAGGGAGCAGGGAAATCTACTCTCTCAGCATCATCCTGGAAGGAACAGACATTCCAAAACCAGGAGTGTGGAGTCCAATGAATTTGATGCGTCTGGACGGAATCAACACTCACAACGGAACCGAAACAGGCAGCTTCACGTGAATCTGCCAGTGGCCAGTCATTCTTCACCAAGGAAGGGAGATGGTAGGTACTAACTACACATAAATTGTTTTCTGGAAGATTCTACCAATGTATTCAGGGTGTTCCCGAAGCACAGTGGATCTAAATAGTGGGCATGAACCACTGGTCAATGGGGTACAATTTTCCTTACTGCAGTGTACTGTTCCAAAGTGACCACACATTGTTAAATACTTTTGCTCACAATTGTGGTGTCGCCTACCACAAGGAGTCGAGCAGCTTTTCCTCTAACATAAAAATCAGTATGGCAGGGATATTGCCTGCTGTTACATGTATGATTACTTATATGCCAGAATAATGCTGTGAAGTGCAGAAGGATAAAGAGAAGGTCATGTTTGTGCTTTTACCAGCACCTTTTCCTTCAGAGCCTGTTTTTTTTTTTTTACACTAAAAGGATGGATATCTACCAAACACATCTTAAGTCAGTGGTAGAATCTATATATCGCTCTATATATATATATATATATATATATATATATATATATATATATATATATATATATATATATATATATATATATATATATATATATATATATACACACATATAGATAGATATATATATAGAGATAGATAGATAGATAGATAGATAGATAGACAGACAGACAGACAGACAGACAGACAGACAGACAGACAGACAGACAGACAGACAGACAGACAGACAGACAGACAGATAGATAGATAGATAGATAGATAGATAGATAGATAGATAGATAGATAGATAGATAGATAGATAGATAGATAGATAGATAGATAGATAGATAGATAGATAGATAGATAGATAGATAGATAGATAGATAGATAGATAGACGAACACGAATTGTCTCATTTATAGGTTGATGCAAAATGTACCTTAGGGTGCAAATGATTTTTACACCCTAATTCACATTTGAGTTACATGGAAACTTGAGAGCACATTGCCCTTGCCAGCTAGATTTTTGAAATTTACTTTAAAATCAACTAATTGTTGGTGGTAAATCAGAGCACAAAATGGTCAGAAACAAAAACAATTGCGCATATCTTGCCCCTGTGTATTACCCTCATATTCTAAATAGGATGGTTAAACCTCGCTTAAATGGATTTTTGGACCCTGCAGATTCAGAACGTCATAATGGAATTTTAGAATCCAGCTGATGGACTGGAGAGGAAGAGTAAAGTTGAATTGCACGGTTTGAATGTCAGAATATTTTTTTAAATATGTGACCTATGCATGGGGCTTCTTAAAACCCTGATTAATGTCAGAATATGCCTCTCTTACACCATAAATTATTATACTTCCAGGGGCTGTTTGAAACTCTTGTAAGTTCTGGGAGACGTACCTAGGATATCTGTTTTGAGATACACAGTAGGAGCAAGTAAACATTTAGGAAGAATAAAGATTAAGGATTGAAAGGCTAGTATTTTTTGCAAGGAACTCCTTTAGGCTAACATAATGAGAAAAACAAAAAAAACGATGGTTTGAATGGTTGAATTAATCTCAGCAGCGAATTGTCAATTTGGCCTGGATTCTGGTCCATTGCATTTTTCTTCTCTCTACCTCTACAGTCAACCCAAAAGCAGATTAGCTTTGTGACTACTCTCAAAAAAATTGATTGTCTAGTTCTGAATTCTAGGCCATGTCATTTCTGAAAAGGGAACACAAGCCACCCCAAATGGGTCTGAACATGGAAATGCAGCTTGAGTTCTATGGCATTGTTAGCAATAGAATTCACATCTAAAGATAATATTCATCCCCTTGGTGAATCACCCTGAGAAAAGCCCAAAATGTGATGGATGAGTGCTTGGATTGATCTCATCCACTGTAATTACTCTAGGCTTCATTGAGGCCCTTCATTTTCTTTGTTCACACTACCGCAACAGGGACCATGTATATGCAAATCAGTCTTGGTCCTGCTTCAATAGACATGGTCCAGCCTGAACCTTTAGGTCATGTTCCCTGTTAACAGGAAGACAAGCAGCAGGAGAGCTGTCTCTGTCTTGTTGGGTCTCATCGTTGAAGGTGAAAATTGAATTCTATTACACACTCTGCAGTTATGGGCATTTCTGTTTACTTGGGGCATGACAATGACAAAAACAAGAGATTGATGGAATGATTGAAGAAATCTCAGCCACTGGTAATAAGTCTGGTCTGGTTTTCATTCCACAGTTTTTTTTTTTTGCTCACTTTCCCACTGTAGGTCATAACCAAACGTAATGAAATCAGACTCAGTGCAGCTCTAGCAGTAACAGTTCAGTCTGAACTGCTAAGATGCGTCTCCTCTTGACACGAACAAAAAACAACCAGAGACAGTATACGCTCATAAGGCGCCTCATCAGTGAGGAACTGTTTTCTCCAGTTGAATAGTGAACAACTGGACCCACATCTGTGAATACTTGTCACATTTAAGGTATTACACCATGAAAAACAAATAAGTGATGAGTGGAAAGCTTGGGTTTAATCTCAAACATTGTTTAAAAAAAACTATGGGTCGCATTCCTGTCCATTACGTTTTTGTGCTCACTGTGCCTCTATAGACAGTAACAAATCATGTGCAAATCAGCCATGGTCCTGCCCTGGTAGGAACAGCCCAGTCCTGACAACTAGACCTTACTCCTTTGTGAATGGGGACATGACCAACGTAAGACCAGCTCTGACTTCTGGGGCCACATCAATGAAGTGCAGGTGGAATATTAAAGCACGTTGAGGAACAAGACCCACATCTGATACATTCCAGTCTCATTTAGTGTATAACACTGAAGGTGAATGACTAAATTAATTTCAGACAATGGTAAGGGTGGCCACATTCCTGTTCATTCTTCCCTTTGCTCACTATGCCCCTATAGACTCGGGCTAACCATAGGCAAATTAGCCATGTTCCTGTTCCAGTAGCAACCGTCTAGCCTGAACTTCTAAGCCACTTCCCTTCTGAAGCATTACACAGGCAACCTTAGATTGCTGTTGGTCTTTTGGGGCCTTATTAGTGAGTTTCAGTGTGAATCCCATGACACAGTGTGTACTGGGATCCATGTCTGCGCATGCAACTCGCACTTGGGATGTCACACTGATAAAACAAAGCGACGGGTGGACTGCTTGATGTAATCTCAGTAACTGGTAATTGCCCTGGGCCACATTTCAGTCAAA
Organism: Triturus cristatus; assembly: GCF_964204655.1. Classification (NCBI taxonomy): domain Eukaryota; kingdom Metazoa; phylum Chordata; class Amphibia; order Caudata; family Salamandridae; genus Triturus; species Triturus cristatus. The sequence continues at coordinate 706,358,673 of NC_140580.1, read as the reverse complement.
ACAACTGGTTTCGGCATTCTTGGGACTCAAAAATGAAGTGCAGCTTGAAGACTAAGGAACAGCGTGTAATATAAAGGAACTTAGGTCCATCTGTACAGAAGTTTCCAATAGTGGTCTCAAATTGAGCCCTGACTGTTTGCTACCTGGCTCTGATTTTATTATGCGACCAATATACTAATAGAGGAAACAAAACGTGATGGTTAGATTTCTTTAATTAATCGCAGCCCCTAATAATTACTCTGGGCTGCGAGTCCATCATGTTTGTTTGTCCACCAAACTACCTCAGACAGGAATAAGTCTTATGTAAACCAGCTCTGATTCTGCTCCAGTAGGAACAGTCCATCTAGAACATCTAGGCCAGGTCTGGTCTGAGTGGTTACACATGGAACCTCAGACTAGTTTTAACCTCACTGGGCCTCATCAGTAGGGTGACGCTTGATTCCTGTGGCACAGTCAGAACAGCACCCACGTCTCGCATACCCACTGTATTTAGAGCATCCCACTGCCATTGGACTCAAGCTTCCCAATAAAGTTACAGCTAATTTTGTCTGTCCATTCAATCAATGTACATTTTATAGTATTGGTGATTCCGTCAGAAATTATTTACATAACGAATATCTACACACAATTTTAACCATAATGTTACTGGTGAAATAACTGATCATCTCAATAATTACTTGAAAAATCCTATCAAGAACAGCATGTCTCCATAAAAATTTGAATTTCATTCTCATTAAACCGACTGCAGGATCCTGTTGTCTTGACCCATGAGAATGGATACACCTAAAAATATTAAAGTTTTCTGCTTCTGGCATTACTTCATATAATGCAAAGAGTAGTCCTGACTTCTTGTCTAATGAGTCCAGGTGCTACAGTCTGACTTTGGATCGGCAGTGATACACTTCAAGGCCTTCATTATAAGTGGCCTGGAAAATGACGAGGAATTCCACCACCTTGGGAGTTATCGATGTAAATGTTGTGGGTACCATTAACTACGGGGCAGGGAAAATCTGGACCATGAAAAGTTGGACCCTGGTTGTTCCCTTACAAATGAGGAATCAACAGGGAATCTGCAATTCTGTGCCTTATAACCCTGGCAATTCCTCATTTCCCCCTGGAGCTTTAGGCAGACATTTGGGCTGCTTTTAGCGGGCAAATTCTCCATGTGAAAATAAACTGGTCCACAACAACCCTGCAGAACTCATAATACCGGTGTGGTCGGTAACTGCTGTTATCAGAGACATCCAATTTGAGAGGTCACTCTTAATGAGGGCTTAAGTAAGCTTGTGGATTGATGTAACTTCCAATCTAATGACAGGTGCAGGAAAGTAGGTGGTAATAATTGAACACAGATTATTTTTGAACATTGATTGTTCCCTCAAGTGGATATCAAATTCTTTCGCCAATTAATCTGTATATAATTTCCAAATCACAGCCCTTTGAAAGGCTTGTCTGTGCTAGGCTATCCATGTTCTTTTTTTACTGTATGCACTGTGTGTTGCACTTGAACTTTATCTTTGCAGATACTATTTATTAGTAATTAATACTTTATTTGTTTGATTAAATAAAATCATTTAAAAATCAGGAAAAATCCCACCAGCACTGTAGGCAATCATAGTAGCTTAATACATAACAATTAATCAATATAGACAAGAAATCATCGTAATACTGAAGTTGATTCCTAGGATAACATGAATCCCTCAACGTAATGGCCCATATAAAAGTAGGCAATCCTATGATTCTACTAATCAGAAACAATATGCCAGTACAATTAAAGAGGGGAACCTAAAATATACATCCAATGTACTATGAAGGTGACTCACTAATGTTAGTCCTCTTTTTAATAACTAAACACATTACATTGATTGATTTTAAAGATAACCATTAAAGTATCCTATAATTTTACATAATCGTATATACAAGACCTTGCAGGGTAGAACGTAAGTTATAAATCCCATGTATTTTAAAGGCTGCTCCTTGATACAAATAATAAACACCAGTATACATAGTTGAGTTCCGACTACATCTCCATTCCAAGTAATTAAGTCCTATATTCTCTCTCAACAATTGATTAGATTAAAAAACTTATCATAAAATTCTAAAAAATCAAGTAATAAAGCGTATCATGAAAATCCAGAAAATCTAGTATTAAAGTGCACATGAGGTTAGTAATTGACACATTGAGCACGAAAAGATGATCCCTCCTGGCAGTACAACTTTTATTTGCTTTTATTCAGCTTTCCAACTGCCAAATCTAGGAGCTTAGTCTAGAGCTACATCTGCTTCTGGGACTTTGTGCTAGCCTATTAGTCCCAAAACACATATTTAGGAAGATGGAAATTCCTGCTCTGTTACTTGATCTTTTTCTTTCCTACCGTTCTAACTAGGAGTTTGTGATGTCTCAGGTTCCGAACTTCCACCACCAAAGTGCTCATCCTGATTTTAAATGATGGGTGCCCCTTGTTGGCAAACAGATTGCTTTCAGGATGAATTTTGAGAAAGCCCTCAAGGACGACTTCTCTCAGGATACAGGGCAGCACTATTCATAAAGTCTCGTCTTCTGCAAAAGTCACCACTCTCAGCACCCTGATAACTGAGAACCTTTCAAGATTGATCAGCAATTCCCGTTCATCTCTAGATGTGGCCACTGAAGAGTTCTCAAAGTAGTCATATTGCTGTGTTTGTTCTTTGCACCCCATGTCACACATTCCATTTTAGAGAGCTGCCATCCCCCGTCTTCTACCTCAGCTTAATTAATTCCTTGCTATTTCTTTAAGTCTTCCTGGCTTCCTTCCACTGCCTTTACTCTCCCTCAGTTCTGTCAACATCTCCATTATCAGTGCTTCCCCATGTGAGTTAGAAACCCCTTGGAGGGTCAACCACCTCACTATCATGTTTCAGGGTGAGGGGACCTTTGGGCAATGAAGTCTTGATTATCTTTGTTAGTCTTCTGTCTTTCATTTGGTGGCGTCTCATTGAGGGCCAAGAAACCTCAGGCTATTCTGTCATCTGCATGTGAAGGAGGGCCCCAGATTGAGGTGTAGTCCCTCCTTTACAAAGTCTCGAGCCATCATCAACAGGTGGGCACAGAACCATCTGCACCTGATCAGGCATCACATTTCTTCACCCGTTGTACGGCTCTTCTCCCCTATTCTCTCAGTACCACTACTTTATTTGAGCCAGCAAGGCACTCCTTCACAAATCTCACAGGGCTCACAGTTCTCATCCTTAACAGTTTCAAAAAAGTATCTCCTCATAATAGTGAGGGCACCTCAAGAGTTAGGAGTAATTTATCTCTCAAGTCACCTTGCCAGCACCACCTTGGTAATTCGCCTTGAGAAGGACCATCGACCACGGGTGTTGTTGGGCCCCAGCTGGTGTTCCAACTTGAGTGGAACCATTGGTGCACAGGCCACTGCTTCCACCACCCAAGTCAAATCATGTTCAGTCCCTGTCCAGGTCTTAGAGCCCATCAGTTTTTATACACTGATGGGCTCTAAGTCAACAAAGCGTATATATCATTTTGGCAAGATTTCAGTGGGAATAGTTTTACCTGAAAAATATTATATATATAGATATAAAACATATAATTCCTTAATTAATAATAATAATAATAAGTAGTTATAGTAGTAGTCATAGTCTTCTTTTTATTCATATTATTCAAAATTACATTTATTTCAGGAAATTATCCCACAAAATCACAACATATGCAGTACAATGTAAAAAACACAAAACGTTAGTGTGCACATTGAAATGTACCACATATATTATCTTTTAATTAAATGCATGAAAGAAAACACAATAAAGAAAGAGGATCACTTGAGACTTTCCCACCACCTTTTGGAATCTTGTTGGAAGCCTCAGGGGGAGTAGGCAGTGGTCCAGGAGGGCATTTCCTGCTCTCCCTGTTGATTACACAACCAGGAAACTTTTGTTTTGTTTAAAAACAGCACCGGATCATAAAAGGAACTTGGGCTGCTCTTATAAAGAAAAATAAAAGTTTCCCGGTTGATATTGTAAACACAGATATGGCAGCCATCTTTGTATAGCCGGTTGTATGAAAAGTCTCTTTGTGAAATCCCAGTCAAGCAGGATCAATAGAGAACAGCTAGTGGACTGGTTGTTAATGTGAAAGTCTACCTGCCTTGGCTTCAATGAAGTATTAGTCAGTCAGCCAGTCATAATCACTTTATTCGGTTAATTTAAACCATAAAAGCATATTAAAAAGTCCATTGAGTAAAAACAAGTTAATACAAAATTATTGAGCAAAAATCAATCACACGTAGTATATAGCCCAGGTAGCTAACTGCACATAATTAAAAGGTTCTAAAAGAAGTTCAATTGACAGGATATAATGTTCGTCAGCCAAATTTTCAAAGAAATCATTTTACATTAAAAAGTCATATTCATTACATATTATGTGACAAATTATTTGATTATTGACTGGGTGGTTAGTGCTTTTTGTGAAGGAGCAAGGACGGTATGTTTGTCCTGATGTTAACAAAATGGCTGTCTGGCTTTAAATAAAAAATAATGCAGATATCTTTCTGCACATGTTGTGTAGTGGCTGACAAACCATGCTTCCCTCTTCTCAACGTAATCTTTTGACTGTTTTTCTCTTTTGAATGTTTTTTTCTGTGTTCAAAAAGTGGTTGAAACTACCTGCAGACACTTGCTGGCCCCTAGGAGGAACAAAACATTTCTGGCAAGATAGTGCTAATAAGACATTTTAGGGATGTGGTAACACCAGTGTCATCTCATATGAACCTGCCATGTGACGTGACTGCTTCTTGTTTGTAGGAGTCTTATGTTGACTCTTGATTCCCAGTGCACAGTGATCCTTTCACTTTCCAATGTTTACCATGTTTCATCCAGTCATTTTCAAAGAATCTAAAGACTTTGTCCCAATGCCACCTCACCTGCTTCACTAATGATAACTATTACCTCACAAAGTTGGCTGTCTCTGCCCTTTGTTAAAACGTGAGTCCCCCATCTTGCCCCACCGGCCTCCCACTATCTCTGAGTTCAAGCTAAGATGTCTCCACTACTTCAATTTTCTCCTCCCTTGAGTCATTCCTCTGAGAACCAAAGAAGCAATGGCGCAGCCAGGGCCAGACTGGCCCTAGCGGGCACCGGGCATTTCCCCGGTGGGCTGCCAGGGTGGGGGGTGGTTTTGGGCCTCTGGGGGGCTGTTTTTGTTACAGGGCCATTTTTGCAGCATAGCTGCAATATCGGCCCCTGTAACAAAATCGGCTGAAACCAGCCCTGGCAAACAGATCAGCCGCATATCCAAACCCCCGGGGGGCCCACCGAGCACTTTGCCAGCGCCGGTTTTGGTTCCCAGTCCGGCCCTGGGCGCAGCAAGGATGCACTGGCCCCTAAAGCAAGCAAGAAAGGATAGTAACACAGTCCTAATTGGGGTTTAGTTAGCCCCACACACCAATTTGTGGTAAACACACAAATGGGCCCCCATTTCCTTTTTTGGCATTAAAGCAGCCATGCATGGGGTGCAGTGGCCCCTGACACTCCTGGCCCCTGTACCACTGTGCCTGCTGCAATAATGGTAATGTTTTAAAGAACAAGGGAACCCAATTAGCAATAGGTCAGGGACCTTGGGTAAGTATTTCTTTAGAGAACAGGGGTCCCTAGACAGTTTAGAATTAGTTTGGGAATAAATATAGCCTAGATAGAAGCTATATTCACTGTCCGGCCGGACAGGGTTTTAATCACAAGATAAATATATACACAAAGTATACACAAAAATTCAAGTGGGACATTTCCAACGTCCTACTTACACATGGAAACAAGGAAACAAACACAGATAAGGAAGAAAAGGTTCAGGCAAAACAAAACGTATCTGTGTTGTATAAATTATGGCAGAATCATATGACGTGAAAACACCATTGCACATTAAGTATTTGCAGTATATTAATTGCATATGATGTAAATACTGTCGACGGCGTTTCGATCCCTTGCTAAGATTAATGGGACCATCTTCAGGACATTTTAATATACATGCCTGTTTACAATTGGCGTACAATTGGATAATATCACCAGTGATTGTACAATGAAATAATATGTATGGGACAGAAGGGAGGACAATGAACGGATTCCGATGTTGCCTCGGTGGAGCCAATGCAATGAAAACAACCTCGGATGGGATGAGCCGAGTAGGTAGGAGGGACGGGGAAGATAGTGGCAGGCGCGACGGAGGGCGCCGTGAGGAAGTAAGATCCATAATAAGGATCGAGTACTTCGGGTTGGTGACTAGCGATGGTCGGTTCCCAATCCAGCGGAATTAAGCGGAGAGTGTTGGGTCCAGCACTCATTCTCGTGGGTCATTACTTTGAGGTCCCACTGAGCCACCCTCTCAGAGCTCTGCAACTACTGTCCTACTCTCTGCCACTCCCTCGACTCACCTGAAAGGACATCTGCCTATAATGAGAGGTCAAAATGGTTCAGAGCTATGGGGACCGCCCATGCTATATACGTTTACAAAAACAGTTTACATTGTTTTTGTTAAAACAACCATAGCTGGACAGTGAATGCAGACCGTGAGGTGCCTTTTGCTGAAAATGAAGAGGGTGTCATGTCTCATGTGCTATGAAGCGAAGAGAGGGACATGGAGAGGACAACCTTTAGGCCATCTTAGATGGTGTCCATGGATCTCACTACTTTCCTCTTTCTCCTGGGCTGTTACTTTGAGGTCCCAGGGAGCCACACTCTCAGGGCTCTGCATCTACTGTCCTACTCTCTGCCACCCACTCGACTCACCTGAAAGGACATCTGCCTATCATTAGAGGTCAAAGTGGTTGGGAGCTATGGGGACCACCCATGCTATATATGTTTACAAAAACAGTTATCTTTGTTTTTGTTAAAAAACAACCATAGCTGGGCAGTTAATGCAGACCGTGAGGTGCCCAGAGCTGAAAATGAAGACGGTGTCATGTCTCTTGTGCTATGAAACTGAGAGAGGGACAGAGAGGTAGCAACCTTTTCACCAGAGTGTCTTTTACCTGAAAGTAACATAAATATGTTCAAATATTTAATCACCAAATGCAAGCACTGCTTGGGAGCCTGTATATACTTTAATTTACGGGGTCACTGAAGCTCCACGCTGTCAAAAATGTATTCTTCTTGAGGGCTAATGTAAGGGTTTATCAACTGAGTTCTGTAATTCATTGTTTTGATGGGCTCTTATGAAAATTGTACTAAGTACAGCCTGAGTACCTATTGCTAAATTATATACTTTAAAAACAATTATTTTTCCCTAAAGACTGAGTCATTGTGTGACAGCCTATCTCCTTCAGAGGCTGGAACCTCGTAGCAATATAAATACATAATTCACTTTCCCTCATTGCATCTGCCAGGATTCAATTATGTGACTCTAGTTACACACAGATGTCTGCAGTGATTGCATCAACCACTTGAGGTTCAATTAGTTTAGCTTGCTTTCGTTTTTTCATTTAAAGTGTGTTTGTTATTTTATATGCAGTAACCAGAAGAGGAAAGAAAAAGAAAATAGTTTCAGAATATTTTGTAGTTTTTAGCCGTGTCTTAGACCCTGACACCACAATCAATGACCCCAAGACCAGACTGGCCTGTTATACTCCATGACCAGTTTTACAAGCACAGTCCTACTGTCGTGCTTCGTTCTTCACTCTCCCAACTTTCCCGAGGGTAATTGCGGCAGACGGGGGCTTCAAGAGAGAGAGAAAAAGAGAGCAGAGAGAAAGAGATCAGAAAGATAGGAGAGGGTAAAAAGAGAATGGATGGATTGAAAGAGAGAGCAAAGAGAGGACGGGAGTGGTGGTGGGTTGAACTATTTTGCCTGGGTCGCATTTGGTTCAAAGGTCTGACCTGAATGACCTCACAGCACTCAGGGTCAAGTTTCCCTGCTTTTGTATGCACTTCCAACGCTGTAAATAAAGTCAGCCTGGAAACCCAACAGATAAACAAGGTCCCGCCTCCAGTCAGTCAAGTTTCTTTATTTTTGCACAGCTAACTAAAACCATTGCAATATTAACACTTTTAAACAGACATTCGATATGATTTCATTCACCTTTGCTGCTTTTTTTGTTGTAATTATAAAAGAAAAAATCTTCCGATAAGGCCAATTAAGACCCAAAGGTAGAAAATTCTTTACAGTTTAAACTCAGAATTAATTGTAGTTGTTAATGAATGTCATTAGCTCGCTGGATACTATAAGGTGCGGTCTCAGATTTTTTGCTCCAGCCATGCGTGCCTCCAGTCAGTCTTCATTTACAGGTGTTTGCAAAGGCATTTGCGCCCTGCTGGGAATACAGCCACAGACCCCGAGGGGGGCGCCCCCACAATTTGAAGACCATTGCTGTAACCTTATGATGCCTGACTAAGGCGCTCAAGCATGCTCATCTTAACATTGTTTCACCACAACTGTCCTATAGTCTCCCTGCTGAAGTGAAACTCATTGTCAGAGTCTAGTACTTAATCTATAAGTATTGATAAAGCCAATAGGTCTAGCTTGAATGTACCTACATACAGAAACACAGGCATTAACAAACGCCGTTTTGCATGCATTGTATGCACAAATGTTGTTTATCAAGTTAAATCCTGCCTTACTGGCGATGCCAATGTTAGAAAAAAGTATCAAAAAGTGCTGCTTTCTGTGTAGAATGCACATAGGACAAAAAGAACTGAATGGGACAAACACCACAGTTGAGTTATTTTTGTAGATTTTTAGTAGCGCCTTGTTCATCCTAATGGAAGTATCTACTGGAAGGTGGAATGATACATCACTAGATGGTCGCATCAGGTGAGAGGTCAATACTACCCTGGGTGGAGCCAAACCAAAACCCATTCTATGAATATTATAAATAATTTTAAAAAAATGTCATCCAGACTTTTGTGCAATTGAGTCAGACCTAAAAAGTGACATTTTCCGTTACACAGATACAATATTATTTAAAAGACTTTAGAATAGCCATGCACTCATATTTGGTGTATTTTGTCATTCATGGACATACTATTTTGGGGGTCACTTAGAGTATGTGGCAAGCTGTAAAAAAATGCACTAAAATGTGTGAAAAGTGGTTTTCAGTGCCTTTAATGCTATTTTTGCATTCCGTGCCTATTAGTCCCAGAGCACATCTAAAATGCTGATGCTAGTTTTAGACTAATAGTTGCAGGAAAACAGACAGAAACCATGCTTAGATATGTATATCTAAATTTGCGATAATGTTATGAATACTGGTTCTGGTGACGCTATTTCCGATAGTAGTAAAACAGAATAAAATCTGATATTTTCTATATGACCTCATTAGTGGGATGGTGCTTACGTATCGCAAATGGCAAGATAGAACAGCTCCACTCTACATAAATAACAGAATATATGCCATCATAGTCCTGAAAGTCATTGTACTTATGCCCTAACGCTTTAAAGAGGTAAAGTCACAAATACTGGGGGCACTGATAAATGCAGGGAGAGGGGTGGAGATTACAAGTCGGGCCCTTAGAATCTCCTTACAAATGATGAATTAGCTGGGTAATCAGTAATTCGGGTCCCGGTGTTTTTCCAGTTGTTCATGCTAAGGCTCAATCTGCTTGTAGCAGGCAGAGTCTTTTAGTGAGAGTAAAGAATAGGAAGGAGTCTGCAGGAATCAGGGAAGGGTAGCGTTAAGGGGCAGTAAGGGCTATTTAGGGTTCTATTTAGGGTTTAGGGAATGGTAGCTTTTAGTGGTAAGACTTTTAGAATTTAGGAAAGGGTAGCGTTAAGGTGTACTTATGGGCTTTTAGGAGTCAGAGAAGGGTAGCCTTAATGAGTAGTAAATGGCTTTAGGGACCTGGAAAGGGTAATGTTAAGGAGTAGTAAGACTTGTTTTGGGGTAAAGTATAGGTAGTATTAAGGGGTAGTTAAGGGTTTTAGGGGTCGGGAAAGGTGAACGTTGAGCAGCAGTAAGGGCTTTTTAGGGTGCAGGGGTCAGTAGCTGTTAAGAGGTTTTATGGGGTATTAGAGCTCAGGGATAGGTAGTGTCAATGGGTAGCAAGGGATTTCTATAGTTAATGAAAGTGTAGTGTTAAGGGATAGTAAAAGATTTTTAGGGTTCAGGGAACGGCAGATATAAGGAGTAGTAAGGGCATTTTAGGGTTCAGGGATGGGCACAAAGTGGTAGTAAGTGCATTTTTGTGCTCAGAGAAGGGTAGAATTAAGAGTTATTAAGGGGCTTTTCGGGCTCACAGAAGGGTAGCATTATGGGCAAGTACAGAGTTTTTCTGGCTCAGGGAAGGGTAGTATTAAGTGGTTGTAAAGGGTTTCTAGAGTACAAGAAAGGGTAGTGTTAGGGTAGGAATGAGTTTTTCGGTTTAAGAGAAAGGCAGCCTTCAAGAGCAGTAAGGGTTTTTTAAGGTTCTGGGATTGGAAGCGTTAAGGGATAGTAAGGTGTCTTTATGGTTGTGAGGTGCGTGGCTGTAAGAGGTATTACTTTTTTTTAGGGTTCAGAGATCGGTAATGATAAGGGATAGTAAGAGCTTTTAGGGTTCGTGAAGTGTGGCTGAAAGAAGTAGTAAGAGTTGTTTAGGATTCTGGGAAGATAGCGTTAAAGGCTAGTAAAGGGTTTTTAAGGTTCAGTGAAGGGAAATGTAAAAGCTTTTTAAGATGCAGGGAAGGGCGGTGTTAATGGGTAATAAGGGGCTCTTAGGTTTCAGGGAAGGTGAATGGCAAGGAGTAGTAAGTGGTTTTTGATAGTATTGAGGGTAGTTAAGTTTTTAGGTTCAGATGAAGGTAGTGTTAACAGGTAGCAAGAGCGATTTAGGGTTTGTAGCAGGGTAGCGGTTAGGGGTAGTAAGGGTTTTTTTTTAGTTCAAGGAAGTGGAGCAGAGCATTAAGCAATTTCACTGACTTTTTAGGACTTCAGGATGCATGTAAGGGTATCAGTAACCGGTAATATTAAGGGGGTGTTAGGATTGTAGGGAACAATAGCGTTGAAGGGTAGTAAGAGTTTTTAGATTTCATGGATGGGTACTGTTAAGGGTTAGTAAGGGTTTTTAGCGTTCATAAAAATGGTAGCGTTAAGGGACAGTAAAGAGATTATAGATTTCAGGGAAGGGTAGCATTAAGGGATTTGAATGTTTTTAGGATCCACAGTCAAGGGTCATTTAAATTACGTTATATGAAATACATAATTTAATACGGAATAAATTCATTTGATCGTAAATTAAATATTATATTGTAATTTTTAAATATTTAATTTTAAATTAAAAATGTATAATCAAATTAAAATTTTGGAATTAAAATATATAAATCTAGAAATAATGCATACAAACCTTCCTGCAATATAAAGATGTCACAGATGTAAATATCTGCAATGTAAAGGTACCCCAATGTACTTATCTTGATCGAATGACTCCTGATGTATAGGTTGACGAAATAACAACTGACAGGGCTGTGGGCAAGACTGTTAAGAGAGGAATAAGCAAAGTGGAACCAATAGCCTAAAATGCTTTTACATGGAAGTCTCACAAGCCCATAAATCTTTAAACTAGGAATCAGAAAGAAAACAGAGTTCTCTGAAGTAGTGCCATTTTAAGGTATTTCTGAAGTTGTTGATGGAAAGGGAAGGGCAAGGGGCTGGAACTGCAATACACCAACACATTCCTCATGACTGCTCTCCTCCCATCTGTGCTGCTACCAGAGAAGAACAATAGTGGCATGTGTGTGACCTAAAGGTTTAGGCCAAGCTACTGTTGTAATAGAATAGCTTGGCTTGATAAAGCGCAAAGGGTCACAGCTGCTTAGAAGTTAAGCACACAGCATTGGTCGAATCAAAAGATATAATCAGATGAGCCAACATATGGACAAAGCATAAGTTCAAGGGCCAGTGTTTTCCTACGAGCCATCTGGTGGCACTGCCAAATGCCAGGGTTGATGAATACCAAGGTTGCGTAGTCCTGATGTCACCTCACACCTCTTTATGTCACAATTTCTGTCTCATTCTTGGGGGTTCTTTTCATCCCTCTTTCTTTCTTTGTCACAATTTTCCTCTTTTTGCTGCCTTTTTCTTTCTTGCTCAGTACCAGCGTCTAATGGTGAAAAATTCATACCGATCCCCAAGTTTAGTGCCAGTATGCACCATCTGCAACCATACGACAACATAAACATTGTCGGAGTTACAAATAAATGCTTGCTCACTTCTCTATAACACCTGATGTAAGATTTCAAAGAGACTGCCAAGATTTGGGATTGTAAAATGAACAATTTAAGGCCTTATTCAGTGTGCCCTTGAGTTGTACCCACTAACTCGACAGTCATGGAGTTACCAATACAAGGGGTATTTGTAATTCTAGTGGTTATGCAGATAACATTGATTTCAAGTGGGTACTCAGGGCAGAACCCTGAGAAGTGAGGAATTTGTGCGGGAATTGGTGATTTCAATCCATACACTCCCGGTTGCTCTGCATATCCATCAGTAATTCACCCAGGAGCTCCACTGGCTTCTAAAAGGTGGAGTTTCTGGATGAAATACAACAGATCCACAGAGTTACCACAGACTTGGCTATTCTGATGGTACCGTAACAATTCTTAAATAATTTTACTGGGTTCTATACGGAGCATGGCCTGGTATTAAACGAGGCTAAAACAAAATATATGATCTTCCCGAAAAGGAATACCAAGCCATCAAAAAGACCAATGTATGTAGGAAATAGCCCCCTAGAGCAAGTTTCGGCCTTTCACTACATGGGTATCCACTTAACCCCAAAACTAAGTTGGGTGCCACACTTCAAAAAAGTCCAATTGTCATTAATCCAACAAACTGCTCACTTAAGTAAAATCCCCCCCAAAAACAGTGTCTTGGAAAGTGGCCCCAGCACTCCAAATTTATAATATCAAAATACTTGGAGGGTGGGGGCTCTTTATGGGGCCGAATTGTGGGGCATTGGAAACACAAACTCTCTTACTTCTGTTGAAAATCGGTTTCTTTGTTCAATGCTAAACCTTCCCATTAGTACCCCTTATGATTTTGGACTTGGACTTAAAACTTTTAGCGCACAAGTTGGACTATAAGCAGTTAATGTTTTGGCACCGTCTGTGGTCGGTTAATGAGCTCTCCCCATACAGAGCAGTGACGATTGATCTCCTGAAGCGATCCCAAGTAAACTTTATTCCATGGTTTAGCTCCTTGAAGATTCTACTTAAGAGACTTGGGATGGAGGAGTATTGGTCCACCACTGAAAGATTGTCCCATATCCCAAAATGCAGGGTCAAAGAGATATATTGGTATAGTATCATGGTGAAGGAGATCGCCAAACCGGCGGGTACACTGACCCAGGATTTTAGAGGAGTTCTAAATTCGTCCCATTTTGTGACGAAACTATCGATAGAATTGTTCCACCACTGGCACGGAAATTATTTATACGATTCCGTCATAAAACTCTACCCACTAAACTGTTCTGTAAAAAGTGGTGTAGTAAGGCCTCCACAGATGATCAGTGTCCCGCATGTAAGGCTTGCTCTGAATCAATATCCCACTTGTAATTCTTTTGGCCCCATTATAGAAGCCTGAGGGGCAAGTGGGTTGTTCCATTGTGTAAACTGATTTGACCTGGACATTATCTCGAGGTTATGAGAATTTTAGCCAGTGACACTCACAGGGTGGTAGTTTTTGGTTCGGCCAGGTTTTGGCATACACTGTGGATCAAATGTTTTAAATGTATTATAAGAGCTGCCTTCTAAGTTTTATAATTTATGCATATCATATCCTGGGTCACTTCTTGAATAATTACTTTTAACTTTGCATTGTTTTTACTACTGTTGCATATTGCACTTTGCAAAACGATTTTTATTGTTTGTACCATTTTTATATTGTATGGAGCTATGCACTTTATAAGATCCTTGTAATCGAAAATAAAGTATTTTATGATGATGATGGTGGCACCAAGGAGGCCACTTGTAATGAGAGCCTCAGTGTGAGTGTTAGGCCCTCTCCCTCAAGAATGGTTGGCCTTGTCGTTTGCAGTGGTTTTCCTTTGCTTTGGTCAGAAACAGTGAACAGAAATAAAACATAATCCACCATATTGAGAATTACAAATGTGTCTTTTTCCCTCTGCAATAGGAGTCTCTTTGGATAAAGTATGAACATGTTCTCCACATCACCAAGAGTAATAGAAACATCTGAAGCTTCAGTTTGTTTAAATAGGTTTCAAGAATAGAATTGTGTGATATGAGTCCTTTCAAGTAAAACAAATGCTGTTGATACAACTGATGTGTTAGCGGGCAGTCCCAGAGGAGGATCATGAAATATGGTGTCATGATAACATGTCAAATGAATGCTCTCCCTGTAGGTAAATGCACTGCTGAGATCATTTCAGTGATATTATAGGTACGATGATCAGGTCCCAAGTTCTGAGCGTCCCCGAGGCTGCACCTCAATGTACCAGAATGCGTTTAATGATGCATGCTGCTCAAGATGAAAGGTGCTTCCAGCATCATTAGGTGCTCATTCATATAGGATTTCCAACGGGTCTCCGTTGTGACCAGTACGGTTGCGACCTTAAGTGATGCCTAAATAATGCAACAATAATGAGGCACAGAATTAATATTCTGGTTAGCCAGAGGAGGGGAATAACCCACAAGCGTGCCCATATGTTTTATTCCCTAAAATTAGAGATTTGGGAGCCATCTTGTTGTAAGACTGTGAAGCTTACGAGTCTCAGGGGCTGCAGGGGTCAATGAGACACTCTAATATCCTTCAATCATCCAAACAGATTACTAATGTCAAAGTCACCTTTATAGGTACCTAACTGTCTGCAACATTGACATTGTTATGCTGTGAATAGTGTTTCTTAGGATAAAAGTCAGGCAAGTGTCCCAGAGCTATTTATGAAACTTGGTCTGAGTGATTTGAGTGCGTTGCTACCTGTTCTAGCTAGGAATTAAATGAAACATTTAAGATGCAAGAACTTTGGACACCCATCTGATTTGTTCATATTTGAGGACCGTTAGTTCCCCCTGGACCATATAAAAATGGTGCATGATGTCCCTGCATTGGCACACAATTGGCCTCAATGCTGACAGGTACTGTGCACAATAAAACATATACAATGCACAAAGATGTGGCTTCGCTGGAAACAGCACAGCATTGGAGGGTGGAATGGAGGTTAAAACTGCTTTGTATTTCATTGCATAGGGACAGCAGCATGTCCAGGTGTCAAGGACCCAGTGCTTAATTTGAGTCGGAGCTTTCTGGTGCTGAGCACCGGCACTTAATTGGTTTCCGGTGCTCGGCATCGGCACCTAATTCACCAATTGTCAACATCACACTTAGGGCAGTCTGCCACAAGGTGGCGCTGCTCATGTAATCTAGCGATGAGCAGTGTAACAGTTGTTTAGTAAAACAATCTTTATTCAAAAATTACTAATACCTGCCTCCCCAGCCATTCCTTTAGCTTTGGGGACCTGAAATAATCTGAACTGTCGCATTTACATGCAAGAGAGATGGTTAGTACTTGTTTTGGCAGCGATGACAAGGGCGATGGGTGGTGCAAGCTGCAGTGGCCTCCTGGTCAGAGCCCTGGCACTTCAAATTTTACAAATTAAGCACTGCAAGGATCCCTCCACAGGAGGGTGTAGTGTATGACTGCACCTGCCTGCAGGGGGAGGTCTGCAGAGCTCCCTCGGTCCCCTGTGACCCACTCGCACGATGGAGAACACTGGGGGCTTTGACTGTACAATACATGGTGTCGCCCACAACCAGTGCTGCGCTTGATGGTCTGTTGGCCCTGTGCCTGTAACAGAGTGCAGGTGTAAGTGAAAAGGTGTGATCTCATTTTCATGAGGTTACACCCCTGTGCAAATGACAGAGCACCCCCGTGGGATCACGGAAGAGCAAAATGTGCACCTGCGCAATCCATATTACAAATGGGCTACACAAGCATCTGTTGCTTCGTCTGTAATTCCACTGCACCACAGAGCACTTTCTGTAATGTGGTCCCAGGAGTCTGAATGTATTCTTATTAGACACAGAACACATGACACCCCAGATCCTGAACACATATGGCCATCACTAAACAACTAAAAATGAAATAACCTCTCCTACTAAAATAATAAGTAGCTGCCCTCATGTTCCAGATCTTACTTCTTTCCTTTTTAGCTAACTGCTACCAAAATTACAATCCGAGATTGAAAAGTGGTATTTGTATAAACAAAATGCCAAGACTGGCAAAGGTATTGTACAAGTACCAGGTGGCATCTATTCCCATGCTCAGTGTAGGTTGTTGTGTTTAGTTTTTTAGATGATTTATGGTTCTGTCTGTCCAGGTGACACCTCCCTGGAGCCCAATCCTGCAGATCTCCTGGAGTGGCAGATAGCAGAGCTCCAGCTTCACAGCACTGATCAGCTCTTGCAAGATGAAGAGTTGGCGCGACGACTGCAAGAGGAAGAGGAGAAACAGCTGGTAGGTATAAGCTCCTCCCCATAGTTGTCTTCATATTGATAGTTTCTTCATTTAAATGCTATAAGTCAATGTGAATATTATCTTTTTTTATTCAAACGTATTTAAAGCATTTGTGCATATACAAGCCTTATCGCATCTCGAAGTTAGAGCCAGCAGTGAAAGAGTTCTCATACAGTTTTTCTTATGCTTAAGAAGAAGACTTAAGTTATTAATCCTTTATTTTTGTTTTATTTACTTATTTTTACATTTTGTCATTTTTCTTTATGATTTCAGTGTTTATGGGAGTGCATCGGCAAGGGCATTTTAATCTGAAATCCTTCTCTTTTCATTTTCTGTTTATTGGTTACACATAACATTTTTGCTCTTAAATATGTTCAGATTCAGACAAGAGAGACAGCTTTGATTGGAGCAGTGCACACCCCCTGGGTCTGAGGAAAAATTGTAACTTGAGCCCCAATGCAGAGGAAATCCCTGATGTATGAATGAGATACCCCTAACATATTATGTACTCAGGCTCTCTATTCAGGCTGCTAGTAAACGAATGGTATCACAATGTTATAGTGCTCCTGTTTCGGGTCAGGTGCTGATGCTGCAGACTAAGGGGCATATTTACTAATATTTCACACAAAACAGAGCAGCAAGTGAAGTTGAGCCACAGTGTTCCATAAAAGACACAGCAGAACACACAACTACGCCATATATTCAAAGATATGGAGCTTATCTGCTGTCTCATAGCACTGGCGCACGTGTGACTGCCTAGTGCCAATGCAGGCACCCTTACATCATGGCGCAAGGGTACATGGTCAGAATAGGTTTTGTGCAGAAAGGGGTAATGCCCTGGCCAAAAGTATCTATTGAGGCTATTTGCTTTTTGTATGTGTGCAGCCAAAACCAGCACACATGCAATAAGGAAGTAACAAGTAGAAATTAAGATATTTCTCATTACATCAACATCCGGTAGATGCACTATATTGATACAAACCCATAATTACAAGTTATTATATATCAGTTTGTTGTCAAAATACATGGGTGGATGCATTGGAACATCCATGCACCACCCATGTAACGCCTTCCTGATGCACGGTAGTATGTAACTTTTTTCCCAAAACCTAGCAAATCGACATTTGCATGGCTTTGTAAATCCCAAAATGTATTTTTTGTTGGGTCTGCACCAAAATGTGACACAACACAATGCAATATCTTCGTAAATCTGTGTCTAAATGAGGTGAGGAAGCCTATTTGCATGGTGTTCTGTTGAACGAAGCGTTGACGATGTCCTTGGTCAGAGTCTATATTTGGCAACAGGCTTGTTCTGGATGTCTTTGTATATTCTCTCAGCTTTCAGCGTAAAATCCGTGGCTCCAACTTTAATTAGTTGAACAACTAACATAACCGAGTCAAGAGCTACCATCCATCTTATTTGAAAGGGATTTCTAGAGAAGACTTTGGAAAACAATTGTTTAGGGTAAACAATGTGGTTAATCGGATGGAAAAACCCTCCTAAATAAATTGTATTCCTGCCATTGTTACTACTCCCTTCCTAATGATCTCAGTACAACCATTAGAAGAAAGAGAAATTCTGAGTGGTATGGTAAAAGGGCGAAGAGATGTATCCTAGAGGCAGCCAACTTTGGAACATGGGAAACCAGGTTCAGATTCCTGCCTCAGCTGAACGTCCTATGTTTCTGAGTAAATTACCTAATCTCACTGTACCTAAAAAGATAAATAAATGTATAACTCAGCCTGGCTCTCTTGTGAGGTACTCTAATGCCTTTGGGCCAGGTTCATGCTATAAAAAAACCTGCAAAATAAATAAATACAAGCTCGGATAGCACTTTTAATGACAAAAGCACAAACCCAGGTGATTTGTCCAATGTGGGCGCTCCATCAAATTAGGCCTACTTTGCCAATCCGCTAGAAAAGCTAGGAGTGGGAGGAGGAGCCTAGCGCGCAACCAAGATGGACGCGTAGGCACAGGGCTCCTGAGACCCTCGCAGCCTCCCACGTCTATCCTGGCTATAATCCTGCTATTTTGAAGGAATATTACTAGTGAACCGAAGCTGAGGTGATTCCCATTTTCGGAACTTAAATCGGACTTTGGGAACTCGACTTATTCTGTACTCCAGAAAGAGGCCTGCCCCGCGGCGCCACCCCGGACTCGGGTTGGCACTGTCCCCGAGCTCCAATCGAACAACAACGGTTCCAGAGTCTTGGGCGGGCCCGTCCCCCCCTGGTTTCACTTTCGTTTTTGACTTTCCTCTACGAGTCTGGTGGCGGGCGCTCGCAGTCGCTTTACGTTTGGACCGATCTGTGGCTGTCGAGTGGCATTGACAAAGGGGGCTGTCCATCACTCAGGTGGACTCCCCAGGGTGATCGCTACGCCTAACAGGTATACTGGATCTGCTCTCCCTGCTGTGTAATGGCGGCCCGGCTGGACGGTGACAAGCAAAAGTCTAGAGCTACCCGGAGGGGTGGCTACGTGCAAACGAACAACATGGACCGCTATGCCCAGCAGAAGGGATCTCCCGGTTCGAGTGGGCTTTCGGATGCGGCCAAGGAGGGCCCGTCACCCTCGACGGAATTGACACTGCAAGATGTCATGGGTGCCATCGACGCCATGAAGGCTTCGGTCGGCCAGCAATTCGACTCGCTGGCCCACAAGCTGGACACCGTGTTGATCGATGTCAACTTACTTAGGGCAGACCTGTCGAAAACCAGTGAAAAGGTCAAATCACTCGATCTCACGACATCGGGCCTCAAGACGGATGTCTCTGAACTGCAGACGGAGATCCGCAGTTTGCGGGCCCTCAGCGACCTCTCTGTTAAGAGACTGGAGGATTTTGAAAGCAGGGCCCGGCGGAATAACGTGCGCATCATCGGTGTGCCGGAGAAGTCGGAGGATGGGCCGGTCGATCTCTTTGTGGAAGATCTGATCCTGAACAAACTAGCGCCGAAAGGCCTCAGCAAATTCTTTATGGTGGAGCGGGCACACAGAGTTCCGGGGGGCCGGCCGAGGCCTGGGGCCCCACCGCGACCCATCATTGCCAGGATCTTCAACTTCAGGGACCGTGACGCAATCCTGCAGGCCTCCCGTGTGAATGGCCCGACGAAGTATGAAAGTGTGGACATCAGTTTCTATCCTGATTTTACACAATCGGTGCAAAAACAGCGAATGGGATTTATGACTGTCAAGCGGCGGCTGAGGGACATGGGCTTGAAGTACTCTATGCTTTTCCCGGCCAAGCTACGTATTGAACTGGAGGAACGGACTTATTTTTTCGACCGGCCCGAGGCGGTTGAGGACTGGCTTGACACCTTGCACCGTCGGCGCGGCGGGGAGGAACGAGCCGAGGATGAGGGTGGTGGATCAGCGGATCAAGTGTGAA
Source organism: Triturus cristatus (assembly GCF_964204655.1). Taxonomy (NCBI): domain Eukaryota; kingdom Metazoa; phylum Chordata; class Amphibia; order Caudata; family Salamandridae; genus Triturus; species Triturus cristatus. The sequence continues at coordinate 706,338,859 of NC_140580.1, read as the reverse complement.
CGAATGACTGGTGGTTCCTAGACAATTTTGTGTTCACCTCCAAATTGGGTTTGATGTATTGTTTTTTCTTCTTTAGGATTGTATCACCCTTCCTTCATCATTGGGAGGCTGCGGGGTATCTGGTGAGATTCTTCCTCCTCGGGGGGTTTTCTTTCTTTCCGCAGAGTAGGTTCATGTTGGGGCGACAGGCACACTGCGAGTTGGGGTGGCTTAATGGTCTTGTGCAGGGGTGCAGGGTGGGGGGTGTGTAACGGGAGTTGGGGGGGTGGCGGTAGGGGAGTTGTTTTTGTGTGGCGTTTGTTTTGTACCAGGCAACCAGTGTGCTGTTTTTTGCTCTCAACGACGGTGGGGTGACCGTTGTGGTGGAAATGGGGGGTAGGGGATTGCGCATTTTAACATGGAATGTCAATGGTTTGGGGGACCGATTGAAGCGAGGGGTGGTGCTACAATATCTGAAACGTCTCTCTCCTGATGTAGTTCTGTTGCAGGAGACGCATTTGGTGGGACACTCATGCCATGCTATGAATAGAAGCGGCTACCGTTTGGTGGCGCACTCTGGTTTTACTACAGGCTCCAGAGGGGTGGGCATTTTGGTTCGATCCTCTCTCCCGCTGGAAATTGATGAGGTGATGCACGACGACCGGGGGCGTTACGTGGTGTTGGTTGGCCGGTGGGAAGGACAGACTTTGTGTTTGGTTTCAGTTTATGTCCCCCCTGGGTTGCAAACCACCACCTTTGCGGACTTGGGAGGGTTGCTGCTTGGGCTCCCGGAGGGCCTCCTGCTGGTAGGTGGCGACTTAAATTCTGTGGTATCGGGCAGAGAGGATCGGCACCCTCCCAGAGACCTCCCCGGGGCGCACTCTTGGCTGGGTGGCTTTATCAACACTATGGGGCTTGTGGACTGTTGGAGATCGATGCATCCGGGGCTCGCCCAATTTACATTTCACTCTGGCGCCCACGGCTCCTTATCTAGATTGGACTATGTGCTGATGCCGGCCGCCCAAGCTCAAATGATCGGGGAGGTCAGACATCTGGCTCGTGGCATCTCTGATCATTCCCCGGTCCTGCTACATTTAGATGTGGTCTTGGGGGCGGGGGGGAGGGTGGCACCGATTAATCCCTGGTATTTGCATGACCCCACAACTCGTGCCCTTTTGGTTAAGTCTCTTGACCGTTATTTTGTAGAAAATCAGGGTTCAGTCTCATCGGCCGTAACATTGTGGGAGGCTTTCAAGGTGGTCATCCGTGGGTAGGCCCTATCCTTGATCTCCCTTGCTAAGAGACGTAAGACTGAGGAGGTGGTACGCTTGGAGTCTGAAATAACTGACATGGAAGAGGATCTCGGGCGGGGGGTCACACGGGATAAACTCCATGCCCTTTGCCTTAAACAATCAGATTATAGGGCGTTGGTTACAGATGCGGCCAAGCTCGCTAGTCGGGAACAACAGGGGCGCTTATATGATGTTGGTGACAAGGCTGGAAAGTTGATTGCATGGCTGGAGAGGAGAGAGCGAGCGAGTCGTGTGGTCCCGGTGATTGTGCGTGCTGATGGTGTGAGTGTTACGGATTCGGGGGAGATTGTGAGCTGTTTTGCGGACCATTTGCGTGACGTCTACTCTCCGGTCTCGGAGAGGCCAGAAGACGACTCTCGTCAACTGCTACGAGATATTGCATTGCCGTGCCTCTCTGTCGATGATAAAGAATTGCTGGATGCGGCGTTGACGAACGATGAGATAGCATCGGCGATTCGCTTGGTCCGTTCAGGAAAGGCTCTCGGCCCTAACGGCCTTCCGATCGAGCTTTACAAGCTTTGTCCAGATAGGCTGGCACCTTATCTCCGCGAGATGTTTATTGCATCCTGAGAGGCCGGCTCCCTTCCGCGTGATCAACGTCTAGCTACTATTGTGGTTATCCATAAAGAGGGCAAGCCGCGTGATTGCTGTGCGTCTTATAGGCCTATCTCACTCCTAAACGCTGAACCTAAGATTCTCGCTAAAGTGCTCGCTAATCGTTTGATTAAAGTCATTGGTGACCTGGTACATCCGGACCAGTCTGGTTTTATTCCGCACCGCAACACCGCGCTGAACCTGCGACGCCTCCACGGAGTCCTCGCGAGAGTTGATTCTATTCAGGAGCCCGCCATTTTGGCGTCCTTAGATGCCACGATGGCGTTCGACACGTTGGGGTGGTCGTATCTCTGGGCGGCGCTGGCTAAGTTTGGTTTTGGACCTGGATTCATTGGATGGGTGAAGTTGTTATACGTGGAACTGCTGGCGCAGGTGGTGGTGAATGGTAGAGTTTCTACCCCCTTTTTGCTTGGGAGGGGAACGCGGCAGGGTTGCCCCCTGTCCCCGCTTCTTTTTGCTCTCGCGTTGGAGCCCCTGGTGGCGTGGCTCCGGTGGGAACCCTCCATGACGGGTATTCGGTGGACACCGACGTTTGAGGATCGCGTGTCACTCTACGCAGATGATATTTTGCTCTATCTCACCTCCCCGCGGAAATCGTTGATAGTGTTATTTGATGTATTAAACTCCTTCGGTCACAATTCATGGCTTGTCATTAATTGGGTGAAATCCTGTGTTTATGTGCTGGTTGGCGACCCCCCTTTTCTCCCTCGTGGCTGTCCGATTCAGATTTCACATTCTGGATTTAAATACCTAGGTATCCACGTGTCCCTGGATCCGGCGGTCCGTTATGCTCTGAATCTGCTGCCCCCGCTCCAGCGGCTGCGGGCCGATGTTGCTCGTTGGCGGAAGCTCCCGCTATCGCCGCTTGGCCAGGCAGCCTTATTCAAAATGATGTCTCTTCCACGCTTTTTGTATGCATTGCAGAATATGCTGGACGTGGTGCCCGCCCGATATTTTAGTGAGGTAGAGAGCCTACAGAGGCAACTAGTTTGGGATGGAAGACCGCGAATTGCTCTCGCTAAACTGACCCTACCGTGGTATGACGGTGGCTTAGCTCTCCCTGATATTAGAAGGTATTATTGGGCGTCCCAGTTGGTGGCGGTGAACCATGGGACATATGGCCCGGCGGTGAACCCCGCGTACGAGATGGATAAGCTACTGTTGCCGGGCAGAGATTTCAATAGGGCGCTTTATTCTACGAAGGGAGGCACTAAATTGACAGGTCCTACGAAAAATGCAGTGCGTGCCTGGCACTGCGCCACCGCTGCTACGGGATGGACGGGCCGTCTGTCTCGTGCGACTCCACTGTATGCGTCTGATGCGTTGGGTGGTTTATGGCGTACTAAGGGCTTTGAGAAGTGGGATTTGATTGGAATTAGTCGTGTGGGGGATCTCTGGACGAAGGGCGCTTTTAAAACGTTTGAAGCTCTTCAGACGGAATATAAACTGAGCGATAGGGAGTTCTTTCGCTATGCGCAGATGCGCCATGCGCTACTTTCCGCTTTCCCGAATCCTGCAGATATCCCTGAAGCCTCCCCGTTGGAAGATCGTTTACTTGATGGCTACCTGCCAGATAGTACTATTTCCCTGATCTACAAAAAACTGATCAATACTCGAGCGGACCTCCTCACACATTTGCGAGAGGTCTGGGTCGCCGATGGCCTAGAATTGGATGATGAGGACTGGGTCGCGGCCATAGCCTCACCGAGGGAGGTTGCCATACCAGCTCGCCTTCGATTTGTGCAGTTAAAGATATTGCATAGGGTCTATGTCACCGGTCCCCGCTTGCTTCACATGGGTTACACAAGTGATGGTTTATGTCGGCGTGGTTGTGGCCTGCTTGGTACTTTTCTTCATATTCTGTGGGAGTGTCCGAAGGTGCTACGTTTCTGGACTGGTGTGCATGCAGTGATGGAGGAGGTTACGGGTGTGGCTCTGCTCCCTGAGGCTCGGCGATGTGTGTTGAATGTGTGGGAACCGACTGACTGTGATGTGGCGCAAGAACGCTGGGTGACTTTGGCCAACATGATCGCTAAAAGAGACATTGCACAGCTCTGGGGTTCCGGTAGGCCCCCCACAGTTATGAAGTGGAAAGAGAATATGGATTGGTGCATGTTCCGAGAGAAGACGGTTTACGTGGCCAGAGGCAAACCTAAGAAATGGAGTAAGATGTGGGGTCCCTGGCATTCCTACCGTAGGGATATATGCACCCCCCCCTTGGTGGTCACACCAGAAGTAACGATGTCCCCTTGACTTTGATGTTCCTGGTCTTTTTCCCCTTTCGCTTTGCAGGATTGATGACCGATCTTTTCCCTGCCCCCCCCCCCCCTGCCCTTCTTAACGCGAGTAACTGTGTAATGGGCTGCATTGTCACTGTTGTCCCCCGCTCATGAGAGATCAAGTCCCTGCTAATGGAGTTCTTCTGCCTGGTCTAAGTTTCCTTTTGTTGTTTTTATTTATAAAACAGTTAATAAGAAACCTTTCTGTAGTGCTGGGTTCAGTTGTGGGCGGCTGCAGCCGTTACACGTGTGGTTCGCTCCTGCTCTCATGATTGCTGTATTATTGTTTTCCTCCCTTTTTTCTACGTTATCGGCCGGCCCAGGCGGTTGTAGGCCCATGACTGTGAATATTTGATGTGTAAATAAAGGTTTAAAAAAAAAAAAAAAAAGCTCGGAGTGGAGCAGCTTCAATCCTTTTTGCACATAAAAAATCTCCAGACCCTTCTCTTGCTTGATATAGAACTCAAATAAGCACCGAGCATAGGATGGAGCTGAATAAAGATTGTGGCAAATCCTGATTTTCTTGATTTTTCTGCAACGTTTAACACCATAGATCACAACATATGGTTAAAATAGGCTAAAAAAACTGGAGGGTGGAGAAGATTGCACTGGCACCGAGTAAATCTTTCAGCCAGTTTGATAAAAAATGCAAAAACCAGGAATACTCATTCATTTCAATCTTCACTGCAAATGGTAAATGCAGAGTAGCATAAGTATCAATGATGGTAGGTGTAGAGGCAGAGGTTGGCATGTGGAGAGTACTACTTGTCAAGATAAAGGTAGATGTAGCCCTAAGATAGTCCCGTGACAGAGGAAGGAGCAAAGGTAGGTGGTGAGGCAGCAGTAAGAGTAGAGGTGGGTGGTAGTGAACCTAGGTGTAGGCGTAAAGGTGAAGGTGTTTGTCAAATTTAAGGGACTAGAGGTATCAGTAGATGTAGAGAGGGTTTCAGAGGTAGAGTTAGATGCAAGGGAATATACTGATTAAAGGCAATGTAGACATCGAGATAGGACTGTAAAGAGGTGGTTGTAAAGGTAGGAATACAGCATCCGGTGTTAAAGCAATTGGAGGACCACATATTGGTTAAGAAGTATGAGTGAATTCATGAACTTATTGATGTGAATTAATTAAGCTGTATTGTGCCGGACTGCATTGTAAGTACAGCTGTTTGCACTGTATTCAAACAATACACAACATTTTTTGGTTTGTTAAATCTCATGCACCAGGGCAACCTACCTGCGCACCCAGAATCGTTAAAAAATAACCCATACAATGGACGAGGAGACATCAAAGTGGTTTCAATAGGTCCACAAGTGGTTTGAGATTGGATATTTCACACATTGGTTTCCCATTTCAAATCTGCATCAACGCTTTTCTGACCTTACATGGATGCAGATTTCTGACTTTTCTGAATTCACAAAAATGTTCAATATTATGCCTAGGAATAGGCAACAGATGCAGGTTTCCAGGCACAATACTGAAAAACCTTTGTGAAATCCATTTTTCCCCTAGGGAGAAACCCCTTCACCAACAGCCCGACTTGTTTTTTAGTTGTTCCCTTAAACTTACCCCTGCCAAAAGGTATTTACTCCTCTCCTCAGCTTTTTCATGGTGGCACGGGACATTGAAGTTAGTGAATACTCTTATGTTCCCCAAATCACAGGGCATTCCCACCCTGTAACAGCCTTTCTCCACCAAACCCAGACCCCTGCATGGCAGTCCTGGGCAGGAGATGAATGCAATGTTGGTTGCCACAGGGAGAAATCTCCCAGTGCCTCAGGCACATTTTTGGTTTGTTCTGCAGAATGAAGCCCCTGGTCTGGGGGTTGTATTCTGCAGACAAACACAAATTCCGAGTCAGCTACATCAGCATGGCCTGGTCCTCATTCAGCTGTGCCTCCATGTGCATTTACCACACCCAGCGGCACAGGCAATGCAGGACCCGAGAAGCCTGCCAGCAAGGGTTTCTCAATATGGTGTGCTGTCCTCCTCCGTGGATGAGACAGAGGCAAAGGTCTCCGCTACCTTGGAAGAAGAAAAAACAATGCCAAGCAGACTGTATCAACACATCAGCTTGCCTGGCATCCAGCTGCACCCAAAGTTCTTCTGTCCCAGTGGTGGATGCCCTTTAGGCACATAGATTGTCGACTGTCAACCAAACTCAGAATGCCTCTGCAACAGTCCTGCTGAAAAATTGTCTCCTCTTACAAGAATGGAAACCCTTCTTAGAGGAGTTGGTACTGCCTCAATAAGATTATGGGGAGCTTACTGCAAGCTATTAGAATTATTCCACTAACAGTATAATTGCTCAGCAACTTTCATCAGATCTTATGAAAAGCAAAGCTACTTTGATAGAAGTGCTGTCATTGTCAACTGAAGGGTATTACAACTCAAACGAGGAGTTCATGTTCTATTCCAGTATTAATATAGTTACTGTGCCGAGTAGGTTGGATGATTCTTAGTATTAGCAATGTTGAAAAGTTGAAGGCTAAAAAGTTGGATCAGCTAGAATTCAGACGCATGATATGCAGATCACATGCAGATGTCTGCAGCAGGCATATGACCAAATTACCAGGCAAAAACTAGAAGTTGACTTCTTATAGATTTAACAAAAACCACTAAAGGAGTCACAATAACCCATCAAGCTATGTTTACCAACAGGGCAATGCTTTAGGAAGCGATTAGATTTGAATGGTGTGCCATCAAAAAACAAATATACTTAAATATGTGTAACTCCCACACCATTCTGCATACAGCGAAGTCTATCAAATAAGGTAGATTGGAGATTTCTCTGACTGGTGCTTGTAAAGGGCTAGTATTAGCCACTTACTGTCCATCAAGGGGAGACTGGTTCAGTTGCTCGCAGACAACACCACTTCCATGTGTTACTGCACACACAGGGTCTTAGATGGAGTCATGGAAGCTTTGCCAGGAAGCTTTGCGCCTCTGGAAGAGGCTGGACCGACATGGAATTTACTGGTGGTGACCCACCTGACAGAATCTTTGAATCCCAGGACAAACGGGATCAGCCGTCTGCACCTAGTGGATCATGAGAGGTAGTTACACACAGAGGTTGTGAGAGGTCTCTTCTGTGAATTGGGAGACCCTTAGCTAGATCTGATGCCACCGCCAAGAACGTGCAATGTCAGCATTTTTGTGCACTGCGTTTTTCACTTTCTGCCTTGCGTGTAACTCGAGACTCCTCTATGCCTTTCCACCATTACCACTCCTACCACGAGTTCTGAAGAAGATCAGGAACAACCGGGCCAAGGTCGTCCTAGTAACTCCAGATTGGGCAAGGAGTGTATGGTAACCAGAACTCACACGCTTGAGCATATGTCCTCCCGTCACGCTGCCTCTCAGGAAGGGCCTGGTGTGGCAGCAACAGAGAAGGGTTATGTGCATCTGGGCCTCCGCAATCTCTACCTTCTTGCTTGGAGAGTGAACAACTTTGACCTTACTCCGGAGGTGGTTGATGTCATCTTGGCAGCCAGGCATTCTGACTCTGCAGACTCTGGCATCTTTTCTGGCTAAAATTGTGATGCAGTTCCATGTCGGTTAAACCACCACCCTGCTGGCATTCTATCCTCCACCTCACCCCTCTAAGAAGAGACTCATTTGGACCCCAAGAGAGTGCTGAGCTTCTACACAGATCGTACCAAAGACCGACAGGTGGACGATCAGCTCTTTGTAGGGTTCGATGGTATGAAAAAAGGCAAGGCCGTGCCGATGAGAACCAAGTCCTGCTGGATAGTGCTCTGCATTAAGATCTGCTACGCATTGGCTAAAAAGCAGCCATCTGGGAGGACTGTGTGCTCATTCTGTAAGGGCCAAAGCTGTAACAACTGCCCTAGCATGTAGAGTCCCTTTCCTAGATATAAGCCAGCAGCTACTTGGCATTCCTCCATACGTTTATGAAGCACCCATGTCTGGTCAGTCAGGTATCCCCAAAAATGCATTTTACTCGCACAACTTTCTTAAGTCTATTTAGAGACCCACCTCCCGTCGTTACTACTTTGGTATTCAAAAGGGGAGGAATCTGCAAATAGAAGTCTCTAGCAAAAGAAAAAGTTCTTTACCTTTGTGCTCTTTCTGCTAGAGACTCTAGATAGTTGCAGATTCCTCACTGACCCTCCCATCCTCCCTGTTCTGTGATTGGACTCCATCCATTAAGATCACATGTCTAGGAATCTGCACACTGATCATGACCAATTTGCTCTTGGGAATCTGCATCTGGGGATGCAGACAGCCTCAAAAGCAACTGAGGCACCAATACGGGCCCCACACATCATTTCTGGAGCGGAACGGCGTCAGTGCGGAGCCATATAGCACCAACTGATGGCACACCAAGGTACTACTGAAAAGTTTACTAACGTAGCCTGACGCCTGGAGAATATGCAAAATGTAAGGAATATGCAGCTAGATACAGTCACTACCAGCAAGCTCATTACAGAAGGTAAGTAACTTGTTCATTTGATTTGAATGTATTCATTTATGGATAATAAAGGCAGCCAGTATAAGATTATAAGGGATGGTGGTTGTATGTATTCACGTTTGTTGAACTGTAGTGATTGTTTTACGTCTTTGCTCATACCTGCTACAATTTGCTGTTTGGTACCCAGTGTAGAAACAATTCCACAAGTTTTGTGGGCCCTCTGAGGAATTTGGGTTTTTTTCTTTGTAGGACTGTGGTAGAGAATGAGTAATACAGTTTTACATCATTTTCATTTGACAGAGAAGTGGAATATGCAGATGCCAGTTCCATGTTGGGGCAATTTAGAGAAATGATAATGATTTAGTCATGCAAAATTGACAGACTAAAGTAAGCCTTTAACTCATCAATTTATGAACAACGCTTATGCTTTTATCTAGACCACGTCAAGACACCAGATACAGAATGAAGATTTTCGTGCAGCCCAGGTAGCACAGGATGAGGTAAGAGGAATATTATTTGCAGTCTTTGACATTTGTGTCCTCCCAAGTCAGAAAATTCCACTCAGGTCTGCCATAGGGTTTAAAAGTTGCAAAAAGAACAATTGATGGATGGAATGCTGAACAATGTCAAATGCTTACTCCTAGTCAGAGATCTGGGCCTGAATGCATCCTTTTTTTCTCACCACGCCATTCAAGTTTGGACCCAGCCATATGCAAATCAGTCTTGACCCTGCTCCCCATGGGAACAGTCCAGCCCGAACTGCCAACTGGTTCAAGCTATCCTAGGTGATATGGGGTGATACCCCAAAACCGCTCCTAGGATGCTTATTTCCGGTCGAGGGAGGACCTGACCTGACAGTTTAGGCTGGACTGTTCCAATGGAAAGCAGGATCAGGGCTGATTTTAATATGGCTGAGTCCAAACTGTGGTGGCATGGTGAGCAAAACAGCTATGGATTTAGGCCCAGATCTCTGACTGGGGGTAAGTGTTTGACATTGTTCAGCATTCCGTCGATCACCGGTTCTTTTTACATAGGGTTTAAAGTGCTATCGTTTCTGACACCGGTAATGTACACTGATTCATAGCTGACCAGCTTTGCCAAATTATAATAATTCCTTTGTAGGGATGGGAGGGTGTAATAAGCATAATGTTATTTGGGGATGTGTGGTGTTCCTAGAGAAGACTGTTAATGTAGAACATCTACTGCAGACAATGTTGTGCTGAAGATGACCTTACTTTAGGTTGACTTCTTGTGTGGAAGGTAATGGACTCAACTTTAGAAAATAAAGCATCCGAAAGGTCAACATCAAAATCAAAAACCTCAAAGGTTTCCGTTGGAATGATTATAGTTTTTACACTGATATATTGACACTTCCATAATTTAGTAGGAAAAAAATTGATCATCTAATGGTTACACAGCAGAAGAGGTGTGTGTGTGTGGGGGGAGGGGGTGAATAGTTCAACAGAAGAGAAAAAGTGGGACAGCTGGGAATAGGAAAATCAGGATCATTGATGGTTGGTATGGCGAGGTCACGACCTCCTTCCTCCCCGCCCCGTTTTTCAGTAGAAAAGACAGGGGCAGGAAAAAGGGCAAATGAGCTCTCGAAAATGTAATGTTAAAAAAAAAATTATGTAGTGTACTAGCCTCTTTTAATTGCGTGCTGGTATGCATACCTCATCTTCATATTTGGTCCTCAAAAGAAGTAAGATTTCTTCTAAAGATTGAAGGAGCCGAGAGGAGGAGCCTAGCGCGCATCCAAGATGGTCGCGTGAGCACAGGGCTCCCCGGACCCTCGCTGCTCCTCGGAATTTATCCTGACATTATCCTGATATGGTTTACGGAATCTGGAAGATGAAGACTGGCTGAACACGGATCTCCTTTCAGAAATCGAATCGGACCTGGGAATCCTGATTTATCGTGGTCTGAACTTTTGGGACCCACCCGACGGCGGTGCCCGGGGCGAGGGTGAACCGTGGAGCCGGGTCGTAATTGAACAACAGCGGCCGCAGCGCTGTGCCAGTGGCCGCTCCATCACTTTCGGTTTCACTTTTGGACTTCAAAGGGGCTGGACGGCGGAATCGCTTGGTGTGGCTGGGTGTTTCCTTGGCCTCTGCGTGAGGCCTTTGTCTCCGCCTGCCACTAGTGTGCCCATTGCCTTTGGTCCCCTCGCACCGCTATACTGCGGACTCTGGTGAGGCGCCCGTCTGCGGTGCCGGTGCCCATTCGACCCTTGATCGGCGGTCCCCTTCGGTGTACGTGGCCCACATGGGGGGCAAGGGGGGCCCCGAGGGGCGTAGGACTAAGGCTTCCCTCCGCGGGGGACCGGTCCAGGTTAACAACATGGACCGCTACACTCAAGGCAGAGGGTCCCCTGGAGCGGCCGGCGCCCCCCCAGACGCCGCCGGTGGTGGCACGTCCGTCTCTCCGGAGCTGTCCCTGCAGGACATCATGGGCGCCATTGATGGCATCAGGGAGACCATCGCCACGCAGTACGAGGCCTTGGCCCGTAAAATCGACACGGTGGCAATTGATGTCACATTAATTCGGGCAGATCTCTCTAAAACCAACGAGAGGGTTCAAGCGCTCGATGTGCGGACCTCCACCCTTGGTGCGGCTGTGTCGGACCTGCAGACCACTCTTGGCGACATCAAGATGGCCAACGATCAGATGGCCCGGCGGCTGGAGGACTTCGAGGGACGGGCCCGACGCAATAACATCCGTGTCATAGGCGTACCGGAGTCCTCCGACAACCGCCCGGTTGACCTCCTGGTCGAGGAACTCATCCTCCAACACCTGGCCCCCGCTGGCCTAAGTAAGTTCTTTGCCGTGGAGCGGGCCCATCGAGTTCCGGGCGGTCGGCCGCGGCCGGGGGCCCCCCCGAGGCCTATTGTGGCCAAACTGTTCCACTATAGAGACCGAGATGCGATTCTGCAGGCCTCACGGGTCCACGGCCCGGTTCTTCATGAGAACTCGTCCATTAACTTTTATCCAGACTTCACCCAACTTGTCCAGAAACAGCGGATGGGTTTCCAGGGGGTGAAGCGTCGTCTCCGTGACCTGGGCCTTAAGTACTCTATGCTTTATCCCGCAAAACTCCGAGTGGAACACGAGGATCGGACTGCCTTTTTTGACTCTCCTGCGACTGTGAGTGACTGGCTGGACTCGCTGCCGGACAGAGGTGACCGGCCTGGGCCCTCTGCCGGTGCCGAAGGTGACGGGTCCCCTTTGGAGTGACTTTTGGTCCTTGACTTTGCCATTTTGCACTGTTCAGCTGGGTTTTACTTCTTTTGTTCATTTTGTCTCACTATGACCTGTGTGGGGGGCGGGCGGGGACGGGTCCCTTTCCTCCTCCGGGGTCTTTTCGTAGAATGGGGTTTGTAGGGCGACAGGCACACTGCAAGTTGGGGTGGTTTTTTGGACCGCAGGGGTGCAGGGTGGGGGGAGTTGGATTTGGGGGGGGGTTGGGGGGAGGGAGGGGTTGTTGTGATGTGTGTTTTTTGTTTGCAGGGCGAGGTATTGATTTTTGTCCAGTTTCGGGGGCTCTGCTATTGGCTGGGGGACCTTTGATCTATTGGAGGGGATGGGGGGAGACGGGTTGAGGCTGATGTCATGGAACGTCAATGGGTTGGGTGACCGTATCAAGCGGGGTGTAGTACTGCAGTATTTGCGTCGTCTGATTCCTGATGTGGTGTTTCTACAGGAGACGCATCTGGTTGGTAATGTTTGTCATGCAATGAACAGGGGGGGGATACCGCCTCGTGGCCCATTCTGGTTTCACCACTGGTTCTAGAGGGGTGGGCATTCTCCTGCGATCCTCACTTCCGTTAGAGATCACCAGGGTAGTCTCGGATGATAGAGGGCGCTATGTGTGTTTGACTGGGAGGTGGGAGGGGCAGTCCATTTCCCTGGTCTCAGTTTACGTTCCCCCGGGCCTCCAGAACTCCACCTTCTCGGACTTGGGTCGAATGCTGCTTGAACTTCCGGACAGTCTTTTGCTTATGGGCGGGGACTTCAATTCGGTGGTTTCGGGTGACCTGGATCGTCACCCGCCCAGGGCCCTCCCCGCTGCCCAGGCATGGCTCGGCGGACTATTGGAGACCTTCGGTCTGGTAGATAGTTGGAGATTGATGCATCCGACACAATGTCAGTACACCTTTCACTCTGGGGCGCATGGGAGTCTTTCTAGATTAGACTATTTCCTTATGCCCGCGGCACAGACTGCTCGGATTCGAGAGGTTAGGCACCTGGCGCGGGGTATCTCCGATCATTCCCCGCTGTGGCTGCTCTTTGACACCGGGTCGCGGTCTGCAGGGCGGATCGCTCCCATTAACCCGTGGTACCTGCGAGACCCTACGACTCGCGACAGCCTGGTCAAGTCTATGGACCAATACTTCCTTGAAAACGAGGGGTCGGTGTCGTCCGCAATGTCCCTGTGGGAAGCCTTTAAAACCGTACTCCGCGGACACGCCCTCTCCCAGATAGTGGTGGCTAAGAAGCTCAAGAGTGAGGCAGTGGTGAAGCTGGAGACTGACATCTCGGGGCTGGAGTCGGCCTTGGAGGCGGGTGTCACTCCGGACGGGCTCCACGCCCTCAGCTTGAAGCAGTTTGAATACAGGTCTCTTGTCACTGATGCTGCCAAAACTATGTATAGGGAGCAGCAGGGTCGATTGTATGACGCCGGGGACAAGGCGGGTAAATTGATTGCTTGGCTGGACAAGAAGGAGAGAGTGAATCGTGTGGTCCCGGAGCTTCGGGTCTCGGATGGAGTGTGTGTGACTGAGCCTGGTGAGATTGTGGAATGTTTTGCTGACCACCTCCGGGCCGTGTACTCCCCGGTGACTGATAGGGATGAGGAAGACTCTCGCCTTCTGCTGCGGGATATTGCTTTGCCCGGCCTGTCCGTCGAAGACCGTGAACAGCTGGACGCCCCCTTGTCTGTTGACGAGATTGCAACTGCGATTCGGTCCCTTCGCTCTGGCAAGGCTATGGGTCCCAACGGCTTGCCTATTGAGTTGTATAAGTTGCGCCCGGATAAACTCGCGCCTTTCCTCCGTCGTATGTTCCAGGAGTCCCTTGAGGCGGGTTCCCTTCCCGCCGACCAGCGTCTGGCTACTATAGTCGTGATTCCCAAGGAAGGTAAGCCGCGAGACCGCTGTGCCTCCTACAGGCCTATTTCACTACTAAACGCCGAGCCTAAGATACTGGCTAAAGTCCTCGCCAATCGTTTGTTGAGCGTTATCTGTGATCTGATCCATCCTGATCAATGCGGCTTCATCCCTCATCGTAACACCGCTCTTAACCTGCGGCGTCTTCATGGCGCCCTCGCTAGGGCGGAGTACCTCTCCGAACCAGCCGTACTGGTTTCTTTAGATGCCACGATGGCCTTTGATACCATCGAGTGGCCATTCCTCTGGGCTGTCTTGACCAAATTCGGCTTTGGGGAGGGATTTCTTGGCTGGGTGAAGCTTTTTTACACGGGACCAATGGCTCAGGTGGTTGTTAATGGGCGGGTCTCTCGGCCTTTCGCTCTCGGTAGGGGTACGAGGCAGGGGTGCCCGTTGTCCCCTCTGCTCTTTGCTCTCGCCTTGGAACCACTCGCTGCCTGGCTCCGCTGGGAGCCCTCGATCAGAGGGATCCGGTGGGCCCCGGGCTTCGAGGATCGGGTCTCGTTGTATGCGGATGATATTCTTTTGTATCTTACCTCGCCGCGGCGGTCGCTTAATGTTCTCTTTGATGTTCTTACTTCCTTTGGGAGAAATTCGGGTCTGACGATCAACTGGTCTAAATCCTGTGTCTATCCTATCTCCGGTTGCCCTCCTCTCTTGCCGCCTCGGCTTCCGATCCAACTATCTCTGTCCGGCTTTAAATACCTGGGGGTGTACGTCTCGTTGGACCCGGCGGTTCGCTATGAACAGAACCTCCAGCTTCCACTTCGGCGTTTGAGGGAGGATACGGCTCGGTGGTGTAAGCTGCCCTTGTCCCCGCTTGGTCGTGCAGCACTGTTTAAAATGATGTCCCTTCCCAGATTCCTCTATGCACTTCAGAACTCCTTCGATGTCATTCCGGTGGCCTACTTTCGGGAGGTGGAGAGCCTGCAGAGGAGACTGGTATGGGACGGGCGGGCGCGTATCGCTCTGGCAAAGCTTACTCTCCCCTGGTACGACGGGGGCATCGCGCGTCCCGACATTAGAAGGTACTATTGGGCCTCACAGCTATCGGCCATTAACCATGCCACGTATGCGCCTGGCTTGAACCCGGCATATGAGATGGATAAATTCCTGCTTCCCGGCGGTAACTATAATAGGGCGCTTTACTCCCGCTCGGCTGGAAGGACCCTTACGGGCCCTACTAAGATTGCGGTAAGGATCTGGAAGGCGGCTAATGTAGCCATGGGCTGGAGTGAGCGTTTAACATGTGCTACTCCTTTATTTGCCTCCGACCGACTGGGAAGCCTCTGGACAACGAAAGGCTTTGAGCGTTGGGACACGATCGGTATTAGTAGAGTGGGAGACTTATGGATTAAGGGCGCGGTTAAAACCTTCGCGGCGCTCCAGAGCGAATACGAGCTCACTGAAAGGGAGTTCTTCCGCTACGCCCAGGTTCGGCATGCCCTGCTCTCGGTCTTTGGGGAGGGGACCAAGATCCCGGCTTCTTCGCCCCTCGAGAACCGCATACTCGATGGTCACGTTCCCGACAGTACTATCTCTCTAATTTATAAAAAACTTATTAATAATTGGGCTGACCTCTTGGTGCATCTTCGGGAGGCATGGACGGGAGACGGGGTGGAGTTGGACGATGAGGACTGGCAGTCCGCACTGTCGTCCCCCAAGGAAGTGGCCATCCCGGCCCGTCTCCGTCTGGTCCAGCTTAAGATTCTCCACCGGGTTTACGTGACGGGTCCCCGTTTGGTTTCGATGGGATTTTCTGAAGACGGGCTCTGTAAGCGGGGCTGTGGGCTTAGTGCCACCTTTCTCCATATCCTTTGGGAGTGCCGCGAGGTGGCGGAATACTGGCGCCGGGTACATGTGGTTATGGGACAAGTCACCGGGGTTGCTCTGCTGCCGGAGGTGCGTCGCTGTGTTCTGAATGTGTGGGAGCCCAATGATTATAACGCGGCTCAGACTCGGTGGGCGGCCCTGGGGAACATGATTGCCAAGAGAGATATAGCGCAGCTTTGAGGTTCCCAGCGGCCTCCCACCGTGTCTGTATGGAAGGAGAACATGGACTGGTGCATGTTCTGAGAGAAGACTGTGTATGTGGCTCGTGGTAAACCGGGGGCATGGGGTAGAATCTGGGGGCAATGGAACGAGTAGCGTGGAAATATCTGTGCTCCCCCCCTGGTGGACATTTCCGAGGTTGCCTTGTCCCCCTGACCCTTGATGGTTCCTCGCGTTTTTGGAATATCCGAGTGTAGACCTGGTTCTCCCGTGAACCCCCTGACCTCTTAGTCCTCCTTCCCCTTGACCGCCATCTGGTGGTCGGATGTAGAGTCCCCCTGCTGTAGTCTGATGCCCACTTTATGCCACTATGCCTCGCCTTTTGTTTTTAGTTGTTATTTATGTTAAATCTATGTATCCTGATTCCCTAGGAGTATCCGGAGCTTCTGTAATGGGCTGGGGCCCAGGGGTCGGTTAATGACTTTAACAATGTATGATCCTTTCTGATTCTAGCGGCCGGCCCTGGTGGTTGTAGGCCCATGCTTGTATCCTTTTTACTGTTCAATAAAATTTAAAAAAAAAAAAAAAAGATTGAAGGAGCCTCCTCTTTGACCACCTCAATCAATCAGTGTCAGAAAACAGAATACTATGTTTATATTGGTTGAGGGTAAGCCAAAAGACTGATGTTATTCACTATCTGCATTTGAACATAAATCCGTGTGACGTTTATAAATCAGAACGGCATCTATTGCTCATCACAAAGTGGCAAACCTTAAACTATTGATAATGCTGCAAATTCCCTACCCGCTTACATCTCTAACTCTTATCCGGTTTTTAAAACACATCTTAAAACCTGGCTTTTTTCATCCTAGGGTGTGGCCTGTGCGCCTCTATTCTGTCTCCTCTTTGTCTGCTATCGCGCCTTGACACCCTCGGGTATAAGCGCGCTCTATAAGTGCTATCCTATCCTATAAATGATTGTTTCTGATATATGAGTAATCCTGGGGAATGTTTCTTTTTCATTGTTCCGCAGGTGGTATTTCATCCTTTTCTTTTACTTGTTATACTATTAATGCTGTTTAGTGACAACTATTTGCAGAAATGGAAAGGAAGTCCAGAAAATCAAGCTCATTATGGTTGGCCCAGAATATCGCTCGGATCTTTCCCATCCACGGGACTTTGACAATAGGGAAAAACTGAGGCATTACAATTTGCTCTCTGAGGTGCCCTTGGAATTGAGGACTTACCAAGGGGAATCTGTAGCTCTGGGTCTCAGTACCCCAGTAATGCCTCATTTCCCCAGATCCCTTCCACAGATGAAATCTCCATGTGAAAATAAAAAGATCTGCGGAAAGATTACGGACTTCATAGTTCCGACCAGTGGCGTAGCTAGGGGGGGCGGTGGGGGGGACCGCCCCAGGCGGCATGAGTTTTGGGGACAGCAGCCAGCCCCCTTTCCCCGATCTTACCTGCGGCCATTGCAGCTGCAAGAATCGGCGACACGCCCCCAACCCCCCACCCCCATACCTGCGGCCGTCGTACCGCATGAATCGCCAGCCCCCTCCCTCGTTCTTCGATCAGGCCACTTTAGGCTGCAAATGCAGGGGCCGCCACGGGCGGCCTAAGGCCTAGCTTAGTATAGTGTTTTAACTGTTAGTATATGTGTTAAAAGTATGTATTAATTTTGGAATGTATGGTTAAAGTAATGAATTTTAGGTTATTTAATTTTTGTGTTATTTAATTCCATAGCGGGTTGTGGGTTTATAGGGGATTAAGGTGGGAAGTAATTTAATTATAGTACATTAAATAATAATTTTTAGGAATTATTAATTATTTTTAATTTTATTTTGCGTTTTACTTCTGTAGCGGGTTGTGGGTTTATAGAGGAATAGGGTGGGAAGTAATGTAATTGTTATTAGGTAATTATTAATTGGTATTGAAAATTAATGGGTTGTTGATTAATTATTCATTGGTAAATAATTTTTATTAATTTGTATTAATAGTATTAATTGATAATTATGTTAATTGTATTAATTTATTATTTGTAGCAGGTTGTGGGTTTATAGGGGAATATGGTGGGAAGTAATTTAATTGTAAATAATTAATTATTGAAATAATTTGTGTAAATATCAAGGCAACTCTGGTGATTGATGCACCTGCTGCAGAGAGATCAGAGCTTTGTCGAGTGGAAGTTTTTACTTATTATAAGATCGGACGGAAGGCTAATATGCCTGCTGCGAAGCACCTGTACCATGCAGATCACAAAGTGCATACAATGTAAATTGGTCACTGCGTTACTGCTTCTGTCAGAGAGGCCCTTTTGTTACTTGCAGTTTAGAAGTTTAAATCCTAATATAGAACAGTGAGCTACTTGCTGTCATCAAAAAGCCAACTCCCAACCATGGTGCTACGTTTTAGATTAGTTTGCGCTTCTCCAGACCAAGCACTCTTAATCTATACTGTCTACCAGTATGGTTGACATGTGAATCCTACATGTGAATCCTACACCTTATTGTCCCTTGTCTGATGTAACATTTCCTATACACTGTGTATATATGATGTAAAGTGCTCTGACACCTTACACTGGTATGAGTGGCGCTACAAAGCAAAATAAATGCATGAGAGAGAGTGGTTATAGTGACTTGAGGATCACTGTTAAAGGGTGGTAGTGAGAGAATTCGTGGAGAATTAGATTATTAGGGCGGCGCCAACAAACATTGTCGCACTGGGCGCCACCAACACTAAAGCCGGCCCTGAGCACACACTCTGAAGCAACACAGCACACCAATGTTGGTCGTTGTGCTGCGTTGCACAGCATTTTAGTAAATGTCCCCCTATGTGTTTCCTTGATGGTATGTAGATCACTGAAAATAATGCTATGTCAATGATAGTTACAAGACTACCAATGACCGTAATAGCAAAGTATCACAGGAGGGAAAAGGCCATTGTCCCCATCCTAGCGCTTCAATGGCATTTTGGTTTCAAGGCAAGTGTTGGAGAGTTGGTTTTACTACAGATGCAGCAGATATTTTTACAGCCCCTTACCGTGAATATGTGAGTGTTACTGCAGAGAGCTGCGCAATTTATTTTTTATTTTATAGAGAACTTCTGACCTAATAGGTATTAGGATGCTTTGCAGACAAACAGCGGCAAAGCCAGTAGGTCTAGCCTTGGCAAGCATGCAATGTTTCTTTCTTTTTTGGGGGGTAAGAGGGCAGTATTAATGCACTTTTTACTCAGCACATTTCTCACTTCAAAGTCCTTATCTTAAGGGCAAATGCCGAATAGCAAGAAAATGCCCTCACCGGGCATGGCTGCACAATAATACCCTGAAACATGGATAAAGTGTCAATTTGCCAAAATAGCATCCAAGGCCTCGACAGAATTAAATGTGCATAACCTGTAAAAAGGCATCAAATAGAATTAGAGGTGTATTCTTCCACCCACTAATTCACTATGTCACTGCCCAAATTAAGAACAGCCTTCTCTTCTGCAGAGTAACTGTCATTCACCCCGACCCGGAAGTGCCCGGTTACATGACAAAGAGCACGAGGATACGCCAAGGTAGCAAATAATTTCGTGCAAACCACACATTGAATTGTACACCTTCTTACAATACCTTCCATGCCTCTCCAATTACATGATTGTTTATCTCTCTAATGTACAACTCGCACTGTAAAAACAGTTTTTTTCACTCCGCAATGCAAACATAGTTGCCAAGGGCATCACTGTATGTATGACGTATTAAAACCATCATGATTACCAACAGCTCACTGTATTTTTAGCTTATAGGCCTACATTTAGCATGTGCAATAATGAAACCATAAGTCCCAGAATGCAAAGTGTTACCGCAAAACCCAAGTCTCATCGGTGTGCCACACAACCAATGGCCCATCTGGATGCTTGGGGACACTGCATAGCGCCTACCTGCAAACCTTGCCTTTTGCTTCACCAGAGCATCATGTTTTGAGACAGAAGTGTCATAAACAGTGTCCTTGTGATTATATGCATCTTTTACATTCAGGAGGCTTCAGCCAACACTACCTTGTCAGCACCAATCAAGTACGAGCAAGTTTAACTTAAGTATTTTAAAAATAGGTCCGTCTCAGGGGTGGAATTTGCCTCAGTATACAGTTTGAACCGTGAGGGCTTCAATTCCCATACATCCTCAGTGCGAGCAAAGCCCAGTGAGGCATCGACCTGAATGCTCTCCGTAAACACCGGTGCTTAGCATCGGAAAGCACCGGCTCAAATTAAGCACTGGCGTTACACCTGCAGCTACGGAGGCGCCTTCAAGTTAGCATTCTTCTTGGCAAAACACTTTTTACCGTTATTCATAACTACAGCAGAATGCAACGTCCTTCTGGAAACGCATCAGACAGGTGAGCCACTGAGGTAGAAACAGGCTCACCTTCCCCGCCCCCACTTCACCTGCGAGTATTATGCCCTGTTCCTTTCCTTTTGTTAAGAGACAAAGAGTTCAAATACACTGTGCAGCGAGTCCACCTGTATTAGGCAGGAAATTACATTGAGGTCTCCCTGCTTTTCAGGTCAGACCCCCAGCTGCCGACCACTTAGCAGCAGAGAAAAGCAAACAGTGTTGGAAGGACTTCAGGCCTGACCCGCTGCCACCCCACTGAGAAAGAACAAACACTGTTGTGTTTTTTTGCGACACTGGTGCATAGAAAATTGCGCGCACCTTGGAGAATTTTTTGGGAAAAATCAGGAAAGTCTGGGGGGGTCTGCATAATAATACTTATTTAACTGCATGTTGCACAAATTATGTGGGTTTAAATTTAGCATACTAACAATTTCACATTTGTGTTATTCCTTACACAAGACTAAAAGCCCCGTCACTTTCAAATTGAAAGTGTTTATCTTTTTATGTGTGTTTTCCTCAATCAAGTCAAAAACCAGACAAAAGGGCTCCATGAAGACTTCCTCTGTCGCAACAGGCTTCCTGATGGCTTGGTAGGACTAGTCTTTCTTCGTAAACAGTGGCAGGCGGACCTAGAAATATACTTTTCTCTCTTTGTCTGGACTATCTCATCTATTTTGACTTGTGTCAGTAAGAATGCTCCTATTTGTACTATTCCCACCCATCCTTATGATCTGATTTCCGTGTCATAAACAATCGATTTCCTCTCCTGATCTTGTTGCATGATGTATTTTTGACCTTCATCTTTTCAGCTATTTGGCAGTGATAGCTGACTTCCCCTTTTTCCGTACAGTATTTCACTACCACCCTTTTGTCTTTTTTATCTAACTTGAAATTTACAGTTTTTGGTTTTATATTCTCAGAGTTGCTTAAATATTGGGAGATACGCTTTTAGATATTCCATGGTGCCATCTTTTTGAAGGAAATGTTGCTTACGCGTGGGCTGTCAGACTCCCTTCACTTGGTTGTCTCTTTAACCACTGAATTCCCAACCCGGCTCATTACATTTTGGGGAAAGGTTCTGGCATTGTTCCCCCGCTCTGGAATGCATCCAAAAGGACTTATCAAGGAACTACTGGTGGTGTTCGATGAGTTGGTCTAGACAGACAGCATTTTGTTGAGAATGGCGTTTGCAACACTTGTTTCAAAATCAACAACCCTTTTCATCGCTTTGATCTCCATTGTGCAGTTATTTCCCTCTCGTCTGTGTTGAATAATATTATTTTGGAGAGTAGCCTTCAATGTTGGTGAACTCACTCTGTGTCTATCTTCTGACCGGGGCTCCGGAGAAGTATTTTCATACTAAGTTGGAAAGAGCGGTTCAGGTTTCTGAACCGTGCCATAATTGGAGAGCCTCTTTTTGGAGGACTGGAGGAGCTTTCCTCCAAGTCATTCCTTCCCCGTGTCTGTTGTACCCTGCTAGAACGTTTAGGAGACGCCATCTTGCATCAAGCGATGGGAATACTTCCTTAAGCCCTCTGCTGTCTTCCGGTCTGAGTCCGTTTGCTTAGCCTGATTATATGACACCTGCCTATGGCTTCCTATTGGATGAGGTGTAAGCAAAGGTTCATGGGGCTCAATGGGAAGCACAGGCCCTGTCCACACAGAAGTAGAGAAAAATAAACAAACCTTTGGTTTATTTTGTCATCCTCTTTGATCAGGCTTATTTCTTCCTTTGAGCTAAGTGAAAGATGAAGCCAACATAGAGAAACATTAACGGGAGAGAGGCCTTTCCTTAACCAGTAAACCGGGAAACAAGGGTGAAACTGTGTCACATTGAAAATGAACAGCTTTCCCTTAGCTTTGGGCAACATGCAAACCACTCTCTTCCAGTGAGGAGTTAAAAATGCAATTAATGGTCAAGGAAAGGGTGAATCAGGGCGCACCAGCACACTGAAACAGCGGGAAGTCTGCCAGCCATTAAACGGTCCTTAAGCGGTCCTATAATGGTAGTTACAGCCTGCAAATTTAGCATTCTGATTGGCTGTCTGTCTCCCAATGTTAATTCACAGTAATGTTCATTTTGTTTGTTTTCACAAATGTCTCTACATTCTTCCAATAAACAATTAATCCACGATGTAGATGAAGTGTAGTGCATGGAGGGTTACGCACTTTCTTCCATGCTTGATACAATAACAAGTCTTTTCACTTTGCAAATAAAATATAGAGTACTACATCTGTGCAGTTATATCTGCATCTCAGCAATTTCTGAAACAATCCACTTTGTCTAATATAAAGTCACCAGTGCAGCATAGGTTCTGCTATATTAGAGTAGCTATATCGGACATTTTTTGAGGCTCTTACTAGTCTTTATGTAGCTGTTCATCCACTATGAACATGGCCACTGCCATTTTAGATTCTCAATCTGGATTTGGGACCAGTAAACTTTCCTTCCCCGAAGTTTCTAATATTGGGGGCACCGGAAACTCTTGTGAGCAGGGTTAACACGAATATGTTGAGCCCTGGGTTCTCCCTGAGAAATTAGGAAATGCCGGGGAAATGGTAATTCTCGTATACTTTTGCTTGAAATTATTGAAAAACTAGACATTTTAAATTAACTTTTAGGGGCATTCTAGTGTTATGTCCTTTCCTAAACGACTGTCTGGTATCAGTAAACGCAATCGGTGCAGGTCAGCATTGAAACCACACTAAAATATAATTGGAATGGAAAGCCAATATGAATAATAAACAAGCATTTGCAAAGCAAAAGGTCTCGCATTACTGATAGTTTGAGGTATTGGTGTTGCAAATAATAATGCAACGCCAATAGCTCATACTTTCAGTAAAGTGAGACCTAGTGCATTGCAAATGATTGCATAGTGAGCCAGGGCACTTGAAAGAAAGGGCTTCCACAATACAGTGCACTTTGTGTGGTCACCAGCGCAAAGACATCTTTGAAAAACTTTCGCCCTACCCTTAAATTTGTTTTTGAGTATATCTGTGCAATGCTCCTGGGGAAATATTGCAAGTTAGTCACAACAGAGAGCCTTGCACTGGGTCTTGGTCTCCTTTTCCACCACATAGACACTTTGAAACGTAGGCACCAGAGTGTTTCTTGCACAGCAATAGAAAAAGTTTTGGAGTTGGGAAACCAACAAAAAGGGCTCTGCTTATTTTCATCCCAAATAGCAGTGCAAGGGACGTCACAGTGAGCATATTTATGTCTGGTCATCTCTCTGAGAATCATGGATAGACTGCAAAGCGTGCTTTTTTAAAAAAAGGTGGCTTTAGTACAGATGACGTAACACATTTGTGCTGCTGTCAGCTTCAGCCCATTGGCACACGATTATGTGCTACCTGGAATTCACATGACTTAATTCGCTAATCCTTTCTAATTCCATTTTACTTGGGGGAGGCGGAGTTGAAAAAGACACAAGATAATGCCAGGTTAAAGTGATTGAAAGCAGGCGCCCGTGTTATGGGGCAGCCGTGCTGCTTAAAAAAACACAAGCATTTGCAATGCAATAGGTGTCGCATTTACGCAAGTTTAAGCTATTGGCATTTTAAATGACAATGCCTTTTATTAATTTTTTTAAAACGAAAACAAAAATAAAAGGCATTTTTATTTGCAATGTCAATAACTGAAACTCACGTAAATGCAAGACCTATTTAATTGCAAATGCTTGTTAGATTAGTGAGTAGAAACGTTCCCTTTCGCACCGCTCGGAAAATTAATTAAATAGACAAGCATGGCCGCTAAAGTGAAAGCAGACCGCGCTCCAAATAAAAATAAAAATTGTGCTTTCCGACTTATGAAGTAGACCGTGTCACACCACAAGAAAAAGATCCAGTCCTCAAGGGAGGTAACAAATGGCGACAGGGCGGTAACATGGAGGGACTAATAAGTCTCATTATCAATCGGAATCCAGCATTTACCAAGGACAGTGACACCAGCCAATCAAAAATATGGGCGGAGAGCAGGCGAGGCTTCCACAGCATACTAGACTACTGCATGCCTCGCAGAGCGAGCAGCGCTTGCTCGCTGCCACATGGCCCAACCGAAAAAAACGCTAGTTGTTTTTCCATTGATGTTAACAATTTCCTTGGCAATGTCAAGCTGGGTCAATTCCTTGAGGGACATGTCAAGGAAATTGGCTTCTAGGTTTTGCACTGATCATAGGCAACTCTGAAGCCTACTGTAAAATGTTTGTATGAAGCCAAATTGTGTCATTCTCTTCAGTGTTGGACATGTTCCCTTTTTCATCGCCCTTTAATTCATTTGCTACTTTTCCAGGAAATTGCCAAGTACATACAGCGCCAGGAGCTAGAGTCTCATCGGAGATCTGAAGAGCCTGATATTGGAAAGGAGAGTTTTGACGAAAGCAGCAGTCGAGGCAGCTCTTCGGAACGAAGGAGTAGAAACACAGACCAAAGGGTAACACACCCTGCAAACGCACACAAAAAGATGTCCCATGCTGGAGATTGTTTTCTGGGGTTATGCCCAACAAAGTGCCTCAACAGTTAGCAATAAGCAATGGTGTCTTTTAGATGTTTGTGTTTTGTAGGCTTAGCTCAGACCATAAAGCATCAACAAACAGGTGGTTCTCTTGTGCACAACATCTAGGGTTGTTACCCTTTCTGAAGTTTGGCTAATCACTGTTGGCTATTGTTAACATCAGCTGTGTCTTGACATGGATTGAATGTAGCTGTAGTGAAAAGACATTGCAAGGTATGTATGAAAAAGATATTCATTGCAGTAAATTGCATATAACTTCTACTTTAAAACATTGGTTACCCGTTAGGCAAAGGGTTCAGTTTAAAACCTTCTCTACTATACTATATTTAAAGCTCTGCAAGATGCGATTCTGCGTTTCCCATAAGAGAAAGTTACTAAATGCATTCCCTCGTGCAGATTAAAATATTCCAGCACCCACTTTCTTGAGATTCCGAGATATAAGAAGCTATGTATGGGAGGCCATAGTTATTCAGTTCAGCACCCCTTGTTGTGGAACTCCCTACCAGATTACTTGAGTTTAAAAAACAGATATCTGACCGTCATCTTAAAATATGGCTTTTTAGACAGGTTTATACACGCTAGTTTGACTTTTCAGCAGTTGTTTGTCTCTTAGAAAGACCTTTATGTGCTTGTTTGACTTTCTGCCTCGTTTTCGTTACTTTAGTCTTATAGCATCAAGAAACTGTTGTTGAATTTGCGTTTTAGCAAGAATTATTAACTTAGAAACATAACAGAATATCATTGTCAAAATATTGTCTGACTTGAATCTCCTGACTAAAAAATTATTTGCAAAAATATCACGCTAGTGGATTTAATAATCGAGGAACTACACCCCATGGGATGGTATTTATGTAACTGAAATTGAGGACGCAATATTTATGTCGGACAATATTTCTGGTATGCAGTTGATTTGAAGATTTGGGAATTTGACATAATGACAAACCTTCATTATCCAATGATTATTTTTATGAGAGGGTATATTTGGGACTGAAGCTATTTATTTCAAATTCAGCTTAGTCTATGCTCACATCAAGATATGGTCCAGGCAGAGATTTGAGTTACACGGTTAATGTCTCCTTCAGGTCACGGACAATTTGTGTTTTCATCATGTCCATAATAAGTGTTTGATCTCACCGTAACTACAGTCCTTTTCCAGCAGTGGATCTATCTAGAGTCAAAATAGCGATGATGTCCAACTAGAACAGCACCCTTACTTACGGGTTGTCACATTTTCCAATAAAATGATTATTCTTCATAGATACAGGGGCACCTTAACATTAGCGGAGATGTGTTGTAGTAAAATCAGTTATTGTTCCTTGTTCGACATTTCTATCGAGCAGGTCTGGGAAACCGACAGACTCAGCATCTTGGGCCACGTGTGAGGGATCTCACAGTAAGTTCTCTCATTCCTGTCATTAAAATGTTTCTCAGGTTCTGCAATATAACACTTAAGGTGTGGGTTTCTCTGAATGCCCAAATGACATTTACCACCAACACGGGCAGTGGTCACAACGCGAGTCTGCTTAAGCATTTTCTCTGCTCCAACTATGACATCATTGTAATATATGAGGCTTCAGAGTGAATTGAAACAATTTCACATCCTCCTCAATAATTTATCTTCACATTTCTAAGTTATGGGAAGCTAATTCTGCAAATTAAGAGCAGATGAGCTTGTACACAATTTAAAGTGACGATTTAGAAGCAGGTCAAACGCTACCATCAATGGCACTTCTCAAGAGTACATTTCCTCAGGGGATCAAACTTGGAGACATAACTTTATCCAGTGCGATTTAGGATTATCTGGGTGACATTTTGAGAACTACAAAAGGCAGTAAACAAAACATTTAAGATAGTTTTAATTTTTGGGGTTTCTATCACACACACTTGTGTTTAAAATCTTATTTCTTGCATTTTTATATCAGTGGCGGCTGGTGCTATTTGACATTGGTGAGGCCAGAATACTTGCCCTGAATTCAGTGCACTGGGAGCCCGGTTACCGGAGATGGAAGATGAGGCACAGGCAGTCTTCTTCTCAGGGCCATTTCTCCCAGGCTTGGTGTATCCTCTCTACAGATCTTGTCAAATGAGAGGCACAGCAGCAGCAAGGAGAAAGTGAAACCAGAAACTTGTTTAAACAGATACACTGTGCATGCACAGCTGTTTACTGCATGTCATCCAACGTCGCAGAGTCATCAGAGCTCATGACTCCGATGATGCCACGTCACATGGTTACAGACTGTCCCTTGCCAGGCTTTCTACATAGGCAGCCTGAAGGATTCAGATGGATCCCCGGGCTGAAAGGTACAGTGTCATCGACTACATTAAAAAGTGACACTCACTGAGCGTCATCTATGATTGTAGAGAGGCGGCCATGAAAAATGGCAGGCTAGAGCTGGTTTAAGGTAAATCCTGGTTTAGCCGGCAAAATGTTGAAGGATGGTACATGCGCACTTGCATATGTGCCAGTGAAAAGTGTCTGGTTCTCTGACTCCCACTCAAGTAAGGGTCAGAAAATGTCAGCCAGCAAAGCTTTACTAATTTTCAAATTACTATTATATTATATGGCTGTACTATTATATAATATATACATACATTATGTTATATAATATTATTATATTATATGACTAGAATAGTAATTAGAAAATTAGCGGGTTTATGATGCAGGAAATTGGGTGGGGTCGCCCCATAGCCCAAATAACCTAGCCATCCCTGCTTTACATACAGGATAAAGAACCTCCTGCCATACTTTATTGTAAGGACTTGCAAGTCACCAATTCAATGAATTAATTGTGCACCTGCAATTTTCAGTATTGTTGTGCAGTAGGTAAGTGTGCAATTAATGCACCATTTTGATTGTCCGACTGCAGAATAAGTACTTATTGCGCATATTTTCCTATCTTCTGAGGTGTGCAAACCCAGACTTTGCACCATTTGCCCACATGAGTTACACCAGGTATTACCTGGCACAAATCTTGACGGCATACGCTCACAAGATCCCAAAAGATGCACTATTTGCTTCAGTTCAATAAAAGGGAAAATCATCTCTACTTGCCATTATGCCGCGCTAAAAGAACTGCGCACAAACAAGGCCAAAGCGAACCGAGAAACTTCGCAGACTTTGCTAGGTGCAAAACCGTAAACTTTTCAAAATGTCAGAAGCGAAAAAAGATTTGCGTCTCGCAGCGCAAAGCTCCAATTCCTCTTTGTGCCTCATAAACCTTTTAAAATAGAAAAAAAGTAAGATAATTTCTGTTGCTTAACTGACTTCTTTTTAATTTAACAGAACATCAGATAAGGATTAGGAAATACGTAAAAATGATTGACAAGGGTTAAAGGTACATTTTGACCTGTGTGTAGTTAGTACACATTACAGGTTCTTGCGTCTGAAAGAACCGGACACAGCATATTAAATACGTCAGCCCATCATGAATAGGACATCCGCCACCCACGCTTTCTAATCCCTCACAGGACTGTGATAAGTTTTTCCACAGAGAGATGATGTCAAGCTACTGCAGAACTCATACTGCGACTGTGGTTTCCTCATTGAGTAAAATCAAACCACTGAACTAATGCCACACCGACAGAGGAAAAACATTTTGTAACTTTAAGAAATTGTGCTGAATCTGGTGTTGGGTTTAGGTTTCACACCAATGAGATTTTTTTGTCTGATACTGAATCTGTTTAATAGCAGTCTTTGTTCCCTTTCAATTACATATTACTGCAATACTGTGCTAGGCTCATTCATTTACTTTAGGGCCTTGAGACATACTACAGCAAACTGCCTTAATAGCACTCATAAATAGAAACCAATGTGTTTCCTGTCTGCATTTATTTTTAAAAGTGGAAAAATAGGCAATATTGGGCTTCTTGTGAGGGACTCTCCCTGTTGTCTTGCCTGAATTCCAGGCTAACAACTGAGCAGATAGACAACATGGGGAGTTAGTTTTAAAACAGGATGAGATTACCCTAAACGTAGGCAGGCATTTGCCAAAATATATTTGTAGTATAATGCAAATATCTACCTGTATTGTTTTGTTATATTTGGTTGTGTACTTTGCTAAAATACAAAAGACATCAAATTATGAGTGAATGTTTATCTGTTAAATAAAGGTAGGAGTACACAATTTTATGACTTCATTTATTTACAAAATAAATATGGATTAATACCAATAAGATGGTAAAAAATATACATAAATAAATACAAACAGAATAAAAAAAAAATACCATAAAACCCATAGCCATAAATATGAAGTATCTAAACCGCGGTGTAGTTCATGTGCTAGTATACTTACTTATGCCATTGAGGATGGGCTGGCGTAATTAACCACAAACATCTAACTGCGGGAGTGTGCGGGCATGTGTACAATTAAGGGTACATGCACGGAAAGAGGGTTGAGAATAGTCCTTGTCTGCTTTAGTTTATTTCGAAACTGAATAATGAAAAATTGGGTACCTGATACTTCGGGAATGAACTGATTTGAAAACCGCTTAGCTAGCTTTTGTCATTATTTGATTAACTTCCTTTTAAATTTTCAAGTTATCCCACACCTGTTTATCTTTGGCAATCGGTGTATTGCTTTTATTTTCCTTACACAAATTACAGAAGACCCTAGATTACAAGATTTAGTAAATTGAAGGGAAAAGGGTCCCCCCAGCCTGATGAATACATGTGATATGGGCCCCCAGCCTGATGAATACATGTGATATGGGCCCCCGGCTTGATGAATGCATGTGATATTGTTATGCACTAATAGAGGCAAAAATATTTTAGTAAATACAAGACACGAAGGGACCTAAACAACCCTCTTATTTTTCATTTTGTGAATGGTAGGTTCGAATAAAACAAATCTGACCTATCCCAACACAGTTGTATCTCTTGGCACAGATTGGGCCGTGGAGCGAATAGTGCTGTGACCAGTGGCCCTTCAATAGGACACAGTAGGTCATTAAGGGGCATATCAGCAAGACAATTATCGCCGCTTTAGCGGCTGTTTTCATCCTGAAAGCGGCAATAATTGTATCACCCTAGTAGCAAGGTCACGCTATCGCTTGAATCCTTGCCTCAGCGCCCTTTCCCTTAATGCCCATCTTTGCATCTCTAATGAGATACAAAGTGGGCGTTCCTCCCTAGAATAACGGGAGAAATGTCGCTAAGCGACATTTCTCCTATTATCAAGCCTCACGCTAACCTGCAGAGCGATAAGAAAAGTAGCGCTAACCTCGGTTATCGCTACTTTCCTATGGAAGGTGGATATCATGGCTAAGTCTGTCCCTGCCCTATCAGCAAGCATTCGCCAAACGTCGTGCGATTATCGCTGGATTTCCAGTGATAATCGCACATTTGGCAGTTTGCGCCTTGATTTTTATCGCTGTTGAGATGAGCGTAGCTGATAGCACGCTATCTCAGCGATAAAAATCAGCGTTAGCCGGCGATGATTATCCTCGCGCTAAGCACGCTGAGAGATAATTATCTCCGGTTCTTGCTGATATGCCCCTAAGTGTTATTGTCAGCAGCACAGTGTGATACCAACTGCCACAGGAGCTCTTGTGGAGCGGACCACGGACACAAGCACCATCCAGAGCGGGTGCCTGTGATTAGGAATCCAACCAAGAGTGGATGAAGTTGTAACATCGTTCTATATTTGAGTCTTGCAGTTTACTAGAGTTAAATGTAATCCTTCACTGAGACATGTTTCCTTACTTTATGTTAGATGCTACAGTTAGTGGCCCCGAGGGCACCTCGAAGTGGCCCCTCTGACTTAACTCCATAGTTCTGGCAGTAGGTATTGTTTAAACTCAACTAAAAGAGACACTCCACCCTCGTACACTGCAATATTAAGAAAGCAAAAGGGGCAACCCAGTGTCCTGGGTACAGTAATCAAATATAAGAAAAAAGGTGTCCTTAGGGGGGAAGTGTAGACCTTGACTTCCACTGCAGTAGTACTAGAAAGAAGTAACCTTCCTCATTTTATATGCTTTCCCACCATTTTATTTATTTTCAACCAAACACTTTGTTGCACAATAACTTACATTTTGAAATAACTACATAAAGCAAATTTGAATCAATAGGTGCTCCTATTGAGTGACGGTGCAGTACAAGAGAACAGAGTGAGCATTCAGTGCACCAGTGCCATTTACAGTGGCAATATATACATGTGACTGATCGAGATGTTACAATGTTACTAACAACACTCGTGGTACAAGTGTCGAAGAACCACAGTCAACATTTTTCAAAGAACAGCCCACAATAGAAGTGTTGGTCTGCACACCAGGAAGCTCTGCAACTCTTCATTGAGGTAGCTCACTCCAAAATCAGAGCCCAGGTAGAAGATGTGCCTCACTGATGAAAAACTCTTTCCCTAAGTTCAGCTCTCACTTGACAATTACCTTTAAGGACTGAAACTGACAGGAGATGCTGCACAAGGCTTTGGAAGGCTGTTTCAGAGGTCTGACTAGAACCATACATCAAAGTATCTCTTCAGAGGTTTTTACAGGGTTTACCCTCACCTCCTACTGACTACACCCATCATACTCATTTCCTCATGCACCTAAGCCAATCAACTGTCAAGCACACCATTAGCACTAATTATGCTTAACCACATGACATCTGGTCAGGCAGTATTCAAGTCTTCACTTTTCATTACCTCCTCGTTAGTCTTCCTCGCCACATCACTAACGGAGTGAGCTTCAGCTCCACACCGGAACCCTCCAAAGCAAAGGTTAGCCTCCCATCCCTTTCCAATATGGCCGACCCATACACCCCATGACCACTATAAGAGGTGGGCCGGCCCAACCCTACAGCCTGTTTTTTTAGTTCTGCGCACGTTTACTCTCCAGATGCGCCGTCAGGCAGGTGGTGCCTGCTGTAGCAGGTACATGGGTCTAGGGTTGTAGGTCCTGGTCTAGCGGACCGTGGGATCTTGGACCTTTTCCCCCCTTCCTTCTCCCGGTGTGTTTAGGTCTGTTAGGCTCTGCTGCAGCGAGCCAAGGGTTAACAGGAGGGGGGCGGCCAGGGTGCGATTCACCGGCCGCATCAGCTGCTGTTAGGGGTCGGCTCCCCTGTGTAACCCTCTAGAGGGGGGGGTCCCGGCAGCGGTGGGGCCTTGATTTAGGTGGGGGCCGGCGCTCTGCCGCGCCTCCGCTCGTTTGCCTCTCTGTGTTGCTGCATACGGCTCTCTATGGGACTTTGCTACTTTGCGCCCACTCAGGGTTCCCGCGTCCCTGCTCTGGGTCCGGCGCTTGTTCCCTTTGTTCGTGCCGCCTGCCTGCCCATCGAGGCACTGCGGCGGGTGGCTGCGGTGCTGTGCGGCTGTTTGACCCTTGCACTTACTGGGTCTCCACGGCATACAGGCTCTCTGCCTTCCGCGCGGTCCAGGTGGTGTGTGCCACCTGTCAGCGCAGAGTTCCCGTGCTGACAGGTGTTGCCGGTCAATTTCGGCGGCTGGTCCACCCATTCCTGCCTGCTTATTACTCGGGGGTCGTTCTTATCAGTCTTGGTTTCCCTCCCTCTGTGACTGTGGTTTCCCGTGTCTGCTGCTTATCTGGCCATGGAGCAGGGGAATGTCCCTGTGGGGGCAGGCTCAGCCTCCCAGGCTCCTGCTGAGGCTGTTTCCATGCAGTCTATTCAAGATATGATCCAGGCTGCGGTGGCGGCTGCTTTTGTGCAGCGCGAGTGTGGGCAGGGTCCCTCTTCCCCTAAGCGTCCTCGCATGGACCCTCCTCCGGTTTCTGATGCTGAGGGGGAGGAGGAGGATCTCCGGGGGCGTTATGTCCAGGGTCAAGAGTTGCGGGATGTGGTCCTGCACATCAAACAGAACTTGGCTTTTCCGGCTCCGGCAGTTGAGGAGCTCTCAGAGGACTTCTTCTTGCAGTACCAACGCAAGGAGCCGGAGTCACTGCCTTTTCTTTCCTCCATTAAGAAAGTGATCGAGGGGGAGTGGATGGAGATTGATAAACGAGCCTTCCCGAGGTACCTGGCGAAGCGCTACACCATCCAGGACTTTGCCAAGGATTTCTCTCCCTCTTTGAAGTTGAACTCTCTGATGGCGGGGCTTTCCTTGGAGGGATCCATTATTTCTGAGGACGCCTCTCCCTCGGACCCTGTTGACAGGCGGGTGGAGGCCACGGCCAAGCGGGCCTACTCGGCGGCCAATTTTTCCATTTGGGCCTCTGCCTACTTGTCTTACACAGTGCAATCCTTGTTAAAGGATTTTCAGTCCTTGGCGGACCTACTGGACCAGGGGGCGGATGTGGTTCCTACCCTGGCTCTGATGGAGCAGCAGACTCGGCTCCTGTCGGACATTTCCTTCCACACCTTGGGGGCCTCTGCAATGGCTGGTGGCACCGCTATTAAAGCCCAGCGGCAGATCTGGTTATGCCACTGGAAGGCGGAGGCTGCCCAGAAGGCTTTGCTGATGAAGATCCCTTTCTCAGGGGCGAAGCTGTGCGGGTCCTCTTTGGAGGACATGGTGAAGAAGTCGGCTGAGGACCGAAAGCTGCTGGCTCCCCTCAAGTCTTCCAAGGCCCGCTTCCCGGGCCCTAAGAGGGAGTTTTCCACCTCATCCACGGCTAGGGGCGGTGCGCCCTTTCGAGGTAGGGGTCGCGGCCGGGGCAGCCCTTTCTTCTCTAAGTCCCGGTCTCAGCCTGCGGCTTCCACCTCTGCGTCCAAGTCCTTACTATCTTCAGGCCCCGCCAGGTGGGTTCACGGTGAGCGGACAACTCCGCCACTTCCTTCCTGCGTGGGAATCCTCTGTCTCAGACCTTTGGGCTCTTCAAATCGTCAGAGAGGGTCTATCCATCACCTTCAGTTCTCCTCCTCTGGACGCCTTCCGCGCTACCCCGCTGCCTTTTTCTTCAGTCAAACGGGTGTCCTTGCTCGCCGGCATCCAGGATCTACTCGTCAAGGGGGCCATCCGGCCGGTTTCTCCGTCTCAGAGGGGTTTCGGCGTCTATTCCGTTCTGTTCCTGGTAAGGAAGGTGTCTGGGGAATTTTGGCCTATCTTGGACTTAAAGCGGGTGAATTATTTCTTTCCTCACACTAAGTTTAAGATGATTTCTCTACAGGAGAGTCTGCCACAGCTGGTCAGGGTGAGGTGGTTGCTTCACTGGACCTGTTGGATGCATACCTCAATGTGCCTGTCCACCTGGCTTCTCAGCCTTTTCTCCGGTTCTGCGTGGGGTCTGCAACTATCAGTTCCAGGTACTTCCTTTTGGTTTATCGTCTGCCCTGAGGGTGTTCACCAAGATTCTGGTGCCCTTGGTGGGTATTCTCCACCAGGAGGGGATCAGGGTGTTTCCATATATGGATGACTGGTTAATTTCTGCCTCTTCTTTCTCAAAGGGGACACTGCACGTCCGGAGGGTCTGTGAGGTTCTCTCTGCCCACGGATTCCTGATCAACCTGATTACGTCTCACCTAACTCCCACCCAGGACTTGGTCTTCATTGGGGGCCATTTGGTCATGCTCCCGGGGAAGGTGTTCTTGCCCCTGGAATGCCGCAACGTCTTGTGGCGAGATCTGGGGGCTCTTCTGGGGTGGGAGTCTGCGCCTGTGAGTCTGTGGTTGAGGTTTCGGGGTTAATGTCTGCCACCATCACTGGTCTCCGATGGGCCCGCCTCCACCTGTAACCCTTGGTCAATCACCTTTTGTCTCTCTGGGATCCCTGCTCTGGGGACTACGAAGTTTCAGTCCTGGTGTACCCCCAGATTCTGTCTGACCTGGGCTGGTGGCTAGTGGACTCCCACCTCTCGGAGTGTCTCCCCTTTCTGGTCTCCCCATCCCGGGTGGTCACGACCAATGTCAGTCACCTCGGCTGGGGGGTGACCTTGGGGTCCTGGTCGGTTCAGGGTCATTGGGGCCCACTTCTGTCCCACTGCTCCTTCAACATCCACGAGATGAAGGTGGTCCTGCAGGCTTGCCGGGAATTTGCTCTCTCTCTCCAGGGTCATCATGTCTTGGTTCGGACAGACAACCAGGTGGTGAGGAGTTACATCAATCACCAGGGGAATTGCCGGGTGCGCCCCCTGTGGTTGCTGTCCCGGGAACTGTTGTACTGGGCGGAGGGGACGGTTTTGTCTCTCAGGGCTGTTTATCTCCCGGGGTCGGAGAATGTGGTGGCCGACCATCTCAGTCGGGTGTTCCCTCCGTTGAGTGCCCTCTCCTTGACTCCTTTGGTCTTTCGGCGTCTGGTGGACCTGTTTGGCCTTCCCCGGGTGGACCTGTTCACAGAGTTAGGCAATGCTCTCCTGCCTTGCTTCTGTGCTCTCCATCCGTGTCCGGGGGTTTGGAGGGTGGATGCTCTGTCCTTCCCTTGGCCTCAGGGTCTCCTGTATGCCTTTTCCCCCTTTCCTTTGATTCCTCGGGTCCTCTGCAAGATCTGTCTGGACAGGGCCCTGGTGCTCTTGTTGGTTCCTGGTTGGGTTCGCCGCTCCTGGTATCCCCTCCTGTGCGAGCTGGCGGTTCAAGACTGTTGGCCGATTCCGGATCACCCGTTCCCGTTGCTGGGTCCTCCACTCCCCGGGGCGGTGATGCGCCTGCTCCATCTGCAGGCTTGGCTGTTGAGCGGGTGACCTTGTTGGCTCAGGGGTATTCTCCAGGGGTGGGTGCCTTGCTGCAGGGTTCCCGGAGGTCTTTGACCTTGCTGTCCTATTCCCGTCACTGGTCCTCCTTTTCCCGTTGGTGCGGGCTGCAGGGTTCCGACCCTGTGTCAGTAGACCCCATGTGGTTTCTGGATTTCCTGGCGAAGGGTTTTTCCCTGGGGTTGGCTTCCTCCACTCTGAGGGCTCAGTGGGCTGCCCTGCGGTTTTCCACAGTCCGGACCTGGACAGGCTGGATTCCTTGGTGGCTCGCTTGCTGCGGAGCTGTTTCCTGCAGCCGCCTCGGGCTGTTTGACTGGCTCCTCCTTGGGATCTTCCTTTGGTCCTGCGGGCCCTGCAGTGTCCCCCCTTTGAGCCCCTTCAGTCTGTGGATCTTAAATTCCTCACCTTCAAGGTGGTGTTCTTGGTGGCCATTGTCTCTGGTAGCTGCATAGGCGAGTTGGGGTCCTTTCTTCGGTGTTCTCCTTTGTTGCGGGTTTTACCGGACCGGTTGGTCCTGCGACATGTTATGTTATGTTATGGAAGCTTGTAAAGCGCGCAGCTACCTCCAACGGAAGTGTCCCCGCTTTCTGCCCAAGATTCCCTCCCTGGCTAACCGCTCTCATGAGGTGCCCTTGCCTTCCTTTTCCCCTAAAGTGGATGTCTCTCTGTCCTTGCTGGATGTCCGTCGTGCAGTGGAGATTTACCTATTCCCCTCTTCCTCCTTTTGTCAGTGTGACAGTTTGTTTGTGACCTTTGGTCCAGTGCATTCTGGGCACAAGCCCTCTGTGTCTACTTTGAGTCGCTGGCTGAAGCAGGCTATCCTACTGGCCTACATGTCCCAGGGTTCTGCCCTCCCAGGGGATGTCCAGGGTCATTCCACCCGGAGCGTTTCTGTTTCATGGGTCTCTTTCAAGGGTGTTTTCACTGAGGAGATTTGCAGGGCGGAAACTTGGTCGTCGCCACACATGTTTATGGAACACTACCAGGTGGTCCTGGGTGGCTCTCCTCCTGGCGGTTTTGCAGGGGCTGTTCTGAGTGCAGGTTCTGCCATCCCCTGATTGGTCCCATGGCTGGTCTGTGTTTTTATTCTGTTGTTTTTTCATACGATGGATTAAAGTTATGTTTGGTTATCTTGTTCCGCCTTGGTGGTGGTTTCTTGAGTGCCATGAAGCTTTTTTGCTTGGGTATGTGCTCACTTCATTAGTCATGTGGCGAGAAAGACTAACGAGGACGTAATGCCCCGGTTACTTACCGGTAATCTTCATTACTCCGAGTATAGTCTTCCTCGCCACATGAGTTCCCGTCCCTCCCTATTAGCTTCATGTTTGGGCTTGGTAGTTTCAGGCTGTAAGGTTGGGCCAGCCCGCCTCTTATAGTGGTCATGGGGTGTATGAGTCGGCCATATTGTGAAGGGATGGGAGGCTAACTTTTGCTTTGGAGGGTTCTGGTGTGGAGCTGAATCTCACTTTGTTAGTCATGTGGCGAGGAAGACTATACTCGGAGTAATTAAGCTTACCGGTAAGTAACCGGAGCATTCTCTCACATCACAACCAAATGGATGTGAAATTCCCTAGCACTTCCATCCATTCCATTCATATCTCTATGTAGTGTTGGAAAAACCAGTCCTCCAAACAACGTTAATCCTCACCTTTAATCTACCCCTCAAGAACAAAGGGCCTGATTTTCAAAGATTTTGCACCAGGTGTGTATCACCTTTTTAATGTAGACCAGAGGCAAAATCCTTTGTGGTATTTATGAAGCAACAAAATGTTTTTTGGATTGCCTTCTTAAAAAAAAAAAAAAAAAGTATTGTAAGGCAGCATATTGCACGGTCTTGTACTACTTTGCATCAGGTAGGCGTTCCATTGGTAGTTTCATGGGCATCATGTGCACGTACTAGTAGACATGGGCTTTCGCCAGAATGGTGTGACTGCCTGCGGCTGGCATAACGAGGAGAAATATCTTTGTCTCCTAGTTATTTACTCTTTGTATGTGTGCTGCTTTTGCTATTTAGCATAACATTATTTCACTATTTTCTCCTAAATTTCCTGTTGTGGATAATATAGATAACCCCTGTAAAGAAAGATACCACATAATCCTATCCAGCTTTCTCAATGTTACTAGCCTAACATGCTTCAAAATGCAGCACTTACCAAAAAGGTTCTCACCCACCAGGTTTTATTTAAACAGTGTCTCACGAAAAGTCTCAAATCATGATGTGTGACTGAGGGTCACTTCTCTTTTTGGTATCTGAGCTTGTTTATTGTTCTACTCCATCACCTGACACTAGGAACTTTCCATACCTTAACCGTTAGGCAGCATACATAACTGTCATAAGTAACTACTTAGGGTATC
Source organism: Triturus cristatus (assembly GCF_964204655.1). Taxonomy (NCBI): domain Eukaryota; kingdom Metazoa; phylum Chordata; class Amphibia; order Caudata; family Salamandridae; genus Triturus; species Triturus cristatus. The sequence continues at coordinate 706,301,256 of NC_140580.1, read as the reverse complement.
TAAATTATCACTGTTCCATAATGCAGGAAGGTTGGTGACAACAAGTGTTGCTTTAGTTTATAAAATAAAAAGCAAAAACAAAAAAGGTTTTAATTTTTTTTTTTTAAAGTGTATCTAAAAGAGTGGAGTTATCATTGGGGTGTACATCTTAAAATAGCACCGCTTACTATTTTTAAGATTGGTTACATATCTCGCTTTGTTGAAAAATGTAGTAAGAAAATGTTTCAGTAAGAGTGTTAGCTAGTGAATTCCTCACACAACAGCACCGTGATGGGAATTGACCTATAAAGATTCAGATTTTGTCCTTTAGCCCTGTATGGCTAGGACATCTCCAATTTTGAAAATGACTTATTTGAATTGCATTTCTTTTTTACTAGAATGAGGACTCGCCTTCCCGTCAAGTGTGGCAGGACTCTGAAGACATGGCCTCTCATAGAGAACATTCCATGCAAGAAAGATCTGTTCTCCTTGCCAGAGAAACTACAGATGTTGAAAAGTAAGAACTGTTTTTGAACATTTTTATGGGCACAGCAGTTTGAATGGTCCTTCAGTTATATTACCCAAGGTTACATGTGGTTTACTGTATTAAGAATGAGGTTAAAGAGAGAAATAAAAAAACTCTATTCTCTGATCACCAATCCAATATAGAGTTTTAATAGTGCTATAAGCTGGAGTCATAACACTAGATACATACGAAGAATGCTCTACTACGTCGAAACAAGGACTCTTGCATTTCTGTCTTGTACACCACTTCACCTCATGTACAGAACTCCTTTGCTTGACAACTAGGCTCAGACTTTATCAGTACAGATAGATAGAACACGCCAGCCTCTCTGGAGGACATAATTGTATCAGTAGAGAAAAACTAAAAACTTATAAGCAAGCATCTCTTAGATACAACAAAATATAGACACTCTATTAAAAATGTGAAAGTGTAAACATAATACACACAGGAAAAAAGCCTCCCAAATGTTTCTTTCCAGACTTTGTCCCTGTGACTGTTTGCCCTCATTATTTTACTAATTTGAATTTACATCTGAAATGCTTGCATTTTTAGATACTTAAATATGGGCTCTTTAGTTCAACTAACTTATCACCACCATATGGATTTTCACACATTTACAACATTTTAAATTAATGTAGCAACAAGAAAAGCTTGATAATAAGTTAGGCCACTGAAAAATAATTTGGAGCTGTACATTTTCGATGTACATGGTAATGTTCTGCCCTCTCCACATAATCCAGTATCTGCACTATCATTTGTAGAATTTAATACAAAATGTTGTTTTTATCTCAGAATGATTAAAATTGTTGCACGCTGGTGTGCACTACCATGCCAGATACTTTATGAATCTCAGCTGGGCATAGCTGTACCATGTTCATTAACCCCTTCGCTGCGGCGGAAATTCCGCCGCAGCGCTGGGGGCTGCGGAGGGCAGCGCGGTGGCGCGGTGCTCATGACGGAGCCACTCCGTCATGAGCCACGGTTGGGCTGTGCTCATGACGGAGTGGTTCCGTCATGACTCCGCCCACAGCGCTAATCGCCCGCACAGGCGGGGAATTAGCGCCGCGTGGGCGGCGCGGCCGCCAACGGCCGCAACATGACGGAACCACTCCGTCATGAGCACACGGCAACCGTGGCTCATGACGACGTGGTTCCGTCATGAGCACGGAACGAGTTAACTTAATCTCAGTGTTGCCCAAATATTCAACACATCCCTATTTGGTGAAGTTGGAAGGATGGTTGTCTGCTGCAGGAAATATGAACTTTAAGTACTTGAATGTTATTCTAATAGAGTGTAAAGAACTATTTCTAAATTGTGCTTTTTTGCTTTACTACTCACACACATTCATGTTTACATAATCGAAAAGTCCTATAAGATGAAGCTATTTCATCAGGACCCTCATCGTTTAGACAAATTCCAAAGATGGTCCTTGATATGTAACCAGCACACTTTTCCTGTTTGCGCCATGGCACACCTTTAAACAAGTGTGCTGGTCCAAACATGGACAGTACGTCTTTGTACAATCAATGCGCTGCACTCAGGGCAACTGCAAACTTGCACCTGGCCTGGGAGCTGTGCATTAGCGAAATACGAGTCAGATGTGTGAGGCAGCCGCTCCATTTTTCTGTATGCAAGCTGCACCCTCCTGAACTTCAAAAGGTGTCCGAAATCCCCCTGCAGTGAGTGACTGCACCTATCTACAGTCCGATGTCTGGGGTAGCCATAGGGGCCATCCATCCAGAGGGGCACACTGACTGCAAACAGAGGGAAAGTGTTTTCCTCATTTTCATGAGGCTGAACCCCTTGCAAATGAGGCAACACCCCCTTGAGATATCGCCGGCGCACCTATATTACAGAAAAGTACACAAGCATCTATGGCCTTTTAAAATACACAGTGTCCCAGTAGTGCACAAAGCAGGTGAACATCGTGTTTGCTCCCCCGTGGCACTGTATGTAACATGGCCCTATGTTGTCTCATTTTAAGGTCTAAATCTAAGGTACCTCCTAATGAGCCAGGTACACAATAAATGTGAAATGCTTCATACTTATCTGTAGGTTTTGTATGCTATATCCATTGTTCTATATGTTTTACATACCTGACTTATTTTCTCTGAGGAAATCGGTATGTCCTCCGATTATCACCCTTCTGTCAAAGAAAACAATTTGTTTTCTTTGTTAGACCTGCACTCTAGTAGTGGCATGCTTCATCATCAGGTCTCATCCTTGTCTCTAAAAGCCAGGTTGGGCTCAACCATATTCCAGCAAGAACTTTTGATATTACTTGAGCCGACATCCTCAGAGAATAATAAAAACACCAAGATATCCCTCTATTTGTGGGTGTTTAGGTATGATTGAAAGATTTATCTGGGGGTAAGGATATAATGGTCCTATTACCTTAATAACTGATTGACATGTTTCAGCCCCAATAACAAAACCCTCCGAGGTACAGGGCTTTAATCAGGGCACCAACACTGCCCAAAGTTTTTCTCTAAAATAGAGATTTGGTTTAGACAAAACATGCAACAAACTCAAGCTTGCATCAATGAGATATTATCACTAAAATGCGGTATTTAAGCCTTTATTCCTACCTTGGGAGAGAGAACGTCTATCATGATAATGGTATCCAGTGTGGTTACAAAAGTAAAATTCACCAACATGTAACATTCAGTTGTGACATTCTCATTGCATGATGCGCAGTGCTGAAGCCACATAACTCAGGTTAACATGCATTCATGCAGTGGAGTTTTGCTATAGATCAAATGATAACATGGTCAAAAGACCAAGGGGCATATTAATGAGCACGCAACATGGTGCAAGAGCAACGCAACTCAAAAATGAGATTTATGAAGCCACGCAATGCCACCTTGAGTGGCCCTATGTGCCTCCATAAATCTTGAGTAGTGCAAATCGCTGAGTGGCCTTACTCTGTGCTAGGAAGGAGTTTCATGGGCATTGCATGGGTGATCCTATGCACCTCTCATGGTTTTTGATTCAGTCCCAGATTTACCAGAACTGGTAAATCTGGGAATGCGTCAAAAAGTCATGCCTTCCCAGGAGAGGCATAACAATGAGAAATATGTATTTCTCCTCGTTACTTCCTCTTTCTAGGTGTGCTGCATTCTGTATAATGCAAAAAGAACAATTGATGGACAGAATTCAGAACAATCTCATACATTCACCGTAGTACAAAGATCTGGGCCTAAGTCCATAGTGTTTTACTCCCCATGCCATTCCAGTTTGAACCCAGCCATTTGCAAATCAGTCTTGACCCTGCACCCAATGGGAACAGTCCAGTCTGAATTGCCAGGCCAGGTCCTCCCTGGACTGGGATCGAGAATCCTAGGACCAGTTTCGGGGTTTCAACCCTTATCAGCCAGGATAGCTTGATTCCAGTGGCATGGAGAGCACGGGACCCACATCTGGGCATACCCATCTCACTCGGGTGACAAATTTAAAAAGAACAATTGATGGACAGAATGCAGAACAATGTCAAACATTCACCCTAGTACAGAGATCTGGGTCCAAATCCATCGTTTTTTTGCTCTATGTGCCATTCCAGTTTGAACCCCGCCATATGCAAATCAGTTTTGACCCTGCGCCCAATGGGAACAGTCCAGCCCAAACTGCCAGGCCAGGTCCTCTCTGGACTGGAAACAAGCATCCTAGGACCGGTTTCGGGGTTTGACCCGTCTGAAAAGTTTCAGCGCTCTGTCCTTCATCTCCTTGTGTTTGCTTCATTCTGTATAGATATAGGAATATGCCTCACAGGATTGTTTTTGTGCAGGTAGGTGCCCCTTCCTGCACAATAACAATCCTTTCTGCAACTCAGGCATCCTTGCACTATAGTGCAAGGGGTCATGAGTTGGTCTACTCTAGGCAGTCAAAACGGCACAGGGAAAAAGCAGGAATGCACCTTATTCTTTTAAATATGGCGCATTCCTGCCCTTTTTCTGTCACGCAGTGCAGTGCAGCAAGGTGACTTGCTGTGCTGCACTGGGTGACAATGTCATAAATATGCCCCAAGTGCGTCTTGAGTAAATGATGTAGTAACTCAATACACAGCAAACGTGGATGGTGAATTTTGTGTCTCATTAGGCTCTTGTGCATATTTCCCCAAAATAAGCACTTACTCAACCAGCGAATCCTATATTACCACATGGGAGGTTGGGGGGCATGCCACTTTAGTCACACACTATAGTAATCAGTAATCAAGACATCAAATGGGGTAGGTGCTGAGTTCCCTTTTTTTTTAAACAGCAAAGGTAAAAGTAGTTAGAGAAGTGCAGGATATGTTAGATTTCAGTAAACCGACGGCTTATAACCCCCGAAACTTCTTCTTACTTCATCAAGGGTAGCATGCCAGAAGTAGACCTACTGTGAATTCTGCTCTGCTACCGGCTCCTCACCAAACTGGTGGTCAGGTCCCAGTTTTTGTGTTCCTTGTCATTTGGTTGTTTGGGCCCTGCGCACATATGCAGTGACGGAGTGATGTCATTGCTGCAAGGGCTTATGGGTACAGTAGTTCCTGGCAATAGCGTTTCCGAGCGTAGACAAACGGGACGTTTCTTGTCACCACCAGTATTAGTTTTTAGGTCTCCCCTAGCTATTGCGTAGCAATCGCTATGCGAGTCTATAGTAAGGGGCTCCCAAAAGTACTCCCAAAAGAGGATTGCATGGCGAGCACGCGCACAATCACGTGCATCGTGCCGCCATGCAATCCGTTTGGCATCGTACTTCAAAGGGTCCGCTCCCCCGCCTGGAATGCGCTCCCCCGCCCCCGCCAAGCACGCACACAAATTTGCTTTCACTTTACAGCAGTCAGCAGTCTATTGCCTCCTGTCACACGCGTCCTCCTTTCTATTCTATTCTATTTGAGAATCTGGTCACCCTACCTATTCCTGACTTGTGTAATCCTCTTTAGTCCTGACCTTGGACCCTGTCACTTTAGGCGCCTAATCTCGGCCGCATAGTGTGGAGAGAGAGAGTTGTAATACTTGCAGCGTAGTGTTGGGCCGGAGGACTGCTGTGCACACAGCGCGCGGAGTAACAGAGGAGAGGCCAGAGTGTTCCTCGTAGCTTTCACTCTAAAGCACAGGGCCGAAGAGGCGATAAATGTGCAGGCTTCAGGAACGGATGTTCATGTCACATATTTTGTTGTTTCATTCAGAATGATGACGCATGCTCCAGCGGGCTGAGGTGAAGTGCGTCTCTCGCCAGGTCACCGGTCTACCCTTTCAGTGGCACTCGTCTGAGGCATCCGGTGTCTCCATCGAGGCTAACCAGGCGGCTGGTGTACGGGGAGCTGACCCTCACACCGAATTGAGGGGGCCCGCGAGTGCTAATGTGTGTAATGCCACACATTCTGTTCCCTCTGCGTCAATCCGTTGTGTGACAGCTCTGTGAATTCCACTCTAATCTGTCTTCATTGTGCTTGCTTTATGCTCCTCATGTTACGCAATTAGGAATTGCGTACAGCCTAAAAAACAAGCATTAGCAAAGCCAAAGGGTTTCACCTGTGCCAACTGGCGCTTAGAAGAGTAGTCAGAAAAAATAAATACCCCCACTTGGACCTACTTTTAGAAAGCCTGAGAACGAGCAAGTCCATTTTTTCTTTGTCTATTATGCATCCTTTCATCCCACCCCTAGCTTTCCTCTCTTCTCTCCCATCTTTCGCCTCTCCCATGTCCTAATCTTACCCCTTTTCTCTCTTTTCCGCTTTCATGTGTCTTACTTCTTCTTTTGTCTCTCTCATCCTATTGTCCTCCTCTTCCTCTGCTTTTTCTTTCTTTTCATCTGTCCTCAGCACTCTTGTCTCCTTACTTCCTTTTTCGCTTTTCCTAATTTCCCTCCCTCTTCTCTTGTTCTTTCTTGGGCTGCTGGTGCCAAAACGTACAAAATCGCCCAACTGTTACCAAAATCTTCCCCTGACAAAAAGTCAGACTGGCTTGATTTACCGATGCATGTTTCTTTGGTGCTTAAGTAGGACTTTTATTCTATTTCTGAGAGCTCCTGTTTTAGGAAAGGGACATGGTGCACAGGAAGTTGAAATGTTTTTTGCCAGGATCACACAATAGTGTAAAGGTTACGCTGTGATTCGAACAGTGGGCCCACAGCTTCTCTTTCAATGTGGGACAATTTTGGCTGCTAAAGTACTCTTTGGGGTCATTTAAGTTTACGTTTTATTAAACAACCATGTTGTGAAGTGATTTTCGGGGAGCTTCACCCCTAATCAGCAACGGGCCTACATAACCAAAGGAGGACATTTCTTTGGCTTCAAGTATGGATGAGTTCCCTAAGTTCATTAACAGTTTGGTGGTCCTGTCATGTACATTTGGCTGCTGAGCGCACCATGAAAAATAAACAAGTCCACAGGAATTATTTTATGGCAGCAATCAGGGGAATGCAATGCTCCTCTCCTTGCCGGTTTTTGAAAAACAGTAAGGGCCTCATTTGGGGTCAATTTTACATATATATTATATTTGGATATGTGTTCACCTTCTGATGCTACGAATAACAATCATTTGCAAAACAATTGGTCTCGCAATTGAGAGTTTTAGCTTTTGACATTGTAAATGACAATGCTTTTCAGTTATGTGTTGGTTTTTAAAACATAAATAAAAGACATTATCATTTACAATGCCAATAGCTCAAACTCTGGCAAGTGCAAGACCTATTGCATTGCAAATGCTTGTTTGTGGTGAATACAGGCTAATATAAAGGATGGTAGTGGCATAGCCCTGAGGATCAGACGAAACTGCTCAGACATCTAGCACTGCAGGACAGAAGAAAAGACACTCATAGACAATCACTAGAGTGAATATGCCTTATTCAGAAGGCAAAGAAAAGGGCATGGATGGAACAACTATATAGAGGCCCTATTAACAGACAACAAGAAAGAGGAAAATAAATATCTCATTTGCGTGAGCGCATATAGCAATGTTTCTAACCAAGTGAAGACAATCATCACAAAACACTGGCATATTTTAACATGCAATCCTCTTGAAAAACCACTCTTAGGGGCTTATTTATGAGCCCTTGCATCTCTTTTGTGCCGCCGGTGCGTCACTTTTTGTGACGCACCAGCGGCGTAACAAATGAGCCTTGTTGCCCCATATCTACAAAGTGACGCATCTAGGTAGATGCGTCACTTTGTAAACCCCTGCGCCACATTATACCTACGCCACGTATAATGTATGCAGGGGGGCGTTCCCACGCAAGAAAGGGTCGTAGAAGTGAGGTAGTGAAATCTATAAGATTTCACTGCGCCACTTCTAGGACACAAATGCGTCAATATCTTACACCTGCCACATGGCAGGCATAAGACTGACGCAGGTACATTTCACATGGGACTTGCCCGTGTGTAATGACCGACTGCTGGAGTCGCGTCACTTTGTGACACACTCCAGGAATGCGTCATTTTTGCACCTACAGATACTTCAGAAATACTGACGTATCTGTAACTCCTTGCGACATGATGCGTCATACTGGAAATATGACGCATCATTGGTGTCGCAAGGAGGGTGCAATGAAAAGTGAGGCATCGCTGTTTTCTCGCAGCGATGCATCACTTTTCATAAATGAGGCCCTTATTATTTAAAAGGAATAGTAGTCTTAGGGACATCAATGACAGAACGCACGAAAGAGCTAGACCTGAGCCTAGCCACTGCATGGCAAAAATGTAACCACACTAATTGCAATCCTAACAATATGATTAACCATTAAACATATCAATTTCCTTTGATAACATAAGTTAGGTATAGGATGCTTTTTGTAAAGTGCTAGTTCAGTCTGATAGAGTATATACCTTTTTCTTTACACTCAAAGTCTCTCTTTCCTCCCGAAGAAGGGTCCTATCATGCCCTTCTCCTGGTACTTTTGTTCGTAGGGTATGTTTTACATAGTCTGTCTTAGCCCGGGAGGTAGAGTAGACAGTTAATAAAGAATAGTTCATATGCTTCTTTGTAAGATTGAATTATCAATTTTTGGCAAAGATCATTTTGAATAAAATATTTTGAATGTGTATAGTTTTCTTTCTTAAGAAACCTATGCATGTTTAGGTCAGGGTTTTGACAGTGTACCCGAGAGAGTGGGCTTTCAGTCCACCTCTTTCAAACAATATTTCTTTGACCGGGCTCTTTCATATATTTGTTGAAGACTTTGCAGTGGCAGCTGGCATGTCACAAGGGTGGTGAGGCGGGGGGCACCAAAAAAATATATACGTACCTTCTTGGCTTGCTGCAGAACACCCTCCTCGTTTGGGTCTTCTCTCCTCGAAGCAGGCTCCCGTGCAAGACCCAGCCAGCTCCCCTAACCAATCCTGGTACTTCTCTCATGGTGTTGACTAGCACGAGAAAAGTGCCTGGATTGGAGGGAGCGGCTTCACTTAGCTCTCCCATAGGCAATGGAGGCCTTCGCTTTCTTTAACCCAGCTGCCTAAGACAGCTAGGTTAGAGAGGTTTAAAATGCACATGTCTGGCAGGGCCCCGCAAGACAGCCGGCCAAAGAGACCTGCGCATTTCAAACTTGAGCACACAGCTCCTTGCCGCCACACGGCAGCAACGGCCCCGCCCTGTCCTGACATTCAATTCGGGACGGGTTGCTGAAAATTGAAATGGTAATAAATAAACGTTATTACCATTTTCATTTCAGCTCTAGAGCTCGTGGCCGACGCCCCTCTGCTCAAATGGAGGAGCCACCCCTGAGACTTTGTCAATCCTCTCTTTGTTCAGTCCAGTAGAATATTTATCTCTTACCTAATGCTATTGGTTATTTGGTATATCCTTCCATGTCCTGGCAAGTGCTTTATTTAATTGCACAAATGACAACTTTACATTTATAGCCCTCTTTGTCTGCTTCTCAATTGTCTTGCACGAATATACTAATACTGCATGTGTTAGCACATTAACCCTAGACCTGTTGTCTTTGCCAATGCTCGTCAGAGTACTGGAATAACGTTTATATCAGTGTGGAAAAATGGCGAAATAGTTAGCTAATAGTGCCATAGTATGTGTTGCATAGTTTGCTTTGCATCACTTATGTTGCAGAATTTGCATTCTCATGGATATAATTTGCATTTCCTCGCAATGTGATTTGGTTAACCCTCCCGCGTACCTTGGTGCTCCACTGCCACTTAATTCCAGTAGCCCTAATATTAGATGAACAGGGCAATGTGTTCAACATCAATCTCTGACCTGGCCTGGAATTAATTAGAATTTTATAATAAGATGTATTCCATTGCTTTTTGATGTAAGTTATTTTTAATCAACGTGCCTCCTAGTGCTTTTCATATCTTATTGTATTTGTAGTTTCAATCCTATCGTGCACCACGTACATGCCCTGGCTTGCTTTCTTTGTTTCATTTTACAAAGTGTGTATTCAGGTGTTTTTTGAATGTGGCTGACCAGTTGGCAACTTTTCGAGAAACAGTAACCACTACCAATGCCTCACCTTCCTGTGTAGCGTGGTTGTCTGTCTAGTATCCTTCCTCTTGTTTTCTGATCAGACACTTTCATCGCCAGCCTTCCTTTCCCCCTCAGAACACACAGGGGCACAATTCAGATTTTTTTGCAATTAACCTTTTATGTTCCTCCCCCAACACCTCACTGGTTTATGTAATATCTGACATATTTATAATTTATTTGATTGCATTTTTCTGTCAGTCTGATTGGAAAGGATAAGGCTGCTAGAACTACACCATCTAAGATATATTGTACTGGGATATTTCATGGTTAAAAACGCAGTTGGAGTGTACAGACTGCCTAACAATCTGTACATCATTTCCTACACACTGAGATTGTTAAAAAAATACTACAAGGACCAGTGACAGTGTTTAAAAAATATCAAACTAGAGTAAGACCCTGTAGTGTTACCTGCTCTTGTGATTGTAAACACATTTGATTTACAATGAGCCTGCTAGACTTCCTGCAGGAGGAAGCACAATCTATAGCTAAGGAGACACACACATAGGATGCACATGGCTTGGATTCTCCTGAAAATTATGTGCGTGAAATTTGCATTATTTCTATTTGCATAATACACTACATCCTGCTGTAATTATGCAAAATGCAAAAGCTGCATTTAGTACTACATTTTAGCAAACAATGCATCTTTGCATCAATTTTGGACATGAAGGCCCATTATGTGCAATAAAAGGTCTGCAAACAGCGTTCATTCATGTTTTTCCTGTGTTCTCCACTAAATGTTCATGCGGCATAATGGCGAATTTCGCATACCAAGCATTACTCAAAATACACAAAATTATACTGGGGTAACAGAAATTTCTCCAGGACGTGCTATAAAGGTCCTAAGAAAGTGAAGCATTCTGGAACCACGTGAGACCCAGGATCAGGCAGTGGATGCCTCTGCAACTCAAGGAGGTAGACAGCCCATCTTCAATGCACATGCAGGTTGTGGCAGTCCAGATGGGAATTGCCAGTTCCAGTGTGTGGCCAGTGGTACAGGAACAATTTTCAGAGTGGGGATGCTGGCATCAGTGTTACATTACTGAACAAATAAGGAATGTGAAAACTGCAAGCGTCTCCTAAAGAAAAAGTGTAGGAAACGAGTCACGTCCATTCAGCTAGAGAGTGGTATGGGTGTGTTATGTAGCCAGTGGCACATTTTGGCCCACACTGTCGCAGATATTTTACTAAAACCTGGTGTGAAAGTGCACAATGGTTTACAGACAGGACATTTTCTATTGAAAAGGACTTAGTCTTTGCACTGACATACAGGTTTTGTGATAAAGTTATATAGCACACAAATGAAATGTGGAAATCGGTTTTCGCAACATATTTAACATTTGCACACCACCAAGTGTATCCCACGGACTCAACATAATCGCCTATGCAGACGACACTCAACTGATCCTCTCACTCACCAAGGACCCCTCCAAAGCTAAATCCATCTTCCACAATGCCATGACCAATGTAGCCAAATGGATGAGACACAACTGCCTCCAACTCAAATCCGACAAAACCGAAGTACTGATCTTCAGGAAGAACACCTCCACATGGGACCACAGCTGGTTACCTGCAGAACTCAGACCAACACCCACACTGACCGACTATGCACACAACCTCCGCATCATCCTTGACAACCAACTGACCCTGAAATGACAAGTCAACCCAGTCGCCTCCTCCTGCTTTCACACACTTCGCATGCTCAGCAGAATCTTCAGATGGATCCCAACCAGCACCAGAAATACCATCACTCAGGCCCTCGTCACCAGCCGCCTCAACTGCGACAATGCCCTATACCCCGGCATCCTCTCCCAGCTCCTCAGAAGACTCCAGACCATACAGAACACAGCAGCCAGACTCATCCTGGACCTCCGCAATGAACCCACATAACCTCTCATGCACACATACAAAGCCCTCCATGGCCTAGGACCTGCCTTCATCAGCCATCTACTGAACTTTCACAAACCCTCTAGATACCTGCGCTCTTCTTAATTTGCCCTTGCACATAACCCCCACATCTATCACAGGCACAACGGTGGCCTCTCCTTCTTCTACATCGCTACCAAGACCTGGAATGACCTTCCCCTCCAGCTCCGTACAGCTCCCTCTCTTGCAGACTTAAGACTGAGACTCAATACCTGGCTCTTCAATGGAGACTCAGCACCCGATACTCTTTGGGGTAACAATGTAGCACCTTTATAAATGCTGTTTGATTGATTGATTGATTGATTGATTGTTTGACCAAGTAGTGTCTTGGTTTGTTTTGGTCCTATTAAATTAAAAATCTTTGTTTCTTTCACACTAAAAAAATATACACTTCATTACTGCTTTCCTAACTGCTAATATATTTTGCAATAGTTGTACAGTTATTTTACAAGTATTTAAATCGAAATTACCTAACATCTTACAGCCTTTCCTTTTACACTGCCTGTACTCCAGCAAGATTGCCAGATAGTTCACTTTACAAAATCCTCTTAACTGTGCAGTCAGAGAAAGAAAAGCAAACAATAATCTCCATGTTAAAGAATAAGCTGCAATTAGTCAGGAGTCACTTGACCTCTGCTGTTGAACGCACAGCAAATGTGACAAGGTAAAATGTAAAAGCATCTGTATTGCTCATTCACCTTCTGAACTCCAACGTGGTTATTTTTTTTGATCTGCAGCACCTCCCTACCACCTACCCTTCTCACGTACTTCTATCTCCTCACGGGTACTGCCTGCACCAGTGGTGTGCAGGGGCATACTTATGAACTCACATTAAGGGACACATTTTTCAAGGTTTACTTCACCCTTGCGCCATACACGGCAGCACAGGGGGCATAAAACCTAGAATAAGATTTTCAAAGCCACACAAGGCAACCTTGCATGACCCTGCGTAACTTGGTAAATCTGGAGTAAAGCAAGGTAGTGCAAGTCACTGCCTTGTGTTACTTTGCCCTGGGATAGTGATGCATAGGTTGAGCATGGGTGGAGCGTGGGTGTTCCCATGCATTCACCCATTTGGCACATTCCTGGATTTACCAAGACAGGTAAACCTGGAAATGCATCAAAATGCTGCACTTTCCTAGGGGAGGCGCAACCTGGAGAAATATCTTTATTTCTCCTTGTTGTTTCCTCTTTTTAAGTGTGCTGCATTCTGCAGCACACTTAGAAAGAGGAACATGCCTCTGAGGATTGTTTTTGTGCATGAAGGTGCCCCTTACTGCACAAAACCAATCCTGCCTACAACGCAGGCACCCATGTACCACAGCAGTAGGGTGCTTACGTTGGTGCAAGGCAGTACATTGGGCGCCAGCACACAGAGAGTACAGGCATGCACCATATATTGTTAAATCCGGCACACTCCTGCGTAAAAGTATGATCAATTTGGCATTTAGTGTTTTTCACTTGTACGGTGGAAGAGGTATGAGTAAAGGAAACATCATTGAGATTTCTGTCAAGTGAACATTGAATGCTATTCCACTTCTTGCCGCCCGCAGACCCTGTCTGAAGTCTCAGAGTGTGTACGAGGTGCAGAGTGGAGAAGGAAATAATACAACCACACAGTATCACAATTTAGGGTCACTGGTTTTCTGACCAGACCAATTCTACCCTAGAGAAGAAGGGAAACTTGAAGAATCAATCTTCGTTAAACTATTAATATTTTGTTTCTAGCGCAGTTAGAGGCATCCAGGGGGAGTAGTGTTAAATAGAGTAATGTTTTAGCCACTTAGACAGTCCTTGACTTCACGACTTCTTAGTAAGTGATTTACTGGAAAAGCCTGCCTTGGCTACCACACAGAATTTCCATGAAAATAAGAATTACATTTAAAACTGTCAGTTCTTAAAAGAGTGGCATATTTCCTTTCCAATAACATGTCCTTAGTGCCTATAACCTCTGAAGGACTTGAATTAGGATCAGCGTTTCTGTTTTGGCAATGATAATTTCCTATTTGGAAATCCCCAAATGAGCTTCAACTGGCAAAAAAAGAACACAGCATCTCACAGGATTGGAGTAAAACGAAGTTACTGCATCTCTACTCATCAACACCAAGCTTGTTCATCATGAGAAGGTTGATATGTTGCTATAACCTCTAATACATATCTGTTCTGATCATAAGTTGCTTGATCTGCAGGCAGTAACTTTTCAAAATGTGCTTTGCAGAAAGAATCTTATCTCAAACCTAGTGAGAAAGAAAGCTGTCTTCCCTAAACAGGATATCACAAGGAAGACATGGCTTAACGCGTCCAAGACACTGTGATTCGCATACACATGTCAAATAATACCAAGCATTGGCAAAGCCCTCATCACTGTAAAATAAATTGCCTGAAAGGAAAATATTTTTTTGTTCTCAAAAAGCACACTTTGCTATGGTAGTCATTGGCTCTTTAGGGAACTACTTTATGCGTTGATGCGCTCCTTCTGAAAGGACAGAATGCCATCGGGCACTGTGATGTTAGCCAGAGCCTAAAGTGGGCTGACCCACTGCCCCATGCTGTATGCTGTAGTGGGGGAAGAAAAACGTTAATAGTTCAATAACGGTACAATAATTGAAGAGAACAGGCTGATAGTCCCTACAGGTAAGGATATCATTTACATAATTTTAATAAGATCCAAATGTCTTGCCAAACCTCAAAGAAGGCAGCAAAAGTAACAACAACACCATACTGATCTCTGGCTTGTGATACCAATATAATGTTACATTTGTCATGGCTTCCTTTGCCCTGGGGCTCTTAAGTGTTAAAGAGTTCAAATACAAGTGTCCTCCCAATTCCTAATGCTGTAGTTAACAGTTTAGGTGGAGTAAAAGTTGCTATAGTTCTGAGACATATCTCCTATCCCCGTGTTTAATGAGGAGACACATTTCAAATTGTGTAATATATCTTGAGGAGTGGAGTTGAATAGAAGAGTGCAAGGCACAGAGTCTTATCTGGCAATACCTAAACCTTTCTCTTTCTGATGGGCCAAATTTTCTTTTTAGTATGTGAAAGGATTCAGTTCCTTTCTCATCTGATAGCTTCCCAATGCTTACCCAACACTAAATTCTCAGTTTTGCTAAATAATCCTTCTCCCACAAAATGCAGTAAAATCTGCATTCCCAGTATCTGAGCATACAGGGATGGAAATTAAGATAGGACTCCTTCCCAGTTCAAGTTGTCTCACAAAGCCATGGTTGCTCCTGTGACTGGTGGTGAATAGAGGTCCCAGCCATAGTATTCTTTTTTGACGATGGCAGTATCTAATTGGATTCATTTGCTTGTATTATCACGGGTGTGATGTGTATACTTGGGTACTGTAGAGATCTCTTTAATCATTGAAATGGGAATTGAGCTATTGCGATTAGGATTTTTTCTTCTAGATTGTAAAAGGTTCATCAGCTGAGAATTGTAGAAGCAAACATTAAAACCTAGGACTCAGCCATAATCGATCAAACTCCTCTAGCAACTGTGGAAGCTACCTCAGGGATCTGTGATAAACATCAGAATGTCATCCACATAGATTGTAATATTGTGTTCATCCTTCCATAGTTTTGCTTCTGATATATTTCCATTCCTGCTCGTTCTCTCTGCTAATAGTTCTACAGATAGTGCAACTAACTGAGGGGAGAGGAGGCACCCATCTAGTACCTCTCTGAATTAGGACGCGGGGTGAGGAAAGTCTGTTGACCCCGACAAATTCCTTTGGACCTCTATAATTAACCGATATCCAGCCTAGAAACCTAAACTTCTGAAGAGTGCTGCAGAGGAGGTGCCACATCATCCAGTCAAAAGTATTCTAATCATCTAGCACAAATATTAGAGTTTATTTGCAAATTCTGTGCACCGCACCGATGATATTCTAAACTTCCTTCATTGTAAACCAACTTTTTTCTTCTTTGAACGAAACCCAACTGATCAGGATCAACTCGACCAGTGATGTGGGACTGGCTGCCAAAACATATGTATATATTTTCGCATCTATTTTTAACAACAAATTGGCCTAAATGAGTTCCAGAGTGCATTGGTGTTTTTTTACGGGTTCGGAAATTACTGTTAACATAGCTTCTCTCAAAAAGGGGCTATCAGGCTAGTCTCAGAACATAAGTTGAAAAAGACTTTAAGATTAATACCATGACACAGTAGAAGTATTTCTAAAATGTAGAAGTATTTTTAAAATTTGAAAGTGAAATCGTCCGGGCCTGCTGTTTTCCCCCTTTCAGTTTCTTTATGCTAATAATAAACTCTTTCACAACTTTTGGGCTATCTATATGGTCTACTTAGGCATTATTGTTGGAATTTCCAATTTTCCTAGCGATTTTTGTTAGTATGTATGTGTTGGGTCTTCTGCCTCATATAAATGTTCACAGAAGGCGCTAGAGCATTTAGCTCTGTCTCAGTCACTTTTTTGTAGTTGTCTATTATGTCTCTTGCTCCTCTAATTCTGCCCCTTGTGTACTTGGCTCTCAGTTTACAAGCTAATGATTTGCCTGCCTTGTTACCCCCTGTTGCAAAGTCATCCTGTGTCCTGGGCACCCCTATTTTTTGCTGACTGGTACTAACAGACTTTGGCTGTTCCTGGTCCCTGCCTGTCCAGGGCCAGTGCTATGCTCAAAACACACTTAGAATACAATGAAAACACCTACAGACACTAGGGTGCACTATAGGTCAGAGTATCCCTATGATTGGCTTGACCTCCCCTATAAGGCCCTAGTACATAAGGCAGAGGGATTAAAATACCTTTAAGTCCCCAGTATATAATAGGGCATGGCAATTTAGAGGCCAGCAGCCTTTTCTGCACTGGCATGTATGCACTGATGAGAGCCTGAGGTTATTTTAAAAGCAGCCCTGTTTTGCAGAACTGCTTTTAAATGTAAATTGTGTCCAAACTCAACTTTGGTGTTGGGGGTCACTAAAAATTAATCAACTACAATAGTGTGGCATATTAGGTACTCCACAGGGGTGGTGGTGGGGGGGGGCATGTACTTATAAGGAGGACCCTTATAAAAGAGATTTATTTTATATGGCCTGGGGATCGAGAAATTGCACATTTCACTTCCCTCATTGCAGTAAAGTGCTTCCCAAAATTGACTTGTGCTAGGAGCACTGTGGAGTTAGAATCTACATATTCCTTGTATATTTAGAACCCCTAAAGTCTCCCCTAGGTGTCCCAGGGGTGAGGGGGCCAGGTAGTTATAAGCAGGGCCCTTATAAAAGCATTTTTATAGGCCCAGGTGCTAGAGAAATTGGACATCTCATTTTCCCCATGGTAGATTCCTTACCACATAGGTTAACATTGCAAAAGTTTATGAAACCATAACTACGGCAAGGGACAACCAACAAATATGATTCAAGGACTTAGGAGAATGGTATTGACAAATCCAACAACATGCTGTTGTTGGATGTAGCCTAAAATGTGAAGAAAATAGGTTTTAAGACTTTCTTGTCTGTAAGCCAAAATTCAGCCTTCCAGTGGTCTGCCCTGATTGGTCAGAGTTAAGTGGATTAGCAAGGCTTTTTTCATGAAGTGATAAGTGGAACCCAGGGAGAAAAGGCTATCTCTGGTAAGAGGACTGTGCTCCACAGGAATGCCAGAGCGGGGGGAAGGGTTGTAAAGCTTCAGCTTCAAAGGCAGAAGGGGACAGGCAGAGATAGTCAGGTCCATCTACCCCCTTTCCACTTAGAATCCAACCAGATGGCAGGTTCGAGGAAGGAATGTGCAGCAGCAGGAGGGAGGGAGTTATTGAAATGAGCCATCCTGGAGGTTGGTTTAGCTAGTTCTTGCCTCTCTGCTGAGACTGCAGCCATATTGAATTTTGGAAGAATAGTGCTTTCACAGGAGATCATTGTGCCACACTTTGGAGGAAATGGTCATGCTCTGGGGTGCTACCCTGCAACTCAGTGGACAGGAGTGCCCTCCTGATTGACCCAGAGATCACTGAATAAGTATCTGAGAGGGGCAGAGCCTCTCAGATCTGTTGCTTGAAACCACAGAAAAAGAAGCGCCCATGCAGGAAGTCTGATTTGCACGAACCAGGCCTTGCACTCTGACTGACTACACCTGCTGCACAATCTGTGACTACAACCCTGTGGCCCTAACTGGCTTCAAGAGGAATAAAGAGTGGACTCCCTGCAAACTACAGGTTAACAGAGCTCTCCTGGGCAATCACCACCAAGAATCCCCAGCCTGGAGTGACTCTAGTGGATTTGTAAGGGTTTGTGTCCAAGTGGATTATGGAAACTGAAGTTCCAAACTTTCAAGGACCATCTTGGAGCTTCCTAACCCTTGGAGTACGTTTTGGAAACTTTGGGGCCCTCAGAGGAACTTCAGGAAGATGTTCCAGAAGTTTGGATCAGCTTTGGAAAAAAGCTCCATAAGTAGACCGACTCGATTTCCCCAGCCAAGCTGGCGACCCTCAATCACCAGCCAATCTGCCCTCCAGGTTGGTCCTGCTGAAAAGCTCTAGAGGTTCGACTTCCAAGGTCAAGCCAGCCAACCCTCACTCAACCCAGCCTGGTGAAGAACATTAACGGACCCCTGGAGAAAAAGTAAATGTTTCTAAGTCCAAAGGTAAAAGTCTTGACCAGCTCAACCACGAGAGTCAAACTGCCGACCTTCAACCGCACACCGGCCTGGATCCCTGGTTCATCTTGCTGGAAAGCTCCAGCAAGATGAGGGACCTTGGCAGAAATAGCTCCAGAAAAGTTTGTAAGTTAGAAGGTAAAAACTTTGACCAAGGCCTACCGTGAGCGGTAGCTGAGAAGGGCTCTATTGCGGTCGGCCTGAAACTTTGACTTTGTCCCAGTCTAGCGCGGCAGATGTCCCAATAAGCACTATACATTTCTATGTGCAACATAGTGCTAAATCTTTGAAAATACATATCTCAGCCTCCCTACATAAATTGGTGTTGGATTTTTTGGGTGTGTTGTGTCTTAATTATTTACTGAATGATTGTTTTTAAATGCTCGCAGCCATGCTACCAAGGGTTGAGCATGGGAATAATATATTTTCTGAGACCTATTTGGAGCCCTAGACTGTGTTAGTGGCCTTATTGCCACTGGTAGATATATATTTGCCATTACTAATAAGTAATTTTCCATCCAACACCCCCCACTATATCATTGCTGCCTGATTCTAAGCAGTGAGTATTCTGCTTTGCTTTTACAGATCAATATGGCCCTATGCAACTCCAGCCTAAGAGGATCAGGAATCCACCTGATCCATTTAATAAAAATGTAACAACATTTTCTTATGGGTTAACATCAGAGTAATATGAATGGGCATTTTGGAGTTTGACGAGCATCTTTGAAGTCATACAAGTCTCCATATCACAGGAGTAGTAAGCCACTCCTAAGATGTTTGGAAGATGAAACAACATTTTTCTACTTGCTTGATATTGGAAGGGGGCAAAACATTTTTGGGCGTTGATTTAGTCTCCATATTATGGGAGGAGTAATCCACTTCTTAGTATATTTTGAACAATAAGTAATAATTTCCTACATGAAAGATATTGGAAGACAGTAAAAACATGTGGTCATGCATTTGGTATGAGTTATCACCAAATGGAAGGTTGTTTGGCATTTAACTCTTCATCAGTTTTCCATATTTATGGAATATTAGACTACATAAGCTTGTAGACTTTGTTCTTTTCTATATAGCTGATCCCACAACTGCCCTGAAGAAGCGTTACATCACACAAATCACTAGTCAGATGTGGGATCATGGCTGGTGGATCATGATAGTTTGCAAAGCATGACATTATTAGTTACTTATATATATTTGCAATCCAAGGTATAGGAGGAAGTGCTCTTCTTGTTACTAGGAGTATCAAAGGGAAACTAATATCCCTGTCAAAATACTCACTAAATTGGTGACAGTGTTTATTTGTGTTTTTTAGATTTGTAAATACTGATCTATGAATTACTCTACATTCATGTTGGAAAAGGAATACATGCTTTTTGTATATATTGGAATTGTCTCTTATGTGTATAGCCATTCAGATTAAATTGATGTTACTCCCTAAAAAAATGTTGTTCAATATTGTGCTTTGTCAGGGTCTAATGTTCTTGTTTGTGGCCTCAGAGCAATGATTTTTATCCAGAGATTCATTCATTCTCCTATGAATCCCCCCATTTCTTTAATTTGTGTCTTCTAAGCTTTGACATGTTTCTGCTCTAGATTTGTTGTATCACGATGTAACTGCTGTTATTTGTCATTTAAGAATCACTTTCAATGCATCTCAGATAGTATTGATGCTTAGATCACCTGTAGCAGTCTCCTTCATGTAGGTCTTGTGAGAAGTTGGCCTGGTATATGATGTCCACTAAATAAAGTGTGCACCTTGCACCTGTCCAAACAACCCTTATGTTGATTTAAGAGGTCAAAGATAACCTTAGAAAGCTATCCAAGTGGTATCTGTGGAGAGCAGCCTTCAGGCTTAGCCTTGAATGAATGTTATGCAGCTTGTTCTACCAGAATGCAACCTTATTGTATTAGTTAAATGAAAGGAGAACCACACAGTAGTTCTAAGGATATATATTTATTATTATAACACACCTTAAATACCTCACAGTATCTGCTACACGCAGATAAACAGAAAGCACACAAAACTGTAGTACAGAAACAATCGTAAGTAGCACTAATACACAGTGGACTCCAGGGGGAGACCAACCCATATACTAAAATAGTGGTAGAAGAACCACAACTCGAGTCAAGATAGAGTCTAGAGAGTGTAGAATCACTGGGACCCCAAGGAACTACCCAAATTGAATAAGTAGGGACCCCACGGAGGACAGGTGCAGTGTGAGAACACGAATGTTTGCTACGTACAATTCAATGGGAGAGTCGCGGTTGCAGTTTGACAGTTTAAGGACCCTTCCCAGTGGATTACGAGGAAACCCTTTGGAACATAGAAGGTTGGAGAGCCACCCCACCCGTGGATACCAAAGTACCAGAGTTACTTATCCCAGGTAAGCCGGGCGAATAGGGCTGAAGTGGCATCGGAAACCGCCGTCATTCTCAATGGGAGTCTTCAAAGAAATGCCACCGCTGGAAAGAAGAAAAGAGTCTGGTGGACTCCACAGGTGGAATATTGATGGAAGGAACCTGAAAGCAGAGCGGACAGAGTCTGGGTCACTCAGGAGTGACCAGGGACTCAGTAGACGAATGGCCACCGATGTTGGGTGCTTTAGGTGTGAAGAAGGAGACCATGACTCTACAGCTGTAGGGACCAGGAGACGTCGAGGATGACCAGGAGCTGGATACGTGCTGTCCCACGAAGGATGTCGAGTGCTGAGGGGTCGGTGTCCAGCGGGAGCACCAACAAGCCTTGGCAGCGACAACCAACGAAGAAGGTCAAGGAAGATTACGGTCTGGTCCAATAAGGACCAGAGGAC
The DNA here is from genome assembly GCF_964204655.1 of Triturus cristatus. Taxonomy (NCBI): domain Eukaryota; kingdom Metazoa; phylum Chordata; class Amphibia; order Caudata; family Salamandridae; genus Triturus; species Triturus cristatus. The sequence continues at coordinate 706,279,937 of NC_140580.1, read as the reverse complement.
TCACCACAGCAAGGGGCATCAGGGCAGGCCTGGAGCAACCAGGGGAGCCCAAGAAAAGCAGTGTTGTCCCTCAAATGGACCCACAGGCCGAAGGCACAGGAGTCGCAAGGGGTCCTCTAGCAGTTTCACAAAGACACAGTTTGAAGGGCACAGACTGTGAGGATGCCGGAGTCCTTTGTACAAAATATGCACAGAGGTTGGGGCTATGGATACCCCAATGCACTTAGTTGGGGAAGGCCAACAAGCACATGCAGTTGCAAAAGTATGCGGTGCACAGGGTTTCGGGTTATGCGGTCCCCACGAGGGATACTGGCCTCAAACTCGGTGAGAGGGCAGCTCGACCTCAAGGAACGTAGGAACCAACCTCCTAAGTTGCTGGAGCCTTCGGAGTTCACAGGAGCTCAGGATAAGCAGATCGGTCAGTTGTGTTACGGTGCCTGCAAATACAGGGGAGTGACTCCTTCACCCCAAGGGAGATACTTCAGTTGTCCTTCATGCTCTACAGGTCCTGCATGGAGCCTGTATGGTGCATGAGCACAGACGATGCTTTGGACAGAGGGAGACAAAGTCGGGCCTAGTCGAAGTCCAGCGTGTCCAGATGGTAAAAGGTCAGTAGGTTCTTGATCAGAATCTTGTCCATGTCGAATCTAGGGTCCTGCAGTCAGGTAAGCCCTTTTGTACCCACGGGAGAGGGTTGGACAGATTCAGGGGTCCCTCCCAGGGGAGGGTCAAGACAGTGGGGAGGTTACTCCCATGTCCTTTGTCCAGTTTCGCACCAGAGCAAAAGCCAGCGGCTTCCAGAACTGCTTTGAACTGAACTATGCACAGGAGCACCAAATGTGCCCCTTGTGCAGACTTTCAGGCACTTTGGAAGTGCACCAACCTAGCTCCAATACACTAAATCCTGTCTGGGAGGTGGTCACATCTCCCTGTGACAGGATGTCTATTGTGCTGCATTCCTCTGCTCCAGCTTGGCTCAGCAGCAGGAGGGCAGAAATGTGTCTATGGTCGACAGCATTCATTTTGCGCTGTCCGGGGCGAGAAGGTTGGTACAGGGAAGACCAGGGACCCATGAAGCTTGCTTCTGAGGGGTGGAATCATACCTCCCACACCAGTTACCGGTGTGTAGGTATGATTCCAAGGTTTTTGATACCAAACACGACATAGTTTGTTGCAGCCGTTTTCGAGATAGCCTTATACGTGAGCATATAATGCACCTCTACCTATATGTCGGGCTGTGTCACTGACAACCCGGGGAAGGGTCTCCGAAGGCTGTAGGGGTGCTCTGCTCATGCAGGGGCACCCTCTAATATGAAATCCAGCACCCTGCCTTCAGGATTGTCAAGGCCTGCTATAGGGGTAACTTATAGGTTTTAAGTGTACTGACCTATAGATATAGTAAACCTATATCTAATGTAAGTGGTGCATGCACCATCTTACACAGGCTGCAATTGCAGGCCTGTAGTTCCATTTTGCATGGCCTCTCATGGGTGTGATAATACATGCTTCAGCCCATGGGAGGCCTCTGGGGTACCTATGCCCTGGGTAAATGGGCACAATATACTAGGGACTTATAAGGGTACCCCAGTATCCAATCTGGAGTGTACCTAAGTACATAACATAACATTTTAGGGAGAAAGCAGATAAACTGGGGCCCTGATTAGCAGGATCCCAGTCAGACTAGTCAAAAACCAGCAAAGCACCAGGCAAAAAGTGGGGGTAACCATGCAGTCAGCTCCTACCTTCCTACAGGTCTCTTTTGCCTTTTCAAGTGTCTCCTGTATCTGTCTGTCTCTTAGGCTATTTTTATTTAACCTCCACAGCTTCCCAACTGAGTGGTTTGTTGACTCATTAACGTTCATCATTATGGCGGTATGAACGGACAATGCTGTATGTCCTATACCCATGTTCTCTAAACTGGAGTGTGTGAGAATCCCACTAAGAGATAGCTCCGGCATATGTCTTACGAGGTGCTGAATAAAATGAGTAGTCCATGTCATCCGGATTATAGTATCTTCAAACATCATATTGTTTAATCACCCCCCTTCCCTCTTTCCTGATTGAACCTGCATGCACTATTAATTATATATCTATATATATGTATGTGTGTGTGTTTGTGTGTGTGAGTGTGTGTGTGTGTAAGAGAGTGTGTGTGAGAGTGTGTGTGTGTGAGAGAGAGTGTGTGTGCGTGTGTGTGTGTGTGTGTGTGTATATTACCTACTGGCGGTCGCCAGTAGGTAGTTATAGTTAGGACCTATTTTCCGTAGGAAATCTGCAGCATTCTATTTGGAATAACTTTGGCGCCCGTTGACGAATCTTCGCAAAATGTTCAAAACTTTTGGCCAGCTCCGGTCCGCTCCTATCCTGAAAGTCTCGGGATGATTCGTGTAGCGGGGGCTGAGAAAAAAGGGGGGTCCCAAAACGTGTTTTCCCCATACAATTTCCCATAGGACCTTTAGCCGCAGCTACAGCCCGAACTGCTGAACGGAATTACACCAAATTTAGCAGAAAGGTAGACCTTGGTTCAGAGTCGTGCCTTTTGCTTAAATGGTGTAAATCCGTTCTGTAGTTCCTGAGAAAATCAAAATGAAAATCACATGTGTGTCTCATCGTGAGATCTGATTGGCTGTCAGTACTTCATCCAAGAAGTGTTGGCAGCCATCTTGGGACCAATATACATGATAGCACCTCATTAAAAAGCATTGCAGTTAATAGAAGGTTTTAAGACTTTAGTTACATTATAAATCATTTGTTGATGGTACCATACTCATTTTAGGAATTGTAGAGTGTTCTCAGGGGATTTTGCCATGTGAAACAGCCTTCTGCTGTGTTATCATGAATCATGTTTGAGAGAAAACTATTTTCTCATGCTTTTCCCACAGAGGTTTGGAAGGTGATCTATAAGCTAAACTGAGAGCATATTTTCTGTAAATTCACATTATCTTTCTCAGTCATGTGAGAATGAAGTCTGACATTCTCAGTAAAACATGTACATCCAACAAGGGCAGAGACTGTCAGTTGATTCCTTTGTGTTCTACTGCAGCTTCCCAGAGTGTTCTAAAGAACAACTAGAGCGCTAACAGTCCTACTTATGACAAACGTATTGCACACCAGAAGCCATCTTGATTGGAATAAAGTGGTAACTCTTAAAACATTTAATTTAAAAAGGAACAAAATGAGGGGGTTCATTTTGCCATAGAAAGTAGGATTAGTGCTGCAGAAAGAAAAATTAGGGCACATTTTGAGTGACTTCTCAAATCATCTTCTATTTCATTAAAGAATTCTGACATGCAGACTGAAACATGCACTTTCAATACCAGCAGCAGACTTCCCTGGTGAGCAGTAGCTTTACTACAGTGATCTAATGAGCAACTAGAGTGCTAACATTCTGAATTTATGGCAAATGTGTGACACATCTGAATGCCTTCTTGATGGAATCAAAGTAAAAAACTGAAAGTATTTCCTATTGAGGAGACTGTAGTAAATGAGGAAATTAGGAAACTTCATAACAAATAAGTCTCCCAGAATGGCCACCAGAGACAAAAGAGCCCAAATGTAGCACAAATATCAACCAGATGTAGCCCAAGTATAGCCCAATGACAGATGTCCCAGAGTGTTCTAACGAACCACTAGAGCGCTAACAGTCTTACTTATGACAAAAGTATGGCACACCTGAAGCCATCTTGATTGGAATAAAGTGGTAACACTTAAAACATTTAATTTGCAAAGGAAAAAAATGAGGGGGTTCAATGTGCCATAGAAGTTATGATTAGTGCTGCAGAAAGAAAAATGAGGGCATATTTTGACTTCTCAAATCCTCTTCTATTTCATAAAAAAATTCTGACATGCAGAGTGAAACATGCACTTTGAATACCAGCAGCAGACTTCCCTGGTGAGCAGTAGCTTTACTACAGTGATCTAATGAGCAACTAGAGTGCTAACAATCAGAATTTATGGCAAATGTGTGACACATCTGAATGCCTTCTTGATGGAACCAAAGTAAAAAACTGAAAGTATTTCCTACTGAGGAGACTGCAGTAAATGAGGAAATTAGGAAACTTCATAACCAATAAGTCTCCCAAGATGGCCACCAGAGACAAAAGAGCCCAAATGTAGCCCAAATATCACCCAGATGTAGCCCAAGTATAGCCCAATGACAGAATGTCCCAGAGTCTTCTTAAGAACAACTAGAGCGCTTACTGTCTTACTTATGACAAAAGTATGGCACACCTGAATCCATCTTGATTGGAATTAACTGGTGTTAGAAATGGGATTTCTGGTTGGCTAGGGCTTGCGCCAAAGCCAGGCAGAAACCACCACTTTAGTCAGGGCTGGGGAGTTACACGCCAAAGATAACCCCTGCTCACCCCCTTGGTAGCTTGGCACGAGCAGTCAGGCTTATCCCTGAGGCAATGTGTAAAGCGTTTGCGCGCGCACCCAGCAACAACACCCAAGGCCCACCACAAAGGAAACTCCACACAAGGTATTATATAAAAATAGCCTTTGTATTATACCAAAACACATTAGATAAAAACACACACTTTACAATGTGCCAACAGGCACGGGCAGAATTTACAAGGGATTATATATACAGGGGACAGGGCCACATGGACCACTGTCAGGAATTAGCACTTTGTAGAAATTAGCACTTAGAACATAGGAATAATACTTTAGAACATAGCACATACAATCACTGTAGCACTAAATAGAAAATGTAGCACACAACCAGTAACTACTGGTAACAGGTAAGTACCACCTACGCAACCCTAACCACCTTAGGAAAATATCACGCAGGGAATCATGGACACATTAGCATAACTACTACTAGTAAAACAATCTCCAAGGCATAAACACAGTTTAGGAAAGAAAATATCATGAAGGCATTGCGCAGGCGCAAAAAGTACATGTATGAAAATCACCAGGCGCCCTAGGGGAGGGCACAACTCAAGATAACTGTCCCCAGGCCAACTGGCCTCTCAGGATGCAGAAATACCCAATATCCAGCGATATCAGGGAGCGACTGCGCAGGCTGCGCAAGCCAGGCGCACAAGGCACAACCTAAACGTGGCAGCTGCCCACTAAGTGATGGGCAGCTGTAGGGACTGGGGCCTGGGCACCTCTGGGCCCTTAGAACAATTATGGCAGTCGTTGGAGACAGTCTGGGCTCTGAATCAATAATGCCCCCGTAACGTTGGAGCCTCGTGGGCTCTGAAACAAACAATGTGCCCCGTTTGGAGTCCCTCTGGACTCTAGCCAATGTCGCCCCCAACGTTGGAGCCTCGTGGGCTCTCAATCAATAATGCGCCCGGTTGGAGCCAATATTGGAGCGCCCAGCTCTAGAAACGAATGCCCTCGTCGCTGGAGCGGCCCACTGCCTTCCGGGGCCGCTCTCAGCACAACAAGCACTGCCCCCGTATACTCTGGAGCTTCGGGGGCTTACTGCTGAGGATCCCCCTCCTCGCTGGAGTCCCGCTCGGGGGACTCGTGACCCACACTACGCCGCGCGTGTGAGCGCACTCGCTCTCCGGAAGACAACACTGGCCCTATGGAGCGCACCAGCGCTCTGCCACCCACCAGGCTGCTCCGCGCACTCACCGGGACTCCAGCGTCGGCTCTGGACACTCCGGCGGCAGGGCTCCCTCCTCCGGTTGCGAGAGCGGGGTGGGCTCCCGCCTCTCTTCGGTGCTGACTCGGGTCTCCCTCAGCTACGGGAGGCCCGACTACGTCCGGGGCGCGTCACAAGCCCCGCCCGCAACCAGGGGTTTCCTGACTCCTTCCGGGTCGCCGCAGGCAGCGCGGCGGCCCAGGGTTTCTCGGCACGGTGGCAATGAAGGGTAGGCTCCCTCTTCCTTAAGCATACGAGCGGGGTGGGCACCCGCTCGAGGTCGCAACAATGCGGGGTGGGCACCCGCTCGCCAATGAAACTGCAATAAATCGAGGTGGGCACTCGATATGGGCGGCAAGGTCCCTGGCAGGGTGGGCACCTGCCAGGGGACTTTAGAATCGGTAAAGACTGGGCAAACGCCGGGTGGGCACCGGCTTGCAGCAACAAAGCGCTCCTGAGCGCTGAAGGAAAATACAAGCGCTTCCAGGCGCTTAGGGATGCCAACAGACACCAACTCCAGCAAAGTTCTCCCCTGCATACAGCCAGGCAGGGGTGGGGGGCAAGGCTGGATCCAGAACCAGCTCACTGGGCCTCCAGGCAGGGAGGTAGTCCAAGTGGCGGTCCTCTGGTCCAGCAGCAGCAGCAGCCCCCCTCAGGTAGGATCCTGGAAGAGAACAGGTTCTGTGGGGACACAGCCCCATTTTTATATAGTAAAGCCCTTTGTTCGTGGTTCAGGGTGAGGGGTGAGGGGGAAAACCAGTCGCAGCTGGTTGGGGGGCACCCTTGATGTGCTCAGCCCCTCACTCTATTCACTGGCAGGGCTAGGGTCGTCAGTCGCACCACAGGGGGCGGAGCCAGCATTGTGTGGGGAAAGCCCTGCCCTATTCAGGACCCAGGTGTACTCCTCCCACCCATCTAGCTGCTGATCTCCCTATTCACCACCGGGTGACTCCTCCTGACTCTGGGGAATCCCTAGCCCGTCACATGACCTCAGCCAGCCAATCACGCGACAAGGCACACATTTTACACTGCACACCGAAGTGCCCACTTCTAGAAGTGGCACTTCCATACTAGGTACATGCACGCCGCACACATCATCGCGCAGTATTCAATCACACGAGTCCGCACATACCAAACTCGGGCCTGCACACCCCACGCATCAGGAACTACTAGGGACACATACATTCCCCATGCATTCCTATGGGAGGGCAGACCTATCTCACCACATGCACTCAGAGTGCGCACGCACTTTACCCTGGGACACAGGGAAAGTGCGCAGGAACCAAAAACCACTATCACCAAGTCGCCAATAAAAGCAAAAAAAGTTCAGGGGTGAACCTGCCAGAAGGGCCAAGTCCAACAACTGGTAACACTTAAAACATTTAATTTAAAAAGGAACACAATGAGGGGGTTCATTTTGCCATAGAAATTATGATTAGTGCTGAAGAATGAAAAATTAGGGCACATTTTGAGTGACTTCTCAAATCCTCTTCTATTTCATAAAAAAATTCTGACATGCAGACTGAAACATGCACTTTTAATACCAGCAGCAGACTTCCGTGGTGAGCAGTAGCTTTACTACAGTGATCTAATGAGCAACTAGAGTGCTAACATTCAGAATTTATGGAATATGTGTGACATATCTGAATACCTTTTTGATGGAATCAAAGTAAAAAACTGAAAGCATTTCCTACTGAGGAGACTGCAGTAAATGAGGAAATTAGGAAACTTCATAACAAAAAAATCTCCCAAGATGGCCACCAGAGACTAAAGAGCCCAAATGCAGCACAAATATCACCCAGATGTAGCCCACATGTAGCCCAATGACAGAAGTGTGCAAAACACTTATTTTTTGTGTTTTTGCAGTTTTATATAGTGCAGACTTGTCAGGTATTGGAGTGCTTTACATGAGCATTGGTTACATCACACAAGATCAAATTCACTTTGGTTGTAGACATGGGGAGATTAAGTGATTTGACCTGAATCACAGAATGTTGAGCTGAAGCAGAAACTCCAACCTGGTTCCCCAGTTGCAAAGTCTGCAGCTCTGGAAGTAACACCACATCCTCTCCCCTAAGCGCAACATTTAATCAAGTGGTCAAATGAATAAAAAAACATAAAGATAACAAATAATTTAAAAGTGCTTTGTCGCTATTTGAAAACTAAGAAAATATGTCCTCATTTTAGTTTTTTAGAGCACTAACCATAATTTTGATGCAAATAAGACCCTCTCATATATGTAATTTCTAAAGGAAATGCTCTAGGTCAGAGGTCTTCAATCTGTGGGGCGCGACCCCCAGGGGGGCCGTGGAGTCAAAGGAAGGGGGTCGCGCATTCCCCAGCCGAGCGCTGTGCCAGAGAGAGCCTCGCACTGGGAGCTGCTCTAAAGAGCAATCCGATTGTGAACACTTCTCACCAGCTGATGAAGGAGGATGGGTCTTGGCGACAACGACCATTAGGAGGCAATCAGGCTCTGCAGGAGGCCAGTACTAGCTTAATTGCCCTTGTGCTGGGCCTGTTCATGCACTGCGTCTACAAATGAAGGTGCGTTGGGGGCTGGAGCAGGCCGTTCTCAGCGAGGGGAACATGGGATGGAAATCAGAGGCCAGAACCACCCAACTTCGAACTTTCCTTACCTTCTTTCTGCCATTTCAAAATTTGTCATTTTTCCTGTTTTTTTTCACCTAGTCTACACAAATACTTTCGATTGTTTTATTGTGGTGCATAAAAAACCTGTACTGGAAAGGCATTTGCCACCTGGTGCTAGAATATGTATATTTCAAATACATGTTTGAAGATTATTTGTAAGATTTATTTCTATTAACTTTTAATTTTTTATTCTTTGTCTCATTGAGGCATAATTCTGCCAAATTTTATATTTATACAGTGCAAGCACACAACCTTTCATGTATGAAGATGGTTTCCGCAATGAAAGCACTCACAAATATATTTAAATAGACGTTCCCCTACTTTCTGGAAAAAGACAACCCACCAGGGACGGTTAATTATAATAGCTAATATGCTTCAGCTGGAGTGTCATTCAAGGAGTGTCGTGCTGTGAAACGGAAGCAAGCAGACAGTTAACTCCCAGGGTGCAGCAGCTTGACTGAAAGAAATACAAACGTGTGCTAGGTGCAAATGTAAATAAAGGGTGCTTGAAGGCAGGTACTGGTTTTAATTGATCGAATCATTCAAAGCTTTGTGATGACACAGATGCATTCTTTTTGAGTGGTAGTGCAAAGAGAACAATTGAGCTGTGAAGTGTGTGCTTTCAATTGTAATTGAATTTGTATAACGCTTACTACCCCAGGAGGTGTTGAAGGGACAGTTTTGTAAAAAATATGTACAATCTGGGTATTACTAAAATGCACGTTTTAAATAATGACTTACATGTTCACAGTGCTTTCTGTAACAAGCTGTAACCTTCTAGCACAGAAAATGCACACATCACTATTCTCCACTGCACCATTAAAGAACTAATTCTGTGGGTCCCTGGTTACATATAGACCTGTGAAGCGTATTAAACCAATAAAGGTGTCATAATGTACTAGTGTGCATTTCCCAGTAACACCTTTTTAAATGTATTTTTCACTTAAACTACCAGTTATTTTATACGTAGCTACCTGGAGGTGAAATACCTAAACATTTTTACAGAATACACTGTTAAATAATATTTCCCCACCGTAAAAATTATTTGCCACAGGAATTAAGGGTGTTTATGGTTATTGATGGAGAGAAACAGGTTCTAGAATATTTTGTCAGGAGGGGGTCTTTACACCTAAAAACGTTTGAGGAGGGGGTCTCGGCATCAAAAAGTTTGAAGACCTCTACTCTAGGTATTACAGGTTTGATTACATCAAGATGACGTCAGGCGTTCCACACTTTTGTAATAAATATAGAATGTTAGCAATCTAGTTGTTCATTAGGATACTGTTGAGCGGCAGAGGCCAGGGGCACGGACTCTGAAAATTGAAGGCAGGTAGGAGGGTGCAGAGGCAACAATTTGACCACACTGGGCAGACAGGAAGGGCAGTGGCAGCACAACAGACTATGGAGGGCAGTGGAAAGGGGGGCAGGGGCAACAAACCAACAATACAGGACTGGCAAGAGAGGCTGTGGCAATATAATAGACCATTGTGGGCAGAAGGAAGAGGCAGTGGTAGTACAACCATACATGCCAACAGACCCGATTCAGCCAGGAAACGTCCAATGTTTTTCTCAAATGGGCTTTATTTGATCTGTCTCCTTTCTACAATCTCCTCTTGTTCAATGTAACTCAAAGGGGAAAATCAATACCCCAGTTTTTTTCAAAATCTCCCTCTTACCAAGTTCAAAATGTTCGCAAGTATGATACATTGGATCATGGAAGGCAGGAGGAATTGGGGTAGGGACATGGACTCGGATAACAGAGGACAGGAGGGACATGGAGAGGTGCACCAAACTGACTCTACAGGGCAGGCATCAGGGTTTGCAGCAGCACAATACACCACACAGGGCATGCGGGACGGGAGTGCAGCACAACAATCCATAGAAATCAATAGGGAGGGGACAGGACCATGCACCTGGACAACAGAGAACAGAGGGGAAAGAGGCAATGGTAGCTAGCTAACCATAATGGACAGACAGGAGAGAAAGCTGCAGCATAACACACCATAAAGGGCAGGAGGGACGGGTCAGGGGCATTACAATGGAACAGACAAGCCAGAAGGGAGGGCTGGGGGCAAGGGGGCAGGGCAGGAGCAGCAAGATGACCATGGAGGTCAGGCAGGATGGGCACTAGAAACAAGACACACCATGGAGAGCAACAGCAAGACTATGATGGCATACACACAGACCATGGAGGGAAGGTGGGAGGGGGTCAGGGGCAGCTAGCTGACCAAAAAGGGAAGGTGGGAGGGGCCGTGGCAGCACAATGGCTATGATGGGCAAGAAGGAGGGTGCAGGGGCATGCACAAAGGACCATGGAGGATAGAAGGGAGGATCAGGATCTGGGCACAGACAAGAGAGTTCAGGGGAAGGGGCTTCACAACAGACCGCGCGGGGCAGGCAGGAAGAGCAGTTGCAGCACAACAGACAAGGGAGGGCAGAAGGGTGTGGCAGTAAAATGGACCATGGAGGACAGGAGGAAGGGGATAGGGGCATGGCATGTGGACAGGCAGGGTGGAGGTGGATGGGACAGGTTACAGTCATCTGACAATGCTAGGCAGGTGGGAGGGGAGTGGCAGCTCAACAGAACACTCAGGGTAGATACGAGTGGCAGGTCCATGGAACATGGTCGGCAAAAAGGATGGAGCAGGGGCATGCACAAAGATATCGGAGGGCAGGGGGAAGGAGAATAGGGGCAGCAAGCTAAGCACAGAGGCTAAGCAGGAGGTCAATGATGGGGCATAGAACTGGGCAATGGAGGGCAGGAGGAGTGGACTGGTACATCATGCTAAATGGGGGGCAGTGGCAGCACATCAGACCATGCATGGCAGGAGGGAGGAGGCTAGTCCATGGATTCAGACAACAGAGGATAGGGAGGAGGTGGATGGGGCAGCAAGCTAACTGTTCAGAGAATTTGGGTATTAGGAACTGTATTGTTTTTAAAATGTGTGTCTGTGCGAACTACTTAAAATATGAACAAGTATGCAGCATAATCTTTGTGACTGTGACTCCGGGCTCACTTGGCAGAAACACCCCCGACACTCCATCGCAAAATGTAATGCCCGTGAAAAGGGTAGGTGAACGCAGTGTTTTATAGAACATAGTCCTGAGAGGCGCGTTTTAAGTTGGGGAAATAAATCCCTTTCAATCCTGAGGGACCCTGGGGGCCAACTAGCCCACCAGGTGCTTCCAGTAAGCGACACTGCTCTGCGTTGCAGAGAGGTGGTACAGGCCGTGCCCCTTTTTACATCTCTCTGCAATGGCGCTTACTGGACGTACCTAGTGGGCTATTTTGCCCCTAGGGACCCTTAGGATTCAAGGGGACTTAATCTCCCAACTTAAAACGGCCACAGGGCGTGTTTACACAGTGGGAATGGGAGGGAATGGGGCCTGAGGTGACGTGTGCAAACACGCCCTATGGCGCATTTTAAGTTGGGAAAATAATTCCCCTTCAATCCTGAGGGCCCCTGGGGGCTAACTAGCCCACCAGGTGCTTCCAGTAAGCGCCACTGCTCTGCGTTGCAGTGAGGTGGTCTAGGCCGTGCCCCTTTTTACATCTCTCTGCAACGCAGCTCTGTGGCGCTTACTGGAGGACAATGTGGTCTAGTTGGACCCTAGGGATCCTCAGGATTCAAGGGGACTTAATCTCCCAACTTAAAACAGCCACAGGGCGTGTTTACACAGTGGGGAAGGGAGGAGACGGGTCCTGAGGTGACGTGTGCAAACACGCCCTGTGGCGTGTTTTGAGAGGTAGTTTTAATCCCCCTGCCCTATTATATACTAGGGGCTTACAGAGGAGGTCATGCTAATCACAGGGGGACCCCAACGCATAGTGTTCCCTAGTGTATGTATGTGTTTTCACTGTATTCTGAGTGTCTTTTAACATAGTTCTGGCTCTAGGACTGGTTAGTCAGACTCAGTTACCACCAGTATCCGTCTGAAAAAGTTGAGGGTACAGGATGTTTTTGCAACAAGGCTTCTTTCTGCTCTTCTGTTTGTTCTTTCTGCACATTATCCTTCTTCCTGCACTTTTCTTCGTCTTTGAGGACTGTTGCTTCTTTCTGCATTTGTTTTTCTTCTTTCTGTGCGTTTTTTCTTCTTTCTTCACATGTCCTATCTCTGTAGGCATAGTTAGAAATTAGCATTTAAAAAACCTTTGAAATTCACTGAAAAAACCATAGGTTTCAGGCATGTTATAGTTAGGAATTAGCATTTAAAAAAACCTTAGAAATTCACTGAAAAAACCATAGGTTTCAGGGGCATTATAGTTAGCTGGGCTTTTCACTCGTACAAAACCATAGAAATTCCCCCGTTCTAGTTAGTTCAGCTTACTATAACTCACGCGACCGCAATGCACTGCTGATGTCGTCACATATTACATCACTCATGACATGGTCAGTGACATCACTCATGACATCACTGATGACATCTCAAATGACATCACTGATTACATCATCCTTGTGATAGAGTGGCAGACCTCCTCTCACCCTAATATAACCTTTGATACACACATTCAAAAATAGAAACTAACCTTTTCAAAACAATGGACATACCAATACCAGTTACAACAACCTCTTCAGTAATTCTAAGATCCACATCCACATCCACTCATTCACCAACAGTCCTATACAGTCACTCATACATGTACTCACTCATCATATGTACTCATACACCTTTACATCCTGTTACACAACACCACTCATCCATAGAGTTACTCACACACATAGTCACTCATGCTAATAAAGAAACAAACATCCATTTACTTGCATATACAGTTATACACACACCACCACACTTACTTCTACAGAAACTTACACATACTTAGGCTTTTAAACAAACACTTATAGAAACACATACTTATTCATACAGGAACTCTTCCAATCTCTCACTCTCACATATACTCACTTATATACACCAATAGTCACATATACTAGTTTAAAACATATGTAGTTACTCATAAAGACACTATTGAGACAGTCATTCACTCACTAACACACCCATGCACACACTCATCCACCCATACAGACAGTCCTGCACACATGCTGTCTTCAACACATACAAACAGTTAGTCACTCATTCATGCACCTATGCACTACATAATACCCCCCACTGAACCATACAGACACTCAGACACTCATACTGATACTCGAAAAAACAACTAATAACCCATATAGACACTCATGTAGCTACTCACCAACTCATGCAGCCACTTATACACAAAGTGAGAGACTGATACAGATATTTACATATTTAAACATTAGTCACTAAGCCATGTATTCACTAAGATACACTTAATCAGTCAGTTATACAATCAATTTTTCAAAAACAAATCATTCATTTAGACACTTATATACCCATTTATTCTTCCATCGACCTTGAGATATACATATATAAAACATATTTAATTTTCAGAAAAACACACATTCACTGGATGATGTCATCAGTGATGTCATCCGTGATGTCATCAGTGATGTCATTTGAGATGTCATCCGTGATATCATCAGTGATGTCACTGACCATGTCATGAGTGATGTAATATGTGATGTCATCAGCAGTGCATTGCGGGCGCGCGAGTTATAGTTAGCTGAACTAACTATAACGGGGGAATTTGAATGGTTTTGTACGAGTGAAAAGCCCAGCTAACTATAACGCCCCTGAAACCTATGGTTTTTTCAGTGAATATATATGTGTGTGTGTGTATATATATATTTTAATTTCTATCACTAGTAAACACCCTGTGTTGTCTGACTATGTGGCCAGTACCTCATAATTACTGGTCTGTATTAATACTATTGATCCGCCTGCTTCTGTTTAATTTTGCCAGATGAGAAGGACTGCCTCAGAAGCTATCTAGATATAAAAACCAATCTTTTTTAAGTCTGGCTTGACACCAGAGCAGTCTCCATGCCTTCGTGTGATCAACCGGAAAAATTGCTTTCAGGGGTACTACAGAGAGATTTTGGCTCCACCCACATATTGGTGGAAAGGAGTAGATATTGTGACTGGGCAGAAGTTGTGTATTTTCACAGATGTGATTTCCCTCCATGCAGCTGTGATTATATTGCTTGTTTATCCAGCTGCCTTAGCCAGTAGCAGCATGGCTGGCCAGATAAGGCTCACTAATATGCATTAAGATGTGAGCTTGCAATGACATGAAACTTGAACATTCAAGGTCACACACATGGCACTGAAATGCTGTGCCAGTGTTCTACATAAATAATTTACAGTGCTTGTTTTTCTCTGGCAGCAATACAGATCTCCTTTCGTTTCCAACATTAACTTTAGATTTCAGAGTGCAGTTTTGTGCTTGAGGTAAGTATGGGACACCCAGAGCTGCACTAATCTACATGCATCTTTAGGTTTGCCATGATAGAGCAGCTGTCGCCGTACCTTATGTCAGCCACAAAAAAGAGCTTTCAAAGTACTGCTGAGGGGGAGGGTCTTAGGCTCTACAAAGTTGCTGGTTTCCCAGAGTAGAGGATTTCATTGGACAGAAGTTGTGTACTTTAACAAAAAAAAACTTGTATTTCACATTTTGGCTTGTGGCAAAGCTTATATTCACTATAGTGCAGCTTAGTTGGTTACGGTGGCAAGCCAATGATCATAGATATAGGCCTAATTTGTTTACCATGAAATTTTACGAAAAAGGCAGTAGCCATGATGTATTTATTTTGAAAAGCAGATGTTAAAGTCAATAAGCATTTAAGGGTGGGTTTTATTATACTATATTAAACCCTGCAGATAGCTATTTTGTTACATGGAATCTCACAAATTACCTTAGAAGGCAAGGGTTTTGATTTTGGTGACCCACTCTTATAAACATGTGGGGTAGAAGATGCACACTACAATAATCCTTAGGGGAGATAGTGTTTTGCTATGCCAACTGTAATGTTTTATACATTTATTATTTTTTCTCTGTAGGCCTGATGGTTGCTTAATGGGAAACTGTACACTCTGTACATTAGGCCTGAGATGGCTATGGTGACAAGATTGTAATTGTATTTATATAGCGCATAGGCTCTAACTTTCTACCATTTTTTTTAATTGAGTCTGGTCTCTTACCTTGAAAGGAGACACTCTAACCTGTGTCAGTTTCTGCTGTCAGTTGTAATGTGCCTCTTGGTGCCTGGAGAGTTTTAGCGATGACTCTTTGCATGTGTGATGATGCAAAAGTGATGGCCACATTGCTAGGAATTCCTTTGTGCGTTTAGAAGATGAGGGACAATATCTTGGAACTTGTGGCTTTGTAAAGTTAGGGATTCTTCTAGGCTGATGACTTCACATCTTGTTTCTATTTGAAGAGGAGTATGTGGGTAGTGATTTCCAGTGTTTTTCTATGGGTCCTTCTGCCCAAATCTGGTGTGTGTGTTCTTCCTTCAATTGGCGGCATTTCTGCTGACCTCTGACTGAGTGTAGGAAATGTTTATCTAAATCCTGTGTGTTCGAGGCATATGAGCTGTAGATCGTATACTTGTGCATAGATCGCCATCTGGTGTTGGGCTCGGATGTTTGCACTTTGTTTTCTTCTTGGAAGAAGTCTTTGTAGTCACAAGGTAGGTGACTCCTCTTTAGGACGATAGTGCACATGGGTCTCGACTCCATTTCCAGATTGTTTTTTCCGCCATCGATTTTGGATGTGATTTGCTGCGCTCCAGGTCGGTGTCGTTCTCGAACCCCCTTCGACGTGCAATCCCTCTCCACTCGATGGTATTGTCTCGATCGTGTTTTCTTTTCAACGCGTATCTTCAAAATCTATAAAATCCTCTACCTCGATCTTCGATGCAGGCCGTTGGGCCTATCCGCGCCGCCCACGCCAGCAGTCAATGGAAAGGACACCTTTCAAAAAATGCCCCGGGTGTTGTGCTAAGTTCCCACACATGGAATTACATGAGGTTTGTAACCTCTGGCTCTCCCCGGAGCACGAAGACAAGAACTGCATGGCCTGTTCATCTTTCAGGTCAAAGAATACCATCCGTGACCGTCGGGCTCGACGTCATGAAATGTCTTGCGGAAGCAGCTCGATTCTGTACATCTTCGGAGCAGATCCCAATCTCCAGCCGGGAACAACAAGCTGATGAAGGAGAGATCTCCATCTCTGAAGCCGACGACTCTGACGTCGAAGACCAGGCAGTCACCCCGGCTCAGCGGTCCTTGAGTACCCAAACCCCTCTCCCAAACAAAACAAAACCAAAGGCTCCAGTAACACCTTCGCCCTTTTGGTTTAGGTCGACACCGACAAAACACTTCAGACGCCCTGCCCTCGGGCCCGGCGATGAAACAAAAAGAAAAGCCTTCCGGGTCGGGATCTAGCCAACCCTATTCTGGTCCTGAAAAATCACCTTCGGCACCGAAGTCTAAAACCGAGGAGGTACCACGTCCTTCTTCGTCGGCGCCAAAACTAACGAAGGACAAACATTCAGAGCCGAAAAAGTCTTCAGAGCCGAAATAGTCTTCAGAGCCAAAAAAGTCTTCAGAGCCGAACAAATCTTCGGACCCGAACAAAACTTCAAACCGAAAAAACACTCGGAGCCACAAACCCACATGCCGACAGCTAAAGAGCCCAAGACACCACAGAAAGCTTCAGAAACACGGGACAAACAACATTCTGACCCTAAATCTTCGGCACCGACAAAGGACATTGTACCCGTACAACAACAGATTTTTCGGATCCAAAACAAATGAGACTCTACATTGACCCAGAGACTAACAAAGTTGTCACCAAGCCTCCTAAAGGGAAAATTGTACACTTCAGAAGACCCTGAAATACTCATGAAGCGAAAAGAGATGGCCACTAACACTACTCCACCTCTCTCACCTTCTCAAGCTAATCCAAATCTGCTAATTTCTCCAGCACACTCCCCACAACATACATTTTCACCTCAACCACAGGATGATGACGGTGACTATAGTGATGTGGGTGGGAATGGAGATCCGGATAAAGATGATGACACAGATACCATTCCACACAATCCAGATCCTTGGGATGATTACAACACAGATCCCGACCCACACAAATACCCGGACCTGTATCCCTCTAGGCCATCACCACCAGATGACAATATTGGGTTTGTGCAACTCATTAATAGAGCTGCTCAGTACCACGGAGTACAGTTACACTCTGACCCTTTGGAAGAAGACTTTTTACTGGAAAAATTTACACCCACACAAAAGTCCACACACACCCTGCCTATGTTAAAAGGCATGTTAAAAGATGCACCAGAAGTTTTTAAGGACTCCGTCAGAGCCAGGATTCTTAACACCAGAATAGACAAAAAATACAAGGCAGCTCCCAATGACCCAGTATACTTTAAGGGTCAAGTCCCTCTAGATTCACTTGTAGTGTCTAGGCAAGAGAGCAAGCTCACAAAGCACAGGCGACACCCCTCCTCCTGATAAGGAATCCAAACTCATAGATGCATCAGGAAAACGCATCGCATCACAAGCTGCAAATCATTGGCGGATTGCCAATGCCCAAGCTTTGTTGGCCAGATATGACAGCGCTCACTATGATGAGCTTGAAAAGCTAACGCAACATATTCCTGACCAATTTAAAGACAAAGCTAATGATCTTATACAGGAGAGAAAATAAATTAATAACGAATACGTCCATCAAATGTGCGCTTGATGCAGCCAACACTGCCTCTCGTGATATTAAAACCAGCGTTTTGTTACACAGGCACACTTGGCTCCAAATCTCCGGATTCAAACAGGAAGTGCAGTCTGCTATTCTTAATCAACCCTTTGGCCAAGAGCATCTTTTTAGGCCCACAGTAGATACATCTTTAGCAAAGATAAAAAAGGATACGGAGACTGCCAAGCCCATGGGGGCCTTGCAAACCCCTAGAGGTTAATTTTGTCGCTCCTTCTACAGAGCTGGCTCCAAAACTATTGACTCAGAGCATCCCTCCTCTTCCTATAAGAGCCCCAATCAAAACAATTCCTCCAGAGGATACTTTTGTGGAGGGCACAGAGGCAACAATGGTAAGGGAAGAGGTCGCGGCAACAATACCCGCACCTCCCCTACCACCAAGCAGTGACTTCCCTTCACATCCCACTCCTGTCGGGGGACCCCTCTCACAGTTCCTACCTGTCTGGAATTCTATCACAACAGACAAGTGGGTAAGACAAATTATCCAGTATGGTTATTGCCTGGAACTCACCTCTACACCCCCAAATATCCCTCCCAGACAACGTACAATGTCTTCAGATTATCTGACTCTTCTAAAACAAGAGGTTCTCTTTCTATTACAAAAACATGCAATAAAACCAGTCCCCTTGCCTCATCAAGGCACAGGGGTTTACTCCCTCTATTTTCTAATTCCAAAAAAGGACGGCTCTCTCAGGCCAATACTGCACCTCAGACCGTTAAACCTCTACATTCAATCAGACCATTTCCACGTGGTCAGTCTCCAACAAGTGCTCCCACTACTTCAACAAGGCCACTTTCTCTCCACTCTAGATATAAAAGACGCCTACTTTCATATCTCCATTCACTCCACTCACAGGAAATATATCAGGTTCGTGGTAGACGGCCAACACTATCAATTCAAAGTCCTTAAGTTCGGAGTGACTACAGCACCCAGAGTCTTCATCAAGTGCCTTGCAGTAGTGGCAACTCACTTACGAAGACAGCATATTCACGTGTTCGCTTATCTGGATGACTGGCTCATAAAAGCCAAGTCACACAGCAGCTGTGTACAACACACACACAAAACAATCCAGCTTCTTCACAACTTGGGATTCACGGTAAATCTCACCAAATCCCACCTCCAACTGTCCAACACACAACAATAGCTAGATGCTACAATAGACACCTCAAAAGCTTTAGCATACCCCAAACCTCTCAGGATAAGCAGTATGCAAGCTCTAATATCCAAATTTCACCCTCAATACTCATTACCAGCTCAAGTGTTCATGCAGTTGATCAGGATGATGGCCTCTTGCATTCTCATCGTCCCTTATGCAAGACTCCAAATGCGTCCCTTACAAGAGTGTTTGGCACGTCAGTGGAACCAGGCTCAAGGTCAGCTAACAGATCTGGTGTTGGTGGACAGCCGCACTCATCGCTCTCTGCAATGGTGGAACACACAAAACCTTTCCAAAGGGCGGCCATTCCTCGACCCGGTTCCATAGATAGTGCTTACAGCAGACGCATCGCTCACCGGTTGGGGAGCTCATCTTCATAACCACACCATCCAGGGTATATGGACCCCTCGGCAAAAACAGCAACACATAAATTACCTGGAACTACTGGCAATTTTTCTAGCACTAAAATCGTTTCAACTGCATCTAGTAGCTAAAGCTGTCCTAGTCCATACAGACAATATGACAGTAATGTACTACATACAGAAACAAGGGGGACCCACTCTCTACAGCTTTCACACCTAGCTCAAAGAATATGGAGGTGGGCCATTCCGCAAAACATATATCTTCTTGCAGAACACCTCCCAGGGGTACACAATCAGATTGCAGATCTTCTCAGTCATCAAACACAGCAGATCCACAAATGCGAACTTTATCCTCAAGTTCTTCCTTTCTTTCGCATGTGGGTCCAGACAGAAATAGATCTGTTTGCCACACATCAAAACACAAAATGCCCAAGCTTCGCGTCCAGGTATCCACACCCATTGTCCAAAGGCAATGCGCTATGGATGAACTGGTCAGACAAATTTGCTTACGCTTTTCCGCCTCTCCTGCTAATTCTGTTAGTCGTTCGGAAGATCAAACAGCATTACCTCACAATAATCCTGGTTGCTCCAACATGAGCACGACAACCATGGTTCACATCCCTCTTGGAACTATCAGTAGTTCCTCATCAAAAACTGTGCTTCTCACCCAAGCTTCTCACTCAGAACCATGGAGAGATAAGGTACCCAGATCCCAATCAATTCAATCTTGCGATCTGGCTCCTGAAGTCTTAGAGTTCGGTTACCTCAATCTCCCACCAGACTGCATGAACATCATTAAAGAAGCTAGACGTCCTACCACCAGAGCATGTTATACTGCAAAGTGGAAACCATTTGTAATTTACAGTACAAATAACAAAATCAATCCACTAGATGCTTCTATTTAAAACATCATATGCTATCTCCTGCACCTACAACAGTGTAACCTAGCATATACATCCATAAGACTACATCTTGCTGCAATAGCAGCTTATCTCCAAAACAGACAACACATGTCTTTGTTTAGAGTAACTGCTATTAAAGCACTTATGGAAGTACTTAAAAGAATAATTCCACCTAGATCTCCACCCTCTCTAGTATGAAATTTATATATTGTCCTTACTAGACTCATGGGTCCCCCTTTCGAACCTCTGCACAAATGCGAACTAAAGTACCCCACTTGGAAAGTAGCCTTCCTAGTCGCTATCACATCTCTCAGAAGAGTTAGTGAACTCCAGGCATTACCCATACAAGAACCATTTTTACAAATCCATCATAACAATTTGGTTCTTAGGCTTAACCCAAAATTTTTACCTAAAGTCGTTTCTGCCTTCCATCTTAACCAGTCTGTTGAACTCCCAGTTTTTTTCCCACAACCAGACTCAGTGGCAGAACGAGCTGTTCAATCAATTAATCAATCAGGGGCTTATAAAGTGTGCTACTCACCCGTGAGGGTCTCAAGGCGCTCGAAGGGGGGGTGAAGGCTCTTCACACGTTAGACGTTAAGAGAGCAATACTTTACTACATTGAAAGGACAAAATCCTTTAGGAAAACCAAACAACTCTTTGTGGCTTTCTCCCCACCTCATAAGGGCAATCCCATTTCCAAAGCAGGTATTGCAAGGTGGATTGTTAAATGCATCCAAATATGCTATCGTAAAGCCAAACGCACACTAACCATTCCCCCTGGAGCTCATTCCACACGCAAACTAGGGGCCTCTATGGCATTCTTAGGGAACATTCCCCTAGATGATATCTGCTAAGCAGCAACTTGGTCTACACCACACACTTTCACTTAACACTATTGTGGAGATGTGCAAGCAAAACACCAATGTATGGGCCAGGCTGTATTAAGAACACTTTTTCAAACCACTGCAACAGATACCACCACCAAGGAAGTAACTGCTGTATAGTCTATGCACAAGTATACGATCTACAGCTCATATTCCTCGAACGGAAAATACTACTTACCAGTATGCATCTGTTCTTGGCATGTAGAGCTGTAGATTCATATACGTCCAACCGCCTCCCCGGAGACCCCTATCTGTTCCAGTACTATCTTACTTAGAAGCTCTTGCATAATTTGCATAATTTCTGCCCTGTCAGTATCCATCAGTTGTGAATCCAGTGTGTGTTGCAGTGATTGAGAGGTTTGTGGTTTATTATCTTTCGTGGACTGTTTCCTGTCTAAGAGCTCTTTAACTTACTGTTCACATTTTTCTCTGCTTTCAGCCATACTTTGCAGTGGTTCAGTCCCTCTTATGTGATTGCTATATCCAATTGATTTCTCTGAGATCATTTATTTCTATGTGTGTAGCTGTGTCGCATCCTTTGACAGCTGATCTATTTTATAGGAAACTTTCCACAGTTTCAGTCGCAAGGGGTGGTCCCTATCCTTGGAATTCATTTTCATCTACCTTCTCTTTCTGTCAGAGTGTGACCAAACTGAGGCTATTGCCTACATCCTGGCTGGCCCAGTCTATTGTAGAAACTAGGGCGATCTTTGTCTCTGGTTTTAAGCGGCCTCCAATAATTTCACCTCCTTGTTAACTCAAGAGCTGAACGCACGTGGCCTCCAGTCAATATGTTCTCTCACTGGAGCCGAGAGGGTCTGCTGGAAAGAAATGCTGGTAGGTTTCATGCAAACCTGACATGTAATCAGTTAGTATTCCCATAATGTGCATCTCATCCCATAGTGCTGCCCAAAGTGTGTCAGTGCCTTCTGTCCTGAGCTTCAAGATGCTCTTTTGTAGTAACAAGTCCTCACACTGGGTAAAACTCTTTCAGGATTATTTGCAAAGCCTACGACTCTCGATGTGGTGCCAGGGCCGGACTGGGAACCAAAACCGGCCCTGGCAAAGTGCTCGGACGCCACCCCCCACCCCCCCTCCCCACTCCTTGAGGGGGCCGCCGAGCTCTTTGCCAGGGCCGGTTTTCCGCCGATTTTGTTACAGGGCCGAACGGCCATGTAACAAAAAAGGCCCCCAGGGGCCAAAAACCGTCCCCCACCCGAAAACCGGCCCCCACCCGTGCGGCGCACCGGGGTATTGCACGGTGCCCGCTACGGCCAGTCCGGCCCTGTGTGGTGCTCCTTTTGCCAGTAAGTAGGCAACTGCCGGCGAACACTAACACAAAGCAAATAGAACATAGAACCCTAGGGACAATTATGAGGCTGACTTCCCTAGAGACCTATGTAATAACATTACAACACATCCCCTTCTGTTATTATTACAAATAAGAACACCGTAACACACAGGACTAAATAAATGGTGCTGAAAGAAAGGAAAAGGATTGTTATAAGTGAAACAAATAAATACAAAATATAATTAAACATTTAATTACTTAAACAATACACTATACTGCTAAATGGTAAGTGCTTACAGTGTAAAAAAAGGGAAAACGTAATTGAAAGACAAGTGCATAAGATTAGCATATCAAAGGACTGTGCAAACGTACACATCAACAAATCCTTTGACCAATGCAATAGCATTCATCGAACAAAGTTTTGCAGGTAGAAAGATGGTCTCTTTGGCCTGGGAATCCTGCTGATCCCACTCCAGCTCCTACTGTCAGCAGCAGAATCAACTCTTGGCCTGGGATCACCACTCCCAAAGCGATTGCCACCTTCCATACTGGTACCGTTCAAGTTCACCACCTCTTGATCCTTCATAAACAGAAAGCCACTGCATCCTTCACTTTCATCGCCACTCCTAACACTCCCTTGTGTACTTTATTTGGCTACTCATTTTAAGTTCCAACGTTCACCATTAGTTAACACAACATCTGTAAACATTCTTCCCCTCAAAAAACCTTTTTTTCTCACCCGGATTAAATTTTCACCCTTGTACTGTCAATGAAATCCAACTGTAAACTACTAGACCCTCCACCCCTTCCTTTGATCCCACTGACTGGCAACCTCCCTTAACACTCGGGGCCTGATTCCCAAAGGGCATCCGCACTCGTATCGGAGGCCCCGCAGTAGTGGTGGCATCACTGTAATGAGAATTCTCATTGTGGAGATTCCGCACCGAGTGTGGAGACTCCCCCACATCTGCGGAGCCTCTGCCACAAGTACGGTGGCCCTTCGTGAGTCAGGCCCTCAGTGCCTATCTTAGCTGTCGCTCAGTGTCATTCTGGTGCCTCAGTTGTTCTTGCTTTAGTACTCAATTGTGGCGACTGGTTGCCTCCCTGATTGATTTGTAGGGTGAAGTAAGCGTCTTTTGCTCTCTGGAGAGCTGACAGTCCACCTCTTCCAGTTCAGAAATCACATTGGCAATGCGCAAACAATCCGCATTCCCACTGGGAAGTCTTTTCTCTGTACTCACTTCCTCCACTATGTGGTGTGTCTGCCCCCCAGTCTGCGGAACGTGACATCTGATTCCCTCCCTTTTAGTGCACTGAATCACTTTCTCAGTGTGGCACAATGACTGGCACTTCTACCTCCATGCATCGCCTTCATGTAAGGAGGGCACCAGTCCATCATGCTAATCAGCGGCAAGTTGCAGATAATTATTTGGTGGCTTTTAAAGGGATCTACTGGTGTCGGACAGTGGTGGATGGTGACATTTAAAAGTAGTGGGGCGTAAAAGTTGCGGATGAGTGTTACGTCACAAGTGAGCGAGCCCGACTGAGATAGTAGTGGTTTGAGGAGACCCCCCCCCCCGAAGATTAATATTTTTAAGGAGTGGGCAAATGGTGTATTTTAAAGCAAATTTGAAAAGCAAGATGGTTTATAAAACTATTGTGAACATGTAGGCCTTAAAGAGCAGCATGTGCACAGGCAAGGCTGAGCTCTCCAAAGTTTACTGCCGGAGCCTATAAAGTTATGTCATCTTTACCACCACCCACCCCATCAAATGCAGCCATCAGTTACCTGGCTGTGCTTGTCCTGACAAATGGTTTGAATTATAACTGCTTCCATTGTGAAGGATGCGAAAAAAGCTGTAATCAAAGCAACACTCAGAAGTACCAGCCTTCTGCAAACAACAGTTTTATCCAGTCTACAAGCCATCTGTCACACCTATTGGTTAATGCTGTGTAACGTGCACACAAAAACCAAATAGTTACATCACATTACAGAACTGTGTTTTGCTGTGGCTCAGTGCCATCGCCTGTCACCCAGATAGGAGTGTCTGGCCATTCTGCCTGGGGGCATAACATAAATGAAGAAGTGAACAACAACTACATCTTTGCACCTGTGTGACAAATTATGAGACACTGCCAGGCTGCATACAGACTTACACAACACAAGCACAATGCAAGTCTACACTCAGCACAACACTATGCAAGCAGAATACACAGTGCAGCCTCACACACTCACCACACTGCAGGAGCCCATTTCTCTGCTGTTCTGGTGTATTCACCAACTTTCTCGCTTCATCATTCGTAAAGCAAATAATACATTTTGCAAATGCTGTGGAACAGGAAAGTTCATCCGTAAACATCCGAAAATAATCCGACAATGACAGGGAGTAATCGGGGAAACAACAAGTGATCCTACCATTCTCACTATATAAGTCAACAACCAAATAAGTTGGATTATTCATATAGTGGAAATTGTAATATAACTATTTTTTTTGTTTTTTTACCTCATAGGCAATGCCACAGTTCACTGCCTGTAGGATCAGACTACCAAGCGGCCATTGTATACTAAGGGCAGTGTTTTTAATTTACTTTTGTTGCATAGCGCATGCACGGGGTCTACGGGAAGGGTGAGATAAGTCACGCGCAGCATGAGAGCAACTGCGATAACAATAAATGCCTAACAGTAACATAATGATGATCTCTAAATTATTTTTAGCTCCTCTTTGCAACATGCATATATTTTGTGGAAACCTTATTAACTCTTTACTTTTTTGATCGGTCCTATTTCCCTCTGAGGAACTTATTCTGTAAACTTCTCACCTCTGCGCTTCTCGTGTACTTGACTAGTAGAGAAGCTTGCCTGCTTCTCTTGAGCCAATCCAAATGCTGCACCCTTGCTGTTCATGTTAGCAAATAGCATGAGAGCAGCGCCAGAATTTGTTGGGCCAGGCAAACCCAGCGCCCCTTAGGAGACATGGGGGCTGCAGCTGTGATCCCCCAGCTCACTACATTGCGTGAGTAGAATAAGCTTCAAGTGCCTGATCTCTGTGATGCAATCAAAAGGGCTATTTTGTTCGAAACCTGTGTATATATGTATGAACTATTGTTTTTAGTTCATGATCGTTTTATAGATCATAATTTTTAACTTTTTTTCTCTTTTAACTGTTTGTTAATCAGATGTAATCTTAGCTTGTAATGTTCTTTTTTTAATTATTGCTGAAATTATGCTTGTAGAATACTTTTTATGCCGGTATTGTATCGCGAAATAAAGTTATTTTGACTGACTGGCTTCGGGTTGCCGGGTTGGCCAGTGAAAGGCACCTTTCCAACACTACATGCCACTTCCCTTGAGTGAGTGATCCAGTTGAGTCCAAGACTAAGCACCTGTTAATTAAGCCCTACCACGCCCACCATCCTTCCTGCAGAAAGGCACCTGCGGGCACCACATCGGCTGAGTAAATCAAATGAGTTTATTCTTTAACATTTTATACAGGGAGCAATAAATACGGGAGGGCGATGCTCTTAAGCCCGTATAAAGGAATTGCCCCTGGTGTCGGGCATCTTGACGAGATGTGGCAGTACTTTGGTTTCTGGACTCCTCCAAAGCCACAGAGCTTCTATTGAACACTGTTTTGCGGGTGTTCGGAGAAGCTCTGATAAAACATGTCTACTACATAACCCTGCTACTCATGCGTTCTTAAATGTATTTAAAGTGCTGTTCAGGAGAGTGGATGAAGGTATTATTAAGTTGCGGTCTTACAGTGTGTTTTTGTGCATGGAACAAAAAGTAGTTAAAATTCTGGCAGACTAAATGCATGCTTGAGTGAAGAAAGGTAAAACGAGTGTCTGCATTTTAGTCTTTAGTCATATGTTTCTACAAAGCAAGGCTCGTACTTGGTGTCCCACAAACCTCAGGCATGGGTTTAGATCTAGTTTAGATATGAGGGTAGTGGGAAAAAAAGATGTGTAAAAGCTGAACACTCTGAGGTCAACCTTCTGTAGATCAGCAACTGTTTTTCACCTGCGTAACTGTGGCTTTAAGCTTTTGTCTGTTCTGCAGAGAAGACAAAGGAACATTTTGCAATAACTTCTGTAATCAAATGAAAAAATTCAGGCTTAAACTTTTTTCATTTTTGTACAGCTATAAAAACAATCAAAAGCCATGGAAAGCAGACCACCCAGTCCCCAAGATTTAGGATTGAAGCATGAATGTAGTAGTATGTTTTAGTACCAGCATATCATTGTAACACTATTGTCTGAGATAAATATCTAGTCTTAAATATCGTTTACATAAATATCACCCCCATTGAAGTTAATAATAGAAAATGTACACCGAGTGGTATGATATTTGTGTAAACAATATTTAGGTAAATGATATTGTTATTTATGTTAGTCAATATTTTTGTTCAAAATACTTTTACTGTCAGACTCCATTCAGGTGGGGGCGGGAGGGGGGAGAGGCACAGGTGAACAGGGGCTACTGGGCCCCAACTGTAGTGGCTAGGGTTGTTTGCTACTGGTGTCCTGGGTCCGTCCTCCTATGGCTCTGCAAAGTAGACCAGATTCACTCCTTCCCTTTTCCTTTCTCAGCGAACAGGCAGGCTTCTAGGGTCCATGCAGACCCTCAGGTCCTCCAGCTGAAAGTGCAGACTTCAGGTGATGTCCCCTTACCTCTGGGAGACTTATTATCATGCAGACACCAGCCATGGTCACCTCAGTGCTTTAACTACTCTGTGGGGCACTCCCTTCCTTGGAAGCTTAGAATGGGAAGCAAATGAGGTGGTTTGGAGCCCACTTCTATACATATAATACAGGCACAGGATGTGAATCCACTGTGTAAAAGTTTCAGAATCAGTTTGGATTGGTGCTTTTTCAAATACAGGTTTCTGGCAGCTTCTCAGTCTTAGCCTTTGTGCTACATGATTGCTGTCAAAACAGGTTTCAATGATGCTGACTCCAAGCAGAGGTGTCTGAAATAAGGACTCAATTAAATGTGTTCTTAAAGTGCTGGGATAATGCACCCACCTTGAGGTCGTAGAGTAGCACTGGGCTCCCACTCTGCACTAGAACTGCTGGCTTAATTGTGTTTTGTCCCACAAAATGACTTAATCAGAACACTAACACATGGCAGTCGCCAGATCGTATGGCCCCTATGAGGGTGCTCCTGTAGGTCAAAGAACAGGTTCTGGACCATGCATTACCAGGGACAAGCCTAGACCTCTGTACACAAGCTAGATAATCGTGGGGCCAGGGCTAAAATTAAAAGTCTGTTTACTAGTTTCACAAGCAGGCAGGCACTAAGAGATGGGTACCTAAGGGCAGGTGTTGACCTGTTCCACGTTCATGGGACATTCCAATCCCACAGACTCCCCTCCCAAATGAGATTACCTGGAACCTTACTCTACCAGTGGAGAAGGCCAATTGTTGGATCTGCAAAACTGGCAGGAAAGTCTATCTACATTCTCATTATTAATTTTTGCTTTGTTATCCACTTTGAAACATAGGTCTTGTAATGAGATAGGCCATCTCAACAACATGAGATTCTCACCCTTCATTGCCATCAACCATTTAAGTGGCTTGTGATCTGTTGGGACCACATTCTTTTTTTTCCCCATTTTTGATTGTATTTTAGGATTTTTTTAAATCATACATACCTCCAAAATGGGGGCATATTTACAAGGGCATAGCTCCACTGGAGCATCACTTTTTCCGATGATCCAGTGGCGCGTTGCCCTGATCCATATTTACAAGACCGCACTAAGCCACTTTGCGCAGCTTAACGCTGCCCTGTAAATATGGCCCTCCTTGATGCAGTTTTCTGCGGCAAAGGGGCATGAAATGGGTGTTGCTGTGGATGTTCCCATCCAACACCCATTGCTTTTTAAAACTGCCCCAGTTTTACAAGGATCAGTAAATCTTCAGGCAACGCCAAAAAGTAACGCCTCTAAAAAGGTGTTAACATGACTGTGGGACTTGAGAAACAACAACGGAGAGCTTTATTTCGTATACGTCGATTTTATTGATTTTTAAGGGTATACATGTGCGTCTTTCTCTGTCCTTTCTCTTTATCTTCAGGGGCGGGGCCTTGGTCCTTCTTGGTATATTTGCGTAGGCCGTCCCTTAGAGAAAGAAGAGAGAACTCTGTGCTACCATCTAAGGATCCCTCCCAGAATAAGCCTCTGAGGTGACCACATTCCTCAGACAGCCACCCTCCTCCGGGAGCGTGGCGGGACAGCTCGTGGTGCCAGATGGGGTCCGGCTCCCTCCTTGGCTCTGTGGCGGTAGTCTTTGGTCTGACCTCTGTCTGCTGCCGGGAATCGTTCCTGAACGCGGGAATTCCTTCTCCCTCAACGTCACTCTTGGGGCTTCTCTCAGCATCCACTTGCGCATACTCCTCCAGGTTCGACTCGTCCCCATCCTTACAGTGGGAAAAGCCGCATATCAAGCCGGATGCAGCATCAGCAGGGATTCCGATTGGCTCATGTGATGTGGTTCCATGAGTGGTGCATGGGCGTCTGAGGTTGGTGTCCCGTGGAAAATTAGGTTTATTTCGCCTAGTTACTTCCTCTTTGCACGTGTGCTGCATTTTGCCTACCTTCTCTGTCTCCACAGTTCTCTTTCATTTTCTTTTACCTGCCTTTCGATTTCATTTTCTTTTCAGCCTTCTCTAACCCATTTCTCTTGCCTCACCCACCTCCTTCCCTTTTATTCCTGGCAAGCTAATCTCAACTTCTCCTTCTTTAACTCTGTGGCCTTTTCCTTGGTCATAGCTTTCTAGAGCACCAAGTGTAAGTTCCAGGTCTCGACTAAACTCAAGGGAATACGTCTTGGAGTGAGTGACCTTCAATTCAGTTGTGGAGGGAGTATCTCAAGGAAATACTGGAAATCAAATTTGGGGACATACTTAGGGTGTGTCTGGGCAAACCCCATGCTAAGGGGCTTGGAGATCCTTGCACCACAGTATTCCTGGGTTCTTATCATGGTACCCTCCCCAGAACCCATCACACTTTCTTCCTACCACCCGTTTCTCAAAATCTACCAGGGTCTCTCCCTTTAAGTGTTTCGAGGAGCCCTCCACCCGTTCTCCAAACACAGATCCCTCAAATTATCTATGGTCAGGGTGAGAAGGTCCTCTCCCACCAACCTTTTAGCAATTTTGCAGGCAATGCTAGATTTAAGCTTAACTTATTCAGTTCAACACAGTTTTAACTGGAATTGCAAATCCTACCCTACTTGCTGCTATATGCAGGGCCTCACACAGAGTATTCAGGGGCTACTGTGCCCAATCATGGTAGTTAGTTGTCATGTGCCAATGATATTCTGGGGTCCATCACACTATAGCTTTGCAAACCGAGCATTACTGTGCTTGATTCTCGGGTTAGCAAGAGTGAGAAGTCAAAGTCTTCTCAGGGAGGTGGTGTAGGGGACAAGAGCTCAGGACTCAATAGTAGACCAACAGAGACAGTAAAGTATTATCCAGCCCAGTACTTGTCCTTTGAGTAAAAGAAAGTACTTAAGTGACCCATCAAAAATTAATATAACACAGCTTAATTCGGAGAATGAGATACAGGGTTGTAATCACGTTTGAATCTTGAAGCGCTACACCCTTCAGTACCCTGCTCCCGCTAATGGAGTTCTCCAGCATCTGTAATCCCTGGCTTTTAATGCGAGATAAGGCACTCATTAGGCATATGTGCCGTTCGCTCAACCACCTCCAAGGCATAGGCGCACCAAACTGTTTAGTTCTTTTTCACATCTTGGTGGGTACTCATAAAAAATCTTAGTATATTCTGCAGACCTCGGTCTACTACCCAGTCTCTCATTCTCTCATAGTTGTCAAGATCCACACTTACTTGCGTCTTGCTGAGGCTGTCCGGGCAGGCATGGGACTGATGCTCCTGCAAACATGGCTTTTGAGTTATCGGGGCAAGAGGTGGAGCTAAGGCTGCATCTACAACCTCACTTGGATCTTGACGACTTGAAGATTTTAGTGCTGGGGGGCACCTGCGGCCGCTCTGTCTTGAACAGTGAAGGACTTTGTAGGCCAGGTGCAAACTTGATGCGGGTATAGCAGGTGCAGCCTCCAGCCCTATTTTGACCTAGTAGCTTAGGCAGAAGTGGCTTCTGGCCGATCAAGGTGCACACTGGATTGTTGATAGAGTGTTCTGTCTCAGAAGTCAGCAGTAGCGGCACCATTCTCTCAGCCGTAGCAGACTATCCATCACACATGATGCTTGATTTCTGTAGTCGTTTTGATGTGGTTGAAAGCGACAACTGCATAGGAAGACAGGAGAACCCCTACCACATGCAAGTTTCTGCACTTGGCTGTCATCAGCCTTCCAGATGCAGTAATCGAGGACTAAAATACAGGACCTGTTTAGAAACTTCCTCACTTGATCAATCAAAACTTATTTCCCAATCATTACCCCAGCTTTTTACAAATTTCATTGCTTGGGAAAAACTAATCATCATTTCGCTAAAAAGGAGTGCACTGAATTTCCAAGGGGAGCCCTATCTCAATACTCTTTCGCTTCATTGGCTGGGTCTTCACCATCTAGTTGCAAGAATGTAGTCAATACGCTTCCACTGTTTGAAGAAGCAGTATCCACCCTCTACTGTATGCCATGCTAAACCAGTGGCCATCTCAAATGTTTCCCAGTGGTCCGAGTCCTGAGACTCTCACCACACAAAGGCTTACCACCATATATGTACCACACACTCTCTGCACATATTTTCGCTGGTCATATGCAGGGCAAGTCCGCACATGGCAAGTCAAACACAGCACAGCATCGCACACGGTAAGTGGAATTGTACTCGAGGGGTCTGTAGACTACCTTCTCCTTGACACTGAGGTGTAGTCACACAACAGTGTCACAAAAACTTTGTATGCTGTCACCACTGCTTTATGTGACTTTCTCAGGGCATATACCGTAGTCCTCTCATCCCCATAGGGGCACTTTTGGTGCATTCCTTCAAGTCACAGAAAAGGTTCTGAATCTTTTATTGCCAGGGGCAGGCCTTGGCCTCTGTGCACACGCTAGATTAGCATGATGTTTGGGCCACTGAAAGTCAGGATACTAGCAGTAAGGCACTCGGGGAAGGTGAGAACGCCTGGGCTGTACTGGTCTTGTATTGTATCAGGTAGTTTTCCAGTGGGCTGGAGCCACTGGAGCTCGGTTTTAAAAGCCCAAGGCCGCTGCCGGTGTATCAGTCAATACCCCAGCTCCCTGAAGAGACTACTTGCAGCAGGCATAGGGGGCTTCAAGAAAGAGATTGAGAGATGGATGGAGAGAGAGAAAGTGACTGAGCTAAGAGGGAGCAGAGAGATAGAGAGGAGAGAAAGGATAGATGGAGAGCCAGAGAGTAATTTCAGGAAGGGTGAGGGAGTGGTTTTAGCATTTTTGCCAGGACTGATTCTGTTTCCGTCATCCTGCCCTTGTGCATGCCCATTCACAAGGAATGGGATATTCAGGGGCGTCCGGCAAGCCTCGCGGGTGGGTGGGGGGTCGTGCGCGGGTTGGTGGTAGCTGGGGTTAGCGGGCTGCTAAAAAATTAAAATAGAAATTAAAACTTACCTTGCCACCGCCACCGGGTCCCACATCTTCTCTCCTGCTCACCTGTGTCTGACTACAGATCTGAACAGGAAGCAGGCAGCCAGGCTCCCACCCCTAAACCCATCACAACGCTCCAATGGAGCGTTGTGATTGGTCTGAGTGCTGTGACACGCTGCTCAGCCAGGGGCTGTAGGGGTGGGCATGTTCTACATGCAGACTGTAATGTAGCCTGCATGGAGAACAGGGGAGTGCGCATGACTGTTTTGGGCAGCCCAAGAGGGCCTACCAAACAGTCATTGCGCACAGAAGTGTCTACCATTCCTCCCCTGCAGCTCCGACCCGCCCCCTCACGCACTGTCGCAGTGGGAGGAAAAAATAAAACGATAATAACATCCTGTTATTATCATTTTATTTTTTCCTTTCTTTGCTGCTCCTGGCAGTGGGGCGACTCTCCTCTGCCTTAGCGGAGGAGCCGCCCCTTTCCCAACACTGACATACAACCTTTACAAAACATGGGGAGAGAGCAATTCTTTTGTCTAAATTTTGCCCTCTTGCAGCAGACTCACTGTTTGAAAATATTGTGTTAGTTTTGATTAAACCAACATGAAAAGTACAAAGCTGATGTAATGCATTTGATTTTGGCAATGCATCCCAACTGAGTTGGTGCCTAATTAAATGTGCTGCTTATTTAGTTATTTGTTTAGTTAGTTATTTACTCGTGTATTTATTTATATAGCAGCTACAGAAATATTTCAAACATAAGGACTGTGTAAAGGTAGCTATAAATGGTGCATAGCTCAGTAAGTAATGGAGAGTGGGTTTACCATTTTTGATGTGGCCAGTAGGTGCCATTATACGTCTGATTGATTGCGAGGATAATGTTCGTCTAAGTACATATCTGTATCTAGGTAAAAACATAAGCATTAATGTGCACATTCCAATGTCTATGTGTGCAGTAATTTGTTCTTGGCATTCTTTCTTTTTCTCATTTTTATTTAGGGCATAAGGAAGAGAACGATGCCATCTTTTTATTATTATTATTCAAAATCATATGACCATTACACCATCAGCTTTCTTTTTCGGCCTGATTATTGCCTTTTTATAGGTCTATACCATCTTCATATAATTCAAGAAAACCTTTTTAATTTTCCTCTCTGGGGAAGAATATATCTTTTTTCCAAATGGAAGACTTTTCTCATTTTTAGAGTCCATTCCAGGACTGTGGAATGCTCCCTGGATTTTCATCTCTGCGCAAATATTTATCTTACCACTGAAGAACTAATACAAATAGCCAATAATGCATGTATGTTTTGTCCAAAAATGTATTTACATTTCCAAACAAAAACGGCAGCGCAGGACAGGCACATATTACATTAGTGTCAATCGATTACATGATAATCACATTTTGACAGAGTTACACGAAAGAGTAACAATCCATGAGGGCATATTTAGAGGCAAACTCTTGCCAGGGCAGTCTTCTCTGACTCTGTCTGGAATCCAATCTGAATTGTCCCACTTGCATAATTTACCTATTCAAACGGGGGGGGGGGGGTGTTAATGCTTGCCCCCATGAACAACCGCCACACCAGTCATGTGCTGTCCCCCTGGAGGTATGACGAGTGGAGAGGGCTATCTGCTACCAACTGGAATGGCCTGACGGGGTTATGTGTGGTTCAGTAATCTGGATCCTTAGAATGTTCTTCCCATGCCCCCCCACACCCTATCATATTTCTAGGGCAAAAATCTACCCCTAAACTTTTACTATGAGAGAGTAGAGATCAGTGCCGCGCCTCCATTCATGTAAAGTTGGCGCTTTTTTGATCTGTGGGCTTTGTCCATTTTGGATGTCACACAACCCAAATCCAACAAACTAACTGCTCCGAGAGCTCCGGACTCCTCTAATAAGCCCAGAAGGGCCACTGTGAGCGTAAGTTCAATGGACCTACCCAATACTGCTGCAAGGAAGCATTTTATATTGGAACAGTAGTGTGGGAAAACCGGGAAGTCTCAAATACCGTGGAAAAATGTGCCTACTTTATTTGAACAAGGTATGCTTGTCAGATATGCTCCAATGACCATCTTTCATAGTTTCTCAGTATATAGTATACCCTCTGGAGATAGTTGAACTGGATTAGACAAAGACAGGCTGAAATGGGAGCCATTCTGGGCTCAATTCATTCGTCATCATCCAGTGCTCCTAAATCTTACTGTCATTTTGTTCACACAAGATCCATGTGGTCAACTACATTAAACATCAGAGAACAGTGGTTACTGGATATGCCTCTGCTTCCCAAGTGTTCTAATGACAATTTGTACTTTTGCGATTTGAACTCTGGGAGAGTATTCAGGAGCCCATTGAAGGGGTCAGGCATGTTTCTCAGTTGTAAAATTCGAAAGAATTGTGAGTTGCGTATTAGGAATG
Organism: Triturus cristatus; assembly: GCF_964204655.1. Lineage (NCBI taxonomy): Eukaryota > Metazoa > Chordata > Amphibia > Caudata > Salamandridae > Triturus > Triturus cristatus. The sequence continues at coordinate 706,245,462 of NC_140580.1, read as the reverse complement.
AATCCTTAAATTCCTCATAAGACCACATGTGGCTCCCATTCCAAACATCCCCCAGTTTGGAGTTTTCAGTATTGGGGATATAGACGAACAGGCGCCCAGTCTCCTGATCATGGTGGAGTTTTCTCCATGGACTTTTTTAACCAAATGGTGTGTTTCAGTAAATTGTGCAATGCTTGTAGTGCCATTTTGGTAAATTTGGGCAGTGGTGCAGGGATTTTGGGCCACAAAGGAGCCCCCCCTTTCTAGAGGCAGGTCTAGCTCCAGCCGGTGGGCTAGATTGTCTCTTTCCCCAACGAACAAGTTATTAATCATGATCAACAAGGCTTTCCAGCAGTACAGCTAGATGTCTGTGGTTGGTGCCTACACCTCCTTCATAAGTGGACAAGGTGCATTTGGCAAGTAAGAATCTGGGTAATTTGCCTGCCTACAGGAAATCCCAAAATGGGCCACGTATTCTATGGAAACACAAGTTGGTATCCCATTGGGGAAGTTATGCAGGGTCCAAAGCCTTCAGGGGAATTGGATCATTTTATATAAGTCTATCCTGGCTATGATAGACATTGGAAGAGATGACCATTACCTCAGAAGATCCTGGTTTGTTTTCTCTAACAAAAGAGATATGTTGGCATCCCAGCACAATTGAATATTTGAATTGTTGGTGTGGACTTGGAGCTGGGAAAGCTTCCTCAGGTCTCCTATCTCCTCACTCACTGGGACTAGAATTGACTTGTCTCAGCTGAGGCTGTAGAGCTCAAGGATTTTCATTATTCGCTCTCCTGTTGCAGGTAGATCTTGCAAAAATGTACATAGTCCACATACAGAGAGATGATCCTCCTTTCATCCCTCCCGCCACAAACCCCTATCAAGTTCATCTCTCTTGATCTACTCAGGAAAAGGCTCGATTGTCAGGGCGAACAAGAAGGGGCAGAATGGATACAGCCATGATTTGTGCCCCTGTCAATATGGAAGGGTCATACATCGCTCCGTTGCCCCTCATTCTGGCCCAGGGCTCAGAGTAGTGTCTTGAGGCAAATGAGGGATCAGGTGCCGAAGTTCATCTTGCACATGAACCTGAAATAGAAAATCGCAATTTATACAGTCAAATGCCTTCTCAAAGTCGAGTAGAACTAACCCAAGCAATCCTTTAACCTCCCAGTGTCTGACCAAAGCTAATTGCAACCATCTAAGGTAGTGTATGGTTCCCCACTTGGAAATGAAGCCATTCTGGTTCAGATGTATACCAGTGTCTGTATTACCTTTGCTACCCTACTTGTGAAAACTTTTACAAGAAACTTGGTCTCGATATTGAGGAGTGATAACAGCTGATAGGGGGTGCAGGCTGCTGGGAGGTTCCCCAGTTTTAGGATCATGACTATTGTAGAACCTGACATGTCCTGCGGTAACTGGCAGTTCTATATTGCCTTATTTAATAGTGCTAGGAAGTGAGGGGTTAAAATGGATGCAAACTGTTTGTAGAACTCTACTCGAAGCCACTAGGAACTAAAGCGCCAGGAGCCTCATGGTCTGCCCTCTGGACCATAGTAGCTGAGCATGACTCAGGAGTGGAACAAGATCCCTCTCTGTACTATATCCACTCCTGGAACTTCCTGTGTATCCACTACGGGACGGAACATGTCATCTATGCATGGCAACTAGTTGTGCGTATTGGAAAAAAGGTAAAGGAGCTGTCCCCTCTATGCCAGAGGTGCAAAACTTCCTCCAGCCTCAGCAATATGGCCCACTCTGGGAATCTGAAGTATCTGCGTGCCATTGACTGCTGGGAGTGCCAAGTGTCCTGCTGTCTATTCGTAACTGTATTAAACGTCCAGTTATGATTCTACCATAGGCTGTTAGATAGGAGAGAGGTAAGCTGGTTTTGTGTGTAATCTCATAGTGTTGGAGGGACCTATGCAGAATGAACGGACCAATTCTTCCCATATATTGATCCTGAGACCAACATTCATTTGCCCAGACAATCCAGCCCTATCTTCTCCACTTTCAAGGCAAAATATGACTGGAGGAGGATTGCTATGCCCCTAAATCCTGAGATGAACCCTCAATGGAACATACAGTTTAAGCCATATCTGTAGAGGAAGGTGCTTCTTTATGGCCACTAAGTATATCACCCATAAAAGCAGGATGTTCGGTGTGTCATCTAACGAATTGCATGATCCACCCACCTTTTTAATTTAGTTTTTTAGCTCATTAGCATTCCAGGAGAACATTGTGTACCCTCTGGGAGCTACTCCATCAGTGGAAACGGCTGTGTGTGTAACTTGCCTGTATCTTCCCAACTAACAACCAGCAATCAATCTAAAACAACACCACCCAACACCTGCCACCCTACACTTCCTCACTAGAAGCATGTGTTGCCCAGAATTGAATTTCATGGATAAAGAGGAAGAGAACAATATTATTCGGTCCTAATGCCTGATGAAGTGGCTCAGATTGGCACTTTCTTAGGCTTCAGAGCTTGTATATGCATAATGGCACTGTCAAGCCAGAAATAGTAGGAGGTAGTCCTGCTATGATGGTGGTGTACCGGCTCTGAGACCTCCACTGTGTCCTCTCCAGAAGGGGAGAGTGAGATGCATCTTGGAGTCTGACTGTCTGATCTTCTAACCAGTAGCAATGCCTACATCTGTGGCCCCTTTGGTTTCCACTCGCTTATGCGGGTGCTCCACTTGGGTAGTTCTGCCTTTTGGATTTGGTTCAGCTTTAGAACCTTTTTTTTCTTTTACCCAATTCCAAGCACTATTGGTGTATCAAAGAAGTGAGCCTTCTTGTATATCAGGACAACAGCATGTATTTCAGCAGTAGCACTCTTAGTTTTTTTTTCAATCCTGTGAATTACCTGTGTTGTTGTTGTACCTTGAGCATATGGTTTGCGAAAACCATGATCCGTGCTGTGCCGAAGTTTAGGCTCCCTTTTTGTGGCGCTCCTTGTTGAATTGCATCCCTCTCCACGTAGTTAGAAATGCAGACAATGAGAGGTCTGGGTGGTGCCCCAGGGGGTGGCATGGAGCCGGCATCTGTGGGTCTGCTCGATTATAGAACATGGGGAAAATGTCCTCTGCAGAACCGAGGATTTCCGTCATGTTGTGATGAACTGCGTCAGTCTGGGCGCCTCCGTCCCATCTCGGACACCCACAATCCTGATGTTGTTGCTCTTGAACCTTTCCTCTGCATCCTTCACTCCTTTCTTCAGCTCCTTAGTAAACTTCTGCAGATCTACAACCTTTCTTTTCATGTTAGGATCAAGTCTATCCCCTGCCTCTATCACTCGGTCCACTGAGTTTCATAGGACTCTTTGGAGAAGGGAGAGATCCAAAGTAAGCTTACCAATTTTCCCCTTTGTGAATGCATGTGTATGGCTTGTAAAATGGCAGATGTGGTGTCTGGATGTGGGCCCCCTCCCACAGGCTACGAAAACGAATTTGCTGTGCAACTATCAGCTGTCATGGTGGGCTTGTTAAATTTCTGTATTGTTTCTTGGGCAGGCTGAAAATCCATCTTTAATTCCATGGGGTCGCTGTCTAGGTGGGCTGCAGTGATCACACGTGGTGGCAGCTGTGAAACGGTTTGCGCTGTGGCCAAACCCTGAATCGGTGGGGGGAATGCCTTCAATCCTCCCTCAACCCCATGAGCGGTCCCCAAACACTGGATGTGGAGTACTAACAAGCTAGAGCCTGCGCTGGGGGGGGGGGGGGGGCATCAACATGTCAAATCGGAGGAAGGGGGGCAGGGGCACCACACACCATGGTTGTAGCCTCACCTGGGGCCAGCCTGGTTCCATGGTCCCCCACTGGTCGCAGTTAAGTGGCCCACTGTGCATAGAATGAAAGTTGTACTGGGCCAGTGAGAGACTTTTCATGACCTCCTCTATGCCCCAGTCAAGTCCTGGGCATGTGAGAAGATCAGGCAGCAGCCCAGATTGGGGGGGGGGGGGGGGGGGGGGGCGGTACGTCAAGTCTTGGGGATGAGGCACCAGGCACAATCACTATGCAGCTCAAGCCGTACCTCCACAAATGGCCAGTCGAATTTGGGGTCTGTAGTTTTACCTACTTCAGCAATTAATGCTCACATTCACTTCTACTGGCCTCCACACACTACCATTCAAAAGCGTGGACCTACGCCACTTCACCCCTGCATTCCTCAACCAGCCACAGTCCACTGGCCCACAATGCATTAGGCAGTAGGCATGCAGGCAGCCAATGAGTCAACAGACGATGGAATAGGTATTATTAAATAAATAATACCTATTCCGTCGTCTGTCGGCTTCCCCCCTGCCGCACCCTGCCCCACCCACCGCGCTTACCTGTGCCGGCCGCTGCTGTTGCCAAGTTTAGCTGCTAACCACCGATTATGCTGATCTTTGGTCATTGGAAGTTTACTAGCTAAGGTATATACTTTTGAGTTATGCTTCTGGTGCAAACAAGCACCAGTTATGGGTAAAAATGTGCACACCACACGCCATAACTCGTGGGGACCCTTCATGCTCAAACTAGCACCATTTTCTGAATGCCACAGAAACAAAAAAGGTATCGAGAGCACAACATGGTTTTTCTGCATTGCTATCTTTTACTGGCAAATTTCAGTGGGATTGCGCTTCTGAGCCGGAACCATAATTCAGTTATAACTCTTTTTCTTCTTCAGTACACACACACATCACCCTATTACCCCATCATAAGTTATATTAAACATTCTAACAATATATTTGATGAATTGTATATTTTATGCAGGTTTTATTCACTATTTGTATTGATTTTTGGGTTTTGTGTACCTTGGGTCAGAAATAAACTAGAAATTGTGTACTGGATTCCATTCACCATCTGCCACAAACCTGTCTGTCTTAGAACAGTTGGTGGATCTTAAAGTCAGTTGTTAGTCAGTGCAAGAACTGAATGCATTTAGGTATTAGATTTTCAATGGATTGAACGCTGAAGACTATTATACTTCTTTGATGAAGCCCACAGGTGCACAAACTCTTTATGAATGGTTTGTTAATGTATTGTACTCGATTTATTCATTTTGCAGGCAGCTGGTGCCTAAAAATATTGCAGAGGAGCTGGATCCAACTTTTAAATCAAAAAGAAAGGAGTCTCAGCCTGACATGCTCACTGGATGTTCACAAGGTACTTTATTCAAATATTATTTTCACTCTTCTCAAATAAATCCATCCATTATCTCTACAAGGAAAATAGGCTTTGCAGTTGATTTGGGGCACGGGCAAAGCATTCCTTTACACTTCACGCCTAAGCAGACATCATGTCCTCTACGTATGGAGAGTTATATCAGCAAATTTACATTTTAATTCCACCTTAGACCTTAATTGAATTAGACATGACAAAAAAAGACTCCATTGCCACATGAATGACATCAAGCGATCTCATGGCAATGCCATTCATTACAACCTTGTGTAAATGTAGAACAGTAATGCGGAGTCAGGCACAAGTGGAGTGCACATTTCTTACTGACTTTACAGTTTTTCTCCACCCAAATTTCACAAGATAATACAGTTGAAATGTGTGTGAGTAAAAAAGCAGTATTACAAGTTTTGGACCTCAGAATGCGGGATGAAAATGTCCTAGTACCAAGGCATCCCTTGTTCCAATGGGTAGAACTCATAATGGGAAGGTAATACCACTTGAAAGGAAGAGGAAGCTGCTATAGGAAGGTTATACCACACTCAGGGTGGGGGCAGAAACACACCTGCAATATTATAACTTTCTAGTGGCATTACCTCCTGCTAAGGCCCCATTCATGGATAGAGGCTGTTGCTCCCTGTACGTATTCAGATCGACCAAATCAATTAACATTGATGAAGTAAATGTGCCTAAAAGATGGACAGAAGTGATAACTGATGGCCTTTCAAGTTTAAATCTGCTCAACACTTCCTTAACCCCGGCTTCCTCACCCACCCTTGAGTGCCACAGGGATTTCCAATACTTGTATCTTCAACATTGCATACCCTGGGTCTCCAATGGCATCAACTCTACAGGGGCTTTGTGGGCGGCATCAACCAGAATGATAGCCAGTTGCCTAGCTGCCAGACCCCACAGCACAACTGAGATTGTCAGTCTAGACTACTTTAGAGGGCACCACACCATAGAATGGGAGTCTCATTCCTCTGAGCTATCGCCTCCTTTGATTTATGATACTGTATAATTGACCCATCCTGAGTGTTTGGTTTGATCTTCATTTGATTTACAATGAAAGGCTGTGTGGCTGTGTGGCACTGTGGAACAATATGAATGCAGGAAGGAGCTTAGCAAATGGTCACACACAGTGAGAAGGACTGGAGTTTAAGTCTTAGGTGTCTGAGCGACCTCCCTCTTGTATGTGCACTTTCTTTCTTGGGACCCTCAGCAGTAGCATTCTTTCAGAATGGAGAGAACAGGCAGGAAAACAGGGGAGGAAAATAATGAACGGACCCTAAGATCAAAACTGTAGAGACCTTTATGCATTGACAAATACACTTAAAATGGATTTGCTCCTCCGCATCAAGCCAGAGGAGTACTCTGTCTGCATGTGACATTATCTTGTTTTTCAGGTAAGGAGAGGCCAACAGCAGCATTTTACCCTACAGCTGTGCCAGAGCAAAGGCTGGTAGACCCACATGCAAACTTGTATAATGGCCAGCCTCTATCAAGTAGAAGAAAACTCCCATATTAGCATGATGCTCTTTGGGGGAAGAAGGGGAGTTCCACTGAGAGTCTGTAGAAAGTAGAACAGATTATGTTAATCTGCGGACTCAGAGAGCTCTTGTTCAATGATGTCACTCATGGACTTGACCGTGGCAAACTTTGACAAGGGTGCAACTCTCACACTTGTAGGCCAAAGCAATATGTCCAGCGCTCTTTTTTGTACAACAAGTGCACGAAGCCATAGTTGTGTCTCACTGACCAAGTCTGAGCTCACTTTGTGTTATTTTCCCCTCCCTGTTATTTCCCCTCCTCTGGTATTGATGCATTTCAGCATTTGATGAGCTGGACAGTTGCTGTCCTCTTTGACTACACCTGGGGCCAGATTTGCAAACCTCTTGCACTGGATTTGCATAACAAAAATGAGTTAAACCTGGGCAAAATGTTTTTGTTCGATTTACTTTCCAGCACAAAACTGGAAAGTTGCCTGAAAGTAACACAAAGCAGCTCAAAGAGCTATTTTGCATAACTCTGCATCAAGGGGGTGTTCCATGGGTGATACATGGGCATTCCGTTGCAACCACCCATGGTTTTTGACTGAAACCCCTATCTACTAACAACAATAAGCATGTTTTTTCACCAGAAAATAACACCACTTTGAAGCTGCTCTGTGCAGCACACATCCATAGTGGGAAAAGTTCTATGTTTAGTCTAAGTATAGTATTTTGTACGGAAGAGTATCCTTCCAGTACAATACCTGTGCTAGACTTGCCCAGACACTTTTGCACTACAGTGCAAAGTTGTGTATGTGGCAGTCTGCAGCTTGATTGTGAGCCAGTAGTAGGGAGAGAGCTGGATAGTGTCATATCTCTGTAGAAATGCCGCTTTCCTGCTTTCTCCCTGTCCCTCAATGCAGCACAGCAACTTTGGTTGTGTGACAATTTGGTAAATCTGGGCCCTAGACTCCAGCTTTAGGTCTAACTAAGTTGAAGCAGAGGACCAAGAAAGTGTGTCATTCAACTCTTTAGACTGTCAGACAAATTCAGTCACCTGTACCACTATGGAGTGAACCAGCCCTGGAGTAGTACACGTAATTGACTTTCATGCCAACTCCCTATCACATTTAACTCTATCCCTTTATAAAAACTACAAATCCAATCTTTTATGCAGCGAGGTGGCCATGAAATGAGTTTTCCCACTTTTCTCCTGTGTATAGAACTCCTGAATTAAATTTCTTGCATGTGTCCATCGGGTGCTGCTGACTACTTAAAAATTTTGAAATAGGTGCACCTTCCGCCAATCCAGGTAAGGTAGTATGCATTTAATGAGGAGTTCATTTTGCAAAATACAAGTGCACACATTCTGATTCTCATCCAGGGACAGAAATTACAACTGTATTGCATTGTGGTTACATTTATATAACGCTCCACATTCCTGACAAAGTACTTAATTGGTTTTGCAGACACGAAGCACTCTACTCTGTGGACTATGCATTTTAAGATGTGAATGGGTTTTGGGTGTGGCCTGTGTAGAAAGTTTTTTGTCGCCGCAAAATAACCCAAGTGGTGCTCTTATCGTGTCACAAGTAGCTTCATTTGAGCATGTAGAAGAGTCCAGAGAAATGACGGAAAGTATAGCGTACAGAGTAGCATTGCATAAGAATAGAAGGGTTGTGATACTGGTGTGGCCACTGTGTGGAGAGTTATGATTTTGGGTGTTATGGCAAGAGTCTTGATATTATGTTACAACATCATGTAGCAGCAATCTTATGTGGAGTGGGTGAAAGAGGAATGAATAGAATGCTGTTCATGTGATCGGGTCGAGAATACTTGTGTGGGAGATTGAAGGAGATAGGTTCTGCTTTTTGAATGTATATGATCTTCAATCGTCTGTTGCAGTAGAGCTAGGTCTTTACAGCCTTCCTGAAATCGAGTTGGTCTTGGGCGTTTCTCCTCCTTGCTGAGAGAACGTTCCTTTGATTTTTCTGTTAATAAAGAGAATATGGTCCCACCAATGTATGAGAAGAATCCAGCCGTGGGTAGCCTGTGAAGTACTTGGTGGCTGATGTGATGTGATCATGTAGGACTAGTTCGATTAGTTGTTAGGATGCTGCATTTTGGATTTGTTAAAGTCGTAGTATAGAAAGAGTTGTCCTTTAGCCTGTTGAGGTGGGACATTGAAGAGAAGTGGAGGGATGATGTTGCCTTAAGGTACCCACTGCCAATGTGCAGAAAAAGGCAAATGAGAAAGGAGCTGGGTGTGAAGTAATACTTGCTCAGTTAAAAAAGTTGAAAGATATATTGCTCAAGAAGTTGCTGAGTTCCTCTAGCCTCAATTAGAAGTAATTGTGGCGGCTTGTGTCAAGGACAGTAGTCGACCCATCATACATAGTGCAGGAACACCATTTCTGTTCAGATGTGGTCTTCAGGCCATCCCTGATGGTGATCAGAGCAGATTTACTGTCTCTGCCACGGTAGACACCTGTATGATAGTTAGACAGCAGATGAATTTCTTCCACAGAGTTGGAGATTTGAATGAAAGTTGCTCTTTCAGTTTTCATTAAACTGGCCTTTGGAGATGGTTTGGTAGATGGGTGGTTCTGCTAGTTTTTAGGTTTTTCTTCTTGACGAAGGGCCTGATGAATGAGCTCTTTAGGTCGCCAATGTAGGAGCATGTGGATAGGAAATTTTTGATAATGGTTCTTGCCGGATTGACTGCATTTGTAGTGACTAGAATGTCCTCAAGTTGCCACGCCAGTCATGATCACAAGCATTTCAGTTCCCTCAGATATCAAAGAAATGAAGGTATATCAACTTTACATCTGGAGTGGATATAATGGACAGGTGTCCAGTGAACCTCTCCCCACGTACATTAAATTGATCCATGTTAGGAAAAGGCAACTCTGCCAGACATAACAGGTGTATTTTTTTTAGTTCCCCCATTTCCTGAAGGCTTTACACACACAAGAACTCTGGACTTGTGTCATTAGAGTCCTTTATTGAAAGCTATGCTAGTACTGAACATATCCAAAGTAATGGTAGCAAATATCACAGTTTTACTTGTGTGAGGACATTCTCATTCCATCAGCTACCATGTGAAGAATCTCATGAGAGTTGTTGAAGTGCTGTATACCTGTATGCATGTAAATAAACACTACTCCCAAGCAAGACACTATATCACAATAGATGCAGGGATATATGAACGAAACACACTATCACAAATTAATATAGAAAAACGTAAGTAATACACTGGTAAATGGTTATATGCATAATGTAAAAAAAAAACATTGTCAGAGGCAAAAACCATAGGTGAATGGCAGGCACTAACACAAAATAGTGTGCAAAGGCACAAAACGTGAAGGCTTGAAGAGGATGAGAGTCCGACAAGGAGTCGCCAGTTGGGCCACTGGTCGTGACCAGTTTCATATAGTGGGAGTAGAGAGTGTGAAAGGGTTCGCGGGCTGCTGTCCAGGTTGTGGACATTATGTTCATCTTGGTTTGTGGAGATGGTGTCTTGGCTCTGAGGTGCAGTTCAAGGATTATCGCTTTTGAGGAGATAGGAAGTGATGGAATCAGTGAAATGTTTGGAATGCTGATTTTTTGTTTTTGTCTTGTACTTGCCGGTAAGGTCTGTTGGACAAATCAGGGGTTTTAACTACTGGTAGTTAATGCAAGAAGAGTTTATAGAAGGTTCATAGTGCAAATCTGGGCCAAATCCTGCATCAAATACAGAGGAAGGACTAAAGAGCACTAGGGCATTACTTGGCGAAGGAGGCGGAAGCTGACATGGTCAAAGCTCAAGCCATGGATTCTCTCCAAAGGGACTAGCATCAGAAAGGGCAGAAGGGACACAAAGACCCTCTGACAAAACCTTTGGGCAACACACATGCGGAAAGAAACCTCTCCTTTGAGGAAGCCGCCATGAGATGGCAATCCTATGGCATTACAGTCCATCGAAAATGCTCCTGCCATGTCAGTGAGAGCAGTTTGGGGACAATACCAAGATAGAGCAGTGAGGAAACTCACAATGCAGCGAGCACTCTGCCACAAGGATGATCAAGGTAGGGCTTGTGTCACCTCAGGGGCTCAGAGTTCCACCAACCAGGCTCTAAATCCGAGAAGCAGAATCCATTGCTCGATTTTTCTTCACAGTACTAACCCTATGCTGGAAACAATTCAGATGATAGATTCTTCTCCGTTCTTAAAGTTTCCTAGAGAAATTGCTGATTTGAGGTTACTACCAAAATGTAGACCAGGCCCTAAATCCTCCAACAGACCCCCGATAGAACCCTTACTCATATAGAAATCTCTTATATAGAAATCTCTTACAACATTTATGGGATTATTCAGCCAGTAAATACAGAAAGCATGCATAGCACATATGTTGACATATATTTAATTTTGGCAGATGCTCTGGGTGTGTATACCCTCTAGATGCGTTGGCCAGTGAGTTGTCCCACTTCAGCCATTGACTCTTCGCTGTGAGTGATGGGATTTTCTTGTGGTCGTGTGCACATCTGCATACAAAGTAGTTCACTTCAGTCTCTGGGCTGGAGGGCGAACTATGCTTTTGTATCATGTTTTTTTTGTTCACTTATTGGGCCAATTTTTTGCTCTTTTTTGCCAAATGTGCTCACTGCCTTAATATGGTAGCAATTTTACTGTTTATTACTTTGAAACTTCGAATTCCTTTTTCACAAAAATACATTTAATAAGCTTGCCAAGGCCAGACCTATTCGCTTTCCTACTTCTTGCTTTTTCAGCGTCGACCTGAGGGCTGCGCTCACTTACATTTTTGTTAACTGGCTTGAGAGCACGGTTGTCTCCAAGCCTGATTTTACTTATACCTACAGTGGTGTTCGCCTCCACCTATGGGAGTGTTACTCTCTTACCACATACTATGGGCTGTTTGATGTGTCATTTTGCCTTATAGGCAATACTTCGATTGGAAAGTATGAAGGACTATCTTTCCTCTGCAAAGTACACTCAATCGTGTTATTTGACATATTCAATTCTTTACCTACTCTATGCATTCCCTTCACAAAATAACCCTCTTTTGCTACTTTCTTTTCTGGCATTGGCAAAGCCAATAAGGCAGGCTTCAACTCTAATGTGCAGCTTTGTGCATGTAAACTGCATTTGTGAAAACCTTTGTTTACAGGCGTAGGCACAGTACAGCCAGATCTATTGGTATTGCCAATGCTTATTTTAAGTTGAGTTGCTGTGCTTGTTTGCCAACCTCTTCCCCCACCCACCTCCCAACCTCTTGCTCCTCTCCACCCATAACCGTCCCTACAGCAATTCATTCTCCTATCATAGAAAACGGATGCTATCAACAGCAGTTCTGACAAGTCCATTCTTTCAGCATCAGTATTGATGCGTTAAGACAGAAGAGGACGCTGCACACTCAGTAACTCTTCCCATAATTGTTTAAAAGAAGGTTGGATTGATGTGCTTCCGTACTTGTCTGGTTTGTTGACTTCCAACTCCTTTCCCCTCTCTCCCGTCCTCCATGCTTGCTGCTTAATTGAAATGGCTGATACGTGACCCTCAGACTTCTTACTTGAGTTATTAATTGATTGGTAATATCAGTAGCGTAGCAAGGTCAGGTGGTACCGGGTGCGGAAAAGTTCTTATCACCCCGGCTTGACAAAATGGCAAAAATATGTGTTTAAAACACATATTTTTGCCATTTTGTAACCCCCCTCATTGATGACTCACGGGGCGGCCCGCACCCCCCTTCCTACGCCACTGGGTAATATTGCCATACCTTAGTTTCCCTGCTTCTCCTGTATCGACCTTCCCTCAAATTTACTGTCTTGGACTCGCTAATGCGTTTATGATCTACATTTGTATTCTGTCTTTCTCACCACCATTACCCCATGGTACTTGTGAAATTATTTATTGCCATGCGTAACTGTAATTATTGAATTTGGCTTATTGATTTCGTAAAAGCTCTACTTTCTAACTTTGGCTTTCTCTAAAAAAAATTCTAAAGAACACAAAAGAAAGACCAGACGAGCAATAGGTCTGGCTTGTATTTTGAGTCCAGACGAAAATATTTAGGAAAGCCTGCTGCAGTGAAAATCAAAACAAAACGAGCTTTTGCAATGCAATCAGTCTTGCCTTTGGGACCTTGTATGTATTTAGTTATGCAGCACATTAGCCTGGATGCTGAAACATCTACTGTTCTTTAACATGGCGGCTAAATAAGCACCAAACAGAGTGACAGGCCAGGTATGGGAATACAAATATTGCCTTTCAGCGGGAAATGGTATAGTCCAAAGCTCTGTTTTTAATATAAAATCAGGGCCTTCGGTGGTCATATCACTGAAAATACAAGATTTAAAAAAAATATTATTGTCTACGGGTGCTCATGGAAGACAATTTCCATGGACTGGAATCTAGAGAATGCTAAAGTGATTCTGGTATTTTACTGACCTCTGCTGGTCGTTTTCTATCAAGAAATTTAAATAGAGGCAGTTGCCAGAAAAATTTTAAAAAAGAAAGTCCATTATCAGAAAGCAATTCTGGTAGTTTACTGACCTCTGCTGGTCATTTACTGTCAAGACAGTTAAATAGAGGCAGTTGAACAGATAAAAAGTCCCTAAGTGGAAGCAGACAAGTACTAGGGATTATCTCCAAAGCCCATAAAGTACATACACATATAAGTAAAGAAAGTTAAATAGAGGCAGTTGAACAGAAAAAAAGTCCCTAAGCGGAAGCAGGCATGAACTAGGGCTGATCTCCAGAGTCCACAAAGTACATATAAGTATATACTAAAGTATATACAAGAGGTCTCGAATGCTCGACCTAAAAATGATTGCTTTCTTTATCCAAAGTTCTATGAGATAAAGAATTTAATGTATGATAATTCTGTGTTCTTTTGAGATGTAAAATAGTCTATGATGCAATGCAAGCACTCCTAATGAGATGGAATGATACACCAAACAGCCAATGGCATGATGTGAGAGAAAAAAATATTTTCCTGAGTGGAGCCAAAGCACTCTCCATGCATATTTTGAGTAATTGGTTACAACATGTTTTGCAGACAGCTAGGTGTCAAGCCAGATCTAAAAAGGTCTCCTGCTTCTAATTTGAGGAAACCATGTTGGGCAGATGTGATGCTCTATATGTCTGCAAACTCTTTGGCTAAAGACCAGACAGTTGGAATAAAATCTTTTCTTGTCATTTGGGCTTGCACATTTAACTTGCACCACGTACGAGGTGCAGTCCATGAAGTGCACTGTTTATAACTGCAATTTTAGCATAATATTTAATGAATCGGAATTGGAAGCCAATTTTTGTTACTTATCAATTCTACAAATGCCCACTATGCAGATGTGTTTAATATCCCATCCGCTTTTTCTCAGAGTGTGCAGTGAGACTGGCTGCATAGTTTGTACATGCATAGATTCCTGTTTGATTTTTGCTTCTGGTGTCTCTTGGTACAATTACCCCTTTAAGATTTTAAAATATTTATTTGCTTCAGTGATTCTTGACTGTAAGATTAGATGCATTCTTCAACTAATTAAAATATGATCTGGCTTGTTCAAATGGCAACTTCATAAATAAAATACTATATGCTAAAAAAACAAGCATTTGCAATGCAATAGGTTTCGCATTTACTCAAGTTTGAGCTATTGGCATTGTAAATGACAACACCTTTTATTGATGTTTTGGTTTTTAAAACATAAATAAAAGGCATTGTCATTTGCAATGCTAATAGTTCAAACTCTCGCAAATGCGAGACCTGTTACATTCCAAATGCTTGTTTGTAAAAGCTTCCTATGCCTCACTTTCACTTTAATGGTGGCCAAGCTTTTTGCTTCGTACGGCCCGCGTCTAAAGAAAGGTGCGCGGCCTCCATTAAGGTGAAAGAGCGACATGGGGCACTTTTACAAAAAAAAGCATTTGTTTAAGTTGACAAACAAATGGCTTTCTTTTGTTGTAAAAGCGCTCCATGCTGCCTTTTGTCGGTAATGGCGGCCATGCCCCTTTTTAGACGCTTCATGTGTGAAGAAAGGTGCACGACTGCCATTAGGTAAAAGCGCAGTATGGGGCACTTTTAAAAATAAAAAGCATTTGTTAAGCAGCAAAGTGCATGTAGAAGTGCCGGGCTGTGCAAGGAGCATTTTAGAAAGCTAAAAACGCAGCGTCCATAATCAGGGGCCGCGCTGTCATGAAAACAGGGTGGGTTAGGGAGAGCCTGTCGTGCTTGCAAAAGCATCTAGATTGAAGACATTAAAGAAAATAGTGATCACAGACTGTAGTTAAAACAGACTGTATAACAACACAAGTAAAAAGTCCAGTTCTCACGGAAGGTTACAAATGCAGACTAGGCGTTACTAAGGCCGGACTAACAAGCCTATTAACGAATCAGAAGCAACAATTTATAAAGGACAGTAGCAGGAGCCAGTTGAATATATGGGCGGAGCTTCAAGTCCGTACCTGAGTACAGCATGCCTCACAGAGCAGCGCATGTGCTTCCTAGGCTCGACCTAAAAAACCTGTTTATTTTTAGAAAGTTTAAAATGTTGGTCACAGTGCATCTGTCAAGGCTATTTAATATGATTGCCAATCTTTTTCTCCTCTGCCTAGAATCTTCTCGGCCTCCCCAGCCACTTGCAGTTCCCGTGGATGGCTTTTATGACTTCATGGATGACGGCTTAGACCAAGACTTTGCATCACCTACAAAACGGCATTCTGATAAATGGGGTCGCCAGAAATCACGGGAAAAGAAGGAAAACTGCAAGCAGCAGTGAGCTACAGCACCTCTTACCTTGCTCATAGCCGGTTTCCACATGCCATTTCCCTTGCCGTGCCACCCAACCTCCAATAAGAAAATTAATTGGTATTCGTGGTAGCCTAAAGGCGCTGCACCAGTGCGAGATGCACCTCATGAATCCACTCTTGTAGGAGTCTCTGCCATTACAGAATGTTGGGTGGCCATGGCTTGGTCCGTGACTTATTGAGAAAATTGAAGTTGGTGCAAAAAATGGAGGTAACTACATGCATCAAAGCTCTGAATTGTAGATTTTGAAGAAAACATACACTCAAGTAAAGGAATGTTGCAAACCCAGCATAGCAATGACAATAGATATTTCTCATGGAAATTGCAGCCACAATGTTACACTGGACTAAAACATGGGGAAGGGGATTATTTACATCTGTCCCTGCTGCATTTAAGCTATAGTTGTCTATACAGTTGTAGAGAAACCTGTATGTGTACAAAGTATATATTCACTGATGCTTGACTGTACCAATATTTTTCATATATATATATATATGTATATATTATTTTTTATTTATGTATGTTGATTTTGTTACACAGTACTCCTTTACAGCTTGTTTATCATCACAATTAATTAACAATAAAAAAAGAATACTGTTTCCATACAGTGGCACATCTCTGGACATAAAATCTAGAAATGTTATGGATAAGTTGACTTACGAATTTGTTTTTGAACCAATTACAGCCTGGAGTAGAAGCTCACAGAAGCAGACATTTGTGATTCAAGCCCTTTTTCTCAAGGCATGTAAAACCCCTTTATTAAACCTGAAACATTTAATGGGAACCCATAGGCCACTTCTATTACGTTGCTCCTCATGCGAACCACATCAGTGTATGACTTGAAGGAAGGCAGTAGTGGTAAATTCACCAAAGAACAGTTGATGGACTACCATAGGCTCCGGTGCTATGTCCATCCTGTGTTGCATTCCCTTGATGGCAGCTGAGATTGCCAAAGGGAAAGTCCATTTTCCAAACTGAAACCAAGTCCAACAGTATTTTTTTGTATGTGTTCGGGTGTCTCACTCACTGTGATAGTTACTTGTTTCTGAAGGCGTTTTAATGGCTGTGCTTGTTGCCAGATTGCTCCCTCATCCAGAATTTATGAGAAAGGGCTTTTACGAATTGTATACTGTGCAACTAGAGAGCAGGAAACACGATCCTCCATCTCAAGAGACATGCTTTGAACCCCCCCCCCTCCAAAAAAGGACATATCAAGGGACAGATTTATCATTGACTTGCGTCGTCATTGCGCTACACAAAGGGGTGCAGGGGCGACGCAACTACTAAGTCAGATTTATCAGTTTGGCCCTGCGTTGTGTTACGTAACTCTGCCCCAGGGAAGTTCCATGGGTGGAGCGTGGGTATTCCCTTGCACCCACCCATGGATTTTGGCGTATTCCCAGATTTACCATTACTGGTAGATTTGAGAATGTGTCAAAATGCTACCCCCAGGTGAGGTGTAACAAGGAAAAATATTTTTATTTCTCCTAGTTTTTTCCTTTTGCAGCACATGTAGAAAGAGGAAAATGCCTCAGATTATTGTTTTTCTGCAGGAAGGTGACCATTCCTGCAGAAAAACAACCCTGTCTGCAATGCAAGCACCCATGTACTATGGCGCAAGGGTGCCTGCATTGGCGCTAGGCAGCACATTTTGCACCAGCACAAGGAAATGACAAAAATGTGCCATATGATGGTAAACACATTGCATTCTTCCCTTTCATGCAGCACAGCACAGCAAGGGTGCTTGCTGCGTGATATTATTTTTAATCAGTCCCCAAGTGCCCTCCTTTGTAAGTTTAATCACTATAGTTGTGCCTAACAATATGCTAGTTGGAGTCTGGTGACATTCTGTTTTTGTTATCATAGGAATCTTGAAACGCTCTGGGAATGCGCTGTGTGACTAGTCTCTATAACAATGCACATCAAAGGAGTGAAGGGTGATTTGAGTCTTCACAAAGCCACTCACCTGCCCTCAACCCTCAAAATACTGAGCATCTTTGATAAAAAAGCTGATGTTAGCTAGGTGGAGATAAAGCTTTGGGATACTTGACAATACAGACTCTCGAAGGACCAGTAACTATCACCCCTGCATGATAAGGCCCTCCTAATATACCATGAGAAAAAACATTGCAGAGAAGGCTGATGCACTGAAGTAATCAAATAAGGCCCAAATTATCCTCTAGGCTGCCAGTATGCTCGATGTATAATGTCATTTTGACTTGATGCACATCTACCACTCGTTTTTCCCCTTGAAATGCTCCTCCACGCTAAGCATTGCATGATCTTCCATCCTGTCCATCCTTCCTACAGCACGGATCCTATTCTCTCCCTCATCCAATGTGTGATCATCCTTTTGGTATCTGATTTGGTGACTGGGGTTTGGTGCCTACCTCACCTAATATGATCTTTCTTCTTTCTGGGTGATCTCCCTTCCCACATGGCCCCATTTATACTGGTGCACCTTCATCCCTTTTCCATGTATGACCTCAGTTTCCACATTTCGCCTGTGTATGTGTTCGCTTTCTCCCATACCCAAGATCCCATCTCCCCAGCCAGGCTTGCCGAACGTTTTGTTATGTTGACATAGTCTAGTTAATTTTCAAATTTCACAGTATGCAAAATGTGGAAACATTTTTACATCTCTTTTAACAAACTTTTGAATGATTTTTCCCACCAGAGATCAGTTGGATTAAAAAAATGCTTGGAGTTAATTTGCAAATTTCATATTATGCAAAATGTGGAAAATCTCTACCATTTCTTATAACACAAAATTTGAAATGATTTTTTCCACAGGAGAGCAGTTGTATTAAAAAAAATGCTTAATGAGAGACATTTTCTCTTACAACCAGTTTCCTGCTAGAATATCATGTTTCATTTCTGTGCGAGATGTACACCTACATAGAAATTTACTCGAGACATTGGCAAAATATATTTTATGTAATAGGTGTAATTATGGGAAATTATGCTTCTTTGCTGGAAAAAATGCTAATTTTGCACATCCCTACCTTTTATTCATGACCATGTTTTCCCTATCAATATCTGATCTTTGTATTAAGAAAATAAAGTCTCTCTGGATTCCATTCACTTGCAGTCATTTCACCATTGAGTGATTTCGCTCTTTTTTCTTCTCTAGTGGTCTCCTGCTCTTTATTTTCAGCTCCCATCTAATTTGTGTCTCCCTTCCACATATGTCACTCCTCTCACAAACTTTCTTTCGTCCCTTCCGCCAGGGAACTACAGGTTTCCGTCCTGAAATCACTAATGTGGCCATGGTACGTTTTTTTTTCTTTTTGTCAATGTTGGACGAGTGCGTTTGTGAATGTACGAATGTTTGCGTATTTGTGCATTTATGTGTGCATGCTATAAATGGGTGTGTGTGTGTATGTGCTAGATATATGTGTGTGTAATTATGAAAGTGTGTGTGTCTCTCTCTGTCTGTCTGTCTCCAACCCCTGCTGCACATTACAGGCTGCCACTGCCCTCGTGCTATACAAGTAACTATTCATCATAGTACATGCTCTCACTTCCACTAGGAGAGCACCACACACCATCTAAATGGGTAATATCACAATGTCACATATCAAACCAAAGTTTGCTCCCCATTACTGAAGTCTTCCTAGTTTGCAACTGCCCCTAAAATGAATCTTCCAGAGTGTACTTTCTCTTCCATTGCTATATGCATTTTACCACCTTTGTTTCAATGTTTTATCCATGTTTCTCCTTACCTTCTCGTGTGCCATAACACTTCCTTCCTCGTGTTTGTATGACATTCCACTGATTCCTTTGTGAGATGTGTTTCTTGTGGGTTACTGTTGTCACTCCACTCCCACCATATTCTGGTATTAACTATGTGCCAAGCTCTGTCATGTGTGACACCCCCCCCCCCTATCTTGAGACCTTATCAGTCTTTTGGACATATATTTGTTAATGTGTACTTTTATGTTCTTTGGCACCTTTTCTAGTGTGTGATCTCCCTTACCCAGCACACTGATGTGCATGTGCACCCCCCTTTTTATGAATCATTGCACTATTTCAAATCCTCTAGGTGTGTCCGCTTGTGTCAGTTCCATTGGCTCAATATCACTAGTAGGTGTTGGAAAGAATTCATGGTGGAATAAAAAGCAAAAGTATAAAAGTACACGCTTTTTTTAAAGTTTGGCTGAGGGGTGAAAACAGGGTTAAGAATTTGTGACACGGGCAGGTTTTGAGAAAGAACAAACCAGGCTTTAAGTTTCTTGTATTATGTCACCAGCAGTGATACAGGAAACCTAATTCCAAGTAATTCCCCCCTTCCCCTGCCACTTCTATAGCACTTTTTCACATGGTAATGCAAAAAAGCACCTTTAAAAGTGGCCGGGGAAGTGACAAATGATAATGTTCAGCCCCAACGCAGAAGAATGTTAAAAAGGCTGCGACAGGTGGGTGAGGCAGAGCCTAAGGCATTACATTTTTAGATGACAGTAAACTCAATCCTGTGTTTCTCTTTCTCAACCACAGATTTTTTTAATTAGCAGTTGTCTCTGCCCTTGGCTGAATTTCAAAAGGCAGCAATAGCCATTATTAAAAGGAGCTTCTGTCTACAATTATAATTACCAGGGCCTTCTAGCTCTGGTGCCAAGCCGAGTTATCTGTACTTGAGGAGAAATGGTATTAATACAGGAGCGGCCCGTGCAGCTAAGCGCGGTGGGGGCCGAGTTTGGGGCGGGGGGGGGGGAAATTCGACAGATGACGATGAGGGAAAATTAAATAAATAATTAATTTTCCCTCATCGTCGTCTGTCGAATCCCCCCCCACCCCACCCCCCCCTCTGCGATTACCTTCACGGGCCGCTCCTGATTACGTATCGAGGATCGTGAATCCCCCAGGTACGAGAACTGCAGATTCATACACCTGCTTTTTTTTTTTAAAACTATTTAACGGTGGGGGGCAATGCCATACGAGAAGAAAATGTGTGGTTCAGCAAATTGAAGAAAATCATTGGTTAATAACGTTTGACAGATGTTAACATGCGCAAACTCAAATTCCACAAATAAATCTGTATCCTTCTTGCAATGGAAACAAAGACCTCTGTGTATTTGCAGTGAGTGTTATTTCAGTTTTGCACTTTTTATATGTTAAAACTGTGCAGGTTTTCCTGAATTAATTTAGAAAATACATGCAGTCAGTGCTGTTTTCCTGCACAGCTGTCTATGAAATCATGTTTTATCGTTAATTCTTTGTTTTTTGTTTGCGTTTGAACACCTTTTGGTTACTTTAATGAAATAAACAGTGTTACTTCTAATCAACAGGCTGTTGTGTTTCTTGTTTTTTTCAATAAATGTAGTCTTACAGACCCAGCCTCCAAACTCGTTTCTTCTGTTCAGTTCCTTTTAAATTAGGTTAGATCGGTTAGTTGGCACACGTTTTAGATCCAGAATGGCAGATTGAAAGTGGACGAGGAAAGCAAGCGTTTGAAATGGGGTTCTGGTTGGCTAGGGAATGCACCTAAGCCAGGCAGAACCCACCACTGTAGTCTGGGTAAGGGAGTTACACACCCAAGATAATCTCGGCTCACCTTCTTGGTAGCTTGGCAGAGCAGTCAGGCTTATCTTAGAGGCGATGTGTAAAGCATTTGTGCAACACACACACATCCCAGTGACACACTAGGCACACCACAAAAAGACAAGGGCATATAAAAATATCACTTGTAGTATATATAAAACGCACTTGTCATAAAAATGCATGGATAATAAACCACTTTGCCAACTAGGCAATTGCCATCATATCACATGTAGTGCACTTAAGTAAATAACTATAAGTTGCACATGTCCTATGTAGGACCTGGGGTCTCCAGGCCCTATGGGGCGGTAACGTGACATGAGCGGTCGGGCCACCAGAGGACTGTGTGTAAAGCAACCATACAACACGCACCTCTCATGCGACGAGGAACACACACAATAAGTGACACCACACTGCAGGAGTTATGTAAATACTCAAGTTTATCCAAGTAGATCACGTTAGATGCAGTTCATGAGGTAGCAGTACATTTCATAAGCGGATAATACAATAGCTTGCGATGTACATATCCGTCAGGAGCTATAAAGGCTGCTCATACCACATATGCAATTCATGAAATAACAGTACTGCCTGGGGCACAACTACCACTCACGTAGCTGTACACGCGCGTTGGGCGCGCTAACCGGTGACGACCTCAGAACGGGGCACCTAGCATGGAGAGCTACTCGTAATCTCTGGCACATAGCACTGCAACAGGGAATATAAATAACAGAGCGCTACTCGTAATCAATAGCGTTTAACACTTCGATATGGCACATGAATAATAGCGCGCTACTCGGAATCAATAGCACGTAACATTTCAACCTGGCATATGAATAACAGCGGGCTACTCGGAATCAATAGCACGTAACACTTCAACATGGCATATGAATCACAGAGCGCTATTCGGAATCAATCGCACGTAAGACTTTAAAGCAGGGCATGTAAAAACAAAGCGCCACTCGTTATCAATGACTCTCAGTACTTTGGAGCGGAGCATATAACACAAAGCGCCACTCGTAATCAATGACTCTCAGTACTTTGGAGCGGAGCATATAACACAAAGCGCCACTCGTATTCAATGACTCTCAGTACTTTGGAGCGGAGCATATAACACAAAGCGCCACTCGTAATCAATGACTCTCAGTACTTTGGAGCGGAGCATATAACACAAAGCGCCACTCGTAATCAATGACTCTCAGTACTTTGGAGCGGAGCATATAACACAAAGCGCCACTCGTAATCAATGACTCTCAGTACTTTGGAGCGGAGCTTCCAGCGGGGAGCGCCACGGGACTTGAGGAGCAAGTCTCTGGGCTCCGGTGCAGTTCGTCGGGCACCGCGCTTCAGTACCGCTCGAGGGGGCACCCGGAAAGGATCCCTCGGCGGGGTCTCTTCCGTCGCGAAGACAGGGGGGGGGGAAATCCCACGGAGAGGAAACCTGGCTAAGGGTGTGGTGTGGCTCCCAACCCGCAGGGGGCGCACCGGGGGCGAAATCAGCCTCCGGGCTTACCTCGATCTCGGCGTCAGCAGGCGTCCACTCCCACGATGATGGGGGAACTCGGCCCCGGCCTCGCACACCTCCTCACGCAGCTGTGACGGCAGCGACGGGGCCCCGGGCTTCTCCGCGGGCCTCGCGACACGGCAGGGCACCTCTCCAGGCCTCCAGGCCACGGCGGTGAGCGCGCTGGCTTCGTCGTCACCGGGGGGGGGCTCAAATTAAGGATGGGGTTCTGTGCTCAGCGGAGCACGCTGCCAGGGGCCCCAGACCAGGGCAGGGAGCGCAGGGGTCACAGCGCTAATACCTGGTCGATCCCCGGTGGTTCTCCAGTCAGCTTTGCATCAGGGTTCAGGGGTCAGTCTGGACACGCAGTCTCAGTGCTTGGTGAATAGGTTTTAGAGTTCAGTCTGGACACGCAGTCTCAGTGCTTGGTGAATAGGTTTTAGAGTTCAGTCTGGACACGCAGTCTCAGTATTCAGTTTTGGTTCTCAGCTGTTAGATGAAGTCTTATTGGCGCAGATGTATCTGGCGCCCTTAAGAGGTTCTGTTACAGGGGGTTAGGAATGGAGAGGGCGACTAGATCCTTCCTAGTCAGGCTGGGCAGAGAGTCTCTGGGTCCTCCTACTGCTGGGCAAGATCAGTGGGTTTCACAGGGTCCCTCACTCACTTAAGAGTTAGCACCTAGATCCTGTCACTCTCAGAGGCATAAGTCCCTGGCTAGGCCCTACCGCCTACACTCCTGGTGGATTCTTCCAGCTCTGCTTCACCCCAATGGCCAACTCACTCCAAAAGTTTCCCTCCCTCTCTTAAGTAGCCCTAGGTCAGGTGACCTCTAGCCAAGGCGGCAAAAGAAAAACCACACCTCCCTTCTAGAAGGTTCCAGCACTTTCCAGGAGCTTCCCCACTCTCCCTATGGGACAAAAAGGCGGGCTGGTGTCGCAACATTGTTGTGGGGTTCCAGCCAGCTCCTGGCAGCTAGGGTGCTACTATGAAAGACCACTCTGCAGTAGCAGGGGCCTGTGGCAGCAATCTTGGGAGAAGGGAGCACCTGCACCTTAACACTACAAAAACGAGAAAATTCAGGGAAAAAGGGCCAAGTCCAACATCCTACAAACATTGGGAAAACATATACCACCACATTTAGTGCACCCTCACTGTACATATGGTGCAGTTCCTAAAAATTACATTTGGTATCTTGGCCCTGCAAGGCAGGAACCTACCGCAGTTAGATTGCCCATGGATCACCAGATAATCATGGTGCCCAAATCAGCACTGTGTACTTCAATTCTGCAGCCACAGCGCTTCTGCACTTCTCGTATGGGCTGCAGGGAAATTGCAGGAGGATGCGCAGGAACAGGACCTCCATTGAGGATCGCCACCTGTCCTGATCTCTTTCGGCAACTTCTCCCGTGCCCCCAAAGGTACGTACAAATGCCGCTGCCAGCTCTCATCAGCTTTTCTCACCTAGGGTACTTTCCGGTGGGGGGAGGGGATGGGGGGTACAAGACACACGTCCTGCCACCGGTGGCGAATATACCTTCCTGGATCTAGCCGCATATGAGGCAATCTCCTAGCAGCGGCCCGCGAACGTCCACAGCCTCTCGGTGCTCTTCAAATTGAGAGCGCTGGACTATGACTGATTCCCCCAGGTGCGACTCACCCTTGACTGTCTGCCAATCGGGGTCAGGTTGCTCTCATCTGGTTGGTGGCCTTGCTAGCGTCTGGAGCCCATGCAGTCTCCCTCGGCTAACGCTGATCTGTTGGAGGCCGGCGTGGCAAATGCACTTGGGGAATCCAGGCCACTCCTGGCTGCCTTACAGTGGCCACGTTCCTGCCCCACATGGTCAGGGCTCCAGTCCCTCTTCCTCCCTTAGGCTGCATGCTTCACAGTTCCTTCTCCAGAGGGAGGGGGCCGTGCAGAGGGGGGATTCCATGGTGCGGTGCTGCAGCGAGATGCCCATGCTCCTTACTTTTTAGGTCTCGCCTGGCGTTAGCAGCGCGCGTGCTTTGCTCTCGCCATGCGAGGGCCTTTTGGAAGCAATACGGATTCCAAGATAGATGTGCACGCGTACGGACGGACAAGAGATGTGCACGCATACGGACTGACAGGAGATGTGTACGCGTACGGGTCGCGGCGTTTCGGCGCAACACGCGCAGGACACTCGCTAAACGCTGCCTCTGCATTCTCTACCAGACCACTCCCCCCGTTATTCAGTGCGCTTTTTGTTTGCCAATGGCGGCCGGCGCTGCACACCGCACTCGCTAGACGCTGCCCCCGCATTCTCCACCAGACCAGTCGCCTCGTTATTCAGTGCGCTTTTTATTTGCCAATGGCAGCCGGCACCGCACACAGCACTTGCTGCTCCTTGCGGTTTGTGTCGGGTCCAGCAGCAGAAAAGCAGTCACGTCGCCACAGTTCGTTTCGGGTGCCACTACGCCTATCAACCATCACACCGCTCCTCTTCCTGTGCCACTGACAGTCTCTATTTAATACTCTATTCTGTGCAACCTCAATGTGACTACACCTCACCTCCACAATCGACTTCCCTCATCAATGCAAATCTCTCTCGGTCCTCTCACACAGTACTTACTGCTCGCCTTGCCACTGAGTCTCTAACCACATGTTTGTACCACCGCACATCACATAGCACTGTCGCCTCTCCAAGTTGTGCTGCGCCTGCTGCAATACGACAAACTGCTTCACTAAACACAACTGCAGCAGTGCTGGATGCAGAATCACTGACAGCAGGTAGACGCCCCCCTATACTGTGCTACAGAAGCATGTCACTGACCTGTCATCAGTCACTCTGTCTAATATTCACTGTATCTCATCACGAAGCCCGCCCCACTTCGTAACTCCGTGAACTCTGCCTGCACCATTAGCAGGCTGTTCACAAGTATTTGTCACTGAGCTGGAAGAGCACTGATTAGCTCCAAATCTGAGAAAGCAGAGGCACTCGAACAATGTAAGCATTACACCCTATCACAGCTGCGGACCACCCGGCCCCTTCCCTCATGGTTTAACCGAGACTTGAGTTGAAAGCTGTTCTTTATTGGACATAGCTCTTGAATATTCATACAGGGATGCATGTTTGGCTTGACAGTGTCCACATCACAAAAGGGGAAACGCTTGATACTTAGAATTAAAGACGGATCACTGTGAATAATGGATGTTTTCACCACAAGGTTTTGATTGACATCCAATAGATAAGTGCTAAGCTCTAGTTGTCTAGGATGTCGCACTCCTCTTTGAGACAGTTCCATATGATTGACACCCGCTAGATAACGAGTGCTAAGGTGCAGCCGTCTCAAGGATGTCACTCCCACCTCCTAGGTGAAAAACGTTCCCTTTGAGACCCAATAGATAAAGACTGCAAAGCATCAGTTGTTTACTATGTTGCTCAGAACCACAAGGTGAAACACGTTCCCTTTCACATTTACAATGTTGGGTAGGCTCCCTATACCCATCCTGTGAGTCACGCATTTACAGTGTTGTGTGTGCTCCCTATACTCATCCTGTAACTCGCTGCTGTGAATAAACAGACTTTTTTTGATAGGACAGAAGGGAAACCCGTTTTTTTATTAACTGATTTTTGGTGGACTCTAATGACTGTGGGACATATCAGCAAGCGGCAGCGATAATTATCGCTGGCCGCTTATAGCGTCCAAAATCCTAACGCCGGATTCTATCACCCGGTCAGCGCAATATTTACAACGCGCATCGCCGAGGCGATAGAAATCCCGGCAATAGTGGCGATAGGCATAAAATATCGCTGAAATACCAGCGATATGATGAACAGTCAGAGTAATCATTGTAAATAGGGAGAGGTGGATCTAGCATTATGATCCACCTCCCATGCAACATATTGCTAAGTCATGAATTCATCAGGCGTAAGGAACCGGCGATAGACCCGGTTAGCGCTAGTGTAAATGACGCTAGAAGTGTTAGCGATTATCTAGTTTATAGTGAGTAGCCGTTTTAGCGATTCTTCCCACTGAGTTTCAGTCGGGAACGCCTACCTCGCATCTCATTAGCGATGCGAGGTGAGGCGCTAAAAAAATGGGCACTGAGGCATGGATTCACGTGTTAGCGTGTCCCTGCTGATAGGGCGTTAGAATTATCGCCGCTTTTCGTCCCATAACGGACGCTAATGCGGCGATAATTCTAATGCCGTGCCTTGTAGATTTGCCCCTGTGTGTCTTCCGTCATTGACTGTTGTTTCTTGCTATCCATTGTGCTGGAGTGCTGGGTTCTTCACCGTATAGTCGCAGGCTGTAGTGTCCAGGAGGACTTGACATCCGTGCGGGGGGGTGGGGGGTAGGGACGTCCTTGTCTGTTGGGCATTGTCATTCTCGCAGCAGTAACCTCATGGACTCATCAGCAATAAAAGCTCAGCACTGAAGCATGCCAGCTTGTTCCCAAAAGTGCAAATTGTTGTGAAAGAATAGCAGATGGGACCAAGCAGCACAGCAGCTCCACCCAGACGCATTAAAATACTGGCACGAGCCTGTGCGGAACCACCAGACCGTCCATTTGTTACCATTGGCACTCTTGCAGGAATCTGTTAATCAGCCATCAGTGTCTCTCTAACCCAAAAGAAGATATACGGGGAGCTTCTATAAAGTTTAAAATGAATATAGTGACTCAATTAGGACTGAGCAGGAGTCCGAGCAAGTGGCCAATGAGGGGGCCATCTCACCGGTCATCCTGGAGGCATTTAGTCCTCTTACCTTACAAGACACCCTGGACCTTCTGGCTAAAACCAACTCGGGGTCCCCTCTGGACCCTTGCCCTTTGAGAATCATTAAACTGGCGTCTGTGCCTATAGCCAGCCACCTAACGCCTATTTGTAACGGCATGTTTGAAGGAGGAATTTTTCCTAAAGTTTGGAAGGAGGCCTCTATTCTCCCTCTGCTGAAAAAACCCAGCCTGGATCCGTCTGATCCAAACAATTTCCGACCAATCTCCCGTCTCCCCCTTCCAGCCAAACTGGTGGAGAGGGCAATGAACCTACAACTCACAGCCTTTGTGAAGAAATCCTCTGTGCTGGATGCCTCCCAGCACGGTTTTAGGGAGGGGCACAGCACCGAATCCGCTCTGATCACAGCTACAGAACAGATCAGGTCAGCGGTGGATCAGGGAGGCAGAGCGGCCTTGATCCTTTTGGATCTATCGGCCGCGTTTGATACGGTCCACCACGGCCTGTTGATGAACCGTTTGAGGAAAGAGGGTATTCAGCAAAAAGCATGGGAATTGCTGAACTCCTTTCTCTCTGAGCGGAGTCAAACTGTAGCCTTAGGAAATTTCTCATCCCGTCCTTTTTCCCTGCCTTGTGGGGTCCCGCAAGGGTCCTCACTAAGTACCACACTGTTTAACGTCTACGTAGTCTCCCCTGCTCCCATCATTAGAGGCCATGGTTTTAGTGTCACCTCGTATGCGGATGACACGCAGATCGTCGTGTCTCTACTCCCCGGACGTGAATTGGGGATGGACCACAATTTCCAGGCCTGTATGTCGGAGGTGGCCCACTGGATGGCAAGCAACTGCCTCAGGCTAAATTCTAACAAGACCGAGGTCATGCTGTTTGGGGACAACCCTAGTTTCTGGACCCCGTTATGGTGGCCCCAGGAACTGGGGTCCCTTCCCAGCCCGGTTAATAAAGTAAAAAGTCTTGGGATGGTGATGGACGACAAACTCACCATGACACTACAGGTTAAGGCAGTAGCTTCCAAAACAGGCTTTATTCTAAGAATGTTGAAAAAGATTTTGTTTTTGCTCCCTTATGAAAGCCGACAATTGGTGGTCACGGCCCTAGTTACTTCCAGGCTCGATTACTCTAATAGTCTGTATCTGAATATACAGGAAAACTTGCTGCCCAGACTACAGCTATTGCAGAATGCGGCTGTCAGACTGCTAACTGGCATCCCGAAATTTTCTCCCATATCCAAGGCCGTCCGTGACCTACACTGGCTTCCAATTAAAAGCAGAGTCCAGTTCAAGTCTCTGTGCCTGGTCTTCAAGGCCTTGAATGGAGAAGGCTCTGATTACCTTACCAAACGTTTTATAAGGTACGTTCCTGCCCGGCGTCTTCGGTCATCTGAAGCCAGTTTTATTACGGTCCCAGTCATAAAAAAAGCCCGCTGGGGAGGACGCAGTTTTTCCTACGGGGCAGCCAGGCTTTGGAATGAATTGCCACTCCACCTGAGACGTATGGAGAATCTATTGCATTTCAGGAAAGCATTAAAAACCTGGCTGTTTCGGTAATAATTCGGCTTTAGGATCAGGGAGTTGTGGACAGCACCAGGACACCTACTTGGTAATCGCGCGCTTTACAAATCACCATAACATAACCTAATATAACTAGTAAGTGTGCTATGCGTGGTTTACTCACGAGAACTCTGGTCGAACTGCCCCGGTCTCTGACCCCTCTCCGCTTCCACTACAGCTACCTCCACATTTAATCTAGCACCATATTTAAAACCCCA
This sequence comes from Triturus cristatus, assembly GCF_964204655.1. Taxonomy (NCBI): domain Eukaryota; kingdom Metazoa; phylum Chordata; class Amphibia; order Caudata; family Salamandridae; genus Triturus; species Triturus cristatus. The sequence continues at coordinate 706,216,503 of NC_140580.1, read as the reverse complement.
AACACTGTTCACTTTCTGCATTCATGCCACCTTCAGTAGACACACACATTTGACACAACTTCTCGCAGGACCTATGAGAGCATCTCAGTGACGCATATCTTTCTTTTGCTATCCAAAGCAGTGTCTCTGTATACATACCCTTTCACAACATGTGGCACCTGGGCCTATCCAGTCTCCCGATTTACAGCACACAGCTCAGTAATGGGCACTGCGCGCACCGGCTTAACGCCAAATTATGCCCCCCACACCCTGCAAAATGTGATAAGGGGACCCCCCCCAAGTCTAATATCTCACAGATATGGATTGTCCTTTGCCTGAATGGGGGACTCCTGAATTGTTGGAGGACAACGGCACCGCAGGGACCCGTTACACCCCCGACTGCTCATCCCCAGGTTTGTTATGGCTTGTCCTACTACTGCTCCATATAGCTTTTCCATTTTATTTTAATCGTTTTACTCTACCACTTCCTCTGAAATATTATTTTCTAGCATTTATTACAATTTCTGGGACCCACCGTTGAACCTGATTGCAGGGCCGGGTTGTTTAACCATGCACAAAAATGACCGATTTTTATCGAAAGTATTCCTGGGGGACATGGCAAATGAATAAAATACTGGAACAAGAACAATTTATGCAGAACCAAGATTTAAAAACGGAGGACACGTCGTGTTTTCACCTGATTATAATCTAACAATGGTGTTCAGAATGATGTCAAACGTATTACTGTAATAAGTCTCATAACGGGTTACATCTATATTGCGGGATGTCAGTTAATGTGCCATAAAGTGTGAATACAGCTCACTACACTAACCCTCGACTGCACCACACTGTGCCCTGTTACGCATTACCAACGTTGGTAGTTAAATATAGTGTGAAGGAGGGGGATCTAGGACAGTTAGACAAAAATGTACTCTGATTGCCAAAGGGATACTCGTCAGATGGTATTACCTTATCTAAACAGACTGGTACCTGGTCATTCACTTAACAAGCATTAAAAATGCAATAGGTCTCGCCTTTCATTAAGTTAAAGCCATTTGCTTTGCTATACAATACCATTAGCAATGCAAATTGCTTTAACTTAATCAAAGGCGAGACCTATTGTATTTTCAATGCTTGTTAGATTTGCAGGGTGAGCCCAACCATCTGGCTGGAACAACAGGATTTTACAGCACTCCCTAACACTTTCCAGGTACAGGCACAGCGCCTCTTCATGGCTCAGACACATGCACAGGCTGCAAGGTGGGGGGCACTTCCTCAATAGCAATCTCTCCCCTCCCGCTGTTCCACACACAAGGGTGCCAGACTGCCAGTGCAGTGCTCAAAAGTGCTTACTTCTTTTTATGGCAATCAGAAAGGCACCAGGACCGTCCAGTCCTTTTCCTGCTCCAGGCAGAAGCAACCACTGCAGGCGGTCCTACCCCCACACACATCAGTGGCAGCGATCCTCACACAGCTTCTCCAGCTCTCCTCCCAGGCAGGTTATTTAAGAGCCAACAATGATCTTTTCTTTTGAAGTCTTCTATGTCCCTGGGACTTTCAACAGGAGGCAAGCACACGCAAGCCCATAGAGTTTCTTCACAAGCAGAATACCACAGCAGGGCAAAAAAAGTCAGTCCTTTTCCTCCACAACAGACCGAAGCAGCAACTGCAGGCCAACCCCCCTGTCACACAGAAAAGGCAGCGCTACTCACACAGTCGTTCTGCTCTTCTTCTTGGGAGGGTCCTCTTGTTCGTTGAAGTAATCTAAAGTCCTGGGGTTTTAGGTCTAGAACCTATACCCCATTTTGTTATTGTTTTCTTTGCTGTAAGGGTCTCTGAACCCAGTTCAAACCAGTCCTGTCTTCCTTGGTGCAGCATGACCACAGGGGGTGGAGACAGTATTGTGAAATGGAGACACAGCCTATTCAGGTGCAAGCAAAACTCCTCCCACCTCTCTAAATGCAGCCAAGGTCTATTCAGCCCAGCTCTGAGTCACCCAGGAAAGGCAGGCCACATCTCAACCCCCCCCCCCCAGTGACTGTCTAGAGGGAATGCACATCCCCAGCTCCTGTCACTCCAACACCAGATGCTGAATACACAAACAGTCAGAGGCACACAGGATGGTAAAGTAAGAAAATGCCCACTTTCTGAAAGTGGCATTTTCAAACAGAATTTAAAAAACACCTTTACCAAAAGCTGTGGTAATAAATTCTGAGTTCAGAAAGCCTAAACTCCATTTCTCCATCTTGTCCGTATGGAAAGTTATACTTGTAAGATGTTACAAAGCAACTTCCATGTTAGCCTACGGGACAGACAGCCTTTCAGTAGCGGCTCGTGGAGGGAGTGCTGCGGGGCAGTGGGGCGGGTGGGGAAGGGGCAGGGTGGGGGATAGTAAACTATGGCATACGGCCAAACAGAGTTAAGTAACTAAATAAATAAATAAAACAAATTACATTTCACGCGCTGCATTGCCAAATGCGATGCAGCTCGCGCAACAAAATTCGTTTGATTTATTTAGTTACTTAACTCTGTTCGTCCGTATGCCGTAGTTTACTACCCCTCACCCTGCCCCTCCCCCGTCCCGCAGCACTCCCTCGACGAGCCGCTACTGCAGCCTTTCAATAGTGAAAAACGAAATACACAGTACTTCACTATCAGGACATGTCACACACACCAGTACATGTCATACCTTTCACATAAACTGCACCCCGCTCATGGGGGAACATTGGGCCAACCGTAGGGATGCCTGACATGTAAGAAAAGGGAAGGTTTGGTCCTGCAAGTGGGTGCACTTGCCAGGTCAACAGGGCAGTTACAAATTGCGTGCAGACACTGCAGTGGCAGGTCTGAGACACATTTACAGTGCTAATCGTGGGTGGCACTACCAGTGCTCAAGCCCACTAGTAACATTTGATTTACAGGCCCTGGTACACTCAGCACACTGTACTAGTGACTTACCAATAAATCAAATATGCCAATCATGGATAACCAATCATATTCTAATTTATACAGAGAGCATATACACTTTGACACTGATGAGCAGTAGTAAAGTGACTAAAATCCGATAGCCAACAAAAACAGGGTCAGGAAAATAGGAGGCAAAAGGCTAAAGGTTGGGGAGACCCCCGCAAAAAGGGCCTATTCCAACACAGAGTGTGTGAAAACAACAGCTATTGCATTGCTGCAAAGCGTGTACAAAAAAAAAACGAAATGGTTTTCAAAAGCGAAGTGAACTAAGTCAAGTAACCAAACTCACTTGTGGAAAATAATGTAGTGGTTCTGCAGAGCCTGAAAAAGTACTGCAGAAAAGTCGCCCTTGGCTTCATTGACAAATTGTTGGGTCTGTTTCAAAACCAGTGACAGGAACTTGGGCCTTATATGGAATGTGGTCGACAGTACATTCTGTCACAAACTTGGCCGTTGTATTACAAGGGCAATATAACCCATCACACTGTAATGCCGTTGGCATGATATCCATAACGTTTTGGAGTATCCATTTCCTGCCGTCAAACTCTAAGGGGCATATTATCAAACACGGCGTTAAAATTATCGCTGCTTTAGTGGCAGAAAACTGCCGCTAAAGCGGCGATAATGGGCTTGATAATATGCCGCAGAGAATTCCAATAGAAGCCCATGTTGACACCAGAACATGGGCTTCTATGGGAATTCTCAAGGGCATATTATCAAGCCCATTATCGCCGCTTTAGCAGCAGTTTTCTGCCACTAAAGCAGCGATAATTTTAACGCAGTTTCTTGATAATATGCCCCTAAATGAGGTAATAGGTATTCAGCAAAGTATATCCATACATCTCTGAGCTATACGTTAAACACAGAAACTGAAATGTTCCATTTTAGTGGGGTCTTTTCTATGCTCTTCCCCGCATGCCTATTTCATTTAATTAGAGTGTTTGGATTTTGGAATTTACGACCCAGCCGTGAGTGCTTTCTTGAATGTTTGAATGGAGAATTTGAAGAAACCCTTACAGTGGGAACATTGGAGGAAAAAGCTGTCATACCTTTAGCCTTTAATCAAAGGAGAATCCAAATAATAAATGTTATTATTATAGACACCAAACTAACGGGAGTCCAGGACATGAAAGTTGACGAAGCTTCGCCTCTCAACCTGTATTCAGAAATAGCTTGGCACTGGAGCAAGACGGCCAGTTTCCTCAGGGAGGGTCATCTCAAGGATTTTATTGTCCCTGGCAAAATATTTTTCGGGGACCCCTATTCGGAAAACTTTAAATGGTGAACTATTGTCAGCTGATTCAAGCCCTTGTGATACCAAACAATATTGTTGATCTTTTAGCATCGGGAGCAAACAAAACCGGCTGGAAGTTCAACTGCACATCGTCCACTAGGCAAGCATTGCCCAGAAAAAATTTGTTTTCATTTGATTCTAGTATATTTTTGTCTTGCAACAATAATGTAAGTGAAATTCACTGTCTAACTAGCCTGATCTTCCCATTGTATGAAAAGCATGAAAAAGATGAGTTTCTTGTTGTTTAGTGGGCTGATGCATAATATTAATACGAGACACATCACACAGTGCTTGAAATTGTAACTTTTAATTGCCTGATGTTTGGAATTACAGAGAAATCAGTCTTCAAAACTGCTTTTTATAGGCGACAGAAAAACCATAGCACTGCTTCTTTGATCTCCTCTATTCCATCAGGTGAAATCTGAAGGTTTTTACCTTATTTCCCTTCCAGTCCCTTGTCCCTCCGCTCCTCTTTATATGTGTACACTTATCTGGATAGATAGTGACCTTTGGCTATGCTTAAGAGAAACTGGAGAGGACAGAGAGAGATACTTGAGAGAGAGGCCAGGCATAGAGAGATTGAGAGCGAATGAGATGTGAGTTAACGAGGATTGAGAGAAAGACTTCAGGTAGAGAGAGAACATATACCAGGAGATGAAATTTAAACAGAGAAGTGAGGGGCAGAGAGAGTGGTGAGCAGATGAGAAAGAGAGAAGGGATTAGACAGTAGAGCTTGGCACAAAGAGTGGTAAGGACATAGGTGAGGACATGAGAGACCGCGAGAGGTAAAGTAGGGAGACAGGTATTACGAGAAAGTTGAGCTAGGCAGAGGTAAGGCAGAGAGAGTAGACTTGATGGGAAGGGGTAGATGAAAGAGTTAGTGGAGGGAGGTAAAGAGAAGAGGGTGAGGTATAAGAGGTGATGTGAATAATAATATATGAGAAGGTTTGTGAGCCAGTGAGAAAGGTAGAGGGTTAGAGATAGGAGACAGAGAAAGTCAAAGCGAAGAGCAAATTGAAGTGAAGCAGAGAGAAGTGATTAATGAAGTAGAGATGAGGTACAACAAAATAGCAGGGGCGGAGGGTGAGATTTTAAAGTGGTGGGGCGCAAACGAATTAGCATACAGCACCGTAGCGAGCGAGCGCAGCGAGCGAGCCCGAACCCCAAAAGGGGTGCTGGGGGGGTTACCCCCCCAAGAAAATTTTGAAAAAAAAGAAGAAAAATCGTGCATTTTCAAGCAAATTTGAGAAAGCAGGAAGGTTAATAAAGCAATTGTGAAAGTGCAGTTATTACATTAATAGATGGCATAACATAGGTAGCTGCCCAGGGCGCCAGACTTTCAGGGGACCACTGATAGAGCCAACTCTGTTCTGCAGAGAGCCTTGTCCTGATGACCGTGAATAATTATTACTAGAATCATGTGACAATTCACTCAAACCCTGTACATGAATTAGCCTACCTCTGATCCCTAAATCCCTATATTCATGCTTCAGTGACTTAGAGCTCAGATTCATAACAAACTCATTGAATTTCTACAAACATACCATACAGCATTTGCTGCTACAATTTTCAGAACTCATACAAAGAATCTTCTTCCAACTGATACCCAGGCGTATAACTCCTATTTGTATCACGCGCATCAACAATCTCCTCTCCTAATTACAGCTCTTAGTTGTATGCTTTTTTTATTTTTTCCAAGTAAGACTTCATTTATCCGCACTATTTGTAATTTTATCACTATTTATCCATATTATTTTTTTCGAAGTGGAAATATAAAGCTGCAACCTGTATAGACAAGACATTATACTGCAAAACTGTCAATCACATTTGTCCGCCTTTGAGTTTCAATTCTATATATAAAAATATTCACTGAAAAAAACAAAGTTTAAAGTGACATTATAGTTAGGTGAAAATTTCAGTGAAAACTTAACATTATAAACTTTAAAAAAAACACTGAAACTCACCGGTTATAGTTTTCTTTAGCAACTATAACTCATTAACCAAGGTAACCCTGCCATGCACAGTTTTGTCTTCAATGATATCATTGTAAATGTTGCAGTGATATAATCAGTGATGCTATAGAGTATGTCATGAATGATATATAATGACACCAATCACCACCCACCTCCACATGTAAGCAATACAGCCGGTATTTCAGTTGTTTCTAGTGTGTTTGGATACGTTGGCCTTTTTGTTCTGACCAGTTCTGTAAGGCCGGCGTACTGAAGATATTGCCCCTGCCCCAAACCAAACTCCTTGCATGCCCATTCAAATGTGACAAAGGTGTCGTTGGAATACAGATCTGCCAACACCTGACAGCCGCGTGCTCTCCAAGCCTGACATTTCATATTTTCAACCATTTTTTCTATTGGGGCTATGATCCAAATGCTTAGTTCCCCGTGAAATGGTGCATGTTGGAGGTTCGCTCTACAAACTTTTGCCAGAGATATGCTGTCTGTTTAACAGTGTATGGTAAGTCTGTGGGCACACCTGCCACCTGCATCAGGATTTCCGGTAAGTGGTCTGGCTGCAGTCGTCCACTGAGTAGATGTTTCTCCCAACTATACCCGTCATCCAGCCACCGAGCTGCATGTTGCAGCTGTGCCGCATAATAATATAGGTCTAGTCTGGGTGCCCATCTTCATATCCCCTTGACAGAACCTGCAATGCCACCCTACTGTGCTTGCCTGCCCAGTATAGAGATACCAACACTTAATTCAGTTGTCTGAAGACTGTCAATAGTTTATTACACAACGAGTGTTGCAGCATGTAGAGACACCGAGGAATCACCACTATTTTGGCCACAGAAATCCTGCCCATGAGGGATAGCGACAGAGTGTTCCAAAAGGCCACAGAGAGCTTCAGGGAATCAAGTACCCTATTTATGTTTAAGTGTAACACTTGTGCATCCCCATAGGCCACCTGTATGCCTAGGTAACGGAAGTGACCTGTCTCCCACCGGAAGCCAAGCCTCGGCAGGTCTTCATTATTTTGTGCTGCCAGTCCTGCCAACGGGAAGATTAAGGAGTTATTCCTATTGAGGTGTAACCCTGAATAGCTAGCCAAGAGCCGGAGGAGTTTGGAGATCGCTACACGGGGAGACACAACATAAAACAGCGCATCATTCGAGTATAGCGATACCAGGTAAGCACCAGTCCCCACCCGTATTCCCCATTGCATGAGATCCCCCATGGCCCACACCGCCATGGGTTCAATAGCCAGAGCAAATAGTAGCTGCGAAAGGGGACATCCAGAAAAATCCAGAAAAAAGATAAAATAAAAAAAATCACAGTTCCACTATGCATAGCAAAGACCATGCACAGGCAAAGTGAGCACTGCCACCCCAAGGTTGGCACAGGCCTTTTCATAGGCGTGTATTCAAGCCTGCATCTGCTTCAGACAGCCCTGCTTCCAGAGCACACTATGGTTAGGCCTAGACATTAGAAATCACCGCCAGTGGACTTCTGAGCAAAATCTTGCATCCCTGTAACTATACTTTTACAAATTAAGCATTGCTAACAGCAGACCCGTGATATCAAGGCAGAATGAAGGTCAAATGGGCCTAACTGGGACAGCCTCTCACAAACGAACAGCAAGCATGAAGCTGCTGTCTGCTATCCATGTCATCCAGAATCACCAGCCGCCTGCAACAGGTGAATCCCATCCAGAAAGGAAGAGGGAGATGTGTTTGGGCAGCCACTGAGCATCTCAAAAGCTGAAGCATCTTTTAATCTAAAGCTTTTGTTCATCTGAGGGAAGCGTGTACCCCAGACACCTTTAGGGATAAATGTGCCATAGCAATCACCTCAGTCTCCACTTCTCTGTCCCATCAATTTAACATTTGCACAGAAATGTATGTAGGTCAGTGAGAGAGGAGGGGTGAGAGAGACCGAGAGAGAGTGTGTGCTTACCACGTCGCTTTTCCCTCCACTTTACATTCAATGCATTTTTACAATTAATGTGACGACCACAGGCCAAGGTTACCTCCCATAGTTATAGCTATATCTGATGTTGGCATTAATGGTATTGATCTTCCCCAAAACAGCCATTTCTGGGTACTTTGAGCAGGATGTTTCAAACGCACACATGTGCAGAGCATCAGCTGTCTAGTTTGCCCACCCTTTCCCTCAACGACGTAGCCTCTCATATGCACCAAACAGCAAAGTATCTTTCCTTCCTAAACATGGAATGTCTGTTCATGGAAAGCTTCGGAGTCGCCTACTGTAAATCTCAAGAGGTGCGACCTGAGAGAGGATGGGAAGCTGGGGGATTCAACATTCACAAGAAGGATTCGGAACAGTGTCCTACATGAAAATGGATCTATGGAAAGCAGTTGCGGCTCATGGGGTGTCGCGGGGGGGGGGTGTATCGCGGAGGTGGGGGGGCTAGTTTTGAAATAGAATTAAAAAATCCTACCTGAGCAGGTCGGTCTGCTGCCTCGGGTCCGTTGGCACAATGGCGCCTACACTCGGGAACAGCCACGCACACACACTGACTGCTTGCAAGTGGGCGTGCAAAACCCTCTCAGCCAATCCTGGCGCTGCTGGCAGCGCCAGGATTGGCTGGGGCACGTTTTACACTCCGCCCGCCTGCCCATTAGGAGACCGAGGTTTGAGCCTTTGCTCAACCCTCGCTCTCCTAATGGGCATGCGCCAGAACTGCAAACACAAGTGCGCATGACTGGGCACGGTGCGAAAATTCGTCCTCCGTCCCCACTCATGCGCACTTGTGCATTGTGCTGCATCATGCCCCTGGTGACGGTCTGACTGCATGTCAGTCAACATGACGCCGGACCGCCCACGGGTGGTCTGACGTCATGCTGGCTGACATAATTGTCAGTTGTTCAGTCCCCAGGTGCTGAGGGGCTGCCAAGTCTTCCTTACTTCCCTCACCCGGGCGTTTCTGGCTCGAAGAGGTTAAAGGGAAGAAGAGATTAGAGAAGTGGGCAGCCGCGGGTCCAAGCAGGGCTGGCTGGTGGGGCTACGCCCCTACGCCCCAATGGACGCACCGCGGCTGCAAAATAGGTAGAGAGATGAAGGAGAGAAAAGTGAAGCTAGAGGGGCAAGCTAGGCAGAGACAGTACCTTATGAGTAGGCTGTCCCGTTTTATGTTTAAACCTATAATAACTGATAAAACCCCACTGAAAGAAAAATAGCCCTCACCAGTGTAAAAAAATAAACACTGAAAAAGCACCTTTTCTACCGTGAAATTAAATGGCATTCAAAGAAAGGAAAAGAGGAGTGAAAGAGTAATTTTCATTTCTTCCTGAAGCGGCCAATACAATGTAACTTTGTTATATAAGGCAGCAACAAGAAAGACTGGGCTGACATTATTCTGCTTGAATTTTGTTGTTGAGGGATGTCACTAAAATATTGCTTCTTCCTTTTTGCTTTTTTCAGTTTTGTGATCTTTGGTCTGAAGATGCAGGGTTTAGAAGCATGGTTTGGGTCTTATTTAATTATTTTATGAACTGTAGAGAATCTGGAAATATCAGAATCATATCTGATATTTTGGCTACATCTGATTCTTTGACTGGAAGGTAAAATGGCTGGTTTCATAAGAATCTTTCCCAATATGTAGCAACACATTTACCCACAGACAGACAATGGGTAAAACACATTGATACATCAGCCCCCTTTTCTAGCGAGTCAGTATTGATAGTATGTGAATAGCCAAATACCTCCGGCTTTAAACATTCAATGCATGGTGTAGTGACAGGTATATGTGAAAGGAGTGCTGTTACCAAGAATCTGAGATAGTGGTGAAAACATGACACCAGATGTTTGGAAAACAAGGAATGTATTGTCACATGAAATGCTGCTGCAAAAAGTTCTAACCAAGTTCAACAAAGATTGGAGCGATATTGTTTGTATCTGCAGTCATTCAGCTACTTATATGAAAAAGATGTGTTATGACCTGTCAAAATCGATACCTGAGCTGTGGTCCTTCCCTGTAAGAGTCCTTGCCACTAGCTAGATGGTATGCTGAAAGCAGCTTTACAATCTTCAGAGTTAATGAAGAATGCTATTGACTTTGTAGTCAATTCTGGAGCCCTGTTTTGTTATGCGCAGAGACTAACGCGCAAATATTTCTCATTTTGTGCTTTGTGTGGCATCAAGAAAGAGTCATCCTAACTGTGTCATTTAGCCAGTGGTTCTCAGTCCTAGAGCCCGTGAATGCTATATTGTCCATGTGGTGAACATGTACACAGTTTTTGCTTAGTGATGATGCCAAAGGCAAGAAATGTGGGGATCTTTGGTCGCATATTGAGAGTGATGTGAAAAAAAGGACATTTTACATCATTCTTAGATTTTTACAGGAAAACATGCCTGCTGTAGTGGACATAATAAAAAAACAAGCATTGGCATAGCCAATAGGTCTCGCCTTTGGGACCTTATAAGTGTTTAGCCGTGCAACAGTTGCATAACTAAATACTTATAAGGTCCCAAAAGCGAGACCGAGTGGCTATGCCAAGCGGCCGTGCGGCAGCGAAAGTGATCGCGATCGCACATCAAAGCGGCCGCGAAAGTGAAAGTAATCGCGGTAAAAGCGGCGCGTGCGCCCGTGCACATGCACTGTAGCTCTAGGCTGGCCTGGTAGCACTTTTTGGAGCCCTCTCAATAAGTCTCGCCAGACCAGCGCATGCGCTAGGTCAGGCGAGACCTAACTAGAGTCTGAAAACACCCTTGTCTATCAAGAATTCAGTGTAATTGGTGTAGATGTGAAACATCTCCTTGAGAGTAAGCTGGGCAACACTTTTAGAGACTTTGGCACAGCAACATGTTCCATGTTGGAATCCTTGCCACTTGGTAAGCAAAGAAATGTTGAGGAGCAATTCAAGGAATGTTATTTTACAGTGAATCAGAAATGGCTTGCAATGATGCATAGAAGTATCCCTTCACCAACCATGCCATTTGAAGACAATGAAGCCTCACTGAGGTACTCTGCACAAGTTCTAGATCCCTTCCCTTCTCCGGACTTTAAAAAGTACTGCTTCAATAACTGAGGGCACATGTGCGAAGTTCAACACATATGTTGCAGAACCTGTCCTAAAGAATCGCAATCTGTGCACCAGTATCGGCATGGAAAGCTATGTCAGTGGCCAGAGTTAGCAAATTGTGTACTGGCTGTTTTAGAGTTGCCCGTCTCAAGTGCCAATATTGAGAAGGCCTTTTTACATACAAACGTTTACATAGGAAGAAAAGAGTGAGCGCACATGACCAAAGACTCACTAAAGAAGTATTGTATGGTGTACTGTAGTAAGTTTGATTTGTAAAAATACATTTGGACCTCATATACCATGTACGCACATTGTCTATACACATGCACAATTAATGCAGAAGGTAAGCAATAATAAAAGTAAAACATTCCATAAACACCAGAAAAACACTGTTTCTGTTATTTTTAATGGCACGAAAATGGGTAACCACTGATAGCCACTGTTTCTTTAAGGTATTGCAAACACTGAAAACCCCCCACCAGAATTTACTAAAAATAGAAACTGAAAACAGGAAAGCCTACTTATGAGGGAGTTAAAAGTAGACAAGTGGATTTGTGAAAAAGTGATGAAGAAAAGCAGGGTACATAGAATAGTAAAGAGTAGAGTGGTGAGGTAAGGACAGGCAGACAGTGACAGACGTAGAGGTCGTCACACAGAGAGAGAGGTAAAGAAAGATGAGAGAGAAGGTCTTCTTAATGTCCCAATTACTTCATGAGGAGGGCCCTTGAAAGATGGGTTACAAGTGGCCACTTGGCTCAAGCCTTAAAATGTCTCTGTCAGACTCGGAAAAATCTTGCTATGAAATAGTGCCCAGGACAGAATCTCATTGATCCAAAAGAAGATGCACTTTCAGCTGTATTCACCAGGAGTTTGAGTGTGTCTGGAGCAATGGTGACTTTCTTAGCCAATGTAGATGCTGGACATTCTCTGCCTGTTCCTCCTGCCATACTGGGAGATGTAATAATTCCTGCTTGGCTTACCATCGTTGCTGTACTGCACTGCATGCTGGACCATGCAGTGTGTTGTAATCTTAAGGGCCCTGAGATGGCAAAGTTGTCCAACTGGTGTGAAAACACCAGTGGAGCTGGTGTGGATCTTTGCGGTGGTGGACGCATGGAGCGATATAAAAGTTGTGTAGGTGCCATCTTGAAGCCAGGTAGCTCAGCTTTGTCTGGGGGATGCAAAAGGCTAAGATGTGGGGAGAAAACGAGGTTCCAGCTGATTGTTGATTCATCTCAGTGAGGTTATTTATGAGGGATGCACCATATTGGAGGGACTGGTGATGTGAACTTCCCAGCCCAAACAAAGGTTGAGGCATGAAACTTTCACTTGCCTTTCCATTAATGACAAAATAAAAACTTGTAAAGGAAGACAGATAATGTGCTATTGCCTTCTGAAGATTTGCACAGGCTGCTCTTGAAGGTACAGAGGTGAAACTATCAACTGCTTCAGGTCCAAAAGCGTCTACGTGTGTCACAAACAGGTAAGAGCTCGTCCAGAGCGGTGCTTGTATTTGCACAAAATGATACCTGATGCTAAGAAATACACTGGAAGTGGGGGTCTCAGGTTTTATCACACTAACATGAGAAAAAAATGAAATTGCTTCAGGTACTGGGTCCTACAGGCACTCATCACCTTCAAAACATGTCTATGGAGATTCGAGAGTAAACACTGAAGACAACGACATAGATAGATGCCAAGCTGGACAGATTGAAATAAGCCTGGCTGAAACAGGAGAGAAGAGCAAACAAAACTGAGAGTGGCACTAGATAACAGTAGATTAGATGAATGGGACTGATCACTGAAATAAAGCAGAATAAGGACATTTATAATAGTTACAAAGGATAATAAAACACTGGTGAGCCACAAAGAGCAAATATAAAATAGCATGTATGCTGCCTAAATGAGGATCAGTGAATTTTCTCTACGTGTTCATGGATTGGATTTCAAGAGCTTTTTAGGTTGATGCTTAGAGAAACAATATGGTTCTTTTGTGGAGGTTTCCAACTTATAATCACCAAATGTCACCATATATTGTCTAAAATAGCAATTACTTCAGGTCCACAAAGTGGCCCTAAATGATCACCGTCCAGCTTACCAGGGAGTTGCCGCATAGTCAACTTTTGAAAAAAAGAGCAAAGCCCACTTCAATGACTCTCAGGCTCAGATGTTTCTAGATTTGAGAAGTTCATATACTTTGTTCCACACTACTAGGTGCAAATGTAGCAGATATTTTCAATTTTGTATTCATTTTTATGTAGAACACTTGCTCATTGTAGCATAATTACTATAAATGGAGTCCCAAATTTAGATCTCTCTCCTAAACCTGCAGGACGGCTGTGACCAGACTTTTAACTTCTCTAACTATGTTCTTCCACAAACCCCACGACACTGCACTCAAGAGACATGGCCCCGACTCATGGAGCATCAACTAACCAAGAAATCTCTTGAATAATACAAAAACGAAGTTCAAACTCAGCCTACTTAAATACTTCTGGAACAACAAATAGCTGATACCTACTACAGTGTGAGCAACTGCAACAAGAACACTAACTTCGTCTTCTAGTCAAAAAGCCCTGCAAAGTGAAGAAACATCATCCTTCTCCACCTACAAGTTACTAAATCAATCAAAATCCCCTATGGAACTAAACTTTAGAGGGGAAATCTCCATTTCTATTTTCAAGAGAAGATACATACATCACCTCACTATCTTTTACAGACACTTTCCATCACTTCTCGCTTCATTAACTCAACATGGCCATGTGCCCCAATCTCCCCTCTCCCCTTTACCCCTGACCGCCAACCCAGAACTTTCCCACCTCCTTGACTTCACTGACTTGCTAAACACCTTTGCTACACCCTCTGACACACCAAGCAACCTTACTGCCACCCTTGACACATGCCTCCGCCAAGTAATCACTAGAAGGACTTCAAGTGCACCCTCCCTAACGAACAGCCACACGGTAACAAAACTCGCCGACGCACACCCCAATCCCTGTGGCGCCAGCCTCACCTCAAGACCATCAACCCTCTCTCCTAATGTAGCTCACACAAACTGTCCGCCTCTCCAACCTCAATGACACTGGCCCCCTCCATAGCAAAGCTCACTTACCATTCTTAAACATGAGGCCTGACACTTATCCACCCACTTTCAGAGCTAGAATCCTCACTGACATACTTACCCAGCTCCTGAACCTAACAGAACAAAAACATGATTCTCTAGCTAAAGGCAAAAGACATCTTGCATGCTAAAACTGACCTCTCGATCCAGGCTAAGTTAACCCACTATCACAATCCTGGTATTGAAAAGTCGTCTCCCTTATAGGTTCTCCAGCTGTCAGCCAACACACCCATTGGACCTCTATTCCCTTGGGTCATGCGTCTCACAGACCCCAACAAGCTCTCAGCCCCATACCCGCTCTAGAAGTTGATGCTCTCAGTGAATCTTGCATCACAATGACCCAGAAAATGGTCCACAAGCCTCCTCCACAATCCTAGAAATCATGGCCACAAGTAGAATCCCTCAAATGTTCACCTTGCCTAGGCCGCCTGCTCAATACACCCCCATTCAGACACTACATATCACATAGAATAGTCCTAGCCTTCTAATATGCATGCTCCACAACTGCAAATCAGCAGTTAAACACACCACAGATATCGCTGAAGCTATCCTTGATGAAGAAATAGATATTGCATTCCTCACTGAAACATGGCTTAATGAGCACTCGACCCCATACTAGACCTGCTCGCACCACCTGGCTACACCATTATTAGACAGGACATACCAAGGAGAATAGGTGGTGGACTGGCAATCATCCACAAAGAAGGAATTCATCTTTCCAACTTAAAGACCTCAAAATACTCTACTTTCAAATACCTCAGAGTAGTACTTACAGCCAAAGGCACATCTCCTATCAAACTTCACACCATCTGCCACCCACCTGGTGATCACACCCTCTTCTCAGAAGAACTAACTGACTTAGTAACATGGTTCTCCCTAACTGACTCAAATGACGTGTTCTTGGGCGACTCCATTATTCAATGGAACGATTCAAAAGACACCACTGTCTATATCCTTACAAACCTTCTTCATATAAACAACCTCAAACAACTCTGCAATGAACCAATCCATATTAAAGGCTCAACTCTAGATGCGATATTCAGAGAAAAATGAGCTTGTCTCATTTCGATCCATCACACCCATCGACTGGTCTGACCACCATCTCATTCTGTTTAATATCTAGACCCACCACAGATCTCACTCAGCCCCATCCAACAAACCAGGATTGATGTCCAGCTACAGTATCAACCTCTCACTCACACCGTTGATGACCATACCGCCAACTATAATACAGTGATGATTGATGTTCTTGACCACGTGGCACAGCTCAAACTAAAACAATCTAGAAAAATCCAATCAAAATCCTGGTTTAACTCAGATCTTAATAACAAAACAGAACACTCAGTCTGAAAGGATATGGCGACAAAATCCCTCTACAGTACACCTCTCACTCCTAAGAACTGCACCGGTTTTCTATATGAAACTCATATTTAGAGAAAGAGACACTTTATTTTACAACAAACATGATCGCACTAAGAACAGAACAAGGGAGTTCTTCAACATCATTAAATGACAAACTACCCTTACTTCCCCACACGGAACAACATCCACCAATGAACGCTGTGAATAAATTGTCAACTTCTTCACTGTTAAAGTCGTGAAAATTTGAACAATCCCTCATCCAAGTCACAAATCTGTCATCCCTACCAACCTTCCCCACTGACTCACATCCCTCAACGGTAGCAACCCCTCCAGATTAATGACTGAATGGTCACAACAAAAACTAAGGTCAACTATGATCTCCTTCAACTGAAAAACAATGCTAATTGGTCTGATTTCAAACCTATGACAGAAAGTGAAGTCTTCAATATAATTGTGAACTTGAAGCCCAAATCCCACACTGCTGATTCTTTCCCATCCACAACAGTACAAAACGTTCCTACCCAAAACAATAGAGAAGTGCGCCCTACTACAACTCAACCAACATATAGATAAATGCAACCTCCATGACACCTTCCAGTCAGGATTAAGGAAAGGCTGTAGCACAGAAACTGCTATTCTGAATATCTTGGATGACATCCATAGATCCCTGGAAAAAGATGATGCATGCCTCCTAATCCTATCTGTGGCTTTTGATACCGTAAATCACTCAGCAATTACTTGAGACACTCAAGGACCGCAGTGAAATCAATGGCACAATCCTTAGATGGTTCACATCTTACCTGCAACATCGCTCACAACAAATAAAAATTAACATTTGTCTCTCGAAGCTTACCCTAGTTACTAAGGGTGTACCCCAAAGCTCAGTCCCCTCCCCATCCCTTTTCAATCTCTTCATGGAACCACATATTGCTATCCTGAATCAAGCAGGGGCCAAATATCACCTATATGCCAATGACACCCAACTCTGCTACAAAATTAAATCACCCAGTGACATCCTACATCTGAACGCCACACTATTCAAAATACAAACTTGCCTTAACACCAACCACTTAAAGTTGAACCCAAGCAAAACTGAACTAGTACTTTACTCCCCTTAAAACAACCCTCTGCCAATCGAAGATTGACTCAAGAATTTGGACACCCTAAATTACTCTCTCACATTATCCAGCTCCTTAAAGTCCTTGGGCATCACTCTGGACAAAAACATGTTAATGAAGGACCACATCAACAACTCAAAGGAGCGCTTTACACACTAAAACACCTCAAGGAAATCAAACCATGAATCCCCTCTAATCTAATAATTTTAAAATGGTAGTGCATTCTCTAGTCCTCTCAAAACTGAAATATGGCAACGCCATTTTCACAGGAACTCTGAAAACTCACCTTGCCCCCCTAAGAAGAGTTTTCAACATGGCTACCCTGCCCCTAACACATTTTAAACAGTTTGAGCACATCTTACCGACCCTCGAGAACCTCAACTGACTTCCCATTGAAGGTAGATGTATCTACAAGACTGCTTCGATCACACACAATGCCCTTCGCACTCATAACCCCAACTATCTAGATACCAAACTTTCAAAAGCAGGAAGAGCCAGGACTCTAAGAAGCTCCAACTTCTTCTCATTTCTCCCAAACCAAAAAAGAAATCTCTCCCAGACATGCTCATTCTCTGGACATGCACCCAGGATCTGGAACTCACTCCCTAGAGATCTCTGCTGCAACCCTTCCTTTTACTGCTTCAAACGGGACCTTAAATACCTACTGCTCAACAAATACTTTAATACACACACAAAATGAGTTATGTTCCCAAAGCTCACACTCAATCCAACTAGTCCCATGGTGGCGGTCAATTGATCATTTCAGCTGTCTACTATGTCATTCATTCCATTAACATATGCTGTTTAATGTCCTCATATTGTAACTACCTTGACTGCCTAACACATTTTTTTGTTTGTATATATGTATGTACTTCAATCAAACTATCTTGCAGTATATGAAAAGCACTCTTATACCTTCGGGTCTATCTAGCACTATATAAAACCTATAAATAAGATAAATAATAATAAATAAATAGCCACTATTGAGCGGTCAAAGCAGCTGCTTAAATGCATGCATGGGTTTCTCTTCTCATTGACGCTGCTCTTTGAGGTGCTCCTCCGTCAACTGATTAACAAACTGGCATGTATACTGCATCCTAGATAAGACAGTTAAACACTTGCAGCTCACATGGCCTTCAACCTACTGACCACAATTTCGCATTCCACCAAGGTCAACACAGCATAAGACTATAGAACTATTTTTTTTTCATCTTGCACTCATACAAGATGCTTGCTCTCCAGTAAAGTGAAAGTATTTTTAGATCAAGCCTACTAGACAGCACATACAATGTCCGTTGCACGGCGTATTGTAGCTTGCGGAGAATATAGAGGGGCTTGGAGACTGCCCATTGTTTACCATTGGTTGGCTTTTCTTCTCACTCCTATTTGCCTGCTTCTTATATGTGCCGCCATTTGTCAATCTTGTGCTTGTCCTTCCTTTGAAGCACTGTCTCGTTACCATTCCTTTCATTGGCTGGTATCTTTGCTTCCATTGCTTGGTTTTCAAGCATTACTTTTTTCTTTGTCTGAAGCACTCCATAAGAGTGTGTTTTTTGAGCCGTCTTCCAGATATATGTCTTTTGCCGTATTGCTCTCAGTCGCCTTCACCCTCCCTTTTGTTTTGTTTGTGTGATTTTCTCCATAGCCTCCTACCACTCGCCCTCCACATTCCCCCATTGCTTTCAAGTTCGTCATCCCCCCCCCCCACCAGTGTTGCTTCTGTGTTCCCCTGTGGTGGTTTGCCCCACCCATCTGCTTCTGTTTTCCACCTCCCATTTCTTTCGTTCCACCCTACTCACTCTTTAAAAAACGTTTATTTTCTTTTTACTTTGCAATTTAACTTGAATTGGTAACTAAAAAGGAAAAGGGGGGTTTAGGGGGCAGCTGAACCTAGGAAAGTGTGGCCCCCCGGGCAGATTGGGAGGGTGGTGCAGTCCAGTGACTGCCATTTTCCATTTGGCTAGGTCAAAGCCCAAAAGTAACCCACAGTATATTTAGGGGGCCAGGTTGGTCTACCAGCCACCATTTTAGGTTTAGGTGACTGGTAGCTGGTAGTGTGAGAGTAGGTTAAAATATTTCTGTCGCATTCCATATAGAATTTTTAGTGCATAGTTAATTGTACTCACAATGGCTGAGAATGACCTGCATGTAGCTGAGGCGATGAGGCTGGTGAGGTAGGCCAGGGGGATGGACCATGTCGTGGGTGGAGAGACTTTTGCCGCTCCGGTTCACCCTCCTCACTAGGCCTCTGCTGGCGTGCCTGCAGCCGTCGTAACATGCTCCCTGCCGCGATCATGGCCTGTGTCGGGGATCTGCAGGTAGCAAGGTCAGCACTTGGGGCCGCACTGTGGCATAATTAGCGGCCTCATTGGGGGCGGGAGCAGGCGTTATAAGGCAGGGCCTTGCAGTGCCAGCAAAGTTGCGTCATCGCAGGATGTAGCGGTAGCAGGAGTAGAACGGGTTGCAACTGGGTCAGCAGTTTTAAGTAGCGTGGCTGAGGCCTGAGCTGCGGGGACCATAATGGTTGGATAAGGTGAGGCGGCCTGGTCACACCCTAGATGTGTACGGGGACCCTGGCAGGAATGGCGAAAGGAAGCGGGCAGCATCTGAGGTGCCGTCGCATTTGCTGAGAGGCGGAGGAGGAGCTCCCGCAGGCACACAGCATTAGTGACCCTCAGGGATTGTTACAGCGTTGCGTTGGGAGATAGGGGTGGCTGGCCTGGGGGCGGGGTCAGAGTAGCTTTTCCATGACACTCAGTATCGAAGGAGCAGGGGGAAGTCTGAAGGAGGGACTGGGAGGGCAACACACAAGGTGGTAGTGGGGGGGGAGAGTTTAAGTACATGAACATGATAAGGAAAGCCCAGATCTCAGGGGTGTTATGCGTGGGCTCAGTACGACGAGGAGTTTCAGGCATGGCTGGCATGGGACCCGGAGCAAATGGGGTGAACTTGATTTGGATTTATGGCAGCACACCATGGGGCTACAAAATTTGAAAAGACTTTCTTCAGTGAAAGCGGGATGCCAATTGTCTATCCCCCCTTTCAGGGACGTCCCACCCGGGGAGGGATGTAGGGGCTTCGAAGGCAATACCGCAGTCAGTGCCCACTTGCTGGGATTTTAACAAAGGGATGTGAACCCTGGAGTACTGCAAATTCCGCCACATATGTTCAAAACGCGCTGGGTGACACCCTATTTTCAACTCCTAAGGGACAAGAGGTGCATCCCAAAGCAAGGGCATGGGACAAAAGCAGCAATATGGGCTGGCCAAGGAGGGCACCAGCAGCAATGGTCAAGCCCAAGAAGAGGGGTGGGGGGGGCAGGGATCTGGTCCAAAAGGCTCGTACTTTGGTTAACCTCGAGAATTTGGAGTACTGGGTGGGGTTCTATAAGGGAACAGAAGAGGCAGACTTGTTGCGGGACGGGTTTCATTGGGGTTTTCATTTGAGGTACAAGGGTCCGAGAACATGGTGGTGGGCTGACAATTTGCGTTCTGCATCAGAGCACAGACAGGCAGTCATGGATAAGCTGGAGAAAGAGATTTCTGAGGGGAGAATGGCAGTGTAGTGCAGTTCCTATTTCCCTAATAGGCTCTGCGCATTGGAATAATATACCCTATAGATTTGGCATAGGGCAGAGGTCAGTATGCCCCTATCGAGTATATTAAACTTAATTACTTCGTGCCAGCTAACTCAGAGGCCACTAGAAACTCCTTGTAAACAAGAAGGAAGTGCTTTTTGGCAACCGCATAAACATGACAACTTTGTTTCCCTTTAGAATCGGAACACTCTCAGAATTGTGGAAACAACAGATAACAGTTTCACTCAGCTAATCGTGCATGCTTAGTTTCTTTAGAGTTACACAGAAAGAATAAACGGGCGTTTATTGAACAGTCTTGTTTCTCGTGTAAGAGATATGAGCTGTTACAATCGTAAGACAGTATGCGAGATATATTATGTACAGCGTAAGTAGAAGAAATAAATAATACTGGGCTAGCATTATCTTTTAGCTGTGACACATATATTCATATACATAAATAACATGAGCTAAAAATGCGAGTACTCATAAGATGCTTCTCTTTTAGCATAATTACTGCACATTTATATAGTATATGTCAATCAGGGTTATATTAGTTCCCACCCACATGAAAAGTGTATAGGTTCTACAGGATGTCAGACACAACAACTGTACACATAACAGTCCACATTGTTACATATACAATTTAACACAAATTCTTTGGACATACATGAAATATACATCACAAGATTTCAACCCCTAATGGGCCGCTTGAACAATTATACTTTTACTCTCAATCTTCCTATTAATTTATCAGTTGTGGATGTGCCATTCATTTTTCACACAGTCCCCATTGGGGATATTTTTAGGTAGTGCATATATGAGGAAGATGTTTTTCTCCTCTTTGTTTTCAAATGTGGGCGCCAGTTGTCCTTAACCAGGTTGAGTCAAATTTGTGCAGACTCCTCCAGCTTGAATGTTGACACGTTTTGGCCTGAGCATTTCAGCCTCTTCAGGACAGAAGAAAGACAGAGTACTAGACCCCCCCGAGGGCAGACAGTCCAAAAGGAAAATGCGCTGTGTCCCGGGAGCGCAAAGTAGGTTGTTCCTGATGGAAGTATTAGATCTGATCTAGATCCTTCAGTTGTGGCTGTGGTGGAGGTGGTGAATAGACAGACCGCTAGGGACATGCAGGTGCTGAAGTTGTTGCAGGTTTTTGTTTTGGAATGCTTGCGCTATGACATCACTTCCAGAGCGCACCACATTCCAGGTGTTGACAATCTAGATACTTCAGATGTGGTAACACAAGAACCATGTGTGTTGTTCTGAAGGGAAGAGTTGATCTGTAGCGAATAAGTGCATGTGGTTCCAACTAATGGAGCTGGATATGAGCAATTGGTTCCAGCCAATGGAGCCGCACAGGGCCATAAGTCAATATCGGCCTTCGCTACCTTCAGACTCTGACTTTGGCTAAATCGGGCCGAGGGACAGTGAGAATCTGAGTATTACTTTACATGTATTCATTCCCGTATTACAAACTTTTTCTGTTTATGTTATATTTCGGGGAGAATGGTGGGCTTAGCCTTTATTGGTAAGTTGTTGTGGAGATACCCCCATCGGCAGGGGAACTGCGTTGTATTATACTGGAGGGTTGAGCAAGGGAGCAGGGTCAAAAGGGATGGGTCAAAAATTATTTGTCTTTGAATCTGCTGCTTCAGGTGTTTCAACAATTGCCTGAGGTTTGCCGAAATGCAGGGGAGACTTGTCTATTTTCCACAGTAATGGTGTGGATGCTTTTTGGGGCTTTTAGAGTATAGAATTTCTGGGGGGTAGGAGCAAGAGTGGTCTCTATTAAGAGGAAGGGGTCCAGGCATAGGGGAGATGAGAGTTATGGATACGACACTCTAAAACGGATCAGAAGCCCATGGGAAGTGGATTATTTTGAAATCAATGGGTTCTTTAGGAGTATGTTCCGTGGCATGTGGTGGGCACTGGGTGGCATGTTGTGGGAAGGATTGTGGGATGATTTTCCTACATATTCTGTGAGGCATGGTGACAGTGTACCAGCTATTAGCGGTACCCCTGGGGACATTAGCTCGCTCGGGCACAGTCATCCGATTTTGGCATGCATTCCTTTCGCATCAAAAGCAGCAAATAGTGGTTGGACACAGGAGGACAGTATGCGTTTGGGCCGCTGGTCATCGGGAAGCTATAAGTGTTATTTGCGGGGACTGGGGGATGAGGGTAGTTCGGTGGATGCTGCTAGATGAATCACTTACTGCTTGTTTTTTTCCTTCCAGGTGTTTCCAGTGTCTGAGGAATTGGAGATTTGGATACTCGGCCACTCGTTCATCAAATGGAGAGCAGTACAGGCGGGATAGAGGGGGTCATTTGGAATTCAATGACTGCGTTTTTTGGGTCACCTGGAGAGGAAAGGGGGAATGCTTGGAGGGATCTCCTGCACACTTTAAATGCTATGATAGTTGGGTCATGGTGTTGGGATGTGCTACTTGTTAAACTTGGGGAGAATTACTTGTTTAGAGAAAAAGAGGTGGTGCTGTTTAGGACCATGAAGAAGGATTTGTTAGAAAAAAAGGCTCATTGGGCTATGGTGTTTGTACTGTGGACTGAGTTTGTGCCGCAGCAGTCTTGGAGGCGGGCAAGTAAGCCGGCTGCAATAGATAGGGCCCGGAGGAAAATCAACAGGAAAGTGGTGCGCTTTTTCAGGAAGATTGACGTTGTCAATCAGACATTAAATTTGAAGCCACAGAGGGGCCGATTCACAGAACTAACTTAAGACAAAATCCTAAACTTACTACTTTTGGTATTCACAGAAGTTAGGATTTTGTCTTAAGTTTGTCTTAAGAAAAACTTAAGACAGACTTAAGACAGACTTAAGACAAACTTAAGACAAACTTAAGACAGACTTAAGTCAGACTTAAGACAGACTTAAGACAAAATCCTAACTTAAGTCTGTCTTAAGTCTGTCTTAAGTCTGTCTTAAGTTTGTCTTAAGACAAACTTAAGACTAAATACTAACTTCTGTGAATACCAAAAGTAGTAAGTTTAGGATTTTGTCTTAAGTTAGTTCTGTGAATCGGGGCCAGAGTTCTTTAGAGGTGATGGAGTACATTTGTCTCGTATAGGTATGGACTTGTATTTGTTGGAAATCAAAGCGGTCCTAGGTAAAGTATTGAACGTTAAACAATAGAGGTGACACCAGGGGAACAGAAAAGGGGGGCAGTGTCACAACCCCCTTGTCTGCGTGGCAGGGGCATGAAAAGTTTGACAGGAGTTTGCAAATGTTGCTTGGCATTGCCAGTTTGGAAATCATGTGCAAGGGGAGGGTAGGCAGGTAGTTAAAGGTTCCGTTTAGGACTTTTGATTACTTATAGGTTCATATGGATACTCATAGGATGTAGGGGGAATAGAAAGTTGGAAATGTTAAAATGCTCATTAAGAGTTAGCTGCAGGATGGTTATGTTTGAGGGGGACCGTAAGGGTGGGGGTGGGCTAGAGGCTGGGTTCACTGGATGTATTGCAATGTTTTTGTTTTGTAAGGAGGTTTGCCAGAAAATGTTGTGATGTGCACCTGTTCCAATACAGCAGCCATTTCCACACACACAAAATTGGTCAGTGTCATTACTGCACCCCTCCCTCTCAAAGAAGGGCTTGGGGGGCAGGTGACCGAAGGGAAGTAGGGGCTCTCTGCTATATTTGTGGAACTTAAATACCAGCTAAGGCTGATGAAGGAATACTGCCCAATGCCTATTTTGACTTGACTTAATTTGTCTGCCAAGAAAACAACAGGCATATTTCTGCACATTGTAAACATGAAGCGTTGTCTCACCTCCTATCTATCTATCTATCTATCTATCTATCTATCTATCTATCTATCTATCTATCTATCTATCTATCTATCTATCTATCTATCTATCTATCTATCTATCTATCTATCTATCTATCTATCTATCTATCTATCTATCTATCTATCTATCTATCTATCTATCTATCTATCTATCTATCTATCCATCCATCCATCCATCCATCCATCCATCCATCCATCTATCCATCCGTTCATTACTCTGCAGTCTCTTGGCAACACATTTTACATACTAGTGGCTATGGATATTTAATGAGATGAGTTAATCTATAGTCTTAACATCATTCATAATTCTGCACGTTTAATATTTACATATGTAGGTATTGTATAGCCTTACTCTAAAGTATCTTTCATATTATTCTGCATTACATCAGACAAGCTTGTATGCCAGAAGTACTTCTTTCGTAACTGCTCATACTTAATTTTATGAGTTGTTTCATAGCCATAGCCATAGTCATTCTGTAACAAATCAGAAATAATTCTGCAAATGTATACAGAATTGGGAAAAGTCTTATTGAAGTGCACATTCTATGTATAAATTTAAGTGACATATATGTATGTAAAGTATGTCACTTATACCTAGCTACAAAACATCTGTGTGCCCGTAGATGATGGTTTTCTTTATGTCCCATCTATAGAAAGCATTAGCTTTCTGTTGTTAAAGAGCTATTATGGACAATACGATTACTTACAATTTGTTTTGGATCAGCCCATTGGGAACCATTGGTTGTTTAGGTCTCGTGAGCCAAAGGCTCTAAGAGACATTTTATATCTGGGCTTTTCAAAGTGCTGCCGTGGCCTAAAGCTACAGTGCACGTGAACGTGCACGCGCGCAGCGCCATGTGTCTTTCCTCCGTAGCGATCGTAATCACGATCACTTTCACTTTCGCGGGCTCCTCTGTTGCTGGCATTCCCCCCTCCCTTCTCGCCCAGCCCTTCTTGTTTCATGTGCCCTGACAAATGCCGTCGGGAAGACTTATACGCCACATACCCTTCTATATTCTTAGTATTACTGGCCCTAGGGGCCGCTCGCATCCCGTCCCGGCTGCACTCTTATTATGCAGATTAACCGCGGCTTTAATGCGCCCCCACCCGGTCCATTACTGTTATGGAAATCCCGGCCCATGCTCATCTTGTGATAATGCCATCGTCCTCGGGGACACCGTTGACCGCTCCGACCCATCCTGCGGCACGTTATCTGGCCACCCTCCCATGAGACCGGGACACAATCTTTTGCTTCCTGGCGGTCTCTTCCGTTCCACCGTGTTGACTCGAGGTGCCTCTGTTGCAAGCCTGCTGCCTGCAGCCTCGTCGGCCCTTACAGCCCCGGGACATGGCTTGATAGCGCCAAACACCACCGTTCTGGCTCCAGGTGCTAGTGCCGTCCTGCCTATGTTCGTCGCCTCCTCGCCAGCGTCCCTGCTTCTTTTCCAGCGCGTCAACTTCTTTCACGTTCATTCTCCTCCCCCGTGGATGTTGGATTTACAGTGCTATGAAGTGGCCACAAAACTGGTAGCAAGTGGGCTATAAAAATCAGGTTCTTGCAAACTTCAATTCTGTTGTAAGAATAGGATTTACACACGGGCTCCAGTGTACATTGTGGTAGTTTTGTTAGGTAAAATATGGTATTCAAGGAAAACGAAAGCCCTTTGAAGTATTTTAAACAACCAGGCATAAGTGTGCCGCGCTTTATGTACGAGTTGCAGCTTCAGAGCTGCATCTCACTGTGCTTTTCCATCACCAGCGGCACATCACAGCAGTCTGCGAGCCCCACATTAACAATGTTGTTCCTGCTTACAATTCACATGCTTTACTTGATCTTGCATTCCCTATAAGTGTTTGCTTCTTCCAGGATGTTACTTTTTTTTCCAAGCAGTATATTACACTTATCTCCCCTCCTCATAACCTAATTTCCATTGACTCGTTCTTCAGCACCGAGAGGTCATACCAATGGCAACAGGCTATGCAAATATGATCACTCCACTTCAAATAAAAAAGTACAAAAACATTTTAAACGCCAACAGCTCTAACTTTAAGAAATGCGAGACCTATTTCATTGCAAATGCTTGTATACATAAGCGGTCAGTCAGGAAAGTGGGGCGGGGTGGGCTGCAGCCTCGTGCATTCTGTGGAAGGCAAGGGATGTAGTGCATTGGATATTAATCTCAGACAATAATGCCGCATTATCCTTTCCGAAACGTTTGTGTTGAGGCTCAGTTAATTAAGTCTGCAATTTAAACAGGTATTGCCTGATTGATTTTAAAACATCAGCAGTTTTTAAAATTCGAGTGTCCCCATATATGCGACCTAAAAGCCTCCCATGGAGTACCACAGTGTTCCACAGACCCTACATTCAACTCAAAATAATCCACAATTGTCATTCGAATTTCTTTAGTGAAAACCACATACTATAGTGCCTGATGGAGAAAGAGAGGCACTATGACAACAGTTCCTTAAGAGAGTGGGCAGCTCCAGCACCACTGGGGAGTAACTTAATAGTGAGTTATTATAAGAGTTTTGTATAGCGCTCAGCTACCCGCACAGGGTTTCTTGGCGCTTTGGCAACAGGTCGGGTCTGGCAATTACAACGGAATCAGACCATCCACACTGCTACACAAAACACTGCTGCACGCCGCACACTGCTGCACGCCGCACACTGCTGCACGCCGCACACTGCTGCACGCCACACACTGCTGCACGCCTCACACTGCTGCACGTCTCACACTGCTGCACGCCTCACACTGCTGCATGCCGCTGCACGCCACACACTGCTGCACGCCTCACACTGCTGCACGTCTCACACTGCTGCACGCCTCACACTGCTGCATGCCGCTGCACGCCACACACTGCTGCACGCCTCACACTGCTGCATGCCACACACTGCCACACACTGCTGCACGCCGCACACTGCTGCACACCGCACACTGCTGCATGCCGCACACTGCTGCACGCCACACACTGCTACACAAAACATTGCTGCACGACACACACTGCTGCACGGCACACACTGATGCAACCGGCACACTGCTGCACGCCACACACTGCTGCACACTGCTGCATTACTCACTGCTGCATGCTGCACGAAACTGCTGCACGCAGCACACTGCTGCACGCCGCACACTGCTGCACGCCGCTGCACGCCACAGTGCTGCATGCCTCACACTGCTACACGAAACACTGCTGCACGCAGCACACTGCTGCACGCCGCACACTGCTGCACGTCACAGTGCTGCATGCCTCACACTGCTACACGAAACACTGCTGCATGCCGCACACTGCTGCACGCCGCACACTGCTGCACGCCGCACACTGCTGCACGCTGCACACTGCTTTTATGCGAGTTTATGCTACTGACATTGTAAATGACAATGCCTTTTATTTGTTTTAAAACCAAAACATAAATAAAAGGCATTGTAATTTTACAATGCCAATAGCTCAAACTCTTATAAATGCGAGACCTATTGCATTGCAAATGCTTGTTTTCTTCTGCATCTCATTTGCTTGCATCGTTTTTGATTACTTTCCTTCCTTTTCTCGTTTTAGTCCCTCCCATTGAGCATCTTAACAATCCTTTTGATTGGGTGCCTTGTATCATTTCAAAGTTCCACATTAGTGAACTCATCATTTTTAGGTCCCGTCTGCTAGACAGTACATGTGCTGTGTGTTGCGATAAATGTTATTACCTTAGAGTGGGCTTTGAGCCTGCCCATTGCCAGCAATCGGTTGGCTTTGTCACTCTCACTTTCTTGCTTCATATTTGTCAGCTTGTGTGGCCTTTCCTTGCACTTGTGTTTCTCCTCCCCCTGGAGCATGGGGCCATTACTTGTATCCTTCAACTGCTCATTTTCCGAGCATTGCTTTTTCCTTCAGCATTCCACATGAGTGCATGTGTTTTACAGCTTTTTCTCTATTGTATTTCTCTTCCCCCCTCTGACGTGCTCTGTATTCTACTCTCTCACCTATGTGCTTATCTTTTCCTGCTCAACTTTACTCTATTATCACCCATTTGCTTATCTTCCAACCATATCCTCTGTGTTCCTTTCCCCACCTGAGCCCTCTGTGTTGCTACTGGCCCACAACTAAAGGTGGGCAGTTAACTCCGCTCCACCAGCGAAGTTTTCCAAAAACTCCGAACTCGTAGCGGAGCGTAGTTTTCTGGTGCAGACGACATGAGTCTAGAACATACCTACCACTCCTAAATGGTGACCTGCTCCTGCTGCTTTCGCTGCTCCAGCTGGAAGAATTCAATTAACAGGAAGAACAGCAGTGTGCATGGTGTATTGTGTGAAGGCATGCCTGATAGGGTCAAGCATGCCTTCATGCAAATACACCATGCGCACTGCAGTTCTTCCTGTTAATTGAATTCTCAGAGGCGGAGCATCGGAAGCCGAGTGCAGCCAGCAGCAGGAGCATGAAGGTACCAGGAAGGACGGCAGTGGCGGGCTGCGGCTAGGAGACTAGCGGCCGAGCTGCACTGCCGTGGACAGCCAAGGGTGTAACAAAGGCCCCCGCAGCCCCCACGGTGTGGGGGGGCCCCGAGCTCCAGGGGGCCCCTTCAGCCTAGTACCCTGTTAGCAGAGCTACTGAGTGTGGTCGGAGGGGGCCCCCTTCATGCACTTTGCAGGTGGGTCCCCTCAAGTTTCGTTACGCCACGGTGGACAGCTGGGGCCGCCATACCCACCCACCAAGGAGGAGGCTCAGGACAGGTAAAGTCAGGCTCTACTATGCGGGGGTGGGAGGAAGGTGCAGGGGGTGCTGAGGGGGGGCTGTGGAGGGGCTGTAGCGGGGGCAATGTATGGTACAGGTAACGTCACCAGGCCACAGAACTCTGCGGAATTCCACAGAGTTTTCCAGTAACTCTGTGAAATTCCGCAGAGTACAATTCCACAAACTCTACCCAGGGTTACCCACAACCAAGCCAGGAATTCATGTTTTGATTGGACATAAATGACGAGCTTCCACAAAAGAAGTCCCTGCCCTCTATGCAGCTGTGTTAATTTTGATTATTGATCCAACTGCCTCAGCTTCAACTTTTAGGGGCATGCACCTGACATTGTAAAGCTATTAAAGTGTTGTAGATAATTAGAAAGTGTATATTTGTTTTCTCTGGCAGCAGCAGCAGAGATGGGATTTGGGCAGTCATTAACCTATGTGGATATTTAGGTCTGGCTGGTAAGTTCAACTGTCACTGACCTTTTAACCTTAACCAATACTATACAACAGTTCTTTGCTTCTGCACAAATGCATATCTATTCCCATGCTATTTACCAGTAATGCTTCACATGACCATACAACATTCTTTAAAGCCAGACCGATTCGCACTGCCAATGCTTGTTTTCTTTTCAATTACTGATCCAACTTAGAAAAATTA
Organism: Triturus cristatus; assembly: GCF_964204655.1. Lineage (NCBI taxonomy): Eukaryota > Metazoa > Chordata > Amphibia > Caudata > Salamandridae > Triturus > Triturus cristatus. The sequence continues at coordinate 706,186,894 of NC_140580.1, read as the reverse complement.
TTCTTGCTGGATTCCCACAACCGGACTCAAGATAGAACAAGACCGCTCAGCCAGAATGCCTTTGTAATGGGAAGCCAAGTGAAATCATCGTGCACACTGTCCTAGAGATCTTCAATGAGGAAACTCTGAGACCAGTCCATCTGGAAGATTCCTTCAGTACCCTCACTCTCTTTATGGACAACTGCTTCCCAGAAATTATCCAGAAAATATTTTCTTAGGGCACCTAGAAAACCAGAAGCTCAGATAACTTTTCTCTGGGTCCAGTGAAGGTCCTCTGCATGTGGTCACAAACTCAAGCACTTGACAAGTCTTTATTAGGAGCGGGGTCACTTCTATCCTTATCTTCTCTCTTTTTTATTTCATCACTGGGCTCTTTTCCTCACTTTGGGCTTGTGGTCATTTCCCCTCAAGCCTTTTTAGGTCTCGCCTGACCCAGCGCATGCGCTGGTCTGGCGAGAATTATTGAGAGGGCTCCAAAAAGTGCTACCAGGCCAGCCTAGAGCTACAGTGCATGTGCGCAGGCGCGCGCGCTGCACTTTACCGAGATTACTTTGATGTTTGATCGCGATTGCGATCACTTTCACTTTCGTGGCCGCACGGCCGCTTGGCATTGCCAATAGGTCTCGCTTTTGGGACCTTATAAGTATTTAGTTATGCAACTGTTGCATAGCTAAACACTTATAAGGTCCCAAAGGCGAGACCTATTGGCTATGCCAATGCATGTTCTATAATGTAGTACACAATGAATCGCTCAAGAAGTGAAAAGACACAAATATTGTTATGACCATGGCCACAAAGACTCAAACTTCAACAAAACCTGTAGCACACTTGGTGCAGGGTTCACATATCTGATATCTTCCCGCCTGTTTCTCTTTCCATACCCTTCCTTTCTCATCGCACTTCAGATCTTGGGTACGTAGCGGACTAACTCTTTTCTTTCCACTTTCATAACATTGGTATCTTAGGCTTGGTGAATGTTTTTATGCCTCAATAAGTGTTTTTAATGTTTTGTATCCAAAGGTCTAAGACACCAAATATTTCCTTAAAGTTTTTTTTCAAAGTCTAGGAGTAAAGTGACGCAGTTGAGCAAACACCTACAATAGACTTGGCGAGAATGATACAGGTTTAACTTTCTTTTTTTTTCATTTTTAAAGGATTTTCTAGGCATGTTCAATTTTAAAGCCTATTCTCTGAACGGATGATATGTCAAGGAGCTATAAATATCTCTGCGTATTGTATAAAATAAGGGAGTGGTCTCTTATTGCAACATGGGTAGCAGAGAGTACGACGTCTTCCTCCATGACAGTGTTGCTTTCCTCCTTATTCACAGTAGAAGGAAAACCACAAACCACCCACACACAGCTGCATAAGCTGCCCATTCAGGGCTTTAAGTGGGATGAAAAAACTGGGGGGTATCTCAAAGGGGTGTGGCCAATGTAATTAAAGGCGTAGCTTAAAAACAAGTAAGCTAAAAATCTATGCTTAGCATAGTGTGCCGCTGGACTTGTATTTTGCTGTTTCTGTCATTGCAGCCAGATATATAATACAACAAGTAACATCATACCTACAACAAGTCAGTACTAGTGGCTCTGTCAGTGGTTGTTAGTTGCATAAGATAAATAAGCAGCAACTATGGTTTGTTATATATAATATTGAAAAAGCTTAGACTTAAAGCCCTGGTGACACCACTACAATGCTGCTACTCCAGAGATTCAAAAAGAGAAGGGAAATCCAGCGAGAAAATGACTCTCTTTAAAGGATTTCCCTTCCCCTACAACCTCACCTGGCATGACGTCATGCCGTAACTTCTCCACTAGTGAGAAGTGAGCAGTGTGAGCAGTGCACATCGATGTGTCTGCAGCCTGGAAAAAAACAGATTTCCTGTGCCAGGGCACAAAACAGAGCCCGATAGAGACCCGTTTCGAGGTCCCCTTTAAAAAACTGCAGGTGCTCAGACCCGGTGTGACCCGGCCCACTTAAAGCCCTGTGCCCATTGAATGGATCGTGCCCCGTAAACAAGAATGGTGCCTAGGACAATTGAGAGAGTGAATGGAACAGAAGTGTGAGAGGCACCCAAGTCTGAGCTGGGAAGGTAAAAGCAAGAGAGAGTGTTTAAGATTACGACTAAAATGTCGGCGAGGTTAGATGGGGTGATGCCAGAAGAAATGGAGGAATTTCAAAGATGGGGAAAGTACAAAAATTGAGTCATAAAAAGGGTGAGTAGGCCTTTCTGCAGAAAATGCAGATTTATTGGATTTCTGCAGATTTTGGTCATTTTCGAAATTCCCTTCAGAATGTTGAGGAAATTGCTGCCCGATTCTGGGAGTTTTCTGTAGATTCCCTAGCCTTGGCTTACATTTCCTGGCAGAGAGAAAGAGTGGAGTAGACTCAGAAAGAAGGTCATGGAACCAAGAAGTAAGATCAGGCCAACACTTCAATAATGGGAGGTACTGTGCATTAGGGTGCTATCTCTAGCTGCTACAAATTTAAGAAGATTTACTTTTTTTAGGTATGGTTTTAGCCAAGATACTTTCATTTTGCTAAGATTAAATAGATAATATAATTACTAATAGAGGATTTCATCCAACGCTCTTTATCCATCCTTCTATTGTTGTGTCATTCACATTTGTCTTCTACCCACTGAGGCATAAAACATGGGGCAATTCGTCAACCTACTTCTGCCTTTGACTACCATCATTGTGAATGGTCGCCTTATGCTCTTTCACAAGAAGCACATCCGCACACAGAGTAGTCCCCTTAGTGTTCTGAGACCCCAAAAATATTTTTGATTTTAGGTTGTTTTTTATCTTGGCGAGGGGCTAGAGCTCCCCAACTTGAAAGATTTGGAAAAGCAACCATGAGTCTAAACAAGAATTGGCATAGGAAAAAAGACTGGCAGCCAACTCCTGACTTACTGGCTTTGCCATTGCTTGTTATTACCATGTGGGGAGAGCTGTAGCCCAGAAAGTCCTCGCACCATTCCTGCTCACAGCAGTGCTGTCAAAATAGCCAAGTGACAACATTCAAATGTGTGTTGATACACTTACTAATCTTAAAATCGCGATTGCCCTTCTTTCCGAAGGGGGTAAAAAAAAAACGACACCCAAAATCAAAACTTATTGAAACTTAATAGGAGAGCCCCAGATGGATGGCAACACCCTAAAGCATTTGGACAATCAAACATATTCAACACAATGGTGCAGAGGAGTTACATAAAGCCTCAAACCAATGATTTTTCCTCGCACATAAATATGTTGATCTGTGGAGAATAACCTGGGGGGGGGGGGGACTGGAGGCCTCTCTTAATCTCCAATACAAGCGAAATGTAGGCTTCCTGACATTACTTTACTCTCTTTTGGTCCTCCCTCCCCTTTAGTGAAAAAAGAAAAAACACTGAAACAGATAATGTATGGAAGGTAAAGACAGGGATTGAAAAAGAGTAGATGCCTTTTCTCAGGACAGTACAAGCTCAATACACCAATTAGTACACAAACTATTCTCTATACCAGTATTTTGTCAGCTATCTTTGAGTGGTAATATGTTAGTTTGGAGGGTTAGATTAGTGTGTTCCTCTTGCTGCTCGTGTGCAAACGGTAATTTGTGCTTGAGGAAGTTGCCAAGGGGTCTGCTAATCAGGCAGTCTCAAGTCCTTGAACTGGGTGGCAGGGACTGTGTTCTGCTGGAATGTTGCAAGCATAGGATGGACTCTAGTACGGCAGCTTGGATAGGACCCTGAGTACCCTCGGGCAGCGATAAAGGAGGCCACTGCAAACAACCCATTTGTGGTGTTCCCACAAGTGGCCACACAAAAAGCACCAGATTGCACAAAAGCCTCAAAACAGACCTTGCTGCTAGGGGAGTGGTGCACCAGGGTAGCACAATCCTGTTTTGAAAGTTGTTTATAAATCCTTGCACCAGGCCTCGGGGATCCAGTAGATGTACAGGTCTGAACTAAGTTGTCCGAAACTACCATCAAGGCATATTGCACATCGCTTCCCTCAGAGTCTTTATCTCTTCTACCTCTTCATATTTTAAATCTTCTGCCTCTTCCAATCCCCACCCTATTTGGTAGTCCGCTTACCACCTATTAGAGTTCTTGTAAAATACTTACATCTTCGCAGTCTCACAACTGGTCTTTTTCGACGTTGAAGCCCTTCTACATCTTGTACAATTTGGGACAATTAATATGATCTGGTCTTCGTTTCCTAACTCATACTCCAAAAAAATTAATGCTTCAGTTTGCCAACCACATGCAGCATTTGATGTGGCCAAGCCCAGTTCGCCCAATTAAAAAGTGGTAAACAAGGGAGGGAAAGGTTTATATATCCTATTTATATTGTGCATGGCACCTCAGAGATGCGCAGAGACGCAGTCCTCATCCCATCCTCCCAGGAGGGAAGGATTTAAAAATTCTGGAGATATGTTATACCTAAAAGAATTGTGAGTAAATGCACACCCCTCTTACCACACTTCTATGGGTTGGGAGGGTTAGTCTTTCCGAATTTCCCAAAAAGGGTTTCCCAATGTGGATATAGGGTGAGGAGTGTGACAAAGAAGTTAGAAAGATGAGGGTTGAGGCGAATTACAGGTAACTAATCTAGACATTATGGGAACTTGAAAATGCAGAGCACCATGCTCTTTGGGTCCATTTCTTAAGACTACTTTCTGCTTTTGTTTGTAACCTTCATTTTATTGTAGATGTTGACAAGTATCCATTTTTGCGAGGGTAGGATGTTTTATATTTGTGATTTTTTTTTTTGTATTCTACTTCATTTATTTTCCTTAATTATGGCTTCTGGTGACTGGTTCTCTGTCCCCCGCCCCCCCCCCCCCTCAATCCCCCTGAACCCATTCACCTAACCACCATGCAGCCAAGGAAGCCAAGCTCCAGAGTTGAGCTATCCGTTTTCAGATTGGAGTAAACTGTCTCATGAGGCCAGTCGCACACAGTTCTGTATTCCAAGGCAGAAGAATTCAGGGTGCGAACGTTCAGCGATCAGGGCGTTTTCTGATATTTACATCCGGAAAAGGCATTTGACCCTTTACAGTTTTCATTCACTAATCAGAACTTTGCGTTCCTATTTGAACTCTAGCTTTCAAGGAGTAATTGAAAAAGTTGCATTCAAAGCTGATGATTCAGACTCTGAACGTGAATCTACGTGATCTATACTAAAAAAATCTGAGATAATTTTTCATTGTGAAATAAGTGCTCCTAATTCAAATAGTAAACAGGAGAGAACTTCAAAGTCAATGGCACCGATTCGGATTTTGTTAGAATGAGCGTTCTATTTATCACACCTGATAACTAACAATACTGCTATTTGCTATTTTTCGGGTGCAATAAATAACTCATATCATGAGTTTTTGCTGAATCACATGCGGATTATGGTGCTTAGGGCTCCAAAATCCATATGATACGGTAAATACTGTACACTTTTCCCCTGTTAAATTCCGGCATGTGTGATCTGTCGAAATTTAATGAAGGGTGAGATATTGAACACACCCGGTAATTACCAAATGTAACAAATACCACCCAACTAGGAATACCAATCCTTGTGCAAACAGAAGCTTACGCAGAAGTTAGAAAATTCCGACTAACTTGTAATCATTGCTTTTGTTTACCTATTTGCATTTATGTAGCGCAATCGTGATGTACACTGTACATCACGGATGGTAATGGGGGTAATACAAGATTTAAAGATCAAGTAAGAATTTAAATATTTAAATGACATTACATTTCGAACATATGGGGCGGCTCCTCCGCTAAGGCGGAGGGGCATCGCCCCACTGCTCTCAGAGCAGTGGAAAAGTGAAAAATGAAATGATAATAACAAGGTTATTATCATTTTATTTTTCTTTGCTGCGGGGCTGGGTTAGGGCGGGCGGGGCTGGTGGCTCAGGGAGGAGGAGTGGATTGTGCAAACTATGGGGCAGATCTACAAGAAAGTGCTGCAGCGCAGCACCAAAAGCCCTTTGGCTGCGCCATGCTGCGGCACTTTCAGAACACAGGAATGCGTCATATTTAAAATTATATGTCGCATTCCTGTGCTCTCCCCTGTGCTGGCGCACAAACAGCTGCCATGCGCCAGCGCAGGCACCCTTGCACCATGGTGCAAGGATGCCTGCGCCATGGGGAGATTGTTTTTGTGCAGGAAGGGGCACCTTCCTGCACAAACACTATCACTTCAGGGATTTTCCTCTTTCAATGTGTGCTGTAGAATGCCGCACGCATTGAAAGAGGAAAAGACGAGGAGAAATGAAAACATTTCTCCTCATTGCGCCTCTCTACACCACCTCTAGGGTGGCGTAGCAAACAGACGCATTTCCAGATTTACGATTTCTCATAAATCTGGAAATGTGTCTAGTTCCATGGGTGTTGCGTGGAAACACCCATTGCAACACCCATAGAACGCCCCTTTCACGCAAAGTGCTGCGTATAAAGCGGCCATATTTACAAGGACAGGAAATTTTAATTCCTGTCCTTTTAAATATGGGGCAGAGCAATGCGCTGCCAGTGCGTCACAAAAAGTGACGTAATGGCAGCACAAGGGGCTTGTAAATCTGCCCCTAAGTGCGCATGACTGCTTGGACGGCCATCCTGCCCAGCCAAACCGTCATGTGTACTTTGCATGTTCCCCTCCAGGCTGCATTACACAGCCTGGGGAGAACATGCCCAGGCTACCATTCCCCATCTGAATGCCGATCCATATGCTCAGACCAATCACAACGCTGAATTGCAGCATTGTGATTGGCTCATGGGAGCCTGTTTCGGGACTCTTCAGCAATGACGGAGGAGAGACTCAGGCGGCATCGGTGCGAGGAGGTGTTTTTTTTATATATATATTTTGTTCCTCTCCACCACCCCCGTTTTCTGACAGCCGCCACTGCACATGTACACACTGGGATAGATTAATAAATATACCCAAACAGTGAAGTGTCACGTCCTGGATTAAAGCACTGTACCCTAGTTCCAAATTCTACATCTTAGCTGCTGACCACATGCAGTTCCATAGGAAGAATGCTTATGGACCTCGTTGTGACTGTTCATCCACTAAGACTCGATTAACAATCTCCATCCCTTTGATCCATCTGTAACTTGTGTTTGGTTTTACAGACGACGTAACCCCATGATCCTTTGATTTGTGGTTGTTTGCTTCGATTTCCTGTGATCTACCCAAATTATTGGACTACTTTGGTGGTGTGCCTTTTTCCTCCACGCCCAGACATGCCTCTCATTCTCTTCTCTAATTTCTTTAAGAGTAAAACTACTAACCTGTCATTATCATGGTTAACAAGTACCAAAAAGTTGTTTTTCAGGGTGTCAGTCCAAGAAAGAAGTCTGGAGACTGTAATTTGTGAAACTTTTATTTGAATGATAAAAACATACAAAGATGAAAAAAATCAGACCCAAATATATCTTTTTCAGATGTAGTACCTTGTTATTAAAAGAAAAATTGTAAGCTGGTTCACCACTTTATCAGGGGTTAAAATATTTATTTTTATATTTCAAGGCACTATATTCTCACACGTCTTGAGCAAGCAAAGAGATGCATGATTCACCGAAACTAACTTAAGTTTCACGCAGTAATTGGGTATTTTTTTGTGTCAGTGGGAGTGAGTCACTGGAATGCTGTCATAACAACACTAATTCAATACCAGTATTTGCAAAGTAATGTAAAAAGGGTTCAGTTCAATGTTTCTCTGAAAAATGTCCCCAATGTTTTCAATAAACGCTATTTCTTGGTAGATCTCCATGATTTTAGATTCTAATAAATTTGAATATTTACTTGTCAGCAGAATGACATATCCAAGCATTTAGGACATACAGATGGCACTGGAGGCCAGTCCTTAAGATTCAGCAGCCCAGAAACCTGATATTTTTTTTTATTTTACAGAGTTTTATACAGCGCACACTTGACCCGAATCGGGTATCAGAGTGCATTACATAGCACCAGTTGCATTACATGAGGACACATTCATTTTATTTTGTTAGGCACTGGGAGATTAAGTGATTTGCCCAGAATCACCGGATGTTCAGCGTCATTGCCGAGACTCGAACCCAGTTCCCCAGATTCGAGGTCGACCGCCCTAGCCGTTAGGCCAACTCTTCTCCCCGAGGATAAATATGCACTAATGTTAACGGGTAAGCCCGCCACGCCACGAGGAACCCCAAAACAATAGGTGAGACTTGTAGGTGATGGAGGAGCCTTTTGGATTCTGTTGTACAAGAAAGGAGCATACCCATTAAAATGTAGACATCTTGACACCAGTCCTGCCCTACACAAGCATCACACAATCAGGACATTTGAAGGCTTTCGACAGGGCTAACATGGCATCTAGTCATGCTGAGCTCATGAACACATTTGCAATTAGCCCAGTGGCGTTCAAGGTTTCCTAGGAACTTAAAAGTACTGTCTAAGCATAAGACCTCAAACGTTGACCCATGCCTTTGATTGCAAACGCGATACACTTAAAATGCAGAACTATCCCTCTATCCGTTGAGTCTCTTTTTCAGAGTCTATCCCTCCCACTACACACAATCTGCTCAAGCCTTCCGTGACCTTTGGCATCTGACCTAAGACAGCTGGAATGGTCCATAAGCCCATGCAGGATTCTTAAACTCTACAATGGTAACCTAGGCTGATTCACTAATATAAGTTAGATTTTTGCCTCAAGTTTTCATATCATCTTTGCCTAATCTGGATGAAGACTCCCTACTTCCTCACGTGTAACTCCTGGGAAAATGAGAACCCTCCCTCCTGCACTTGGTCTCTACAAAGTCCTAGGTAATTTGTAGGCAAACTCAAGGCTAACTTTTACACTTGTCCTCCTTCAAATGCCTTTTATGTCTTGTGGTTCGATTTGTCATCTATTTGTTTGCTGTGAAGTTCTGTACTCCACTGTTATTTCGTTGCGATGGGGGCTACATCCATACATTGATAAAAAGACAAAATAAATTAACATTTTTTAAAGAAACAGTATCAATTGTACATACAAACTATTTAAAATGACATTATTTACATAGACCGGTTTAAGGTGTATTTACTGTACAGCAATTTCTCTGTTGCTTTATTTCAGAGATGCCAAATATTGCACCTCTGTTCATAATACCTGAATTTCCTTCGAGCCAGCTCTTAGAAAATCACTGCTATGCACCTTGGAGGCATTATCAATTAAAAGTGGTAAAAAAATTACAAAATTGAGTAATATGTTTGTTTTGAATTAAACTTTCACATGGACAAAGGCAATCATTAAGAGCAGTTATAAAACTACCTTCTGGGATGTAACCTGTGACTATTGTCTGTAAACAAGGCATTGGTACCCGAATGCCTACGACTAGGTAGCCAATGCTGGGGTATATCCTGGGTCACTCCGGTGTCCTCGAAGCGATGAGGCCATGTTAACACAGGCGTTCTTCGGCCCGTGTTGCGTAAATGAAACCTCTTCTCTATAACTCATCCTTAGGGCGGATACAGTCTTGTTCGGCCAGGGTATTTCCCTCCTGTGGTCTCAAGAATCCTGAGTCACTGGGCCGCCCACTTCCTCCTCCGGGTAATGGCAGCTGCAGCCATCTTCTGCTTCCGCTGTTTTGACTATCTGTGCAGGAACTAGACATAAAGGAAGGAACTTTAGAAATCTCAGTCTATAAGGGTTCAGCTTTCAGTTAAACCCCACACAAGAGTAAAGGTTTCCGATTGATCTAAACACCAAGTAGTCAAAGAGTAGCCCAAGCAAACATTTTGCGGACATTGGAAATGGGCCAAGGGATAGCTTGTTTGCTAAGTATAATTGTAATTATGTAAAGTTGTGAAGACTGGATTAACAATTTGGTCTCCTGACTCCACCATTAAGGCTTTTGCCACCAAATCAAATCATCTACCACAGATAGATAGACTTGCTTCAGGGCTCACCCATACCCGAGTCGGAGTTTTCACTCTATCTTCTTTTTAACATTTGTAGGGTTTAGGATGTTAACTATTAGGCAGTACATCCATGATGCAAAATCACAATGTAATACAAATACAAATTTAGAGAGAACCCTATGGTCATTTCCATTCCCAACGTACATAGAAAGGGTCCATCCTGTCAATGGCACATTGCCTTTCTACAACTTGTACAAGTCTTACCTGGAGGTCAGTGGAGAGCAATCAAAGAAATGCACTGGCCCCCATTATAGGTACACCTGCTTTCCATTGATTAATGAGAGATCAATCAGACTGCCAACCACCACCATAACACACATGGGATCATTTCAAGAATGCACTGCCTTGCAGAGAAATAAGGGAATTGATTTGTTGGCATTGTGGCTTGTATTCATAAATAGCTGGTGGATTGGGGGACAGTGACATATGTTACGAGAGACTGACATTCCCGCATTATAAAGTGTGAACATGACCCGTATGGGTATCAGAATACTGTACAAAGGAGCGACTGATTTGAATACAGAATATTTATTTTCAATATTCATAGGTTGCTGGCTTTAGTAGGTTTGACTAGATGGCCTTCCGAGAAGGTATTGGTTAAATCCAGGTAAAATTAAAGCACGGCTTGGACTGCTGCCCAGGGTTATAGTTTGAGTCATTCTGATGTCAGTTTTTCAAAGATGTGTACTTGGAAAAGGAAAAGTCTTCTCATTTGCAATGTTTATTATTTTTATGTATACACAACAAAAACATTGGATTGGTGTTCCAATGCCTGGTACAGAACCAGCACATGCAGTGCCAGGGTGAGACCAAAAATACGGGTAATAGTCTCAGTTTGTGCTTAATCTGTAATATAAATAAATACATATCTGAATAAATACATAAATAAATAACAGCGCAGGTGCCTAAAATTATTTTTGGAGAAAGCTGCCTACTCTCACCACTGGTGCTGCTCACTTTTACCACTGGAGTTGCCTACTCCCACTAACAGCACTTACCAAATTGGACTACCTGACCTGAGTTGGGGGCGATTTCAGCTTCCTCCAGAGAATATATTGAAAAAAGTGGGTCAAACATGAAAATGGTCGCCTTGTGGAGTAGTAAAGGACAAACACAATTTGGGCACAATGTACTGTTCACGCTCCATGGTTCTGGTGCCCCTGTACCTGCTGCCCTAATGATACCCATTATTCTGTCTGCTAGAGATTCTTGCACTGCTATTGCTAGTAATGTACATGCTCTCCGTTTGCAGAGAGCGTACACTGTTACTATGTTTGCTATACCTGTTCATAATGCTTCAGTGAAGCATAAAGATCCTTAAACAAGCACTGGCAATGCCAATAGGTCTAGCTTTAAAGGAATTTTGTATGGTAATATGAAGCATGACAAGAATGGCTATGTTTTTGTGTGGCTGCAAAGAACTGTAGAATAATATTGGTGAAGGTTAAAAGGTCAGGTGACAGTTGAAGCGTCACCTGTTACCCTCTGCATTCTGCCTCTTCATCTACCTCTGAGGTAGGTCTTTCTAGACAACCTTTTGGTCTGTCCACCTTCTGGTAATTCTCTCAGAGGTCACTATCAGCATGACTTGTTCTACTCTCTGTGCGTATGTTGGTTCAACTGATATGCTCCATTTCCACCACACACAAAGCATTAAGAGAGAAACTGGCAAATTAACAGTCTTCTAATGGTACAAAGGAATTAGAAATAGGGCTTGTAGCATTTGTTTTACTGATCTCACCCAACACTGCCACACATTACCACTGTCAAGTCTACATTATGTCCGTCTTTCACGCCTTCCTTCCTTGCAAAGAAGACAGTCAAGAGTAGGCGATGCAAGCATGCTAAGCCTTCGGATTGGCTGAGCACATCTCAGCATCCAAAAGAGGTTGCTTTAGATGAGCAACAATGAAATAAACACCTCCTTGGGTTGCCATTTTGCACTTGAGTGCAGTGAATCTGTGCTACTGCTGTGCGCATTGCTTGCTGGTCAAGTCACAGACTGTGTTGAGGAACGTAAGCCCCGTATTGCCTGGTGCTGTCAAGGTGGGGCACGCTCCTAATAAGAGTACAAATGGTGCTAGATCATGCAAATTAGGAGGTCTGGGGTTTGTGGTCCAGTTACCTAATCAAAGAGCTGATCACTTGAAGATGAATCGGAGTCAGTGCCTGTTGCTGCGCTTGTTATCTCAGCGTTTGTACCGCAGTTTCCTTTCTTTTCCATCCAAAACCAAGTTGAAAAGAGGGTGTGCTTTTACTTTTCATTTCCATCTCACAATGTCTCTTGGGGATTTCCCACATCAATAGCCAAGCTCTCTCCCACATCATTAGCCAGGCTCTGATTCTATCATTTCTACTCCCTCGCGGTTTGTTTTTTTCATTCAGCACCAAGTCCCATGATGTGACTTGTGAGCTAAAACCTTTAATGATAAAAGTGGTACCTCAAGCCCTAGCATGCTTAGCGCGATCAGATGAAAAACCAGAGCTGGAATAAGATCACCTTCATCCAGATTAAGGGACATGAACATGCGTAACACACTCTTCTGGATGGAGGAGTATGAGATCAACTTAAGGCCAGTTCGCGGTGAAGGTTTCCGGTTCTTGTGTGAGTGGGGTTCATAGAAATGTTTTTAGATTCTGTTTCAGGAAAGACTTTGAGGTTGAGTGGCTGATGGGCAGAGGATTAAACTTCTGATGCGAAGTGTAGGGAAGGGTTGAGCAGAAGATTGACATTCAACACAATGCAGATACTGACATGAATCACAAGTGTTTATATATAAATAACATGAATGTAAAATGGAAGAAAAAATACACCCATCAGCAAATCAAAGTATCCCCGGCCATTAATTGCCAATTCAGGCCATCTCCACCCATCACTAGCCAACCATCCACCTATTACCACCATCATTGTCGTGCTTAGTCCTCCATGGCTAATCTAGGCCATCTCCATCTATCCTGCCAACCTCGGCCATCTCTAGTTATCCACCCATCACCAAATTAGGCCATGTTTGACCATCCATTCCTAATCCAAACCATTCCCATCCATCCATACGTCCAACCTCTGCCATCTCCAGCCATCTATCTGTCACCACTCAAGGTTCAGCCGCTAATCAACGATTCACGATATCCCAGCATACGTCAAACCAACATAAGCCATCGCTCTATCACAAACCGAGTCTATGCATAACAATCCATCACACAGCAGCCATTCCCAGCCATCGCCTTCAACCCCGAGCAAACCTGGCCAAAGCAACTGCACTTTTTTATACAAAAGAGAAGAAAATCTTACTTTGCTTGAAGCCGTTTTTCACCTTCTTTTTCACCCAGGCCACCATGAGAATGAAAGGGCAAATCACACACAAGAAGAAGAAGACAGACCCCGCAATGATGACATTGGATGCAATGCTTTTTTCCTCTGGAATACATGAAAAACAAAAATGACAAGCATTAACTAGAACACCAGGTCAAATGCTTTTGCATCCACCAATAAACTCTGTACACATTCCCACTATGTCTAAATATGTCCTCCCTTATCAATAAATCTGAAGGCACTCCTTCATACAGCTAAAGACCTACGTATTGGAGCTTATTACATCTCGATAAGCTGAACATCAAACAAATACCTATTATTTAATTTTCATCTTATAAACTCATTATTTGGAGTGAATGCACCAAACAAACATGAATTATCAAATCAGTTACATGACTCTTGTTTTATTGGATGAGTGGAACAATAAGTACAAGGATAAAAGAAAAAATTGAAGGGAGCAGAGGTTTTAGGATAAAACATTAACTTTCAATGGCATGAGTCAGGAAGCTTATACCTATTATGGAAACACTGACTTTTCAAGGCTAGAGGTGGAAAGGGGAAAGAAATAATGCAATGTTGAAGCCTGCATAGGGAGATACTTAAGGTGTTGGCCACCATGAAACAGGACGAGGAATCCTATGGTTATGATATGCATCTGCCTCAATGGTTACAGGCTATGAGTCAAGGCAAAGGGAGTCAAGGTCAGGATGATGTTAGGTTGCATAGTCATAAATGTATTTGAAAGAACAGTTGTTCTGTAGTTTCTATCATTGGTGATGCCTCTACAGGAGTATTCTGACCAGTTCTACAGACCAGTGGCAGCTCCTCCGCTAAGGCCGACGAGCGTCGCCCCACAGCTCAAAAGGAAAAGGAAAATGAAAATAACAATATGTTATTATCAGTTTATTTTTCCAATTGTAGTCAGTGGCTCTCGGGTGGGGCACGGCTGGCCAGAGCAGGGGGGAGGAGTGGTGTACACTCCCTAAGTGCGCATGAGCTATTTTGCCGGCCCTCTTGGGCCGACCAAACAGTTCATGAGCACTTTGCATGTTCCCCACCAGGATGCATTACACAGCATGGTGAGGAACATGCACAGGCTCCCTGTTCCCGTCTAAGCACCGAAACATGGCACTCAGACAAATCACAACGCTGCATTTTCAGCGTTGTGATCTGCTCAGGGGAGCCTGTGTGTCCGGGTGCATCCTGCTGCCAGCCGGGACAGGAAGAAGGAAGAGGACGAGGATGGAGGAGATGCGGTGGGCAGTAGCTAAAGGTAAGTCCTTTTTTTCCCTATGTTTTTCATTCCTCGCGCCTTCCCCTAACCACCACCCCAATCCGGTAGCACCTGTTACTGCTACAGACCACAAGTAACATTATCCAACTTGTGGCATGAACCACCCACTAGTAGGCAGGGCTACAACTGAGCATTATACTCTGATACTTTGAAAATGGTTCATGGTGGAAAGTGCTGTTATCTGCTCATAGGATTTTGAGATGGTTGGTACGCACATCTTGGCTGACCCAGGCAGGCATGCCAAGTTTCCCTGGGGCCATGACCCAGGCAAATCTAGTCTTGACTCTGTGCCAGTCAGCTCAAATACCAGTTCAGTTGTATGTAGAAAAGTTACGGTAGATATAAACTACTGAGGATCAGACCAGTATGTCATTTCTATTCTTTGAGGGGCACCAGCAGCCCTACTGGAAACCGTAGAGGATGTGGGGAATCAGTGGAACCCCCAGTCTCCTTAAGAGATGGCCACAAAAGCCACTTACTCTGGAGGATTCACATGGACACATTCCATTCGGTAATGCCACTGACAGAAGCTCCGGCTACTTGGTCGCTCTTCTTCAGCTGTGTCCACTTCGGTGAAACTGTGGATGTGACTGCCCTGGTCCCCTTACTTGTATTGCTGGAGATTTCAGCAAGATTATTAATTAGATTCATTTGACATACATAAATGACACAATCTCATTATGTGATATTTCTCCCTGAGTCTCTTAATAAAATATGTTTATAATGCTTTTCTCCTTTGGGTTTTGTACCATGAAAATGATACAGGTTTTCTGAAAATCCATTTGATGGAATTAAAGTTACCACCTGAATGTGGTCTGTGCATGGGCAGGCCAGTGTTTAGGGTTGTACTGCCGGGTCTTACCAGTGTTTGAGGTTGGGCAGTCTGGTTCTGTTGCTAGTGGCTTGCAGTATTTTAAAGCAGTTTTGGTGCGTGTTGACTGGGCATGTGGTTTGGTATATGTGCTTCATCTTGAGTCCGTGTCCCTGACTCAGCATTCTGCCCAAGTGTCACTATGTCTGTCCCATCCTTTGCCATTGGTTTCGTTCACCCCCCTCATGATTTGGAGAATGGATAGCAGTGAGGGACTATGCTGTTAATACTTCGCTCTGCTTAGAAGTGTGGAATAAAAAATATTGCCTTAGTGTAACTGAATAGCTGCAGCCATCTTTTTTCCTTCATTTTAACCAAGCATACCAAGTTGTGTCTATCCCAAACAAGTAAAACTTCACTGTTATTCCTTGCATCATAGACACAAAGGGGAAAATTTACAAGCCCCTTGCGCCACCAGTGTGTCACTTTTCGTGACGCACGGGTGGCAAATTTTGATGCCCCATATTTACAAGGACACATATAGCCACCTGGCGAGGCTATGGCTTCGACTACACTAAGCATGTCAACCTTGATTATGTTGTGCACGTCATTCAGGCAGGGTTGGACAGGCCTTATGGGCAATCTGGCGGTGCCCAAAGAACCGATCTGGCAGCTCACTGTTTGGGTTGGGTTCTAGCTGCTTGTGGGCATAAAACAGGCCCACAAGCAGCTACAACCCAAGTAGTCGAAGTCATATCCTCGAAGGCCATGTGGAAGCTCTCCTTCTGGAAAGCCATGCGCACCCCCTTCATGGTGAAGTAGCAACTGCGCTCCATCTTGTGCTTGTTGTAGACCAGCATGGCATATGCCATTCCACTTTTAATAGTGGAATGTGGCAAGGAGCTTCTCATGCGCTGGCACCAGTCGCACCACCTTAAAGCCCTTGTTGAGTGGGCTAGAATCACAGCCTCAGTCAAGATTAGTATTTCACTTAAAACAAAAAAATCAATGCCAAATGGCATCCATATTAGGCACCCCAACAGACCAACTGGTCTGGTGGAATGTTTTTACTATAGGTCTCCCTGATATTACCACAAATATTACCTTCAGCAAGCATAAATGCATGCAGTCTCCCCTACCTTATAAAACAGCTATACAGCTTGTCTTTACAAGCTTAAAACTGCCCTGGTTTGCAAATGTAGGCCACTTTTTTAGCTATTTGATTTGCTAATGGGGGACACTTTTAACTTAGTGTTGAGGGTATTTTCTGTTCAAGTCCAACTCTGCATCCATGGCAGCGAGAGGGTTGAGTGCCAGACAGAGGAGTAGGTGCCGGAATAGTAGAAAGAAAACTGAGTGAAGAATTCCTTGTCCAGGGAGACTCTGTGTTACCTATGAGCTACAGTGGCAAATCCCAGTGAGATGACTTAATAGGTTTATGCAATAGCCTACAAAACCTGTGTGTGAACTTTGGGCTGCAGCTACACATTGTAATTTCAGCAGGATAGCTCAGTGGAATTATGTGCATGCTAAAGATATGCAAGTCATGTGGAGGCCATGGGTTTGAATGGTAGTAAGACAATGCACCAAGTGCAAAGATAGCTTAAAATCTCTGGGGCATATTTACTAGAAACTGGTGGAGCGCGGTGTTACGCCAAAATTGGTAATGCTGTGCTCCATCAGTTTCAAAACACTGGGATGCGCCGTATTTACAAGAATGCGGCGCACCCCTGTGTTTCCCCTAGCGCTGGCGCTAAAGAAGTTGCCAGCACACGCACCCTTGCATCATGTTGTAAGGGTGCCTGGCCTGCAGGGGTGATAGCTTATGTGCAGGAAGGGACATAAATTATTTTTCAGGCGATTCTGTTGGTGCTTCTCCAGACCAAGCACTCTTAAACTATACGGCCTACCAGTATGGATGACATGTGACCAGTAGCGGTCTGTGGAGGGAGTTCCGTGGGGCGGTGAGGCGGGGCGGGGAAATGTAAACACTGGAATATGGATGAACGGAGGTAAGTACACATTTAAATAAATAAAACGAATTTCGTTGCGCGCGCTGCATCGCATTTTGTGATGCAGCGCGCGCAAAGGAATTTGTTTTATTTATTTAAATGTGTCCTTACCTCCGTTCATACATATTCCGGTGTTTACATTTCCCCACCCTGCCCCTCCCCCGCCTCCGCCCCGCCTCACGGAACTCCCTCCACGGAGCGCTACTGCATGTGACTCCTACACCTTTTAGTCCTATGGCTTATGTAACATTTCCTATACACTGATTTTCACATTCACGTATGTGGTTGTCTCAGTGTAATATGTGTGTGAATTAAAGTGCTCAGAATACCCTACATTGGTATGGGTGGCGCTATAAAACTAATTAAATACATCTGAGAGAGAATGGTTATGGGGACTCAAGGGGCACTGTTAAGGGGTGGTAGTGAGGGAATCCGTAGCGGAGGTGATCATTGGAGGACACCAACAAACATTGTCGCATGGGGCGACATCAGTGCTAAAGCTGACCCTGCATTCGAGTGTACTGTGGGGCTTCTATGTTTGATTTGTGGCATGACTGAGTCAGTCCCTTATCCTTCCACGGTTAATACGTATGGCGTTATTGGGTAAAACAAGCAGCAATTAGTAGAATCCACCAGAGGCAACTATGCGCTTGTATGCAGTGTTTCCAGTTTGTGGCATGTCCTATGCAACCTATTACATTTAAGGGATTCATTGTACACCTCTTTAGGCTGCCAGGTGTAGAGTTTGCTGTACTACTGAAAGAAAAAACATATTTTTGTACGGTAGATATTGTACTCAACACAATATATAACCACTGATGTTTTACACTGTAACAGCTTGCTCTTTATGTATCGCCAACAGATGAGTGACTCACAAAGCTGTAGAGGGTAAAGAAAGTCCAACTGAGGTCATTTTGATCCACCTTCAAGGATGATCAGCCGAGTTGCCTCAGCTTGGATTCAGAGCTAGTTTTTCAAGGAGATTTGCAAAATACAATCCGTGGGTCAGCTGAGCTGTTTAACGGCCATTTTTTCGGACGTTCTTCTAAAACTGATCGAGTTGATGCACATTTTAATAACATGTTGCTAGTTTCCCAGTTCATGGCAGAATGGTGGCTTGCCATACCATGACATAACAGCGGTGCACCAGCACAAAGGCTGAACAGGAAGGAGCCGGGAACTCAACTTGCCCTCAATGTGGGTCAGTGGCATGTTTAGTGCCAATCTGTGTCTACGGATTCTGCTTTTGTGTTAGTCTTGCGTTTAAGACTTAAAAACAAATCACTCGCGCCAAAATGCAAAGATAAGAACAAGACTGGATGTACTACTCACATTGTGTTCAGAGGCCTGTTATAACCCCCCTGGCCCGCGAAAATAAAAAAAGGCTCTCTGTTTCCTCATTTTATTCACCGATAGCAGCGAGGGCACCACATTTCTTTCCGTCCCATGGCTCACCGCGCACGCTGTAGTGACAGGACCTACTTTATTCATTTCATTCTTTGACTCAACTCTACCTGCTTCCGCTAAAGCATTCTAAAAATAGACGGCGAGCTGTTTGTATGCCAGACGGGCACGGAAGTCGTCTTATTTCCGGAAGTATATGTGGTGCTCGTTGCCTTGCACACCCCGGAGGCTCCTACGCAAGTGATTCTCATAATCTCCGATTCTGTGGTAAAACACTATGACGCAGCAGAGGCGGAGGCGCAGTAGGCCAGCAGGCCCGGGCACGTGCCGCTATCATAGCCCAATTTTGGGAACGAAACCCTTTAGACGCACCGACATGCTTCTCTTTACGTAGCACATGGCACTTTGTCATCTCCGGGTTTTTAGGCATTGAAAATATCCTTGTATGCAGTCTAATTGCATAATTTAACTCTTTCTTGGAATCAAATTGCATTAAATTCTGCATGGAAAATCGATGCTTGCTTTAAAACTGGACACATATCAAACAATAAAACGGCTTCCCGTAGCTTTAAGAGAACTCTTTCGACTGATAAAGATGTTGTGTAGTACTTTCATTTCAGGCACCCCCAGGCACACAGAGCTCCCCTGCCTGGTTATGGCTTGTTTTGTTTTGTATTTGAGTTAGGTGAGCTATACATGTGATGTCCACTACTCCCAGAACTTAAGGACCTGGTTTAGGGTTTGGCCGAGAACATACTCCATCGCAAACACAATGGAGCACCCTGTGTGCGAAACTCTTGGTCCGAAATCGACTCATTTAGAGAATGGCAAATAGTACGTTTCCGTCGACAAAGTCTCAGTTGGCTCTCTTCAACAGAAGTTTTTTCTCTGACAGTCCTGCGGAGCAGGGACCTTGGAGAAAGGACATACAAGGAGAAAGCACACACAAGACCCACCAAATTTAGGGTAGATAGTGAAATGGCTTATTTTAGGCCTCATCTGAGACAGTGCATGCCCTGGCGCCTATGAGACGTCTTGTTAGCATATAGGGGGCTTTGAGCCAGCCCATTGCTTTCCACTGGTTGGCTTCACTGTTGTTCTCATTTCCTTTCTTCTCTTTTGTCCTTTTGTCTGGCTTCAGATTTGGTTTGATTTGATTTAGATTTTTATGAAGCGCAACAATTACCCGTAGGCATCAAGGTGCTGTGGTCACAGAAGTCCGCTGCAAACCAGTGGCAAATCAAACATCTACATGCTAAGAAGGGGCTGCTTAAATAGTATATAACTAAGTCTTAAGAGCCTTTCTAAAAGGCAAGTGCCCATTGATCGCTGTCACAGATTGGGAGAGCGAGTTCCAGAGTCTGACTGCAGCGACTTAGAAGGTTCTGTCCCCCCCCCCCATCTCTTCTTCCGGACTCTAGGCATTATAACCAAATTGTGATGGACTGAACGGAGATGTCTTCCTGGAATGTACCGGTGGAGCATCTCCCTAATCCCAGCTGGACCCGATTGGTGGACAGGCTTATGTACAATACTGATAGCCTTAAACATAATACGCTTCCTGATGGGGAGCTACGGCAGCTCACGCGGCCCCCCAGCAGCTGATTTTACACTTAGGTATGTCAAGGATCGCCCTGGCGAGTGTGTTCTGTGCTGCCTGCAACTTTGCCTGGGTGCTGATATTAGAGTCCAGAGAGCGTTACAATAATTAATTCTGGACATGACCAATGTCAGGGAAACCTGCTTCCGCGCCGAGAGAGGAATAAAGGAGAAGATTTTATTTAACTTCCTTATGAGCCAGAAACAGGTCACAACTGTACGATTGCCAGTCCATGAAGCGAGAGATCGCTATCTAGAATCCCCCAAGATTTTTGGCCTTCTCAGCTGGAGTAGGGAGGGTGCCTAAGGTGTCCGGCCACCAATTGTTATTCCAAATCGAGGCTTGCATCCCAAAGAGCAACACCTTGGTTGTCTGGCCATTGAGTTTAAGGACATTCTTTTCCATCCAGTCTGAGACCGCAAACATACAGTGTGAGAAATTATCTGTGGTAGCTGCTGAGTTATTAGGGATGGACCCAATGATCAGGGTGTCGTCAGCGTATGATACCGCATACAGCTTATAAGAGCGAATAATGGTGGCAAGTGGAGAAACGTAAAGATGAACTAATATAGGGCTCAAAGATGAGCGCTGCAGTATGCCACATGGCAAAAAAACCATCAGAGTAGTACTGGTTAGGAATTTCCCTCTGAGAGCTGTCCTTAAGGAAGAAGAACTATAATACAATAGCCCTATCGGCAATACCTATTTCTTGTAGGTGATCAGTCATCAGAGAAGTGGACATGGTCTCAAAGACCATGGACAGATCTAAAAAAATCAGAGCTGTGCCTTGCTCTTCATCCACTAGCCGCCTAATGTAGTCCATGGCCAAGACCAATGCGGTTTCGGTTCCATTATGTTTCCAGAAGCCGAACTGAGATATGTCCAACCATCCCTGATCTTCCACAAACTTCATCGGGTGGCCATTCAAGTGTCTCTCAAGAATCTTGGGAGGTAGTGGAAGTAGGAAGACTATCGGACGATAGTTTTTAAGATCTTTACTATCAAGATTGGGCATTTAAGAAGGCCTGATCACGACCTCCTTGCATAGCTGTGGATAGCAGCCAGAGGAGATACCGTTATTGATTAAAGATGCAAGAGGGCATGCAACAGTACCAGCCAC
Source organism: Triturus cristatus (assembly GCF_964204655.1). Taxonomy (NCBI): domain Eukaryota; kingdom Metazoa; phylum Chordata; class Amphibia; order Caudata; family Salamandridae; genus Triturus; species Triturus cristatus. The sequence goes on along the minus strand of NC_140580.1, from coordinate 706,165,420 downwards.
CATGTGCAGAATTGCAGGTCTGCACGATTCCAAGGGTGAGTCTAACTTAATATTAAGGAGATGTTGTTAAATGATTGTAGGGGTAAGCGATGGAAAGACCGTGAGCAAGTTAGGCTGTTGGTTCTTGGACTCCAGAGTGAAAAAAGGTTCCAACTGAAGCTCACTACTTGAGGATTGCAGCATGCAATTTTTTTGTTTTGATAGTTAAGTTCGTCATAGATGTTAGTGATTCGGAGTTGGAAAAAACCAGCTACCTGATTTCCAAAATCTTTTGAACCATCAACCTCTCCAGCCAACGGAGATGTCCAGAGCTGCTGCACCACCTTAAAAAGTTGATCCTCTTCGTGTGTTTGCCCCTCCCCTGGAGCATGGCCAAGTACTGCTTCCTTTCAGTACCCTGTGACCTTCCACTGCTTGTGGGCTTTCAGAGGTGCTTTACATTTTTTTAGTTGTAGTGCTCCACAAAAGTGTATGTGTTTGGGGTTTTTTCCCCCCACTTCAGTGCCATGTTATTGTTGCTCCATTGTTGTTGCTAGCTCCATTGTTGTTGCTCTGTCATTGTTGCCCTGTTGTGATTGCTTGCCCCGTTGTTATTGCCCTGCTGTTTCCTGCCCTCTTGTTCTTGCCCTGTTGTTGCTTGCCCTGTTTCTTACCCTATTGTAGTTGTTGCCCCCTCTTTGCTTGCCACATCATTGTTTCCCCGTCGTTGATAGCCTCATTGTTATTTGCTCTGTCATCTCTCATCCTGCATTGTTGCTTGCACCGTGACACCTATTCTCCTCCTGCATTGCTTGCTACCCAAATCAACCCCCTCCCACATTCTTGTTTGCCCCCTGTACTCTAGCTTTGTTGTTTGTCGTGCCCCGCCTGCCAGGAAAACTGAGCGCTGGCAAAGTCCGTAGGTCTCGCTTATGCAAGATCTATTGACTTTGTAAATGTGATTGTTTTAGTTATGTTGTACAGTAGCGTGGCTACTGTGCAGCACGGTTGAAAGTGCTTTTCAGCCATTCTGCACATATGCTGTGCTGCTGTACAACATGGCCAAAAAAAGCATTGACAAAGCCAACAGATCTCATACAGGGAGTGTTTTCTCTATCCTTTAATGTTTTGTAGTCATCCTTGTGTGTTTGCAGTATGTCTTCAAGTCATAGTAATTCAAAGCCAGTATTTAATTTTCTTTTCTCCAATAAGAATCCCATTCTCCTATGATAAGCATTAGACCAAAACAGGGTTTCTATAGGAATTCTATCTACACAAGCGGACTAGAAGCAGAAGTACTATTTGTTTTAAATGATGTGCGATGGTTTTATCTTTAATTTAAAATTGTTGTTGTGAGCATAGAACACTCCACTTTTCCCCTTTCTTTTTATGACATATGTTTGCGAGAAAAAAATGTTAACATCTCCATGCTTGGTGAGGATAGAGGTATTAACTTTTACAAATGCTTGTTAAGAGTTCCTGCAATGTGACTGCGTTCACCTGAACTTTCGATGCTTATCAAAAAAAGCACGCAGATATTTCCCTGTTGCACTCTGTTCCTGTGTATTTGTAGCTGTTTAGCCCTTTGTTGCCCTATTTCCTGAATGACTCGTGACATTTTCCGAGAAACGTGCCTGAGGGGAATTTCCGAGAGCCCAGGAATGTCTGTCTCGTGCCTTGCATTTGACCCATGTATGGTAAATTTGTTTCTTGCTGAGGTTTTACCTATTTATGTTACCCACGATGTTCTCAACCTGCATTCTTCTGCAATGTCGCTGAGCTGGTATATCCAGAGACGTTTTAAGCAATGGGCAAAGTGCGCTCTGGCCCTGGGCCCCAGGCTTTCAGGGCCCCCCTGACAGAGCCAGCTCTGTCCTGCAGAATCCCTCCCTAATGACCTTTCTTAAACAGATTGTTTTAAATACTGTTTTCCTTTAATTTATTTTAATGTACATTATGTGTGAGAGGCCAATACAGACATTTTGTAGAGAAATGTTGCAATTATGTTTCATGCAACATCCATAAAAACGTTTCTTTTAGATCAAAACAAGGCCTCACATATGTGCAGTGGGAGGGTGTCACAGAGATTATTTGCAGTAATATTGGTGAGCTGCTGCTGTGTTACAATATTAAAAACACACTGTAACTATCCCTGAATATTAGATGCAAACACATTAGAATTTGGATGAGTTTTCCTGTGCACTGTCAGGGACCTACCCAAAGAGTTTATGAAAGAGCTGACATTGGATCATAAATGTAAAGCTTTTCCAAACACGGGCCCTCAAAATACGCTTGGCCCAGGGCCCTCAAAACACACTTGGCCCAGGGCCCCCAAAATCCTTAGGATGTCCCTGGGTATATCTGTTTTCTCGTTCTACGATATCGGGTGTGGCCTCCACCCCAGAATAGTGCTCTAACTATGCCAAGACCCAGCTGCCCCTCAGGTCCTGAACGTGCATTTCCTTCTCCTCTTTTTCTGTATCTGCTGTGACCATCGGTTCCTGTGATGGCACTCCGGCTCCACACTATCTGCCGTCCCTCAGTTACAGAACTTGCTATCTCTGTCGTTGACCTTGTTCCATGAATCTCCTGTGACCTCTGTTCCTCAGCTGGGAGCTCTGGCCATGCTCTTGTTCTGCAGTGCTTACATTGCCCCTTAGTTTTAGGAGTGTAAACTCTTCCACTCCTGTTGATCTGTTTTGCCTGTTATGTTTGGTTTGTAGAAATCCTTACCCTTCCTCAGAAAGAAGCTTCTTCAATCAAAGACAGTGCAACAATTTTTGCTTTCGTAGGAAAATGACATTTTGGGCCAGATTCATAAGCAGCTCTGTTGTAGTTGTAGAAACAACCAAATAAAATAAAATGGCCCCATATTTCTGGCTGCTGTTCCCAAACCTGCCCTAATTGCATTCTTAACCCATGCTTAAGCCTTAGCCACTGCCTTTATATTTACATATATGCTACCCTTCCTATTAGCTCTGTTGTGTACTGATTTCCCTGTCCTGTTCTACCCATTCGTACACTTCATTATGTTGACTTGGGTAGACATTTGCAGTAAAATACAGAATCCTTTGCCAGGTAACTTTTCTTGGCCCAGTGCTTTGGCAATATATAATAAATCACTTACTTTGTGATCTATGGGGCATATTATCAAGACAGGCGATAAGATTATCGCCGCTTTAGCGGCAGAAAACTGCCGGTAAAACAGCGATAATGGGCTTGATAATATGCTCTATGGAATTCCAATTGAAGCCCATGTTAGATGTCCTTCACATTTAACATGGGCTTCTATTGGAACTCCATAGAGCATATTATCAAGCCCATTATCGCCGTTTTAGCAGTAGTTTTCTGCCGCTAAAGCGGCGATAATTTCATCGCCTGTCTTGATAATATGCCCCTATGTGTCTTAGATAGCTCTTGCCAACAGAGTTTGCATGTATACCCACCAGCTGGCCTCTATGTTATTTGATTGCTATGTAAAGTGCTGGCTTGTGACACAAAGTCACTTTGTAGCACTGATAGAGGGTGGAATGACAGTTCTTGGGATCTTCCTGGTAGCGGTGTCTCATCATCAGGGGCATTCGGTGGTGCCCCACCATCTGCAATCAACTACACACACTGGCCAATGTGTGCATCACTTTCTTTATTTGCAGTTTTAGAACAACGCTCCCTATGTCATTTGGGGCATAGCTCTCTCGGACTTTAAAGACTGTGCAGAGAAATTTGGATTTTATTCTCCGTGACCGCTCCCCTTCGTCAATGAACACACATGGGGCATGTACTGTTTTTGTGATGGTCCTTGTGGTGGTGTTGAATATTGACAGCTTGTATTGGGAGTTGTAGGTGGTATTATGGTTTCGCAATATGTCTGCGTACTGCATAGTGACTAGACCGTACCTCCTTATTTACCAGTTTGCAGTCCTACAATCTATATTGAATCTCTAATGTGTATCTTGTCTCATGTTTTCACACAAATGTTCCTCATTTCTACTGCAAATATCTTTAAAAACCTGCAATATTCAGGAGAATTCCCCAGGTAGTGGTTGCTACAAATTCATTCAGATGCTCTTTGAAATGTTTTGAGTGCTTTCGACATTGTTATACTACATATTTTGCATAATTATATCACTTTAAACCCCAACACCAAGATTTACTGCCCAAGAAGATTTTTACAAAATGATTTTCATCAGTTGTTTTTAAATCCTTGCAAAACCAGCTTCCTATATGAATCTGAATCATACAAAGCTCATTAAACTCTATAATATATATTTTTAAGCAAGAACAGCAACATCACCTCAGTTCTAGATACATGTAATCATCTCATACAATCAACAGTTCACATACAACTGTTTATAGAGTACACCTTCATTAAGGTCTCTAATACATACGTGTGCACTCACAGTGGCGTAGCTGGAGGGGCGGTTCGCCCCGTGCAGCACGGTTTTTGGGGGCGGCAGAGGTGAGCAAGACATGTCTGTCGACTACCACCATCCCCCCTCGTCCCGAAAACAAGTCGCCCGTCGGCCGCCAGAACCCCCTCTTCAGAACAAGTAATCTGTGGGCCTCACCCGCCACTCATACCTGCACCGGGTGACAAACTTAGGATCCGACCCGGGTGACAGTAGGTCTAACTACGCCACTGTGCACTCTTAACCAAGAGCAGGAAGCCAACAGCTGTAGCAATAGCTATGAAGACTAAAATTGCCTTGTCTGTAGCACATTGTTGGCTATAACACTTCAAATCTGTATCGATAGAACTTATGATTACTTCACGGGAGTCTTGAGCATTGGAAACTGTTCCAAAGTACAGATTATTAAGAGTAACTGCCAGTATGCAGGATTAAGTACTCGTGAGTCAAAGTGATTGCACAACAAATGATGCCCTCCTGGGTCCTGACTGCTGCTTGCTCTTGAAGATATTTGAATAATCGAAAGCTGTTTGTATCAAATAGGCGGCGATCCTGGGCTCCTGTTGATTACATATCTAGTTCAAAGAGTCAGACATGTGGCAAACACTCCATAATCCATCCCATCTGCAACTTCGCTGACTTCTTCCTGGAAAACTGATCAACACCGATGCAGGAGAGTTTCAACCCAGGAACCTTTCTCTTAAGGCGACCAAAAGGATGGGTGGGACAAATGAAAAGGTACTGTGGGCTCCAGCTAATGTGCTCAAATGGTTCTTTCTGTCCATTATGATAGGTTGGTGTAGAATAACCATATTACCCTGTAAGAGCGGGTACACCCAGGAAAGTATTAATAAAAAGGTCATTTTAGCACTACCATTACAGCGTAACTGAGAGCGCCCCAACGTATTCCTAGAATTTCTGAAAAAGTCACTCTTGTGAACATAGACTTTTCCAAATTTGAAAATGGGTTTGATAGATGTGACCAAAGCAACGTAACCAAAATACAGATATTACAAATATATGTGGACTGTATGGAACTCGGAAAATTAATTCGTCATTTAAAAATCATAATTGTGTAGTTCATTTTCGTTGATAAAACAAATAATTATCATCCTTGACTCATCTGTTGTTACTGACATGCATATCGACAGCATATAGGGCTGTACTAATTCCTGAAACATTGAAAGACTTAAGTAATTTGTACATAAAATAGCGCTGACTAACCTGATACTCCTGCTACAGGAATAACAACAGTGACGACGGGAGGAGAGCAAACTGCGTCACTGCTGGTGGATCCATTTACCAGAACCTCGAGGCCTTCACTGAGACAGCTTTGGGGTAGAAAACAACGACATTAGGTTAGCTAAGTGCATATTTCTAACTATGTTTATACAAGCCCAAATTATGGATTATTTTTGCTTATTTTAGACATCTCTAGAGTTACATGAAGAAGATGCATGGAACATCAATTAACAGAGGACAAAGATGAAGAACAGTCATTTAACTGACCAGAGATACAGTCAGAGATATGATTAGGCAATATTGCCTGCAGCAGAGGGAAATAACAGCTGTTAATTACCCAACGAGAATCACAGGACTGTGTTTACTGTTAAAGGCAATTGTAAGAGCAAGGTCACAAAGCTTAGAAAGAGCCCAACATAGTAAATATTGCAAACATTCCAAGATATCTGATTGGAGGATCCATCCATAAAGTCCAGCCAAGACGCCGTGCTGAATAATTCGTAGTCCTTCAGATATGACCATGTAGACAGTGATTTTACACTTAAGTCTTAAAGGGGATTTTTGTTGGTGCTGTTATCATCATTAGACCCATTTAATCCACCTTAGAAGACAAGCAGTCTGCCTTGCTGGGGTTCCAAGCTTTTGATAGCTCCTATTCTCTCTTTTTGCCTGTTACTTTTTTCAGTTTTCCGTCTTGCTTCTAAGTTTATCTCCCTTCAACTTAGATATAGTGGGGTGAATTACTCTCAACTAATCTAGTAAGGGATGTACTACCTATGTACATATTAGAACGTGTACCTTCAACGATCATCACTATTGTCTCTTAGGCACTTCCTTAGTCTTAGGTATTATCATATCCAACTTAATTTTGATGTTATATGTATCGCCTTTTGATCCCCACCTTTGACAGAGATTGAATGCACTCTTGAATCTATAACTCTTTACTTAGTCACTTCAATTTAACTGACCAAGTGAAGCCCTTTGTCAAACTCTGGGTTTAAGCATACATTGGACACTGTTTAGTTTTTTTAGCATATTTAAAAATCCAGTGTGTCTAGCTCCTTGCTGGGACAGTTCTATGGTGTCTTGCCCCAGAAAGGAGACAGACACTGATTGATTTTTTTTCTTAGGCAAACAAAAATTCAAAGAAGTGTTGGAATAAAATGTTTTAGCTGTGCTGTTTATGTATCGTGTGCCCTAAGTTAGCATTTGCAGCACCATTTTGTGTTTGTCCGCCATTTTGAGTCATAATCAAAACTAATTCCTCTCTCTGCCTCTTCTGAAAGCAGCTCCGATAGTTTTCGTTTCTCCTAGGTTGAGCCATGCTGTACTAATGAATACACTGTTCTTATTAGCGCATACCTTTCCCACTAGATAGGCCTGCTCCCACCCTTAGAGCAACGGGCACAGGCAGAACAACCTTGGCATTAAGCTAGCGTGTGCCCAGTCTCAGGATCAAAACTCAACCTTCTGTACCTTCTTTGTTCAACTGCTTCCAACTGGAAAATTCCAGTCAGGGCATGTCTTTGTTGTTTCTGAATTGTACATAATGTATCACCATGCTTGCTGAAGTCACTCCCTCTGCAGCAATCCCAGGAGGCTGGTCAGACTGAACTTCATTTGTATGGAAGCCTGAGCGGTGGTCGCGAGTGACCCAGGTGCCCCTAATCGGGTCACTTCCTTCAGAAGCCTCTGTTTCGTTGCTGGGGCACAGACACAGAAGTCTGTGCCCCAGCAAAGAGACAGAGGCTGTTGTCTAAGGAGAAATCCAGGAAGCAACTTGCTCATTTTTGTGGCACAGAGTCATAGCCCTGCGCCCTAGCAAGAAGGCAAATGTTGTATGGATTTTTCTTAGATTAAGAAAAAATCCAAGCAGATGCAGGCTCGTTTTTCGGACACAGACACACACGTCTGCGTTCCAGAAAAGAGCAAGAGGCTGTTTGGGTCTTTTTGTGGTCTAAGAAACGAATGCAACATGTGTCTTGCTCCTGTCTGGGGCACAGACACAGACATGTATGTCCCAGCAAGGGGCTAGATGTCGTTAGGGGTTTTTTAGGCTAGGAACAAATCCAAACAGTACCTGAGGGACACAGCACGAAAGTATATGGCCTACAAATAATCCAGACAGTATTTGCATTTTTTTAAGAGGCTTAAAAAAAATCCCTGCAGCATCTGGCTCCTTTAGGGGCACAGACAAACAGTTAAGGAAAAAAAATACAAGCCGTGTGTGGCTCCTTGCAGTGGCACAGACACACAGCTCTGGCCTTATTCTCTCACAATACGAAGTGTGAAGAAGGCGCTGCATGTCTGTTCCAAATAAAGGAGCCAAACTATGCTTGGATTTTTTCTTAGCCTAAGGAAGCACACAAGATTTCCTGTTTATGCTCCATATCTATTTGCAATTTGTGAATGAAGCAAATGTGACACCCATGGGAAATCCCACCAACCTGTAGATTCCTCAAAAGTAGACGAAATTCAAAATTCAGCAAGGGGTGATTTTTGAGGTTGCTTAATGATTTCCCAAAGAAACTAATCATTGAGACAGAAAAATAGTGCTGAAAGTGGAATAAAAATTGGTAGCAAGGCTTTCGGGGGAAACTTTAGCATGGAAGACCAATCCACAACAAATATTTAATTACACTTGTTAGACTCTTCCAGTTTAAGGCATATCTAGTGTTTACAAGTTGTTCAAAGGATCACAATACCCAGAGCCAACACGCGAGTTGTGGTTTAACTTTGTACTGACTCTGCAACACTTCATAGTCGAAACGTAAATTAATATATGTTGGGGTTTATAAATACTATGTATTTTGAAATGTTCCCAAGATTCTGAGTTTAGGGAAAGGGCATCATTTGAATCACTCTGAAATCGGCATCACCAATAAAGTGAGGAAATGCTGAGGGCGTATTTGAAACAGTGGATTTGTGGACACAGACTTAGGAAACCAAAAATATAGGGAGCTTCAATAGATAATAGCAACTGTCATACCATCCTGCATTGGCACTTTTTTCCTGCTTAAAATGGCAATTCATAACCCTGGGTGGTCCTATCGTACGAGACAGGAAAGGCCCACAAGCACAGACATGAAGCACAAACAGCAAGTACATGAAAGAAGCTTAGAAAGAGGTTGATTTTTGGGATGTGGGTAGCTGTAGCATTTTGGCCTATGGTCGGCCTGTTTCTAGGGAAACCTTCGAACCTGAGACATTTCTGAAAACTACACAGAATGCCTTGCAAGCAAACTTTGGCTCAGAAATAGAATTGCCTCTTATTTCTGTGACAGAACATTCTGAAATTAGTCAGTAACAGCACACGTCTCACCACCCAGCCTATCAACACTTTTACTGATTAAAACAGTATCTCAAGTGTGCTTAGGTCTGTCATAATGGACAGGAGAAAACTGTGACCATGTGAAGTCAATGTAGTCTTTTAAAGGTCAAAGGTTTGACCTATACCTCTCCCATGCACTAAGCTTACCCACACATGAGTGGTACAGTTTTAATCAGAAGATGTGTGGAAACATTGGATGAGGGTACGTTTGCTGGAAATTATGTAATTTTCTGTAACAGAAAAACGAAAAAATTGTGACTTATTTGTCATTGCTTTGATATTTGCAGGGCATGTTGGGTAATCAAACATGCTTGGATTCGTCTTCCGATCAGGATGTTAAGGTGTCTGATTAGGGCATCCATCACAAGGACAACTTTACCTGAACCCCAGATTTCTTTGTCCTATAGGGCAGTGTTTTTCAAACTTTGGAGCTTGACCGTCTAGTGTGTCCCGAGCCTATTTTTGGTGGGTAGCAAAATCCAAGCAATAAATAAAGATACCTTTAAACTCTGTATTTATTTTGTCAAGTTTGGTGTGCTTCAATGACAGCGGTAAAATGTCAGGCCATGTCTTCTGACACATTTCTGCTTATTTTTTAATATGAGGATTGGTAATTACAAACTCCACTCACTTTGCAGTCAGAAAAAGAAAGTAAAGTAAACTTTATGACTATCTTGCTAGGGTACAGATAGTGTGAATGGAAAGGCTGTAGGATGTCAGTTTTTGTAACACAACACAATGTGAGTTCCTGTAAATGAACTCACACATTCAGCAGTTAGGAAAGAAAAAACAAAGCACAATTTTTGTAATTCAGAAGTGTGATGTAAACAAAGCTTTTAACAGAAACATAACAAATCAATAGACTTTACTTGGTGATGCACAAATTAAATATATTCACCGAAACCTGATTTCACACACTATCATTTGTGTGCAATATAGTATTTTTAGTATGTCTCTGCAAGTGTAGTGGCCAATTCAATAGAAAATGTGTTGCCTGTAAATTACAGTATGCTACCACCTAATGCTTTAGTAACATAAAAAAAATTGCATGCCTCATGTCTATTAAGGATAGAGGGGTTGCGAAAGTTTGTCTTTCTAAAACTTGGGTCATAGTTCTAAAAAGGTTTGGAAGCAATGCGATAGGGTATTCCTATTTAGAAACAAATAATGTCATTCTTATTGTATAGAAATGGAAAACATCAACTTACTTTGTCCATGGCTTACAGGAGCCATTTGTCTCATTGTTGAATGACTCCGGGGGACATTTCTGGCAACCTTCAACAACAAAAGACATTAATTAATTGATGGCAATCAAAGGAAGAACAAGCAAGCGCAATCTTTATATTTCAGATAAATTAGTTGATGTGAAAAGCATTCTCTCCTTTGCATATTAAATAGGTCGAATTCACTTTATGACTCACTGGGGTCACACATTTGTACAAAGCAGCAAACAGTCAACATTTCAGTGATGTGTCCAGCGTTAGACAGCATGCACCGTCAACTTGCATCAACGTCGTGATTTAGGTTAGAGCATTTGTTAGTATGAGCACCTCCACCTAGGCCCTTAGTCACGCTATTTCCTGTTCAGGACCTTTATTGTGACAATCTAATGCATTATGGGTGTTGTAGTCTTGCTTTGCTTGCTTTGATCTAACAGACCTGAAATCAATGATTTGCAGGTGAACCTGGAGTTAGATGGTTACTTTCGAACGAGTGGCCTAAAGTTCTGCCTAATCACCTGGACAACATCGAATACCATAGGGTACATACTCTTGCGTTCTTATTTTGAACATATCCATTAATGTAATTAATGTTATCAAAACCTATTGCCAAAAGCGCAAAAAGAACTCTAACATGTCAGTTTGACACCTGTTCTGTATAACTGTGGCATGACCATTAAAGGGGACTCCATTATAAAGCAAATAGCTCCACGGCTATATGATGGGTCGGCTTCATACGGCCACTGGAATTGCGCCCACCCTAAGCTGGTAGGAGCTCCCTGTTCCATCTGACTTTTTGTATTTTTGTTTCCCTCTCAAGTTTTCGTGCAGGATAACAGCAGATATCAATGAGAATTGTTTTAGGGTGGAGGTGGAGTTATTTCATTTAACATGAGATCCCTCTTATATATACTGCTCATGATGCAAAAGTGACTTGAAAGATAATCGCTGGCATTAACAAACAGAGGACAAAAATGGGGGGGAATTATACATTATTATAATAAAGGGGAAGAAAGAGTGTAGGGTGAGAGGAAGAAAAGGGGGAAAAGAAGAAAGGCTGGATGGAAAAGAAGGAAGGAGGAAAGTAGGAAAATTGAAAGAATGACATGTTGGATTTATGAAAAGAAGGGAGATATAGAGGATCCTGAAGTGCGAAACAGACAGAAATGAAGTAGAAGAGACATAAACATGAGAAATGAGTAAAACAAAAAACCCACGTTCCAAAGAGACGGGCAATGGGGAAGCAACCCAAGGGCTAAGACATTGTGCAGAGAAAAAAATCAAACTAATCAAAAGAAGGAAGGCTGACATAAAATAAAATGCGCCTGATGGCAGGTCATGATGACAGAATAATAGTACAAAACAGTAATGAAGGCCCATGATTTAAAAGAAGATTAAGCAAGTCATACATGGTTAGCAGGGTGTGCTGGAGCGGACAATGACATTTTTTTTTGTATACCCTCCCTATTTTGAATGTTTATACTAATTAGATTAATTAATTAATAATAATCGAACTTATGGAATGAAGTGAAAATTATTAACCAATCTTATTAATAACTGAAATACACGTGGGATTGCATTTGCATGACTTAATTAATTTGTAAACTAAATTATGTACGCATACTAATGGTAGACAATTAGAATATTGCATGATATATGTTGCTTTTGTGATGTATTTGTGATTTGTGCTTTATTTAGTAAGTATAAACCGCTTGAGTGTTGCTTTCTGCTAGATAAATACATACACATATGGGTATTAGCGAGGGAATAACATTGTATTAGTTATTTCTATGTATTAATTGCGTTTTGTGTTTCTTTTGCTTAAGTTGACCATTTGGGTCTGCCACAAAATGGCTGCCTACGGTACCTGACTTGACTGACGACGCTACACGAGGTTTTGGGTGAAGTGCGCCTGCGCTAACGCCAGCAACAGTGGCCTCGTCGTGACCCTAACCAGACTGTACCCACCAAGGTCACCCTGGGAATCAAGCCAGCATTTCAGAAGAACAATAAGATGCCTCTTAAATCCGGAACAAGCAAGACTGATGACCTAAGAGACATTATTCCATGTGAACCCTGTCGGACGATCTCTGATTATCCTTTTTCTCGTTTTCCTGTCGTTATGCTGACGGAGAGGACGGTGACGCTGCAGGACAGCTGTTTCCCTGAATCTTTGACGGACTGAATTAATGCCCAAACTCCTGATGAACTGAAATTACTAAATTTGATGGGCATAGATTTGCGAGACTACCGGATTTGACTTAGAGGACGACGATTAGCCAGAATAGGTAAATATGATGATTGGCGGCTTGAATAAACGAATGATTTAATTTGCATTAATTAGATAAAGATTGAATTGATTAACTACAGAATGAGTTGGGTTGTTTATTCATTGAAAATGTATTAATTTAAAGGTAAATTAGAGAATTGGAAATCAACCTAAACCAGCAACTAACTGATCCGTCCTGATTTATGAGAGGAATACTAAAGGTGAAGTTCAGGTCCTAATGAGTATCAGAATGTTGCGTAGATTTGTTGCTCATTATGGTAAAGAGGTAATTCCTTTCATGTCAGCGTTTGGAAGATAATCGCCTCCCGAGAAACACAGATTGATGGTGAGTGAATGTTGGTGTTATGGGCCCCACCAGCGAATGTATGGAGAGTGTGTGTTTGTGAGATCTTTGGTCTGTGACGGAGGGAGGGATTTTGTACTCCACGCTGCAGCAGTTTTTCTGGTAGCAGTATGATGGTTGTTATTGTTTTGGTTTGGTGATTATTGCTTGTACATTGCTTATTGATTATTGGTTATTGATTGGTATTGATTTATGTACTAACACTCTATGTTGAGTCGCGTCGAGTTCTATGTCGTTAGCACGGCTTCTGGGATGTAGGAAGTCGGAAGTTTGTAACGGTTCCATAGTAGAGCAGAGGTAAGCGCTGCTCTTGGGAAAGACGGAATTGTTGTTGCCCTGTAGGTACACAGGGGAAACGTGTGACAATTGAAGTTGCACGACGCATTGTCTGGGTTCGATTCGGTAGTATCGTCGTGTGTTGCCATTAGAGACATTTTCTGCATGAGAGAAGTGTGTATGACAGCGAAGGTTACCTGTGAAATTCTGGTCTTAGGTACCAGGGATTCAACTGGCATTCCGATAACGCTTATAACTGGAAAGGTAATAGGTACTCTCTGAGCTCGATAGAAGGACAAAGGAGAGGTAAGCGCTGCTTTGTTAACGTATGTCATAATTCTGTAGTAAGACAGACTGTTCGCTGTTCTCGGGAAAGACAGGATTCTGTATGAATGTACTACATTTTCTAGTGTGAAAGTGCGTGAACGAAATAGCATTTGGGTTAATTGCGAAACTCTGGGTTTCTTTCTCAGGAGCATTGGGTCTCCAACTATGTGTCTTAGATACTAGCGAAACAATTAGCTAGTGCTTGTTAGAAGGGTAAAGTAGAGGGATGTGCTACTTTATCAACGGAAGTAACGATTCCGTAGTAGGGCAGAGGTAAGCGCTGCTCTCGGGAAAGACGGAATTCTCGTGAGAAAGGTCTTTTGCTATTCTTTGGTTAGCGAAGCGGACAATGGAGACGTTTCTATGTTGTTACTAACAGAAGTGTAGAAATTGAAACAAAAACTTACGGAGCAGATTTGTAAAGGAGGGGTAGACAGGAGCAGGAGCTGCCGCAGCGGCTGCTGACGTCAGAACGACCGCGCTGGGATTGGACAGTCGGTCAGAATTGTAAAGCGCTCTGGATTGGTGCGTTAGTGTACGCCGCGCTAGGAGTGGAGATATGCAGGGTGACGTAGACGCTCCTTATTGGTGCGTTAGTGTGAGTCGCGCTGGGAGTTGAGAATTGTGACAGTGACGTAGACGCTCTGAATTGGTGCATTAGTGTGAGTCGCGCTGTGATTGGATAGAATAGCGGTACAGTTGTAAAGAGAGACTAATTATACACGGAAGACAAGAAAATTTATTACGATCCACCAGAAAAAAGAGATAAAGTCATGGTTCGGAAAAATTAAGAAGTGGTTTAAGAAGGACAAACCGGTCAAAACTAGGGAAGGGCAGTTACTTCCTCCACCGAAAACCCCTGCATCCTTTATGGGTGCGAAATATGGATATCATACTTGTATTTGGTTAGACAATTGGGTGAGATACACAAAGGAGGACGGAGTATTAGCTTTTCCAGAATATGGCTGTTTTGAGAAACCTGAGAGAGAAAATGATGAATTTAGAACCAAGACCTAGACCGACGCTGTTTGAGGCTTTGACGGAATGGGAAGACGAAATGCATGAACGAGAGAGACAAAGAAATGGTAGAGGATATAGGTACCTGTTTGGCAGATCATACGGACATGAAACGCATGATGATCGAATGAGAAGATGGCGGAATGCGAGTATGACTGAGGGTTTGTTTCCCGTAAGAACTGCAGGAGAGAATGAAGGACGAAAGTGCGTAGAAAAGAGGCATAATGTGGAGTTTAGATGGTATGGAGTGAATGAGTCCGAGGATGATGTTCTTGATGATATGTTCTATAAGAATCAACCACCGTACCGACCAGAAACAGAAATATTAACTCCAAGTGCTCCAATGAAAGAAACAGTATGAGTTATAAAATCGGAACCAGAGTTCCAAAATTTGGGTAAAAACAATGCCATTAGAGAGGTAGAAAAGAAGTCTGAAGGGAAAATAGATGGAGAAAATTCTTCAGAATTAGCAAAAACGACCCTAGACTTAACCGAGAAAATAAGAGAATTGTCTAAGAATCTAGAAGGGTCCAGTAATGCCTATTTTTGACAAGCAAAAGGAAGGTGAGCATTGTTTGACAGTCCCTTATAAAAGTAATAAACCGGTTGAAAAACCAAGAGTGAGTCAGAATGAGAATCCATGGAGACAGACTATGAGTATAGTTGAACCGAATTTTTCAAATAACCCGTTTGTAGGTCAGAACTGTGCAGAGAGACGTATGACAATGATAGAGATAATGTCAGCAACACAAAAAGATTTTGGACAAGGAAATGTAGAGAAGCCAGTAGGACCATCGACAGAGGAGTTAAGTTAATGGTTAAGAAGCTTGCAGAGAAATGACAAAGAATCCCAATCAATTGATGTGGCTAAGTTACGAATGATATTGGAAGAATTAATAGTAGGGACTATCCCAACAGAAAAATTGAAAACTTATCAGGATGAAGAATGACTATTTTGTGCAAAAGTGTGACCTGGAGAGCAAAAAATCTACATGAAAGGTTAGAAGAAGTGGCAAATGAGATGGGTATTCATATTGAAAAGGTAGAAGCCTTACAGAAACCATATCGAGTAGATTTCACCGAAAAAGATTTTGAAAACATGAACACCACAGGACGAATAGGTCAGATTAAGGACATAATCATTTTATTGAGAAAATGGGGCGATGTGGATAAATGGAGAAGCAGGTGGTATAGAAAACGTGATGATGCCTCAGATAAGACATTTTCAGCATTTCCTGTAGGAGAAAAGGAAAAGGTAGTGACAGAATGCCCTATGAGAGAGATTCCAGGAGGAAGATATGTACATGTCCCATGGACAAGACAGGATATTTTGTCTTTTACAAATGATTTCCCTCGATTGCGCGAGAAGCCCGTCGAGTGGTACAGGCAGGTAGACAGATTTGTGAAATTGTCTAAAGTACTATGGATTGAATTGAATAGTCTATTTGACATAATAGTACCAGCAGATTTATGGACAGAGTGCAAGCTCATGATAAATTGGCCAACTCAGGAATATCCTAGGGATCCTAAAACAGGAGCTCCAGACCCCGAGGTAATGAAGAAATATGAACAGGTTATGGTATTTTTGAAAAACAAAGTGCCCCCTAAAGAGACAGATTGGGTAAAAAATCATCGAACACATCAAGAAAGTAAAGAGTCAGTACATGCATATTATTAAAGGCCAATACTAGCTTTTAAACAGTTTAGCGGAGATGAGAATCTGAGTGAAAAGGATTTGAGTCATTTTGTATACAGATTTGTATATGGTTTACGTCCAGAAATTGGTGAAATGATTAAACAGCATACGGTAGATTGGCAAAACAAGAAAATAGATGAAGTATTGAGACATGCTAAATACTTCAGTGATGAAATTGAAGCAAAACAGCGGAAGTTAAAAGAGAAGGCAATGTGGGCACAGGTAAAAGTAGCAGAGAGACAAGAAGCACAATTAGTGGAACAAGCAGGGTCAAAGCCGAAATTTAATCCTGGGAAAAATAAAGGGAATATTGAGGAAGCTAAAAAAAAAATTCTGTGTCATAATTGAGGTAGGATAGGGCATTGGAAATCCGAGTGTAAATTTCCCCCAAGTACTAACAATGAAAATCCATCATTGAACCCACAGGTGCAGCATGAGGTGAATGGTCAACTGCAGCAACAGCTGCAAGTTGTTACCCCACAGAATCAGGTGCCAAAACCGCCTTTTCCACAGAGCAGAAACTCACAGAAGTATAGTAGTGAATCGGGATTCTACAATGAAGAACAGGTAAATAAGCTGCCACGTGCTAGCGCTGTTTCGCAGTATTGGCTGCAACGCGATGAAAGTGACTCAGAAGAAAGCTATTGACGGTGCCAAAGGGAGGAAGGAGAGTTCGTACTTGGCGCAACTCTAGAAGTAGACCAGACAGGACTATTTGTAGATGGGAAGGTTAAGGACGAAAATATTACTTTCCTAGTGGATACTGGTGCTACTAGATCAACTGTTAGATCAGCTGATGTTAAGAATCTTCCTCTCTCGGATGAAACGATCTAAGTAGTTGGTGTATCCAACAGACAGATCAAAACATACCTTACAGAACCAGTGAAAGTTAGCATAGGGAAATTTTCAGAAATGCACCGCTTTGTTGTGTGCGACACCAGTCCTGTGAATTTATTAGGTAGGGACCTGTTGTGCAAAATGAATTGCACTATATTCTGTGCTCCGGATGGAATAGCTTTTGAAACACCAGATGATGATGTACTGTATAAGATGACCATAGCTAACAGAGAAAATGAGGTTACTGAAACATATGCTGTATTCAACCCTGATGAATTACCTAAAGAATTGAAACAGTCTGTAAAAGCGGAAGTTTGGGATGTCACTGGAGAAGATGTAGGACTAATGAGAAATGTAGATCCAATAAAAAGAACAGTGAAGGAAGGAGTAACATACCCAAATGTCCCGCAATATAAATTGACACCTGAAATAATTGAAGGAGTAACTCCTGTAATAGAGAAAATGATCAGGCAAGGAATCTTGAGAGAAATAATAAGTAGTCCATGTAATTCACCAATAATGGGACTGAAAAAGCCTAATGGGAAATTCAGGATAGTGCAAGATCTGAGAAAGATGAATAAAATTGTGGTATCATGTTGCCCCATTGTACCAAATCCATCAGTGATCTTATATCAGATTCCCCATGATGCAGAATGGTATACAGTAATTGATCTATGCCATGCTTTTTTTTCCATCCCATTGCACCACAACAGTCAGCAAATTTTTGCATTTCGTTTTGGCAAACGTATTTTGGCATGGTGTCGAATCCTACAGGGGTATACAGAAAGCCCTTCGATATTTAATCAGTTATTGAAGAAGTCTTTGGAGAGTCTAGAAATGCCCGAGAATTCAGTGTTAGTTCAATACATTGATGACCTTTTGGTGGCGTCAAAAACACGTGATGCCTGTGAGGTAGACACGATAGCCTTGCTGAATCATTTGGCAAATGGAGGACTTAACGTGTCCCCATCAAATTTACAATTTTGCAAAAAGGAAGTACAATATTTAGGACATAACATTGAGAAAGGACTAAGAAAAAAAACAATAGACAGAATCAGAATTATAAAAGGAATGAGAGCTCCCATGACTCAAAGAGAGGTGAGAATGTTCTTGGGTATGGTTGGATACTGTCGTCAGTGGATCAGCAATTTCTCTTTGATTGCAAAACCTTTGGTACGACTGACGAGAAGTGATGTGAAAGATCCCATTGAGTTGAACAAGGAGGAATTGGCAGCATTTAGAAAATTGAGAGATGGTTTGTTTGAAGCACCTGCATTAGGTATGCCTGACTATGAGAAAGAGTTTGAGTTGTATTGCAGTGAGAGAAATGGATGTGCACTCTCTGTGTTGATACAGAAGCATGGAAAACTGAGGAGACCAATTGCATATTTCTCATCAATGCTTGATCCAGTAGCTGTAGCTTTACCTGGATGTTTGAAAGCGGTAGCTGCAACATGCCGAAGTTTGGAGCAGAGTGAAGGAATTGTGATGGGATATCCATTGAAAGTGTTTGTACCTCATGATGTAGCGATCCTGTTAACAAGGAGTCGTACCCAGTATATGACACACAGTCGGCTGACTAAGTATGAAAAGGTCATATTAGGTGCAACTAATGTGAGTCTTGCAAGATGTTTGAATGTGAATCCCGCAACATTGTTGCCTGATGCTGAGAATGTGGAAGTAAGAGATGAAGCAGATCATGATTGTTTGGATGTACTTGATTTTTGTACAAAACCACGACCAGATATAAAGGATGTACCTTTGCCAGAAAGTGATTTTGTGATGTTTGTTGATGGGTCATGTTTGAGAACAGATGAAGGAGTGCTGAGTGCAGCGTATGCAGTGTGCACAGTCACAGCAGTAATAGAAGCATCCTATCTGAAAGGAGTAAAATTGGCCCAAGTAGCAGAGCTTGTGGCTTTGACTAGAGCGTGCAAGATTGGGAAAAGTGTGAGAGTGACTGTGATAACTGACAGCCAGTATGGCTTTGGAGTTGTCCACAACTTTGGTCAACTATGGCTACAAAGAGGTTTCCTAACCTCGAGTGGAACTCCTATTAAGAATGCTGAAGTGGTTGGAAAGTTGCTTGAGGCGATACAGCTGCCTAGACAATTGGCTGTTGTAATATGTGCTGCTCATAGTCAAGGTGGTGATTATATCGCCACAGGAAACAGATATGCTAATGACATGGCACAGTATTGTGCACGTAATCAGAATTCGGTCAATCGGGCTAAGGAAAGAGAAATGTCTTCTTGCTCATTGATGTTTACTAACATTGTAGGAACTTGGGAAGAGGTAAGACAGTTGCAAGAAGAGGCAGGTGATGAGGAATGAAACAGTGGATAAGAGCAGGATGTGCCCCAAGAGAGAAGTATCATGTGTGGGTCTATCGAGATGGAAGACCAGTTATGCCTAATAGCATGATGTCTACCATGACACGGATGTATCATGGCCAGGGACACATAGGGAGAGACGCCATGATCAGGTCATTTAAGCAGACCTGGTACAATGCAAAATTCAGACTTGTAGCAGAAAGTATTTGTCAAAGATGCCTAATATGTCAGCAATACAGTCCTGGGAGAAAGACAGTAGTGAGTCCAGGAACAATAGGTCGAGAAGGAGGGCCTTTCACCAGAATGCAAGTAGATTTCATTGAAATGCCTCCCTGTAACAGACTGAGGTATGTTTTGGTTGTGGTCTGCCTATTCTCTAGGTGGGTGGAAGCATTCCCAACAAGGAGAAATGATGGGATGACAGTAACCAAGCTACTGCTGAGAGAGTTCATCCCTAGGTTTGGGTTCCCAGTGACAATTGAATCAGAACGAGGAGGACATTTCCATAATGAGATTGTAGGATTAATTTGTGAAGCATTGAATGTACAACAAAAACTACATTGTGCCTACCGACCAGAGGCTTCTGGTGTGGTTGAACAGATGAATGGTACTATCAAAAATAGAATAGGGAAAATGTGTTTGGCCATAGGTATGAAATGGCCTGATGTCTTGCCTCTGGTACTCATGACTATTAGATCAATTCCAGACAGAACTACAGGATTAAGTCCTCATGAAATAATCATGGGCTGAGCCATGAGACACGTATTTATACCAGTCAACAAGCTGATGACTATAACTGATGACATGGTGTTTGAATACTGTAAAAGCCTGGCTGACGCAGTTCATTCTGTGTTTCATCAGGTTAGAGCGGATGCCACCACCCTTGAAAAGAAGCCAGCCCATGATCTGAGCCCAGGTGACTGGGTAAGGATAAAGGTCCACAGAAGAAGAAATTGTTTGGTTCCAAGGTGGGGAAAGGCAAGACAAGTCATTCTGACCACGACAACAGCTGTTAAGTGTGCTGGTCTGAAAAACTGGATCCACGCAAGTCACACATTGAGAATCTCAAATCCAGTGGATAGCACAGAAAAAGAATATTTTGATGAATCAGAATCAAGTACTGAGTCAGATGACGAAGAGTCAAAAACACGAGAAAACTCTGAAAGGGGGGGAAACAGAACCAAGTCTAACTTTAGTCCCCAGAAGTAGCTCTCTGAGAAGAAGATTTCAGATTTCTGAATCCAGCGATTCCGTAAACGAACAAGAAACGTAAGGTTCTAGAAAAGAACACAGAAAGAAAAGAGGAAAAGATAATGAAGAAACAATAAAAGAAATTCGTGAAAAGGAAGTACCAGATGAGAGACTGAGAGAGATTCCACCAGAAATAACAAATTTAAGTGAACAAGGGACAGGTACAGAGAGAGAGAGGGACATATTTCTGCGGAAGACCCCCGAGGAGGTGTAGGGAACGGCAACATCCAGTTAGGTGAAGGGACAAGTAGACAGCAGGAAGATTGCGTGTTGGAGACCCGAGGAGGGACAGAAGTAGGGAAAACAAAACAAGTGGTGGAAGAGGAAATTGTTGAAAAGAAAAAGCAAGTTGAGATAGAGTCTGAAGAGAGCGAAAATGAAATACCTGAAGGTCGAGTTCTAAGGAAGAGAGCTTGGAGGAATGAAAAGAACGACAAAGGAAGTTAAGTAAAAAGAGTCGCAAAGGATGACATTTGGCTCAATAAAATAAAGAAATTGAGATATCGACTGACACGAGTGAATTCGCCAAGAGCTGAACAGGTGAATGAAGTGACAAGTCAAGAAAAATCAAAAGAAGAAGAAACAACTGAGAATAAAGAAAGTAAAAGAACAAGGAAACCTAACCAGAAGTATAAGTCACCGGAGTGGACGTACGTGGCTCTGCCTGAAAAGGGAGAAGAGGCAGATAGTCAAGGAACTCCAGAGGAGGCTATACTGAAAGTGGTTGAAGAAGAGGAAGAATCGGAAATCCTGAGAGTTCTCTTGTCCGACATTGGAGAAGAAGAAACGGAAGTTCAGGAAATTCTGTATTTGGATGACGAGAGGAAAGTGAAGAACGATGAGATGCCAAACTGAATAGATCAAGAAAGCTGTTGATGAAGAAAATAAGAAATTTAGTCAAAAGATAGATACTGGTAGAACCAAATAGGTGTTTAGAGCCTTAGGTTAGAAAACTAGTTGTGAAGTGAAAGAGGCTAAGTCAAAAGGCACGGTCTATTTTTAACAAAGATGGCTAACATAGGTAGTAGCAAAGGTAGATGTACATTCATGAAAAGATGGTGTAAGATGTGTTGTTGTTGTACAGGATTATTAATGCTTCTATGGAGCATACTTGCTCTTCTTATCTCTTTTAAAGTCACTAGATACATTAGAAGGACATAGTGAGAATAAAACTAATATAGGGAAGATTCAAAAGGTAGTTCCGACTAGAATAGATAATAATTATTTACATAAAGACAGGTCTATAACTGATTTTTCTAATAATGTGTTTTCAAAATTATTTTACGAATATGTAAAGACAATGGATGTAAGGGACTGCTACGTATGCATGCAGTTACCTGCCTCTGTTTCCAAAGGAGTGACTTATCATCACCTTCCAGCAACGTATGGAATAACATGTAGTGCAATAGCTAGTTTATGTTATCAGACAGGAAAATTAGAATATTATTTTTCAGATGTAGATAACATTTTTGCGCAAGTGCCTGCCATTAACAAACTAAACAAGGTAAAACCTGCTAGGGTATTAGGTGAATTTTTCTTAGAAACTAAAGAACTAACATTAGAATATATTTTTAGAAACAATTTGACTTGCAGTTTGAAGAAAGAGGAAAAGACATTCTTAGACATGGTTGAAGAAAGGAGACTGAAAATGCAAAGAAAGGTAGCAGAAGGAAAGTGGAGAAAACAGTCTGGGATGTAGAAAGGGAAAAACATTTGAAAGGCGAAGCTAGTCCAACTATAGCTTTAGATTGGCCTCAGAAAGGGAAATTTTGCATTCGAAGGAATCAAACTGTGTATGATAATTATTTTCTAGGTAATAGTGAGTGCCATGATACATACCGAATCATGGGTGGATGGGGATTTAAAGGCGGAAAAGATCCAGTCTTTCCTGGATTATATTTTATTTGTGGGAACAGGGCATATTATCGATTGCCAGACCATTGGTATGGCACATGTTATGTAGGCCTGGTTTTTCCGAAAATTTTTCATATGGATAGAGGAGAAGATGGTGTACATAGTTTAAGTAATCATTTAGTACGTAGTAAGAGAGAATCTTGGACAGAAATTGTAGGTGACATTTTTGGAGCATTGATACCAGCAGTGGGAATATCTCTAAATGCAAACAAAATTAGAAGACTTTCAACAGTAGTGTATCGCTTGTCAACAAGCACCGCTGGAGGATTTTTATTGATAGACACTGAAATAGTTGCCATGCGTGCTATGGTAATGCAAAATCGACTTGCCCTTGATATATTATTGGCAGAAGAGGGTGGAGTCTGTGGAATGCTGAAGGTGCAACATTGTTGTACTTACATTCCTGACGAAAGTAAAGATCTGAAAATGTATATTAGGAATATTACTGAATTGCATGATGAAATTGCACCACTGGAGGTTGAAGGTGTTTGGGAAAAGATCGGAAAGAAAATAGCTGCTATTAAAAATTTCTTAGTAAAGCTAGGTAGTATATTTATAGGTAAAATATTGTTTCCATTAACATGTGTGATTTTCTTAATATTAGTGATAAGATTAGGTTGTATCTGTTGTAAAAATAATAAAAAAACAAGAAAAGATTAAAAAGCGAAGAAAAGACAAGAAACAAGAAAGAGAATTTGAGGAGATAGAATTAGAAGAGTGGAAGGAGAGTATGTATGAATCAGCAAAAAGAGGAGACATGGGTGAAACGGAATTATGATTAAGAGCAAGAAAACATTTTAAAATCCGTAAAAGACAGAACAAAATTTTTGGTTGGTTGGTATGGTGATAAAATCACCAAAGGGGGGATTGCTGGAGCAGGCAGTGAAAAAAAAATGTGTATACCCTCCCCATTTTGCGTGTTTATACTAATTAGATTAATTAATTAATTATAATCTAACTAATGGAATGAAGTGAAAATTATTAACCAATCTTATTAATAACTGAAATACATGTGGGATTGCATTTGCATGACTTAACTAATTCGTAAACTAAATTATGTACGCATACTAATGGTAGACAATTAGAATATTGCATGATATATGTTGCTTTTGTGATGTATTTGTGATTTGTGCTTTATTTAGTAAGTATAAACCGCTTGAGTGTTGCTTTCTGTTAGATAAATACATACACATATGAGTATTAGCGAGGGAATAACATTTTATTAGATATTTCTATGTAATAATTGCGTTTTGTGTTTCTTTTGCTTAAGTTGACCATTTGGGCCTGCCAGAAAACGGCTGCCTCCGGTACCTGACTTGACTGACGGCGCTACACAAGGTTTTGGGTGAAGTGCGCCTGCGCTAACGCCAGCAACAGTGGCCTCGTCGTGACCCTAACCAGACTGTACCCACCAAGGTCGCCCTGGGAAGCAAGCCAGCTTTTCAGAAGAACAATAAGATGCCTCTTAAAACCGGAACAAGCAAGACTGATG
Organism: Triturus cristatus; assembly: GCF_964204655.1. Lineage (NCBI taxonomy): Eukaryota > Metazoa > Chordata > Amphibia > Caudata > Salamandridae > Triturus > Triturus cristatus. The sequence goes on along the minus strand of NC_140580.1, from coordinate 706,141,463 downwards.
ACCTAAGAGACATTATTCCATGTGAACCCTGTCGGACGATCTCTGATTATCCAATCAGAAGAGCTGGAACCCAATATTTGATACTTTTGTGACAATGATTTTACTATAAATTATGGTAGAATAGAGAGGTTGGTGCTGGTTCTTCTTATGGCTTTTCTCGTTTTCCTGACGTTATGCTGACGGAGAGGACGGTGACGCTGCAGGACAGCTGTTTCCCTGAATCTTTGATGGACTGAATTAATGCCCAAACTCCTGATGAACTGAAATTACTAAATTTGATGGGCATAGATTTGCGAGACTACCGGATTTGACTTAGAGGACGACGATTAGCCAGAATTGGTAAATATGATGATTGGCGGCTTGAATAAACGAATGATTTAATTTGCATTAATTAAATAAAGATTGAATTGATTAACTACAGAATGAGTTGGGTTGTTTATTCATTGAAAATGTATTAATTTAAAGGTAAATTAGAGAATTGGAAATCAACCTAAACCAACAACTAACTGATCCATCCCGATTTATGAGAGGAATAGTAAAGGTGAAGTTCAGGGCCTAATGAGTATCAGAAGGTTGCGTAGATTTGTTGCTCATTAGGGTAAAGAGGTAATACCTTTCATGTCAGCGTTTGGAAGATAATCGCCTCCCGAGAAACACAGATTGATGGTGAGTGAATGTTGGTGTTATGGGCCCCACCAGCGAATGTATGGAGAGTGTGTGTTTGTGAGATCTTTGGTCTGTGACGGAGGGAGGGATTTTGTACTCCACGCTGCAGCAGGTGCAGGGTGGTCAGGTCACCTACCTGTAATGCCCATTTGGGGTTCCGAATGAAAAACATAAAAATAATCTTGACTGAAATTGATGAATGTAAATATTGATCATAGATTTTCATTGTGAATATCCTGAAAACCGTACTGGATTTTACTAGTTAATGGCTCGATGAATCCAGTGCTTTCGTAAATCATGCTGTACATGTTACACAATTTTGTTCTATGGGTTTTTTGTGATATTTTTATACTTGTGCCAGGGATTAAGAACCATATTTATCAAGGATTCAGTTGCTTTTGCACTATGTTGCATGGTGCAAAAGCGATGCAACCCTTGAAATGTAATTTATCAAACCACGCTAGGCCACCTTGCTTGGCCCTGAGGGGCTTGATAAATCCAGAGTAATGCAGAGCAACGCAAATCACAGTGTTACGTTACTCTGCCCCATGGGTGTTCCCACGCAAAACCCATGAATATTTTGACACATTCCCAGATTTACCATTACTGGGAATGAGTAAAAATGCTACGCCTTCCCAGGGGAGGCGTAACGAGAAAAGATTTCCTTATTACTCCATGTTTTTTCCCCTTTCTAGGTGTGCTGCATTTTTCAGCACACATAGAAAGAGGAAAATGCCTCAGGGGATTGTTTTTGTGCAGGAATGTTCCCCTTCCTGCACAAAAACAATTCTCCTTATATTGCATGTACCCTTGCACCATGGTGCAAAAGTGCCTGCGTTGGTGCTAGGCAGCACTTTATATGCCAGAACTAGGAAAAGGAGGGAATGCGCTGTATTGTTCTTAATACGGGCACTTGTGTCCTTTCTCTGTAAAGTGGCACAGTGCAGCAAGGCGACTTGCTGCGCTGCACTGTGTTACATGTTGATAAACATGGCCCTCAGTCCTTTAGTCCAATGATGCATGGTTATTTAAGATTGGAATTGTGCATTTTTGCAGTCTTACCGTTCTCTGTAGGTTCCTCTCCATGTTCACAATTCTTGTGGCAATATTCACACTCCATCCCAGAGCATCTTAAACCAGGTTTGCATTCGCACTGCGCATCTTGTGTGCGAGAGCACTTTACTTTATACAGAAAAACCCCTGCAACCACGAAAAAGATCAGTTTAAAAAAACATATGTACAAAAATCTCTGGCACATAACATACTTTCTCAAGAACTTCCTGCTTGGCACAAGTTAAGAGGACCTGTTTTTAGTGCCCTGTCAGATTAGGTACATGAGATAATATATGCCATTCAGAATCTAATGGGGCTCTTAGAAGACGCTCCATGTTATTGTCAAACCTAAGGTTAGGATGCCCTGATCTACAAGCAGAAGCAATATCTAATTGCACACAAAAAACACAAGAGTAATGTCACTGCATGAGTGGTGAAAAAAGTGGAGTGATGCACCATGCAAGGACCATACTGGTAAACTCGTTTTACTGTAACAAGGGAGAGTGCATTTATCAACCAGTTAATTAGTAGAAGGACTATAAGGCCATTAGAAAATTCCACCCGACGAGGGTAGAATGTTCTAAATTAAAAAAGGGAAAATACAAAAACAAACAATGGAACTCTGCTTAAATGGGGGGAGCAAAAGGCCTGTAGTATCAATTATTAGCCCTGGCCCTCTCTATTTTCTTCAATGGCACTTCCAACATTCCAGTGCTCTAATATAGCCTTATAACCTGCTGTCGAGGGCTACACAGGTTATTAAAGGCCTCGAACCCAAGCTACAGGCTCAAATGCTGCAGGCAAAGGCCTATGACAAGGGAGAGGCCGGATTAACCTTAGACAGAAGGGCTGTAAGGCTATATGAGAACATTTCCCCCGCTGAAGTAGAATGTTCTAAATTAAAAGCGGAGAAACTGAAAGATAAACATTGAGATGTTGGACAGAAGGCTTATCCAACCCATTAATGACCCTGAGCCACTTCATTGTCTTCACTTGAGCTATCGACCTTTCAATTATCTAATCATATTTATACATTTATACATACTTAGGGCTATATTCTCAAGGAGCTATCACTGAGTTAACGGCACTTTAGCGCAGCCAAAGGCGCGATAAATGTATCACTCCATTCACAGGCAGATGCTACCAGCCCATAGCACCAGTTTACCTGCGATAGCAGCCACAAACAACATCGCCACAGATAACCCCGGCAGCTATCACTAATGAGATGCAGAGTAGGCGTTCCCGTGCAAAAAGCCGCGACAACACCACTCCACAACACTCTCAACACCTGCTCTGACCTGGTGCAAAGTCGGACAACAACCGGCAACAGACAAGGGAGCACAGCCCAGAGCCAAACATGAAGAACAACAGATATACCCGGGCAACTGAACATGCAGCCCGGAGCCCCAATAGGGCAACAACACCCACCGCCACCACCCCCAGGTCCCCCCGACCCCTTCCCGCCCGGACCAACACTGAGGCAGCGCAGACAAAGACAGCGACCCCAGACCCAACACCTGGGAACGCCATTGCCCACCACGGGCTCAAAAGGACAACCATCCTACGCATCCTGACCACCATTGCCCAAAGGCTGATGGTACCAACACAGTGGACAACCAACATCCCTCCGCAGACAAAGCTGCTGGCTGTGCCGCACCTGTTGGCCTCTGGGACCTGCCAACCAACAACTGCCAGAGTCCGAGAAGTCTCACAGCCAGCCACATCCAAGCCCCCCCAACTGTCTAGGATGCCATCATCAGCTTGGTACCACACTACCTATCCTTCCCCCACACTGCGCAGGAACAGCTGGAAACCAAGCAAGGCGTCAAAGCCATAGTTGGATTCCCTCATGTGTCAGGGGGCAATTGAATGCACACATGTCCTACTTGTGTCCCCTGGTGACACTGCACACAATATCAGTAACCGAAAGCACATGCATACCATAACTGTGCAGGCAATAGTGGACCACCTGGGAATCTCCACCAACGTCGACGCCAACCACCCATTCCGAGTGCATGAGTACTACATCTTCCAACAGCCCATCATCACCCGGCACTTCCTGGCTGGCACCTACATAAATGCACTGCTCGTTGGCAAGTACCAAATGAACACACCACACACCTCAACTCCACAACCATGCAACTCACAACACTGGGAATGCACACGTCACAAACTCACATACAACATGCCAAACAACATGCCCACCCACAAGACACAACAGCACAACTCACTCTGGCAACCTGGGCCAGCCATGCACATAAGCCATCAACTGCATGGCACCTCAGCCACATGATAGCAGGTTGTGGGAAGAGGTGGGGACCAGGCATGTGTGAAAGAGGCAACTGACCGATGAATGACAATGTACACAATGCCAAGTGTGGCGTCGAAGTGATGGCCAGACTGCAGTATGCAGACCATACACATATCTATGTCGACATACACCGCTGGTGTATGGAGTGCAGTAGACAGTGGATGCAACCATGTCACCCCAGCCAGTGGGGAAGATCCCAGAAATGTAGCTTGTTACGTCCCCCCCCTGTATGCGTGAGCGGAGTGGGCTGGCCCGGCGTACGCCGGGCACACGTAGGGGTGTGAATAAAAAGCACGTAGCTCTGGGCGTGGTCCTCTTCCGGAATGCCCAACGACTCTGCCAGGGCGGCGCCCCTCACCCCACCACGAGGCCATCGCTGTCGCCATGAGCGGTGTTGTCTGCGTTCCTGTGTGCCTGCTGCACCCCGGGCCGCAGGGCCCTGTACCAGTCCTGTCAGGTCCGGCGCACCCAGGCCTCAATGCACACCTGCCAACACCGGCGTGTGTCTATGAGTGCCCACCACTTGCCGGTGCAAGCTCCAAGCCAGAGTGCCGTGAACCTGGCAGCCTCCTCAGACCATCAAGGCCTCCCCGACATCGGCCCACTGTACTCCCTTCTCGTTGAGGTACTCCACTTGCATGCACAGCAGATAAGTAGGTCACACATTTGGAACTGAGTCTTGATTACACTATGACAGAGAACATCAATTATGGCAGATTGTATCTCACTATACTCCCATTGATGTGGTGCCACCAAGTTTGTGCATAGCAGTCCATCCACTGGTGTCCGTGGGCCCACGTGGACTACTGCCCTCGGGCCACGCTGCGTTCGAGTTGTTCGCACAGGTGGGACTGAGTGTTGATTTGTCAATGGCAGAGTAAATATCATTGCACGCAAGGAGAGGTGTAAGAGGATGACGCGTTCCAGTCCGGTAGGGTAAAAGGATCATCGTTACGGAGGAGATCGAACACTACCGACAACTGCCCTGGTGTCACTAACTCTGTGCATCGCAAGACAACGACACGTTGCAGTGGACCCCTGCTGACCTACGCTGCGGGCGAGTAGGTCAAACATTTGGGACTGAGTCTTGATCATTGTCTGAGTACGCACATTTGTGCAGAGTTTACATCACTGTACTCCCTTCGATGTGGTGACAGCAAGTATGTGCCTGGCATCCCAACCACACGTGTCTGTGGGCCCTTGATGACTACGGCGTCAGCCTACACTGTGGTCCAGCAGGCTTCACATCAATTCAATCCAGTCCATACCAGGCAGGACACGTCATCGTCGCTGACTGAACACCCGCTCGGCTATGGTGCTTTTGCCTCTGTCAACCAAGTCACCCCCAAATGTCATGTCAACGTTGTGTGTTAGAGTTCCAGGAGGAGCTTGCTGAACCACGTCTGGCCCGCGCTAATCGCTGCCTCAGGCCTGCACTGTGGTCGAGTAGGTCACACTATTCAAATTCAGTCTTGATTTATTTATGGCTGACTGGATGTCATTATACATCCCTCAATGCAGACTGCATCCTCTTTCAGCCCCGGAGCCACTAAGTCTGTTCCCCGAGACCCATGGACACTTTCTGGTTGAACTTTGGTGGTGACTGAGTCCATGGACTTGGGGTTGTCGTTGCCATCATGTCGGTGATACTGACTTTGTGGCTAAAATGATGCCGTGGCATTCCACTCCTCCATTTGCTGCATCCGTACAGCTTCCACCCTCTGCCTCATGCCCTGGAGGACACCTTCCACTGTCTCCCACAACCCTCCGCCACATACACCTCGGACATTGATGAGGACCCGCTCAGCTCACGTGGCCCATCTGACTGCACTACAAGTCACTGTCCCGTGGCGGGGTGCCTGTGCCGGCCACAGTGCATCCGGGGCCACTAACTCTGTGCTGGTCAGGTCCGAGACCCCTTCTTTTGAGATGTTGGATGGCCTCTGAGGCGATGGCCATGGAGTCATAAACGCCATGTGTCTGTGGTCCTGCACTGTCCGCTGCCTCCTGCCTCACATGCGGCCCACCGGGGCTCACACATCAAATCGAGTCCTGACCGGCCCGGACGTCGCATCACCACAGGAGGCACACACCACCACCGCCAGGACCAATTCCAACCGCCAACTGCCAGTGTCGAAACGGTCGTACTGGCAGACTGACATAGTTGCCTGCACCTGTCATGGATGCCATCTTCTGCCTGATCCCCTGCTCAGAACTCCAGGTTCCACTAGCTCTTACTGTTTTGGTTATGTGCTGTGGAGAGCTCACGCAGCAATGTCACCTCAGGCAGTGTGGGAGACCTGGGACCGTGATGTGGAAGATGATGCAGGTGTGACACCCCCCCATCCCCCCACTACAGCTGCATCAGGAATGTCCAGAAGGTACACAATCCTAGACATTTTCTTTGCATGAGCACGCTCAGCTCTGGGGACCTAACCACAGTGCACTGAAACTCACGGACACTTCTGTTTGTATGTTGGGTGACCTCTGTCCTTGCTACGGCTCCCTCCATGTTGCTCACCAGTTGACTCTGTTATGCAGGTGTTTTCTGTTTCCATTGCACTGGTGTCAGCTGTTCAAGTTGTTGCCAGCACCAAGCACTCCGTGCGGGCTGCCTTATACGCACCCCACACACATCCAGCACAGGCATTACTGTACATGTGGCCCTGCCAATAAAGGGGCCGTGCGCACGTGCCTGAAGCCAATTCAACATGATATCTGCGTGTGTCCCTGCTGTCTTGTTGTATGTATGAGGGCGGCCCTGGGACATTACATTGTGCTGTGTACAGCGGATGCAGACATGTCACATGTAGGCAGCAGGTTAGAGCTTGGACATGTAGCTTTGTCTATCCAAAAGAGAGGATTGTTGCAAAATATATATGAATATCCATATAAATTCATGTGTATGCACTTCAAAAGATATCATGCTTAGATATATCACATTAACATGAGGCCTGGAGCTCCAAAAGGCTTCCTATCTGACCTTGACTGGACAAGCTTCAACTAGCTATTCTGTACCCCCTTAGGGGTCACTTTGCCAGTCCTGACTACATGATATTTCTTAATCTGGTTGTGCAAGTTGCTTACACAGTGCCGAGCCAGCCTTTCTGGTCTGCCCATATCTGGCTGTTTATAATTTGCATGGTGCAGACATTGCACATCCATGTTAGCCATATTTGGCATGGTGCCTTATTCTAGTTCCGCTGACATGGCATTACTAAACTATATAGCACCCAGAAACCAGCCACTCTGGGAAGAAGCAGTCAGAGAGCCCCTAGCTTCTTTAGCTAAAACAAAGTCCGGCACTGGGAGTTTGCTTCTAAAGAAAACACGTTTGCTGAATGGGCACATAAAAAATGGCAGCTGCTCAGCAAACTTTTAGTGTCTTCAGACAACCCATTGTCTTTCAGAAGAAGAGCAGTGTCAGCAGCTTATTTGAAAGCAGAGATATCGCCACAAGGCAGGCACAGATTTCTAAATGAGGTAGGCTGTAGCCCACCAGGGTACTGGAGTACACCTTTCCGCTGGCCTGGCAGAGTGCAGTACAGCCTGCAAGTGTCTAAATGACCTGCTTAGTGCAGAACTGAAAATGTGTTTCATTTTCATTTTGTTACTCCAACTTGCTGCTATCTAGACTATGTTAGAAAAACTCTCCCTTTTACTCTGGGCTGAATGGCTTGCAAGGCCCTGCAGGGAATTCGACCTTCAAGGCTTTAATCTGTATCTCACACAATCATCTGGACAAAGTTTGCTTACTATATCTACTACACCTCGCCACAAGCTCAAGGAGTGGGCCTTCTTGAGTGTACTTCCCAAAGGATACAACTCTCTCCTTCAGATAACAGAAGTGTCCTGTAAGTTCTGAAATCTTTACAAGATCTCTTTCTTACAACTATCCTTTTCCTGCTAGTTTCCATATTTCTTTTGAAAGGGCAATAGCAGTATAGAGTAAAAAAAATAATCTTTTTGTCCAATCCTTTTTCAATCAACAAAAAAAGATGTTCTAGATTGTCGCTTGGTTTGATGATGCTTACTTGAGATTAAAGATGCATTGTGACATCACTCACCAGATGGGCCCTTTAATGTGTTTTTTGAAAGGACACCTCCGGTATACTTTTGTAATGTGATGCAGTGCTATTCATTGACACTGTAAAGCATACAGCAGGAAAGTGTTCAGAAGAACAGTGTCTGTTACCTTGACACAGTTTACATCTGCTGCAGGCCAATGGCCTCATGCCATTCTTGTTGGAGAAAGTATGTTCTGGGCAGTCTTCGCATTTACAGCTTCCAGGGCTAAAAAAAGTACCTGTGCGAGTAAAGTTAAAAAAAGAACATATTATTTATCTTGCAAAATAAAGAAATGTATTTAGTTAATCTTTTGTAACTAAAAAAATGGCATTAACTCAGGATTTTATAATATTCACCAGAGTAGCCAGAGGATATTAAATAAACCCACTTAAAACTGATGATAATGGCATACTCTGTGAATAAAAGTGTTCCAGATACCAAAAACACAGATTAGATTAGAGAGTATCTAATCCGTAGTTGTTGCGATTGCTTAGAAGGGGCTTTGACAGCAGACGGCTGATGGGTTAGTGCATGCAGGAAGGTGCAGGTGGGGTTTTAACCCCTTCTGTGCCACGCCCTTTCCCCCTCCTGTGCCGGGCGTTACATTAGTGGGCAGGTTTCATGACGAGATAGTCTCGTCATGGGCACAGCGCGACCGTGCTCCATGACGAGACTATCTCGTCATGGGCACAGAAGAGGTTAAAAGAGACAGGACCACAGCTTTTTCCAAAAGACCATGGATCTGTGATGTTTCCCATGTTCTGAGGAATTTTAAATGGTACTGGAAGATAATCGGGGAAATAAAACACATTTTAGAGTGTAGAAATCAGTGGTGAAGCGAGTGTGCCATGAGCCCTAATGCAAGCATTACTCTATTCATTATTCATTATGAGGCTGGGTTTGGTGACTGTGTGAACAATGCCTCTACTTCAGGGATCTGTGTTTGACCTCATGGTCACAGGTTTGAATCTCACAAGGTCCACTTAGCCTTTCATCTCTCTGAGATCAATAAAATGAGTACCATTGTATTGGGTAACGAAAAACATGTTATTTCAGCTCAAGAACACCCTCTGGCTGAAAGCATGCTTTACAAATACATGTTATGTTACTACTAGTCATTGTGCATAGCACGCACAAGGCTCAAGGTCATCAGCACGCTTTACATAGACCAACAGCATATCACTAATCTGCAGGACACTCATAAGGATATCGATCATATCTACACATTCTCAGCTATTGAAGAGCTTAGGAAAATATAAAAGTAATAATAAGAGCGTAAATACCACACATCAGGTATACCCAAGGCACAATGCACAGAATAAGCACCAAGCAAGAATTCTTTTGGAAGTAGTAGAGTAGTGTATGCCCCCTAATCCTTGGTGGGCACTACGAGATAACCGTAATTGAAATGCTGTGGGCCGTTCATACACTTTGGCATGTTGTACGTAGTTCTGAAATATATGGTGGCTGGAAATCAAGAGGCGCACACAACACACTAAGTAAATACTATGTAATCAAGCAAGTTTCATAAAGTTCAATATTGGAAATGGGTGCTCCAAGAGAGAAGGGTTGCCACCAAAGAAGACACAGTTCAAATTTGCCAAGAGATCCCAGAGCACTCCAACGTAGAGTACAGGAAATCAAATGTTCACAGTGATATTGCATCTTCTCATATGTTTATTTGCACTCCAATCAGTTCACAATCCTCAAGTCTTTACAACTTCATCAGGGGCATGCCTATTTACCATAAACCAATCATCAACGTCAATAAGTCAGTCTCCTTAGGTCAGTTTGTGAGTTTTCTGCTCTGGGTCGCTTTGAGAGTGATACCCTGGCTTTGAAGTCAATTCTAGAGCCTAGGTGTGGGCAATATATTACAGTGTTGTGTGTTGATGTGATGTGATTACAGAATCTTAGACTATTAAACTTCTAGAAGCTACAATTTAGACTAGGCGCAGGGGATGTTGGATTTGTGTGATTCAGTATGAGGGAGGTGAAGCTGTCAATGCCATGGGAGGCAGGAGGCTTTAAGATGCCAATTTGATATAGTTTCAACCATGGTGAAAGGGTGCCTGTGTTGTTGGCAAGATTGTTTTTGCGCAGGAAGGGGCACCTTACTGCACATAAACAATCCTAAGAGGTGTTTTCCTCGTTCTATGTGTGCTGCTGAATGCCACACATAGAAAGAGGAAAAAATGAGAAGGAATATAATAATTTCTCCTCATTACGCCTCACCTCGGGAGTCGTAAAGTGTTGTCACTTCCCCAGGTTTACATGCTATCGTAAATCTGGAGAGTTGTCGAAATCCATGGGTGTTGCTTGGGAAAACAAGCTGCAACACCCATGGATAGGGCCTTACAAGCACAGAGCAAGGTTGCCTTGCATTACTCCATATCTATGAGGCCATTCAAAGCCACGCATAGTAGCTTTGTGTAGCATCATATATATGACTTTGTGATTTGTGCTGGTGGAGCGTCACAAAAAGTAACGCTCCGGTAGCGTTAGGGCCTCAGAAATATGCCCCTGTGTGTGGTCAGAGGTTGTGCTGACCAGAGCTGTGATCCTGTTTCCACCACCGAGGTAAAACATGTCTGCTTTTTCAGGAGTGAACTTCATGCACCAGTTCAGTATTAAGAAAAACATCATGATTTTTGTAATTTTCCACGAGGGTAAACCTTGTGCAACACTGCAGACCATGCGACTGTATGTGACCTTAAAAAGAAGTGTGCTATTTGTAACTGAACAGCACTTGTTAGCATCCGGGCGGCGGCTGACCTATCATTTCCTGAGGGTGGGTGTGTGGTGCTCCATATTGTAAAGCAGCTGCCCACATGATGTGTGTAAGGGTGTCTACACACAGTGTGAGCGTGGGGAAGCATTTCATCTGGGCCACCTACAGTGTGCTAGAGCGACCAGACTGCAAATGTGAGTGACGTACCTATGGATCTGTTGACCTTTCTGCAGATGGGGTAACAGACTCCCACATTCACCAGTGGAAATGTCATACTACCTTTGTGCGGCAAATGAGTGGTTAACGTGCAAAATGGCAATCATAACAATGTATCTGACAAATAAAATACAAAGGGATTTTAAATTGTGATTCCTGAGACCAATACAAAAGGATGGGTTTTACATTGTGAACTCTGTAACAAGCACCATACAAAGGGGATGTACAATATTTAATAATGAGAGACCTTTGTACACAAATCTCTAGTTCAGGAGGGGTTGGTTCCGTGTGGTTTCCATTGGGTATTTTTTTCCCATTTAATTTTTAGTATTTAGCTGTATGGGTTTTATGTCAGAATGTCATTATCATTATAACTGTGTGATCCCCGTGCACTCAGAGGTATCTGGACGGGTTAACTGTGTAGTTTCGGCGCACCTTGTGAAACACGAAGAAGAAGAAGAAAATCTTGAATAAAAAAGAAAACTGATGAAGAAACCAGCGTGTTTCATCGTATAGTAAGTGTGCCCTTGTCAGTGAGAAGATGTTCTTTCTTACAACACATTTGCAGAGAATGTCATTATCACACATATTGTCTGACATAAAATATTGCGTCCAGAAAATCATTTATGAAAATATCACCACATTGGGTATTGATTTTCTGTTATTAACTGCAAAGGGTCAATACTTTTTACAATTATATATTTTGGGTGCAATTTTAATGTCAGGCCATATTTTGACAATGATATTCTGCTATCATAGCTCTAGAGCGTGAATTAAAGCACTAGTGGAAATTGATTTATTAAGTGTCATTGTTAACTTTGTGGACTTCTTAGTTTCCAACCCACACCTCCACCCTGGGTAATCCTTGGACCCTGAAGGTTAAGTGCTGAAGGTGTGTTTGAGTCTAAGGTGGCCTCAGAGCTTCGGCTCTGCCTCTTTGGTGATCTTCTTCTTTATCTGCATTTGATTGGGCAACAGTTGAGTAAACCATCTTATGATGTAGATCCATTCCTCATAATTGATTGACCCATTGTTAACACAGACTTCAAACCATATACAGGAGGAAGAACTTTGCATGGTGCATCTCTAGGACAAATAGAGTAGGAAGATGTTTTACATTGTGAACTCTCTGACAAATGCAGTATGAAGTAGTTTTGTGTTTTCTACTCTGACAAATGCAACAGGATGGGGTTATACACCACATCCTTCAGAAAGTCGTGGACTGCTCTGCCTCACTAGTCTGAAGGTAGCGCCCTAGGGGTTAACTTGGTACTCAAACTGGTCCGATAGTAAGCCGGGCTTAGTACATCTAGCAACTAGAGGCTGGCGACCCCTGATTTCCCATAAACACTGCAAATTAGTTCCCACATTCACACATACACTGCAAAGGAGGTGCACCGGTATTGCCCATTGACCTAGAAGAAACCAGCCCTGCTGATCCATCTTCCCCCCCGCACCACCTACTGTGGCGCTGCTACCTTCAAAAGCTGTAGTGCCTGTCACAACTAAAACACAGCAAAAACACACCGTGCAACATGTATCAGAGCTGCAGGGCTGGTAAAATACAGCAAGACGTGCTCTGGATTCCCTGCTCCACAAGTGGTCGCCATATTCAGATGTAATCGCCAGTGGTGTATGGAGCCGACTGGCGGACAGTGCGTGTTATAATAAACAAAGAACTGAGCCAGTGTGGTGTGTTCCCTGTCACTTCCTCAGTGGTGATTGCATTAGGTTTTGTTTGACCATTGCTGACTTTCTTTCAGACCGCCCTCATTCTCATTAGGTGGTAACAGAGTTGGTGGGACCTACAGTACAGCACTTGCCATTGCATGCATGATTGTGTGCTTTTTGGTACGTCTTGACTTTAGTTAACCTACCCGATGGTTAACTAGTTGCTCATGTCAAGCTCACTGTACCACATATGCACCAGACATGGGAAGGGAACAGAGCTGTACATGTGCACCATGTCTGCAGGCACAAAGAGTTGCTGAAAGGGCTTTGGAGTTGGTGCCCTGAGCCCAGCTTCAGTCAGGGAGAATAGTGGCTAGAAGCTGTTGTGGAGCTGTTTATGTTTCCAGAGCAGAATATAAGTATAAACAAGCACTAAGGGTTCTGGTGGAATGAGGCTGCAATTCTATTCAATGGTGTAGCAGGTCCTTGCGGACACCAGTAAATGCAACCTGTTGTGTCCATGGTCCATGGGTGGGATGTGGGTGAAGTCGCCTGCATGCGTTCAAAAGTCAAGGTTTCTTTGAAAGTAAATAAATGGAATTTCCTGGGTTATAAATGCTCCCCCATTTTATGGGTGGCTTCATTAGGCAGACAATAAAGGCTCACTCGGAAAAAGGAACAATTACTGCAACATTCTTTCAAGAGTAAAACTTTCCCATCAGTGCCCAGTGTATTTTCAACTTGATCTCAATAAAATCAGAGGGAGAAATGTTACAGTCCTTATGATGGAAAGCAAAACATTAAGGGACTTATTTACAAGCCACTTGCTCCGCCGGTGTGTCACTTTTTGTGACGGACCAGTGGCACAACCTGCTGCCCCATATTTACAAGGACACGTAAAGTCACCCTGCGTGGCTTTTCGTGTCCTTGTATATATGGCCCCATTACACGTAGCACTTTGTGTGAAAGGGGCATGCAATGGGTGTTGCAGTGGGTGTTTCCACACAACACCCATGGCTTCTGCCGCATTTCCAGATTTACGACAAAATAGTAAACCTGGAAATGCGTCAGAATGGTACGTCTCCCCAAGGGAGGCGTAGAGAGGCACAATGAGGTGAAATGTTTTCATTTCTCCTTGTGTTTTTTTGTCTTTCTATGCGTGCTGCATTCTGCAGCACACATAGGAAGAGGAAATCACCTCTTGTGATTGTTTTTGTGCAGGAAGGTGTTTCTTCCTGCAAAAAAACTATCTTCGTGATGCAGGAACTCTTGCACCATGGTGCAAGGGTGCCTGCATCAGCGCATGGCAGCTAATTGTGCACCAGCGCTGGGAAGAGCAAAGGTATCCGTCATATTGTTGTGGATATGATGCATCCCTTTGTTTCGGAATTAACGCAGCGCAGCCAAATAGCTTGCGACACAGCACTGTGTTAATTCCCTGTAAATAAGGCCCTCAATATTGACATCACACCCTTCACAGAGCACCAGTCACACACTACCAAAGGCATTTTACACACTTCAGATATTAGTAATCTCACTCTATTGACAGCACTCCCTTACCCATTACAGAGAATAGCAATCACATACTACCAGAAGTGCTCTCACACCTTTCATAAACTAGCAGCAAAGCCAATAGATCTGAATGATAACTCAAAGTATCTTTTTATTCATTAGTAAGTTTGTGTGTGTGTGGCAATGTGGACTGTTGAGTGGGTGAATCCAAGAAAGAGTCAAAGGGTAGATGAATAGGTGCGTGAGTGCGAGGGTTAGTGATTGAGTGCATGGATGATGAGTGATTAAGTGGATGGATCAATGGATGAATCCCTGGATGGATGGAAGCATCCAGGCACTTGCGTTTTCACAGCCCATCGTATTTCAATTTGCCAATGCTTGTTTAATCTGTTGCGGTAGCCAAGACTCACAATCAGCATAGTCATGTTTTTTTTGTCTGCTAAGACATTACTTCTAATAGTAACCTTATCCTCGTTATCGCACCTGCAGTGTGGTTATATTCTTTTTTTTACCTTTCACATAAATGGCAATCAGAATGGGGTCCTTATCTTACTGAATATTACAACAGGTAAGTCGTGCAGTTGTTTTCTCTAATATCCTACAAATTGCTCGTCAAAGAATTTTCTACAGTCCAGGGATTCACCTGTCCTCCGCATGACTCATTCAAATTATCCACCACAACCCTAATGGTTTGAGGTATTTTACTTTGAAATGAAAGGCCTCATATGCTATCCGGTAGTTCACAAGCAGTTGCTACAAATTGCACTCTGAGGGGCAAATTTACAAGCCCCTTATGCCAGATTTGCACCGCCGTTGCGTCACTTTTATGACGCAGCGGCGGCGCAAAGCCAGCGCCATGCTGTGGGCTATTTACAGCGTGACGCATCTAGGGAGATAAGTCACGCTGTAAAGCCCTGCGCCACATGTGGGAGTTCCTGCACAGGGGAGGGGGGGGCGGCGTTCCGGCGCAGGAACGCCTTCGAAAAGTGGCTGAGTGAAATCTACAAGATTTCACTCAGTCACTTTTATGGCCATGCTGCGTCAAAACCCTGCGCCTGCTTGAAGCAGGCGTAAGGATTGACGCAGCATGTTAGGGATAGGGGCACCCCGAGCCTTGCTGGAGCTGCGTCGCGCTTGCGACACAACTCCAGCAATGCGCCGCCTATTCGCGGGGGGATGCGACACGCATCTGCCCATCCGTGCGCCACGGGGCGCCGCATTGTAAATGCAGCACATCAGTGGTGGCGCACGGGTGGGCAGATGCGTCGCAACTCTTCTGGCACATCCCTGCTGAATAGCAGAGATGCACCAGAAGTAGTAAATCTGCCCCTGACTTTTTTGTGAAATGCTGAGCATTTTGCGATGCAACTGATGTATTCATCAACTTCATCACAAAATGGATATTCATAGAAGATCGCAACACCTTCTGCACCCATTAATTTTAGTAAGGCAGGATGCAAATTGCATTCACCGGACCTAGGACCAGTGCCAGCATCCCCAGAAGCCCTCCTCAAAGATCTTGAATTCCCATATGCACAGCTTTCCTTTTGCAAATAGGTTTGGGTGTCAGTAACTCATCAACGACTTGGGACCTCAATCACAGTCTCAGACCATGAATACATACCTTTCTAACTTGCATAGAGGAGAGTGTACCTCTTTCACATTTCCTCCTATTAGCAATTCAGAAAGGTTTGCAAAGGTCTCTTTAAAAGTTGAAAAGACACTCCCGACTCGGAAAAAACTTTTCGTGGCCTTGTAAATATGTTTCTCTTTCACGCATAGCTCTGCGTGAAAGGGGCGTTCCATGGGTGCTGCTGTGGGTGTTCCCACAAAACATCCATGGGACCTGACACATTCCGAGAGTTACAATGTTTTGTGAAGCTGGGAATGCGTCAGAATCCTACGCCTCCTCAGGAGCGGTGTAGGAGTGGCGCAACGAGGAGAAATACTATTATTTCTCCTCTTTTTCCTCTTTCTATGTGTGCTGAATTCTGCAGCATGTATACAAAGAGGAAAAGGCCAAAAATTATTGCACCTTCCTGCACAAAAACATCACCCCTGGAATGCAGACACCCATGCACCATGGTGCAAGGGACAGTAGGCAGTCAATTGTGTGCCACGCAGGGGAAAGCACAGGGGTGCGTCGTATTTTTGTTAAAACAACGCATTCCTGTGCTTTTAAAATGACACCACTGAGTGCAGCAAAATGGCTTGCTGTGCCGCATAAATGAGGCCCCGAGACTGAACGAGGCACGCTTTTGAGATAGTTTAGATTTCTCCTTGGTGGATATCACCTAGTGGATTCACAAAGTGATGAGAGATTACTGCATAAGGCCTTGTTGCCTGCCACATTCTCCATTTGTTGGATTAGGCTAGCAGTACCCTCAAATGTACTAGTCTGGAGCTATGACTATAAGAATGGAAAAAATTGACGATAGAAGACCATCAAGTTTGATTTTCATAATTTCGTAGTAGCCAGAGAAACAAGAACCTCGAGCCATAGGATCAACTTTAGGTGGGATTTATTTTCTTTAGTTTTTATGCGAATGGAGTTTGTATAGTCCCAAAACATAGGACATGGGACAAATATTATCAGAATTACTTCACGACTGCATGACATATGGTTTCGATCGATGGATGAAGGATGAAGGGACATTAGTTGTGTGCAGGGTTGGAATCTGGGGGTTACCGGGTTCATGCTGGGAACCCTGCTCAGTAGACTGTGACCCTGAATCAGGAATCGTCAAAATGTGTGGTAAATTAATTACTACATATTGAACATTTTTTAGATTTTAAAGAAAAGTTGCATTACCAGTTTACAAATGCTAACTTCACTCCAATAAGTGTTGGAGAAATTCAAAGAAATCCTCTTTCCCCATGTTTTCCAGATTTAAAGGTATATTTTTGATAATACCACACATACCCTGTGAGGTTACCAGTTTTTAGTACAGATGTGAATTCAGGAACCTCTAAATGATGACAAGTGTAGCAGGTTTAAACTTTACTTGGAGCAAGATTTGGAAAGGTTGAAGGGTGTGCAACATTAAATTTCAGGAGATAAAGTTGGGTGAAGTTCACAGCTTCAGCACATTGTCAAGTTGCAACGCTTATTGAGTTGGCACAACTTTTACAACAACAAAAAATTTGTTCTTCAAACCTGTCATACTTTTATGTTTCTGCACAACCTGAAACGAACTACAATTTTATGAAGGATGCAGATCATGGTTTCACATGGCACCTGCGTCCACACTAAGTGCCACCCAAACTTGCACAACACTGATCTACCTGCAGGAGTACAAACGTGCAGCTGACGGTGCTGTGTGCAGGAGAACATTACTACTACCCTGGGAGTAGAGTGTTTCTTGTTTAGTTGCAGTTGCTCTATTTTAAAATGTCTGTGGTTAGAAGTTGTGCTGACCGGAGCTCTGTTCCTGTTTCCACCACTAACGTTACTGACGTCTGCACAGAATGAAGAAAACTAAACTTTTTCCATTCTCTGTGAGGGTGTTACCCGAAACTGTTGGCAGTCTTGAATTTACGTGATCTTACAGGGTGTTGTGCAACTGAACAGCGTTTGTGATAAACCGGGTGGTGGGTGACCTATCATTTCATGAGGGTGGGTGTGTGGTGCATCATATTGTGAGCAACTGCCCACATCTAGGTGTTATAAGGGTGCCTGAATGGCGCATGCGGGGGGAAGCATTTCATCTAGCCACCTACTCTGAGGTAGGCAAAGGTGGCTGTGAACTGGAGTGACATATGTAGGGCTAGTTTGGCCTTCCTGTAGATGGAGGAGCAGTTTCACACGTCCACAAAGGGAAAGGTTACACTGCACTAGAATGTAAATGAGAGCTGAGCACGTGAAAAGGCAAAAATACCAAATTCATGTCTACCGTTCAGTTGGTTAGCAAAGGGACATAAAATATGTTAGAGAATTGGCTCTTCTGCCCGTTGGTTGGGTACTATATAACATACATAAGTGAGGTGCAGTGGGCCCCGAACAACCCTGGTTCCACCGCCCTAAATTCTAGTGTACTTTACAGACAAGGCTTGGCTCTCATTAATCGTGTAGGTTCTGTGTCAGTCTGCTTGAAAGAAAACCTTGGGGCATATTTACAAAGAACTTGCATAGGGCAGCAGCGCAAGTCATTTTGCTGGGCTGCCCCACGCCAATTTTAAAGGACAGGAATGCACCTTATTCACAATATTATGTCCTTTCAACCAGCACCAACGCACAGTTAGCAGCCGTGCGCCAACGCAGGCACCCTTGCACCATGGTGCACCGGTGTCTGTGTTATTGCCACAATTGTTTTTGTGCAGGAACGGGCTCCTTCCTGCCCGAAAACAATCATGAGAGGCATTTTCCTCATTCTCTGTGGGATGCACAATGCAGCACACGTGGAAAGAGGAAAAAACGAGAAGTTTAAATCTTCCTCTTCGTTATGCCTGCTCTAGGGAGGCACAAGGTTTTGGCACTGCCCCAGGATGACTAGGGACCATATGTATCATTCCAAATTGCGATCGCAAACACGCGTTTGCGATCGCAATTGGGCTAAGTAGCATGTATCAATGAAAAACTGCCTCGCAAAATAAGGAATCACAAAATTTGCGATTCCCTATTTGACGATTGCATTTAAGGAATCGCAAATTGCGATTCCTTAAATACAATGTAAGAAGCACTGAAAAAGTGCAATTTTGCCTTGAGGAATTGCAAATTACCACCAACTTCAAGTTGGTGGTAATTTGCGATTTCTTTGAAAAATGCACTTTTTTGCATTTTTCAAAGTGCAATGTGGCGCACATACCTCCACATGTGCACCCATGCTTATTTCAGGGGTGCAACAGGGTGTCCTTTTGACACCCTGGCACCCTTGAAATTGCATTCTCAATTTGCGATTCTCTAATTGCGAATCGCAAATTGTGAATGTCTTCCCATTCATTCCTATGGACCTCTAGGCTCATAGGAATGAATAGAAAGGGTTTCCTTAATTGCGAATCATAGTTTGCGATTCGCAATTAAGGAATATGTAGGATTTGCAAATTATTTTTCAAATCCTACATACATCTCGTTTTGCGATTCTCAAGTAGCGATTCTCTAAAATTCGCTATTTGAGAATCGCAAAACCTAACTTTCATACATATGGCCCTAGATGTGGTAAATCTGGAGCAGTGTCAAATTCCATGGTTGCTGAGTGGAAACATCCACAGCAAGGAAAAAGCCTCTTGTGATTGTTTTTGTGAAGGAAGTTTTCCCTTCCTGCACAAAAACAATCATTCCTGCAACGCAGACACCCTTGCACCATGGAGTAAAGGTGCCTGCATTGGCGCATGGCATCCGATTGTGAGCCAGCACAGAGGAAAAAGACAGGAATGCACCGTATCTGATAGATGTGGCGCATTTCTGCCCTTTTCTTTTGCCGTAGGGCAGCGCTGCATGAAGGCCTGCGGCGCTGCCCTTCAACAAAATCTTGTAAATAAGGCCCTTAATTTTTAGACTGATTGTATGGAGCAAACTGCTAACTAAATGGTGTATAGTGGCTAGCAACAGGTATTTTCTGCATTACCCCAGTCAGTGCAATTAAACCAATTAGCCTAGTAAAGTTGACAAGGTTAGTTGACTACCCAGGACGCTGAGCTTTGAACTTGCAATTACACAGACAGTTTTGAAACAGGGGTATTATGACTGAGAGCTGTCTTAGCAACTCTCAGATGATGACATTTCGAACCCACTATAGTCTTGTAGAGCAAAAGCGTTGCTTACCTGCAGGGCAAGTCACATCAGTCTTTCCCTGGCATCCTGGTTTTGCAATGCAGCCTGTCAGCAATGCCAGCAACAACACAACCACAGAAATGATGTCACACGAGCTTTCCATTTTTTGATTGGTCGGGAATAAGGTGTAGGTAAATGGTACAGGTTGAGGGGATGGTAGTATGTCGAGGGAGGCTCCGAAGATTGCTGAGCCTTGATCCTCGATCCCTACAGAGATCTTGGTGCCACCATTTTCCTGCAAAAAGAAGTAGAGGAATCAGAGGGATTCATATTTTTACAGTGTAAATTTGATTCAGAAATGTAAATTTTTTTTACTTTATATAATGATATACATATTATAATCTATGGTATATCTATATCTATAAATGCGGCCCAATTACATGGGTTAATTAGAGGAGATGTACTAATGAATGCACATTCACACGTTTATTCCTAAAGTTGCACGGGTCAAAGTCGAGTTCATTACTTTAGTACAGCAACACTGACACAGAAAAACACTTTTTACTGCCGCACAGATTGTATGTAACGATTAATTTACACTTTGAAACAACTCAAACAGTCCTGACTTCTGTCCAATATCATTTTACATTACTGCAAAAAGTTTGCCCCTTGAATCCTGCATCTTGGTTTTTATTAAACACCTTTTGTTGAAACAAGCACACATGAAAGCATGCCATTGCATAAAGCATATATGTAGATAGTAATATGCTATTTATTGCCATTGTTGGCAATGGTAATAAATAGCATATCAAACTGTGTACATCTGCTTGTACTGTATATGTATATATGGGATAAAGTACAACCTGTTGTAAAATATAAGGTTACTGCAAGTCACCAGGTAAATCCATGACCCTATATAGGAACGAGACAGAAGACCAAGTTCCTTCATAAGGTAATGGAACTCCAAGGTAACTTGCAATATCCTTTAAATGTGCCTTAGAGGGTATTTTATTGCCTATTTTACATGGTCACCCCATCACCCTCCCCACAAACGGCTTAATACCTTCGCATCTTTCTCTATTATTTTCATTTCAATAGGAAGAATAAAAGCGGAGCTTGTACTGCGAAATTCAACACACCAAACGGCAGTCAGTGGTTTTAACCCAAAATATTAGCATCAGTTTCATTGTCGTCAGATTTTTAAAAAAATGCTGTGCTTGAACATGGATAGATTCTATCCTGTAATGACTTAAAGCATGGAAAAACGATAAACGTTGCCATAAATATCACTTTTCTGCTGAGTACTTCTCATTTTAGAAAAACGTTTCAGAAGAAAGGAAAGTCAGTCCTCATTTTCCCAGTTCAATTATTCATTACCAGTAACTAGATGCGTCACAAATCGCCTGTAATAAGATCAGCGCTGGACTGGCCAGACCGGGCATTGGGCGTTTCCCCGGGAGGCTGGATGGGTGGGGGGCGGTTTTGCAGTGGTGGGGGCTGGTTTTATTACTAGGGTTGGTTTTGCAACAGTGCTGCAATATTGGCCCCCAGTAATAAAAACACCAACCAAGCATTTCCAGCCTCTGGGGCCAGGCAGTGCTTCACCGGGGGCTGGTCAGATAAAACTGCCAGGGCTGCTTTGGGTTCCCAGTCCAGCCCTGAAGGAGATTAGAGAGGGCTTTTATACGGGCTTAGAGGACCCAATGGGTTATAATTATATATTTTATCATATAAATTTCGTTTTTTTAAGTGAAACATTTATTACTTCTGGGACCAGTAGCCACAAGTCTTATTTGTCACAGCCATCTGAAAGAAATGCCAAGATTTCTTAGCCAAAATGGACCCCTTATTAAGGATTGCATTCAATATTGCAAGCGCATCTGAAAGAATTTGAAAGCCGCCGCTATATAGATTATGCAGCCATGCTAAAGACTGCTCTTGACTTACCCTACACATCACAGCCCATAGGGATAGGCCAGGCCCATATGGATACCGCACTCACCTTACCTATTGCTGAAGCTGTGATTGGGTTCTGGCCCACAAATATGGGTGCAATGAGTAAGGCTATATCTGTTCCTTTCCAAAATACAGCAACTTGGATTGCAACATACTTGTCACATGGGCAGTGCCTGTTGTATGTTCACAATGGTGCTGTGAGCTATCTCGGTGGGAAAAAGGAGAGCACAGGAGAGGCGTGAGCGGGCAAATGCAACTACAAACTCTACCGAAATGATCAGAGGGTGCAGTTGAAACGTCACACACGTCTCCTAGCGAAAGAATGGTGCCACCCAATTACAGCAACTTTTATAGAAAGCCAAAGTCCCACAAACAACATCAGATTGCTAGCCAGAAAACCGGCGAGTATGAAAAGGACCCTGCACAAAGTTAAGAGGAAGGTGCTGAGCAATCTCCCAAAGGACACATGGTCATCATTTTTCCCTTGGATGTCTACAAGGTCATGTCCCAGCTTGGGTTTGTTTTGAACTTGTTGCCAACCTCAAAGCTTTGTCAGCAGTTTCCAAGGGTAGGTTTGTTTAATGCAAGCTACGTTCAGGTCTGGCTTGATAGCACAGCTGCCTGTATTACATACATTCCTTAAAGTTTACATAGAGTGGGGTTTGGCTCCACCCAGAGGGAGATTTCTCTCTCACCTCATGATTTTAGCTAGTATGGTAATGCTTCAATTAGGACTCATAGGGACTAATTTACATCACTTTGTCACTTTCAACTCTTTATCTCCCATATGCATTCTACAAAGAAAAAAAACCTTTTATACTACTTTGCCGCAGCCACTTCTAAGCCGATAGATCGAACTTTAACATGCTAAATGCAATACATACAAACAGCATATGTGCATGTTTGCCTACATTAGCACATTAAAGCGAGACCTTTTTGGTTTTGCCAAAGCTTGTTTAAATTATTACTGCCTATTTCCACCAACTGCTTGGTGGAACCTCAATAGTGCCTTGAACATAATGTGAGAATTTATAGGCAGCCTGCATTCCCGAAACATAGCAGCAGGGGAACTTCATAAGTGGCCTGATTTTAAGTAAATTAGCCACAGCGAATCCAAAACACCGACATTTCAGGTATGACGCCAAACTAGTTTATGTGCTGTCACTAGTTTGTTTGCAGAATTTGTTCAGCCAAGAATCTTGCAGTTTCTGCAAAAGTGATAACTACAATTAAAAAAAAGCATGCCCTCTTTCTTTACTCGTTTGCTTGTATTGACTGCTGATTGCAGGAAATCATGTGCGTCATAAGATAACGTCATAGGATTGAAACACGATTAGGGAGGTTATACGATAACCAGGAAACTCCCTAGAGTTTAGGGAGATGTGCGCTTCCTGTAAAGATTAAGTAACAAATGACTCTTTCATTTCTGTAGAAAGGTAACTTGTGGATCGTTTACAGAAGTAATAAAAAACTGTCGGAAGTTTAGTTAGCTCAGCGTGAAAACTTAGATGTCAATAACTAAAGCTTGTGGGAAAAATTATTTTGTCCGGGATGGCACAATTTATATCACTGGTGAACTGGTGACCCTGCCATTAATACAGTACTGAAATGTAGTGCTTATCCATTCAAACTACACTTCCTATCTCCATCCTTTTGGTCACCTCTTCATAGACCATTTCCAACACTCCACGTTATTACCACCAAACCACACCTCCTGGAAGTAGACCCTGCCTTCTGCAACCAGACCAGACCTTGCTTCCTAACTCTGGGCCACACCTGTCACAACACCCCGCCACCATCCGTGAACCAATAGTCGTGCCCTAGTTCCACTGATTCAACTAGCAGACCACTCTTCCTTCTGCTAGACTAAAATTCTACCACCACTAACAAGCACCATAAATACATCCCAGCTCCTGCCACTAAGGCACACCCAAATACCACACCGCCTCTCAATAAACACCATTCTTCGTACAGGCAGCAAACTATTGGATATATCCTCTTCCGTAAATGAGAAACTATCAAAATCACTCGGGAATTCGGGAGTTATTGAAGACTTGGCTTGCCACAAAATGGCCCCCCAATGGTCGGACAGTACCATTTACCACTGCTTTAAGGGTTGCAAGGCACAGAAATCAGGCTCAAACACGCAGCGTATCTGGAACAATTCACCCTTGGAGTGATTGGCAAAACTGGTACATACTTACAGCAGCACAATAAACACTGCCATACTCGCGGTCCACTAAATATTCCCACCGTAGGCCATACTGCAATCACGTAATATCTTTGTATGTATACACAACATCTATAACCCTATGCAGTCTATCATTCACCCTTCTTGCTTCACCATACACGAAGGCCAGATACATGAACACTAGATGAGAATCATAAGTTACATATGTTACAAATATTGATATGGACAATTCTCAGCTCCTTCTCCAACCTCCCCGGGATGTTTTGCATTAATTTTTTGGAAGCCCAATGTAGGTTGACACGCATCGGAAAAATGATGCTTCCCTGTTCGGGGCAAATCACTTAATCTCCCTTTGCCTAAAGGAAAAGCAATGTGTGCAATAACATGGTCTTGGTGTTTCCCAGTGCCCCACATAATGGATAGCGCTCCTTTGCTGCCTAGATAGAATGGCGCTATAGACATACATGCACGGGGAAGGATGGAGATCATTTCTAAGAATGTCTGCTTAGAGCAAAAGGGTGGCTGTGGGGAGGCAGATGTGTTAGAGTGCAGGAACAGCTAGTCCAGAAGAGGAAAGGAAAACACCAAGATCAAAGAGGACCACGGATACTATTAGTCACATCCCGTGACCACGGAATAGAAACACTCCAGGCTGGTGAGTGGAGAACTGAAACTCTATGCAGTAAAGAGAGAACTGTGGGCGTTAGTGAGTGACCAAATCATGGATCTACGTAGGAGCAAGTGTAATGAGGTCACAATAAAAATGCAAACTAAGGCTGTAGGAGAGTGGTCTTTAAACTGTGGAGTGCACCGCTCCCCCTTCCACCACCCCTAGCACTCATCGTCCAGCCGAGGGTGGCCGGGTGGTGGGGGTTGAAATCCTGGGAGGTTCTGAGTAACTCTGATCTGCATCAGTTCTTGGGCACCCGCTGGTTGATAGGGTCATGGTTGTGTGTTGCCTACATGGAACATATTGGGTGAGGTACATGTGAATTGAAGATATGTTGTAAGGATGGCTCGTTGAATGTGGTTGTGCGTAAGCATGGAGTACTGCGGAGTGCGAGACTAGATGCAGTCATGAGTGAAGTTACAAACTTTATGGTAAACAATATCAGATGGAGAAAGTGCTGTGAAGTGCATCAGTGGGATCAAACAGATTACATGGAGTAGATTCCTCAGCTTCAAAAGATCCAACTCATTGAAGGGACTGTTAAAGAACAGAGGGAAGACCACATGAAGTCCACCAAGGTGAGACAGGACATGAGATACTTGCCAACCACCTAGGGTGTTCACCCATGAGTCACAGGGAACCAGCCCACTAGAGGAACTGTTAAACCACCAAGGAAGGAACACATGATGTCCACCAAGGAGAGATAACACTAACTCTGATGAAATACTATTAAACTAGCTAGGAAGTCCACCCATGAGGCAGTGAAGAGCAACCCACCTGGAGGCACTGTTACACCACAGAGGACAACATGGAGTCCACCCTGGAGGGATATAACTATGATGAGAGGTGGTTAAAGCACCTCGGGAGTCCACCCGCAAGGCAGGGGGGCCACCCTGGCTGGAGGCACTGCTAGACCACAGAGGGCTACATGGAATCCACCCAGGAGAGACAGGCCCAACTCTGCCGAGATAATGTTAATCCACCTAAGGAGTTCACCCATGAGGCCGAGCCAGCTAGATCGAGTATAGAGTCCACCCATGTATGACAAAGGACCAATCCTACTGAGACACTGTTAAGTCTAAAAGGAAGTAGTAAATGGAGTCCACCTGGTAGTGACAAAGGTACCACCCTAATATATGCACTACTAAGCCATCAAAGACCATTATTTACATTCCACCCAAGCAATGGAGCACACTTGGAGGTGACAGAGAACCACCCTACTGGAGGCACTAATAAGCCATAAAGAGAGTAGTACATGGAGCCTACACATGCCGATGCTCTGACTGGTTAAGCTACCAAAGAACACCAAATGGACTCCGCCCATGAGGAGAAGGGAATAACAGAGAATACGTACTGTGAATGCCTTCAGAAGTTGATTGGGCATTATATTTTCAGCTATTGTGTGATGTTGGCAGGGTTAACCAATGAAAGGTGAAAGCACAAACCTTTGGCCTGGGTGAAATTAAATATGTCCGGAAGAAGGGTGCAGCCAACGAGTCCATGGAAGGAATGCAGTCATATTACTGATGCCAGAGACGGGGTGGAGCACGATCAAGTAGGATGTAAGGGCAAAGGACATGGGTACAGGTTCTGGCCTCAGACCTGGGTTCTCTCTTTTCAGCGCCACACACATCACATGCAAATGTTTGCAGTAGGTGCACAATCTGGATGGGAGCTCGGGGTTACACAAGGATGTCTGTAGGTTACACAAGGATGTCTTTAACATCTGTGGTAACCTCCTTGCAGGGTACAGGCAGTGCTACGCAGAAGACATACTATCTTTGCTATGCAAGTATCTTTCTTTGGTAACACATGGCATGCAATTATGTGTGTGTGTGTGTGCGTACGTGTGCATGTGCTTGGAGGAGAGGACTATAGTTTGACTTTTCCTTGAAGCAATGGTTGAATCCTATTCTAGGAGATGCAGATTAGTTGTCCTGGTGGCATGCTAAATGCAGGAGACTGGGGGCTCTGTAGCCTGGAGATCTTAGTGCAAGCTGGCAGGGTGCCACCATGAGAGGTCGGGAAAGGTGTCTGGAGCTATTGGACGTTGTCTGATGGGCTCTGAGGCATCAGGCAAGGGACTGGTGGTTTCCTAGGGTCACAGTGGGGATTCAAGGGCTAGAAGATGTAATGAAGATATCTGGGGGTCAGCAGTGAGGCTCTGAGAGCAGACAGGGGTGCTTCGTGCAATTCTAAGATTCCATGGAGGAGATCTCTGCTCACTCTCCTTTATCATACACAATCAGGACCTGTTCTATGTACTTGTGAACATGGCAGCCACGGAGGGCGCATTAACACAAATGGGCACCTAGAGCTGAAGACAAGAGTCTCCCTAAGATGCCTGCTTCAAAAGAGAATTGTTTAATTCCCTTTCACCTTGCTGTGCTTCCTTCAATTACATCTCCTCCCCACAGTCCCCCCCATGCAGTAAGTCCTGAACCACGTCAGAGAGGTCCCAAGGTGGGAGCAGGTGACACACTAAGGTCAAAATTCTCAAGAACCTGAATTTTTTGTTTTTGTTTTGTCGCTTTGTTGAAGTATAAAACTTTTTGAGAATGGAGGGCTTGGTCAGCAATAGGTAACCCTAACTTAACCTAATGCTGTGTAATTGACGTGCAGATGTAAGTAAAAAGTATATCAATGTCAAAATCAGCAAATGCTCCAGGTGGCTGGTCAACTAGTGCACGCCACAAGAGGAAACACTAAACTAAACCAGTGATTTTTTGGGGGATATTTTTTTGCTTTTTAGTCTTGCCGTTTGATACTTGTATATATGCATTTGCAGTCTAATAAAACAGAAAGTACCAGAAAACAATGAAATAAAAGGGCAGGACAACATGGCCCAAGAGCATCTTTAGGCACATCACATTGAGGCAAGCTCCACTGTACCGATCCGTTGCCTGTACTATGGTTTGCAAATGCAACACAAATCTCATAATGCCCAAGCCTGGCACAAGAGCTTTTCTATCCACTGATGGCATCTGGCACCCATAGCGCTGCGATTAAAGAGTTATCTTAAATTGGACGAGAAATAAATGAGTACAAGAGGATGAACTACTCACGCCTGCCATAGAGTTAAGGTTACATATACACTATTGACTCAGCACTATCTTGTACTTTCCTTCACAGAAATTGGACAGGACATTCCTTGTTTAGCTATCTACAATCATGTAACATGAATTCTCAGTCTCCTTCGTCATCACTGATTTATCAACAGTTCCATAAAAACATCCTGCCGCCTGTAGCCAACGTGTTTCGCCCCACTGGACTTCTTCAGGGTTTACGTAAATCTTTCTAATTTCAAAAGCAAGACAATGACTGTGTGATACACCCCTGTCACTTGTTTCCGTATTCAGGCTCACAAATGTCGTATTTGAATTAGTCACGCTCTTTCCGTCCTTTGTCAAGAATTACTGTGGTTGATGTCTTTAACTTGAATCATCATATAATAATACTTCAATAATCAATATTGCATTTGGCAGAATTATTCCTATTTACAGGGCAAGGCCAAAAGCCCTCGATTCTAGCCAAGCGAAGACTGCTGCTCTGGGACCTGTACTTGACCTGTGTTTATGAGTCAGAGAGGCTTGCACTGCGGATGTCTCTACTGTACCTGTTCTCTGAATAAGAAATAAGTTTGCCTTTCTTCTACATATTTTAACTAGTCTGTATATTAGAAAAGATTACACTCTCTCAACCGTGCAAACAACTTACCATTAGCTATCAGACCCCCTCAGGAATGTAGAGGAGGGTCCATGCTCCATGCTGTTTCAGATATTGGCCTCTTTGCTGAGACTGCAAACAGCGCTCAGTGCTGCATTATCATGGAAATCTTGCTGTGAAATTCTGGTGCTGTAGAGTTAAAAGAACACCAGTGCTGTGGAGAAGTTCTAGCGCTCTTCCATTATGAACCTATCACTCTTTTGGGGGATTCTGACCCTGACAGTGTAAAACCACTGAGGCCAGGTTGAGACATTCAGCTGCTGTCCCTTTTGAAAAGGGGCGGTACTAACACCTTAAATGATAGCAGCCCCTCTGCGGTGTGCTCCCATTGCCTCAGTAAGTGACTTATTCGGAGTGCGCTGGTAATGCAGCTGCTAAATCCCTCCTGTGGTTACTGATATGAAGGTTCTAGGGAGTCTGGTGGATTAACGACCATTTATATGGTGAATTTTTAGGGTTCCCTGAGAAATGAGGAGTTACCAGAGGAATCAGTAATCCTCATCCCGATTTTCTGCCCTTTACCACAGTAAATCAGTGCAAACTTCCCACCAGACTGAAAGAACATAGGACCCAGAGATCAGCTCATTCCTGATTGGTTTCTGTCATAAAGGAAGGGGACCAATCCCTGTCCAAGTCTCCCTGCTGCTCTGAAAGCAGCTGAATAGAATGCAGGCTCCATGTCCACTTTCATTCATTGCACACCCTGCTGTCCTGTTGTCACAAGTGAAAGCAGCACACACACAACTAATAAAGACTACATGATGCTATAAACACAAATAAATAAATAAATAAAAGAACTACTCAACTAATCACTGCTCTAAGCTCCAATTGGTGAAAAATATAACCATCCACAAAACTGTCATCTAAAAGCAAACTGGAATATTCAGGGTCTTATTTATGAGAAGTGTTGCATCGCTGTGACAAAGCAGCGATGCAACACTTTTCAGAGCGCCCTCCTTGCGACACTATGGATGCGCCATATTTACAGTACGGGGCATCATGTCGCAAGGAGTTACAGATACGTCAGTATTACTGATGTATCTGTAGGCGCCAAAGTGGCCCAGTGCTGGGGTGTGTCTAAAAACAGACGGAACTCCAGCAGTGTGTCCTTTCACATGGGCCAAGCCCCATGTGAAAGGACCTGCATCACCCTTATGCCTGCCATGAGGCAGGCCTAAGGTTTTGACGCATTGGCATCCTAGAAGTATTTCACTGCGCCACTCCTATGCCCCTTTCTTGCGGGGGAACGCCCACCCTGCATACATTTATGTCTGACGCAAGGTATAATGGATCGCAGGGGTTTATGAAGTAACGCATCTGCCTAGATGCGTCACTTTGTAAATATAGAGCATTATTTACACCGCTGCAGCAATGGCAGCATAAATGTGTCAAAAGGGCTCATAAATAAGGCCCTCAATGTTGTATAGTGCTTTGTTATATTGTGTGCTGCATGTGTTAGTAACATCAGGGCCTTGCCACACAATTAAAGCCCTCTCATGCCACACCCTAAAAATTGTGGTAATGTTTATTTTCACGTGGATACTTACTTATCTACTCATTGAATAATTGTATTTTTTGTCACTCCAGCCTGCCTGAGAAGTATACAAGGAGCACGCAGTTATTCACATGGCGCTATGCTGTTTAGCTATGGCTTTAGGGGTCCAGGGTTATGACGTATCCCCGATGACACAGTTAGATCTTAATCACTCAAACAAGAAGTGAGACATTTCCTGAGAAAGAGTCAGACAGACCCAAAAAATTCCCCTCCTCCTCATCTCGAAAACACATCATTATTTTTTCTGCCAAAGCCAGCCTTGACCCCCCACGCTGCCCATAAGGAGGGTGGTCGTGGTGGTGGTGGTGCTTCACATTCCGTTAAATAAGCCTTTCAAGAGAACGATCAGAGGAAACTGTTTGCTTCTTATTTATCTATGCATCCTACACCACAAAGTACCCCTAGGTAAAAAATATTAGTGTTTTTTTTACTTAACGGTACTCCTTTCACCAGAGTCGGAGAGATGAAATGCCAAGCTGTCCAGCCATAAGTTGCTTGCATACAGGTGTGCGGACCAGGTGCTCAACTCTCTGACATATTCCTCTTGCCAAATCCCAATCACTTGAGTTCTGAATCTACAAATCCGACTGAAATGTCTACCAGAAATTTCTGAAAATTAAGTATGTGCTGCTTTAACATTATACGCACAGATCTATGATTCAGCTCTCTCCCCTTTTTTACTCAGAGGGACTCCTATTTCTCTCTTCTCTGCTCCATCCAAATCCTGGAGGTGGTCCTTCCCTCTTCTAATCTGTGTCTGTGTGACATAAACATCTGGGGACAGATTTACTACGGTCTCGCGTTGCCCTTGTGCCATGCAGGGTGATGCAAGCCTTTAACTGGCATTTAAAGAGCCATGATGCTCTTTAAGGTGATACGCAAGGGCAACACAAGCCCTTAAGTAAAATGTACTATGCCAGGGGGAGCCACATTGCGTGGCTCTGCCTGGCAAGGTAAATCCTGAGTGACGCAAAGCAGCGCAAGTTGCTGCCTTGGCTTACTCTACCCTGGCAAACCATTCAATGGGTGGAAGATGGGTGTTCCCAAGTATCCACCAATGGTTTTCTGGTGCATGGCCAGATTTACTAAACACTAGTATACCTGGAAATGTGTCAAAATGGTGCACCTGCCCGCAGGAGGTGCAACAAGGAAAATTATGTTTATTTCTCCTTGTTTTTTCATCTTCCTACAACTGCTCCATTCTGCAGCACGCACAGAAAGAGGAAAAAGCCTCAGAGGATTGTCTTTGTGCAGGAAGGTTTTCCTTTTCTGCACAATAAAAATCCTGACTGTAATGCGGGCACCCTTGCACCACGGCACAAGGGTGCATGCGTTGGCCCTTGGCAGCCACAAGTGAGCCAGCACAGAGGGAATACACCATATCTTAGTAGATATGGTTCATTCCTGCCCTCTCCATTGGACTCAGGAAAGCAAGTTGTCTTGCTGCATTGCACCAAATATTGGTAAATGTGCCTCTCTATCTTTATCAGATCCCATCTCCTGCCAATGCTGTTGTAAGTTAGGATGTAGCCTTACGGCTAGAGCGGTCGACCTCGAAGCTGGGGAGCCAGGTTTGAGTCTCCGCAACTACGCTCAACATCCTGTGATTCTGGGCAAATCAATGAATCTCCCTGTGCCTAACAAAAATGAATGTGTCCATCTGTAACGAAACTGGTGCTCATGTAAAGCGCTCTGATATCCGATGTCTTCAGGTCTAGTTCTCGCTATATAGAACTTTAAAATAAAGTTCATATTGGAGTGTTTTGCTTTTCTGATTGATGCTATTTCACAGCATACCACATCAGATTGTGTCCATTTGAAAGTGTTCTATATTATGTTATCCCCTTTTTTCTTTCTATTATTCTTGATTTCTTTCCTTCTTTTGCTCTTTTTCTTTCTTTTCTTCTTTCTTGCCTTCTTTATTTTTTCTCTTTCTTTCATTTTTTTCTTTCCTTCTCTCGTTCTTTCTTTTATTCATTCCATTGTGTTCTTTGATTCTTGTCTTTTTCATTCCTTCTTTCCTTCACTTTTTCCTTCTCTCCTTCATTCTCTTTGCTTCTCTTTCTTTCTTTCTCCCCCCTTCTCTTTCTTCCTTTCCTTCTTTCAAAAAATTGTTTGTGATTCCACGACACATTTTGCAAGCTCAAATCAGGCTCGAGCTTGGTCTACATCAACAGGACCCGGCTAGACAAGGTGCCCTAATAAAATACTACTGGAGAATGAGGGCAGCAGATGAAAGCTCCTTGGCCTACCAGTGTACGCCAATAAATCTGTGTACCCTATACTACAACTGTCCATAGCAGAACATTTATTAGAAGAAGCTTGGCGCACTACAATGGAATACTCTTGTTTTAAATTAGCAACAAATAAAGCATCCACGTTTTATTCGTTTATCTCAGACAAGGCAACTTTGGTGAGCAAACAGCATAGGTGTGTGGTCTTGCCCTCACATACAGAATAGGGCCCTCAGCCGTACCTGTCTGCACACCTTTCTGAGTCTAAGAAGAAGCACTTGATGCTAATCAGGCTGGGCGTTTTTCCATCAAAGGACTTAACCCCTGCATGGAAACAGTACTGGCCCACCACGGAGTGTGATCTCTGCAGACATAGCAGCGAAGCATTGGTGCACTTGTTATGCATCTGTCCGGCCTTACTATCACTCAGGAAAAAACTCCAACACCCACCCTTAAGATAGTTGCAAATAAAATCATGTCGACCGAGTGTAGGGCCGCTTTAGCGCTGGTGGCGCCCGGTGCGACAATCACTTTTGGCGCCCCCACATCCCTTGACCGCCTCCTCAGATTCTCTCACTACCACCTGCAAAAGTGCCCCACATCTCTCATTTCATAGGATATTGCTACACACAGCGCCCCCCAGAGGTCACAGCGCCCCCCTCCACAGGTCAATGCCCAGTGCGGCCGCACCATTCGCACTGCCCTAAAGCGGGCCCTGACCGGCTGTAGTCAAGTTATTGGGAGGGATCCCGGACGAACTAGCATGAAAGGCCATGAATGTTCTTACTCTCTCAGCCAAGGAGTTTGAGAAATCAAGCAAGACCCTGTGAACTCTTCTCTACTGTGACATAAGGTTTGTGACACACTTACGATTCGTTGTACTGCTTGCTGTTGTAATTTCCATTAAAAGGGTCCTTGTAGGGACCTGAGCCACCTTAATCTTGCTAGGACCTTCACCAGGCCGTGGTGTAAACATGTTTTGTACTTACGGATAACTTTGTTGCCCACTGCTCTCTATGCCAGGGGTTTCATAGTATGATGCCACCGTATCTGAACAAATCCAGCACAACATTGCCCGTTGGTGAAGAACTTTATGAATTGTATCAAATTACAGTATGTTCCAACATGTTTTAATATGTTTTAAGAAGTTTTGTATATTATCACCTGCGCTTTTAATATAGTGTATTTTTGTAATGTATTTATCTGTTATGGTCTACTTGGTAAGATTGAATAAAAATTATATATTCTATCTCTTGTTCTTTATTTCTTTGTCCTTCTTTTATTCATTCACTGGTCTTCTTTCATTCTTGTCTATTTCATTATTTCTTTCCTTCACTCTTTGTTTCTCCTTGCTTCTCTTTCTTTCTCCCTTACTCTCTTTCTTCCCTTCCTTCTCTCTCCTTCTTACTTCCTTATCTCGTTCAGTCTTTCTTTCTTTTCCTTTCCTTCTCTTTCCTTCTTTCTTTCTCAAAGGCAAGAGACGTGCAGCCAATGCCAGTCTGATTAGTTCTGTGTTAGCCAGCATGCATTACGGGGCAATGTATCAGCCCACTTCAGCCATTGGATGGCTTCACTACCAGTTACAGCATGCTTTACAAGGGACATGTCCACACACCCAAGTAGTTCCTTTCAGTGCCAGGGAGTACTATGGTAATCGGTGGGTTTTTTACACCAAAAAACGATTTTGTCTGTAGTAAATGTGTGTTTTTAGATTGATGAGGGTGCAGCATATTCCCAAATAAAAAAAGGTTTTGCAAAAACCATGACAAAACAAAACAAAAATTGTGAGAAGGCTGGAGACAAACATCACGCCTATTGGCTTTGCCAATGCTAGTTGAATTTGATGGGTGTGTGTAGCTGCAGAGCGTTCTAAAGTGGTTAGAAATTAACAGGTTGGCGCTATTTCCATTATACTAAGACCTGTGACTAAGTCGTCGCTGTGGGTCCAAAAACTGGTCTCTAAACATGTTAAAGCAGTATATACCTAGCTGGACTTTTACATTCACATTTGACTCACGTTGACATTTAACGAAGTGGCTGTGATGCAAGCTGTCAGGTGACAACGTGGAGTTTCCCACAAGAAAATGTGTTGTCACTTCAAAGAGGTGCCTGTTCGGGGTTTGACTGGGACATGCATGCAAGCGGCAGGAGTTATGCGAATCGCGCCCTTCTGGTGATGGCCTGCAACAACCTTGACACTCTAAAGATAGATTCGTTTCACTTTCACTCCTTCTGTCAGCCTGCAGCTTTTCCTCCGTGTGTTATCAAGGTACATTGGTAGCAGAAGTGTTCGGAAAGCGCTCTGATGAAACAAGCCTTGAACGATGGAGGGCTCGAGTTACCCCGGCAGCGGTTGGAATGGAAAAATAGACAGCAGAGCACTTGCTTGTTTCGGAGAAGTGTGGGTACTCCCCAATTAAAAGTATTGCATTTCTGCCGAGAAGTGCAGGTACTCTTTCTCTCCAAAAAAAAAAAAGTGTAGATACTCAGTACCGACCCATTTAAAGCACCCTACCTACCTTACCCAACACATGCTCATACCTTTTCAAATACCAATCGGCACAAAACAAACTGCCTCGCCTAACCCTACTCGCTAACTCGTCGTTAGTGCCTTGACGTGTCAACAAAGAGTCAAGCTTGGCGCTAATAATCCCACATGAAGCAAACACGTGTAGCTTTGAATTGATTTTCAGGACAACGAGCCATCACACACTTACTGTTTTCGGAGACATGGGGCTGTTTAAGTGATGGGAAAAGACATACCGCTGGTATACACGCCCCGATCAACGACTGGCGCTGGCTGCTGTGCCCTCAGGTGATCTCTGGGTTCGTCTCCCTCGGCGGCCCCAACTCGCCTTCTCAGCTGTCAGACCTCAGTCTGAGCGAGAAGCCACTGCGTCTGCGGTACTTGCAGTTACACAACCAATAAAACTACACGAGCGGACCTCCCCACAGTGGGCGAGCACCGGGTAGCACCGTGGGAAATTCCCCTCACGCGAGACGGGGGAGCGCAAATGGTTAGAATACCAGCAAAGGTCACTCACTCATCAGCGTACGCTTATGCAAAGCGCCAAAGTGTGCGACACAACCCCTAGAATGTCCCAACGCGAAGAGCCAGGCTCGGGATATGTCACATTTCTGTGAGCTCACACACAAGCTGTGTATTGGAAGTGGTTTTAAACGCAATCCCTTGAGCTCAGTTACTGTAAAAGCTTTTCGGAGGACAAAAGAGGACCACCAAGGACTAACAACAGAACTGGTTGGTGGGGGCTTTTACCCAAAGACATGGCAGCTCGCAAATAGCCCTAATGTGACGGATAACCAGTGTGTGTGTAACCATAATAAAGTCTGCGGCCAACAACGACCACAACAATTACCATCCTTGTTGGCTGAGTTTCTGCGTGGCCAGTGGGGGTGGGGGGGCTGGGGAGCAGAAAATAAGTGTCACCAGTTGGGCGCAGTGCGGGGTTAATTGGAAGTGGTTTTAAACGCAATCCCTTGAGCTCAGTTACTGTCAAAGCTTTTCGGAGCCAGGTCACCGAAGGGCGGTAGTGGTTTCATTTTGCGAGTGATTTTATGAAAGAACCGTTGCAATGAATGCACGTGCTCGCAATGGGTATGGGTTTTAAGTGGGCCGGGTCCGAGACCAGGGCCGGGTAAATAAAAACGGACCTTTCTAGGGCGCTATATTTAATGTACTTGAAAGTAACGGCAAACACAGATGGATTTCTGAACAATGACCGGAACAAAGATTCAAGTTATCCATGTCAGCGATTTAGTTCTTGTTTATATTTCACAGTTTTACTTAGCCTTGCATTCCCTATTTCAGAATATTGTGTTTCTTTTTTTCATGTAGCATTTTATTCCCGTACAGGGCATATTTTCAACGGATTCGTCTCCAGCTGCTTACGACGGCCACAGTTCAGACTTCTGGACTAGAGACTGAAGGCAGAGCGAGGTTCTCACTGTGCCTGTCAGTGGACAAAAGGTGTTCAGAATTTGTGCTCATCCAATCGTTGGCCTCTTTGCAGAGCGCACAGCACTATAGTCAATTATTCGTGTTGCAACTGTGATTCTGTGCAAATGTGTATGAAGGAGGTACACCTGTCAAAATATTGGCAAGGCGAAAGTAAGACAAGCCAGTGCTTCCAGGTGAGTGGGTGCACTGGGCTGTACTGGATGCATTTCCCTTTGCCGTACTCTAGAACCAGGTATGGCAGAAACTATTTTATTCCTTATAAAAATAAATACATGGACAAATCACAGCTCTTGCCCCAAAAAACCTCAATGATTGATCTCTTGCTCTTTCATGTGAAAGTCACAGATATGTTGAATAAGGGCGGATCCTCTAGTGGACAAAATCAACACAACACGGTACAGCAAGAAATGTGTTAACAACGTATTATAAGCAGTTGAACGTACGTCACTCTAAAATAAACAGCTTTAGTGAAGAATGCAATAAATAAACTCGCTGCCATCATGACTCAGCATTTCTGGGACAATAGTTCAAAGGGCTGAAAAGGTCACTTTCTCTTTCACAGTTTAAATAGCAGTTGTAATCCTACTGTGTGACCTGGCTTTCAGAGTATCTGCTAGCTCTGGAAACAGACATTGCGAATTCACAATTGAACTCTAATAATCTATTAAAGTACAGTAGTTATGCCATTTACTTATTATAGGTGACTGGTAATGCTAAGGCGCAACTGTAATAAGAAACATAGGGGCATATTATCAAGCACGGCGTTAAAATTATCGCCGCTTTAGCGGCAGAAAACTGCAGCTAAAGCAACGATATTGGGCTTGATAACATGCCGCAGAGAATTCCAATAGAAGCCCATGTTGACACCAGAACATGGGCTTCTATGGGAATTCTCCAGGGCATATTATCAAGCCCATTATCGCCGCTTTAGCAGCAGTTTTCTGCCGCTAAAGCGGCGATAATTTTAACGCCGTTTCTTGATAATATGCCCCTTAGGGGCATATGTACAAAGAAGTGGCGGGGTGAGTCGTTAGTCGTCATGGCTTAACGTTTCACTCCGCCACTTCAGAAACGCAAGGCTGCACCATATGTACAAGATTATGGTGCAGCCTTGCGTTTCCCGCTGCGCTGGCCCTTCACTTAGCTGCCTAGCGCCAATACAGGCACTCTTTCACCATAGTGCAAGGGTGTCTGCGTGCAGGGGAAGATTGTTTATGTGTAGGAAGGTGTGCCTTCCTGCACATAAACAAACTTTAAATGCTGTTTTGTCACTTCTATGTGTGCCGCTTAATGCAGCGCACATAGAAGTTACAAAATGTCATTTTTTTTAAAGATTGTTTATGTACACCTTCCTACACATAAACAATCCAAGGCGTTTTGCCTTTTCCATGTGTGCTGCACAAGGCAGCACACTTGGAAAAAGCAACAAGCATTGGCATAGCCAATAGGTCTCGCCTTTGGGACCTTATCAGTGTTTAGT
This sequence comes from Triturus cristatus, assembly GCF_964204655.1. NCBI lineage: Eukaryota > Metazoa > Chordata > Amphibia > Caudata > Salamandridae > Triturus > Triturus cristatus. The sequence goes on along the minus strand of NC_140580.1, from coordinate 706,103,734 downwards.
TAGAGCTGTTGTATTTGCTAATGATTGTAAGCTATGTTGTAGAGTGTTGTGGCTGCTGCGCAGCATGTTGATAAGATATAATAAAAAAAGTGTTATAAGCATTTTTGTTACTTTATATATCACCAAGAAGACATTGTGTATAACTGAACGACCTAAGTAAAAAAAGTTTTTTTTTATTAATAAAATGCTTTCTCTATTTTTTGTTTTTGCAATAGTGGCAGCTTCTTTCTGCCTGTTGTAAAGCTTTTTTGTTATAGTTATTTTTTGTTATGGGGAAGACGTTGCGATGGGCATGGGGAAGAATCAGTGGCCTTTCAGCTTTCCAGTGTCTGGCATATAGGCTGTTACTGTGACAGTCGCACAGCAGGTTTGACTCCAAAAGGCTAGATAGTAGTAAAGTTATTTTCACTTTGTAAACTGTGCAGTAGTTGCAAGCACAGTTAAATATTTAATTAATGTTAATGGCACAATATAAACAAAATATAATGCGTGAAACGCTTGGTGTTTCTCTACTGTGCTTAAAGATCTAATGTGAGCAAGCATATTTCAAACTTCCACATAAACCAATATATCCTTTTTATAATAATACACTCTTTTCTGCGATCAATAAAGACTGTGTGACCTTGCAAACAAGAATTATGCTTTAAGGCATGAGAGACTGGAAGTAAGAAAGCTGGACTGCGGCAGACAGGGCGCGCAAGAAGATCTAGCAGGAAACGCTGCGAGTGAAACACGGGGGCGCGAGGGAATGGTCCGATGGCGCTGGAACTGGGAGCAAGGAGGGCATAGGAGGAAAAGACGGGAGAAGCCGAAGGTGTGGCATAGAGGGGAGGAGCCAAGGTGCAGGAGAAAGGAGAGCGCAAGTGTCCCAGAGGAACTGTGGGAGGTGAACGAGGAGACAGATGGACGGAAGCGAAGAAGAGAAAGGGGAGGGAACAGAGACAGGCGGGAGGAGTAAATAAGGTAAAGGGCGGGTTGTGGGTGGGGAGAGGGAGGGGCGCAAAGAAGGAGAACAGGACAGAGAGGCACATGAAGGGGTGGAGCGAGGCGCGCGCGCTTGTGCACATAATCGCAAGCTGGTGGCCGGAAAAAAGCCTGGTTTGGTAGCACTTCGAAATGCCACTGTCTAAATGTCTCGGCCAGACCAGCGCATGCGCTGGATCAGGCGAGACCTAAAAGCGAGAAGAAATAAAGCATTTCTCCTTGTTCCTTAATTTTGGCGCTGTCTCCTATTTACGCCACTCTCGTATATAGGGGTCAGCGTCAAAATCAATGGGTGTTGCGGTGGAACGTTCACCGTAACACCCACATCCCACCCCTTACACGCTAAGCATAGCATGAAAGGGGGCCTTATTTACAAGGCAGCGTTAAGCCACGTTAAGTGGCTTAACGGTGCCTTGTAAATAAGGTGAAGCCCCTATCCCCACAGGAACATCCTAAGAAGTGAGGTTCCAGTGGCAGTAGGGACTTGTACATATACCCCTTAGAAACAAATCTGACACATATAATGCAGGGGTTCGATAGATATATTAAAATAAGATTGTCCTTTTTCAGGCAAAATAACACTCTTTGATATAGTGCTTACAAATTCAGGGGGATATTCACAAAGAAGTGGCGAAGTGAGGCGTTAGCCATCATGGCTTAACGCCTCACACCGCCACTTCAGAAACGCAAGGCTGCACCATATTTAAAAGGCTATGGTGCAGCCTTGCGTAGCCCCCTGCGCTGGCGCTAAGTTTAGCAGCTTAGCGCCAACGCAGGCACCCTTGCACCGTAGTGCAAGGGTGTCTGCGTGAAGGGGACGATTGTTTATGTATAGGAAGGTGTCCCTTCCTGAACATAAACAATCTTTAAATGCTGTTTTGTCAATTCTATGTGTGCTGCTTAATGCAGCACACATGGAAGTTACAAAATGTAATTTTTTTTTAAAGATCGTTTATGTGCAGGAAGGGACACCTTCCTACACATAAACAATCCAAGGCATTTTGCTATTTCCATGTGTGCTGCACAAGGCTGCTGCACATGTGGAAAAAGCAAAAACGAAGAGAAACTAAACATTTCTCTTTGTTGCGCCAGGGTAAGACCAGGTTTTCCCTGGTCTTAATTTTGGTGCTGCCTCCTATTTACGCCCCCTTGTAAATAGGGGCAGTGCCAAAATTAGTGGGTCCATCGCAACACCCACTGCCCACCCCTTTCATGCTAAGCATAGCGTGAAAGGAGTCCTTATTTACAAGGCAGCGTTAAGCCACGTTAAGTGGCTTAACGCTGCCTTGTAAATAAGGCAAAGCCCCTATCGCCACAGGAACGTCGAAAAAAGTGACGTTCCCGTGGCAATAGGGGCTTGTAAATATGCCCCTCATTTTTCCCATTTTTAATGACTGTGAATGACAGGTTATACACAAAGCATTGTCCTCATTTTTGTAACTTAAGATGGACAAAAGGCATGTTTGGGCTAACACGGTTAGAAGTCATGGCCGGCTGGTCAAAACCAGATTTGAGCAGAAACCCATGAGCTGTGGCTCATGGCTGAGCTATATTATTGATACAAATGTGATGGGGGGCTATGCAATCTTCAACGTCCAGGCCACCTCAGGGGGAAGAGGCAGACCCTCGGGGGGTCTATGCACCTGGGTTGCCACCCACCTGAATTGTACTGCGGTCCAGTTGAATACCACATCCAACGATATCCAGTGTATTGTACTCACTTTTCCTTCCAGTTTAAAACTTGCTCTCATTAACATCTATTCCCGTCCTGTAAACATCACTCAGGAATCCCCGACCATAGACTTACTAAACACCTTCATGAACACAGAACCCCTGAAAGTCAGATTGATTATTGTGGGAGACCTTAATTGCCAATTTGAGCCCTTGGCTGCCCCCACTGATGCCCCCTCTAGCGATGAGGATAGTCTTTGGTTAATCCCTGATCCTCAAATTCCACCGGTAAAGGCCTGGACTCCTCTGGTACTCCAGATAAATGCAGTAACCCTAACCCACTCTTTGAGGGCGTGTAACGGCCGTACCAAGTCTGGCCAGCCAGGGAAGCTAATCTTTAATAGACAATCTTCCCTGCTGGATTATATCCTAGTGGAGACTAGCATTTGGCGGTGGGTGGTTGACTTCGCCGTCATGCCAAGACTTGATAGTGATCACAACGCCCTGATAGTGGAGCTGGAGCCCGCAGAATTTTGTAATCCCACAACTATTGACACCCCTGTAGGTACCAACTTAACTCTTGCCAACAATCGAAGGAGAGTAAGGTGGGGAAAACTCAAGCAGTCACCAGACAAGGCAGCCGCATTTTATTCTCTAATCATCTCGCCCCTAACGGAAATGAAGTCGGCTGCCGCAAAACTCAACACTCCACAAACCATTAGTAGATTAGAGGCACTGCATGAAGAACTGTCAACAAACCTGACTAATATCTTTAACCCCTTGACATATTCTAAGCCCAATAAGGGTGCCAAGCAAACCTGGTTTAATAACTCTTGCCGCAAGGCAAAGGGTGCCCTTATTGACGCTATTAAACTCAAGGATAGATCCTTAATAAAATCTAGCAGGTCCCAGTATCGAGATAGTATCAAGCTAGCCAAGAAGAACTGGGAGCTTGAAAGGTGGGACGACATCAAGGCAGCACTCTTTAATAGGGGCATGAAGAAGTTTTGGTCTCTAGTTAGCACAGACGGCAGTATAGAGAACTCATCGTTAGAGCCAAACATCGCTGCAGCCGCATGGAAGTTATACTTCCAAGCTCTCTATTCTACTGAGGAACCCATAGAGCCTAAAGATGCAGCTTCTCTAGCAACTATAGGGAATCCTAATGAAGACCCCCAATGGATTACTCTAAAAGAAGTTTTAAACGCAATTGGGAAGCTCCCCCTAGGCAAGCCCCCTGGGCTAGACGAGATCCCCGGGGACTAATTTAGGGAGGAACCTAATATTTGGGGACCCTATCACTGGGTAGTATTCAATGCCATTCTGTTAGGCATGAAGATCCCGGATACGTGGCTAGGAGCCGAAATCTTCCCAGTCTTTAAGAAAGGCTCACCCCTCTTGCCCTCCAACTATAGGCCAATCAGCCTGATAGATGCAACCCAGAAATTGTTCGCTAGGACCCTCCTTGAGCGACTTCACTCTTGGATGGAAGAGCAGGAAGTTCTGAGTGTGAATCAAGTCGGGTTTCGGAACAATATTTCCACCATCGACCAGCTCTTCAGGCTCCAACTATTATACTGGAAGATGGTGTCAATAGAGGGTGGCAGCCTCTATTTGATATTCGTCGACCTTAAATCGGCCTTCGATCTGGTCCCCCGAGCCAAACTGTGGGAGGTACTTGAGCAGCTGGGTATCCCGCCCTACCTGTTGTTACTGATTATGCGATTGCATACAGGCAACTTTGCCCAAGTCAGGTATGGGAATTACGGAGAATTGACCCCCCGCTTCCCAGTTAACAGAGGAGTGAGACAGGGGTGTGTGCTGGCCCCTACCCTGTTTTGCCTTTTTATCAACGCCTTGGTGGCCCAACTAAACAAAGTAGATGACAATGACGCCCCAAAGCTGGCGCAAGGCAGGGTGCCCGCAATGATGTTTGCGGACGACACTTTGGTGTTGTCTAAGTCCTGTATGGTCATTCAAAGGATCCTGGACAGCTTTTCCTTATTTTGCAAAAACCGTGGGTTGGAGATTTACACTACGAAAACCAAATTTATGGTCTTCAACCCGGCTAAAACATCTCGCCCAAACCCCTCCTTAAATGGCACCTTGTTAGAGAGGGTGGCTGTCTTTGAATACCATGGTGTCACGTTGTCCTAAACGTTCGAATGGGGCCCACAACTAGACAAGGCAGGCTTGAGGCTAGCGCAGATGGTGGGGGGGTATCACTAAAACCTTTAGGAATTCCCTATACAAACCGCCTGGCCCAGTTGCTGAAATATATAAAGTTCAAGTAAGGAGTGCTGTAATGTACGGGGCGGAACTATGGGGTCACCGCCCCTCTGACGGATTGGTCAAAATAGAGAACCAATTTATGAGAAAGCTCTTGGGCTTACCACCCAGCACTCCCCTCATCCCCCTGCGCCTGGACCTAGGAATCAAACCCATTGCAGAGAAGATCGGACTAAGACCATTGACCTTCTGGCGCAGACTGTGAGCGATCCCTGAACTAGTATTCTATCAAAAAGAACTCAAGGGGGTCCTGGGACTTCCGGGGGCTGGTAAACTGCCATGGTTCAAGTTCATCAAAGAAGCCTGCGCTAGAATAGGCATGTCCAACCTGTGGAGCAATCCGAAGGAAATGTCCTCAAGAATATCTCGACTTCAACTCGTAAGAGCATATAGATCGCTCAAATTAGCCGACCTGCAGGGGAACACCAAACTCGGGCACCTAACTGCTGACTTTCTCAACATAAAAGCCGAGTATCTTTTTGAGCCCTTTCTGGACGATATACAGCCCCTTATGGCTAGGAAGCTGGATATCCAGTTTAGAACAGGGACCCTCCCGGTTAACGCTTTTACGAATAAATGGTTAAAAGATCTCTCTGCTGGGTGTCCCGCTTGCAACAGTCCTGATGAGACCGACATTCATGTTTTTTTTTTTTGCCCTGACTACAAATCTGCCAGACGGCGTTGGCTCATACCACTATGTAGGAATTTGGGCTGTACACAGTGTTTGGAGGTATACAGAATTCTAAGATTTGACACACACCCCCATAGTTTTTGTCGTGTCCCAATTCCTCAATTCTATGTGGCACAGGCGTAGGGCCATTTATAATATATCTAAGCAACTGTAAAAAATGTTCAATCCAATTATGTCGTTTTTACTTAAATTTTTTTTAAAACTTTGTATCTGGTTTTAATCATCTTCGTTTTTAACTGGTGCAAAGTTATTGGACAAACTAAAATGTTTCTCTGGCCATATTTTGTAATCTGCTATCAATGAAATGTCATGCTTTGTCCTAAAAGAGCTATATATGTATGCATATGTATTTTTGACTATTTATGGCCTTTTATGACCGAAATAAAGTTGAATGGAATGGATACAAATGTACGATAACACCTCCATTGTGTAGTTGCTAAAAGAGATACCTGCTGCCATGTTTTGCATTTTAAATACTGACAAGGATGCAAATAGCTGAATTACTGTACACATCTCAGCAAAGACAGTTTCCATACATATGTAAACTCGTGCAGTTCGCTGCATACCTTTGTTTCATGAACACAGCAGATATTTTTGTGACACAAATGCCAACGTTGTGTCTATATAGCTGTTTTTTAGGCCAACCTCTAGAGCAAACGTTTTAAGATTAAACCACCTTTCCTTTGCATGTTTCTGGCAGGAAGCAGTGTCTAATTTATATTTTAAACAAAGGCTCTTACGAGAAAAAGAGACACTCCTGTGTCCTAAATATTTATGAAGGATTGAGTCAGGCTGCATAAACTCACGTTTCACGTTTCACGTTTCACTATTCAGTATTATGATTTACAGGGCTGGCTTAAAACAGAGTCCGGTTCTTTTCACATCTCTGTTCGTGGCCCTTTTCCTGTACCCGGTTCTGCATTCCTAAGGTAGACTTGTTCTTTGTAAGTACCAATAAATTAGCGCAATGTAATACTAAAATAATTGAAGGCATAAAATAACAATAGGATAAAAAACATAGGGGCTGATTTACAAGCCCCTTGAGCTGACAGTGTTTCACTTTTTGTGACGCACCGAAAGCACATTTTTTCTGCCCCATATTTACAAGGCCAGGAAAAGCCAAGCTCTTTGTAAATATGACCCTTTACATGCAGCACTTTGGGTGAAAGGGGCTTTCCATGGGTGTTGCTGTGGGTGTTCCCAAGAAACACCCATGGAACCAGACACATTTCCAGATTTACAAGTAATCGTAAATCTGGAAATGTGTCTAAATGGAACGCCTCCCACGTATACAGCTACTAGACACTTGGTAGCGTCACGGAGGATACTTTGATACACATGAGCACAAAATATTTCGGAACTGGAAAAATAAGAACCAGGAACTTCTCATTCCAAAATATAGACGCTACCACAACAGAAACCATTGCGGTTTGGAATTATCACCGCATAACAAAATCAACAGATACACGGAATATAGGTAGTTACAGGTTCAACTCCTATATATTTGTATTAAAATCATTTTCTTGTTGCTTGGACCTACGGCCCTCTCTTTTTTGATCTCCTGTGTGGGCTGTTCCTGACTGCTGCTCCCTGCTCGCCCGCTTCGTGGCAATAGCTTGTGGAGGACTGGTGGTTGGTGCCTGTATCGACTGGGGAGCCTGGGGCATACCTGCAGGGCTGCGAGCGTAATCGCAGGGACTCCATTGCCCAGGAGTCCCTGCCTGGCCAACTTGTATCACCTGGCCCGCTCTCCCTGCTAGCCCCGCCGTCTGCGCACAGGTCGGACTTAAAAACTCTTCTTCATCTTGCTTCAGCGGGATTCTTGTTGCTTGGACCTACGGCCCTCTCTTTTTTGATCTCCTGTGTGGGCTGTTCCTGACTGCTGCTCCCTGCTCGCCGGACCCGCTTCGCGGGTCCCGCTTCGTGGCAATAGCTTGTGGAGGACTGGTGGTTGGTGCCTGTATCGACTGGGGAGCCTGGGGCATACCTGCAGGGCTGCGAGCGTAATCGCAGGGACTCCATTGCCCAGGAGTCCCTTCCTGGCCAACTTGTATCACCTGGCCCGCTCTCCCTGCTAGCCCCGCCCCCCTGTGCGTCACACTGACTATATACGTGTGGCACTTGCCTCCGCTGCGCGGGAGCGCACGGGAGCGCACGGGGCGAAGCCCGGGCAAAGGGCGGGCCGTCTAAGGCCGTCCAAGGACGTATAAGGACGGGCCGGGTCATTATCTTGCCTTAAGGACTCAAAGTACTTTTTAAATTATATTAATTATTGTTATTAGGTTTTCTTTTACAGGTAGTTTTGTTTAGGTTTTGGTTTTATTATTATTGTATTTTTAACTTTATTTAATTGTTTGTATGATGGCTCTACGTTCTGGGAAGGGTAGGCAGGTAACAGTAAAATCGAGTAGTGTTAAAGCAACTGGACCTTTAGATGATTTTATTATACGGGCAACAGGGATATTGGAAAAAGAAATTGCCCTTACAGAAAAGCGCTTGTCATTAGATTTAGTAACTGGGAAACGCTCTTCTCTGGGACGGATTGGTTCTGTAACCACTCCTGAAAAAAGTGTGGCCAATAACTTGGAAGCTAGCCCAATTCTTGTAGTAATTTCTGATCCCCAACCAATTTCGATGAATGATATGGTGGTCTGCCCAAATGAAGGCCGCATACCGTCAAATACTACCGGGGATAGTACCCAACTTTGTAACCCGATTAACACAGGGCCCACTCCAATGCAACTCCAGGTCCTGGATTCTGACCCAGTAGTAGTAATTACTAGCAAACGGAAAAGAGGAGGAGGTCAAAAAAAGGGAAGTAGAGTTAAATCAGCAATGACAAATGCCGTAAAAGTTGCGGTAAACCCAGTTAAACAAAGGGGTATCCCTCTTGGGGATGTTGGTGATGCAACTTTTTGCTGCTCACATAATAATGATGAACTTTTGGTAACCATTGAAAAGCGGGTAAAAAGCCTTTTGATGCCCCTCCTAGAGAGAACGCAAATCATCAATTTAAAATTGGATCAATTAGAATATCTCAAATCAGCTAATACCCACTCTCTTGAAACATTAGTAAAGAATAGTAAACCCCCTGAGATCTTGGATAACTCTATTACAACTAAGAAGGTGGGTCAGAAAAATCAAACTAAAGCGCCACAAACACCTGTAGTTGGGGACCGCCAGGAAGCCCCCTCACAAACAGCTCTAACTGAGCCTACATTGGTGGTTACTGTGGGTTCTCAGTTAAAGACTGTAGCAGCTATAGCATCAACATCTAAGTCATCTACTCCTAGAGAAACAGTTCCTCTAAATAAACAGGTTCGTGTAAACCTACCCCCTGATTCTGCCCCATTCATGGCAATCTTGACAGGTGTCCCAGTACTAGCGCCAAATCGTTTGGAATCAAATCAGGATCTTGAAAATAAAGTAACCTTTTGGCTTAATAAAAACAGGCCACTCCCCCCAGCTGCAAAAACAAAAATATTAAGTGTGCGAAGGGTCCCCTGGGTGGGGCCAAGTGTGAAAGATCTAGAGGGGGATTGTGTCCTTATAAATTTTATGGATAGTTGGGTTAAAGACTTGATCTGCCGTGAACCAAGGTTTGGCAGATCGGGGGATATTCAATGCATAAGTTTGGAATACTTTTACCCAAACTTGAAATATGCTTCCCCTAATCTATGCCATAATTATTCCAGGGTAAGATTACAGAGTGAAACACATCCCAGGTGGACAATGAGTAATGCTGCTGTGCGACCGCTCTATAATAACCCTGGTATGAACCACCGGGGTGATGGTTTCTTTAGGGGGCCTTTGAGTAACAAACCTATGCGACCACCCTATAATTACCCAAGAATGAGATTTCAAGGAGAGGAATATTTAGGGTGGATGCCGAATAATAACAATAATATTCCCCTAAGAAACCGCTTTGATCCATTAGTGGGAATGGAGGGGTTAGATTGACCATCAACTAGCGGATTGGAAAATGTATCTTCTACAGTACAGTCAAATTTGCGTGAGAATAAGGGTAAAAGATTAAAGGTTACCTCTGTGGAGGATGTTACAGCTAGTGATGTACATATTGTTAATCCTTTAAATCTAGAGTCTCATGTTAACACAGGCTGTGAATTGAATTTGTCTGCCCCTCGGTTAGACTTGCCAATTCGATTGGACCCTGTAGGTGATAATTTAGGGGAATCAAAGCTCTGCCTAATCTCATGGAACATTGCAGGACTTTCCACTAGATTAGAAGACGAGATATGGTTGGATTTTGTGGGTGGCCAAGATATCTTGTGCTTTCAGGAGACATGGAGTCGAACTGATAAGGAGATTGATGGCTTTCAGCCGTTTAATGTTCCAGCTGTGCCATCATCAGTAGGAAGGGCAAAGGGTGGGATAATGACTGCAATCTCCCTTAAATTGAAGAATTTAGTAACCTCCAAGATAGTGGATACCTCATGGTACCAACTGCTTTTGCTGGAATATTTGTTTCCTGTGCCACTGTTATTGATTAATTGGTACCATAATGTTTTTTCTGATAATGAGACATCTGTAATTATGAGTTTGCAGGAAGCAATTTGTAAGGCACGTAGTAACCGGCCTCTATTATTTATCATTTGGGTTGGTGATTTTAATTGTTCACTGTGTAAATTTGGTGGTTCAAATGTGTGTGGCTTGGAGGATGTAAACGAACAACCTTTGACACACTTTAAGCACACACTGAAGGGGGACGGATTAAATATTATCATTGTTTTAAATGATTTATGCATAGTGGAGCCTTGGGTTGCCCCAAATTTATTACCGATACCAACTTTTCAGGGAACTAGAGGCTCGATGAGTGTCATTGATTTTGCCATTGTGTCTAGTAGCTATTCCCATTATGTAGATAAGCTTGAGATACTCGCAAATGCGGCAAGTGATCACAACCCCTTAATGTTAACTTTGTGTCCTCCTGCTAGTATAAAACACCCAATTTGGGAGCAACCCATAAAGTATACCAGGAATCAAGGTGTTATCTTGAAGTGGGGCAAAATAGATGCTGCCGGTCTAGAGGCAGAGATTTTAAGCGTTCATAGCTCTGAAGTTGAGTCATGTTTATTGCCAACATCCGATCCTGAAAAGGTCATTTGGAACTTTGAAATCTTGTGTGGGTATGTGGCTGAGCATCTTAAAAAACCAATTGGGAAAAATAAATCCAAGGGTTTTAGATGGTTTGATTCTGTGTGTTCTGCATCCCACAAAACTCTAAAAGTGGCTTTGCAACAAAAACCAAGGAATAAGGAGCTGGTAAAAACTGACAGAATTGCCTATAAGGAGGCCACTAGAAAAAGGAAGCAGGATCTAAAAAACCTTGCTTGGGATGATCTAGAGAAGGCCTCAGAGTTAAAAGACAGTAGGCTTTTTTGGGAAGTAGTGAATCGCCCCCTTTTTACGAATGATGGTAGAGATAACATAGTGATGCAGATTACTGGTGAATTATGGGAAGCCCATTTTGGGAACATTTTTAACCCAAAAGCAAAAATACTCTCGGGTCTACTGGATGACACTATGAATCTGGAGGCTTCACTTACAGCCTCGTCTCTTAGTTCCTCGATCACGTTGCAAGAGGTGGAAGAGGTCTTGAGGAAAGGTATACCACTAAAGGCTCCTGGTCCTGATGCTGTGCCATTGGACTTTTTTCGGCATAACATCAATGTATGGGCACCTTTGCTTCTGAATGTATTCAAGGCGGTTATTATTGGCCGTATCCCTGCATCATGGAAGGAGGCAGTGGTGGTGCCGATTTTTAAGAAGGGTGATAGGGGTGATCCTCGATGCTATCGCCCTATATCATTAATCGATGCATCATGCAAATTGCTGGGTAGAATAATCCTCGCCAGGTTGGAAACATGGGCAGACTCTGTGGGTCTTATTATAAATTCCCAATATGGTTTTAGAAGAGGAAAGGGAACGATCGAACAGTGTCTGAACTTGGCATTAATTATAGGCAAGTACATGAGGGCAAGGAATTCCTCTATCCACCTTGCCTTCATGGACTTGTCAAGTGCTTTTGACACTGTTTGTAGAGACAAGTTGTGGCAAATGATGGATGACATGGGTTTTGAGGAACCCTTGGTTACGTTGCTGCGCAGATTGCATGCAGCAACAACCGTGGCTATAAGATTTGGACCAGGGGGGAAAAAACAAAACCTATTCCCTCAACTGAGGGCGTGCGACAAGGTTGCATTTTAGCGCCTTTTTTGTTCTTAGTATATACAAATGGCCTGGAGAAGTATTTGCTGGATCACTGCTGTAATTTCCCAAAGGTAAATGGTAGAAGTATCCCCATGCTTTCTTACGCCGACGACACGGTATTAATGACCCTTACAGGAAATAGCATGCAGATTTGTCTTGATGCTTTTAATACCTTCATGCTGGACCTGGACCTGAAGGTAAATTTTGCAAAATCCTTTGAGATGGTCTGTGGCCCAAAAGGGTCAAAATCTAGGAAGCTTATGGTAAAAAACTTCACCATCGAAAAGGTGGATAATTTTAATTACCTGGGAAATCTCTTTAATAATAAACTGAGCTGGGCCCCTTTGATGAAGGCCCGAGTGCAGAGTGCTAGTCGATCCATAGAGGGCCTGTTCCGTTTTTGCAGTAAGCTGGGTCAAAAACCGGTCGCACACCTAAAAACTTTGTACAGATCAAAATGCTTATCTGTGGCCACTTATGGGGCGGGGGTATGGGGGATTGAAAACCCGGCCGCGATACAGGTCATGGAAAATAAATTTTTAAAACGCTTATTATCAATCCCTTCGGGTTCGTCAAACAGTTTTTGCCATGTTGAGATGGGAATGGATTATGTGACTGATGCCATTCGCATCTCCCCTTTATTACTTTGGGGTAAAATATGGTTATCTGAAGATCATAAGTTTTCCAAAGAAATTCTTCAAGATTGTAAAAGTCTTGATTACGCAATGCAGATCCCTTGGTTGTCATATGTCAGTGATACGTTATATAAAATAGGATTGGGTCATCTTTATGATAATCCTGAAAATATCCGGGGAGATATTAAAACATTAATTAAAACGAGTTATCGGAAATACTCAAATACATTGTGTCCGGCTAGGTCAACAAGCTGTATGGATAAACTGCAGCATCAGTTTTATTTAACTTTTACAACCCATGTACAATGGCGGTTTTATCTTACCAGGTTTAGACTAAACATTCTTCATTTTCTTTTTGCCTTTCCTAAACAAGGGGGTTGGTGTGAGAGGCTGCCCCCTTGCCCTTGTAATAACAAAGTTAGTCAGAGTACAATTCATGTTGTCCTCTTTTGCTCTTTATACCAGGAGCCTAGGGATGGAGCGCGCGGCGCGGCGATTCAAGATGGCCGCCGGGTGAGGAGCTCCGCTCGGAATATGCCGATTCGAGCGTGAAGGCGCCTCATTAAGGCAACGGAGCTTCGCTCCAAGGATGGATTCGAGCGTCGGAAACAGTGGAGACTATTTTGGCAGGTTTTTCTGATCAAAATGCTGTCTTTTTACCACTTTTATTGTGCAATTTCTGCTCTCCTCAGATGGCGGCCGCCATTTTGTTTTTCCTTCAACGTTTTTTTTCCTATTTTTGATACCACTGAGTTTACTGGTTAGTCCTATGCTGTTCTCTTAGGGTATCACGGAAGTGGCTGCATTAGTATACCTTATGCCATCTTTTTGTGCCAGCAATCGCTAGTGGTTGGTCTCTTCTGCTGCTTTTGTGGCCCCTTCGGACTGCATCTCTTAGCAACCACATTAGAGGGAGCCAGCTGTGCCTCCGGAGACTCTGTACCTGTTGCTGGGTTGATTTTGGTCATTTTCAATTTTTACTACGCTTCCGCTTGCTCTCGCTACGCATTATCATCGCTGTCCTGCCTGCATTCTGCCACTGTGTTTTTCTGTCATACCTGTTTGCGACACCGTCAGCATGGAGGGCGCGCATCCAACCAAACCTCATGGGGGCTCCGCTGGGGGAAGGAAGGACTCAAGTACTCCTTCTGTCAAACGCACCAAAAAAGATCCGCCTTCCCCAGTTAAGTCTCCGCCGCCTCTCACCCTTGAGGATATTATGGAGGAGTTGCGCCTCATTCGTCCTTTTATGACAGACACTGCTGCCACGCTTCAGAGATTAGACGACAAGTGGTCTAGTTTGGATACGAGACTTTCTGAGGTGGAGCAGAGGATCAGCGATGCACAGGATGTTGTTACTAAAGTTGACACTCTCACCAAGGAAGTCGACCAGCTTAAGAAGGTGGCGGAGGATTTGGAAAACGCAATAGGCGCAACAACCTGCGCATTTATGGTATTCCGGAGGGTTCGGAGGGGTCTGACATGATTCAATTCCTTAAATCTCAAGTCCTTCAAATTGTTGGCCTCCCGAAATCCTCAGACTTTAACATACAGTGCGCTCATCGTTTGGGGCCTCGGAATGCATCTTCTGCATCTAAACCTCGTGGAATCATAGCATACTTCCTCCTCTACTCAGATCTTATGTCAATTCTCCAGGCCTCCAAGCAGCATAAGCAAATGATTTGGTCAGGGCACAAGATATTTTTCTCTCAGGATGTTTCCAAGCCTACGGCCTCTCGTCGAAAGGAATTTTTGGACCTTAGACCGGCCTTGCGATCTATGAATGCACGCTACGGTTTAATCCACCCTTGTTTTTTCAAAGTGACCTATAAGGAGAGAACTTTTAGTTTTGATGATCCTGCTGACTTGCGAAAATTCATCCATACTCATAAGGGAGAGCTTATGGAACTGAGCAAACCCTGGTTGACTTTTTTTTTTCTCTCTTAAAGCCTAGGACTATTTTGTTCTTCGAAAATGTTCTGTTCATTGCTGTATAATTCTTATATCATTTTGTCTTTTCTTAGCTCATCCCTTGTTTTTTCCCTTGTTTTGCAGGATTCCCTTATGTGACGTTCTTGTCAAGGTCACCCTATGTCCCATCCTGCTGTTTCTTGGTGTTTACCCTTTTCTGTTGCTGTTTCCTTCCCTAGATGTTTGGTAAGTTCCTTCACCTGTTATATTTGATTGTTATATTGTTCTAGTTTTTCAGTATATAGTCTTTTGTTTTTTAGTTCTTTCGATCTCTGTGGTAGTCTGTTATCCTACATGCTCCTTTTAGTGCGGCTGTTTTGTTTTTCGTCGCCCCCCTCTCACAGTAATGTTTTTCGTTTACTTGCCTTCTGTGGCTAAAGCTTGTTGGCTTTTTGTCACCCTCCTTTGGATAACTTTCGGGAGTTTCTGTACCCCTGCATCCTCTTCTCTATTTTCCCCTTTCTCATCTTCGCTTTTTCCCCCTTTTTGCTATGTGTCTTCCCCTTCCTCTTTCCTTTTCATCCCTGTCATTTCTATGCTTTTGGCAACCTCTTTACTATTTGACACACATCATATTCCCTTTTCTCTTTTTCCTGACTATGGTACCTCTCTGTTTTTATACGCTTTTACACTTTCACTACTGTATTTTTGGTGGTGGCCTACTTTATTCTCTCTGCCTTCTGCTATTTACTCTGTTTTCTACTTGGGTGTCTTCTATTTTCAGCTTATTTCTCCTTTTCTACGCTGTCTTAAACTTCATATCCCTTTCTGCTTATCTTTACCTCATTCTCGGGAATGAATGGTCTTCGTATTATCTCTTGGAATGTTAAGGGCGTTCGCAATCCTGTTAAAAAACAACGTGTTTTATCCCACTTAGCAAGGTTGAAATGTCATGTTGCACTGTTACAAGAAACTCACCTTAACTCTCAAGACTTGTCTTCATTGCGTAGACAATGGGTGGGAGAGGCATTCTGTTCTCCAGCAGTAAATGGCAAAAATGGTGTTTCACAAGTCATTATCTGTTCAACTGCACAATGAATTCCATGATACTTGTGGTAGGTGGCTATTTCTAGATGTCACTGTTAACAATTCACAATTTTCTTTCTGCAGTGTTTATGGCCCGAATGGTGTTGATTTATCTTTTTGGAGGGACTTTTCTAAGCTCCTTTCTTCTCATGCAAGTGATAATCTGGTGGTGGGTGGTGACTGCAACCAACTCATGGATCCATTTTTAGATCGTAAATCACATACCAGATATGTACCTAATAGAATGCAAAAGTCCTTTGTTAACGCCATTTCCTCTAGAGGTCTTATTGACTCATGGAGACTTTCTCATCCCGATACTTTAGAATTTTCCTTTTTCTCCCCAGTGCACTCTTCACATTCCCGTATAGATTATATTTTGCTCACACAACACTCTTTCCAATTTATGACTAACTCAGAAATAGGCTCAATTCTTATATCTGACCATGCTCCGGTTATTACTGATCTAGACTTTCCCTCACCTACCCCCACCTCCAGGCGTTGGCGCTTTAATAATTCGCTCCTCCTTGACTAACAGTTTGTTGAGCAATTTAAATCTTTTGCGCAGGATTTTTTTACAAATAATCTCCATTCCACCCCCCACTTTCACTCTATTTGGGATTCCTTCAAGGCTGCTGCCAGAGGCTTCATTATTGCTTTCGTCTTACGGAAAAGGAGAACTGCTCTGTCAAAGTCGGCCCAAATTCTTAAGCAAATCAAGGACTTAGAGCACCTCTACTATACCACTAATTCTTCAGAAGTGCTCTCTTCCCTTATTAAGGCAAAGTTACAATACAATAAACACTCTTGGGACTCTGCGAGAAATATTCTTCTCAATTTTCATTCTAAGATGTATGGGGGACGAAATAAGGCTGGTAAGTCCCTTGCTAATTATCTAAAAATTAAAAAACAAAAATCTAAAATAACAACTATTACTGATTCACACGGAAATCCTCAACATTCCGACGACAAAATTCTCGATTGTTTTGTCCAATATTACTCCACGCTTTATACACCTGAATCCGTTCCCTCACCTTCTCAAATTAAGTCCTTCTTTCAATCTCTCCCTAAGTCCTCGGATAGTCTTGTGGACCTCTCATTACTTGACGCCCCTCTCTCTGAAAAAGAATTACTTAGTGCTATTACTCTTCTCCCTAAAGACAAAACCCCGGGCCCTGATGGATTCACGGTTCGGTTTTATCTCCACTTTAAAGATATTTTGTTACAACATTTATTTTCTTTGATTAACTCATTTGTTGTTCTAGGGAAGTCCCACGGTTCTTTTACTCAGGCTATGCTATGCTTAATCCCTAAAAAAGATAAAGATCCCTCCCTCTGCAAAAATTATCGACCCATTTCTTTAATTAACACAGACTGTAAAATTTACGCTAAAGTTTTGGCATCTCGTATTAATAAGGTTATCCCAGATCTCACCAACATTTATCAATCTGGCTTTGTTAAAGGCAGATCCATTACTGACAACTCGAGAACCTTTCTTAATATTATTCATTTGGCCTCAAAGATGGACTCCCCTATCGCCGCTATTACTTTAGATGCCGAAAAGGCATTCGACAGAGTTTGTTGGGAGTTCATGTTTGGGGCTTTGCGGTGGCATGGATTTAGTCCCCCCTTCATCCATCTTGTTAAACTGTTATACTCTGCTCCCTCCACTTCTATTTGGGTTAATGGTTCTCAATCCTCTTATTTTTCTTTGCATAGAGGCACAAGACAAGGCTGCCCTCTCTCCCCTCTTCTTTTTATTCTTGCGTTAGAACCCTTTTTGGAAAAAATTTGTCGTTCATCATCCTATACTGGCTTCGTATTTCGAAACATCAATATCAAGTTCACGGCATATGCTGATGATATTCTGCTTTATATTTCTAACCCGTCCACTTCTTTGCCCACGCTCTTTTCTCTACTACAAGAGTATTCTCTTGTTTCCGGGTACAAACTTAATATTGATAAATCTGAGGTTCTGCCACTTAACAAATTTTGCCTTCCTCATATGTTTCAGGGCTCAGGCTTTGAATGGAACTCAGGGAATATTAAATGTCTGGGTATCCTATATGCTAGCTCTATTAGAGAGACTGTCAAGCTCAATCACCAAGATATAGTTAAAAAGCTCTCTTCCCTTATAGAGCGTTGGTCCCCTCTTTTCCTATCCTGGTGGGGAAGGCTCGCCACTATTAAAATGATGCTTCTTCCGATTGTTAATTTTTATCTCTCAATGCTTCCAATCTCCCTTCCTCTCCATTTCTTCAAAACTATAAACCGTATTTTCACTACATTTTTATGGAATAAACGTAAGGCGAGGATTTCTCTTTCCCGTCTTCAACAACCTAAAGATCTAGGTGGTGTTAACTTCCCCAACATTGTTCGATTTCATTCGGCTTTTACACTAAAACAGATCTGGCCTTTCCTTTCTGATCTGTTTGATCCCCCTTTGACAGCCTGGAGCGCTATAGAGCTTGCGCAGCTTTCTCCTTTCACATTTGCTACGGCTTCCCGACTGTCTCATCCTCCACAACGCCTCCTTACTCCTATCTTTAGACACTCTAAGGCACTTGCTCTTTCTGTCTTTCGCTCCTCCCTCTCGCCGTTGAAGTTTCATTCCTCAATCCCAATTTGGTATAATAAATCCATTAAGATTAATCACAGAGCTCTTTTTTGGAAAGAATGGATAGATAAAGGTATTATCACCTTCGACTCCTTATTTAGCAATAATTCTGTGCGCGACTTCTCTGATATACGTAGCTCTTTCCATCTTTCCAATGCCCACTCCTCCCAATATCCCTTGCTCAAAAATTCTTTAGATCTCTTTATCTCTCAGGGCGCCTCACTCTCCAACACTGACCCAACCACTTTCCCGCTACCGGATTTCTCTATTCCCCTTAAAGCTGCTGCTATCTACAAGTTACTTTCCTGTTCCCCTATAGAGAGAACAAAGTCCAAACTTGAACTGTCCTGGGAAACGGATCTAGCCCAAGAGTTTCCCCTTCAAGTTTGGAATTCCTTATGGTCAAAGCTTCATACTGCTTCACGTTCTGCTAGCACCACACAGACCTTGTATTTTTTTTATAATAAACTTTTTTTCACTCCCTCTGATCTCTATAGGTTCAAATTAATTGACTCTAAGAAATGTTGGTCTTGCCCCTCTGACAATAGTGACCTTTTTCATATGTTTTTCCACTGCCCGTTGGTTAAGTCCCTTTGGTCCCGTGTTTGGTCTAAACTGAACGATATCTTAGCTACCAACCACACATTTGAGATCGTCCATATCTTTTTGGGTGGTATGGCTCCTATATGGGATGTTTCTATTAATGTACATAAGTTTATAGATTTGTATATAGCCATTTCTTTACAGATAATTACGTCCAACTGGAAAGATACCTCAAAGATCTCATATAATGCATGGTGGAATTTATTGTGTCACCACCATCGGCTGGATCGTGCTTTCGCTACCACTGTTCCCCTTCTGATCAAAAAGGATTTGTTATGGTTGCCACTAACTAATTTTCTCTCTCAACATGTCCCTTAATCTGCTGCTTTTATTTCTCATTGTTCATGTTCTACATATAGTTCTATCTTATATAGTTGTTCATTTGCTAGCTTACGGTACTTATTTGATGCTTATCTTGTACATTGGTTGCATTTCCCCCTCCCTTCCCCCCCTTCTCCTCTTCTCTGCCCTCCCTACCCATTAATCAAAACCTTAAAATGCTTCTTCCCTAAGTATATGCCCTACCTTTTCACTGGCATCTTTTCAGAGTATAATTGATTCTCCTCTATATACTGTTCCGCTGTATTGCCTTTGTCTTCTTTTTTATATTTTCTGTACTGATGTTTTACTTTGATTATGCTATTTAATAAAGCTTTATAAAATCAAAAATACCAGGAGCCTAGGATTAGGTTTATTAAGCCTGTCCTTAAAGGGCGGCAACCTTATAATTATAAAGAAGGTTATGACTACTTATTATCACTATCATCTCCTGGAGTATGTTGTGCCATGATAAATTTCATACGACTTTCACTCCACATTAGGAAACGGTATAGTTAGTCTGGTGTTAGGCCTCTACATTGTTGTGGGAAACCGTATTAGAAATTGTTGTTGTATGACGGCCACTAAATTGCCTTGTGCATTTATTTATACTCTCTGGTTTAGGATGCCAAGTATGTCCTATTATACTGACAAATGATCTGTCGAATGTATTAAATTATGTTTTTTTATTTTTTATTTTTTTTTATTTTCCTAAATGCATGTTCTTTTTAATATAAGAATGTATACTTTTATGATTCATTTTTTGAATCGAATAAAGTTTTTGAGACTGAGACTGAACGCCTCCCACGGGGAGGCGTAGAGAGGCGCAACAAGGAGAAATTTATTAATTTATCCTCGTTTTTTTCCTCTTTCTATGCCTGCTGCATTCTGCAGCACACATAGAAAGAGGAAATCACCTATGGTGTTTGTTTATGTACAGGAAGGTGTCACTTCCTGCACATAAACAATCCTTTAAATAAAGACGTTTTGCAAGTTCCATTAGTGCTAATGCAGCACACATTGAAGTTGTAAAATGCCATTTCTGATTGTTTATGTTCAGGAAGGGAATCCTTCCTGCACATAAACAATCATCCCTGTGAAGCATGCATCCTTGCACCATGGTGCAAGGGTGCCTGCGTCGGTGCATGGCAGCAGTTTGTGCGCCAGCACAGAGGGAAGATCAGAGATGCAAGATATTGTTGTAAATATGTCACATTCCTGCGCTGCCAAACTAATGCAGTGTAGCAAAATGACTTGCTGCACCACGCTGCGTTAGTTTATTGTAAATCTGCCCCATAAAGTTTAAGCACAGTGTTAGCACCTGGGCTGGAGGACACAGTATACTCTTAAATGCGGCCCGCCTTCCTATATCTGGAACTGCAGGGTCCAGCTCACACAATTTCTGGGAGGGCCTCCTTAGGTAGGTGGGGCCCCTTTTATGACATGCTATGTTATGTTAAAGCTACCTTTAAAGTGAACGACTATCCGGAGGTGACCCTAGCTCTGCTAAACAGGAAAAGAACAATTACTAATTACAGAGAAGCCACGTTTTTATTGCTTTCCTAAAACACAACAGGCTGGGCATGGATTTAATATGAATGGATAGTAGATTCTATGCTTTGGCTGTACATGTCCCAAAGCTTCTTCCGCTCCAGTTAGCATGCTTGAACCTGAGGACTATGAGATTTGTAGCCCCCATGAGAACAAATTCCTTTTTGACTCATAAAGTTTGGAACTATGGGGCATATTTCCAATGAAATGGCGCAGCGTAGTGCCACAAGCAATTTTGCTGTGTGGAATGGCGTCATTTAAAAAACACACAGGGATGCGCCGTATATACAAGAATATGACATACCCCTGTGCTCTCCCCTGCGCCCGAGCTTAAAATAGCAGCCATGCTCCAACGCAGGCATCCATGCACCATGGTGCAAGGGTGCCTGCGTTTCAAGGATAATTGTATTTGTGCAGGGAGGTACCCAATTCTGCATAAAAACAATCATTAATGTGTTTTGCTTCTTCTATGTGTGCTGTAGAGTGCAGCACACATAGAAGGAGCAAACAACGAGGAGAAATAAAAGTATTTCTCCTCGTTGCGCCACTTTAAAGGCTCTCCGGGAAAGGCGTTAGATTTGGTGCTACAGCAGGCTTATGAATCCTTGTAAATCTAGAGCAGTGTCAAAAAGCAATGGGTGTTGCGTACGAATGCCCACAGCAACACCCATGACACGCCCCTTTGATTCAGAGTACTGCGTGAAAGAGGGACATATTTACAAGGCTGTATAAAGTCACGCAAAGTGGCTTTGTGTAGCCTTGTAAATATGGGCCCGCATACAGCTCCACCGGAGCATCAAAAAAAGTCATGCTCCGATGGCGCAAGGTGCTTGTACATTTTTTCAATTATCCTCAGGATGTAAAAAGAGGACTAGATAACATTGTTAACTTCATCACCAAAGGTGAGCTTGTTATCCATTAGGACTCCTACATTTCTTGCCTTCCTAAATTTCTTTCCCTTCGCATTTCTACATATACATACTTTTTTTTCTTTTATAATACCAAAACTACTGAATGGATTTATACCAAATAACAAAAAGCGATCTTTCTGGACCAAGATCTAGCTCTCTGCCAACTGTGGTGTAATTCCGTTCAGGATGTAGTCGTGTCTAAAATCCCTATGGTAAATTGCATGGGTAAACGTGTTTTGGTACCCCCCTTCTTTTTTTTCTTGGGCCTCACTTGACGAATCACCACACCACTTTCCAGACAGCAGCTTAAGTGAGTGGGTACTAGTTGGAAAATTTCGTGGAGATTGGAAAACTGGCCTCATTTAATATGCATGAGGATTCTCAGTATCACAGCAGGATTACCATCTTCTGCATAATAACTCTGTATAAGGGTCACCACTATCGCCCTCCTTGGCCAACATGCCCACAGTACATGACACATCTAGGTAGAACCCCTGAGGGTATCTTTCCGGTATATATGTACCACATCTTCACTGGGCGAACCAGAGGAGAAGAAGCTTCCATGCTGACACGAGACGCTGAAGTCCCTGCACGCAGATACTCCAGCACGCAGTGGTCTGACATCCCTTGCGGGGTGCCCAACTTGAAACCAAGATGGGGTCCTTCGGTCTCTCACATCAGGTAATGGGGATGGCTCTTATATAGGGGGATTCTTGGCTATACACCTGCATACATGCTAGGTCCCTTTTATGTACATTTAATGAGGGCTTGCATTTTAGGAGTACTCATGATTACTGCCCTGTATCTATATGCCTGCATATAATCATTGTTTTAGCACCATGGTAGAATTCTAACTTTTATTTACTCTGTTGGTGCTTATAACTCTATATATTTGTTTCTGTCTAATGGTTGTTGCAGCACAAGTATTTTATACTAGAATGACACTCGTGCAATAAATGCTTATTGAAAACGCCCCCACCGTTTATTCTGTACATCTCTCCGAGACCGAGTGAGCACGAGTGACTGAGCGAAAAATACTGTACTGTTTCCACGATCCCTGAGGGGTCGGGGTTGTCATGTTCGATAGTTGCCAGAAACTGTTCGCTCTTTGGTAAGGTTGTTGGCCTTATAGTGGCACTGTGAGCTAGCTAGCCTGACAGACTAACATATCCTTTGGGGGTGCCTGGAATCAGTCTGGACACCAATCCCTTAGTTTATGTTGTTTAAACGGGCAGATTCTATATAGATTTGTGGGAACTACACGACATGGTGCCGCCAACGTTGGGTTGGTTCTCATTTAACGGTCAAATCTGAGTAGTTCAGTCATGCTTTCTCAGAGACCCCCTACTCACATTTACCCAGAGACGTCTGGAGTGAGGAGGGAAAATCTGCCGCAGCTGAGTATGTATACTCTATGTATTGGCTGTAGGTATATCCAAGCTTGAAGTATTATAGTACCCTACATTATGCATAAAACCTGATCTCTGTCCCACACTAAAAAACTTTCCATATAAAAATGTCTGTGCAAAATTAGGCTGCATCCGCATTAAATGCAAACGTAGCAGAGGAAGGAGAGCAGTAAGGTGCCATAAACATTTCAGAAAATGTCAGAAATGCACGTACTTTAAAATTAGCAAATTTTGGAGTCCCAGCATTAGGTGGGACTGTTACCTTCATGATTGAGACACACGTGGCATACAGGACAGAGGTGTTCTATTCCTGGATCAAGTTCCCACCTGCAGATGTACCTACACATTCATTTCATTCTTATATTGCAGATGAAATACCAGACGAATACAATACATACGTGAACATAGAAGTCCCATTAACGTACTAGGAACATGTAAACTGGTTTAAAGGCGCCCTCCCACACACCACAGAAAAAGTGAGACTCGGTCCACTCAGCAGAGACGGAGCGACTAGGCCGGTTTTAGCGTCTTACACACCGCATCTATAAATTGACACAATGCCAGTAGCAGTCTTACATCCACTTCAGAAAGAAATAATAAAACTTTACAGAAATCTTACACAGTTTGTTATGAGAACATTAACACTTCAAGGGTTACTCCAGCAGGTCAACTACAATAGAGGACCACAACCAAAGTCACCCCACAAACGCTAAACGCATTATGGGAAGAATGCCCACTAAGCGTGAGCAAATGTCATTCTGGATAGCTCAGAAAATAGCACAGCTTGAGGCAGTGTTTCCACACACAGGTCCGAAAGAAAAACTCAGAATATTAATGATCTGCTTGCCAATGGGGATAGCTCCCCAGAGAGAGGAATGGACGATTTGGGGTATAGTTTTTGCTGCCATCTATACCAGCACTCATGTTACCCCATCAATAGCAGTTATACCAGAAGTATTAAGACAAATACAGAATGAGTACAGGGCAGAACCTGCCCTGGAAGTAGGGATGAAATTGATAGACAATTTTGCCCAGGTATCTAAAATTATGTTAGCAAACATAAAGCAAAAGACACACAGATGAAAGGGGAGGCAGCTGCGGTGGCTATACACCACACCTGAGGGAATGCATTCCTGCACAACAGGAATGGCAATTTCCTAAAAGTATTAAAGAAACCTATGCTTTGCTGGGTAGAGATATTTTGGGAGCTAAACCTGTGAAAACACAACTGATGGGTAATCCTGAACAGGATAACTCCAACAAAACAAGCAGAATCAATCTAGGGGTGGGTCTCCTCAACAGGAGCCATCTGACAGGAAATATAACCTTAGAAATCGTGACAATATTAAAAAACCTGACAGGTATCAGGATTCTGATACACATTCCTCTCGTTCCTTTCAGGGTTCATCAAAACACTCCGAGAGGGAAGGACGTTCAGAAAACAGTTCAGAAGAGCGAGCAAAGCCAAGAGACACACATCGCACTTCAAACTATAATATCAAAAAAGAAGAAAAATAAAATCCAAACCTCAATTTAAAAAAAGAAGGTAGCTGGCCTAAAAATAAAAAATGCCCAGGCTACTGAGGACTCAACTACTGAATGGGAAATGGGCTCTGGAGATGCTAGACAGAACAGCAGAAGTAACAATAGCTCACCAGAACCTGATGGAATTTCTGATGACAGCGGCATTTAATGAGCATATCACAGTGGAAACACCTCATACTAGGGTAAGTGTCCCACATCAGTTACATGAAATAACACTCCATATGGAGGGGGACATACCAAGGAAAGTGAAGGGTCTCTTTTGGGAGAACCTGACATATGGATACAATATCCTTTTGGCTAAAAAAGATTGGCTACCTGAGTTCGTTATGGACTGCCCAAAAGGTGAAACTGTAATTTTACCAGCTTTCTCTGACCTTGTTCCAGAATCACTAAAACATTCATAGGCACAGGAGTGGGCGGTAGCACTAGCTCCAGCATTATACCGCAATCATGTAGGGTGGGATGCTGATTCACCTCACCATGAAATCCCAGCTAAAATGACTCCAACTCCACAGAGGCAGTACCCAATAAAACATGGCACGAAAAAACAAGTCAGGGAGATTTTAGATCAACTTGAATAACAAGGTGTGATTGAAAATTGCACCTCTTCCATGAATAATCTTTTGTTTCCCGTAATGAAACCTGACAATTCATACAGTCTACTTTTAGACTACAGGCATTTAAACACATGCACCAAAACATTTATAGTACAGAATGCACATAGTTACGCATTAATAAAAAACATTGTGTGGAAGAAATACAAAACACATCTCGAACAGATTCTTTTGCCAAAATATAGCACCCGAAAGCAGATATTTGACAGCATTTTCTACCCTAGGCTCTCAGCGCAATTCTGTAGACTGCCCCAAGGGTATAAGAATTGCCTGAGTTGTTCTCAGCAAGAGTATCAGAGTTACTTAATTTTGATGAGGAGGCATTGTCCTATGTAGATGATATTTATCTGATGGACGATGAAATATTGGATTATTTAACCATCGTGAACAACATCATTTTGGGGTTCATCCCTGAGGGCTACAAATTTAACTTTAAAAAATCAAAAGTTGCCCACATCAATGTCCTATTTTTGGGATATGAGCTCTCAAGTGAAGGGAAAAGCCTTGCAGCTAATGTTTTATGAAAAATGTGCACTGCTCCAACCTCCAAATACTCTGAAAAACTTACAATCCATTTTAGGATTCCTACATTTTGGCAGAACATACATTTTGGATCACGCAGAAACAGTAAAACCTTTCTGCGACTTAATAAGACCTGATTTTTCAGTTTGACATTGGACAGAGGAACACACAGAAATACTACGTTCCTTACAAGTTCGACAGGACAGCTTCCAAACACTTACACGCACGTGTAAACACCAAGAACTTGGTGATCTGTGTAATCGCGGGTCAATCCGGGTACACATACCTAACTTTCAATGAAGGCGAAACTGTTCCCATTGCATACAAATCTCATCCGTACACAAACGCTGAAATGCGCTTTGCATCAACTGAAAAAATACTGACAGCAGTACAGACTGCTGTAGTGAGAGAAAGGGCACAAGCTCAGGGGAAACAAATAATTGTCATGACTCCAGTACCAACCTTAGAGGGAGGCTGGTACAAAAGCAAGCATTCCAAATGCAGAAGCACTGCATCCAAGATGGATACAGTTGGCTAATTCTCTCACTGTAACAGATGTAGACTACAAGTTTGACTCTACATTAAAAACACAAGCGTTCTTTCAGTATGAACAAGAATATCCTCTTCCGAATTAAATAATGTCTCTGGATCAGTATGAATACACATGTGCGATTGTATAAGGACATATGTGGGACTGCAAGTTCCATCCTAGCAATACGCAGATGCACACTGATCAAGAATTTCCCACACTGATTGTGTGCGATTCATTTTACTGTGTCCTGTCATGCAATAAATAGCACCACTATTGGGGCCAGAATGGGTTTGGAGATTAAAAAAGTTACGCAATAAAGCAAAAATTACTTTGGGAACAAGTGGCAGAGCTGAAAAAGGGCTTGCTGTGGGCCCATGTGATTCATACGCTGAGTCATCAATGTGTTGGCGCGCACGTTGAAGGAAATTCATTGGATGATCAAGCTGCCAAGGCAACATTGCAAAGTGCTGCTATTGCTGTAATCACTCGTTCTAACACAAGGATAGACGGACAGATAATGGTATCTGTCATTGCTTTGCGTAAAAACATCTCAGGCTTCCAAAATGTTTTCCACTCAAGTACTCCTACAAGTTAGATGCACAAAATATTCCATATGCTCAAATTCCAGGAGTGAGGGATGGAGTAATACCAAACATGGATCACATATGAGGTTTAATACTAGCTGCACATGAGGGTCTGGGCACAGCACACACAGGTATCACTGCAACAGTTTAATTGTTGAAACAACGTTATTGATGGCCAGGTATTACCAAGCAGACCAAGGGCTTTGTCCTTAAGTGTGACATCTGTCAGCAGATGAAGAGTTTCACTGTAGCACGTCCACCACAAACACCATTACTGATTTCAGAGAGACCTCTCACATGTGTCTATTTGGACCACTGCGGCCCCTTACAATCAGACAGGGCTTACAAGTACATCTTGGTGGCAGTGGATTCATGTTGTAGATTCCAGTGGGTTTGGCCCCAGCACTCAGCTGGCGCTCGAACTGTTATAAAGGATTTGCGAGTCTTCATAGGGACATACGCAATTGGCACATTACATTCTGACCGTGGCCCAGATTTTATCTCTCCGGATTACAAAGAAGCCATGGGAAGTTTGGGTGTTGCATTGCGGTACTACTATCCGTATCATCCCGAGGGAAATTTGATTGTGGAGAGGAAAAGCGGGACTTATAGCAATACTTAACAGCAAGGGTATTAGGAACGGGGGTAGTTGGGTCAATCACTTATACGAGTTCCAGAGGGCACTCAATAACATGCCAAGAAGTTCCCTAGGAGGCCGTACTCCATATGATGTCCTGTGTGGGACGAGAATGTGAGTACCCGACCTCGATTGTGGCAGGACAGTGGCGGATGAAATGGCATTTGACATCAATGATCGCTTGGCTGTTTTACAGGAACTCAATGAATTCTGGGCATTACAAAGCAACGTCCAAGTAAAATGCACCACCACTGAGGAAGTGAAAGCTGTTTCGGCAAGACCTGCCTGGGTCCCGAAGATCGGGGATATGGTCATAGAAAAGATTGTGGACAAAAAATAATTTGGGCCATCCTACAGAGCACCTATACCTGTCCTGGCTACTGAAGGAAGAAGTGCAAAAACAATAATTGATGGACAGAATGCAGAACAATGTCATACATTCACCCCAGTACAGAGATCTGGGCCTAAATCCATTGTTTTTTTGCTCACCATGCCATTCCAGTTTGAACCCAGCCATATGCAAATCAGTCTTGACCCTGTGCCTCATGGGAACAGTCCAGCCCGAACTGCCAAGCCAGGTCCTCCCTGGACTGGAAACAAGCATCCTAGGACCGGTTTCGGGGTTTCACCCCTCTTCAGCCAGGATAGCTTGATTCCAGTGGCATGGAGAGCACGGGACTCACGTCTGAGCATACCCGTCCCACTAGGGGTGACAAATGCAAAAACAACAATTGATGGACAGAATGCAGAACAATGTCATACATTCACCTCAGTACAGAGATCTGGGCCTAAATCCATCGTTATTTTGCTCACCATGCCATTCCAGTTTGAACCCAGCCATATGCAAATCAGTCTTGACCCTGGGCCTCATTGGAACAGTCCAGCCCGAACTGCCAAGCCAGGTCCTCCCTGGACTGGAAACAAGCATCCTTGGACCGGTTTCGGGGTTTCACCCCTCTTCAGCCAGGATAGCTTGATTCCAGTGGCATGGAGAGCAGAGGACTCACGTCTGAGCATACCCGTCCCACTTGGGGTGACAAATGCAAAAACAACAATTGATGGACAGAATGCAGAACAATGTCATACATTCACCTCAGTACAGAGATCTGGGCCTAAATCCATCGTTTTTTTGCTCACCATGCCATTCCAGTTTGAACCCAGCCATATGAAAATCAGTCTTGACCCTGTGCCTCATGGGAACAGTCCAGCCCGAACTGCCAAGCCAGGTCCTCCCTGGACTGGAAACAAGCATCCTAATACCGGTTTCGGGGTTTCACCCCTCTTCAGCCAGGATAGCTTGATTCCATTGGCATGGAGAGCACGGGATTCACGTCTGAGCATACCCGTCCCACTTGGGGTGACAAATGCAAAAACAACAATTGATGGACAGAATGCAGAACAATGTCATACATTCACCCCAGTACAGATATCTGGGCCTAAATCCATCATTTTTTTGCTCACCATGCCATTCCAGTTTGAACCCAGCCATATGCAAATCAGTCTTGACCCTGTGTCTCATGGGAACAGTCCAGCCCGAACTGCCAAGCCAGGTCCTCCCTGGACTGGAAACAAGCATCCTAGGACCGGTTTTGGGGTTTCACCCCTCTTCAGCCAGGATAGCTTGATTCCAGTGGCATGGAGAGCACGGGACTCACGTCTGAGCATACCCGTCCCACTTGGGGTGACAAATGCAAAAACAACAATTGATGGACAGAATGCAGAACAATGTCATACATTCACCCAAGTACAGAGATCTGGGCCTAAATCCGTCGTTGTTTTGCTCACCATGCCATTCCAGTTTGAACCCAGCCATATGCAAATCAGTCTTGACCCTGTGCCTCATGGGAACAGTCCAGCCCGAATTGCCAAGCCAGGTCCTCCCTGGACTGGAAACAAGCATTCTTGGACCGGTGTCGGGATTTCACCCCTCTTCAGCCAGGATAGCTTGATTCCAGTGGCATGGAGAGCACGGGACTCACGTCTGAGCATACCCGTCCCACTTGGGGTGACAAATGCAAAAACAACAATTGATGGACAGAATGCAGAACAATGTCATACATTCACCCATGTACAGAGATCTGGGCCTAAATCCATCGTTTTTTTGCTCACCATGCCATTCCAGTTTGAACCCAGCCATATGCAAATCAGTCTTGACCCTGTGCCTCATGGCAACAGTCCAGCCCGAACTGCCAAGCCAGGTCCTCCCTGGACTGGAAACAAGCATCCTAGGACCGGTTTCGAGGTTTCACCCCTCTTCAGCCAGGATAGCTTGATTCCAGTGGCATGGTCTGGCCTTTGGTTTTTGCTTTGTTCGCCATAAGTTGGCAGGGTATGCTCAGACGTGAGTCCCTTGCTCACTTTGCCACTGGATTCAAGCAAGCCTGGCTGAAGACGGCTGAAATGCCAGAAACCGGTCCGAGGAAGCTTGTTTCCGGTCCAGGGAAGACATGGCTTGGCAGTTCGGGCTGGACTGTTCCCATGAGGCACAGGGTCAGACTGATTTGCATATGGTCATGTCTGACTTGGGGTGGCAGAGTGGGCTAAAGAATGGTGATGGATTAAACCCAGATCAGTTGACTGGGGTGAGTGCTTGCAATGTTCAACACTCCGTCCATCATTTCCTTTGGTTTTTGCTTTGTTCGCCATAAGTTGGCAGGGTATCCTCAGACGTGAGTCCCTTGTTCACTTTGCCACTGGATTCAAGCAAGCCTGGCTGAAGACGGCTGAAATGCCAGAAACCGGTTCTAGGAAGCTTGTTTCCGGTCCAGGGCAGACATGGCTTGGCAGTTCGGGCTGGACTGTTCCCATGAGGCACAGGGTCAGACTGATTTGCATATGGCCATGTCTGAACTGGGGTGGCAGAGTGGGCTAAAGAACGTGATGGATTAAACCCAGATCAATTGACTGGGGGTGAGTGCTTGCAATGTTCAACACTCCGTCCATCATTTCCTTTGGTTTTTGCTTTGTTCGCCATAAGTTGGCAGGGTATGCTCAGACGTGAGTCCCTTGCTCACTTTGCCACTGGATTCAAACAAGCCTGGCTGAAGACGGCTGAAATGCCAGAAACCGGTCCTAGGAAGCTTGTTTCCGGTCGAGGAAAGACATGGCTTGGTAGTTTGGGCTGGACTGTTCCCATGAGGCACAGGGTCAGACTGATTTGCATATGGCCATGTCTGAACTGGGGTGGCAGAGTGGGCTAAAGAACAGTGATGGATTAAACCCAGATCAGTTGACTGGGGGTGAGTGCTTGCAATGTTCAACACTCCGTCCATCATTTCCTTTAGTTTTTGCTTTGTTCGCCATAAGTTTGCAGGGTATGCTCAGACGTGAGTCCCTTGCTCACTTTGCCACTGGATTCAAGCAAGCCTGGCTGAAGACGGCTGAAATGCCAGAAACCGGTCCTAGGAAGCTCGTTTTCGGTCCAGGGAAGACATGGCTTGGCAGTTCGGGCTGGACTGTTCCCATGAGGCACAGGGTCAGACTGATTTGCATATGGCCATGTCTGAACTGGGGTGGCAGAGTGGGCTAAAGAACGGTGATGGATTAAACCCAGATCAGTTGACTGGGGGTGAGTGCTTGCAATGTTCAACACTCCGTCCATCATTTACTTTGGTTTTTGCTTTGTTCGCAATAAGTTGGCAGGGTATGTTAGACGTGAGTCCCTTGCTCACTTTGCCACTGGATTAAAGCAAGCCTGGCTGAAGACGGCTGAAATGCCAGAAACCGGTCCTAGGAAGCTTGTTTCCGGTCCAGGGAAGACATGGCTTGGCAGTTCGGGCTGGACTGTTCCCATGAGGCACAGTGTCAGACTGATTTTCATATGGCCATGTCTGAACTGGGGTGGCAGAGTGGGCTAAAGAACGATGATGGATTAAACCCAGATCAGTTGATTGGGGGTGAGTGCTTGCAATGTTCAACACTCCGTCCATTATTTCCTTTGGTTTTTACTGAAGGAAGAAGAACAGTACTTCTACCGCCTCTTGCCGGAAAGAAAGAAAATAGATTTATCTCCATTGATCCGATCTAACCACCCTATGTGGCCAATACTGAATAGCAGGCCGCAAGGGCTCCTGGGTAGCCGCCGATCTCCTCTCACTACCATACAGGAAGTTCAGACAGAAAGACTAATAACGTTTGAAGATTCTACTCTACAAAGTAACAGAGTTGCCAACAATGGACTGGAACTCGTACCAGTCGAAATTGAACAGAAACAAAACACAAATAAAACACAAATCTCAATTTGGCCTAGTGCCGACATTTATGTGAATATGTCTCGAAACGAGTCATCTGTCAGTTCAACGAAATCGGCTGAGCTACCAAAGATGGATTCAACAGCGTCTGGCTACTTCATCAATTTTAATACCTTTTCTCTGGATCCGAGTAAACCTAAGTCACCACCAGCTTCTGTTCTCCTTAAAGAAAAAATATATAAACTCTACCTTTGGCTGAAAACAACTTACCTTGCTTCTCCCTGGCTACAGCTTTGGATGGCAATTGGTGAACTTTTCCTAGTCCTTTGGATAGGTGTAGTGACTGTCTTGTTCCTGCTCCTGAATTGACATTATCTCCCAGAACGCTCCACAGTACAACATGTGAACTTGGTCCTGAAACACCATACATCATCTCATTGTGAATGAAGAGACCTGTCTTTTGTGAATATTACAGCAGTTCTGATTCCTGCAGGAATAGTTTGTGATAGGGTTTCAAATGATATATTTGGTCCCACTGAAATTCTGAAAATACTACATGTATTTAAAATGTATTTGAATTATATCATAACCTCCAGTACATTCTCTGAGGATTGGGACTTTGAAACTATGAATAGTATGCCGATCTGATTTAGAACAATCTGCTGCATTCTCTAAAAATGAATTGTATAATGATATATCTGATTTTGATACCATGCATTGTTATCAACACTATGGTCATATTTTCTTGCAAAAAACAAATTTACCAAGTAATGTTTACACTTTTCACCAATGGGAACATTGCCTGACACCACCAAAAGGTAGTTCACAAACGTTTGCACAAAAGTTTGCTTATTTTTCTGGATTAAGACTTCAGTCCTGACCTTTTAATATTATAACGTTGTACCTACACGTGTAAATAAAAATATGCTGACTAATACAAAACAGATATAGTCTGCTTCCTTTATTTCCCAACTGTCTGTACAGAGTTTCAACTTTTGGAGCGACACCATAGACACAAAATCTGTCTGGGGGACTAAAGATTGGCAAGTGCAGGGTACTGAGGCATTATTTAGAGCATGTTGATGAGAGAGAGGGGTGGCAGGTGCGTAGGGGAATGGCGCTCAAGGGGAAAGTCCACACAGTAATATGTTAAGTGGTTAATCAATTATGAGTAGCGGTGCTAGCAGAGGTAGTGAGGGCCCTCCTCCTCCATGATAAGTGGTCAGAGACCTGCAGAACAGTATATATAAAATCCGCCAGCACACACAAGTCAATTCAATAAAAGGTATACAAAAAGTCAATATGTTCTTTTCTTTGTCTTTTGTTCTTTATAGTTCTTGTATTCAGATATATTACTTCATCTTCAAAAGTATAGATTCCTTAGCCAACGCGTGTTTCGTCGCAATGAAGGGAACATTTTTCTGCGACTTCCTCAGGGCTAAGAGAAGTATAGAAAGTGAAAACGCTATAAAGTATTATGTGGTAGTACGATCTTAATAATCTCCACATAGTGACCTTGTTTGTGAAAATATCACATGTGTGAAGTACATTCTGATAGTTGTGTGCAGTGGAAACCCATGTGCATAATTAACGATTCATAATATCAAGGCAATATACATTTTGCAAAAATTCTGGTTATAGCAACTTTGATAAGTACTCATGCTTCATAGTTTCAATATAATCTGTGAGCATTTATGATGAGTTTTCATATTCTACACATAAGGCGTTATAGTTGTAAGAGAACATATTATTTGCACTGGTTCACCATCAAAGTGTCAAATACACTTGCAACCTTAGTCAAAAAACGGATATTGAGAGTAAGGGACTCTGAATTTACGATACCTAAAGCTTCTTTGAGCTGTACCTAGTAAGGAGTAATGATAATCCTGTGCCAATAAAGTTATATTAGGAAAAAAAGAATTATTTTTAGTCAGTTTGACTGGAAAGGATCGGTATATAAATTGCACCTACCTCCCTATCGGTTATACTTCCGTCCCGATTTTTTGATATTCATCAAATTCAATCGGATCCTCAACCAGTTCCTAATTTATATTTTAACGTGGCCCCCGCATGTGCGGAAGTCACCACTTGTGTGTCCGTTCTCTAAAGCATACAAAATAGAGAGAGAGGAGACCCCATTAACCTCTAAAAGTCTATTTTCGCAATGCCCATTTGCCCATACGTTAGTCCGTGTCGTCCCCATTGAGACCCAGTGCTTACCGGTTCGTGAATTGTTTGCAGTATTGCCTTTCGCGATTACGCCGATTGGCAAGTAACGGCGCGCTTCCATAAATAGTCACACCTGATGTGTAAGGGTAGGAGAAAGCAGATTATCTTTAGTGGAAAACCCCATTGGTTCGTTCCGCGGCCCCCATGTTTGAATATGTGACTGAATTATGAGAATTATTGCAATAAGATATTTTAACCCTCGATCCCATGGGCCAAGAATTGTTTGTGAGGGTGTATCTAATGATGCTCAGTATACGTACTGAATATCTATGATATAAGATACTTGGGGCATTTATACTGTTGAGATGACACAGTGCATATCTACTAAGTGGAAATCCAGCAGCATCCAAAGTACATGTTCTAACAAACTCCCAGAATATAGTGATGGGTAAAACATATATATTGTCATCTTATTTATGTTATTTTTCATACATATCCACAGTAGACAGATTGATTAAGTATTAATATCCTCACAACTTGGCAGTGAGTCGTCTTCACTCATTATACAAGTCCACAGCAGATAGGCTGATCAAGCATTAATACCCTCGCACCTTGATAGGGAGTCGTCTTCACTCATTGTAATATACAAGTCAAGTGACATAAATCTTGTAACTTACTCAAATAACATATAACGTCCTGTGACAGTGTTGCAGATTAAGAGCATAATACATCAACAGTGTTATCATGATTACAAGTTGAATCTTTATAAGGGGTTAAAACAGATACAATACACCCCTTTTGTACAGAATTCTTGTTTCCTACCATGTAGGTCATGTGCCCAGGAAGTACTGCATTTCGTGATCTGTATTAAGTCTGGTTTCTACACACCTCAATTGTAAAATCCATGATGCTTCTCTTCTATGTAGTGTCAATTCTCTGTTGCCCACCCTGGGGTCTCTCTATGTATGTTCAATACCATAGAAGCTCAAAACTCTATCTATCTTGAGAGGGACATTCCGTTGTGTGTGTAGCTATAGGTTATCTGCTGTCCCCTTGTTTCACTGCCCTCATATGTTCTCCAATTCTGGCTTAAAGGACTCTGATAGTGCTGCCCACATCTCTTCCCACATTTGCATTCAATAATGTATACTACGAACTTCGTATTGCAGTTTACACCAGATGTTATTGTATAACTCTTTTTGTTGGAGCCCTCAAAGTTTTTTTTTCAATGTGTGTGGTGTCAACCAGTTGCCTTTATTCGTGAGGGTTGAGTACCTTGGACTTAGTAGATTCCGGAGGCCTTTACCCATACCTTATAAATTAGGAACCACTTGAGGATCCAATTGAATTTTATGGATATTCTGAGAAAACATTTTGGAAAAATCGGGATGGAAGTAAAACCAATAGGGAGGTAGGTGCAATTTAAATACCGATCCTTTCCAGTCAAACTGACTAAAATGAATTCCTTTGTTCTTAATATAACTATATTGACACACAATTATCATTAGTCCTTACTAGGTACAGCTAAAAGAAGATTTAGGTATCGTAAATTCAGAGTCCCTTACACTCAATATCTATTTTTAGGTCCAGCCTATAGCGGCAGCGCGCATGCGCTGCTCGCTTTGTGAGGCATGCAGAATTCAGTATGACGTGGAAGCTTCGTGGAAGCTCCGCCCACTCTCTGTCCATCTTTTTCATTGGTTTAGGTCCTAAATACTGCCTTCTGATTGGTTTTAGGCTTATTAGTTCCTCATCATGATGGCCATGTCATCATTAGTATCCTTCCATGGTTACTAGCCCCTTTACTTCAAACACTATTTTCTTCTTTTAACCCCCCCTCCCCTCCCGCAGTCCGTGACTTCTCGGCCCCCACCCCTTCCCCCCAACCGCACTCCCGTTTTGTGCCTTCTCGCACGCCCGCACACCCGTTTCCAATGCAATAGATCTCACGTAAATGCGAGTCCTATTGCATTGCAAATGCTGGTTTGACTTAGTATTTGACACTTTGAGGGTGAACCAATGTAAATATTATGTTCTTTTACGACTATAACGCATTATATGTAGAATATGAAAACTCACCATATATGTTCACAGATTATATTGAACCTATGAAGCATGAGTACTTTTCAAAATTGTTATAACCAGAATATTTGCAAAATGTATATTGCCTTGATATTTAAATTGTTAATTATGTGCATGGGTTTCCACTGCACGCAACTATCAAAGTGGACTTAACACGTGATATTTGCACAAACCAGGTTACTATGCGGTGATTATTAAAATCGTACTACCACATAATAAGTTATAGCGTTTTTGCTTTTTATACATCTCTTAGCCCTGATAAATTCACGGGAAAATGTTCCCTTCAGTGCGATGAAACACGTGTTGGCTACGGAATTTGTACTTTTGAATATGAAGTAATATATCTAAACATAAGAACAATAAAGAACAATAGATAAAGAAAATAACATATTGACTTTTTGAATACCTTGTACTGATTTTACTTGTGTGTGCTGGGGGACTTTATATACATTATTTAGAGCATGCCTCATACCACAGCAGATTATTTTCCTGAATAACACAGTGCAACAGGCTTCTCGTCTCGGAATAACCAAGATCAAGGACTTGAACACACCTCGCATTCTCTTGCTTTCACACTTTGAGGGATGGAAATCTATACACAACATAGTAAGGATATGCTAGATGACATTATACAAGGGGGTTCATACAATTCTTCAGACCCCAATTGGAAGGGATGGTTGGTTTGGCCTATCGACACAAATGGGTGTCAGTCAAGATTCAAGGGTACAACTGAAGGGTTTCGTATCCATAGGCCTGACCAACGCTATGCACAACAAGAACATCCGGGGATGGTGCTATTCTACAGTGTTTTGCCTAGAGAACCTCAACACTGTCCCAGGTGAAAAAAAATTTGTCCTTACTTTCAGATGACATGGATTTAAGGGATTTTTTGCTAGGTCCCCAGAAATCGCACTGTAAACGCTTCTTATACACTATTTACAACGAAGTATGGAAAATCTCTCAACAGGAAGCTGCGGAGAGGTTGTGTGAAATTGACAGGGCTTTGGCAGTGGTTAACAATGGCAGGACCACACTAACATCCAGGATTCACTCACTGGGCAACATTGTGTCTTCTGCAATAGATATAATGGAACAGATCTGTCAATTCTTCAACATGGGCAATTGCAGTTACGATCCATTCTATTATTAAGCTGGATGCTGCTGTCAGCACAAAGGGAGTCACCTTCAAATGAATGGTTAATCCATGGCCATATTACATTGCCAGTCGCAACATTCCAATTTCAAAATTGTCTACAGTACCATCAAGTAGGCAGGTATGAAGCGTGGTGTAGGGAATACATACATGAATCATGGGAATTACCTTATAGATTTAGATGCAGTAATAGGGACACTGAAGTCTTTCTGAGCGGTTTAGACTGTGAGAATTCGTTAAGTGGGTCTCTAATTTGTCAGGATATTATGCTTCATGAGGAATGTAATTCTCCTGTGGCAAACCTATCATGCCACCTGAAGGGATCCCCAGCTGCTGTGATTAAACCAGCGTTCAAGTTACTCTTAAATTGGAGTTATTTGGTGTTAAATGAACAAGGCTGCTGTGGGATGCTACCAGGCATTGCATATCTGGTTACAGTGAGTTCCAGGGTTACATGGTGTATGAAAGTATTGTTTCCATCGACCCACACAGTCAGGGAGGCGCCACTATGGCCTTCATTGAATGTTTCCCATATACGGTTTGATTCTCTGAGCAGACTGAAAGCCATACTTTTACAGAAGGAGGTGGCCTTAACCTCGGCTCAAAAGACTTTTGATCTCAGGGTTGCAAGGTCTTTAGCTGAGATACAGGCACTAATCTGAACTAACTTCCCGCTCCATTTCGGGGAAATGGTACATCGTACCTTTAACATGTCTGATACGAGTGGGAAAGTACACCTATTTAAGAACATAGGTTCTGGACTATTAAGCACCTTTCAGACGAGTCATTCCATATTTAATACACTTTGTATTAGGAAGCGTTTTTGGAGGGCTTCCGCTGGTCCTACTACTTGCAATGGGTATCCTGGTTTTAACTTTCTTGCTACGCAATGGACGTCCCAAATTCCAAAG
Organism: Triturus cristatus; assembly: GCF_964204655.1. Taxonomy (NCBI): domain Eukaryota; kingdom Metazoa; phylum Chordata; class Amphibia; order Caudata; family Salamandridae; genus Triturus; species Triturus cristatus. Next base: position 706,065,891 of record NC_140580.1, on the reverse strand, counting down.
AGATGGAAAGAGCGCTCTTGGAGCGACTTTGCGGTGAATGCATGGTACTCCATCTAGGCACACCTCTGCTTCAGGAGCTCAGCGAGCATTGGTTTCAGATCAGTCTGGGTCGACTGCATCTTGCCTGTACTCTGCTGCTTATTCTGCGGACATGAATGCGTGTTGGACATCTGTCTAACATTTCAATCGGTTGCACCTCCAGACGTGGATGTACTGCTGGACCCATTAAAGGCCCATTTAGTGCAGTGTCCTCAGCGTATTCCAATTCTGATTTTGGCATTCTAAGAGCCCCCACGGGATGCTTCAGCTCCTGTCAGAATGGACACCGACTCTACCACAGGCTCACAGGCTTCAAGTACTTCCTCAGCAACGATTGTGGGAACTGGAGAACATCACCTTTGCTCCATTGACCTGATCCAAGAGGTGTTCCAGGGACCATCGTCTGCGAAGGCAAGCAGCAGTGATGTTGTGTCTCCAACACAGGACACATAAACATTTGGCTCTACGTGTGCTGGGAACAATTCAGACTTTTTAAAAAACAACCTAAATTGGAATTGGAAAGCATCATTTTTATTTTATTTTTCCTCTTATGCTCTCACTGAGTACTATTGACGTGCTCAGTAGGTCTAACAGTATATAGACTATTTAGAGGACTTATGTAGCTTTTTTAACTTTTATATCATTTTTTAACACATACCATGTTTTTAGATGTTTTTATACTCATATTTTAGCAATGTATGGAAGGATGAGGAGTGGGTGCTATAAACCCCAGTGTACCCCAATATGGACCTTGGTAGTTGCATGACCTTTTGCCTACATTTGTCCTACCATTGTTCTACATCATTTTTCTGGTGCTGACCTTTTACCTAGTTAGGTGCCTCTTAAATGTAGTGTGGTTTTCTCCAAAAACTAGCCTCATTTATTATGCATGAGAATTCTCAGTATCACAGCAGGATTACCATTTTCTGCATAACAACTCTGTATAAGGGTCACCACTATCATCATCCTTGGCCGACATGCCCACATTACGAGGGCACATCTAGGTAGAATGCCTGAGGGATATCTTTTGGGTATATAAGTACAACATCTTCACTGGGCAAACCAGAGGAGAAAAAGATTCCATGCTGACACGCTGACACGAGACGCTGAAGTCCCTGCCCGCAGACACTCCAGCAGGCAGAGGTCTGACATCCCTTGCGGGGTGTCTAACTCGGGACCAAGAAGGGGTCCTTCTCTCTCTCACATCAGGTAATGGGGTTGGCTCTTTCCTAGGGGGATTCTTGGCTATACACCTACATACATGCTAGGTACATTTAATTAGGGCTTGCATCTTAGGAGTACTCATGATTACTGCTATGTATCTCTATGCCTGCATATATATTTATTGTTTTTGCACCATGGTAGAATTCTACCTTTTATTTACTCTGTTGGTACTCATAACCGTATATATCTGTTTCTGTCTAATGGTTGTTGCAGCATACGTATTCTTATATATAATAGAATGACGCTGGTTCAATAAATGCTTAGTGAAAACATACCCTCTGTTTATTCTGTATATCTCTCTGAGACCGAGCGAGCACAAATGACAGAGCGAAAAGTACTGTACTGTTTCCACAATCCCTGAGGGGGTCAGGGTTGTCATGTTCGATAGTTGCTAGAAACTATCCGCTCCTTGGTAAGGTTGTGGGGCTTATAGTGGCACTGTGAGCTAGCTGGTCCAACAGACTAACATATCCTTTGGGGGTGCCTGGAATCAGTCTGGACACCAATCCCTTAATTTATGTTGTCTAAACACGCAGATCCTATATAGAATTGTAGGAACTACACAACACTACAAAGTTTAATTAGTATACTAGGGAGTCTATTTACTAAGATTTAACGCTTTGTTTGAGTCACAAAAGTGATGCAAAATGACGCTAAATCTTTTTGCACCTATTTACTTTCCAATGTAAAACCTGCTTTACGCTGGAAAATAGCTTGAAAGTAGCACAAAGCATCGCATAGTGCTGCTTTGCATTACTTAGCACCAAGGGGTCATATCGTGCTTGGGTGTTCCCATGCAACCACCCAAGGTTTCCAATGCTAAGCCTTATTTACTTAAAATAAAGTAGACAGGGTTTAACATCAGAAAATTCCGCCCATTTCAAATTGGCGCTATGAAGGAGAAATGATTTCATTTCTCATTTGTTTTCTGACTTTGTGTGCTGCACTGTACAACACACATGAAAAGTGGGAAAAGGTTTCAGGTTAGTCTAAGCATGGTATTTTGTACGGCAAGGCTTCCCTTCCAGTACAAAAGCTATGCTAGACTCACGGACTCATTTTGCACTATGGGCAAAGTGTGTCTGTGGTGAACGGTAGCAATTTCTGCGCTGGCACTAGGAAGAGGGGAGGAGAGTGCCATATTTCTATAAATATGGCACTCTCCTGCTCTCTCCTTCTCATGCAGTGCAGCATTTACTGCTGCTGCACTGCACTCCATGAGAATCCAGTACATCTGTCCCTGGGTGTACTACTAATGAGTGATACTACTTTTAACATATATTATGTGATTAGTTTGTGTGGGGGGTGTCTAAGTGGCTGTATGGGTGTGTCTGGGTATGTGAGTAGTTGTGTGGGTGAGTGACTGTGTGAGGGACTGTACTGCTGAGTGAGTGGGTATGTCAGTGGCTATATGAGCGAGTGAGTGGTTGTGTCAGTGGATGTGTGGGTGGGTGAGTGGGTGTGTGAGTGACTGTATAGGTGAGTGAGTGGGTATCTGAATGGCTGTATGAGTGAATGACTGGGTATGTACTTGCTGTATGGATGAGTGACTGGCTCTTTGAGTGGGTGTTTGCTTGAGTGAGTTGGTGAGTGAGTAGCTGTATTGCAGAGTAAGTGTCTGTGTGACTGGCTGTATGGGTGAGTGAGTGGATGTGTGAGTGCTTGTATGGATATGTGAATGGGTATGTTAGTGGGTGAGTGAGTGTGCGTTCGTGGTCATAAGGGTGAGTGGCTATGCTGAGAGTCTGTATTGGTGAGTGAGTGGGTGTGTGAGAGGCTGAATAGGTGAGTGACTAGTTGCATGAATAGTTGTATGGGTGAGTGAGTGGTTATGTGAGTGGTTGCATGAGTGAGTGAGTATGTGAGTGGCTCTATAGATGAGTACATGGTTGTGCAAGTACTTGTATGGGTCTGTGAATAGGAGTCTGAGTGTTTGTGTGGGAGAGTATGTGGGTGTATGAGAGGTTGTATGGGTGTGTGAGTAGTTCTGTGGATGTTCTCATCAGTGATGTCATTTGAGATGTCATCAGTGATGTCATGAGTGATGTAACTGACCATGTCATGAGTGATGTAATATGTGAGGTAATAAGCAATGCATTGTGGGAGCGTAAGGTATAGTTAGCTCGGGTAACTATAACTGCTGATTATCTATGGTTTTGTAGGAGTGAAATCTGATCCTAACTATAACGTCCCTGTAACCTTTGTTTTTTTCAGTGAATTCCTCTGATTTATCTAATTCTTTTTCCTAACTATAATGTCTGTGTAACCTTAATGTTTTTTAGTGAATTTCTACTGTTTTTTAATGTTATTTCCTAAATAACCTGTACCCTTTGAGTGAGTCTGTGAGTGAGTCCATGAGTGTCTGATTAGGTCTGTGAGTGGGTGTATGTGTCTCAGTTCAACTGTGAATGGGTGCATGAGTGTCTGAATGGGTCTGTGAGTGGCTGTGAGAGTGTCTGAGTTGTTCTATGAGTGGGTGCATGAGTGCCTGAGTGCCTGAGTGGGTTCTGCTCATTCTCTACTCATTTTCTGCCTTTTTTCTGCTCACTTCTAACCTTTATTTTGCCTCTTTCTGCAAATTTCTGACCTCTATTTTTGGCTCTTTCTGCTAGTTTCTGACTTCTATCTTTCCTCTTTCTACTTATTGCTGAGCTCTATTTTGCCTCTTTCTGCTTGTTTCTGACCTCTATTCAGCCTCTTCTTGCTCGTTTTTCACCTTTTTTGCATCTTTTTGCTAGTTGCTGACCATTATTGTGCGTCATCCTGCTCATGTCTCTCCTTTATCTTGCCTCTTTCTTCTCGTTACTGACCTTAATTCTGCCTCTTTCTGCCATTTATCACCTTTTTTTTGCCTCTTGATGCTCTTTTCCCTGGGATCATGGGGGTAGCCTTGAGACCCTCCTATCCCTGCCAGCTCCCCGCCTCCTGCTTGACCCGGCATTGCTTTCACACACATGGAGCTGTAAAATATGTAGTTCTCTGTCTGTGAGAGCAATTGTTTTGTCTGTTGGAAACAGACAAAACCTCTGTTTCCAGCAAGCAAGAGCATTTATTTTGCCTCTTTCTGCAAATTTCTGACCTCTATTTTTGGCTCTTTCTGCTAGTTTCTGACTTCTATCTTTCCTCTTTCTACTTATTGCTGAGCTCTATTTTGCCTCTTTCTGCTTGTTTCTGACCTCTATTCAGCCTCTTCTTGCTCGTTTTTCACCTTTTTTGCATCTTTTTGCTAGTTACTGACCTTTATTGTGCGTCATCCTGCTCATGTCTCTCCTTTATCTTGCCTCTTTCTTCTCGTTACTGACCTTAATTCTGCCTCTTTCTGCTCATTTATCACCTTTTTTTTGCCTCTTGATGCTCTTTTCCCTGGGATCATGGGGGTAGCCTTGAGACCCTCGTATCCCTGCCAGCTCCCCGCCTCCTGCTTGACCCGGCATTGCTTTCACACACATGGAGCTGTAAAATATGTATTTCTCTGTCTGTGAGAGCAATTGTTTTGTCTGTTGGAAACAGACAAAACCTCTGTTTCCAGCAAGCAAGAGCATTTTGTCAGCTTCCGCTTGCTGGAAGCAGAGTGTTTGATCTGTCACAGCAAACAGGTATGTTCCTTGGGTGAGCCCCCCCGGACATAGCAGGAGCTGGCCCTAGTGGGTGGCGGTTCCCAGGGTCACATATGGCTCCAGGAGGTGTGTTGCGTGACCCCCTATTTTGTAGTAGACAGGTCAGCCCCGGGGTGGAGGTGGTCCACTGGGGCCATTTATGGCCCGGTAGGGGGGCCACACAGCCCCCTCCTATTTTAAAAATGTAAATGTGGCCCCACAGATGTTGCGGTCACTGGGGCCCATAGGGTTTTACTTTAGCCCTGGTGGGGTGCTGGTCCCCTGGGCTTGAATCCGCCCCAGGAGGGAGGTCCATTTGTCCCCCTCCATTCCCCAGTGAGGGGGGTTCGCACAGCCCCCTCCATTATATTATAAAAACCCTGGGAAGGTGGAGGTCCTGGGGCTTAAAAGGGCCCCAGGAGAGGGGCTCCATGCACCCCCTCCTTTTTTAAACCAGCATGCCCCGGGACCTGGTCCATCTAGTGGCAATACAGTAGAGAAGCGCTTTAGCCCGTGCTTCTTTTTAAAAAGAAATTCTGCGGAAGCCATGGATCCAGCGCGACTCCCGCCAGATTTTTTTAACATAAATGTTTTTTCCCCCTGCTGGGTCCTAATGGGATTCCAGGGCCAAAGCTAAGGGGTCAGGGTATTCCTAACATGCCCTTTTCTTTTTTTTTTAAATGTTTTTTCAGGGACTTGGCCTTCACATCCCTTTCTCCACCACTCTGCAAACGAGTCTCCTGGTGCACAATACAGGTTGTGGGATAAAGTCCACTAGTTCTGAGGCCCTCCAGGAACCGTGTTTTCATAGTGGTGGAGAAAGGGGTGGGGCCTCAGTGACATGCTGTTCTTTTTTCTTAATTAGGGAAGGGGAGGCGTGTGGACCCGCGTTCCTGGACTGATTTGGCCATGGGACCCCATCCCCCGGAGCACTGCCTTTTCATTTTTTTATTCAAATAAAAAATAGGGGGAGAGCAGCACAGCCACCTCCCAGGTCTATTTTGCCCCCCTGGTACCCCATCTCCGGGGCATGCCCTCCATTTTGGGTGCCCTGCTTCCACACAGGGCACCTATTGACATTTGTTAACAGCGGGGGGGCCTCAAGACCCCCAGGGTGCCTGCTTGCTCCCTGCATTCAGTGGGAGCCGGCAATGATTTCACAGACAGGGACCCCTTCATTGTTTACATTTTGTCCCAGGGGTGGTGGTCCGCGTAACCTCCAGCATTGCTTTACAATATTTAGCCCTGAGGGTGGCAATCACCAGGGGTGCAGGGAAGGTCGTAGGGCCTCCCACACATTATTTTTTATTTAAATCTGTTCCCCTGGAAGGTGGTGGTCCCCAGGGCAGCTGCGAGGCTCCCCCGCATATAACCATGTTACTGCCCGGGGCTTTGAATATCCTGAGGGGGGCCCCTATGTTTTTACCTGGGGGCTTATTAATTAATAAGCACGGGAGAACAGGAGAGGTTGTTATAATTAGGACCTAGTTTCCATAGGTAGAGCGTTTTTGTATTTGCCAATAACTTTGGCGCCGTTTGACAAATCTTTCTGAAACATTCAAAACTTTTGCCACAGTTGGTTCAGCTGCTGTGTTGAAAGTTGTGGGGTGATGCGTCAAGCGGGGGCCAAGAAAAAAGGAAGGTCACAAAACACGTTTTTCCAATGCATTTTTCCCGTAGGGATTTTGAACATGACTACCGACCGAACTGCTGAACGGAACTACACCAAATTTGGCAGAAAGCTGTATGTTGATCTAGAAAGCATGCTTTTTGTGATTTGGTGTAGATCCGTTCAGTAATTTTTGAGACATTTAAGTTAAAAAAATATATATATCTGGGGATTTGGATCCTTGCAGTGGACTCATGGATCCACAGTCCCTGTGCTGAAATTTAATTGACTGCCAACACCTCAACCAGAAGGTGTTGGCAGCCATCTTGAGATTCGGATTGAAGCCGATTCCCACAAAGAAATTAAAAAGAAAGAAAAAAGGGCAGGGTAGGAATACCCTGACCAGTGGCGGTTCTTTACATAGGGCGTAGGGGCGGCGCCCTTTGTGGTTTCTGCCTCTATTTTAATTTGATTGTAGTTACTGTAAAACAGATGCCGATACTAGACTGCCTGCTGAGTATCTATTAAAGTGATCCTCACTCAGAGTGTGCGTCAGGCAGCGGTCACAGCTCAGTGTCAGCCAGGCAAATTCGAATCACCAGTGCGCTTGCGCCAGCCTCTTCAGCTACACTTTGCTGGGCCAATGATCCCTCAGCCCTGGGGCCTGTGAGGTCATCAGCTCATCAAAGCCCTGACTGCCAGTGGTGAAGGGCCTCCCCAAATGACGTTGCTCCTAAAGTCAGCCTTGGGCGTTTCAAGCTTCATCCCTGAAGTTCCGAGGCTGCATGTCAATCAGGGAAGTCACACCCCCACACTCTCCAATCACGTGTGGCATGGAATCACTAACCCCACACAGCAGCGTAGCACCAATCGTGTCTCAAAGAGCAGCGTTTTTCCTCCAGAGCTAGAACCGTTATTGTGGAGCTAAGTAATTATATAAAACGAACTGATAATGTCTGCCCGGACACAAAGCACCAGTAAGAGATTTGCGTTAGAACAATATAGAAGCTGCAGAAAGAAAGTTCAGTCTGACTGACATTTTAAAAGTATAAAATACTCTCTGCAACATTTACTTTAAGACAGTATGTATTACATGTGTGTGTAGCGATTTGGTCCGGTGTACTTTACTGCAGTCTCCTCTGATCTCTGCAGCAAAACCTCTAAGCGGGCTTCTGGTATGTATAGAATCTCACTAACGGTTAACCCTACTTCTATGTCTACTTCACTGTTTTTGGTTCTCAAATTATGGTCACCTTATTCATGGTGTTAGCGGTTTGTTTTGGGACCCCAGTGTATAGCAAATAGTGTTGGACAGAAGTCTTTAGATCGTGGTGGACAAAAGTGCTTTGCTCAGTTTGTTGGACAGCAGCGCTTCATGGATTGAGACAGCAGCAGCGTCTTGCAGTATTCACCAGCGGCGCGTGGTTCAGTGCTTTGCACAGCAGGCCTAGTGCTGCCCCAGGAGAGGTAGTCTGAATGCCGCACAAAAGCCGGAAGAGTATGTGGGGCGCAAGATGTTTTTCGAAGAGAAGAGCAAAGCAAATTAAATGCTTCCCGTAAACACGTCTCCTTCTTCAAAGGAGGGCTATTTGGTTTATTTATTTGTTGCACCTCAAAGAAAAAGTGCACCCATGGACTGCAACTTGTATAGCAAACTGAATTGTGTAATATTTAGTGCAACTGTATATTTAAAAGTACTTTCTTTCGAAACTAAATGCTGCCCGTACACACATTTCCTTCTTCAGAGGAGGGCTATTTGGTTTATTTTATGATCTTGTGCATTACGCAACGGCTCGCGGTAGGCGGTGTCACCGTCCTGGGCACTGGCAGACTCATATCCCCAGCACCCTGTGGCCTTAACCAATCATTGCTCATTTATAGCCTCCAGCCCCCAGGGCCCGGATGAAAACCCATCTATTTATTGCAGATATTAAATGTGCTGCATTGAAAGCTTGGAGTCCCATGCTGGACTTAAAGGAACCCCGGGCCTAATTTACTGACTTATAGGCTGTAATAGATCAGCTCAGCTGCTAAGAGTGTGACCGCCGTCAGTCAGCAAAGGGAACTTCTGCCGGAAGCCTGCATCCCGGTAAACAGGGCAGGATGGGTCACGTGTAAAGGCAGGTACTGGGGCAGAATCGGGCACCTTAAAGGCAGGCACAGGCAGGTACAGGCCAGTTCTACCTCCTGCTCACCATTTTGGAGTTCTAATTTCATGACCATCGCTCATTTAATTTATTTGGGGGCGAACCTCAGGACAGGCAAAGAAAATGTGCACATGATTATGACAACACGGTTCAGCAGCAAGCAAGCCAGCTATGCTTTTGTCTATCTTTTTGAGTGAATGTTCGGTTTTCAGTTTATTTATGTGTGCACTGTACCAAGTGCTTACCTAGGCAGGATTGTGCTGTTGTTTTGTGTTGTTTATGTTTAGTGAGGTTGGAAACTGGATGGTAAAATGGACCTTGGGGTGGGTGAGGCACAGGGAATGCACAGCTGCCAATATCATGCCAGCTCCAGAGCCCTAACCTTCCCTCTCCAGTGCTTTCCAACCCTGTGCCTCACTAGTGGCAATTTGAAAAAGAAAGCATGCACTGTGTTCTCGTGAACAGGCCTGTGAATTAACATAGCAGTTCTCTGATTATACAGAATAAGCAGTTACCAGCGACATTATCATATGAAATATTTTTATTGATGTCATAACTACAGTTTCACAATTGCTTTATGACACTTCTTGCTTTCTAAAATTTGCTTGAAAAAGCACCATTTGCCCACACCTTTTACAAAATGTTCCCCTGGGAGAATTCCTGGAACCCTTGTTATGACAGTCAGGCTCACTCACTACGCTTGCTTGCCACAGGGCACTCATCATGAACTTTTACGCCCCACCACTTTCAAAAGTCACCAGCCGCCACTGACCCTGACCCCCCAGATATGGTGGGGAGTTTAAAGCATTTTTTAAAATTCAATTTTGCCACAAATTCGAGGCTGGACCCGCAGAGCTAAATTGAAAAAAAAGATGTGCGATCTCCTGCATCATTTTCAGCAAGCCCCTGGGTGGGCCAAATCCCGGGGGCATGCAGGGTTAATATAATGAAGGAGGGGGGCTCATGGGGCCCCTCCTAGGCTTTTGAAATGCCCCGGGGACCACCACCTACCCGGAGAACTAATGTTTATATATTGGGGGGGTTTCTGAGTGGCACTCAGGTGGCACCAGGGGCCACCACCTCCCCCGGGATTTATTTAAAAATAAGGCAGGAGGCAGTGCGGACTCCCCCCACTGCAGCCCCAGGGGGGACCACCTTCCCGGGACTTAATTTGCAAATAATGTGAGGAGTTGTGCAGAACACCCGCAGTCCCGGAGGCTGCCACTTCCCTGGGGCTTAAGACAAGTTGAAGGTGTGGCCCCCCTCCTGTGGCCATACATGGCTCTGGGGGACCCAACCCCCCAGGGCCAGCTCCTACTATGTCCTGGGGTGGCCACCCTGGGGACATAGCTGTTTGGTATGGCTTAGCAGGAGCTTTACTGCTCCTGCCAAGCCATAGCAAACTGTGATCCGTTATGAGCAAGCCTCACATATTACCTCACACAGGAAATGGTCAGTCACATAACCGATGACATGTCAAATGACATAACTGATGACATCACTGATGGCATCTCATATGACATCACTGATGACATCATCCACACTAACATACCTACTCACTGATTCATAGAGCCACTCACAGATCAGCTCACCCATACAGCCACTAACACAACCACTTACTCACATATACAGCCACTCATGTACCTACTCAGTGATCAATACAGTCACTGACACATCCAATCATACAGATATGCAAACACTTACACACCCACTCATACAGCCATTCTCATATTCAATCAGTCACCTATACAAATACTCATATACCTACACACTCACCCATACAGTCACTCACACATCCACTCACTCACCCATACAGTTATTCACTCATCCACTCATGTACTCATAGATATGCTAACACATCTACTCACTCATCTAGACAGTCACTGAGACAAGTACATACTCTCCCATACAACCTCTCTCACACTCACTCACAAATACAGCCTCTCACCCACCCACTCACCCACCCATACACCCACTTACACACCCATTCATGCACCTATACAGTCACTTATGTATCCGGTCACTCACCCATACAGGCATTTATGTACCTGCTCAAGGTGTTCCACAGCAGCTGTTCCGAAGACTGTGGGATGGTCCCAGATGTGGGAGGCGACGGCGATGCGAGTCTTTTGCGATAGGTCCAATCCACACAATAGCAGCTATGTGTCAGTTCTGCTCAGGGATGCGCCGCTTAGGCCAAGGAGATGCGTTGGTTATGCTTGGGGATGTTTCACTCAGCAGAGAAGATGCATTGGTTCCACTGCCAAGACTGGGGTGGCACCACTTGGCAGGGTAGACCCACAGATGGCAGAGTCCAGGTTCAGGGGTTGGAAGTCTTTTATGCCCCTGAGACTTCAGATCAAGAGGCCAGCCAAGTAGCCCTTGGAATCACTCTGGGATCTGGTTTCAAGTGATGCAGGTCCAACCCTTATCACCCAGGCAGGAGGCCAGCAGGCCAGCAGTCCAGCAGAGCAAAGCAGGAGTCCAGCAAAGCAGCAGTCCAGCAGAGTGTCAGTCCTTCTGCAGCACTGCAGTCCTTCTTCCTGGAAGAGTTTCAACAGGTCCAGAAGTGTACTGAAGTGATGGTGTCTGAGGTCCATTATAACCAGTGGTGCCTTTGGAGTGGGGAAAACTTCAAATACAGGTCTTTGAAATATAAAGAAGCCCTGCCTTTCTTACCCTGGCCCTAGTATCACTACAGAGGGTATGCAGCCCTTTGTGTGGGGGCAGGGAGAAAACAGTTCTGTGTCTTGTCGCAAGTATGGCTCCAGCCGCACGTGTTACATTGTTTCAGAAGTGGTTGTTGTCGTTTTCAATTTACAATATCTCCATCATGGGCCCAGCACTTTTTATTCCATAGTATACAGCTTCATGTGGGAACATTTCTGTGAAGCTGTTTACGAAAAATGTTGCAATAAGCCATAAATGTGAGGAATTGGAGGAATCCCTCAGTTGTTGAATGTTTATTGGGTTCAATGTTATAAAGCAGGCGGTAGCTCCAAGGTGTTAGTAGAAGGCAGTGTTCTCAATTTTGTCCTGGCTATCAATATCAGAATGTGTGCCTGAGTGCTATTTTTGTCCCCTGGGATTCTTTACAGTACAACAATAAGATCAATTTCAGCCCCAGTCTCCATGCTGTTGCTGCAATGGAGAGGGCAAGATGTTTCCTGCTTTACATGCATTCTTGTATCACACATGATTTGTAGGCCTGGGATCCTTTGTCTTGGGCCTTTTCCAGCCCACTTCTTGACATTCGTTAACAGTCTCAGCACTCAATTCTAAGCATAAGCTTACAAGCACACCCTTTTAAGATAATAGCCTGCATTCTCCGATCCAGAATGGCTACATGCTACAAGCTCACTGCAGCTCCCAGATTGAGTTTTTGTAGCACTATTGATCCCCTACCAGAGTGAAGATGTTAGTGATGTGAAGCAAACAGTGGCCGATAAGATGCAAGACTTGTCATTAGGGTGACTATGATCCCATGAGCAGACATTCCGGTATGATGTTCCACCATGCCCCGTCAGTCATCTCTTAGAGCAGAAGTGCAAATTACAGCAAGATTTTAGAGGATCTCTTCGTGCACCCAGGCGCACCTCGCCCATTGGGCTGAATGGGCTTCAGCTCCCCACCCCCCCGTGGTATATCTCAGCCCAGGCTACTGCAGCTGTGGGCTCGGCTGGGCAGTGGCTGGAGTCTTTTCTCTGGCACGCCTGAATTTTTCACAGGTCTTTAAAGACCATTTTGCATATTTACATACCTTTGTAAACTGGTTACCGAGGCTTAGTTTTTTTTTCTCGTTCCAGTACCCCCTGGACCCCCACTTTGCCTATTCCTTACATTGTATTTTACATTTCGTGCCATAGTGTGAAAATGCATTTCATGAAAAGTAATATAAAGTAGGATTGCCAAAAGAAAAATGCCAGCCATGTTTTGTTTAAAGAGCCCGCAAAAACCTTGTCTTGACACTAAATAGGGTTATGAATAAAAAAGTATGTTTTCATTTGTAATGTGACTTCTCTGTCTTTGTTCCCTTTAATTATTAGTCGTAGATCATTCAGGCAGCCCTAGAACACGATTAAAAGTGTTTTCTATGTATATTTGCTGTTCGAAGTGTACACAGATAAGTGCTGAAACTACAGCTTTAGGTGACTGCTTATTTCTGTACCATCTGGGACATCAAAATAATGAGCTGGCAACTCTAATCATAAGACTGGAAGTTTGTAGCAAGATCAGCACATTATTCATTTCCTCACCCTCGATCCCTGATTAATGCCATAATAGCAGGGCTTTAAGTGGGCTAGGTCCTGCTGGTGCGAAAAAGGCGCAGAGACGGGAACCTATTGGGCTCTCCATTTTCACCCTCACACTCAGACTGGAAAAAAAAATCTTAACTCTGCAGCAGTTCACTGTTTTGATGTAAATTTTATTTTTTTGCAGTTCTGTATTGCAAAACTCGAAGTGCTTTACACGAGCACCAACAGGGACATATTCATTTAATTGTTTGGAAGGCACGGACAATTAAGTGATTTGCCCAGAAACACAGGATGTTGTGCCGACGCTGAGACTCAAACCGGCTTCCTCAGCTCCAAAGTTGGCAGCTCTAGCCATTACGCCACAACCTCTTGCACAAGAACTAAAGGATTTTCAATATTATATACAACAAAGCCATAGTTGTATGTATGCATGTAGTATATTTATCTTATGCAACAACCTTTGACAAAGCCAATAGTCCTGGCTTATTGTAGGTGTAATGCTACTTATGTGGAGGCAATAACAGAAGCAGCGAAAAACCAATCGTGCTGCACATTATGCTGAGCACAGATTTTTAGCATAAATATTTTAAGCCATGCCCTTAATTATATAGCCCCTTTGAGAGACCCCCTGTAGGAATCTGGCTCTGTATATACTATACCAAAATTAGGTATAGTGTGCACCGAGTCCAGTGGAACCCCAAAGGTAGGCAGAGGTAAAAGTAGATAGAACTTTACTCTCTATTTGTGGTAGTGTGGGCGAGCAGTAAGGCTTTATCAGAGGGTAGTGTTAAGCATTTATTGTACACATTCAGGTAAGAAATGATGAACTCAGAACATTTTGTTTGTATAAATATATTATTTAGTTATTTTATTTCTAAAACCGAGCCAGACCTGGTGCAGGTAAGTTAAATGGTACTTTGGAAAATCTTATGCAGTGATTTACAGTTCAATGCAGGTTAAAATGCAGTTGGTTGATTTACAGGTAAGTAAATGGTTTGAAATTACTTTTCATTTCCTTTATAGATTACTGTGCATGTTACTTTTTAGATTACTTTTTAAGTTACATTTGCTAATCAGTGTGATATGCCTAGATATCACACTGGGGCATTTTCTAGACAAAAGGTAAGTAATTCAGTTTTCATACATATGCGTTTTTTCAATGTTTCATACAAACCAACTCCACACTTTGAAGAATTTTCAAGGAAAAGCAGTTAATGCAATCCAATAGGGGGATATGAAGTTATTGGTTTGCAGGTAAGTACTGGTTTGTGGTAGTTGGTATTCTGGGGTTAGAACCAGGATTCCCCCAGGTTCAAGGATGTACTCTCAGAACACCCTTAGCAGCAGTAGGGTGGCCGGGTGCAGAGTGCTGAGGCTCAATGTTATCCAATGGGGGATAGGGGCTTTCGGTTGGTGGCTGCTCACATCCAGGCCACAAGGTTGTGGTAGCAAAGCTCCTGGTGCTACGCTCAGTGCATAAGGGGGTCCAAGTTAGCATACAAGGTGCACCCACAGCGGCACAGGGGCTGCCTGGTGCAGTGTGCTGTTTTGGCATCGGTTACCCAGTTGTTTTCAATGGGGATTGCCGTTTTTGGTTTTTGGCTGCAGGCTCGGTCCAGGAAAACGTCCGGGAGGAACAAACAGCTGAGCAGTTAAGTTGGAGGGCTCAGGAGGTAGGTGCACCTCAGGCTCTCTCCTCCGGGGTGCAGGGCGGCTGGATGTAGGGGTGTCTTTTGAGATCAGATTTCACCATCACGTGCCACTCGCGGTTGGGGGGTCTCCGTGCAGAGGCTGCAGGTGACGTCAGGTAGTCCTGTAGGGGTTAACCCACAGTGGAATCAGACTCTGGAGCGCTGGGGGACCCCGCTGGGACTGGTGGGCCACCCAGATTCAGGCCGTATGCGTCGGGTGCAGTGGTGGTTCCAGGCGTCGGGTTTCTTTGTCCTCAGCAGGCTCAGAGTCTGTCTTGGGAGTTTCTGTCCAGTCTTTGTTGAAGGCAGTCAGTCCTCCCAAGGATTCTGGAGGTCATTGGCTGCAGGACAAGGCGACTTTTGGGGCAGGATCTCTGGAAACTGTAGACAGCTGGTAGGGCTGGGGCCAAGGCAGTTCTTCTCTGTAGTCTCCTCTGCTGAGCATCTTCTTTCGTCCTTCTTCTTCTTAGGTTGCAGGAATCTATCTTCTTGGTTCAGGGCTGCCCCCTAAATACTGAATTTAGGGGATGTTTTGGGGGTCTCGAGGTCAGTAGCCAATGGGCTATTGACCAAAGGGTAACTACACCCTTGGCGTGTTCACCCCATGTGGGGGAGTGGGCACAATCCCTCATCCTGATTAGAGAGTTCCTGCTATCTGAAATATGGCAAGCACTGAAGAGTGGGCTTCACCTCGCCTACCCCACCTGAGGGGTGTGATTGGCAGAGGTGGGCACACCTCCTGGGCTGTGCTAATTTGTACCGCCTGTCTTCCCACCGAAAAGGAGGGGAGACAGGAAGGGGGCCTGCTCCTGACATCAGGAGAGGCTGGGGTCTCCTTACAAAGGCAACAAGGCCTTTAAATCTCAACCTGCCTCAGATTGCTCTTCCTTGGGGAGGTGGGACCACTTCTGCCCAGGAAAGGCTTTGTTTCTGGGCTCAGGGAGCCAAGGCTCCCACCCCAGGGGTCCAGAACCATGTCTCATGGTGGCAGGCTGGTGTGTACCAGTCAAGGAACCCACCAGAGGCTGGTCATTTTTCAGGGGGCATCTCTAAGATGCTCTCTGAGTGTATTGCATAATAAATCCCAGACTGGCATCAGTGTGGGTTTATTATGTTGAGAAGTTTGCTACCAAACTTCCCAGAATTCATTAATGCCATTATAGTGCTGTGGACTTTGTAATGACAAACTCTTAGACCATATACTCTTTATGGCTTTACTGCACTTGCATTGTCTAACAATGGACTTAGACACTGTAGGGGTACAGTGTTCCTGCAACTGTACACTCACCAGTGGTATTATGCACCCAGCTAGAGGGGTGTCTTACCTATACAATAGGCAGTGGGTTGCAGGCATGGCACGCAGGAATGTGTGCCATGTCGACTCTTCACTTTTCTCTGCACCAAAACACGCAGCCTGAAATGGTAGTAAGAGTGTGTTAAGGTACAGACCCCTAAGGGTGACACAATATGTGCTGCAGCCCTTAAAGGCCTTCCCTGGTCACAGTGCCCTTGGTACCCATGGTACCTTTTACAAGGGACTTTAATGTGGCCAGAAAGGTGCCAATTGGGGGTAACAAAGGTACCGTTTTGGGAAAGAACACAGGCCCTGGGAACTCGATTGGCAGGGACCCACGTCACTGCAAGTTAAAGTGCATTAGAAATGTAGCACAAAGTGGTGGGTTACTGCAACACAAACCCAGCTCCCCACACTCCCCAGTTTATTCATCCTACTTAAATCCCTGCATAATAGCAGTAGTTCAACTTATATCTGAAACTCTTTGCCGCCATCAATAGCATGCTGAGTTACTTCAAGTTTCTGGGAATGCACCCTGCATTCAGACAACTCACTCCTCATTCTCGCCCTTCACTTTCACGCTCACCCTGCACTCACAGCGATCACTCTGCACTCACAATGCACTTGCGCTGTTCACCCTGTACCTCACCCTGGAGTCACGCAAACACACTACTCAACTGCAGTCATGTGACACTTCACCCACCTGTGCCCCTCACTGCTCAATCTGCAATCCCATTCAAACAAGCCCATCACTAACCATGCATTCATTCATCTCACTCTGCACTTATATCCGCACCATATGGTCACCTCACTCACCCTCCAGTCAATCCTCTTACACTACTCTCACACTGTTGCATCGCTCACCGTGCACTCACATGGGTACTTCTGCTACCCACATAGTGCAGAGCATTAATGTGCCTGCTACAAAGAACGTTTACCACGTAAATCACAGAAATGAGTGTTAGTGTACTATGAGTAGAGCTATAAAAAAATGAAATGTTTGTCAGAAAGGTGCTATAGAGAGATGAGGTGCATTGTTGGTGAGTACTACAGAGGGAATTCATAGAAAAGGAGGAAATGGGGGAGAGGCCAGTGCTAGGGCCAGCCCTGGCTGGGAGTGTTAGCCCCCCCCCCCTCAAGTTGGGGTCTAGTTGCGCCCCTGCGTGCACCTATACAGATTGTAGAACTTTTTTGATCTCTTTCTGTGATGCTATTAAATCAGATAGTCTCTGAACTCAGCACATTTCTCAATTGTTATTTCTTCTTAAAAGCTGAGATGATTGAAGATCGAAACATATTCTAAACTCAGAAGGTGATCAGCTGCACGGTCATATACACTAATGTGCATATCTTCTGCATTTATGACTTTTCTATCTGCCCCAAAACTCACACAGTGGTTTATTGTTGTGAGGGCTCCTCTGAAATGTGTACTCAATAAGGAAGCATGTCTGAGGAGCCCTCATTGGCTGGTGAAATTAATCTCGAGGAGATAGGTGACTCTCTTGAATCTTGACAGTGTCAATAATAATGTAATAAGAGAATAATGAATTTAAAAAGAATTGAGATTGCATATGAGGTATCCATTTGAAATTGGAGAGAGCAGAGGGGTCTTTGTGTGTTTTTTTCTTGGATTATCACCCAAACCCTTATAGGTTTGTAGGTGTCCCTTTCAAATTAGGATAAGAAAAGTGTTAACACGATGCCTATCCAATAGGCCAGTACCCACATAACTTTGCCATATCGAGGCATGCCGCTCACATTACAAATAAGGATTTTGAGCTGTCCTTCAGATTCAAATCTACTTCTCATGGTGGTGTGAGTCAAACAATCTGGGCCAGATGGATCCAACGATGGCAACCTCTTTGATTAGCGAAATCACTGGCTTTGCGAGTAAAAGACCCATTTTATCAGTCAAATCAACTTTCCAAAACCTAGTGAATCCCAAATTTGAAGTGGCGTAAAAGGGTTTTTCCTTCCAAATTGTACGTCAATATTCAAAGTATTATGGTTTGCGATTGCGGTTCTGATTTAAAAAAGAAAACACATTGTGCAGTTACTCACACCTCAAAGGAGGTGGTAACTGTTTCGTCAGGGGCCCCATTCACCCTTTGGGCCCCTTCACGTTTGGGAATAGTGGTTGTAGCCTCTAGAGTAGAGGGGGATTAGCCAGTGGGAAAGGGGACAATTGCCTGCTCCCCTTTATGCTTTTCCAAAGAGAAAACAGTGGGGCAGATTCATGTTAGACTTGCGCCACTTTTACGCCGCCGTTGCGTCACTTTTGTGACGCAGCGGCGGCGTAAACCCTGCGCCATGTTGCGCCCTATTTACATCGTAACGCTTCTATGGAGATGCGTCACAGTGTAAAGCCCTGCGCCACATTAAACCTGCGTCAGGTTTAATGTATGCAGGGTGGGCGTTCCAGCGGAAAAAGCTTCGGAAAAGTGACGCTGTGAAATCTACAAGATTTCACTCAGTCACTTTTCTGACGATGCTGCGTCAAAATCTTGCGCCTGCTTGAAGCAGGCGTAAGGCATGACGCAGCATGTAAGGTATGGGCAGCCCCTAAACATTGCTGGAGTTGCGTCGTGCTTGCGACACGACTCCTGCAAAAACAACAATTGATGGACAGAATGCAGAACAATGTCATACATTCACCCCAGTACAGAGATCTGGGCCTAAATCCATCGTTTTTTTGCTCACCATGCCGTTCCAGTTTGAACCCAGCGACACGACTCCAGCAATGCGTCACCCTTACGCTATCAGATGCGTCGCGCATCTGTTTATCCTTGCGCCATGATGCGCTGCATTGTAAATGCGGCGCATCTGTGGTGGCGCAAGGGTAAACTTGCGTGACGCATCTTTCCTGGCGCATCCCTGCTGATTTGCAGGGATGCGCCAGGAAACATAAATCTGCCCCATTTACTTTTTTTAAAGCAGCACCAGGTCTTTTAAGGAACATAGGCAGCTTTAAAAAAATTCTGCTTGGAGATGCATGTACAGGGGGGTGGTCTGCAGGCTATTGTCTGTATGTTTGCAGCCTATACCACAGGGTATCACATTGAGACCTGCCATGATTAAATATTAATTAGGCAGGTCGCTTTGCGACTTCCTCCGAATGATGATTTTTGCAAATCAACCTACTGGTACACAAGTCAGTTCACAAAACCAGGCAGTGATAGCAAAGATTTGGGACACTATTTGCAATAGATATATTAGTACGTCCGACTCCATTTGTCGCATTGTGAAGTGGACTATCAGTAATCTATTAGGGATTTAGAGCCAGATGTACGACCATTTTTGCATGTGCAAACGGGTTTGCGAACCCGTTTGCGCATGCAAAATCAGCATGGGCCATGTAGAAAGCCTATTTAGTGAGTCGCAATTTATTTGCGACTCGCTAAATAGGTTTCACGACTCGCTATTAGGTAAGGCGTTCCCTTCCTAATAGCGCGCTCAAGCCCATGTATGAATGTTTTGCGTCTGCAATTGCGGACGCAAAACACTCGCAAAATACTACCCTCTTCTAGAGAGTGGTAATGCACTCGAAAAAGGGAAGGGGTCTCCAGGGGACACCTTCCCCTTTGCAAGTGCATGGGAAAATATTTTTTAAGGGCAGGCAGTGGTCCCATGGACCACTACCTGCCCTTAAAAAATAATACGAAAACGTTTCATTTTTTTCTCATTTAAATGCATCCCGTTTTCCTTAAAGGTAAACGGGCTGCATTTAAAAAAAAAAACTGCATTATTTAAAAGCAGACCCCAGCAGGCCACCATACCTGGGAGGGCCTGCCATTCCCAATGGGGTTGCAAATTGCGAGAGGCTCATTAATATTCATGAGCCTCTCAATTTGTGACTCCATTGGGATTTGCTAACAGTGTGTTACACACTGTTGTACATCCAAAATAGCGCCTCACAATTTTCGAGTTGCAAAAATCTCGCAGTTTGCGAGGCGCTATTTTGGGCATCATACATCTGGCCCTTGGAGTGCAATAGGTAAATCCTCCCCCTTTCCTTCCTGCCCTCCTCCCATACTGAATCATTCCCCAGCTCTTTGTGTGGATCTAGCCTCAACTATAACACTTTTACCCTTTTAGAGCAAGTAGCGAACTTATATTAATCCAAAATGAAAATTGTGATTACTCACAGGAGACTACTATTTATGCAGCCATTGCAGCTGAGACAGTATCACAGTGGCAGAAGAGCTATTCATTACCCTTGTACATGCTATGTACAGGCAGCAACATATAGTAATTTTCTATTCTTCATTGCCCCTCCATTTGTAGTCGTCTGAACATTGAATTAGTATTTTGCACCGACAACGTGTGGAGATGGAGTGGCTGTGAGGGAGAAATTTACTAAGATTTTACCTCGTTTTTGTGTCACAAAAGTGATGCAAATCTGCAAAAAATCTTTTTTGGCCGATTCAGTTTCCAGTACTAAACTTGTTTAGCGCTGGAAAGTAATGCAAAGCAGTGCATAGTGTTGCTTTAGATTACTTAGCGCCAAAGGGACGTACCATGGGTGGAGCATGGGCTTTCCCATGCAACCACCCAAGGTTTCTCATGCTAAACACAATTTACTAAACAAAGTAAACAGGGTTGAGTGTTAGAAAACGACGCCCTTTTAAAGATGGCGCAAGGAAGGAGAAATGCTTTCATTTCTCCTTTCTTTTCCCGCTTTGCATGTGTGCTGTACTGTACAGCACGGGAAACGGCCTTGACAATGCAAGCTGAGCCACGCATGCCAATTCCCCGCAAGCCGTACCATGCTTGCCTTAACCATGCATGTATCTTAACAACGCATATGCATGGTTTAGGCAATGCAGTGTCTAGTTGCCGAGCGGAGGCACAGAAAGAGTACAGTGGCGTAATGAAACTTGAGGGGGCCCGCAAGGTCCATGGAGCCCCCTCACTTTCCCTCCTGGACTTTACCAGGAGCTCTCAGGCCAGGGTACGGTGCTGAGAAGGCCCACTGGGGCTTGGGGCCCAACGCACTGTAGGGGCTGCGGGGGCCTATGTTAAGCCACTGGTAGGGGAAGACAGGAAGAGAAAGACTCGGACGAGGACACGGTGAGGTAAGTGGGGATGGGGCTTGGCCTTGGGGGGTGGAGGGGGTAGTTTTTAGGTCTCGCCTGAGCCAGTGCATGCGCTGCTCTGCGAGACATTTAGTAAGTGGGTTTTGAAAGTGCTACCACAGGCTTTTTCTGGCCTCAGCTTGCGGTTGCGCACGCGTGCACGCGAGCAGCCGCCATCTGTCTTTCCTCCATCACGGGTCATTAAGTGCATCGCGATCACTTTCACTGTAGCAGCTGCGTCGCTTTCTCAGCCGCGCGGCCAATGCTTGTTTTTAAAGCACGCACGCTTGTTTTGCCTTGCTAGTCGTTGCAGATTTGGAATTTGCACCCTGCTGTGATCTCCTTTTTCACTCTTTAATTTTTGCTTTACTTACATATATTGTGCTCGTTTGCTTTTTCTCTTTTCCTTTACTGTACATCACTTCACCTTTGCGTCCTCATCAGCTCACCTTGCCCTCTTCCCTTTCCTCGTTCTTTACATTCTCATCTCTCGTTTACCGCTTCACTTTCCACACGTCTTTCTCTTGTACTCCTTTTTCCATGTATTCCATGTATTTCTCTGTTTACTTCTTTTTCGAGTCCCGTCTCTGCATCCTCTTCCATCCCAGCTTCCATTGACCTTACTGCTCCTCCGATTTTTTGCCTTTTCCAATGTCTTTTTACATCTTAACACGTTCTTCTCTAGTCTCATTCCTCTGTGGCGTTTCCATTCAGTGCTGCCTATTTTGGATGCTATTATTGCTGTCTTTTAAGGATGAAAAATGCTGATCTGTAGTGTCGCCAATAAAGTCCTATGTAATGAATTAAGGATGTGTGGTGCATTAATGTTCAGTTTCCTAGATTTTGTAATCGCAGGGGAGACAGCTTAGCTACGTGGAGTGAAAGCGTCTGTTCATTAGAAAAGCAATTACGAAAAAAGAATGTTGACAACAGATATAGCACTTTGTATTCTTGTGCTACAAGTTGAACTGTAAATAATATTATTGGTAGTTTTAATGTTATCGTGAGCATGGCAGTATTGCTTCATCATCATACATTGGAAAAGTGCAAAAATCGGTGTAATTTTCAGAAACATTCTGAAGATAGCAAAGGTGGTCAGGCTTCCATAGAGCTAAAAAGGTGTGGCATTGGTCGAGCTCTGTAGGTGCTGGTCGTCGCTGTTCGGATCCGGGCACTGGCATTAAGGCTAACCAAAAAATAAGTGTATTGGACTGCCCAACTCATAGAAAACTATCTTGTGGGAAACACAGTTCACATCAGATGCCCATGAATCTTTATATACTTATTTACTGTGGAACTCTATAGTAAATTAGAACTATTTCTTTCCTGGTGGTTGTTGTGACGTCTTATTACTGACCTGGGCAGTCATACTACTGTTGTTACAAAACTTACAGACCACTAAAAGACTGTACATTAAGAGTGTTTACTCCTATCTTTGCTGTTGTTTGCCTAGGGCTTTCTTAATATCAATGTAAGAAACTCTTAGGAGCTCACTACGACTCCTATAGTAATCACTAGGGAAACCAGCATTGGCATAGCCAATAGGTCTCGCCTTTGGGACCTTAGAAGTGTTTAGTTACCCAGCACAATATCCTTGGTGCAACAACATCAAGTGTTGCATGGCTAAACACTTATAAGGTCCCAACGGCGAGACCTATTGGCTATGCCAATGCTTGTTCAGGGTAGGTGTAGGTTTTAGGACTAAGGAGGAGGTTGGGGTAGTTTTTGCATGGGGACAGTTTTTAGGGATAAGGGCGGGGGGGAAAAGGGACAGTTTACAGGGCAGGGCGCAGGGTTGGGGTAGTTTAGGAATGTAGTGGACAGTCTTTAGCGCTCAGGGTAGGGAGGCTGGGGTAGTTTTTGGTGTGTGCTTTTATTGTTTAGGGCTTAGGGCAGGCAGAACATGGACTGTTTACAGGGCAGGGAGCAAGGTAGAGGTAGCTTAGGGATGTAGGGGATATTTTTTTGGGCTCAGGGCAGGGGAGGCTGGGTCTGGGTAATTTTTGAAGCGTAGGATTAGTTTTTAGGGCTCATCCCAGGGGGAGAAGGGACAGTTTACAGGGCAGGGTTGGGGTAGTTTATGGATGTAGGGGATAGTTTTTGGGGTTCAGGGCAGGGGGGCTGGGGGGCTGGGGTAGTTTTTCAGGCATGCGCTTAATTTTTAAAGCTCAGTGAAGGGGGAGAAGGGACAATTTACAGGGCAGGGTCGGGATAGTTTCAGGATGTAGGGGATAGTTTTAAGGCTCAGGATGGGGGGGGCTGGGTCAGGGTCGTTTTTGGGGTGTGAGCTTACATTTTAGGGCTCAGGAAAGGAGGAGAAGGAAGAATTTACAGGGCAGGGTCGGGGTAGTTTAGGGATGTAGGGAAAATTTAGGGCTCAAGGCGGGGGGCTGGAGTCAGGGTAGTTTTTGGGGTGTGGATTGAATTTTTTATTTTTTTTTATTTTTTATTTGAGCAGGGCAGAAACACAAAAAGAAAAATACAGTATTATAGTAATACAACCAGTCAGATATTATCAATTATATACAGTTTCATGCATATACTATGGGTACTCTATTAATGACCATTAGAGAAAGAGTTAAACATATCTCATAGACTAATACTCTATTCCAGTATATACTCATCCTTAATCTTATTTACATTGTCAATAATATGCACTTTAATTTCCCAGGTCTTCCTATCCCATATATCTCCTTTCTTTCAACCAATTAATCAGGGGTGCCCAAATCTTACAGCCTTTTTTCCTAGCTCGATGTCCCTTAGTCTCATATAGTGCCATTTCTTGGGTATGTATATGAAGGAGCCGATAAAACCATGCTAAGTAGCTAGGTTCTTCTTCCTCCTTCCACGCTGTTGCAATCAATAGCCTAGCTACTGCCACTGTCATAAATACAAAATCTGTCTGTGATGATGATAGACCTAGTTTATAATCAAATCCAAATAACATTAATGTCGAGGTTAATCTAAGATTTTTGTTAATAGTTCTTGTCCAGAATTCTTCTATGCCAGTTTTAAGGGATATCAATTTACTGCATGTAGAAAACATATGAATTATATCTTCAGGGCCGTCCTGACACTGAGGGCACGCATCATTCTCCCGTTTCCCCCATTTAAATAGTTTCTCCGGGGTATAATACAAATTAAATATAGTTTTATAATGCTGTGATTTGAGGTTAGCCGAGAGAAAATTCTTTTTTGCTAACTCTAATGTCCGATCTATATCTATTTCTTCATCTTCTAATTTCTCTACCCATTCAGCCTCAATTTTTCCGATATCATCCGGGAGATTTCTCAGCAAAATATTATAATATTCCCCAATCCGAGCTTTCCCTCGAAAAACTAATTCTAAAACTGGTATAGAGTCCAGATTAAAAATTTCTTGCGGAAGTGTTCTCAACCAACTCCAGATTTGAATATATTTAAATTGAGATTGTTCATCTATTCCTTTAAGTCTAACCAAATCCAAAAATGTTATAATCTCTAATTTATCATTATATAGATGGCTAATTCTGTCAATCCCGATCGACGCCCACCCTCTTGCCATCGCATCATCCATCCCAGCTGGAAACAATGATGAGCCCCACAATGGAGTATATCTGTTATATTTTGTAATTTTTAATGCATTCGTAATTTTCCTCCATCCCCCCTGGCAGATTTTAGACACTTAAACCGGGTTTTTTTGTAATAGCTGGGTTCTATTTTCTTCAAAAACATACCCGAAGCCTCATTGCCAATAGCTAAATGGTATATTGATGACAAATCGTTTTCAGAGGGAATCTTATCATTTAGTAACGGGACCATTTGTTGTAAAAAAAACTGCCCAATAATACAATTGTAGATTTGGTGCTGCCCACCCACCTCTATCTTGGGGATGTGTTAAATATTTTAATGATCTCCTAATTTTCTGAAATTGCCATACAAAGTTAGAGAACATTGTCTCCATTTTCCGACTAATAAGCCCTGGTATTTCCACTGGAATTGACCGAAATAAATATAAGATTTTTGGGAAAACCTTAATTTTTAAAACATGAATCCTCCCCACAATAGTTAACTGAATTTTATCTATCCGCCTTAAATCTTTCCCAATTTCGTCTAATGTTTGATCAAGGTTATTTGTCCATATTTTATCTAAGTCAGCTCCTATCTTTACCCCCAGATAGGTTGCAAATTCAGTTTGTGGTTGATCTGATGTATTACATTTCTTTGAGCAAATAGTTTGTGTCTTGCTTCTATTAAGTAGATATCCAGATCTATTTCCAAATTCCTCCGCCATCCTTTCAATTTCTCTTTTTGCTAATTCTGGGTCCGACGTCGTGATGGCTATATCGTCTGCATACGCCAGTACTTTCGTTTCATACCCATTCGTTTTCATAGGTCTAATATTGACATTTCTTAATAGTTGTTCAATTAAGGGGTCTAGATAGATGGCAAACAGAATCGGAGAACATGGACATCCTTGTCTTGTCCCTCTAGCTATTTTTATGGTTGTTGAAGTATTGCCCATAATCTGTAATTTATCTATTGGGTTATAATACATTGCTCGAATAGCTGTTAAAAGTCGTGGTCCAAACCCCCGTGCAGATAGAACATCCCATAGATATTGCCAGGCCACTCGATCGAAAGCCTTCTCGGCATCTAAAAAAATTATAGCTGTTTTTTCTTTGTTAGCCTCAGCAATATCCAATAGCAATATCACCCTTCTAATATGATCTGTAGTTCCACGGCCTGGGATAAAGCCATGTTGCCATGGCGAGACTAACTGAGCAATCACTTTCTGTAGCCGATTTTCTAGTACTTTAGAGTAAAGCTTTGCATCTGAATTTATTAATGCAATCGGTCTATATGAGCCCGATAATTCTGGTGGTTTATCCTTCTTTTAGAAAACAACAATATCAGTCTCTTGCCATGAAATAGGTGGAATGCCTCGATACTCTACATCTAGAAATAGATCAAGTGTTAATGGAGCCAGTTCTGACTGAAGCAGTTTATATATTTCAATTGGGATTTTATCTGGGCCACTAGCTTTCCCATTAGATAGCGAAGCTATTGCAATCAATATTTCTTCCATTTTAAATTCCTCTTCTAATTTTAATTTGGCTCCTTCCTCAACCTTCCTTATCTCTGTACCCCTTGCCTCACTGCTCTGTATGGTTGCCCCTATCTGATCCTCTTGATATAGCTATTGATAAAATTGCTTAAAAACCTCAATAATTTCCTTCGTATTTGTCTCCAGTAAGCCCTCATTATTCTGTATTTGTGCTATATTATTTCTAATCGTTCTCTGCCGAGTGCGAAGAGCCAATAACTTCCCTGCCTTCTCACCATACTCATACATTTCTTTTTGGTAAATTTGATATGTTTGAGCTACTTGTAGTTGGAAATATTTGTTTATTTCATCTTTGACAACGGCAATTCTAGTCCATAATTCATTCAATATCCCCTGTTCACCTTGTGTAATCTGTTTAGTATGATCTGTCTCTAACTGTGCAAGTTCTGTCATTAAATCATTAATCATATTTTGTCTCTGTTTTTTCTCATGTCTGGCATATTTTATCGTTTCCCCACGTAATCATGTTTTGAATGCATCCCATACCATAATCCTTGAAGCACTGGATCTATTCATTTCAAAATATTCTTTCGTCCAGCTTTTTAAATAGCATTTATATGTTTCATCAACTAGTAGTTTACGATCAAAAGTCCATTGCCGTATTTCCTGACTTTTAAATTGTTACCAATCTATTTTTAATATCAATGGATTGCGGTCGGAGAAAATTTGTGGCATTTTCTTGATTTCCAAATTTTCCAATAATGAAGTAGAAACCATAAAATTGTCTAAGCGGACATATTTCTTGTATGGATGCGAATAATATGTTTATCCTGGGTCATTAAAATGCTGATATACCCAGGCATCAGTTAACCCATATGAATCTCGACAAGCTTTTATCGCCCGGTAGACCTGTGGCTTCCTTCCTTGATACTGATACTGAGTAAAGGTTGATCGCACATTATCATTATGTATATTAAAATCTCCACAGATTATTAAAGGAGTCGACCAGGTTGCTAACTCTACTTCTAAATCTGTCCAAATTTTTGGGTCATCTTGATTAGAGCCATACACCGTAACTATTGTTGTCCCCGTTTCTAATGTGACAATGGCCCATCTACCCCCCTTATCCGCCAAAATACGTTTTACAGGTCCTATATTATATCGCAAATATATCGCCACTCCTCTTATCGTTGTTGTCTGTGTTGAACATATTGTCATTTCATATCCTCTTATCTGCAATTGTTTTTTATTAGCCCATGAAATATGCGTTTCCTGTAGACATATAACTTCTGGATTCCAAAATCGTAAAATTTCCAAAACCCTTTCTCTTTTGTTCCTACTGATCAATCCTCCCACATTTACTGAACACACCCTAACTTTACCCATAGCGTTTCCCTCTAGTTGTTTCTTTCATGTAATCTGCCATCTCTTTTAACATATTTATTCTATCTCTCCCTTCTTTATCTGCTCTGCCCTGCTTGAGTTTTTCTCCTCTTTTCTCCGCCTTCCCGACCCCCCCTCTCCCCCACCCTGTCTGACCCTAGACCCCCCTCCCTTCCCCTTGGAAGTTTCCAGACCTAGGTCTGGCATCAGATAGATACAAAACCATATCCCCTGAGCCGCCCCGCCCCTCCTTCTTCCAATGCAAAATATCTTATACTTTTCCCTTAAGTTTTCATAGGACTTTGTACTCCAGTTAGCTCCTAAATTTCCAGATCATTGATTTAGGGTAATAAATCATGTGGATTCCCTCCTTTCTTATTTCTTTAATTCATCTAAAAATTATTTAGCCTTATCTTCCGAAGTAAAAAATTGAGATCTATACCCAATCACAAATTTTAGTTTGGCCGGATTCATAAGATAGGCCTGGGCACCATTCTCTTGAAATATATTTATCATTTGTCGAAGGCGCCAGCGCCTCTCTACAGTAACATGGCAAAAATCAGGATGCGTAAAAAACTCTAGCCCCTCAATCTGACATTTCTTGTCTGGTCTAGCTTTTTCAAATATGGCCTGTCTAAGAAGATAGTTCCCGAAATATACCAATACAGCACTAGGCTTTTCGACATTTCGTGTGTGCTGCTTAACATTTAACGGAATTCGGTGAGCTTTCTGGATTTCTTGCGACCAGTTCCAGCCAGTAAGCTCAGGGTAAGCTTTAGCCAATATATCAATCATAAAGAGATGTAAATCCGTCCCCCCTTATCCTCTGGTATGCCCAAAAATCTTAAATTGTTCCTGCGCTGGCGATTTACTTGTTCCTCAACTTTCCACTGGATATCCACCAGTCTTGCCTCTTGTGACTCAACTTGTTTTTGGGCTACCATAACATCCGTTTCCAAATTTTCTGTTCTCGTCTCCAACATTGTAAGTCTATCCGAAATTTCTCCACAAACTTTAGCAATTTTACGGACTGGGCCTTGCATCTTACGTATGGCTGTTTGTGTCCACTTATTTTCCTGTTTACTTTCCTCCCGATGAGCCAATACAGATTGCAGTATAGTATTCATCGTTGTATTTAAGTTGTTTGCCAGCCCTGATATCTGATCCCCAGTAAGTTGGAATGTGGGTGTATAATCCCACTGCAGTTCGTGTCTTTCCTGATCAGGAGGAGTAGGCGTCTGGCTGCCCTTCCTTCTGATTGTAGCAGGGTTCTGCCCAATAGCATCTGATTTATTTCCCAAATCGCTCTCTTCCTCAGTTGAACTCGAAATCATAGATGATTCCTCAATTGATGTTGTTCCATCGGAAAGATAAAAAAAGGGCTCTGACATTTCCTTCTCAATATCTATTATATGTTGCCTTTTATTAGTTATTAGCTGGGCCTCAATTAGTCTGTTAATCTTGGGTCCTTGTCCTTGTCTTTGTTGCCTAGAGCTTCCTGATGCTTTCTTATTCCAACTTTTAAAAGTAGTCTTATTTCTAGAATTTTTCCCCCTTTTTTCACTTTTTGAAGCTATCATACTAATACTCGAATCCTTTCCTTGTTCCTTCTCCCTTAGATCAGTGCCGGAGCATTCAGTAAAGTTTGTGGTGTTATTGTTTCTGGGTCAGCTTGTACCTCACCTTCATGATCATCAATCCCAGCAGTATCATTATTTACAATATTGTTCATTTGAACAGCCCGAGCTAAGGTGTTATTCAGCCGGTCTGGTTCTCCTACTTGCCGAGCTCCCTCCCCAGTATCGTCAGTCATTATGGTATCCGGAGTCTCTAAACTCGATATTTTGTTTAATAGACCCCATAAGCACCCCCCCTCCAGCACCCGTCTGACCTGTTCAACCTGTTCAGCCTGTTCAGCCTGTTCAGCCTGTTCAGCTTGTTCAGCCTGGGTTGGCGGAGGTACATCTGCCAGGTTGATCAGCGTTTGGGGAGTAGTATCTCTAGCAAGGTCCTTTTCGAGTTCCAATTCCAGCCCTTCTCTATCTTGCTGGATTTGATCTACAATACTAGCGGCATCAATCAGTTTCTTCTTTCCCGAAAACAGCTCCACAGTCGTCGGGCCGGTCCTGAGTTGGCAATCCACCTCGGCTTTTCCCTTTCGCCTTTTTTCCTCTGCAGGGTCTTTTCGATTCGCCGCCTGTCCGCGGCGTCCTTGTTGCCGCGGAGCTCCCGGCGTTACCCCATCCATCGTCAGCATCTCCGCCGGCAGACTTTGAGCAACAGCTGCTGCCTTTTCTCGAGTCAAAACTGCCGCAGCCACGACCGAAGCCGCTACGGGACCCTTCGGCTTCATGCCAGCCTGGGTATCTCCGATATAACAGCTCCGGCGAATCCCCGGCTGCTGCACTCCGCAGGTACGTCTCAGTTCCCTTATTCGTTGCCTTAATATCATGGAGCAAGGGGGGGGCGCACTGACAGGAATTAACTTGTAACAAATCCAGTATCGCATCAGCAATTTCTTTTAACATCGTGTTCATCTAGGACACATTTTGTACACCTTTGGAGCGGGGTTCTGAATATTGGGGGATTAGCTCAGCCTCCCGCCATCTTGCTTCCCTCATACCGGATTTAATTTTATAGGGGGAAGGGCAGATAGAAAAGGAACAGTTTACAGTGCAGGGGGCAGGGGTATGATCTTTAGCCCACATGCCCCTTCACCCATCATATCTTTACCATGAAATTGCGTGGTAAAGGCATGTGTGGTAAAGGGATGTGTGCTAAAGAAGTGGTCGTGGCAGAGACGTGTGGTATAGGCATGCATGGTTCAGGCATGCGTTGTACCATCATGCAACCATACAGCACACATAAAATATGGGAAAAGGATTCAATTTAGTCTAAGCATAGCATTTTGTACTGGAATGGTTCCCTTCCAGAACAAAACCTATGCTAGACTCACGGAGATACCTTTGCGCCATGGCTCCATGGTGTCTGCGTGGCGCACAGCAGCTGAATTCAGTGCTGGTGCAAGAGAGAGAGAAGGAGAGTACCTTATTTTAATAAATTGGCCACTTTCCTCCTTTCTCTTTTTCACTGCTTCAAAGCCCTACGTGATAAAATGGTAAATCTCCCCCTGATTGTTTCATTTATTTTCAACAGTTATTTCAGGATATTCCTTGTAGAATTCTTCATGGCACTTCTTTACTTCATTTGCTCTATCATTTACTGTTCCCCTAAAGGCGCCATCTGTTTCCACGCTGCTAATTGGTGCCTCTGTCCAAACGCATGCCATTATTCATGTGGTTCTTGCTTTTCTGATTTTTGGAAGGTTTGTACAGTTCGGCACAGCACTGAAGCAATGGCTTTCTCTTTAATTTTACATTGAGTTTCGATGGGAAAGGCATAGAGTATATTTTCACTCCATGTTCTCACAATGGCATTTTAATCTCTAAGCAGGATTTTAGAGCAGTTTGTAGCAATGAAGTATGGGAATACCATTTTTATGGCCCTGTCAAATCACATTTCACCCTTCTCTGGTAACCAATGTCCCCTTCACAGTATGTGAGAGACGAGCAGTAGTGGTCAACAGAGACTTTCCACGTGCTACAAGGCCTCTCAGGTATGCTACCAGAATATTGTAGTGAGAATCAGCGGGGGCTGGTGTAGGTAAGCGCGGGGAGGGCAGAACAGGGGATATGTCGACAGACGATGGAATAGGGCAAAGTGAATACATAAATAACTCCTATTCTGTCATCTGTTGGCATCCATCCCCGCAGTACCCCGCCCGCCTCAACGCGCATACCTGCACCGGCCGCTGCTGGTCAGAATATCACCTGACAAATATTGTGTCCTAAATATTATTTACAAAATACTGTTTCATTGGACTTAATAATAGGGAATCTACTTCCAATAGGATGATATTTAGGTCGGGCAATATTGTTGTATACAACATTCATACATATAAACCCCCCCTTCCCCTCCCCACCCATCTCCCAACCACAAAGGGGCTCAGGAAGGAGGATTCACCAACATGTTGATCGGTGTGGATGTGCTGTAAGACCTTATGTTATCTTTGGTCTGTTTGTTCTCTTCAGTGTCCTTGATGCAGATGCACCAGTCCTCAGACCCCCCCTTAGTACCGGAAGCATTTCAGACCAAAGACGCGCAAGCTCCACCTTCATAATCTGGTTACGGCTCCCTGCTCCAGCCTCCCTCCATGTATACCCAGTCAAAGCAATGCGCTCTACCTTACCAAAAAGGGCTTCTAATTTGCTGAGCTGTTCCCAGCGATCATCGCCTTCAGCAACTAGAACATGCTTTTGTCCTCCATAGACATCAGTGTATGTAGACCCACCCCTTCATTACGGGCTATGGCAGGTGTTTCATGGGCTTTAGCAGATTCTGTAGTGCCACTTAGGGACAGCCTCACGTGCTGTTAGTGTGCTGTGCCAATCTTGCTAGTTGTGTCGTCATAGTGTGAACCTCAAGCTCAGGTTTTAGGCAAACACTGGGATATTTAGTTGTCAAAAACAGTCAGTTCCTGAGTATTGCAGACCCCGGAGCTCATGCTATATCCAACAATGCAACTGACAGTAAACTGGACCCAATCCTGTGCCTTTGAGGACGTTAATCACACACACTAAAACGGGAGGGAGGAGCAATGTCCCCCTACTCTGACCTCCTCTATTGAATGACTATCACACACGGAGGAGTGGGGAAATGCAATACAGGGGTGGCACTAGCTTTGTGAAAATATACTGCCCTCACTCACTGAATTGTGACATGCTTCATCATTGGCTTGCTTCAATACACCCCTGAGCAGACCAACGCCTGGGGTGGAGCAAAGGGTAGGGGAAGACAATACAAACATACAAATTTGGTTCGCCGAAGAAAAGTGCAGTGAAGGGTAAAACTAGCTCAGAAGTGTCCCCTTTCAAAATGTTATTCCTGGGCCCCCCGGCTAGGTCTAAAAACGTGAAGGATGGTGGTGATAGGAGAAGATAAAGATTTCCTTCACCCCTCCTTACTGCCAAAGTGTTGACATGTTTCTGCCTTTTGATACGTGCCCTCAGTGTTGGGTCACACCGGCATTCATCAGGACACTTCGGGTCCCAAAGTGTGTTGGCCTCTGAACCTGAATTAGGTATTCTTGGAATGCGTTACTTCCAAGAAGAGGGCGCTCCTGTATAACACGCGCTTGGTATTCTGTGGTGAAAAGACACAAAAGGAGAACATAATTACTCATCGAGAGGCTTGATGGACCCTTCTCAAAAGGCCGTGCTCAGCTACTTAAAACCCCTGCTTAAGCACTCCCATCTCAAAAGCCACCCTGCACCAACTAGGTGCTCATTCAAACCAATTTGGTGTTAATTATGAACACTCTGTCCCTAATCGGACCAGACATGCAAAGTGGAACAATATTCAGGAAACCATCACTGGAAACCGTTTTTTCCTTTAACGAAGTCCAATGAACCAACATTGCGCTCACTCATGCTGCGCAGTAAAAAACGAACTCACCAAGTTTCATATACTACAACGCTAAAACTAGTGAGAGGTTCCAGGAAATGGGGGAGAGTGTGGGGCAAATGGAATGTATACAGAAGTTATATATGTACTCCCCCGGTTATAGACCATGAATTGGACGATGAGAGGTAATTAATACGAATGTGTAATTTGTCCATCACTATACACTGTAATGCCCAATGAGAAGTTCTCAAAGTATTCTTATCTCTATATGGAATGTTTTGCACATTTTGTGTTAAATACAATAAAATGTTTCCCAAAAAAAAGGAAAATAAAAAAAACTAGCGAGAGATAGGGAGTGACCCTTTGTAGTCAAACTCTAAGAGAAATAAAGTGAAACCATATTTTTTTTTAGTTTCGCAATTAATTATGCAGCAAAGAAAGGCACATTCCCTACAGCAGAAAATGTTAATATTTGAAATCCTGGCCTCATTACAGTATTCTCAATGAAATAATGTGCATAGATTTTCACACCTTTGAATAGTAACCATCTTGTATATATACCTTTGGATGAGTGCTGTCATCAGGTACTCATTAAATTAGTGCTTGGAGTTCAAAATCCTACGAAAAACAACTAGAACATACTACATTTTATGGGTCTGTTTTCAATATCTGTTCATGTTCCTCCGTTGAAAATATAGTAAGTGGAACATTCATCAAAATCATAAATTGTAACGTGTTCAGGTTACACAAACTAGAAACAGTTGTACATTTTTCATAGCATGGGTTCACAATCTTATACAGCATTAACCGAATATAGTTTATTCATATCAGGCCTTTTCTCTCATGACTTATTAGCCTCGAAACCATTGCATCCCACCCATCTCCCATCCCATGTCTCTTCTTCTTTTTGAGTCCCACATCTCCTAGTACTCCATTTTAATTCTGATTAAAATTCAGGCTCTGTAGGTGTTGCATGGCGGTAAAGGGCGTTTTAGCACTAAGGGGCGGGGTTGCTTATATTTTCTCGTGGGGGTCGATAGCCTCCCCTCGGAAAGTGTAGTAGCAATGCACCCCATCGGTTTTGTGGCTGTTGCCTCAGTTTCCTAGGACATTTGTCTAATTGTCGCTATTTCAGCTCCAGCTCATTTCCTAATCTTTGCACCCCAGCTGAGTACTGTGGAAGGTTTGTGGGATTTCCTGAACCTGGACATTACGGGAAACAACCATTACAACAGAGTCATTACAACACACTATCTTTACAATGCAGTCATTACAATGCAACATCTTTTATATCCCATGCCATTACAACGCAGCCCTTACAACGCATGTCACTACAACGCATGCCATTACAACGCATGCCACTACAATGCATATCATTACAACGCATTATAAGGTAAGTAATGGGAAATTGTAATTTTTTCCCCTACACTATCCAACACTTACCCTACTGTTGCACACACTGGAGTGGGAATAGTAATTTTTACCACTAAACTGTCCAACACTTACCCTACTGTTGCACTCACTGGAGTTGGAATAGTAATTTTTACCCCTACACTATCCAACACTTACACTACTGTTGCCCTAAAAGTATAAAGCATTGTAATGGTATGCATTGTAATGGTATGCGTTGTAATCGAATGTGTTGTAAGTGTAGTTTCTAAAAATGCTTTGTGATGGCATGTGTTATAAAATCATGCGTTGTAATGGATGTTGCGATGTAAAAACCACGTTGTAAAGGCATGCATTGTAAAAGTTTGCGTTGTAACGTGTCCTATTCAGACATTACGAGCTTCGCTAATAGGTTAGCCAGATCAATACATTTATATTCCTCGTCACTATTTGAGGTTCCATCATTTCCCTAAGCAGGCATGTCATTGGTCCAAGTAGGTTCTGTCTACTTGTCACTTCCTGAAAACTACTATGTGGATCAAAACAATAAAGTTGTGAGGGTTCTCAGCTTCTCTTGCTTATTTGTTATCCCTCTATGCATTAAAATAAATACCGTATTTTGGATAGAGACATACATGTATGGAGTGGTATAACCCTAAAGGATGGGGCTTTCCCTGAAGAATGTGATGAGGGACACCTTAGTCTTCCATATCTCACTGATATTCATTGGCCTTTGTGCTGAATGGGGCCCCACTTGTAGAGTTGAGGCCCCCTGGCGGTGGGGGTCCCCATGCATCACAGGAGCTGCAGAAGCCTGTGTTACGCCCTTGCAAGTAGGACTTCATACGTTTGGCTTTCCTTTTAGGGACGTGAGATGTTCTTGTACTATTTTTACATGGAAAATGGAAAACACATTTATATAATTATGTATCCTGTTTGTAAATGTTAATAAATATATACATATAATTTCATTAAACTAAAAAGTACTCTAATAAACTGTGCACTTTTGCAGATAGTGTGAAAACAGATATTTTATATTACGTAAAGTAGGAATCGCAATTACACAGGTACAGCCTCTCCGAGGACCCCACACATTTGTCTTCTGTAGTGGTTGCCCAGCTCAGGAAGTTGATTTTTTTACACTGAACCTCATAGGTGGTTTTTGTTCCGCCCACACAGCCAGTCATTTCGTCACTTACGCAGACCGTAAAGTTCCACTGATGCATTTGGTTCTCGCCTAGTTTCTCTCATACGTTCAACAAAGAGCTGACAAACGTTCAGTTCATGAACATGATGAAAACATTGAACTGCAAAACCCCCAAAACAGAATGAAGGTCACAACATTGAACTGTTGACATTTCCTAGGCTGGATGCATAGAGTTAGTTATTATTGGGATATTAACACATTTGAATCACATATTTCAGTGGAGTGGAGGATGTTCAAAAAGAGCTGCCTGATGTTGGACAGTAAATGGGGTCAGTGTGTCATGGACTCATTTGTTCACGTTGAAAGAAACACTAAAGAATTATTAAAAAATACATCTGAGCATAAAAATTCTCTCTTGGTACATAGATAAAGTTTGTTCTAAATTAGACTCGGGAATCGTTCCAAATTTTATTAACACTCACAGACTCTCGCCAGAATTTGAGGCCTCATATGAGTTGTCAGAAACTTCCTTCGTACACACTCTCAAAATGGAGTTAAGCCCCGATCCCTCAGGATCCACCGCATTTATCATCAACTACCCACCCAACCTATCCAACAACGTCGCCAAAAAACACAAGCATCACATACTTCGGGCTAGGCCTCAAAACTTAATCTCAGACGTCTACTTTTGCACAAACAAAGGAATTAGAGTTAATAACCTTATTTTCTACACCAGGAAAAGAGCATGTTGGCAAAAAGTCCTCTACTCGATGGTCCGAATATCAGGTACCAGAAAAACATCTCATGGTCTCAAACGTACTACAGCGCCCTCGTCTATGATCAACACCAATGCCACCATCACCCTCTATAACAATGTGATAATTCTAATTCAAGCCTCCAATGTCAATCTAATTAAGATAGCCATTATCTTCCCCTTACTCAACAACGTGGTTTCTGCGAAACCCAATGACACCCACTCTCACCCGTCCATCACTCAGGTCACCACTAGTCCTCTACCCACCATTCTGGGTAGGCCCTCACTCTCTCTAAATCACTCTTTGCCTTTATATGATCACAGATCACAGATCGGCGTTGTCCCCTGTTGTCGTGCCCCAACCCTCTAGACACCCGACTCAGAATGTGAGAGACATTCCAGGTCCACCCGTCGCTCAGCCAGCCAATCCGCTCGGAGAGATCCATATGTGACCTACTATCATTGCCTTCAACTACTGATCCCTCTTCCCTCATCCCTCTCCCCACGCCTCTTACTATGTTGGTGAGTGGGCAACTGCCCTCCACCGACCATGATCGGTCAAACCCCCTCTTTCTTGTCTGGACCGTATCTGACCCTCAGCTCAATGGTCATTTCACCCTCACTAATGCTCCAACCTTGATATCTAAAGGTCAAGGGACTCTGCTAGTCCCAATTGATCAACTCCCTTCCCAGGAGCCACTCTCCATCAGCTTGGACCCCAAGGGCTTACACCGAGGCCCCCTTTCTCTGCTCGCTTTCACAACACACCCTTTACCCCTTTCAGACCTGCTTTACGCGCCTGGACGATATATCTCTCCAGCTGCACCTCCTCACTACTGAACTACATGACCTGAAAGCTCTCTCAAATGAGCTCTTCCCCGCGATCAGCTCCTTCCTCACCTCTGCGAACCTGCCCAGAGCCTCCCCTAGTGTGAGTGAATGCATGGGCCAGTTTTTAGCCCCCCCCATCTCGCAAACCATTCCCTTAGCTAACATGCCCTCCCGCCCCAGAAGATTTGAGACCTACCTGGCACCCAATGATCTCAATGACCTGCACAACTTTTAATCTACTAGGTCCAATTCCAACATGATCCCGCCGAGCAAAATACAACCATCCATTCCAACCTGTACAGAGAACCTCCTCACAATCCTAGAGTCATCAATAAAGACAACCTCAAGAGAGTGAATGTCACCCAGTCTCCTTTCCACACTAATCCACCACAACTTAAATGTGTACTACTCAATTGCAGGTCAGCCAATAAATACGCCTCCGACATATTCGACCTCATCCAACACAATGATTTAGACATTATCATCCTCACTGAAACTTGGCTAAATCCTGACTCCACCCCTATCCTAGACCTACTAGTACCTCCTACTCACGACATAATTAGGCTAGACAGAGCTCGGAAGCTGGGGGGTGGCCTAGCGTGTATTCATAGGAACGCACTCTCGATTTCTAAATTAGAGTCCCCTTCGCCCTCCTCCTGTAAATACCTTTGTCTCAGCATCTCAAGTAATAACCTGCCGATTTGCAAACTTCACACTTTTTATCACCCCCCAGGAGACAATCTCCCCTTCATCGATAACGAATGGAAGTCATCTCTGGCAATGTCGACTCCAGCCGTGTCCCAAATCTTCCTTGGTGATTTCAACCTTTACTTGTCTAACCCCAACGACAAGCGGTAACTTGCATTTTTGAATGATCAAGAACTGATTCAGCACTGTGACCAACCAACTCTAGACCTCATTATCTCGAAAGGGCAGACCATCACATTGGATACCATTACCCCTTGCGATTGGTCCGATCACCACTGCATCGTTTTTTATATAAATAGGGAGGTTTCATTGAGTAAGGCTCAACCAACAAAATCAAAGATCTGGAAAAGGGACCTCAGTTCAATAAAATCAGTTGATCTAGCAGCCCAATGTAAATCTTCCCTTTCCTCCAAGCAGACTTGATCGATGTTCATTTACTCACTGACTCCTACAACTAGACCATCTCCAACATCATGGACAACATCGCACTGCTCCAACAAAAAATTGCCTCAAACAAAAATATCCAAACCATGGTACAACGACAATTTAACCAATGAGAAAGGGGGACCCCAATAATACGATAAAGAACCGGTAAACGCGGGGTACAGGGCAAAATACTTTCAAAAAGAAAACAAGACCGGTTCCATAGGTATATAACAGGTCCTAATAAATAGATACTTGATAAAAAACACAACAAAACTGGAACTGACTTACACAACCACAGATCAAGAATACTCATAAAAAATCTTATAAGTATAAAGATACAAATTTAATGTTTATTTTGCTTTTTTTTGTAGAAAATTTCATTTTCAATTTATACAGATATTTTTCATCAGGAAAAACAACTATGTGAGTATATTTTGATTTTTTTGTAGAAAAGTTCTTTTTCAATTTATACAGAAATCTATCATCAGGCAAAAGAACACAAATGAATTTGATATAAACAAACACATTCCATCAATAAATATACATTAGTCAAAAACATAGTGCGCGCCCCACTCAAAACATCAACTCAACCATACAAACATTCAGTCATAACCACATTCATAACCTCAAAACGCATTGTGAGTAAACACAAATTATCCTTGGGTATTCGAATGGATGAATTGGTTGTATCTCATCCAAAGGAAGCTAGATGGTACTTCAAGAAGGGAGAAGGTCGTCGAATAAAGCGCCAACGCGCGTTTCGGTATAGGACCCACAGGGGGCCCCACCTTCATCAGGGCGTAGACCAGGGATAATGGGGGGCAGACACACGATTAAAACAGACGTCTTTGGAGGGCCGTGGATACTACACCTCCAAGCCTATGCGGCGATACGAATCAGCATCCAGTCGGAGCGTCAGGTGAGGCTCACTAATAGCAACAGACGTGGATTAAGCACTTAAATTATAATCACCAGAAATTTGGATACAAGGCGGATCCTAAGAGTGCGCGAGCCCAAAATGCTTCGGTAAAGATATTAAAGATGGTACGTATGGGGCTGCGGAGTTTTAACAACAACAGATAGATCGCTAGTAGTCCGTACCAGGAGGGTAGCTAGCAGGCATCAATAAAGT
Source organism: Triturus cristatus (assembly GCF_964204655.1). Lineage (NCBI taxonomy): Eukaryota > Metazoa > Chordata > Amphibia > Caudata > Salamandridae > Triturus > Triturus cristatus. The sequence goes on along the minus strand of NC_140580.1, from coordinate 706,026,680 downwards.
TTTGGCTCAAAAGCGGTAGGAATCCGGAAATTTTCAGTGTCACAGATACGGGGAAGGGACGGCGTCTCTGTCTCTACTCACATAGTTGTTTTTCCTGATGAAAAATATCTGTATAAATTGAAAATGAAATTTTCTACAAAAAAAAGCAAAACAAACATTAAATTTGTATCTTTATACTTATAAGATTTTTTATGAGTATTCTTGATCTGTGGTTGTGTAAGTCAGTTCCAGTTTTGTTGTGTTTTTTATCAAGTATCTATTTATTAGGACCTGTTATATACCTATGGAACCGGTCTTGTTTTCTTTTTGAAAGTACAACGACAATTTAAACACGGAGCGCTGCAACCTTAGGGCAGCTGAACGTTCCTGGAGATCCAATCCCTCCTTGGAACAACTAAAACTCCTTAGAGATGTTAGAAGCTTTTACAGCAAACAAATCAAGAGCGCTAAGGCAGACTACTTCAGACACCAACTTGATCAAGCTGCAAACCGCCCCAAGAAACTTTTCGAGTTGGTCAAACAGCAATCAGTGGTAGGCCCAAACAACTCTGACTCCGGAGGCAGCCCACCTTCTTGTGATGATCTTGCTGCTTTCTTCACCAAGAAATCAAAGCTCATCACCATTGAACTCACTACTAAGAAGGCGCCACTGCCATCCCCCGGGTCCGCACCACCCTTTGACCTCTCTGAAAAGCGCAAACCTATCAACCTGAACACCAAGAACAATGCGACATTGGGCACCTTTACCCCATTCAGTGAAAAAGACATCAACAAGATTCTTCAGAACATCAATCCATCTAACCACTTCAGTGATCCGCTGCCACCGGGTTCTTCAAAGAAATCAAGAATGTACTCATCCCCACCTGGACAAGGATTGTAAACGCTTCTCTATCACAAGGCACTATCCCAGACTGCCTGAAAGCAGTGCAGGTGTCACCTATACTAAAAAAATTCTAACGCAGATAAAACTGACCTCAATAATTTCCGTCTTATCTCCAACAACCCCACATTAGCCAAACTTCTTGAAAAATGTGTACAATCCCAACTCTGTGCTCACATAGAGAATTTCCAACTCCTAGACCAGCATCAATCCGGCTTTCGGAAGGGGCACAGTACCAAATCAGCTCTCACACACGTTATCGAAGACATCTTAAAACTGCTTGACCAAAATGATTCCTGCCTCCTAATCCTCCTTGACCTTTCTTCCGCTTTCGACATGTTTAATCACGAAAAACTTCTATCCATTCTCAAGAACAGGATGGGTTTCTCGGGTCGGGTGTTACAATGGTTCTCCTCCTTCCTTCACCACAGATCACAAAGAATCAAGGCAAACCACTCCCGCTCCCAGCCCTCTCCAGTACTCATGGGTGTCCCCCAAGGGTCCGCACTATCTCCTATCCTCTTCAAACTTTTCTTGCAACTACTAGCTAATTCTCTAAATTCCACGAACATTCTCTTCCATATGTACACAGATGACATACAACTTTTTTTGAATATCTCATCTCCGGACAACATCGTCTCACTTAACACTACCCTAAATACTACGCAAAATTGGTTAACGGAGAACCATCTACTGCTCAACACCTCCAAAACTGAATCCCTGTTCATTTCTCCCCCAAACCACATCCCCAAGCTAGACCCTTGGCTGAATCCCCTCACTGCCTTCAATTGCACCCCACTCATCATAGACTCAGCCAAATCTCTCAGAATCACCCTGGACAAACACCTGAATATGAAAAATCATATTAGCAATGTCTGTAAGGGAGCAAATCACTTGATGAGGACACTCAGAAACATCAAGCCGTTCCTTCCAGAAAAGGACTTCAAGCAGGTGGTACAAGCACTATCCTGCAGAGGCTGGACTATGGCAGCGCTATCCTCCGTGGCCTTCCCAAATACACCCTGGCTCCCCTAAGGCCATCACTGAACGCTGCGGCTAGACTGGTCATAGGCACCAAACGAAGTGAGCACATATCCCCAATCCTAAAGTCTCTTAAATGCATTGTATTGATGCAGCGGAGTTTACCAGCTCTATACATGCATACACACAACACTCATTTGGGCCCATATACATTCATACATTCAATGAGCTAGCAAATGTCCGCTGCTCATCAATTTTGATTTACCTTAGAGAACCTTTACACCAGTATTCTTACGAGCCCTGTCTCCTAAGTAAATGTACCTGTCGAAAGATCTAGTAGTAGATTAGAATAAGGAGGAAACAATAATAGTAATAACAATACATTAAACTTTTATTCCAAGAACCACAGACTCAGTAGGAGTTTTAAAGGCTTTATCTGAATTAATAAATAACTTTGTGAGTCAAATCAAATACACGTAAACACATTAAAGTTCTCCATCAGGGAAAGTAGTTCAGTTAGTTTATAATTCAATTCACATTAATTACTCTCATGTGATGACAGTACCTGAGGAGAGAAAGAACAGAGAGCAAATACGAAGCACAACCCCACAGAACTATATTTACCTAGAATGGTGTGAGGACCTGGACCTCAGAGTGTCAAGGAGTCGGGAAAGGTTCAGGTCCGGAAAGGTGACCTCTTCTAGTGTAACACCAGTGTTAAACCCCTCTCTGGTGCTACTCTCTCCGGCTCGGGCTCGTCCGGACCCCTTCCTAGATGTGCCTCCTCGGTTGTTCTGCGATCTTTCCGTAGTGTTGGATTCTTCAATCAATTTGCAGCAAAATTGGGCAGCATCTCAGCATAGCATCATCATCAAGTCGGTCAAGTTGAGGTTCCGTGTAAGACGGGACGGCACTTTTTGAGTGGTGATGAATATGGACGAGTGTGGTATCTATGAACCGCAAATGACGAGTACAGTGGGTGTGCGAAGTTTCGCAATACACCCATGTATGGTTCGTCTCATTTTTGTGTTTGTTCATCTGAACCCTCGGGTTCCATTTTAGATACGACGTCCATTTTGTTTCTTGCCCTCAAGTAGCCAGCGAATGGGCTTTTGTCCGCTTCGTGACCCTGGGACTTCCAAGATAGTACGAAGGACACGTGTTTCTTTGAGGTGACTTTTACGATGAGGGGAATGACACGAGTAAGGCAGATGGCCCCGCTCGAGGCTCATCTTGCCGCTCCGGTCTATTGTTTCAGTCACGCATACATTAGACACGAGGTCTTTGATCCCTCTATCGAGTTTCCTTTATTGCCCTGACACTCTTTTCTAACCTGTTGTGCATCCTTGCTCTTTCCTTACATTCTGTTTTCCGTCCTTCCTTAATGTGTTTATGGTTGAAAGGAAATGTGTTTATTGCGGAGGGAATATGTTTTTACAGTTGGGAACCGGCAAGACTGTTGTAATTATGTTCCGGCCTCCTGAAACATGAACGCGACCCTTTTTGAAGTTTATTGTGGGAACCGAGTTAAACCTTTGTTTGCCATACTGTCCTATGACAAAAATGTGTATAAAAGGAGCGACCCACTTCTACGAATTTGAAGCAGTCTCCGAGAACCTACACGCTGTGTACTTCTTGTGACCTCTGTATCCCTGCAGTAAATAAACGCTGATCTCTGACGTCGCTGGAAGTGTCCCGTGTCTCTGTGTTTTGTACGCCAGAACAGGTAACCCACGAAGGTTTCAGGTGTTGTTCCCTGGCACCGCTGGGCCCTAATAAAACCCAGTCCTTCAGTTGGCGCCCAACGTGGGGCGACATCAACGGTACCGGTCCAAAGCCCGACGATCGTGAGGAACTTCGTGTGAAATCTCCGAGGGAAGGTGCACCCCGCTTCATCGATCCAGTTGTCGAAATAAGTGGCCCGACGTCCTTTCCGCGAAGATCCCCGCCCCCTGACGGCTGCGACGGACCGATGCCCTGACTGTCGACCTGTTCGGTGCCTGGCGTAGTCCTTTGTACGGCGAGACGATTGACGGGCCTTCCTGGTGACGCCATTGTCCTCTCAGTTAAGTATTTGTGGGTCGCTCCCAGTGTTCCTTTGTTGTTTGCATGGTTCCATTGCATTTGTTGGTTCTTAGTTGTTGGTTCTTAGTTGTTGGGTTTTATTTGACGATTGCAATTGCCAAAAACCGAGGGTCTTGCATTTTTGCGAGGACATCGTAATTCGATAGCCCTTGAAGTTTGGATACTTGGTTAGTGTGCACGATGCCTGGCCGTAGTACTTTGTTTGGGTTTCTCAGATGTTGCAGCATGGATTCCCGGTTGGAGGATTCCTGCCCGATACCTCCGGTTGGAACTCCGGTTTATGAGCTCTATAGTCGCCATGGCGTGGGTCCTATCATATATAATGAATATTGGGTCCGTTACACTAAAAAGGATGGTGTCCTTAGTTGGCCACCTCATGGTAGTTTCGAGACTGCCATTTTAGATAACTTGGAAGCGAAATTATTTAAGAAGAAAGCTAGGCCGGCCATGTTTGATTCCTTCCGGTTATGGCGGAAAGAGGCCAAGCAGAAAGAAATCAAACAGAATAAGAAAAATAAACGAGAAGGTGTCATTACGGTGATGCGTAATGCAGAACAATACCAGTTAGATAAAAACGAGAAGGAGCAAGAGGTTAGTGCTCGGCTTCACCATATGTCGGTGGACAAGTGTTACCCGACGCTACCTTCTGCGATTGATAAGACAGGAGAAGAATCAGTGGAAGATTCGCTTTTGTCTTACTTAATGAAATCACCACCTCCTTATGCTCCTGATGTTATGGGTCCCGTTAATCCCCCTCTTCTTCAACCTGCTGTTTTGGCGGCTGCTGGTCAGCCTGCCGTTCCTCCTGTACTTCCGAATCCCCTTGGGCCACAGATCGTACATCCCCTTGTTCAGGCTTCTCTCCCTGTTGCGCCTTTCCAAGTCCCTCCTCAGTCTATTGTTCCCGCTACTCCTGTTGCTGTATCTACCTCTACTGTTTCTGCTCCTATGGCTGCTACACCTTCGTTTTCTTCCTCCTCTCCTTCTGTTCGTAGTCGTCTCTTGACTGCTGTTGCTTCTCTTTATTCTCCGTTCTTTGGGCCGATACTTGGCTCAACTCTTTCAGATGTCGCTCAAAGACGCAGTCAGCTTCCCGATGATAGGGAACGTGAGACGTTGGTAAAGACTGCGCGTAGATGGATTCGCAATCCTGTTAGATACACCCCACGTGTAGTGTTCGAAACATTTTCTCAGTTTAATGCTCCCACACAACGATTTGTGTTTGAAGAATTGTGTAAGGCATTAAAAGAGGAGTGGGACGATGATATGGCTGGCGATCTACCACCTGAGGTTTCCGAGCTACAGTTGCGGTTTTCCGCGGGTGTCATTGTAGGCGATAAAGTTCGAGAGGCTCTGGAGCGCTTGCTATCCTTTCGGTGTACAGTGCAGCCACGTGCACTGTTTAAGGACGCGACTGCGGAATGGATGGCACAACCTGGTCAGTATCCAATGCGAGAAGTTCCCCCAGTGTGGATGCCAGGTGATGCTGCTGCTGTCCCTCCTGTCCCACCGCATTTCCAGAGAGTGTGGATACACCTCCCGTGGAAGCGATCGGAGGTGTTGCAAGTGAAGCAATCTCTACCAGATCCTCGTAAGAACCCTGCGGGTTATTATAAGGAGTTGTCCCAATTGGTGGATGCTACAGTTATGAACTTAGCTGATATTGATATGCTGTTCGGTAATGTGGTGCCTCAGCCGGCTTGGACGAAAATCCGTCATGAGAATCATGTCGCCGAGTTAGGCGGTGACTGGGCTGCCCTGACAGCGGCCGATGCCCGACAGGTCGGTGGGGCTAAACCTGAGCAGATTATTGCGGCTTTGCCCCAGAGGATAATTACCCTCATGAAGACGCTCATGCCAGCGATGCGCGTCAATTGGGATAAGTTATCAGCATGCAGGCAAAAGAAGGATGAAAGTGTGTCTGACTTCTTTACTAGGTTCGAAGAAGCATTCCTCGATCATAGTGGTCAGGACATGGGTTCTGAGGGTGGTCAGCGGTTGTTCGTTGACAAATTTGTATCGAATTTGTTGCCCGACTTGAGCAACAAACTGAAAAATTCTGAGAGTGCGTGGGCTGTTTCTACCACTGCCCAAATATTGGCTACGGCCCAATATTATGAGAATAGGGGAAAAGAGGAAAGTGAGCGTGCAGAGAAGAAAACTAAGGATCTCAAAACTAAGGTCTTGTTGCAGCAAGCTTATCCTCCGCGTTCAAATTTTAGTGATACGCAGCAGCCGACTAGATCGCAACCACAATTTTCTAGATCACAGTCGCGCAATGCTTCGCCTGCGCCTCGCTTTGTGCTAGGAGACAATCAGTGCGCATATTGTCGTGGGGAAGGCCATTTAAAGTTTAATTGTCCGGTTCTCCGTGACAAGGCTAATGGTGTGTCGGCTCGGGGAGGACGTGGTGGTCCTCAACAGGCTTCTCGCGGTAGAGGTCGCGGAGTTGCCCAGAACCAGACCGAACGCTTTGTGACGTTTTCGGATTCACAAAATTGTTTCGATCGACGCGAACCATTGTCCGGTCGGTCGGCACAGTATCATGTGGATGATCATTATGTTGAATATGATGTTGATACGGATGGTATCTACTAGGACAGCCATAGACAAAGGAAGGGAGAAGTATCAGTTCCGGTTGATCAGAGAGGGCCTTATGTTGCAGTAGCCACTTTGGGTGTTGTTGAGCCTTTTCTGTTGGACACTGGTGCAGCGAAAAGCTCCATCATGCATTCGAAACTCCCTGGCGCGCCTTTGTCTGGCTTAACGAATGTTTCCGTTGGATTTTCTGGCGCCCCTGTTAGCAATCCGGTCTCTAGCCCATTGCCCCTTACAATTGGATCTTACGAGCTGGAAGCTCCGTTGATTTTGACTACTGGTTGTGGTGAGAATCTTTTGGGCTTAGACCTGTTGAAGAGGTTACATGCAACTTTGTACTGTTCCCCTACGGGTGTGGAGCTCACGTTGGGTAAGAGCGTGATTTCCCCTATGTATTTGTCGCTCGACAAACTTCCCCCGGAATTGAGATCTCTTCCAGATTCCTTGTGGGCAACAGGTCCCAACGATGTGGGCCTGTTGGATATACCACCTTATGTTGTCCAACTAAAAATGGGTGCGCGTTTGCCGCGTATACCTCAGTACCGTATCTCCCTTGATGGTGAAAGGGCACTGTTAGCGATCATTTACGACTTGATCGGCAAGGGTGTCATTGAAGAGACTCGAGGTAATGTGTGCAATAGTCCCGTGTTGCCTATTCTGAAACGAACGGATCCCTCCAAGCCTCCTGTGTACCGTTTGGTTATCGATTTGCGAGAGGTAAACAAAGTTGTCGTTCCGCAGTTTCCTGTGGTACCAGACATTACGGCTTTACTGACTCTGATTCCAGCCACTGCAACATGGTTCTCGGTCATCGATCTGAAGAATGCGTTCTTCAGCATTCCGATCGCTGAGGAAAGTAGAGACTTGTTCGGTTTCTCATTAGGTGGTCGTAGCTTCAGATTCAAACGCGCTCCACAGGGCTACTGTGAGAGTCCATCGATCTATAGTCAAGCTCTTAAAAGCCAGCTTGACGCCTTTGTGTTACCGGCTGGTGCAGCCTTGATTCAGTATGTTGATGATTTGTTAATTGCTGCTGACACTGAACAGCTTTGTCAATCTGCTACAGTGTCTTTGTTACAGCACCTTTGCGACTTACATCATAAGGTGTCACCTTCCAAACTACAATATTGTTGTTTACCTACCTCGGTCACTTATTGTCAAAGGCGGGAAGAAGGTTGACCCCCGAACGAATTGCAGCAATTGCTCGAATGACTGTGCCGACAACCCAGAGAGATGTACGTGCCTTTTTAGGTATCACATCGTACTGCAGACAGTGGATCCCGAACTTTTCACTGTTAGCGAAACCATTGGTAGCTCTCACGTGCAAGGATGTTTCGACTCCTTTGCCTTGGACGGAGGAATGTCAGAAAAGTTTTTCTGAACTGCGTGATGCATTGTGTTCGGCTCCTGTGTTAGGTACTCCTGATTACAGTAAGCCTTTCACATTGTACGTCCATGAGAGGGACGGTTGTGCGTTGAGTGTTCTAACGCAACAATTTGGTGATAAGCAGCGTCCGTGTGCATATTTTTCCTCGACCTTAGATCCGGTAGCTAGAGCATTGCCAAGTTGCTTGAGGGCAACGGCAGCAGCTGCGGCGTCTATTAGGCAGTCCGCAGGTTTGGTCATGGACAATATGCTCATAGTAATGGTTCCGCATGCAGTTGATACGCTCTTGAATCGGACAAAGACTCAACATCTAACGAGTGCACGGTTGTCTGGGTATGAGCTTACCCTTTTGGCGAGTCATATACAAATTAAGCGCTGTAATGTACTGAATCCGGCGACATTGTTGCCGATTAATATGGAATCAGATAATGTACTGCCCCATGATTGCTATTTACGAACCGAGGAAGAAACAAAAGGTCGTGTGGACCTGAAAAACACTCCTTTGTCAGATCCCGATGGTTCTTTGTATGTGGATGGCTCTTGCTTTAAATTGCCGAATGGTGATGTAACGACTGCGTATGCTGTGGTGACATTGAGAACGGTTGTGGAGACTGCGAGATTGAACCAGAATTCAGCACAAGCGGCAGAATTAATTGCATTAACGAGAGCGTGCGCTCTGTCGAAAGGAAAGCGTGTGAATGTGTTTACCGATAGTCAGTATGCATTTGGTGTTGCGCACAACTTCGGAAGATTGTGGAGAGAAAGAGGATTTATGACATCGCATGGTACGAAGATCCAGCATGGGCAACTAGTGAATGATCTTTTGGATGCACTTACATTGCCTAAACAAGTGGCGATTGTGAAATGTAGTGCGCACCGGAAAGTGACGGATGATGTTGGTCGTGGTAATGCATTTGCGGATGAGGTTGCTAAAGAAACGGCTAGGAATCTTGCGACTCGAATGTATGTTGCGAATTCAGTGAGATGGCCGGAAGAGACTGGTATGTGTGAAAATACTGTCGAAAGTGTGAAAGAAATTCAGAATGGAGCTACTGAAGCTGAAAAGACAAAGTGGAAATAAAGTACAGGGAAGTTGGATATGCATGGATGTTGGGTTGATCTGACGGAATGTCAGAGATGGATGCTTCCAGATGCGTATGTGTTGGCTGTTGTGACGATGGCTCATGGGTTGTCACATATCAGTGCGAAAGGAATATGCAAGTTCTTGTCTCCTGTGTGGAGGAATGATGGTATTGCTAAGTGTGCCGAAAGAGTGGTTAAGAATTGTATGGTGTGTTTGATGCACAATCCCGGAAAAGGTACCCCCACTCCACCTGGTCATTTCGCTCCCCCTACCTGTCCCTTTGAGGTTATCCAGCTGGACTTCATCCATATGGAGAGATGCAATAACCTAAAGTATGATTTGGTTGTGGTCTGCGCGTTCTCCAGATGGATCGAGGCCTATCCTCTTAAAGATAACACTGCCCTGTCCACAGCGAAAATCTTACTGAAAGAGTACTTCCCTAGGTATGGAATGCCGCGGACTGTGTGGTCGGATAATGGAAGTGAGTTTGTGGGAAGTGTAATGCAGAGTGTGTGTAAGGGCCTTGGAATTAAGCAGAAATTCCATAGTGCCAACCATCCTCAGGCAGCGGGTTTGGTTGAAGGGTACAATGGTACCCTGAAGCTGAAACTCGCTAAGATTCAGGCTTCGACTGGTCTGTCATGGCCGGATGCCTTGCCTCTGGCTCTCCTATCGACCAGAGCGACGGTACACTCTCGAGTAGGGCTCAGCCCATATGAGATTGTGTTCGGTCGCCCTGCGAATATTTGGGGAGTCCCGAGACCTAGGGCTTTTGATAGTCTCGAATATCCAATGTTGATTGATTATTTGTATGATTTGACCACTAAACTACGATTAATTCATCAACAGGTCTTTGAAGCTCTACCGGCGCAGACAGAGGGTCCTGGACATCAGCTCCGGCCAGGTGACTGGGTTGTCACCCGCAACTTCGGCCGGAAGCGTAATCTGGAGCCAAGATTTGTTGGACCCCATCTAGTCTTATTGACGACGAGGACAGCGGTTCGACTGGAGGGCCGTAGACATTGGGTCCATGCCAGTCATACAAAGAAAGTACCGATTCCCTTACCAACCGACGGTTGGGTGAGAACTGGGATTCCGGCAGAAGAGACTGAGACTCCTTTGCGTTTCGTGCCCTTCAGCGACGCTCAACTTGCGGAAGATTCGTTGTTGCCAAATCCACAAGTGGAGTCATCAATAGCAGAGAACCCAAGGTCCGACTCGTCATCTGCCTCATTGAACACTGCTGCGCCACCTGAACAATTGTTCGTAGAGCAAACTCAACCTGGAAGAAGTCGATACTTTCTTCGTCCAAGGAATTCAAGGACTAATAAAAATTGATAGTATAGTGGTTTTGACGTTACGAATATTATGTTAACAATTGTATCCTTTCTTCAGAGGTTTTCGCGTTTTCCACTGCTAAGAGACTTGTAATAACCTTTAACCTCGCCATCTGGGTTACCGTAGGGCCGTGCGGGTACTTCTTTCTGTTTAGCAGGTTTCTGACGCTAGGTTGGTTACTTTTGTCGATTCCTGGGAACTCCTGGGGATTGATAATCGCTGCTCAGAACGAAGTGCGTCAAGAACGTCACGGACGGTTTGTAGAGGATGGCATTCTCGAAGTTGGTGGAAGAAGAAAGGGTATTGGCACAGAGATCAGAGTTATTAAGGGTCGCACGAACGAAATGTTTTTTGGTTCAGGTGTTCTTGTTATTCCTAACTGTATCTATGTTATTGGTGGGCGGAGTGTATTTTGGGGTATCGCAATTCATGCTTTCTGTTATACCTACCCTTTCTCCTAACCTAAGTTCCCTCACCACTGTTTCCCCACATTCTTTTCATCCTTTGCCTCAACACGAGCAGGTTAGACGTGCGGAATTCAGGAATAATTCCTTTGTTCAACTCCTACATCAGCATCAGTTAGTGGTGAATACTACGAATTGTTGGGTATGTGGGTTAATGCCACATACCATGGATAGGGGTATTCCGTACTTGGTCCTTCCGTACAGCTCCCAGGGTTCTGCTCGAGCATTTCAAACAATGTTTCGCAGTGCACTAGACTCCTACCCCAGTCGAGAGCCACGATCTGTTAAATCCGGTCCTGGTCCGTACCACAAGCCTCTGGCGATAGCCATAGCAGATCTGGACAGAGATGTTTTCGATGCATCACTCATTCCAGACGAAGAAGTGCAGGCCTATAAGGATCTGAGTGAGGCTGAGTATGGTACGTCAGTGGGAGATAGACAGTTGAAGAGCTCGTCCCCTATATGGATTGTACCGCACCTTGGAAACTTCTGCTTGCAAGGTTTGGGTCGAAATCCGAGAGCACAACTTGGGAACAGTGCTTGCACTGAAACGTATGTCCTACCAATGCTCTCCTCCCCTGTTTTTCTGACTGCCAAGGGCACCTATTTTGTGTGTTATGAGCGCGCATATACATGGTTACCCCGCGACTTCTCGGGTACCTGTTATATTGCGAATCTCTTACCTCCGACTTTCACAGTTGCTTCGGATTACCACAAAACTAGAGTTGTGAGAGGTGTAATTAGCAAAGAGGATACTGCTGGTCAAGAAGCAGGAGACTTCTTTAAGGGTTTCCTGCCGTTCTGGGGACCTATGGTTAATAGTAGGAACCTGAGACAGTTGACCCGAGTGGTAGAGTCGACTGCTAATATTACTGCAACTGCCCTTGGTAATCTAACAGCGGAACTACAGGCGGATAGACTCATGACGTTGCAGAACCGTATGGTTCTAGACGTGGTCCTTGCAGATCGAGGGGGTGTGTGTAAAATTATCCATTCTAGTTGTTGCATTTTCATCCCTGATAATGCTCCGACTGTATATCAAGCCATCTCGAAGTTGCATAAGATTTCCGAGTCCATACACGTGGACGAAGGTAATTGGACGCTTCTAGGATGGTTTTGGGGTCTGATGTCAACTTGGGGTTGGAGTATTCTGATGATTGTAGGGGCTGTTGTAGCGCTTCTGTTCACGTGTTGTCTTTGTGTACAGTGTGGTCCTGCCTTATGTGGCCTATGTGCTACGACGTGTATAAGGAGACCATCCGTTACCAAGGAGACATTGCTGGATAGAATGCTGTTTCAACAGCATCTGAACGATCTGATGAATATCGATATAGATTCTGATCTAGACTAGTGCTTGCCTACATGAGGGCAAAAGGAGCGTCTGAGGTTCCGTGTAAGACGGGACGGCACTTTTTGAGTGGTGACGAATATGGACGAGTGTGGTATCTATGAACCGCAAATGACGAGTACAGTGGGTGTGCGAAGTTTCGCAATACACCCATGTATGGTTCGTCTCATTTTTGTGTTTGTTCATCTGAACCCTCGGGTTCCATTTTAGATACGACGTCCATTTTGTTTCTTGCCCTCAAGTAGCCAGCGAATGGGCTTTTGTCCGCTTCGTGACCCTGGGACTTCCAAGATAGTACGAAGGACACGTGTTTCTTTGAGGTGACTTTTACGATGAGGGGAATGACACGAGTAAGGCAGATGGCCCCGCTCGAGGCTCATCTTGCCGCTCCGGTCTATTGTTTCAGTCACGCATACATTAGACACGAGGTCTTTGATCCCTCTATCGAGTTTCCTTTATTGCCCTGACACTCTTTTCTAACCTGTTGTGCATCCTTGCTCTTTCCTTACATTCTGTTTTCCGTCCTTCCTTAATGTGTTTATGGTTGAAAGGAAATGTGTTTATTGCGGAGGGAATATGTTTTTACAGTTGGGAACCGGCAAGACTGTTGTAATTATGTTCCGGCCTCCTGAAACATGAACGCGACCCTTTTTGAAGTTTATTGTGGGAACCGAGTTAAACCTTTGTTTGCCATACTGTCCTATGACAAAAATGTGTATAAAAGGAGCGACCCACTTCTACGAATTTGAAGCAGTCTCCGAGAACCTACACGCTGTGTACTTCTTGTGACCTCTGTATCCCTGCAGTAAATAAACGCTGATCTCTGACGTCGCTGGAAGTGTCCCGTGTCTCTGTGTTTTGTACGCCAGAACAGGTAACCCACGAAGGTTTCAGGTGTTGTTCCCTGGCACCGCTGGGCCCTAATAAAACCCAGTCCTTCAAAGTGTGTCTAACTAACAAGAACGTACCTCTGTTATACCAATTCATAATGTATGATCCACCCTCAAATGTTTTAATTCCATGTACACCCTTCAATTTGATTGGGCCAGGCAATGAGGTGAGGACATCACACCATACTAAGTGCAATAATTTTATTTGGTTCTATTGTCTAATTTCCCGCCCCTTAATTTTAATACCCACACGCTTTATTCCCACAAGCATTTCATATGTGAATCGATAAATCTGTAATACAATGTTTCGGGTTCTTCCACTCGTAGGGTCAGGAGTTGATCTTCCAATGTCCTTGCTGAGCACATGGATTGGCAGCCATTCAATAATTTAATCAGTTTCAGAACGAGGAGGTTGCACGCATGCGTACTTGACGCAAAGGATAAGGACATCGGTCACCCTCCAAGGCCCAAATGCGAGCTATTAATAAAGTCAGAAAAGAACATGTTAGAATACAGAATTAAATGAATTCACTGTATACCACTTACTTCTACTCTAACCCCATTTACTTAATATTTATTTTGCATTAATGGCTTAGTAAAACTCGCATAGGTTAGTTTCAGCCCCGCATGTGCGTTAATGAGAGGTTTTCGAGCAGCCATATTAAAAGCTATTGCGCGGCTGCAAAGATTTCCCACCAAGCTAGAGAAGACGTCATACTACGTAGATGTAGTAGACGCATGCGCATAAGAGTTCCCGCGTTTTTGGCGGACATTTTTAGGACACTTGGGTTCCTCATTAGTAAAGCACATAGGCAAGCTTCCCCTAGATACAATATGTAAAATGTAATGCAAATTTAGTACTCACAAACAGGTTGGTTATAATGTTACAGGTGATTCGAGAGGATTGCATACCAGCAAGTTTCTTTTTATACGAGACCTTGCTCCATCAATCCCCTCTCTGATTGCATTTTATGCCATCACCAGCTTCTATTAAATCAGATGCCAACATTAGCATTCTATCATTTCGATTTCTTCAAATCTTTTATTACCACCTTTATCTTTCTTAAATTGTGGTCCTTTCATTCTTTTGTAGATATTTCCCTTCAATTCTTCAAGTCGTATTTCATCTAATTTTCTTTTCCTACATTTTTCATTCGCTTCATACCCTTTTCCTTTTCCACTGCATTTGTGGCAACACATTATCATCAAAATTAACAGTGTTATGCCCATGACTGGCAACAATATTTGACCTAAGATACTCATACCTATGTTAGAAAACCAGCTACTAATGGTGGAAAAACTATTTGTTATTTTCTTCCAATCACAGTCAACCTCCAGTCGTTTTAGTTCCTCTTCCAAATGTGTAATATTTTTAATATACCTTCCAATTTCTACACTTTTATCAGGTATATACGTGCAACAATGTTGCGCTTTCAACATTTTACAGACTCCACCCTCTTTTGCTAATAAGATATCAAGGGCAAGTCGATTTTGCAAAACCATAGATCTAACAGCAACTAATTCTGTGTTGATCAGTAAAAATCCTCCAGCAGTGTCAGTAGATAACCGATCAACTACTGTTGACAATTGACAGATTTTTCGAGAAATCAGCAGAACTCTCACTGAAGGTATCAATGCACCAAATATATCACCTACTATTTCCAAAAAACTAGCTCACTTATATCGGGTTAGTCTATTACTGTCATTATTGTTTCCAGTGATTCTTTTAACATGATAAACTATAGGGAATACTATTCCGAAATAGCAACTCCCGTACCAGTGATCAGGCAATCTAAAATAAGCTTTGTTTCCACAAATATAATAAATTCTAGGAAATACTAGATCAGTTCCTCCTTTTAGTCCCCAACCCCCAATTACTAAGAAGTTATGTTCACAGTCACTGGAACCAATACATGCATTGTTACATTCGGTTTTTAGTCTATGGAGACAGATTTTCCCTTTCTTTTCAAAATCCAGAGACATAGCAGCACAAGTCTTGCCAGTTACTAAAAGATCTTCCCTTTCAGCCCATTTAGGTATCTGATGTTTTGGTTCTGAGGCCCTTCTTTGGAATTCCTGTCTCCTTTGTTCTACTAAGTTCAAACATATATTTTCTTCTTCATGCAATTTACATGTCAGGTTGCGTTTGTGTGCATTGGCTATATCTATTGTCTTCATTGTTAGGAAATATTCACCATGAATTGTGAGTCTCTAGTACTAAGGACAGGTTTCATGCTCTTTCACAGAGGGACTTCTGAAAGTACTACATCTACATTTGAATAATAATACTGCAGTTTTCCAGTTCTATAAAATAAACTAGCTAATACACTACATAAAATACCATATGTCAAAGGTAAGTGATGATAAGTTTCCCCTTCAGCTACTGAGTTTGGCAATTTCATGCAAACATAACAATCACTAACTTCCATTGTTTCTACATAGTGTACTGAGAGATTTGCAAATACATTTAAATCAGTTTCGTTTTTATCTACAGTGTGGTATAGATCTAACTCATCTAGTGTTTCTAATTCTACTCTATCTCCTTTAATGTTTGCTACCTCCGTATGTGCTTTAGTACTATTCCGTTTGTCAGTATCCATTAAATAGGGAATAGCTATTGCTAATATTACCCATATTATGAAAATTAATAATAAGCTACATATACAGATCCTACAACACTTCTTAATACAGCTTTGTTTTGCTTTTCCAGTAACTTTATTATCAGACATTTTTGGACAAGAAGATTGTCTCCTTTAATTCAGAACTTGGTATGAGATAACACCTTAAGCGTCTTCTCTCTTTCAAGTAGGTCTCACTTCTTCATCAATTCGTCCAACATTCAGCTCTTCATCACTTTCTTCATTTAAGTCAAGATTTTCAAAGTCTTCAAGAAAGACATATGTACACTAATGACCCTTGAACTTGTTATTCAATGTCTTCAACCTTTGACTCCTTCGTTTTAGTGTTACTGTGGAAGGTCCAGATTGATTAGATAATTTGTTTACTGATTGTCTTAAAACGGTATTTCAGTCTCTTGATAATTCTTGGCCAATTATCACCTTTTCGACTTTTCTTAAATTTCACTGCACTGCCAGGTTCTTCAAGGATTCTTTTATTTTCCTTTATTTTTGGCACAACTTGATCAGCTTCGTCTTTATATTTCCTCTCTATCTGACCTTGTCCAGCGCTTATTGGTCTGGCCTGTTCTGCCTGGATTGGTTCATCTACTTCAATCTGACCCTGTTCAGGATTTGTCTGTTTTTTCTTCTGTATCCTGAACTTGTATTTCTATGCTTATCTGGTCCTGTTCAGGTCTTTTTACCTCTTTACCTCCTTCTGCCTGAACGTTTTCTCTAAACCCTATCTGTCCCTCCTCAGACTCAGGAATAGGGCTTTGATTTTCTTCTGTCTGAGTATATTGATCTCTCCTTAACTGTTCCTGCTCAGGTACCCTAATAGTCGTTTCCCTACGCTCCTGAGCGAGTTCCTCTACACCTGACTTTTCCTGTCGGTCTAACTGTGTTTGGCTCCTAGTTCTTATAAATACTTCAGGTATGTCCACCACTGGGATCCAGTCGTCCGGATAAGTGCTTGGTTGCTCTCGGGCAGCTACCTCAGGATCTTCTATAGGAATTTGTTCAGCTGCACAACCTTCAGCACCCCCGATTTCTGGTTTCAATTGTAACTTTTCTTCTTCAGGAGCTGGTACCCTTTTGGTATGACTTGCATGAATCCAATTAGGCAATCCTGCACATTTTACAGCTGTTGAAGTAGTCAGTATTACTTGATGCAGTTTGTCCCACCTTGGTGCTAGGCATGATTCTCGAGTGTGATTCTTCACAACTACCCAGTCACTGGAATTCAGATCATGCGCTTGGCTCAGCTGTCTGTTGACTGCGTCTCCCCCAACCTGATGAGAGATAGAACGCACTCGGTCAGCCAATTCTTTGGAATACTCCAAAACCAAGTCATCAGTTATATTCAACAGCTTGTGTCCTGGTACACATGCTTGTCGCATTGCTCTTCCCATGAGTATTTCATGGGGAATCAATCCAGTATTTTTGTCTGGAATACTTCTGAGTCCCATCAGAACCAGAGGTAAAGCATCAGGCCATTCCAGTGGGGTGGATGCACACACCCTTCCGAGTCTTGACTTGATCGTGCCATTTAATTGTTCTACCACCCCAGAAGCCTCTGGACGGTAAGCGCAGTGCAATTTTGTTTCAACTTTGAATGCTTCACAAATTAATCAAATTATTTCATTATTAAAATGAGACCCTCTATCTGATTCAATCGTTACTGGAAAACCAAATCTAGGGATGAGTTCTCTTAATAAACGTTTGGCCACTGTCAAGCTGTCATTTCTTCGGGTCGGGTATGCTTCCACCCACTATGAAAATAAACAAACTATGACAAGTACATATTTCAACCCTCGACAAGCAGGCAGTTGAATGAAAAACTAATTGAAGTCTTACAAAAGGACCTTCTGCCTTTCCAATCTTTCCCATGCTAACCATAGTTTTCCTGCTAGGATTCATTTGTTGACATATTAAACATCTTTGGCAAAGACTCTCTGCTATATTCCTGAATTTTGCGTTAAACCAAACTTGTCTGAAATGTCGAATCATTGCATCTCTGCCCACATGTGTCTCCATGGTACATTCTAGCCATCGGTGCAAGCATACTGTCTGGCATAACTGGTCTGCTATCATAACAAACCCACACACCATCTTCTGCCCTTCTTTGACATCCTATTTTCACCCACTCTTCCTTTTCTCTCATGTCTACTACATCCTGCAGATCTTTCACCTCCTCCTAGGTTCCTACTCCTGCAAGTAGCATAAGTTGGCAGCTGATTCCACAAGTTTCGATTTGCTTGTATTGGCCATTTTTGGTAATTGAATTGCCTCAATTAATTCTTTCACGAAAGTTCCTTTTTTGATAGGAGTTCCTAAAGAAGTCAGGAAATCCATTTGCATCCATAGTTGGCCAAAATCATGCACAACCCCATAACCATATTGACTATCAATGAATATGGTTACTCTCCAATTTTTCCCAATTTTGCATGCTTTAATTAAAGCAATTAATTTGGCTACTTGTGCAGAACTGACCTCTGGTAAATGGGATGCTTCGGCTATTCCAGTTAATGTACATACTGCGTAAGCAGCACTCTATCCTCCCTCCTCGTGTCGCATGCATGAGCCATCTACAAATAGCTCATGATCAACATTTTTCAAGGGTTCCTCTTGTATGTCAGGACGTGGTTTGGAGCCAAGTTCAGTCACGTCTAGACATTCATGTTCAACCTCATCTTTCACTTCTTCTTGGTAAGGATCAGGTAGTAAAGTGGCTGGATTAAGAACAGTACACCTCAC
This sequence comes from Triturus cristatus, assembly GCF_964204655.1. Classification (NCBI taxonomy): domain Eukaryota; kingdom Metazoa; phylum Chordata; class Amphibia; order Caudata; family Salamandridae; genus Triturus; species Triturus cristatus. Next base: position 706,008,250 of record NC_140580.1, on the reverse strand, counting down.
TATAGTCACGTTTTCAGTCCCCATTATTATTCTTTCATATTTTGTCAGCCTACTGGGAGTAAGGTACTGCATTCGGGTTCTGGTCAGCAAAATCACCACTGCATGAGGAACGTACACATTGACAGGGTATCCCATCACAAGTGACTCACTCTGTTCTATGCTTACACAAGTTGCGGCTACAGCTTTCAGGCAACCTGGTAATGCACAGGCCACAGGATCTAGGGTAGCAGAAAAATATGCTACTGGTCTTCTCATTAATCCATGTCTCTGTGTCAGAACTGAAAGTGCACAATTACCCCGCTCATAGCAGAATAATGCAAATTCTTATGAATAGTCCGGCATTCCTAAAGCAGGTGCTCCACACAAACAATCTCGCAACTTTCTAAAAGATCCCATGCTTTCATCATCCCATTCTATAGGATCCTTCGCTCTCTTTCTAGTCATCTGTATCAGGGGTTTAGCTAATAAAGCAAACCCTACAATCCACTGCCTACAATACCCTACAACTCCAAGTAACATTCTTATTTCTTTTTGGGTTCGTGGCAACCTCATTTGTCTTAGTATTCTGATTCTTTCAGAGGTCACTCTTCTAACTCCTCTTTCTATTTGATGTCCCAAGTATTTAACTGAATTTTTACAAAACTGAAGTTTCTCAGGGGACACTTTATGTCCACCCTTCGCCAAATGATTTAGCAGTGCAATTTAATCAGTAACACAGTCATCTTGTGTGTTTAACGCCACCAATAGGTCGTCAATATACTGCACCAGGACTGACTCTCTGGGCAATACAAGAGATTCAAGGCTTCTTTTGAGAATTTGATTAAAGATTGAAGGACTTTCAGTGTACCCTTGAGGGACACGATTCCACACGTAAACATGCTCTTCAAATTTAAATGAAAATAAAAACTGGCTATCTGGATGCAATGGAATAGAAAAGAATGCATTACATAAATCGATTACTGTGAAACAACCTGCTTTCCATGGTATCTGATAAAGAATCAAAGCTGGGTTGGGCACTACTGGACAGCATGGTACGACAATCGTATTAATGTTCTTAAGATTTTGAACCACCCTATACTTCCCGTTAGGTTTCTTAATGTCAATTATAGGTGAGTCACAAGGGCTACTCATTATTTCTTTCAGGATGCCTTGTTCGACTAATCGCTCAATCTCTGCTGTAACACCTGCCTTTATTTCTGGACTCATTTATTATTGTCGAGTATTCTGATAAACAGCACCTTCTTTCACTGTCACTTTTACAGGATCTGCATTTGCCATTAATCCTATTTCTTTTCCAGTAAAATCCAATATCTCTGCATTTACAGTCAGTTTGACTTCGGCAGATAATTTATTTTGTGTCATCAACTAATATAATTCATTTACTTCTGTTCCCTGTTTAGCTAACACAAACTTGTAAACACCATCTTCATCTGGGGTTTGTATTGCAACACCATCCGGGGTGCAAAATATGGTGCAATTCACTTTGCACACTAAGGGCCAGATGTAGGTGGCTAAATACCGGTCGGTAACATTGAAATTCGCAGAATTTCAGCGTTACCGACCGGTATTTAGCCATGTGCAATGTAGGTAACACCGAACGCCATCGCAAATAAGGAATCGGTAAAAATAAGGGAAACCAGTTACCGATTCCTTAATTTGCGATTAGCAGACACCGAAACCCCTAATTACCGAACCAGTGAATAAGAAATCCTTAAATAATCACATATCCGATGTACTGAAAATCGGTAATACTGAATTTTCGATATTTAGGAGTCGCTAATTACCACTGACTCAAAGCAGGTGGTTATCAGGTGCACTGCATTGAAACAGCCCCAAAATGCAACAGTGTGAACACAATGGCGGCCCTCTATGTCATTGCAAGGCGGCTACATTTGCAAGCAGCAGGACTGAGGATCTGGAGACGTAAGGAGCGCGTGTATAGACTGCGTGTTACACTCTTCCAACTGGCTGAGGCTGAAATCCATGAGAGGTACAGGCTACACCCCCAAACCATCCTAGACCTGATACAGGACCTGCACCCATTCCTGGAGCATCAGACACCAAGGGCGCACGCTATACCAACACATGTGCAGGTGCTCTGTAGCCTGCACCTACTTGCATCAGGAAGTTACCAGGGGGTGATAGCTGTGGCAGGTGGTGTGTCACAGAGTTGCCTGTCCCATTTCCTCAACTCTTTCTAAGATGCCATGATGCAAAGAATGCATCACTACATACGCTTCTCCAGCACACAGGTGGAACTGCAGAAGACAAAGCTAGATTTCTACCAAAAGGCACAGTTCCCACATGTAATAGGGTGCATCGATGGGACACACATACCAATCTGCCCACCTGCAGCCACAGAGTATATATACCGGAACCGCAAATCTACGCATTCCATCAACGTGCAGGTGATATGCGATGCGGACCACATCATCACTGACATTGTGGCCAAATTTCCAGGGAGTTCCCATGACTCCTACATATTCAGGAACAGTGGGATCTACACACGTCTGGCTGGGGGTGAATTTGGAGAAGGATACCTGCTAGGTAAATCAATGTGACACACCCTGATGTATACCTTGGATGAATGTGTTGGTGACTCATATTAATGGCACTTCCTTTCTCAATTAGGTGACAACGCATATGCCGTGCGGGCATTTATCCTGACTCCATACCTCAACCCATCCACACCAAGTGAAAGAAGATACAATGTGGCACATAAAAGCACGCGCAACATTGTGGAGTGCACCTTCAGACTCTTAAAAAGCAGGTTCCGCTGCCTCCACAAAAGTGGAGGTGCACGTCAGTATCGCCCCATCAACTGCTGTAAAATAATAGCAACATGTGCCATGCTGCATAACCTTGCCAAAAAGAAAGGAACAGCAGTGGAACTAACTGACTCTGAGGACGAGGATGAGGACTGTCCACAGCCAGAGCACAGCGCAGCAGGTGTGGCAGCAGCACCAGATAGGAGACACAGACGGGCAGAGAAAACAGGAAACTATTTCTGAGTAAGTAAGGAGACACAGCCAGTTACTGTAAGTGAGTGCCGGTGTTTAATTGTCATAGCACACCACCACAACATGAAGGGCTTCACATGCCAGGCCTAGTTTGAATGCAGATTACAAAACCAAAAAGGGTTACATCACCCATTCTGGTAAACAATGTGATGGCTGGCATTACTTACTGCGCCCATGCGCAGCACTGCTGCGTTCCTTGGGCACACTGTCCTCACTGGCACTGTGTCCTGTGGCAGCGCTGTGACATTCGCTGCGCCTCCTGGACTCCGTTATAGGGGGCGTGATGCTACTGCGGCTAGTAGCCTCTTCACTATCCCCCCATCACCTGTAGTGGCAACCTGGTTTGTCTGTAGCACTTCTAGTGCACTGGTCACTGTGACCAGCCCCCTTGCCATGTCACAGCTGCAGTGGGCCATTTCCTCCTGCATGGCCACCGAGCGACTGCAGAGCAGAGAGGTGGCAGTGGGGAGGCGGTTCAATGCCTTGGTGAAGTTGTCAAGTTTTTGCCTCTCCCTGCACCTGGCCAAACAGTCCTCATCCAACTTGCTGCAGAGCATCCTCACTGCCTCAGACATGTCCCTCATGCCCTCAGCCACAGTATTGTTCATGCTACTGATGCCCTTCTCGATTCGCAGAATGTGCCCATTCATTTGTACCATCTGCCGCTGGACTGACCTTATCGCTTTGTCTTGCAGGCGCTGCACCTTGAGCATGTTCCCCTCAAGACCGGCAAACACACTCTGATCCTCACCCTGTGAAGCTGGACTGGCTGCCCTTGCCCTGCGGCGTCTGGCACCTGTGTGGGGGGCGCTCGGTGGGGGACTGTGAGCCTGCACCGTTGGCATCCTCAGCCACTGTGGACTGTTGGGCTCCTATGCTGTCCTCCTCGGACACCTCCATCTGCTGGAGGCTGGCCACTGCATGCCTCCTGGCTCTCGGTGCTGGTGGCGTTGATGGTGGCGGTGGTGATGCTGGTGATGGTGGTGATGGTGATGGTGGTGGTGGTGATGGTGGTGGTGGTGGTGGGGTGGTGTGCCCTGCAGGCAACAGAACCTCCTCCTCCTGTGTCCTCTCTCTCCTGAGTGCCTTTCCTGTGCTCCCCTCTGCAGCCCAGCGCGATGGCTCGCCTGTGGAGACAGAATGTACATTTGCTCATTTATCTATAATAAATTTCATGCCTGCCAATCAAACTGACTGTCCTCCGCTTGCTAATTGCTGATGCGTGTCACATGCCTTTGGGTTCAGTGGACTGACTGTTCTGACATGTGTTACTTCTGACTACATCTCCCATAATGCATTTTTGTTTTTTAGTAAAACATGTACTGGAGTGGGATTCACAATGCCTCATTGGAGATTGGGTTTAGGGAGTGGGGGGCACAGCATGCAGTGCATGCATCTTACCTTGTTTGTTGCCAGCTCTGGCTGAGCTGTCTGCATCACCAATCCCACTCACACTCTCCGGCTGGAGGGTGGACTCGACCAGGAGATCCAGGGCACTTGGTGCCAGTGCTGTGTTCCTCCCTCCCCCTTTCAGGTTGGCTTGCTTCTTCCTCTCTGCCAGCCTCTATTTTGCACGCTTCCTCAGGTCATACCAGCGTTTTTTGAGGTCCTCAATGGAGCGCTGGGTTACTCCAATGGCAGTGATCTTTTCTTGGATGACCAGCCATATCTGCCTCTTCTGGGATTCAGGCACGTGCAGAGACTGTTTCCCAAAAAGTTTGTTGTGGTTCTTTGTGACATCCTCAATAAGGGCCTCCAGCTCCCTCTCACTGAATTTATGTTTGCGCCTGCGTTCAGCTGCCTCCCTTCTCCCTCTCCTGGTTGTCCATATTTGCTCAGTGTTGTCAGCAAAAAGTTGGAAGAGTTGCTCCAGACTTGTTTGCTGTGCTCCCTGCCTCTCAAACTGCCTCAAAATCGGTGCAGCTGCATGGGTGTGGCCACTTCCTGGTTGTGAGGTGATGAGGAAGCACAGGATTGGCTGATTCGACAATTACCGATTTTTTAAATTACCAATTCGCGAATTACCGAATCAGTATTAAGGAATCGGTGATACCGATTCGGTAATGGGGAATCGGTAATTATTTTTACCGATTCATTCCGAATCGCTAACTTTTACAGATTATTACCGATTTGGTAATTTTTACCGATTTGTTTTACATACATCTGAAATACCGAGTTCTTAATAGAGAATCGGTAAAATTCGCAATTAAGGACTCTGTATTTCAGAAGTACCTACATCTGGCCCTAAGTCCCTTCCAAGCAAGTTTACAGGGCTTGAGTCACATACCACAAATGTATGCATTTCTTTCAAATTTCCAATTCGCACCTCCATTGGTTCTGTGATCGTAGTTCTAATCCGTTTGTTTGAAACACCTATGACTTGGATGTCTTCACCTGAGAGGGGCAGGTTAGGAATGTCTGCTGTTCTCACAGTAGACCTGGTAGCACCAGTATCCAACAAGAAAGTGATATCATTTCCTTTTACTTTACCTTTATGTATGGACCTGACTGATCTACTGGTAGGGATGCGCCAAGTATGCACTCCCCCTTCCTCCCCCCTCAGGCACCGTCATTCCTGCTCATAATCAATTAGTGGGTCCTGCAAAAGAAACTGTGATGTTACAACATTTTTCTTACCACTTCCTTCTGGAAATCCGGTGTCCACACTGTACTTGACTTGACTCACAAAATTTGACATAGGGGCAGGTGGCAATTGACTCTGTAGATCTATACCCTGTTGCTGATGACTCATTAACACCTCATTCTGCGTCTGTGGATTTAAATTTTGATTCGGGCCATTATTAACTTGTATGACTTTACACGTGTTTTCAAATGCCCCAACTTCCCGCACCCATGACAGGGAAATCTTTTCTTTGCCTCTTCCCGATTCAACCTTCTCCGTGATTTTCCCCCATTATTGTCACCTTGACCTTGTGCTCTTCATTGATTTTCTGACTGTTTATTTAATTGAAGCTCTTGCTGGTCAGCCGATTTTACTTGAGCCCACATTACTTTTTCTTCTAAGGCTTTTTGTTTGTTATCAATTTTATACCCACAATATTTAGCATATTTTAAAATATCATCTATGGGCTTCGATTGCCAACACAACATGTGTTGCTTAATCATTTGAGATATATCCAATCTTAGCCCTGTCACAAATCGATACACAAAATGTGTCATGTCCTTATTCTCTAAACTTTCAAACCCACTATTTGAACACCTGTAAAAGACGTTCATAGTATGCATGTACAGACTCATTTTTCTCTTGGGTTGTTCTATCTATTTTTCCTCAATCAGATTCTTTCAGGGGAATTTTACTCTTCAGAAAAGTGATCACCTGGTGATATTTTTTCATTACATCTTCTGACGGGGCTCCTGTTTTTGAATCTCTTGGATATTCTTCACTAGGCCAATCTATAGTAAATTTACACTCTGTCCGCAAATCTGCAGTATGTCAAACAGACCATCCAAATCTTTTAACAAAACCTTTGAAACTTTCGCAAACCTCTCAACTTGTCTGTACCACTCCACTGGTTTCTCTCCCAATTTTGGGAAATCATTCGTAAATGACAAAATGTCCTGTCTAGTCCATAGTACATGTACGTACCCCCCTCCGGGTACTTCCTTCATCGGATACAACCTCTCAGCCTTTTCTGTTTCTCTCATGGCATATTCAGATGTCGTTCGATTTACCTGTGCTTCTTCCTTTTTCTTTGACCACCTAACTTTCCATCTTTCATGATACCCCCATTTTTGGAACAGAAATAACAACTCCCTGATCTGTAATTTTCTTCCAGACACATTCATGTTTTCCAAATCCCTATCAGAAAATTCTGCTCTATATAGTTTCTGCAACACCTTTGACTTCCCTATGTCCTCCTCACTGTAAGTGTTTAATCTGTCTAGAGCCACATTTCCAGCAACCATTTCTTCCAATTCTACTCTTAATTTGAAAATGTCTAATAATTTTGGCTGTGACTTTGGTTTCTCTATTTCTTGAGACCATCTCGCTATATCTTCTGGGGTTACTATTGTGGCACTTCTAGTTCCTGATGATATTTCTAGTCTAACTGCCTTCGAACAACTGGGCAAATTTATCTTCGGGGTTTCCATCATTGGCTCTCTTATGGGCAAATCCATTAATGATAATACTGAACCACATTCACTTGCTTGGTCATCTGCTATCATTTTTTCTTTCCTAGGTTCTATGCTTAGGGGTAGGCATTACAGGAACTTTAGAACAGTTGGACTTTTCACCATACTATGGGACTACTGGACCTATGGTTACTCGTATGGTCAATGCATCAGGATGTGTATTCATCTGAGGTATTTTCTGGATCAATTCATCTCTATTCTTACTTATTGCTTCTGTTTCCTTTTCTTGAAGTACCCTGTCTGCCGTGTCATGTACTATTTGTGGAACCAAAGGTGTTTTTATCATCGGGGCACTAGGAGTCATTCTATTAAATCCTTCATTATAAGGTGGAGGACTTTTCATCAATATGTCTTCTAAGTATCCTTCTTCTGCTTCTCCACCACCTTTCATTGATAAGTGTTTGGTTTTCTCTGTACATTTACCTCCTGTCTGCTCTTCTGATGTTAACACAGGATATAAACCTTCTGGTACCATGGCCTGTCTCCATTGTTTCATTTGACTATCTCTAGTCTCTCGGGGAAATTTTGGATAATATTTGCTTAAGGTACTGTTACTTCGTGGTCTATCACGTTCAAAGGCTTCCATTTCCCATTCTTCTAAAGCCTCATACTGAGCCAATCTGGGTCTGGATTCTAATTCATTCATTCTTGTTCTTAAATTGTACAATATTCTTCCATTAAAACCTCCGTACTCAGGAAATGCTAATATTCCATCCTCTTTTGTATACTCTACCCAATTTTCTAACCATACACAGGTATGATAGCCTCTTTCCACCATCACTTATGATGCAGGCATATTAGGAGGAGGAATGAGAATCCCTTCTTAATGGGTTTGTCCTTTTTGAAATAATTCTTAACCTTTTGCATAAATGACATTTTTCTTTTTTCTCTGTACATTGCGTGCTTGTGCTTGTTAAGATATTGTTCGTAAGCAAACCTTATAAATCTTCTGTCTGAACGAGTCACTGTTAATGTTGGATCGTACATGCAATCTCCACTATCTATTATTATTCTTGGGACTTCTATTTTGATGACCAATCAGACGCTCGCTTTAAGTCTAAAAATTCTCCAATACCAGCGCGTTTTCTATTCTGAGGACCAATTAGCTTCTACTCTGCTCGCTCCCTCAGCCAATGCTTGCGTGGCTTTTCTGTGACATCAGTATCACTCCTTACTACTGACCCCTCCTTTACAATTTTGCGTCAACCACACGCCCGCTGTTTCAACCAATCCTAGCACGGCTCTCAGTGACATCAGTGCAGTACCCGCAACTGACCCCTCCTTTACAAGGTAATGCGAAAACTTATTTTCTCACAAATGTCATTAATTAACAACGTATAACCATTCACTATTGTGTCTGACCCACTAATTCAAAGTATAGTAAGATTTCTTTTACTGCGAGTAAACCCTTCCGCTTACTCTTCACACAAGCATCAGAGAACCTGTTACTCCTTCAGTATTACTCTTTCTAGGTGATATAATACCAAAATTTCACCAGCGAACTCCTCGCTATCACTCACTCTCACTAGCATTCCCTAAATTTCCCCTAACGTAGTGCTTCTAGTCCTGCATAACTTTCAGCACTTTCTCGATCCAGACCAATAACCTCACTGCAGTGTGGCTTCCATTTACCACCCGCTATTCAATATTCCCAGGAATTTCCAGACAACATAAAACAATACATAACGGGTTTGGTTAAAACATAAATCAATAATTCAAAATTTCAAACACAATCCCCACCTAACTAACTATACTAACCATGCCTCTGCTACCAAGAAAAACTGATGCAGCGGAGTTTACCAGCTCTATACATGCATACACACAACACTCATTTGGGCCCATATACATTCATACATTCAATGAGCTAGCAAATGTCCGCTGGTCATCAATTTTGATTTACCTTAGAGAACCTTTACACGAGTATTCTTACCAGCCCTTTCTCCTAAGTAAATGTACCTGTCGAAAGATCTAGTAGTAGATTAGAATAGGGAGGAAACAATATTAGTAATAACAATACATTCAACTTTTATTCTAAGAACCACAGACTCAGTAGGAGTTTTAAAGGCTTTATCTGAATTAATAATTTTGTGAGTCAAATCAAATACACGTAAACACATTAAGATTCTCCATCAGGGAAAGTAGTTCGGTTAGATTATAATTCAAGTCACATTAATTACTCTCATGTGATGACAGTACATGAGGAGAGAAAGAACAGAGAGCAAATACAAAGCACAACCCCACAGAACTATATTTACCTAGAATGATGTGAGGACCTAGACCTCAGAGTGTCAAGGAGTCGGGACAGGTTCAGGTCCAGGAAGGTGACCTCTTCTAGTGCTACTCTCTCTGGCTCGGGCTAGTCCGGACCCCGTCCTAGATGTGCCTCCTCGGTTGTTCCGCGATCTTTCCCTAGTGTTTGATTCTTCAATCAATTTGCAGCAAAATCGGGCAGCATCTCAGCATAGCATCAGCATCAAGTGGGTCAAGTGTGTCTAACTAACTAAAACTTACCTCTGTTATACCAATTCAAATGTATGATCCACCCCCAAATGTTTCAATTCCATGTACACCCTTCAATTTGATTGGGCCAGGCAGTGGGGTGAGGACATCACACCATACTAAATGCAATAATTTTCTTTGGTTCTATTGTCTAATTTCCCGCCCCTTAATTTTAATACCCACATGCTTTATTGCCACAAGCATTTGATATGTGGGTCGATAAATCTGTAATACAATGTTTCGGGTTCTTCCTCTCATAGGGTCAGGAGTTGATCTTCCCATGTCCTTGCTGAGCACATGGATTGGCAGCCATTCAATAATTTCATCAGTTTCAGAACAAGGAGGTTGCGCGTATGTGTAGTTGACGCAAAGGATAAGGATATCGGTCACTCTCCAAGGCCCAAGTGCTAGCTATTAATAAAGTCAGAAAAGAACATGTTAGAATACAGAATTAAATAAATTCACTGTATACCACTTACTTCTACTCTAACTCCATTTACTTAATATTTCTTTTGCATTAATGGCTTAGTAAAACTTGCATAGGTTAGTTTCAGCACGGCATGTGCGTTAATGCGAGGTTTTCAAGCAGCCATGTTAAAAGCTATTGCGCAGCTGCAAAGATTTCCCATCAAGCTAGAGAAGACGTCAAACTACGTAGATGTAGTAGACGCATGCGCAGAAGAGTTCCCGCGTTTTTGGCGGCCATTTTTAGGACACTCAGGTCACTCATTAGTAAAGCACATAGAAAAGCTTCCCCTAGTCAAATGTCCAACTAACTATAACGTCTCTGAAATCTATGTTTTTTTCAGTGAATTTCTAAGGTCTTTTAAATGCCAATTCCTAACTATAACATCTGTAAAACCTATGTTTTTTTCTGTGAATGTATATGTATGTATATATATATATATATATATATATATATATATATATATATATATATATATATATATATATATATATATATATATATATATATATATATATATTCACTGAAAAAACCATAGGTTTCACACATGTTATAGTTAGCTGGACATTTCACTCGTAAAAAACCATTGAAATTCCCCCGTTATAGTTAGTTCAGCTAACTATAACTCGCGTGACCGCAATCCACTGCTGATGACGTCACATATTACATCACTGTATTCACTAAGATACTGTTAATAAGTCAGTTATACAATTAATTTTACCAAAAAAAACATCCATTTAGACACTTATTTACCCATTTATTCTTCCAGTAACCTTTAGATATACATATATAAAAAATATTTATTTTTCAGAAAGACACATATTCACTGGATGATGTCATCAGTGATGTCTTCAGTGATGTCATTGTCATCAGTGATGTCATCAGTGATGTCACTGACCATGTCATGAGTGATGTAATATGTGACGTCATCAGCAGTGGATTGCGGCCGCGCGAGTTATAGTTAGCTGAACTAACTATAACGGGGGAATTTCAATGGTTTTTTACGAGTGAAATGTCCAGCTAACTATAACATGTGTGAAACCTATGGTTTTTTCAGTGAATTTGCAAGCTGTTTTTAAATGCTAATTCCTAACTATAAAGTGTGTGAAACCTATGTTTTTTTTTGTGAATTTTTAAGGTTTTTTAAATGCTAATTTATGTATGTATTATTATATTTTTTATATATTTATTTTACAATAAACTACCTATGTATATAGTTATAGATTGACTGTATCCTTTAATATGGAATGGCTCAGCTCTTTTATTTTGAATTTGGATAAAGTTGAACAGCATAGTTAATATATCTTCTATAAACTTATAAACAGTTTAAAATGTTTTTTTTTTAAGGCTTTTTCACGGTGAGCGCACCGTGAGCGCACCCCGCGATTTTTTGAAAAAAAATAAAATGTTTTTTTCACCCTTCGGGGTCCTTCAGGGTCCCCCTGACAAAGGCTAGGGGGTCAGGAACTCTCTACCCTGCCCCCTTTTCACGTTCTCCACCTTTCTTTTTCACTGTCACACACAAAATGGCGTCCAACACTCCCTGATTTCGACCGATTCGAATGTTGACTGACATTTAACCACCAATCAGAATTATGCTCGCTGACATTTGGTGCGAATGTAGATATTTATGTACTTTTAACTGCAATTTTCTCAGGAACTACTGAACAGATTGACACCATATATGCAAAAGGCACATGCCTGACCTGAGGACTACCTCTTTGCCAAATTTCAAGTAATTCTGTTCAGACTAAAGGTCCTCTGGGAAAATGCAGGAGGAAAACGCGTTTTGGGACCCCCTTTTTTCTCAGCCCCCGCTTGACGAATCACCCCAAGACTTTCAGGGTAGGAGCTGAGTGGAGAGCCCCATTAGTTTTGAAAATTTCACGAAGATAAGTCAACCGGCGCCAAAGTTATTCAAAATAGAATTTTCAGATTTCCTATGGGAACTCGGTCCTAACTATAACTATCTACTGGCGACCGCCAGTAGATAATATATATATATATATCTATATTCACTGAAAAAACCATAGGTTTCAGCCATGTTATAGTTAGGAATTAGCATTTAAAAAACCTTAGAAATTCACTGAAAAAACCATAGGTTTCAGGGGCGTTATAGTTAGCTGGACTTTTCACTCATACAAAACCATTGAAATTCCCCAGTTATAGTTAGTTCAGCTAACTATAACTTGTGTGCCCGCAATGCACTGCTGATGACGTCACATATTACGTCACTCATGACATGGTCAGTGACATCACTCATGACATCAACGATGACATCTCAAATGACATCACTGATGACATCATCCAGTGAATGTGTGTTTTTCTGAAAATTAAATATGTTTTATATATGTATATCTCAAGGTCGATGGAAGAATAAATGGGTATATAAGTGTCTAAATGGATGATTTTGTTTTGAAAAATTGATTGTATAACTGACTGATTAAGTGTATCTTAGTGAATACATGGCTTAGTGAGTAGTGTTCAAATATGTAAATATCTGTATCAGTCTCTCACTTTGTGTATAAGTGGCTGCATGGGTTGGTGAGTAGCTACGTGAGTATCTATATAGGTTATTAGTTGGTTTTTTGAGTATCAGTATGAGTGTCTGAGTGTCTGTATGGTTCGGTGGGGGGTATTACATAATGCATAGGTGCATGAATGAGTGACTCACTGTTTGTATGTGTTGAAGACAGCATGTGTGCAGGACTGTGTGGGTGGATGAGTGTGTGTATGGGTGTGTTAGTGAGTGAATGACTGTCTCAATAGTGTCTTTATGAGTAATTACATATGTTTTAAACTAGTATATGTGACTATTGGTGTATATAAGTGAGTGTATGTGAGAGTGAGAGATTGGAAGAGTTCCTGTATGAATAAGTATGTGTTTCTATAAGTGATTGTTTAAAAGACTAAGTATGTGTAAGTTTCTGTAAAAGTAAGTGTGGTGGTGTGTGTATAACTGTATATGCAAGTAAATGGATGTTTTATTCTTTAGTAGCATGAGTGACTATGTGTGTGAGTAACTCTATGGATGAGTGGCATTGTGTAACAGGATGTATAGGTGTATGAGTACATATGATGAGTTAGTACATGTATGAGTGACTGTATAGGACTGTTGGTGAATGAGTGGATGTGTATGTGGATCTTAGAATTACTGATTAGGTTGTTGTAACTGGTATTGGTATGTCCATTGTTTTGAAAATTTTAGTTTCTATTTTTGAATGTGTGTATCAAAGGTTATATTAGGGTGAGAGAAGGTCTGCCACTCTATCACAAGGATGATGTCATCAGTGATGTCATTTGAGATGTCATCAGCGATGTCATGAGTGATGTCACTGACCATGTCATGAGTGATGTAATATGTGACGTCATTAGCAGTGCATTGTGGGCGCGCAAGTTATAGTTAGCTGAACTAACTATAACGGGGTAATTTCAATGGTTTTGTACGAGTGAAAAGTCCAGCACATATAAAGCCCCTGAAACCTATGGTTTTTTCATTGAATTTCTAAGGTTTTTTAAATGCTAATTCCTAACTATAACGTGCCTGAAACCTATGGTTTTTTCAGTGAATTTCAAAGGTTTTTTAAATGCTAATTTCTAACTATGCCTATAGAGATGTGAAGAAAGAAGAAAAAACGCAAAGAAAGAAAAAAAAGAAATGCGGAAAGAAGGAACAGGTGTCCTCAAAGATGAAGAAAAGTGCAGGAAGAAGGATAACGTGCAGAAAGAACAAACATAAGAGCAGAAAGAAGCCTTGTTGCAAAATCATCCTGTACCCTCAACTTTTTCAGATGGATACTGGTGGTAACTGAGTCTGACTAACCAGTCCTAGAGCCAGTGCTATGTTAAAAGACACTTAGAATACAGTGAAAACACCTACATACACTAGGGAACACTATGCGTTGGGGTCCCCCTGTGATTAGCATGACCTCCTCTGTAAGCCCCTTGTATATAATAGGGCAGGGGGATTAAAACTACCTGCGTGTTTACACAGTGGGGAAGGGAGCGGACGAGGCCTGAGGTGACGTCTGCAAACATGCCCTGTGGCTGTTTTAAGTTGGTACATTAAGTCCCCTTGAATCCTGAGGGTCCCTAGGGTCCAACTAGCCCACTAGGTACCTCCAGTAAGCGCCACAGAGCTGCGTTGCACAGAGATGAAAAAAGGGGCACAGACTAGACCACCTCTCTGCAACGCAGCACAGTGGCGCTTACTGGAAGCACCTGGCGGGTTAGTTGACCCCCAGGGTCCCTCGGGATTGAATCGGAATTATTTCCCCAACTTAAAACCCACCACAGGGCGTGTTTGCACACGTCACCTCAGGCCCCGTCCCCTCCCTTCACACTGTGTAAACGCGCCCTGTTGCAATTCTAAGTTGAGAGATTAAGTCCCCTTGAATCCTGAGGGTCCCTAGGGTCCAACTAGCCCACTAGGTACCTTCAGTAAGCACCACAGAGTAGCGTTGCAGAGAGGTGTATAAAGGGACGTGGCCTCAGAACACCAACATACAACTCACCAGGGGGCGCGTTTGCAGAGTGCTGCAAGGAGGGTGCGTGGCCTCCGGCACGATGCCGGTCTTTTATTTCTTTTCGTTTTTTTAAGAAGGGGGGCTGTGTGGTCCCTCTTCTTTTTCTAATTTATTGGCCCTGGGCACCCCATCCCCCAGAGACTGCCCCCTAATTTGTTTTTGAAAAAAATTAATTTGGAAGGGAGCCGCGTGGCCCCCCTCCTGAGGTCTTAATCGGCCCCGGGGACCCCAACCCCCGGGGCATGGCCTTTTGTTTTTATTCTTTAGGAGGGGGGCTGCATTGCCCCCCTCTTCAGGCCACTTATGGCCCCCGGGGCCCCATCCCCCGGGGCCGGCATTTGTTTTTTATTAATTTTTTTAAATATATATTTATAGAAACACCTAGGACATGCTGGACAAACCGTACGTACCTATCACCATGACGATTTGTGTGATATTCATTCAAAGGCGACTATGCATTCAATGAATCCATGTGGAATGTATTTACACCGCTAGTGAAGCTCTGACGTGTCTGACGCCCTACTGTGCCTAATCCCGGCGCCCCCGCCAGTGGGTACTCTCCAAGTAGACACCTTTGTTGTTTATTTAAACAAACATGGGTAGCTATTGATGGGCATATTTAAAACACATGCACACCAAGCCATTCAAAGGGGATTCGACAAAAATTCGACCAAAACAATGCAAGAAACCCCCCTCACGGTTAATAAAACACACATCCACTGCCGGATGTGTAATTCTTTTTATTATGCTCTCTAGAAAGGAGACGCACCTCACTTGAGAGTCACAGCGTGCTCCTAGCTGAGCCCAATGCTGTGTTACACCCACCAGTGCTTGCCGAGTGCCACACACCTCTGTGTTGTATTCCACCAGCTAGTGCAAATGTTATGACACTCTCTAGCCCATGTGCACTGTAACACCACCCCGTGAATATGTCATGCCACACTTGCTTTCGCACGGGTTATATTGCCCCATCTAACATGCCTTCCTCGATGCCTATGTTATAACGCACAGCGCTATGCCATACATATTACAATCTGGGATCCATATCTTTGTCATAGTGCATATGCAATGTTACACTCCCCAGCACATATTTTACATTACAACTTTAGAGACTAGTTAGGTTACATGACACTGCCCTGTGCATATTACACTCCAAGGTGCATATCGCATAGCATGCGCTAGTGCCTGTGATATCTCGCACTCTCCAATGAATCCGTCATTTCGCACAATGTATTGCATATTATATTTCACGCCCGGTTCATCTTATAGCACACTTTTTGGTGCATAGTTTATACCATACACTATATCTAGTTTTCATTTTCAATCGTGCTCTCAGGGCTATATTATATATAACACTGCGTTCACCTACACTTTTCACGGGCATTACATTTTGCAATGGGGGGGTGGAGGGTCAGGGGGTGTTTCTGCCAAGTGAGCCCGGAGTCACAGTCACAAACGTCCTCTTCTTCCTGAATAAAAGTGAGATTATGCTGCACACTTGTTCATATTTTAAGTAGTTCACACAGACACACATTTTAAAACAATAGAGTTCCTAATATCCGTCTTCTCTGAACAGTTAGCTTGCTGCCCCATCCACCTCCTCCCTATCCTCTGTTGTCTGAATCCATGGACTAGCCTCCTCCCTCCTGCCATGCATGGTCTGATGTGCTGCCACTGCCATCCATTTAGCATGATGTACCAGTCCACTCCTCCTGCCCTCCATTGCCCAATTTTATGCCCCATCATTGACCTCCTGCTTAGCCTCTGTGCTTAGCTTGCTGCCCCTATTCTCCTTCCCCCTACCCTCTGATGTCTTTGTGCGTGCCCTTGCTCCATCCTTTTTGCCCACCATGTTCCATGAACCTGCCACTCCTATCTACTCTGAGTGTTCTGTTGAGCTGCCACTCCCCTCCCACCTGCCTAGCATTGTCAGATGACTGTAACCTGTCCCTGCCACCTCCACCCTGCCTGTCCACATTCCATGCCCCTATCCCCTTTCTCCTGTCCTCCATGGTCCATTTTACTGCCACACCCTTCTGCCCTCCCTGGTCTGATGTGCTGCAACTGCTCCTCCTGCCTGCCCCATGTGGTCTGTTGTGAGGTCCCTTCCGCTGAACTCTCTTGTCTGTGCCCAGGTCCTGACCCTCCCTTCTACCCTCCATGGTCCTTTGTGCATGCCCCTGCACCCTCCTTCTTTCCCATCGTAGCCATTGTGCTGCCACTAACCCTCCAGCTTGCCATGCATGGTCTTCTTTGCTGCCACGGCCCCTCCCACCTTCCCTGTGTGGTCAGCTAGCTGCCCCTGACCCCATCCCACCTTCCCTCCATGGTCTGTGTGTATGCCATCATAGTCTCACTGTTGCTCTCCATGGTGTGTCTTGCTTCTAGTGCCCATCCTGCCTGGCCTCCATGGGCATCTTGCTGCTCCTGCCCTGCCCCCTTGCCCCCAGCCGTCTATTTCCATGTGCAGACCCCTATTCCCTCCCTCCTGGCCTGTCTGTTCCATTGTAATGCCCCTGATCCGTCCCTCCTGCCCTTTATGGTCTGTTATGCTGCAGCTTTCACTCCTGTCTGTCCATTATGGTCAGCTAGCTACCATTGCCTCTTTCCCCTCTGTTCTCTGTTGTCCATGTGCCTTCTATGGATTATTATGCTGCACTCCCATCCCGCATGCCCTGTGTGGTGTATTGTGCTACTGCAAACCCTGATGCCTGCCCTGTAGGGTCAGTTTGGTGCATCTCTCCATGTCCTTCCTGTCCTCTGTTATCCGAGTCCATGTCCCTACCCCAACTCTTCTTGCCTTCCATGATCCAATGTACCATAGTTGCGAACATTTTGAACTTGGTAAGAGGGAGATTTTGAAAAAAAAACTGGGGTATTGATTTTCCCCTTTGAGTTACATTGAAAAAGAGGAGATTGTAGACAGGAGACAGATCAAATAAAGCCCATTTGAGCTTAAAAACATTGGATGTTTCCTGGCTGAATCGGGTCTGTTGGCATGTAGGTTGTACTATCACTGCATCTTCCTTCTGCCCACAATGGGCTATTATATTGCCACATCCTCTCTTGCCAGTCCTGTATTGTTGGTTTGTTGCCCCTACCCCCCTTTCCACTGCCCTTCATAGTCTGTTGTGCTGCCACTGCCCTGCCTCCCTGCCCAGAGTGGTCAAATTGTTGCCTCTGCACCCTCCTACCTGCCTTCAATTTTCAGAGTCCGTGCCCCTGGCCTCTGCCTCTCAACTGTATCCTAATAAACAACTAGATTGCTAACATTCTATATTTATTACAAAAGTGTGGAATGCCTGACGTCATCTTGATGTAAACAAAACTTTAATACCTAGAGCATTTCCTTTAGAACTTACATATATGAGAGGGTCTTATTTGCATCAAAATTATGCTTAGTGCTCTAAAAAACTAAAATGAGGACATATTTTTTGAATTTTCAAATAGCGACAAAGCACTTTTAAATGATTTGTTATCTTTATGTTTTTTATCCAGTTGACCACTTGATTAAATGTTGCACTTAGGGGTGAGGATGTGATGTTACTTCCAGAGCTGCAGACTTTGCAACTGGGGAACCAGGTTGGAGTTTCTGCTTCAGCTCGACATTCTGTGATTCTGGTCAAATCACTTAATCTCCCACTGTCTACAATCAAAATGAATTTGTTCTTGTGTGATGTAACCAATGCTCATGTAAAGCACTCCAATACCTGACAAGTCTGCACTATATAAAACTGCAAAACCACAAAAAATAAAAAGTGTTTTGCACACTTCTGTCATTGGGCTACATGTGGGCTACATGTGAGTGATATTTGTGCTGCATTTGGGCTCTTTTGTCTCTGGTGGCCATCTTGGGAGATTTATTTGTTATGAAGTTTCCTAATTTCCTCATTTACTACAGTCTCCTCAGTAGGAAATGCTTTCAGTTTTTTACTTTGATTCCATCAAGAAGGTATTCAGATATGTCACACATTTGCCATAAATTCAGAGTGTTAGCAGGTTTCCCTGCTCTCTCTTCCAAATAGCAAAGCAGTTTGCAATGGCAGGGTGGGAGCCGCGAGGCTCCCGCCCTGCCATTGCAAACAGCAGGCACCCCGGGACACTGCAGGAGCCGGCCCTGGGGGTTGCGGTCCCCAGGGCCATGACAAGGCTCCAGGAGGGGGGCCGCGCAGCCCCCCTCCCACTTAAGTTAAAGCCCCGGGGGGTGGTTGTCCCCAGGGCATGGTGGTCTGTAACGGAACCCTACTTTAAATATGTAGTGCCCCAGGGAGGTGGCAGTCCCCGAGGTGTGTGGGGGGGCTCGAGCCCCCCCACACAGGGCTTTAAAAAAACAAGCCCCAGGGGGTGGCAGTCCCCGGGGCTGCAGGGGGGCCATGAGCCCCCTGCATACATTAACTTTAAGCCCCGGGGGCTGGCAGTCCCCGGTGCTGGGGGGCCCCTCCGGGCCCCCCATGACTATGAAAAATTGCCCCAGGACTTGGCCCCCCCAGGGGCTAATTGTAAACGAAGCGCGGAAGCCCGCACTTTGTTTTTTTGTTAGTCAGCGGGATGCGCGTGGGCCTTTGGGGTCCTTGTGGGACCCCCTGAGAAGGCCTAGGGGGTCAGGGTGTTTCTACCCTGCTCCCTTGTCGCGTTTTGCGATTTTTGGGGGGGCTTCTTGTGCCTCGGTTCTACCGAGGCACAAGATGGCTGCCAACACTTCCCGATCTGGAGTGTTGACAGCCAATTAGCAGGGTGCACGCTGGGTGCAGGGAGGGTGCGCGCATCCTCCTCGGCCATAGATATCACTAACTTTTTTACCCCAATTTTCTCAGGAACTACTGAACGGATTTACACCATTTAAGCAAAAGGCACAAGTCTGAACTGAGGACTACCTCTTTGCCAAATTTGGTGTAATTCCGTTCAGCAGTTCGGGCTGTAGCTGGCCCCCGCTTGACGAATCACCACAAAACTTTCAGGGTAGGAGCGGAGCGGAGCTGGCCAAAAGTTTGGAAAATTACGTGAAGATTCGTCAATCGGCGCCAGACTTATTGGGAATAGAATGTTGCGGATTTCCTAAGGAAAATAGGTCCTAACTATAACTATCTACTGGCGACCCCAGTAGATAATATATATATATATATATATATATATATATATATATATATATATATATATATATATATATATATATATATATATATATATATATATATATATATATATATATATATATATATATATCAAAACACAAGGTTGTCCCACTGAAGACGCCTCACATGAAGGGTGCAGACTCTAACACCATCGGCAGCAGCAGAAACAGCATCCTCGCTCCCTTGTTAAAATATAAATGCCAAACGCGTTTCGAGCGATTAGACGCTCTTGATCACTGGCTTCACTCTGGCTTCAAACACGGAAACACACAGCAATTGGGAACAGCTGGTTTAATAATTGTACAAGTCCTGCCCCAGTGGGCGTTGACAAGCAAGGCCTGATGGTTCTGGTAGTCACATAATCTGCTGCCATAGAACTTGTAGTCCCCTGTGAAACCCCATATGGGTGTCGCTGGCTCCGTGTTCACGATGACTGCCAAAGTGCGATATTGAAAAATAACTATCCCAAGTGGGTCATCAGTGATGTCATCAGTGATGTCACTGACCATGTCATGAGTGATGTAATATGTGACGTCATCAGCAGTGGATTGCGGCCGCGCGAGTTATAGTTAGCTGAACTAACTATAACGGGGGAATTTCATTGGTTTTTTCCGAGTGAAATGTCCAGCTAACTATAACGTGTGTGAAACCTATGGTTTTTTCAGTGAATTTCAAAGGTTTTTTAAATGCTAATTTATGAATTTTGTATTATATTTCTTATATATTTCTTTTACAACAAGTTACCAATGTATATATTTATAGATTATCTGTATCCTTTAATTTGGAATGGCTCAGCTTTTTTTTTTTTGAATTTGGATAAAGTTGAACAGCATAATTAATATCTTCTATTAACTTATATACATATGAATTCATTCTTTTTTTTTTATAGGTTTTTTTTTACCTTGCGCGCTCGGTGTGCGCACCCCATACGCATGCGTATGTTTTCGTGTACTTATGCGTACGGTATCTACGTACGCATGCGTACGTCATAGTGCACGCTCGGTGCGCGCACCAAGTACGCATAAGTACGTACTCCGTGTGCGCATGCATACGTTCTCCACGTACGCATGCGTACGTCGTGCCTGCTCTGCGCGCTACGTTTGCGCATGCGCACGTACAACACGTGCTAAATTCACGCATGCGCACATTCTACGCGTGGTGAGTTCGCGCATGTGCATGTAGTACGTTCACGCATGCGCGTGCTTCGTACGCACGGAACGTATGCGCGTAATTCGTACGCGCATGCACGCGTAGTACGTTCGCGCGTGCTTCGTACGCACGCAACGTACGCGCGTAATTCGTACGCGCGTAATTCGTACACGCGTGTAGTAAGTTCGTGCATGCGCCTGCTTTGTAATTCGTACGCGCATGTGCACGTAGTACGTTCGCGCATGCGCGTGTGATTCGTATGCCTCGCAACGTACGCGCGTAATTCGTACGCGCATGCACGCGTAGTACGTTCACGCATGCACGCGTGATGCGTATGCATGCTACGTACGCACATGCGTGCGTACTCGTTCGCGCATGCGTGCTTGCTCCGCCGTGCGCGCACCGAGCGTGCACCTCAAGTCATGTGATTAAAAAACAACATTTTTTATTGGTTCATACTAGTTTCAGTTTCAGATTCTTCCAACACCACACCAACTCCCCTCATGGCAAGTCATGTGATCAAGAAACAACACTTTTCATTGGTTCAAAGTAGTTTCAGTTCCAGATTCTTCCAACACCACACCCACTCCCCTTATTATTACTTCTGATTCCCTAGGAGAAGGAGCTAATCTGTTTTTGAGATACAATGGCAGAGGAGCAGCCATCTTCTGAGAGTTAACAGGATACTCTTGTGAGACAGAGACAGAGGAAGCAGAAAGACTCCTTCATATGGCAGTATTTCACTTTTCCAGAAGGCCAAAAGAAGGTGAATGCACCAAAAGTCACCTGCACTCTTTGTCACCGGACCTTATCACGTGGAAATGCTAATAAGAAATACTCTTTTGGTACTCACACAATGTTAAGGCACATTGAAAAAGTGCATCCTGCGACTTTTGCTCGAGCTGTTAGTGAAAACCCACCAGCAGCTCAGCCGAGCACATCCGCAACAGCTCAGCCGAGCACACCATTGGCAGCTCAGCCGAGCACTTCTTTTGCGGTGGTGCCTTCTCCTACTTCCACACCTCTGGATATACGCCCTTCTTTTGGGAGGCTGTATACACGGTGCATAGACTGTCATACTCTCATTTCTCTGGGTGAGACCAGTATTGATCTCATTGAGAAGAAATTAGAGCAGCACTTATGCACTAGGCCATAGTTTTTTTAATTTTTTCATTTTTCTCTTCCTCTGTCCCTACATTAACACAAGGGCTCTTTTTAGAGCCACCTAAAATCTAAACACAAAAACTTGTTTTTTAAATCTATTTGTCGATTTTTTTTAGGGTGCGCGCACCCTATGATTTTTTAATAAAAAATAATCTTTTTTTTCACCCTTTGTGATCCTTCAGGGACTCCCTGACAAAGACTAGGGGGTCAGGAAGTCTCTACCATGCCCCCTTTCCATGTTCTCCACCTTTGTTTTAAATTTAAACTCATTTTTAATTTTTTTTTTAATTGCAAGTAAAATGGATTACATTTCCTAAATTTTCTTTCAAGATCTGAAAAAAAGAAAAAAAGTATTAATATTCAACAATACATTTTCTTAAGCAGTACATGTTTTTTCATATTTAACAAAGCAATTTTTTGCCCTTTTTTTGCTGTTTTCAGAATGTATTGAATTTCCCTGAAAATAGTGATATCAATTGCTTTCATCATTTAACAGCGGGCAAAAAAAAAAACAATCTGAAAGATTGTTTAAAAAAAGCCCTGAATCTCTTCCCACTAAAACAGACCTTGATGGAAATGTCACAAATATATTAAAAATACCGTCTAAGAACAATAACTATTTGCAATAAATAACATCTGTAAATCTTGCTGCTTAAGCACGTACACCAAAATAATATCTGTCAAACAAGTCCACAATTGTTACCTTTACCTTTCCTTGAAGCCAAATGGTAATTTTAAAATCCTTTGTAAGTGAAATATCGGATGTTAATCCTATAAAATTGAAATAATGGTTTCTTCAGATGCTGGAATTTGTATCAAAAATTTTGGTTTTAGAAAAATTAAGTAACAATTTGGTAAATCATAAGGCAAACGTTGCTTGAAAATCAATTGAGAATCATTACACAGTGTCCATCCTTTTTCACATTTAAGATAAACTGTGTAATGACCAGAAGTTATAGAAGGTCCATCATGAAAAATAATTGCAACTGCAACAAAAAATGTACCTGATATTGATAATTGATTTTCTACAAACTTCTTTAGTAAAGTTTCCATTTTAGTTCCATCTGCTCTACAACGTTGCATCATTAAAATTACATACTGTCCATATTTATGTAACAATATCGTTGATAACATGTCTGATTTACATTGAGAACATTCCATGTTGTGATTTGCATCTTTAACTAACTTACTAAAAGTCACTGTTTTACTCTCTGGTAATGTTAAATATATGAACCTTTCAGAATCAACATTACTGCTGCATGTGTTCATACAGTTTTCACAACAATGTTCCCATTTATATGAGACACCTAATATATTTTCTATTTCTACCCCTTCATCTTCCAGTACCATAAGCATATACATCAAGAATTCCTGTGCATCTTGCTGGACATCTTGTGTAAACTGTGTACATCCAGAACATTCATCTAAAAGATTTCTAACATCAGAAGCACTTTCTATTTTAGTTTTATCATTACTCAGCTTCTCATAAAGGAGACTCAGCAGAGAACAGAATCTTTTTTCATGATTCAGTATTATCTGCTCTTGCAAAATTTGAAGATAAAATACAACATTGAGCACTACATTTGCGTAGCAGTTGACACCAGAGCTATTTTCAAAATGACAACCAACAACCTCTTCAACACTGTCCTTTTTCTTTTTGCTTGCAGACACATCACTCTCTTTTTGTTTTCTCTTCTGTACATCCTCATTACAGATATTCTCAAATCTCCTTTTCCGACAAACAACACGTTTTTCAAACACAGGATACTGACCTAAATGAGGAGCATAGCTTCTTCTTAATCTATTATACATATATATATATATATTACACAGTTTGCATCAGCACTAACTGAGTCATCAAAGTCTATCATGAATAAACCAGATATTTTTTTCACGCGTGACAAAGCAACATATGCCATACCTTCTTTAAACACAGTAGATCCAATGTTTACAAATGCACTATCTGCAGTTAATCCTTGAGATTTGTGAATAGTTACTGCATATGCTAAAGAAAAGGGAAACTGCTTCCTACGTACATATAAGTCTTTCACAAGCAAGAAACGAACTGAACAACGACAAATGTCTTTAACCTCTTCAATCTGATCAAATTTTATTTTTAAAAATTCAATTCCTACTTTTTTCTGGAAATTAACAAAACCCACAACTTTACCCATAGCTCCGTTCACTAAACCTTTCTCTACATCCAAATTACGTCTTAAAATTACTCGACAGTTCATACATACATAAAGATTATTTTCTAAACCGGCTGTTTTCGAGATGTTTTTCTCTAGAGAATCCAATTTACTTGTCAATTTGTTTGTCAATATAATAGTTATTCCTTCATGTTGTATTTTATCCACAGCTTCCAGTTTGACAATCTCTTCATTTTCCAATTTCAAAAGTTCTTGATTGAATATAGAGCATTCATGTAGTGTTGGCATTAAGCAGATTACAGTATTTTTTCCAGCAATGTTCTTGTATATTTTCTCTGGAACTATTTGTTCTGTTGGAAACACATTACATAGCAATCGACTTTGTAAAGCTTTTCTGCCATGTTCTGTGAGTAGTCCAATTCTGATATCTTTGAGAATACTTGCATAATCCTCATCATTGGCTTGCCGCATATTGGTAATGAGTTCTTTATACTCAAAGTATGTCCAAATATTCACATTACCTATACTTCCTAATTACTTTTTCGTGTCTTCATGTGTAAGGGTTTGAAATACTGGTTGTCCTTTAACTGGAGTAAGCTGCAGAAGTTCCCCAAAAACTATAACATGTTTTCCTCCAAATAGCATGTCATAGTTTGTCTTTAGAATTTGCTGCATTCTTAAATGCACAAAGGCAAGCATTAAGTTTGATACCATGCTTACCTCATCAATGATGAGAACTTTCATTTTTTTCAATACTGCAACTTCAAAACATGCTTCTCCTGTTAGCTTGTGGTATTGTATTTTGTTCTCGTGCTCTACTGGTAACATTAGCAAACGATGGAGGGTAATTCCTTTTATGTTATATGCTGCTAACCCAGTTGGAGCAGTAACAACACAAGACAAAGTTGAATCTGTTTTTTGCTGTAGGTAGCTTCTAATTACTTTAATCAAGAAACTTTTTCCAGTTCCGGCTTGACCACTCACATACATTCTGATTGGTTGAAACGATGTGCATGAGCACTCTTTATTTTCATGTAGTAATCCGTGATCAATTTTTTTTCTGACTTCCTCATAAATTTGTTGTTGTTCATCATTCAGTTGTTGTTCCATATTTGGTAAGTCTATTAAATCTTCCTGAGCTTGATTCATAGCTGTTTCGACTTCAGTCATGGCTATTGCAGCTTCATTTTCTACGATTGATTGTCCTAGAGGATCTTGACTGAACGTCCCAGAACTTTGACTGTCTTGAGAACTGTCTCTAGCTACTTCAGCTGCAATTGTTGCTTCTTGTTCAATTTCTTCATTTAACATTTGAACATAATTTGAGAAAGTACTGCATTCTATGCTATCTTTGCAAGCATTAAAGGAATCTTCATAGCTCTGAAAATCTCCAAGTAGTTCGTCCTCTGAACGCCATGGTTTAAACAGCTGTAAAAGTGCCAAGTAGTAACATTCCTTTTTGTCAGTAGTGTCACAACTCAGCTTCCGGTGATTAATCAAACTTCCTTTTGTTTGTTTTACCAAACATCCTTCCTCACCAGTGACTTTATATTTTCCATTGTTGATGTCTTCTGTGGTATTCCGTTTATAAATGTAGTTCTGCAGCACTTCATATACACACATGTTCTCAAGATGATGACTTCTTTGTGGGTAATATGTGTCCAACATGTTTGTTCTTAAAATGTCTGTACTTTCAGGTTCGTACTCTGCTAAATATTCAATTTCTCAAACAGATTTCAGTACCCGATTTCTCATTCCTGCAAGGCCTAAACTTACCCAAATTTTTCTTCTGGATTTGGAGTACAGACTTGCAGATGATAACCTATCTGAGCATTCGTAGGATCCAATTTCTCGATGCGATAACATCTTTAAACTGAAACTGTATAGCTTTTTACTGATAGTCTTCTCGTGAGAAATCTCTTCCCACATTTCTTTCAATTCTGTTTTCTCAGATTTAGTGATGTAAGATGTGACATACCAAGCAACAGCAATAGAATTGTCAGCTACATACTGTATATCCATGTTAGCATTCCACATGGATAAAATGACTGGGTTGTAGTCATTTATATATTTTGACTCTTCTTTTCTTCTCAGGTTGTAGGTATTCTTAGGCGATTTTCTTGTAGTAGTATGTCGCACAGCTGACATAAAACTGTTTACTCTTCCTTTTGAAAGAACAGGTCGTGGAAATCCAAATCGACATTTTGTGTAGAATTTATCTTTACTCTTGTACTTTCGTCGACAGGATTTTCCACACCGATGTCTTTGGAAACGTGAAACTTGCTCTTTTAAGTTTTTTTCTTCTGTGCTTTTAGGTATAGCACATGTTTCATATTCTTCAATGAAAGATAAAACTGCATCATCAGAATCTGTTCCAAATTTTGGGGCATCCTTGATCCACAACAGCATATGAATATGAGGAGCACCTCTTGCCTGGTATTATGTTCTCCAAAAGAAATCCACAACTTCTCCAAGAGGTGGATTTTTTTATTGCAGATGAAGGACATCATAGCCTCAAATCTATGATTGAAATATCTGCAAACATTAACCGGATCCAATGAGCACAATTCTCCTGCTGTCTTGTATTGGGTGTTTTCAATATTTGAATTTGCCTCTCGAAGAAAATCCAGTAAATCATCCCAAGCGTACTCAGCACAGCTTAGGGTAAGGAACCATGTAGGAGTTCCTAAATTCCGTAACATACATTTCAATTCTCCATGGCGTCGGTACCAATATTCATTAGTCCCAGGCCGACAAGCCATCAAATTAATCAATTGAGATTCCAAATGATCATCTCGCTTTTGCACTTTGTTCATAAAATCCTTTGCAGACACATTATGTAGATGTACTCCAGTTTTTAAAATGTGATTTACTGCATAAGATAGTGCAGACAAGTCACTTTCAAATAAAAGATGGAACAAATGTGGAATACTTTGACGAAATCTTGGATCTTCTGCATATAACCTTGTAGTTCGATACTCAGAAGCAGGAATCTGTACTGGACGTTCATCATATCGTCCACCTTTTCCTGTAGGAAACAGCTGGGGAAAACAACGAGCTTCCAAGCTCTCCTCCCATACACTCACGGGAGTTCCTTGTGCTTTTTTCATCTGAAACAGATCAATAGTGTTTCCCATAACTTCTTTAGAATGAAGAGGATTGTTGTAATAAAGCTCACACGTCAGATGAAGTAAAGAGTCTTTATTCGTGACCATCCGCTCTCAAACAGCCTGGAGCTCACCTGAACATTCTAAGGTGAGCTCCCTCGGATCATACCACTTGCTGGTTGGGGAAGGGTTGATGGGACATACCAACTATATAATGACCATAAGATTATAACACATACAAACTATACAATGATCATAAGATTATAACACATCTCCCCTTGCAGGGATTGCATAAACTCACTTAGTGTTTACAACTCTGTCTTTGCTCCATGTCTGTCCGTTGTCCAGACGAACCACACTCTTGCTTGTGCTTTCCACTCTTTGAGGTGCTCCAAATTTGCTCGTCCCCGGTTGCACCCTGCCCGGTTTCTTAACACACACTTGGGAGTTGGGTTCTATCTCTACCTCTTTAGCTCCATGTTTCACATCGTACCAAGCTTTGTACTTCTGTTGATGAGACTCTAGACGTCTCTCCACTCGTCCTAGGTCTGGTACTACTCTTTTTCCTCCCCCGAACCACTTAGGGTTCATCTTAGTGCTGGGTTCCCTTCCTCTGAGAAACACAAACGGGGATATTCCTGTTACCCCATTGGGCGTGGTGTGATACGCCCATAAGGCTTCTCTCAACTCTTCCTCCACATTCAACCCATTGGTGGTGGCTAGTTGTATCTGCTCCTTGATCATTCGATTCACCCTCTCCACCAATCCATTGGCTTTTGGACAATAGAGAGCAGTCCTCTCATGCTTTATATTGTGTTCTTCCAAAAACGAACTGCACTCCATTGTCCGTTACCAAGGTAGCAGGGATGCCTTCATACACAAAGATGTTTGTTAGAAACGCAATGAGATTAGAAGTTGTGGTGGACGCTGTAAATTTAAAATTTACCCAATGGGAAGTGTAATCCACCAACACAAACATAAACCTTTTCTGTGTCCCCAGTATGTCCATGGGACCCACTATGTCCATAGCAAGTTTAGTCCACGGAGATGTGGGTACATTGATAGGGGCCAAGGGAGCACAGTGGATAACTTTGCTCTTGTCACTTCTTGCACAACTGATACACTCCTTTACTGCTCTCTCCACCTCTGAATCCATTCTGGGAAACCAAAAGCAACTCCTCACTTTGTTCTTTGTGAGGCTCCTGCCCAGATGCCCTTCATGGGCCAGGTCTATAACCCTTTTCCTCATCGCTTCCGGTGGGACAATTTTTTCCCCCCTTTGCAAGCGACCAGCTATGATAGACAGTTCAAATCTGACTTCCCAAAAATCTTTAATTATGTCAGGGACCTCTGATAATTTGTCCGGCCAACCCTTGACAATGAGTTCTTTTAATCTACCCATGGCCTTGTCTTCCTCCATGGCCTTACTCCATTCTGCGTCCGTCAGCGAGGGGAGATGCACCGCACAGATGGGAACATCTAACACTTCCTCAGTGTGATTGCCTTTGATTGGTAACCTCGACAAGCAATCTGCAATCACATTTTCTGGCCCCGGTAAGTACTCCATTTTGAAACAAAAAATTTCCAGTCCTAGCACCCACTTGCTTATTCTAGGGGACATATTTTGTGCTTGTTTGGGCGAAAACATGAATGTAAGTGGTTTATGGTCTGTGTGAATGGTAAATTTGTTACCCCACAAAAAGAACTTGAAGTGATGTACCGCCCAAAAACATACTAATGCCTCCCTCTCGATGACCGAGTAATTTCGTTCTGCCTCACACAAGGTACGGGAGGCAAACGCTATCACTCTTTCTTCCCCGTCACCTTTTTGGGACAACATGGCACCCAACCCTTTGTTAGAGGCATCGGTGGTCAAAATGGTTCTCTTCTTGGGATCAAAAGAGCCCAAAGCTGGAAATTCCAATATGCACCTTTTTATCACTTCAACCATCCTACTGTGTTCTTCTTTCCACACAAATGCTGTATTCTTCTTCAGCAGCTCACGTAGGCCCACACATAAGTCAGCAAAGTTCCTGACAAATTTGGACATGTACTCCACTAAGCCCAAAAAGGATTTGAGCTCCTCCTTGTTGGTTGGGTGTGGAGCCTCACTGACAGCTTGAATTAAACTATGCTTGGGCCTGAACCCCTCTTTGGTGATAGTGTGCCCCAGGTAATCCATAGATGTTACCTTTATCCTGCACTTGTCCAGTTGTACTGTTAAACCTGCCTCGGTTAATCTGTGACACACTGCATGAAGGGTGGCATCATGAGCTTCCTCTGTGTCCCCATACATCAGGATGTCATCTTGGAAACAGAGTGTGTTCTTTACCCCACTCAGTACCTGCTGCATTATTTTCTGAAACACTGAGGCTGCTGAGGCGAGACCGAAAGGCATTCTCACAAACATAAACGCCCCAAAAGGTGACGTGAATGCCGTCAATGATCTCGACTCGGGATGCAGCTCTACTTGGTGATAAGCCCTAGACAGGTCGATAACTGAAAAATAAGATGCCTTGCCCATGGTGCTTAACATCTCATTTATGTTGGGGAGAGGGAATCTCTCCACCCAAATATTTTCATTTAGGGAGCGTAGATCCACACATAGGCGAATACCTTTCCCATTACCCTTGGATGCTAAAACTAAGGGCGCAAGCCATTCAGTGGCCTCAACGGGTTGTATGACCCCTATTTCACAGAGTTTATCTAACTCTTCCTTGAGTGTCTCTCTCAAATGGAAAGGAACCGACCGTGTCTTGTGTACCACGGGTTTGGCTCCGAGTCTGATTCGTATTTTGTGCTGAAACTCACGTAGTTTACCCAATTTCTCATTGAAAAGCTGTGGAAATCTCAACTGTAGACTCCTTTCATTGCTACTTCTGTCAACCATAATCACTTGATTCTCACCATTGGGATCTAACCTGATCCCTAATTCTCTTTGGTGCTGCCACCCCAGAAGATTGGCACCATGCTCAACAATGTATACACTCCCCTTTGTGGTCCTCCCATTAAAATCAATGTTGCTGTACAGCATGCCCACCAGGGGTATGGGATCTCTCGTGTACCCTTCAGGTTTGATATCAGGAGTCTCTAACATCTCTTTGGACCCCCCCAATGACTCTTCAAAATCATGTACATTCACTAACGTGAAAGGGGAACATGAATCCGCATACACTTCTAGGGGTTTGTTATTGAACATCACAATACATTTAGGATAATTGTGTCTTTCTCCCACCGCCATGCTCCTCACTTGGAAAACATATTTTGCATGTGATTCCTCACCACCGCTAACCATGCTCACCGTGTTATTAAACCCTTCTCTGCACACTCTAGCTAGATGTCCCCTCCTGTTGCATTTCTTACACAAGACACTTCTGGCAGTGCACATAGGGTTATTGGCAAGATGATTACTGCTACCACATCTATAACATTTTGCAATATGTCCATCTCTACTGGTTTTTGTGGCTTGAACTTCCTTCGTGTTCCACTTATCAGCCATTTTAAAAACTCCTTCCTTCTGCTCTTCTACCTGTACTTGTGCCACTACATCTTCTTTAACTTTCATTTCTTTTACGCATTTCGCCGTGTGTTCCACAGATTGCGCAATGGCCACGGCATCTTTCAAAGTGGGATTTTTTGCTAACAGTTTTTCCTGAATCCTGCTATTGTTTGTGCACCTAACCAGTTGGTCGCGTATGAGAGAATCATTAAGATCCCCAAACTCACACAATTGCGTTAGACCCCTTAGTGCTGCAATGTAGTTACTGATCGATTCGCATTTCCCTTGAACTCTGGTGAAAAACTTGTGTCTTTCCAACACCACGTTGACCTTATCCCCAAAGTGTGACTCAAGCTTCATCAGAGTCACATCAAAAACATCAATGCCCTCATCATCCTCCAGCTCAGGTTCCGGAAGAGTTTCGTAGACTTTGCGACCGTGAACCCCCAAATTGTGAAGTAAAATATGCTGTTTCCTCAGGGCTGAAAACCTTTCACCTCCCATGGCAATAAGATATGACTCAAACAGTTTGGCCCAGTCCTTCCAGTGAATGTCTGGGTCCCCACAGTCGTTCAAAAAGGATGGGGGTTGACTCATGCCCGGTGTTCCCATAGTGGCTGAGATGGAAGAGCCCCCACTACAAATAACGATGTAGCCAGAGGAAATGCAAGGTAAGTGTCCTCCAACTCACAAGACCTGAGGGACCTACACCTGCGCCTGACAGTCACTCCCCTACAACTCTGGGTACCAGATCACCTTTACACATTTGCAGGAAACTAAGCGATATGCCACAGATACTTCGCGCACTCACCCCAGACTCAATGAAAAGCCAGATCACTGTTTTCCTTGGCACTGTCTCCTCCTCTAGCACCACAATCAAGGAAACCGCTAGAAACTGACTAGACAGCTGACGCGGCAGAAATACCGGCAGTGCTGACAGGAACTGAAGAGGACCGGCCCTCAGCGGCTGGCGCGCCGGCTCCTGAGGGAGGATATTGCTTCACAGGACGTCCGCTCGCTGAGAGACTGAGGCTGTCTGCATAGCGCGCTGCTCCTCACGTCGTCCACGAAGAGCTGGCTAACCCCCGTTCCTCCACGACTTTTCCAATGGAGCGATGAAACCCTGGTGTCCACCTCAGCACGCCACCCGAAGCTGATCCGCAGTGCCCGCTCCAACCGCCATCACCTCCAGATCCGTCAGAATGGTGATTCTCCACAGCGACCCACAGCCTCTTCCGAGAACCGATCCGCTGTCGCCGCTGGTCCCGCAGCAAACCGTCCTGACGAAACGCTCCAGAACAGAGGTGTCTGTCTCCTCCTCGACACCAGGAGCTGACTGAAACAGCGTAGACCAGGTAAATGCAATCACTGTAGAAGGTCCGTAAACACCGGGAATTCACAGGACACAGTAACGGTAGTACACACGCCGCGTAATCCACATAGCGGCAACACAAGACTTTCTAGGCAAAGGTTACTTCATCAACTCCACCAAACTTGCCCACATGCTGCACGTTGAAAGATCGCACGATATCCTCCACTGTGCTTGCCCTTCTTGCGCCGTGCCACCTGCTTGTGCACTCTTCACTCAATTATAAGTCCTTCTTGAGAGAATGAAACAGAGGGGAGATGGCCACCTGCCCCCTACGCAGTTCGTCGCCAGTGTTGTAATAAAGCTCACACGTCAGATGAAGTAAAGAGTCTTTATTCATGACCATCCGCTCTCAAACAGCCTGGAGCTCACCTGAACATTCTAAGGTGAGCTCCCTCGGATCATACCACTTGCTGGTTGGGGAAGGGGTGATGGGACATACCAACTATATAATGACCATAAGATTATAACAAGGATGTATGCTGAAATGTTCATAAATTTCTTCTTCTTTTGACTTATCCACTTTTTCAAGTTGCCCAGTTGGTATTCCTGTGTCTTCTAGTATTTCTTCTTCATCTTCATCCATATAAATGGCTTCATACCATTTATTATTTTTTTTCAAATACAAATTTGCTCTTTGTACTTTTCGTACATCTACCAGCTCCTGCCAAATTTTCTTATTCTTTGTTGGTACTCCATTAACCAGAATAACTAATGGTTCAGTTTCCAATCTATCTGCATCAATTGTTTCCATATTTTTTTTCAAATCCAATGGCAAATAGACAACTCTTCGTTTTAAACCTCTTTGTAAATCCTAAGGAGGTAATTTACCTGTTTTTGGCTCCATACGCACTATGGTCTGAAACGGCTGGACACATTGAATGAGTATAGACTCATACGTATTTAAATCAGAAAATTCTGCAGGAATATCAACCAATTCTAAATTATTATGTACAGCTCTGGCTGGCATTCTATTTTCTTCTAACTTGTTATAACAGTATTTACAAATACGCTGATCTTCACCTAAATCAAAACTATTTTCCAGAAATATATATGTTGCAAAATCCTTCCACTTATAATTATCTTCATTTTCACTTTTTTTATACAGATCAACATTTCTTGTTTGAATTTTATAATGGCTTCTCCGGCAACAAATACAAGTAATATTTGGTCTTTCATTAGAGATGATAGCAAATTTTGTCATTTCATCTTAATTTTTTTTACTAACAGTGAGTTCTACATTCTCTTCCACATTTTCCTCAATAACTGTGTCATTTCCTGCAATTTCTTGCTCTGGACCAAAGTAACAAAACTGAATATCATCAGTAACCTTCACTACATCTGATACAGATCCATGGAACAGAGCACTATTCAACTCATTTAACTTTAGTGCTGGACTTTTAGCAAAATACAATGTTCTCACAAACTTTCTCATTTCAGTACGATGAAATCATCCTAAAATGATGAAAAACACTTTGGCAAACTTTCCTAGATAGACAAGCAAGAGAATGTCCTTGCAAACCAGTATTCTCTCTCACTCTGAATGGGTCTAGTCTTTGAAGCACCTTAATCTTCTGTTTAACACTCTTTTTACTATATTCTCTTAGGAAGTCACGTAATTTATCAATAGATTCCTGTCGCACAGTGCAAATACTACTACAATTCCAAGTGTACACTGGGCCTTTAGGACGTCTCCCCATAACCTTATCAGCTAACACTTCTTCCTCATTTCTTGGAACCATTTTCTCCTTTTCCATTACACAACCATCTTTAACTTCATAAGCTCGACCATTGGTGTCAACTGCATGCAACAAACTATTACTTTGAAGATAACTCTCTTCATTAAAAAATGGCTCAGTACTTGAACTATGCTTCCATTCTCATAAGAACACTTTACAAAAGTTATTTTTTTTCACTACTCTTTTCATTTTGCTTTGTGACTTCATTGCTTTGACTAATTTTTCTAATCTACGCATCCTGTTCAAAATTAAAATGAATAGTTTTCGTTTTATTTCCAAAACCTTAGAAACAATTGTTTCAATAATTTGGTTTTCTTCTTATATTTTTCCACATCCTTTAGCAAATTTAACATCACTCTTCTCAGAAACATTTTTCTACGAATGTTTTTAAAATCTATTTTTCGTGTTAAGTCACTCTTTCTTACTTCTGATTCAACATTGGCTTTTCGTATTTTCTGTCGACTCTGTTGTTGTTTTGTACTTGAAACACTATTTGCATTTTTTCTTTGTTTGAAGATATTTTAAAAAAAATCCTTAGTCTGCTTACCAGAAGACTTTTTCTTTTTTCCAACATGAGGTTCTTCAACTATTTTTTTGGGTCCAGTTTTCTTCAAATATAGATGTTGTTGCTGTTCTTTTCTCTTTCTTGACTTTATAGGCATCTTTAATTAATTTCACTGTTCAGCAATACCTGAAAGAAACTAAAAAAAAATACCTTTATGTAATTTTTTTTTTTTTTTTAAACCTTTATTTGACACAGCAGTTATGTACAGTCACGGGCCTACAACCTCCGAGGCCGGCCGCTAGTGTGCAAAAAGGAAAATCAATACAGCGAGCAAATGAGCAACCTGCACAGGGGGGCGGCTAATCGGCCCACAACTAGACTCCATACAACAAGAAGGTTTTGAATTAACATTTTATGAGGAAAAAAAAAACAACAAAACAAAACTAAAAGCAGGCATGGAAACTATATAAGCAGGGACTTGCTCTCCCATGGGGGGGGGGGGCAGCCGCCTCTCAGCGGCACTGTAAGCAAAAGCTAGTATTAGGCGAGGCGGGAGGGGGGCAGGGAAGTACACATGTACCGATTCCAGGAAGGAACAGGAATATCCGAGCTAAGGGGACAGGGCTACATCGGAGGCGATCACCAGGGGGGGCGTGCATATATCACCACGGTAAGAATTCCACGGACCCCACATCTTATTCCATTTTTTGGGTTTGCCTCTAGCAACATACACGGTTTTCTCCCGGAACATGCACCAGTCCATGCTTTCTCTCCACTTTGACACCGTAGGAGACCTACCCGAGCCCCACAGCTGCGCGATGTCTCTTTTGGCTATCATATTACCCAGAGTCACCCAGCGCTCCTGGGCCGCATCACAATCAGTCGGTTCCCACACATTCAACACACGGGAGTAGGGCCACACCAGTGACCTCCTCCATCACTGCATGCACCCTAGTCCAGAACCGGACAACCACTGGACATTCCCACGAAATATGCAGAAAAGTACCAAGCAGGCCACAGCCACGCCTACATAAACCATCACTCGAATATCCCAAGCGAAGCAAGCGGGGACCGGTAACATAGACCCTGTGTAGTATCTTTAACTGCACAAATCTGAGGCGAGCGGGTATGGCCACCTCTCTCGGCGAGGCTACAGCCGCAACCCAGTCCTCGTCATCCAGTTCTAGGCCATCAGCGACCCATACTTCTCGCAGGCGGGTGAGGAGGTCAGCGCGAGTATTAATCATTTTTTTATAGATCAGGGAAATGGTGCTGTCTGGCAAGTAACCATCAAGTATACGGTCTTCCAAAGGGAAGGCCTCAGGGATATCAGCCGGGTTCGGAAAGGCAGAAAGCAGGGCATGGCGGATCTGCGCGTAACGAAAGAATTCCCTATCGCTCAGGCTATATTCGGCCCGAAGGACATCGAACGTTTTAAAAGCGCCCTTCGCCCACAGATCCCCAACGCGGCTAATACCAATCGTGTCCCACTTCTCAAATCCCTTAGTGCGCCACAGCCCGCCCAACTCTTCAGAAGCATACAGCGGAGTCGCCCGAGTCAGGCGACCCTACCAGCCCGTAGCAGCAGTGGCGCCGTGCCATGCGCGTACAGCATTGTTCGTGGGGCCCGTGAGTTTAGCGCGTCCCTTCTTGGAATAAAGCATTCGATTGAAATCCCCACCCGGCAACAGTAGCTTATCCATCTCATACGCGGGGTTCAAAGCCGGGCCATACGTCCCATGGTTCACTGCCACCAGCTGGGACGCCCAGTAATACCGTCTGATATCAGGAAGAGCTATGCCACCATCGTACCATGGAAGAGTCAGCTTAGCAAGAGCGATGCGTGGTCTCCCGTCCCACACCAGCTGTCACTGCAGGCTTTCCGCCTCCCGAAAATATCGTGCAGGCACCACGTCCAGCGTATTCTGTAGGGCGTACAAAAAACGTGGCAGAGACATCATTTTAAATAAGGCCGCCCTGCCCAGCGGCGATAACGGAAGCCTCCGCCACCGGACTACGTCCGCCCGAAGCCGCTGAAGCGGCGGCAGCAGATTCAGAGAGTAACGATCCGCTGAACTCAGGGAGACGTGAATGCCTAAATATTTAAATCCAGCCTGAGAGATTTGAATCGGACAGCCGCGAGGGAGAAGAGGGGGGTCGCCAACCAACACATATACACAGGACTTAGCCCAATTAATAACAAGCCCAGAATTGCGGCCGAAGGAGGTCAAAACATCGAACATCACCATCAATGATTTCCGCGGCGAGGTGAGGTAGAGCAAAATGTCATCAGCGTATAGTGACACACGGTCCTCAAACGTCGGAGTCCACCGGATACCTGCCATAGAGGGTTACCACCTCAGCCATGCCGCCAGGGGTTCCAGCGCAAGAGCAAAAAGAAGCGGGGACAAGGGGCAACCCTGGCGGGTGCCCCTCCCGAGCACAAAGGGGGCAGAAACCCTACCATTCACCACCACCTGCGCCAGCGGCTCCACATACAACAGTTTCACCCATTTAATGAATCCGGGTCCAAAACCAAACTTGGCCAGTGCTGCCCAAAGATACGACCATTCCAGCGTATCGAACGCCATCGTGGCGTCCAAAGACGCCAAAATGGTGGGCTCCTGGATACAGTCGACTTTTGCGAGAACTCCATGTAGGCGCCGCAGGTTCAGCGCGGTGCTGCGATGCGGGATAAAAC
Source organism: Triturus cristatus (assembly GCF_964204655.1). Lineage (NCBI taxonomy): Eukaryota > Metazoa > Chordata > Amphibia > Caudata > Salamandridae > Triturus > Triturus cristatus. Next base: position 705,971,066 of record NC_140580.1, on the reverse strand, counting down.
CAGACTGATCCGGATGAACTAGGTCGCCAATTACAGTAATCAGTCGATTTGCCAGGACCTTCGCAAGAATTTTTGGTTCGGCATTCAGGAGTGAGATAGGCCTATGAGATGCACAACCGTCTCGCGGCTTCCCCTCTTTGTGGAGAATCACAATCGTTGCAAGCCATTGGTCCAGCGAAAGGAAGCCCACCTTAAGCGATGCATTAAACATCTCATGGAGATGAGGCGCCAGCGTCTCAGGACGAAGCTTGTATAACTCGATCGGCAGACCATTCGGGCCCAAAGCCTTTCCGGAGCGGAGTGCGCGAATCGTCAGTGCTATCTCATCATTCGTCAATGCCGCGTCCATCAAATCTCTGTCGGAGACAGAGAGGCATGGCAACGTAATATCTCGTAACAATTGACGAGAGTCATCCTCCGGCCTATCCGAAACCGACGTATAGACGTCACGCAGATGATCTGCAAAACAAGTCACTATCTCTCCGGGGTCCGTGACACTCACACCGTCAGCACGCACAATCACCGGAACCACTCGATTCACTCTTTCGCTCTTTTCCAGCCACGCAATCAGTTTTCCAGCCTTGTCACCCACATCATACAAGCGCCCCTGCTGTTCCCGACTAGCGAGCTTCGCAGCATTCGTAACCAGCGCCCTATAGTCCGACTGCTTAAGGCTAAGGGCGTGAAGTTTCTCCCTCGTGACTCCCCGCCCAAGATCCCCTTCCATACTAGTTATGTCAGACTCTAGGTGCACTACCTCTTCGTTTTTACGCTTTTTAGCAAGGGAGATCAGGGATAGCGCCTGCCCACGGATCACCACCTTAAAGGCCTCCCACAATGTCAAAGCTGACGCGACGGAACCCTGGTTTTCCGCGAAAAACCGGTCCAGGGACTTCACCAATTGGGCACGAACTGTGGGGTCACGGAGATACCAGGGGTTAATCGGCGCCACCCTCCCCCCAGCCCCCAAGGCAATATCCAAGTGGAGCAGCACCGGGGAATGATCCAAGATGCCACGAGCAAGATGTTTAACTTCCCCAATCATTGGGGCTTGGGCGGCCGGCATCAGTACATAATCCAATCTAGACAGGGAGCCGTGGGCCCCAGAGTGAAACGTAAACTGAGCCAGCCCCGGGTGCATCGTTCTCCAACAGTCAACCAGTCCCATAGTGTCAATAAAACCACCTAACCAAGAATGCGCCCCAGGGAGGTCTCTGGGCGGGTGTCGATCCTCTCTACCAGACACAACAGAGTTAAAATCCCCACCAACCAGCAATAGGCCCTCAGGGAGCCCAAGCAATAGACCTACCAGATCCGTGAAGGTGGTAGTCTGCAACCCAGGGGGGACGTAAACTGAAACCAAACATAAAGTTCTACCCTCCCACCAGCACTACGTAACGCCCCCGGTCATCGTGCTTCACCTCATCAATTTCCAGCGGGAGAGAGGCTCGGACCATAATGCCTACCCCTCTGGACCCAGTAGTGAAGCCGGAATGGGCCACCAAACGGTAGCCCCGTCTATTCAATGCCTGACAGGAATTGCCCACCAAATGCGTCTCTTGCAAGAAGACGATATCAGGAGAGAGACGCTTCAGATATTGTAGCACCACCCCTCGCTTCACACGATCCCCCAAACCATTGACATTCCATGTTAAGATATGCAACCCCCTACCCCCCATCCCAACCACAGCGATCGTCCCACCCACTACTAGAGCAAAAAACAGAACATCGATCACCTGGTGTAAAACTAACCTGAAACAACAACAACTCCCCCACCACCACCCCCCCAACTCCCATGACACACCCCCCCACCCTGCACCCCTGCACTAGAACATCTAGCCAACCCAACTCGCAGTGTGCCTGTCGCCCCGACATAAACCTAGTCTACGAAAAGAAAGAAAACTCCCCCGGAGGAGGAAGAGTCTCACCAGATACCCCGCAGCCTCCCAACACAAAAGGAAGGGCAATGCAGTCCCATGTACTAGGTCACCCCTGACCAAAGTCTGAGTTCAACACACGATTAGCCAGGAACAATAGTTCAGTAGTTCACGGGTGCTCCGCCGAGCCACCCCCGTCGTCCTCGGTCCGTTCATCTCCCCCGCGCCGACGATGCAATGTATCAAGCCATTCCTCCACCGCATCAGGCCGGTCGAAAAAGTGGGTTTGGTCCTCCAGTTCAACACGAAGCTTAGCCGGGAAAAGCATGGCGTACTTCAGGCCCATGTCTCTTAAACGCCGTTTCACAGTCAGAAACCCCATGCGCTGTTTTTGGACTGTCTGAGTAAAGTCAGGATAAAAGCTAACGTCCACGTTCTCATACTTCAGCGGGCCATTTACACGGGAGGTCTGTAGGATGGCGTCGCGGTCCCTAAAGTTAAAGATCCTGGCGATGATGGGACGCGGTGGGGCCCCCGGCTTCGGTCGACCCCCCGGGACTCTGTGGGCCCGCTCCACCATGAAGTATTTGCTGAGGCCCTTCGGCACGAGGTGGTTCAGGATCAATTCCTCCACAAAAAGATCCACTGACCCATCCTCCGACCTCTCTGGCACACCTACAATGCGCACGTTGTTTCGTCGTGACCGGCCTTCAAAATCCTCCAACCGCTTGACCGAGAGGTCGGTGAGGGCCCTCAGACTGTGAAGCTCCGTCTGCATGTCAGTAACATCTTTCGTGAGGCCCGAGGTCGTGAGAGCAAGTGAATTGACCCTGTCGCTGGTTTTCGAAAGGTCCGCTCTGAGTAGGTTAACATCAATTGACACGGTGTCCAGCTTGTGGGCCAGAGAGTCAAACCGCTGGCCAACCGATTCCTTCATGGCGTCGATGGCACCCATGACATCGTTAAGTGTCAGCTCCGCCGAGGATGACGGTCCCTCTCGAGCCACCTCTGCGGGCCCACTCGGACCAGGAGACCCCTTCTGATGGGCATACCGATCCATGTTATTCGTCTGCACATAGCCTACTCTCCGGGTAGCCTTGGGCCTTAGCTTGTCCCCGTCTAGTCGGGCCGCCATTACACGGCAGGGGAAACCAACCACCGGATGCCCGTGTGTTGCAGTGGTTCCCTGGGGGGGCACACCGCAAACAGTGGTAGACAGCTCCCACTACCGATCTCACCCACCGGCCTCCGGGCTGCTCAGATGTGGAGCCTTCACAGGCACCCGCTCTCCACGTCACTGAGGAGAGTCAAAAGCGAAAGTGAAACCCGGGGTGCACGGGTCAGCCCGACGCTCCGGATCCGTTGTTGTTCAATTGGGACACGGGGAAGATGCCAACCCGAGCCCGGGGCAGCGTCGCGGAGCAGGCCTCTTTCCCAAAGACCGAAGAAGTAAAGTTCCCAGAGTCCGATTTGAGTTTTGAGAACAGGGGTGTCCTCAGCGTAGGTTCACCCGTAGTATTCCTTCAAAAGATCAGGATGAAATCCAGGATAATCGTGGGAGGCTGCGTGAGTCTCGGGAGCCCTGTGCCTACGCGTCCATCATGGTTGCGCGCTAGGCTCCTCCTCACCTTTATGTAATTTTAATACATTACGATTTTTTTTGAGCTTTTCAAATCCTATCATATGACCTGTCCCTTTCCTACAACTGCAAGTCTGACAGAACAAGAGCAACACGTATTAAATCTCTAGCATCAATTCCTGTGTGCACACAGACTCATGGTGTGATTCTAGGCAAAAAACAATTTTGGTTTGGCAATTTCAAAGCACATTTACTACTGTGGAAGAGTAAGTGATAATTAATATGGCAGCCTGACACATTTTCCTTATATTTTAGAGAGGCAGAAAAGAGTACATGTCCTAACAGCTACTTGAGACCATCAGCATGTGTTACAGGGTGAGTGATTAGAGTACAGCAAAGGAAATGAGCCTTGGTGACGTTGAATGTGTTAGCATTACACACTGCTAGCTGAAATACCACACAGAGCTGAATAGTAAGCATGAGAGTGCAGGAGAAGCACCTGTCTGTGTGCTAAGAGCGTGCTTCTGGAGACCGTGTATTGTCAGGTGCAACACAGATCTGCATGTCCGCTTGCACAACTGCATGAAGACTGCAGACATGTATGTAAGACTAGATGTGTGGTAAAGGTTAATTGGACTTTTGAACATGTAAAAATTACCTCACCCATTGCGGGAGTGGAAGGAAATTTTACCATGGTATTTTCAAATCTGTTTGCATTTACCTCTCATTTGTGAGAAAGTGATTTCTGCTGAATGCTAACCATCACAGTTCTTGAAAACAAGCTGCCCCTTTCCTGCGAGTGCAAGGCTAACAGAGCAAGAGCAACACGAATTAAATCTCTGAGAAGAATTCCTGTGTGCAGACAGACTCATGGTGTGATTCTAGACACAAAGCATTATTTCTGGGTGATACCAGCACACCTTAACCTATGGTGAAGACATACTCCATAATATCTTTCAAGTTCAAGGCACTTAAATATCTTCCTGAACATAAAATGTAAAACACAACTTTTAAAGTGGTAGGAAAATGTACCATGCTAATTTCAAATGTGTTAGCATTTGCCTCTCATTTGTGAGAAAGTGATTTCTGCTGAATGCTAACCATCACAGTTCTTGAAAACAAGCTGCCCCTTTCCTGCGAGTGCAAGTCTAACAGAGCAAGAGCAACACAAATTAAATCTCTGTGAAAAATTCCTGTGTACAGACCGACTCATGGTGTGATTCTAGATACAAAGCATTATTTCTGGGTGATACCAGTACACCTTAACTTATGGTGAAGACATACTCCATAATATCTTTCAAGTTCAAGGCACTTAAATATCTTCCTTAACATAAAATGTAAAACACAACGTTTAAAGTGGTAGGAAAATTTTCCTTGCTAATTTCAAATGTGTTTGCATTTGCCTCTCATTTGTGAGAAAGTGATTTCTGCTGAATGCTAACCATCTCAGTTCAAGAAAACAAGCTGCCCCTTTCCTGCAAGTGCAAGTCTAACAGAGCAAGAGCAACACGGATTAAATCTCTGAGAAGAATTCCTGTGTGCACACAGACTCATGGTGTGATTCTAGGCACAAAACAGTATCCCTGGATGATACCAGTACACCTTAACTTATGGTGAAGACATACGCCATAATATCTGACATGTTCAAGGCAGTTAAATATCTTACTTAACATTAAATGTAAAACACAACTTTTAAAGTGGTAGGAAAAGGTACCATGCTAATTTCAAATGTGTTAGCATTTGCCTCTCATTTGTGAGAAAGTGATTTCTGCTGAATGCTAACCATCACAGTTCTTAAAAACAAGCTGCCCCTTTCCTGCGTGTGCAAGTCTAACAGAGCAAGAGCAACACAAATTAAATCTCTGAGAAGGATTCCTGTATACAGACAGACTCATGGTGTGAATCTAGGCACAAAACAGTATTTCTGGGTGATACCAGTACACCTTAACTTATGGTGAAGACATACTCCATAATATCTTTCAAGTTCAAGGCACTTAAATATCTTCCTTAACATAAACTTTAAACACAACTTTAAAAGTGGAAGGAAAATGTACCATGCTATTTTCAAATGTGTTTGCATTTGCCTCTCATTTGTGAGAAAATGATTTCTGCTGAATGCTAACCATCACAGTTCTTGAAAACAAGCTGCCCCTTTCCTGCGAGTGCAAGGCTAACAGAGCAAGAGCAACACGAATTAAATCTCTGAGAAGAATTCCTGTGTACAGACAGACTCATGGTGTGATTCTAGACACAAAACATTATTTCTGGGTGATACCAGTACACCTTAACTTATGGTTTAGACATACTCCATAATATCTTTCAAGTTCAAGGCACTTAAATATCTTCCTTAACATAAAATGTAAAACACAACTTTTAAAGCGGTAGGAAAATGTACCATGCCAATTTCAAATGTGTTAGCATTTGCCTCTCATTTGCGAGAAAGTGATTTCTGCTGAATGCTAACCATCACAGTTCTTGAAAACAAGCTGCCCCTTTCCTGCGAGTGCAAGTCTAACAGAGCAAGAGCAACATGAATTAAATCTCTGAGAAGAATTCCTGTGTGCAGACAGACTCATGGTGTGATTCTAGACACAAAGCATTATTTCTGGGTGATACCAGTACACCTTAACTTATGGTTTAGACATACTCCATAATATCACATTTCTATTATTTATATCCAACTACACCACATACATCCCCTCTCAAATTCATAACTCACATTTAAAAGTAGTTAGTTGAGAAAGAAATGTGCCACTCACACAGCAGATTATCAGAGCCAGAATCTCTGAACTGTACACCTCTCAGCAGAACCAGTAAATGGCAATCTTTCCCTCTTGTTTTTCACACATATACATGTTAACTTCAAATCACAGTGTTTCCCACATTTTTTCAAATGGAATCACACATTTCTATTGGCTGCAAATTTCAATCCTTTTTCAAATGATCCCTTCCCCCAACATGACTTCTGCCTGCTACCATAACAACAGGTCATGGAACACTGGTGTGAGCAGAGAGGTCAGAAGTTCAGCACACAATGTTTCAAATCCAAAGAGCAAGTGTGCTTGACTTTTCAAACCTAACAGCAAATCCAAACTAATGTTCTGTGGGAACACATTTTTCTGAACCAATACAAAACATGTTTTTAAAAATTTAAACATACAGCCTAGTTTTTAGTGTTGAATGGTCTGAAACAGCCAATGATTTCATTTTATTTTTAAAAAAAGTATGTAAGCCTCCATTTTACAACTATCTTTCTTTTCATATTGCCATTCTACTGAAAGACACCTTCTGAGTGCATCCAGATCTCCTTGGAAGATGTTCACAGTGTGGATTATAGGTCACAGCTATGTCTTCTGGAGTGAAACGTTTGCAGAAAAAAGAGGTATTGTGAAAGATCTTACTTTGCCAAATGTAGACATTAAATGGATTGGTCAGAGAGGGTTAAAGTGGCACCAATTAATGCCTTTGGTGCAAACCTTTCTACATCTCCCACAGCCTAACCTTATTATTGTGCACTGTGGTGGAAATGACCTAGGCACTTTAACTGGGGTAGGTCTGGAAATGCTTATTAAGGACACCTTTCTGCAATTGATGTCACTTTTTCCACAAACTGCCTTTGTATATTCTAATATATGCCAAAGGCAAAAGTGGAACTGGTCCAACCAACATTGTCCGCAGATTGACAAAGCAAGAAAGCACGTCAATAAGTCTGTTTCTGCTTTCCTCAGAGACTATGGTATGGGTTCTATATACCACAACAACTTGCGTTACAACATGCAAGACATTTATAGAGGAGACGGTGTACATTTCAATGATGAAGGGAACAGAGGCTTCCTCTTGAACTTTAGACTCTGCATCGGTACTTACTTGTAGGTACCAAAAAACACTCTATAAACACAACGGCTCTTTTTAGAGCCACCTAATATCTAAACACTTAATCTTCTTTTTTAAATCTTTTTATTTTTTTTTATTTTTACCGTACGTGCACGGTATGCGCACCTCGCGAATTAAAAAAAAAATTAAAATCTTTTTTTTGGCCCTTCGGGGTCCCACTGTGACCCCCTGACAAACGCTAGGGGGTCAGGAACTCCCTACCATGCCCCCTTTTCACGTTCTCCTCCTTTCCTTTTCAGTTTGACAGACAAAATGGCGGCCGACACTTCCTGATTTCGACCGATTCTAATGTTTACAGACATATAACAACCAATCAGAATTTCGCCTGCGCACGTTAGGGTGCACGCACCGTACGCTTACGGTGCGCGCACGGTACGCGCTTATAGATATGTATATGCTTTTAAATGCTATTTTCTCAGGAACTACTGAACAGATTGACACCAAACCTGCAAAAGGCACTTCCTTGACCTGAGGACTACTTCTCTGCCAAATTTCAAGTAATTCTGTTCAGCCTTTCGGGCTATACCTTCGACTAAAGGTCCTATGGGGAATGCATGGGGAAAACGCGTTTTGGGACCCCCTTTTTTCTCAGCCCCCGCTTGACGAATCACCCCGAGACTTTTAGGGTAGGAGCTGAGCGGGGCGCCCCATTAGTTTTGAAAATTTCGCGAGGATTCGTCAACCGGCGCCAAAGTTATTCAAAATAGAATTTTGAGATTTCCTATGGAAACACGGTCCTAACTATAACTATCTACTGGCGACCGCCAGTAGATAATATATATATATATATATATATATATATATATATATATATATTATCTACTGGCGGTCGCCAGTAGATAGTTATAGTTAGGACCTATTTTCCATAGGAAATCCGCAACATTCTATTTGGAATAACGTTGGCGCCGGTTGACGAATCCTCGCGAAATTTTCCAAACTTTTGGCCAGCTCCGCTCCGCTCCTACCCTGAAAGCTTTGCGGTGATCCGTCAAGCGGGGGCAGAGAAATAAGGGAGGTCCCAAAACGCGTTTTCCCCATGCAATTTCCCATAGGATCTGTTGTCGCAGCTACAGCCCGAACCGCTGAAAGGAATGACACCAAATTTGGCAAAGAGGTAGTCCTCAGTTTGGACTCGTGCCTTTTGCATATATGGTGTGAATCTGTTCAGTAGTTCCTGAGAAAATGAGGGTAAAAAAGTTAGTGATTTCTATGGCCGCGGAGGATCCGCGGACCGTACCTGCACCGTAAGCGCACCCTCCCCGAACCGAGCGTGCACCCTCCCGATCGCGCGCTGAATGCTAATTGGCTGTCGAGTGTCTCTCTAAATTCGAAAACAGGAACTGTTGGCGGCCATTTTCTGCCTCGGTAGAAGCGAGGCTGATTAAGTAAGGGGAATAAGTGTGTAAAACATATAAAGGGGGCAGAGTGGAAATACTCTGACCCTCTAGAGGTGCTTAGGGGGTCCCAGAAGGACCCCCTGGGGCCCCCCTTTTTAAAAAAAAAACGCCGAAATGCGCGCACGGTGCGCGCATCCTATCGCGTTGGATGCACGGATCCTCTCGCGGTGGGTTCGCGGATCCAAGGGAAAAAAAATGAAATTGTTGGGAGATAAAGATTAAGCTTAAGTGTTTTGTTCTTGAGTGGCTCTAAAAAGAGCCGTTGTGTTCATTGAGAGGTTTTGGTACTTATAAGTAAGTACCTATACAGAGTCTAAAGTTGTTGAGGAAGACTCTGTTTCCTTCATCAGTAAAGTGTACTCCATCTCTCCTATACATCTCTTGCATATGAAAGCGCATATTGTTATTGTTAATGGACCCCATTCTGTAGTCTCGGAGAAAAGCAGAAACAGATTTATTCACATGTTTCCTAGCTTTCTCAATCTGTGGACAAAAATGATCGGACCAGTTCCATTTCTGCCTTTGGCATATGTTAGAGTACACAAAGACAGTTTTAGGGAAAAGTGAAATCAGTTGTGCAAAGGTGTCCTTCATAAGAATTTCCAGACCTACCCCAGTCAAAGTGCCTAGGTCATTGCCACCACAGTGCACTATTATGAGGTCAGGGTGTTGGATTTGCATGAAGGATTTCACCAATGGCATCAATTGGTGCCACTTTAACCCTCTCTGTCCAATCCATTTAATGTCTACATTTGGCAAACCTAGGTCTTTGAGAATGCCTTTGTTTTCTGCATACCTTTGGCTCCAGAAAATGTAGCTGTGTCCCACAATCCACACTCTAAGCATCTTGTAAGGAGGTCTGGATGCACTCAGATGGTCTCTGTAAATGAAATGGCAGTTTGGAAAGTAAGATGTTTCTAAAATGGTGGCTAAGATGCACTTTTGAAAAAAGACAAGAAATCATTGGTTGTTTGACAACCTTCTACACTGAAAGGTAGGGTGCATATTTCTGTTTTTTAAACGCATGATTCTTATTGGTTAACAAAAACTGATTGTAAGGAACATTATATATGATGAGCTGATATGTTGAGAAGTCAAGCACACTTGCTGTTTTGATTAGCAACATTGTGTGTGCTGAACTTGTGACCTGTGTGCTCAGTACAGTGTTCCATGACCTGTTTTTTTTTCTTTCCCAGATCCAAATTTTAAAATAAGCAATTTTTAACAATTTATATTTGAATGAAATACAGCAAAAAATGAATACCATTTTTTATTCCTATTACTGTGAAGGTAAGTTTAACTAAGTCTCAATATGCAGAATGAAGAGGCCTGCAAGAAGCTACAAAGTTGAAACACGTTTCTAAAAACACTCTGTTTATGTAGTTTTGAAATCTGACCATAATGAGATATCATGTGACCTGCAAAAAAAGAGATTTGAGGGGTTCTGTCAAGAATTCCTGTCATGCGAGGGGAGGAAAACGGTAACCAGCGTAAACGGACTACATCTCCCAGGATGCTTAGCGGTTGAGAGGTTATGTAAACAGGAGAGCTGTTACATAACTCAAGGAAAACACGCCCTTATGTAAACAGGAGAGCTGTTACATAACTCAAGGGAAAACACGCCCTTATGTAAACAGGAGAGCTGTTACATAACTCAAGGGAAAACACGCCCTTATGTAAACAGGAGAGCTGTTACATAACTCAAGGAAAACACGCCCTATAAAGGGAGGAACCGGGAGGTACAAGGCTGTCGGATATTGTGTTTACACCGACGTACCTGCTTCGTGAAGAGCAGTGTTCCGGAGTGGTGCTCCAGTAAGGCAAGAACGGAGGTAGGTCGAGTCGTTACTCCCTGGGCCGTGTCTTGCCCCATCGTCACCTGTGAAGGACCCGGAAGCTCTACCGGTCAACCATTGAGCTTCGCTTTTTGACTCGGCTGAGTCAAAGCGCAGTGGCCCTTTTGCTGGTTGGAGTCGTAACTCTCAGCCCGACCAGAGATACAGGGACTGCCAGCTGTAACGCACACCAGGAGGTGTTTGCCGCGTTACAGACTCGGAAGTCCACAGGATCGATCGAGCGGCTGCTCTCGGTTCAGTCTTCTTGCTTTTGATTGGGGTATCGGTGACGCATCACCAGGAGGTGACTCCGCGTCCCGGTGCAGTCGGAGGAAGAGGTTGAGCGGCTGCTCCCTTCAGGTAGAGACCCCGGCTGGGTGTTTCCCTGACTCCTCGATTCTCCCCAACACTCGTCGTGCCCCTCACAGCCTACCGATTGGCATTGTCGGCCATTTCATTTCTGCCCTCTGTTGGCATACGCCGGGATCGGCGTATATGCAGAGGACGGTTAGGACCATCTGTGCTGTGGGCTGGTAACGTACTTAGCCTGGAGGATTCCAGTGACTATAACTTTTGTTTATTCGTTGTATTGTTTTTGCCTTCATTAAAATAACTAACCCTTCACAAGTGGTTGCGTCCTCATTATCGTGTCTGTTAAACGATCCTGAGACGTTCAGGGCGTTACAGGTTCATAATATTTCAAGTTTTTAGCTGTTGAAGGACCGCAATCATTTCAATCATTCTTCTTTGGACATCTTTGCAGACAAAACTCTTTTTTAGACCGGAAATATGTCACTTTTTGTAATATAGTTATTGTACAAGATACTCTTTTATATTTACAAAGAGAGGAAAAGGCACTCTGTGCACTTTTTATACTCCATGTAAATACAACCTCATCATTTAGACCACTTTGTGTTGAAAGGGTGTTCTATAAGTGTTGTTGTGCATGATTGCACTTAATACTCATAGAACAAGACACATGTCTAGATTGATCAGAAATCATAAATCTCGATATGTGTGTGAATGGTGCACCATTCTACAATTGGTGTAGGAAAGCGCAACAAAGAGAATTGTTTTAATTTCTCCAAATTTTTATATCTTCAATGCATGCTGAAATGTTCAGCATACATTGAAGGAGAAAATGCATTTTCTCATTGTTTTTGTGCAGGAAGGTGTGTCTTCCTGTAGAAAAACAAACAGCACATGACACAGATATCCTTGCACTTTTTTTTCATGGGTTTTTCTAACAATTTTGTGATTTTTTTGGTTTTTCTGGAAAAAACAAAAAACAAAAAACAAAACAGGAGAAACCAAACAATGAACTTCAGGGAACAAAAAAAATTCCCTTTGCACCCCTCTAGTGACCCATTCAGTACCAAGTACTAATCCATTCCCTGCGCCAAAAGCCTACCACTTATAAATTCACCCAGGCACTCTCCTTGCTGTACTCTAATCATTCAGTCAGTACCGAAGTACTCATGCGGTGAGCCAGGCCTTATCACATAGACTGCTTCAAACCCCTATCCACTATGCATGCAGTCTTCTAACCACCTAGACACTTGTCTTTCACACCTTCAATTCCCTAGTCAGTATCCATACAGTCCAGCAAACATCCTGTCACTCCTTTTGTACTCCTCTAGTGACTCATTCAGCACCATGTACTAATCCATACACTGTGCCAAAACCCAAACACTTATAAATTCACCAAGACACTCTCTTTGCAGTACTCTAATCATTCAGTCAGTGCCCAAGTATTCATGCAGTGAGCCAGGCCTTATGACATAGACTGCTTCAAACGCCTATTCACTATGCATGCAGGCCTCTAACCACCTACACAGTTGTCTTTCACACCTTCAATTACCCAGTCAGTATTCATACACTTCTAGCAAACACCCTGTTACTCACCCAGTGTGTCTCCTTATAATACTGTAATCATTCAGTCAGTTAGCATGTAGTCTTTTAGTGAGGTAGGCTTTAGGGCATGAACTGCTTCAAAGTAGTATGCACTATGCATGTAGTGTTTTAACGATCGTCACACTTGTGGTTCAGGGCTATAGTTTCTTAGTCAGTTTTTATATAAAATGTGTTTGTACAGTAATGGAATAGTATACATTTGAAAGTTATTAATATACATTTATCTGTGATTCTTTTTTACAGATACAGAACAGGAATGTTTCTCATCTGTTTGCACTCTTCTCGTGCAAGATTGTTTGGATGAAGGGTCCTTCGGTGTTTCATCCTACTGCCGTGCCGTACGAGTATTTCTTGTAAGGATCCCCTTGCAACAGAACTCTTTTGCAAATCTTGCACGTGACCAAGGTGGCATTGATCTTTGTTTGCCCCTCGGGAAAAATAAAACATTTCCACACCACTGAAGGAAAACGTTGTGGGCGTGGTGCATCCTCCAAAGATTCATCCTTAGATTCGGTGAATATTTTAAAGCAACAACAATTACAGTTTTTGTAAGTTAAACTAATAAAATGTTGTTAGCTGTAAGCATTTCATATATCTGTGATTTGTATCTTGTGGTATTTTGTTGAGCATAGGATGTTGTTGTTTTTTTAACAATCTTTCTGATTGTTTTTTTTTTTGGCCCGCTGTTAAGTGATGAGTACGATTGAAATCACTATTTTTAGTGAAATTAAATATATTCTGAGAACAGCAAAAAAGGCAAACAAATTACTTTGTGGAAATTATGCTGTGTTGTAAAAAATGTATTATTACATGATATAATTTTTAGTTCCTTTTCTTTCACAGATCCAAATTTTAAAATAAGCAATTTATATGAATTTAGATTGCAATGAAAATCTGAAAAAAATGTGTACCATTTTTTATTCCTATTACTGTGAAGGTAAGTTTAACTAAGTCTCAATATGCAGAATGAGGAGGTCTGCAAGAGGCTACAAAGTTGAAACACGTTTCTAAAAACACTCTGTTTATACCTATGTAGTTTTGAAATCTGACCATAATCAGATATCATGTGACCTGCAAAAAAAGAGATTTGAGGGGTTCATAATATTTCCCATTGTAGCTATTGAAGGACCGCAATCATTTCAATCATTCTTCTTTGAACATCTTTGCAGAGAAAACTCTGTGGTTACCTTCTATCATTCGCAAGGAATTTTAAAACCGGAAATATGTCACTTTTTGTAACATAGTTATTGTGCAAGACACTCTTTTATATTTATAAAGAGAGGAAAAGGCACTCTGGGTACTTTTTCTACTCAATGTAAATACAACCTCATCATACACACCACTTTGCGTTGAAAGGTTGTTCTATAAGTGTTGTTGTGCATGATTGCACTGAATACTCATAGAACAAGATATATCTCTAGATTTATCAGAAATCATAAATCTCGATATGTATGTGAATGCTGCACCATTCTAAAATTGGTGTAGGAAAGTACAATAGGGAAAATTATTTTTACTTCTCCACATTTTTATATTTTCAATGCATGCTAATGTGTTCAGCATACATTGAAGGAGAAAAATGCATTCTCTCATTGTTTTTGTGCAGGAAGGTGTGTCTTCCTGCAGAAAAACAAACAGCACATGACACAGATATCCTTGCACTATGGTGCAAGGATGCCTGTGTCACCACATGGCTGCAGTTTAAGCAGCCTTGCAGAGAGAAGCATAGATTTGCAACATATTTATGTACATATGTTGCATCCCTGTGCTTCGGAAGTACTACAGCACACTGTAGTGAAAGAGGTTACTGTGTGATGCTGCAGCTCTTCCTCATAGTTCTGCACTTATGCATTCACCATACGCTACTAATGCATTCATTCATTCAATTACGTACTACACATACATTCATCTAAACTTTCACACACTAACAAAGAAATTTAGCTCTTTTTTTAAACCAGGAAAGTTAGTTCTTACAAGAACTTTTTTTTTCTTCTTTCTTCTTTTTTATTTATTTTTTGGTTTTTCTAACAATTTTGTGATTTTTTTAGTTTTTCTGAAAAAAAAACAAAAAAAAAAACAGGAGAAACCAAAGAATGAACTTCAGGGAACAATAAAAAAAAACAAAAAAAACTAGCAAATATGACTTTCTTGACGGCGGCAGATCAGATCGATCGACTGCTCGCCATAGCTCAAAGTCTTATTGCACTTAGTGCAGAGCACTTTTAAAAATTGAAATTGAGGACGGATGTCCAAGGTTTGGTCTGATGGATGCACTCTTGATGTGCTCGGCTGCGATGAGGTGGATGGTGCAGGAGCAGGAGCGTTTCTCATCCGTCGGCACTCTTCTTTTGCAAGATTGTTTGGATGAAGGGTCCTCATGTGCTTCATCATACTTGCCGTGCCGCAAGAGTATTTCTTGTTAGGATCCCCTCTCGATAGGACTCTTTTGCAAATCTTGCATGTGACAAAGGTGGCATTGGTTTTATTCTGCCCCTCGGGAAAAGTAAAAACTTTCCATACCACTGAAGAGAAACGTTCTTTGCGTGGTAACTCCAGCAAAAATTCATCCTCAGAAGTATGAGGTGATGCAGATGATGCCTGCTGCCCTGAAGCCATTTTTGGTTGAAAAAACTTAGAGCTAAGTGTAAACTTACTCTAAAAAATCTTCTTCTCTCCAAAGAGGTGGTTCTCCAAAGAAGCTCAAAGAAGAATGATTGAAATGGGTGGGGTCTTTCAGTAGTTAGAACAGGAAGTGTAATGAACCAATCAAATCTCTTTTTTTGCAGGTCACATGGGATCCGCGCACCGTGCGCTTACGCAGCACGCACCCAGCGCGCATCCGCGAAATTGAATTAAAAAGAAATATAGGATTAGATGTCAAAATATATTATTTTTAAGCCTAGTTTAGAGT
Source organism: Triturus cristatus (assembly GCF_964204655.1). Taxonomy (NCBI): domain Eukaryota; kingdom Metazoa; phylum Chordata; class Amphibia; order Caudata; family Salamandridae; genus Triturus; species Triturus cristatus. The sequence continues at coordinate 705,955,662 of NC_140580.1, read as the reverse complement.
TTGTCTTCAATTAATATTCACATGAAATACATAAATATGTTTTTTTAAATGTTAAATACTTCGCGGGATCCGCGCACCCACCGCGTCATAGACGCAGATGACGCATCGCGGAAGCGCGTAAACGTCGCGTTACGTACATCGAACGTGTCGCGTATAGGCTGGGAGTCGCGTCCCGGTCACATTGAATTCGCGCACTAACCACGTACCCGACACATACCATGCGCGGATGCTATCGCGTAGGGATCGAGAACGGTGCGCTTAGGGTGCGCGGATCCAAAAACATGGAAAAAATATATATAAAATAAAGTTTTGCACATATAGTTAAAAAAATATTTTGAAAAATATAAAAAAAGATGTTTGAAAACCCATTAAGTTCAAATAATATGTTAATTTTTAAAAGAATTAATTGAAAAAATACATTTAAAAATGGTGATAAAAAATATTTTAAAAAAAATGTAATTAATGAAATGACACACTGAATTTGAAAAATACAGAAATCCAATCAAAATCATTAAATATGATATCTTCAGAGATAAGTTATAGATAGGAATTAGCATTTAAAAAACCTTTGAAATTCACTGAAAAAACCATAGGTTTCATGCACGTTATAGTTAGGAATTGGCATTTAAAAAACCTTTGAAATTCACTGAAAAAACCATAGGTTTCAGGCACGTTATAGTTAGGAATTGGCATTTAAAAAACCTTAGAAATTCACTGAAAAAACCATAGGTTTCAGGGGTGTTATAGTTAGCTGGACATTTCCCTCGTACAAAACCCTAGAAATTCCCCTGTTATAGTTAGTTCAGCTAACTATAACTCACGCCCCCGCAATGCACTGCTGATGACGTCACATATTACATCACTCATGACATGGTCAGTGACATCACTGATGACATCACTGATGACATCTCAAGTGAAACCTGCTCTCTCTTTCAAAATCCAAACCATATTGCTTTTCTACATGGGGAGCTGCATGTCAGCATCTCCCCATGTGGAAAAGCAATGTCGGCTCCTGAAGGACGCGGGGAGCCGGCTGGGACCGTGGGGGCATTGGGGCTCCCCCCATGGTCCCCAACGTTTTTTATAAGCTCCGGGGGATGGGGTTCCCGGGGATAATAAAAATTTGTGATAGGGGCTATTTTTTACGGTATTGCATGCAGTTTACACCAGTGGTCGAGGTTATGAGGTTAGAAATGGTTGTCCAATTGACAAAGAGAAAATGGTGAAAGAAATGCAGAAGAAGTGATAGCTGATAAAGTTCTAGGGAGACGTCCTAAACACCCTGTATACACTTTGGATTGCAGTAGTATTTGTAGTGTATGACAAGAATCTATTGATAAATTATGTAGTTTCTTACGAGCATATAGTAAAAAAGTGTTAAACAAAAGATTAAGGTGTTGCAAGGACTAGACCCTTGCAGAGTGAGAAAAAATACTGGTTTGCAAGGTCATTCTCTGGCTTGTCTTTCTAAGAAAGTTTGTCAAAGTGTTTTTCACCATTTCAGGATGTTGGCAGTACCTCATACTCAAATGCGGAAGTTAGTGAGAAGATTGTATTATGCAAAAAGTCCAGCACTAAAGTTAAATGAGTTGAACAGTGCTCTTTTGTGTGGATCAGTATCAGATGTGAAGAAGGTTTGTGATGATATTGAGTTTTGTTACTTTGGTCCTCAGCAAGAGTGTGTAGAAACTGACACATTAATATAAAAATGTTTCGAAGACTATGTAGAACCCATGATTACAAAAGATTTTGAAGATCAAATCACAAAGTTTAAGGTGAATTCAGGTGAAAGACCAAATGTTTCTTGTATTTTTTGTCGGCGAACTCACTATAAAAATCAGACTAGGAGTGTCAATCTGTATTTAAAAAGTGAAACAGAAGATAATGCTAAGTGGAAGAAATTTGCAACTTATTTGTTGGTAGAGGATTGTTTTGATTTGGGATCTGAGCAGCGTATTTGTAAATATTGTTATAACAAATTAGATGAGAATAAAATGCCTACTAGAGCTGTTCATAATAATCTAGAGTTGGTTGCTATTCCTCCAGAGCTGATAGATTTAAATACCTATGAGTCTATTCTCATTCAATGTGTACACCCGTTTAAGGCTATTGTTCGTATGTAGCCTAAAACAGGTAAATTGCCTCCATCAGGCTTACAAAGAGGATTGAAAGGAAGAGTTGTGTATTTACCGTTAGATTTAAAGAAAAACATTGAAACTATTGGTGTTGACCGTGCAGAAAATGAACCACTGGTCATTCTAGTTAATGGTGTTCCTACTAAGAATAAGAAAATCTGGCAAAAGTTAGTGGATGTTAGAAAAGTGCAAAAGGCAACATTGTATCTGATAAAAAATAATGAGTACTATAGAAATGTGTTTGTAGGAGAAGAAGAAATAGATTTAACAGAAGATACTGAAACATTAAGTGGACACATTGAAAAAGTGGACATGTCCAGATGTGAAGAAATCTATGAACATTACAGTGTACATCCACTTCATTCCAAAGAAGTGATGGGGAATACGATTGAGTTGTTCCAAATGAAAAAAGCAAAAGGAAGTCCCATGTATGGGAAGAGAGCTTGGAAGCTCGTTGTTTCCCGCAGTTGTTTCCAACAGGAAAAGGTGGACGATATGATGAACGTCCTGTGCAGATTCCTGCATCTGAATATCAGACAACAAGATTATATGCAGAAGATCCAAGATTTCGACAATTTATCCCTTATATGTTTCATCTTCTGTTTGAAAGTGACTTGTCTGGACTTTCATATGCAGTAAATCACATTTTAAAAACTGGAATGCATCTGAAAAATGTAACTGCAAAGGATTTTATGGATAAAGTGCATCAGAGAGATGATCATTTAGAATCTCAGTTGATTAATCTGATGGCATGTCAGTCAGCGTGGGACTAATGAATATTGATACCGTCATCATGGAGAACTGAAATGTATGCTACGGAACTTAGGAACTCCTACATGGTTCGTTACACTAAGCTGTGCTGAGTATGCTTGGGATGATTTACTTGAATTTCTTCGAGAAGCAAATTCCAATATAAAAAATATTTAATACAAGACACCTGGAGAATTGTGTTCTTTGGGTCCTGTTAATGTATGCAGATATTTCAATCATAGATTTGAAGCTATGATGTCTTTCATCTGCAATAAAAAGAATCCTCCTCTTGATGAAGTTGTGGATTTCTTTTGGAGAAAGGAGTATCAAGCAAGAGGTGCTCCTCATATACATATGTTGTTATGGATCAAGGACGCCCCCAAATTTGGAACAGATTCAGATGATACTGTTTTGTCTTTCATTGAAGAATATGCCACATGTGCTGTACCCAATAGCAGAGAAGATAAAAACTTAAAACAACAAGTCTTACGATTCCAAAGCCATAGAAAATACTGTCGACGAAAGTACAAGTCTAAGGATAAGTTCTATAACAAATGTCGTTTAGCATTTCCTCATCCTGTATTATCCAAAGGAAGAGTGAACAGTTTTATGTCAGCTATGCGACATACCATCACAAGAAAGTTTCCGAAAAATACCTACAACTTAAGAAGAAGCGAAGAGTCAAAATACATAAATAACTACAATCCAGCTATTTTATCCATGTGGAACGCTAACATAGATATTCAGTATGTTGCGGACAATTCCATTGCTGTTGCTCAATATGTAACGTCCTACATTACTAAATCAGAAAAGACGGAATTGAAAGAAATGTGGGAAGAGATTTCTCACAAGAAGACTCTAAGTAAGAAATTATACAGTTTCAGTTTGAAGATGTTATCGCATCGAGAAATTGGAGCATATGAATGCACAGATCGTTTTTCATCTGCAAGTCTGTACTCCAAAAGTAGAAGAATCATTTGGGTGAGTCTAGGTCTTGCAGCAATGAGAAATCGGGTACTGAAATCTGTTCAAGAAATTGAATATTTAGCAGAAAAAGAACCAGAAAGTACAGATATTTTGAAAACGAATATGTTGGACACATTTTACCCAAGCAGAAGTTATCATCTTGAGAACATGTGTCTCTATGAAGTGCTGCAAAACTACACTTTTAAACGGAATACTACAGAGAACATCAATGATGGAAAATATGCAGTGATTGGTTCTGAAGGATGTTTGGTGAAACAAAGGAAAGGAAATGTAATTAATCACAGGAAACTGAATTGCGACACTGCTGATAAAAGGGAATTTTACTATTTAGCCCTTTTGCAAATGTTCAAACCGTGGCGTTCAGAACTGGAATTCCTTGGAGATTTTCAGAGCTATGAAGATTCATTTAATGCTTGTAAAGATAGCATACAATGCAGTGCTTTTGCAAACTATGTGAAAATGTTGAATGATGAAATTGATCAAGAAGCTAAAATTGCAGCTAAGATTGCTAGAGACAGTTCTCAAGACAGTCAAAGTTCTGCTGCACTGAGTCAAGATCCACTAGGACAACCAATTGTTGAAAATGAATCAGCAATTGCCATTAATGAGGTGGAAACAGCAATGCATCAAGCTCAAGAAGATGTAATGCAGTTAGGAAACTTGGAAGAACAACTAAATGTTGAACAGAAACAAATATATCAGCAAGTGAAAGAACAGATTGACCATGGATTACTTCATGAAAAGGAAGAGTGCTCATGTACATCATTTCAACCTATCCAAATGTATGTGAGTGGTCAAGCTGGAACAGGAAAAAGATTCTTAATTAAAGTAATTGCAAGTTTTCTGCAGAAAACAACTGAGTCGCATTTGTCTTGTGTTGTTACTGCTCCAACTGGGTTGGCAGCACATAACATTAAAGGAATTACTTTACATCGTTTACTAATGCTACCAGTAGAGCATGAGAACAAATTGGAATACCACAAGCTATCTGGAGAAGCTTGTTGTGAAGTTTCAAGAGTCCTGAAGAAAATGAAACTTCTCATTATTGATGAGGTAAGCATGGTCTCAAACTTGATGCTTGCCTTTGTGCATTTAAGAATTCAGCAAATTCTTAAAACAGAGTATGACGTGTTATTTGGAGGAAAACACGTCATAGTTTTTGGAGATCTACTGCAAATGACTCCGGTAAAAGGACAACCAGTATTTAAAACACTTGCGCATGAAGATACCAGAAAGTCTCTGGGTAGTGTCGGAAACATGAACATTTGGACATATTTTGAATACAAAGAACTGACGAAAAATATGCGACAGGCAAATGATGCTGAATATGGAAGTGTTCTTCAAGATATAAGAATTGGACTTCTGACAGAACATGGCAAACAAGCTTTGCAGAGTCGATTACTTTCCAATTTGTTTCCAAATGAAAATTTAGTTCCTGAGAAAATATACATGAAAATTGCAGAAAATAAATCAGTGATCTGCTTAATGCCAACACTACGCAAGTGTTCTATATTCAACGAAGAACTATTGAAACTGGAAAATGAAGACATTATAAAAATGGAAGCCATCAATAAAATAGAGCATGAAGGAATCACTATTATTTTGACGGGAAAATTGAAACCAAAACTGAATTCTTTAGAAAAAAAGATATCTAAAATGGCTGGTTTAGAAAAGACTCTATATGCATGTATAAACTGTCGGGTAATTTTAAGGCGTAATTTGGATGTAGAAAAAGGTTTCGTTAATGGAACAATGGGTAAAGTGGTGGATTTTGTTAATTATCAGAAAAAAGATGGAATTGAATTTTTAAAAATTAAATTTGATCAGATTGAAGAAGTTAAAGAAAGTGGTTGTTGTTCATTTCGTTTTTCACTTGTTAAAGATTTATATGTCCGTAGGAAACAATTTCCATTTTCTCTGGCATACGCAGTGACTATTCATAAATCTCAAGGATTAAGTGTAGATAGTGCATTGGTGAATATTGGATCTACTGTGTTTAAAGAGTGTATGGCATATGTTGCTTTGTCGCGAGAAAGAACATTATCTGGTTTGTTTTTGATTGATTTTGATGCCACAAAGGTTACTGCAGATGCAAACTGTGTAAAAGAGAAGAATAGGTTAAGAAGAGTGTATGCTTCCAATTTAGGTCAATATCCTGTATTTGAAAAGCGTGTGATTGGTCGAAAAAGAAGGTATGAGAATAGCTGTACTGAAGGTGTAGAGAAGGGAAAAGAACAACATAATGTTGTCATTGCAAGCAAAAAGAAAAAGGATACTGTTGAAGAGATTGTTGGTTATCAGTTTGAAAGTAGTTCAGGTGTCAACTGCTATGCTAATGTAGTGGTCAATGTTGTTTTTTATCTTGAAGGTTTGCAACAACAAATTATGCAGAATCGGGAAAAAAGATTTTGTTACTTGTTGCATTCTGTTTATGAAAAATTGAGAATAGATACAAGTAAAATACAAACTGTTTCAGATGTTCGTAATCTTTTGGATGTATGTTCTGTTTCTACACAATTTACGCAAAATATCCAACACGATGCTCAGGAATTTTTAATGTATATGCTTACCTTTTTCGAAAATGAAGGTGTAGAAATAGAAAATATTTTTGGCCTTTCTTACAAATGGGAACATCATTGTGAAAATTGCATGTATACATCTAGCACTAATGTAGACACTGAAAGATTTCTATATTTAACATTACCAGACTGTAAATCAGTGTCTTTCAATAAATTAGTTAAAGCTGCAAATCAAAACATGGAGTGTAGCCAGTGTAAATCAGAGATATTATCCACATTATTTAAAAAAAAATATGGACAATATATAATTTTAATGATGCAACACTGTAGAGCTGATTGAAGAAAATTGGACACTTTAATAAAGCAATTTGTAGCAACACAACTATCAATACCAGGAAGGACTTTTGTAGCAATTGCAATAATTTTCCATGATGGTCCTTCCACAACATTTGGACATTACACTGCCTATCTAAAATGTGACAAAGGCTGGACACTTTGTAATGATGCCCAGTTGGTTTTCAAACAACGTTTGCCTAGTGAGTTCCGAAATTCCTACATAATATTTTTAAAGCCAAAGTTTTAGGAAGATAATTCAGTCTCTGAGGAATTTAATATTATAATTTATTAGGATTACCATTGGACAATTTACATAAAAAAACAGTGCAAAAATACCATTTGGCCTCAAGGAAAGGTATATGTTTGAATTATGGACTTTTTCTTACTCATTGACTTGGTGAATATTTTAAACCAACAACATTTACAGTTGTTATAAATTGAAGTTATAAAATTTTGTTAGCAGTAAGCGTTTTATATATGTGTGATTTGTATTTTCTGGTATTTTACTGAGAATAGAATGTTGTTTTTTTTAATCTTTTGATTGTTTTTTTTTGCCCGCTGTTATGTGATGAGTACGATTGAAATCTCTATATCTAGTGAAATGCAATGTATTCTGAGAACAGCAAAAAAGGCAAACAAATTACTTTGTTTAAATTATGCTGTGTTGTTAAAAATGTATTATTACATGTTTCAACTATTCTTTCTTTTCTTTCACAGATCCTAAGTCTAAAATAAGCGATTTACCACAATTTACATTACAAAAAACAACTGAAAAAAATGTGTACCATTTTTTATTTATAATACTGTGAAGGTACGTTTAATTAAGTATCAATATGCACAATGGGCAGATCTGCAAGAAGCTACAAAGTTTTAATATGTTTTTCAAATCACCCTGTTTCTACCTATGTAGTTTTGGAATGTCCGTATTATAGGATATCATGTGATCTGCAAAAAAACAGATTTGAGTGGTTCATAATATTTCCCATTGTACCTATCGAAGAACCGCAATCATTTCAATCATTCTTCTTTGAGCATCTTTGCAGACAAACATTGGTGCTTACCTCCTATCATTCACAAGCAATTTTCCAAACTGAAATATGTAAATTTTTTAACATAGTTATAGCGCAAGACACTCTTTTATGTTTACAAATAGAGGAAAAGGCACTCTGTGTACCTTTTTTTCTCAATGTAAATACAACCCCATCATACACACCACTTTGCGTTGAAAGTGTGTTCTATAAGTGTTGCTATGCGTGATTGCAAAGAATACTCAAAGAACAAGACACATCTCCAGATTTATCAAAAATAATAAATCTGGACATGTGTGTGAATGCTGCACCATGCGCCAATTGGTGTAGCAAAGCACGACAAGGAGAATTGTTTTCATTTCTCCTCATTTTTTAACCTTCAATATATGCTAAAAAGCTCAGCATACATTGAAGGAGAAAAATGCCTTTACTGATTGTTTTTGTGCAGGAAGGTGTGTCTTCCTGCACAAAAACAAACACCACATGATACAGATATCCTTGCACCATGGTGCAAGGGTGCCTGTGTCACCATATGGCTGCAGTTTAAGCAGCCGTGCAGAGAGAAGCATAGACTTGCAACATATTTATGTACATATGTTGCATCCCTGTGCTTCGGAAGTACCACAGCACACTGCAGTTAAAGAGGTTACTGTGTGATGCTGTAGCACTTCCTCATAGTTCTGCACTTATACATTTACCATGCACTACTAATGCATTCGTTCAGTCAATTACACACTACACATACATTCAACTAAACTTTCACACACTAACAAACAAATATAGCTCTTTTTTTAACCCCTTCGATGCTCATGACGGAACGGTTCCGTCATGAGCATCGGTTGAGCTGTGCTCATGACGGAACCGTTCCGTCATGACCACGCCCGCGCTAGAACCCTTCAGCACCGCGGGGGAATCCGCGCAGCGCTGAAGGGGTTAAAACCAGGAAAGTTAGTTCTTAGAAGAACTTTTTTTTTCTTCTTTTTTCTTTTATATATATTTTTTTGGTTTTCTGAACAATTTTTATTTATTTTTGGTTTTTCTGGAAAAAAAAGGAAAAAACAGAACTGGAGGAACAAAACAATGAACTTCAGGGAAAAAAAACTAAAAAAACTAACAATTATGGTTTTCTTGCTTCCTGCAAATTAAGTCAATGGAATGCTCTCCGTAGCAAAGGACGGCTTTGCATTTTAGGCAGGGAACTTTCAGTGTGGCAAACTGTGGACAGATGTCCAAGTGTTGGTCTGATGGAGCCACACGCGAAGTACTTGGCTGTGATGTCTGTGAAGGACCAGGAAGAACTTGCATTCTTCGGCTTTCTTCACGTGCCAGGTAGACTGGATGCATTGTTTTGAGGTGTTTCTTCATGCTGGCTGTACCACATGAATATTTGTTAGCTGGATCGCCACGGGAGAGCACTCGTTGACATATCTTGCATGTCACTTTGGTGGCATTGATTTTGGACTGCCCCTCTGGAAAAGTAAAAAAATTCCAGACCATAGATGAATACCTTTCTGGGCGTGGTGGTTCAACCAGGAATTCATCTTCAGATGAATGTGCAGATGCTGGAGATGCCTGCTGCCCTGAAGCCATTGTTAGCCAAAAAAGTTTGTACTAAGTGTAAACTTAGCACAAAAAAGTTATTTTCAGCAGAGATGCTCCTCCAAATAAGGTCTATGAAGAATGATTGAAATGGGTGGGGTCTTTCAATAGTTAGAAGAGGAAGTCTAATGAACCAATCAAATCTCTTTTTTTCAGGTCACATGGGATCTGCGCACCCTGCGCATAGGCAGCACGCACCGAGCGCAAATTCACAAAATTGCATTTAAAAGCAATATAGGATGATTAAAAGTAAAAATATATTAATTTTATGAGTAGCTTAGATTATGTCTTCCCTTAAAATTTACATGAAATACATATATATAAGTTTTTTGACATTTAAAATGTTTCGCGGGATTCGTGCACCCACTGCGTCAACCACGTACATGATGTTTCACGGAAGCGCGCGAGTGTCGCGTAACGTATTTCGTACGTGTCACGTATGCTCTTGGAGTTGCGTCCCGGTCGCATAGCAATCATGCACGAAAATACGTACCCAACGCACACCGTACGCGGATCCTACCTTACAAACGTAAAATGGCAACTATGTTCCGCGCCATGAGTGATGTAATATGTGACGTCATAAGCAGTGCATTGCGGGGGCGCGAGTTATAGTTAGCTGAACTAACTATAACGGGGGAATTTCAATGGTTTTGTATGAGGGAAATGTCCAGCTAACTATAACGCCCCTGAAACCTATGGTTTTTTCAGTGAATTTCTAAGGCTTTTTAAATGCTAATTCCTAACTATAACGTGACTGAAACCTATGGTTTTTTCAATTAATTTCAAAGGTTTTTTAAATGCTAATTCCTAACTATAACATACCTGAAACCTATGGTTTTTTAAGTGAATATATATATAATCACAGCATGATATCCACTAGATCTCTCCAATCTTTTTTTTTTTTTTTTTTCTTTTTTTTTTTTAAATTTTTTTTTATTGAAACAATAAATCAGTTACAAGCATGGGCCTACAACCACCAGGGCCGGCCGCTAGATTCAGAAAGGATCGTACACTAGTTAAGGCAGTAGGCGACTCCTGGGGCCCAGCCCCGTAAATGGCTCAGGATAGCTCGAAAGAAGCAGGAGACATACATTTAACATAAATAACAACTAAAAACAAAAGGCGAGGCATAAGGGCAAAAAGCGTGGGTCAGGCTACATCCGGGGGATCTTACTCCAAACAGTCAATTAGCTATCAACAGGAGGGAGTACTGAAAGATCGGGGGGGTAACGGGAGAGGAACATCTATATTCAATTATTACAACCAGTTACAAGGAAACATCAAGGGTCAGGGGGACAAGGCAATATCGGTGTCCACTAGGGGGGGCGTACAGATACCTCCACGATACGTGTTCCATTGCCCCCAAATTCTACCCCATGCCCCGGGTTTACCACGGGCCACATACACAGTCTTCTCCCTGAACATACACCAGTCCATGTTCTCCTTCCATACTGACACGGTGGGTGGCCGCTGAGAGCCCCAAAGCTGCGCAATATCCCTCTTGGCAATCATGTATCCCAGGGCCGCCCACCGAGTCTGAGCCGCGTTATAATCATTGGGCTCCCACACATTCAAGACGCAGCGACGCACCTCCGGCAGCAGCGCAACTCCGGTGACTTGTCCCATGACCCCATGAACCCGACGCCAGTATTCCGCCACCTCCCGGCACTCCCAAAGGATATGGAGAAAGGTGGCACTGAGCCCACACCCCCGCTTACAGAGCCCATCTTCCGAGAATCCCATCGAGACCAGACGGGGGCCCGTCACATACACCCGGTGGAGAATCTTTAGCTGGACCAGGCGGAGACGGGCTGGAATGGCTACTTCCTTGGGGGACGATAGTGCGGACTGCCAGTCCTCGTCGTCTAACTCCACCCCGTCCCCCGTCCACGTCTCCCGAAGGCGCACCAAGAGGTCAGCCCGATTATTAATAAGTTTTTTATAGATTAAAGAGATAGTACTGTCGGGGACATGACCATCGAGTATGCGGTCCTCGAGGGGCGAAGAGGCAGGGATCTTGGTCCCCTCCCCAATGACAGAGAGCAGGGCATGCCGAACCTGGGCGTAGCGGAAGAACTCCTTTTCCGTGAGTTCGTATTCGCTCTGGAGCGCCGCGAAGGTCTTAACCGCGCCCTTCATCCATAAGTCTCCCACTGATGCCAATCGTGTCCCAACGGTCAAACCCCTTCGTTGTCCTGAGGCTTCCCAGTCGGTCGGAGGCAAATAAAGGAGTAGCACATGTAAGTCGCTCACTCCAGCCCATGGCTACATTGGCCGCCTTCCAGATCCGTACCGCGATCTTAGTAGGGCCCGTCAGGGTCCGTCCAGCCGAGCGGGAGTAAAGCGCCCTGTTATAGTTCCCACCGGGGAGCAAGAATTTATCCATCTCATACGCCGGATTCAAACCAGGCGCATACGTGGCATGGTTAATGGCCGATAACTGCGAGGCCCAATAATACCTGCGAATGTCGGGAGGCGCGATGCCCCCGTCGTACCAGGGGAGAGTAAGCTTGGCCAGAGCGATACGCGCCCGCCCGTCCCACACCAGTCTCCTCTGCAGGCTCTCCACCTCCCGAAAGTAGGCCACTGGAATGATGTCGAAGGAGTTCTGAAGTGCATAGAGGAATCTGGGAAGGGACATCATTTTAAACAATGCTGCCCGACCCAGTGGGGACAAGGGCAGCCTACACCACCGAGCCGTGTCTTCCCTCAAACGCCGAAGTGGAAGCAGGAGATTGTGCTCATAACGAGCCACCGGGTCCAACGAGACGTGTATCCCCAGGTATTTAAAGCCGGACAGAGATATTTGAATCGGAAGCCGAGGCGGCAGGAGAGGGGGGCCACCGGAGATAGGATAGACACAGGATTTAGACCAGTTAATCGTGAGACCCGAATTTCTCCCGTAGGAAGTCAGAACATCGAAGAGAACATTAAGCGACTGCCGCGGCGAGGTAAGATAGATCTCTCCAATCTTAAATAAATTACATAAAATGACATCCTCCCAATAAAACTATACAATTTCAGTATTTTTTTTTTAATTTCCTTAATCTCCTTTAAGTAAAATCCTTTAGAAAAGGTGACATAACAAAATTAAATTCTAGATAAAAATTTCTGAGCCTTTTGCCACTCTGTCACCCCTTATTTCAATAAAACTGGCTTTAAAACCTGTTGAAGCACAGATCTAAAAAATAGGCAATCCAAAACTACATATTTGAGCATTTCATCCCTACTCCACAGCTACATAAATCATCAGTTTCCTCTAGCGATTTAACTCTCTTATGATAAGAATACAAAGAGTTAACTTAAATTCATATATTAAACATGTCCTGCCTCATGCCTGTATTTGTTAGTGCTATAAGATAGGGATAGGAGGCGCACTTCTGCCAGGACTCGCAACATAGGGCAGCGGACTTCTTTTTCTCAACATATAAAACATCAGCAGTTCAGCAAGGAGTGTCCCAGTTCATACTGACTTTTGAAAGTGTACATTGTACATTGACAGTCCATTTCCATTCTTTCCTTCTAATTTCATCCCTACACTACAATGAAATCACTTGCCCCCAATAACTGATCCAAAAATGTCAGTGTAGCTATTTCGGTAAGGCAGGATCATGATGATAACCCAGTTTCTAGCTTATGTCTTGGACCGTAGAGGATCTGGGAAGATGCAGTATCTTTTTTAGGCATTGCCCCTGAATTTTATCCCAGTTCCTAGTCCCAAATGAATGAATAAATTATGAGCCAAATGGCCTTTAGTTAGTACCAATGCTTTATATGCTGTCAAGACTGGGTCTAACCCAGGCCCCCAAACTCTTTCATGAATTTACTCAGTCCCATAATTGTTGGCAGGTCATTAGCTTTAATTAACTCCAAGTGCATCATCCAACTTTATTTTGAAGCTAAATGCATACCCAAAAACGATACATTGTCACTTCTTCTATCTTTTCCTTTCCCAGATACTATTTAAATTCCTTCTTTCTGTATCCAAAAACAGGATTTTAGTTGTTTCCTATTGACACAGAGTTTTTTGTCATCTGTATATCTTTCAAATTTACTAATTTTCGCTGCAAGCCAATCTGCTTCATATCCATGATGGCTAAGTCATCTGCATAAAGCAGGCATGCCACATGATGCCCACTCAGTTTAGGTGAGAAGGCTGCCACCTCATTCAGGGTTCTCAGTAAATCCCTTAAATATGATGCAAATAAGGTTGGCGCTAAAGCACATCCAGTCACAACCCATTCCTTGACATGATCTTGTTCTTAGGGTTCTGCCATTGTCAAGATCTACCTGAGCTAAATTGCCACAATGCAATTCTTTTAAAATACTAAGCAGGCCTCTCAGCATATCTAAGATCTAGATTCTAGATTTCCCCATATTATCTCTCGATTGCCAGCTCAAATGCAGCTCAGAAGTCAACAAAACAGTAAAATAGGTTCCCTTTCATATCCATGGCCTTCCTTGTCAAAACCCACAGGCTAAAGCAGTGATCCAGAGATGAGTGGCTCCCTTTGAAGCCACCCTGTTCAACTGGAATTAGAGCCTTTTCTTCGATCCACTCTGTAAGTCTTTTTTAAACCAATTTCCAAAGACCCTTCCCCCCACATCCCATAAGCTAATTAGCCCAAAGTTCTTAGGATCCACGATTAAGCCTTTTTGTGAATAGGCTTTAAGATTGACCCCTTGCAGCTCTCTGGGGTCACACCTAAAACAGTTACTGCTCTAAATAATATCCCAAACAGTTTAATCCACTAGTCCACATTCACTTTCAACAATATGGCTGGAATATTTTTTTAGGCCTGCAGCTCTTAACGAAGACAAAGATTTTATTACCTCCTTAACCTTTATTTCATTCACCGTAAGGCATTGTCACTCCGCATCGGCCACATATGCCTCCTTTTATCGGGTAGCCTTTTACATAAATCTCTTGTAGATAAACTGACCAGGCCACTTCTGAAACCATACAGTTGGCCCTCTGTGGCAGAACGCCCATTCCTTGGTTTATCAATCCTCCAAACTTTCGAGAATGTTTCTTTCCGATGACTTCTAACATTTCTTGCCAATTAATACTAAAGGAGGCCATCTTCTTCATCTTAATAGTATTTATATATTGTTTGGGTAATTAATGATCCTCCCTTATTGTCTTGATACTTCTTTCCCACCTGTTGCTTTTAAGTTTCCTTACTTGTCTTTTTAATTTCTGGCAACTTTTTCATGTGGCTCGTCCCTGCCTTATGGTGGGCCTCCCTTTTCTTATCTTTGCCTGTTCAACCTTTAAACAATCAGTTACTTTACCCATTAACTCAGTATACCATCTATTTACACCTGATTCTATTGGTTTATGGACTTCTCCAATAGATTCTAATTGCAGGTTGGCTAACATCCTTCTCTCCTTTTCCTCTAGCCTATTTTTTAAACTTCTGGGCAAATTCTCATTAGTAATTATCATCTTCTCCTTTGTCACTCACAACTCTTAATTGACATAATTCTTGGAATTGGAGATGGTCATTGCTGTCTTCCTCATGTACCCTAAAATTCACGAACAAATGAAATAAAATGGAACGAATATATAATCAATTGGGCAGTTCCGGGCACCAATTCGTAAGGTCTGGGCTGCTGGGATATCATTTATAAAACGCCCATTCAAAGAAACAAGGCCCAAACTTTCGATCACTGTAGCTCTTTCTTTATCACTTTTTAGTACCCTACTGGGTGTGAAACTTGCCTTGGGCACAGTATTTGGAGGCCTAGGCTCAAATCTGTTATTCCAAAACTCATTTGGATCAATCCTAGCTATAAGCAGAAGCCCCTTTAAGTAGGTATCCATACATGCCTGTATGTCATCTTGAAATAAGTTTAATTGCAATTCATTATTACCCGGTTCATCTAGCTGAACATAAATATTCATTACAAGTAAATACTCCAAGTTTACAGAGTTGTTCAAAAGATCAATGTTACATATATGCAGTCATTCACTCTCAGAGGGTAGGGGTTGAACATTTTTGGCGACACTCGATGAGACTAATGATAACAAACTCCCTGACGGATGCCCAAGCGCAATTCTTTTTGCATCAACTCCTGCTTGTAGGAACCCATCAAGTTTAATTATCTTACCATTCAGCCAAGTTTCTTGAAGACAAATCACATCATTCGCCAGTAAAATGTGTTCCATGTATCCTGTTGAGTTTAGCTTTCTCAGTCCATGAATGTTCCAACTTACTACTCTTAGGCCTCGTGGGTAGATAGCTCTCTCCTGGTCTAGATCACTTAAATCCCACCTCCACATTTTTATCTATCCAATCATGCTTTTCATCTTCCTGGTAATTCCTATGTCTATGATCATTGTTGACTCTTACTAACAATCTACCTTTTTCTTTTCCATACCCTCTTTGGATCTCTGCCTTGCTTGCCACACTTCGATCACTTGGTCCTTCAATTATGCAGCATGGCAGTGTAGGAATGACGCCACTTGATTCGTGCCATCTCTAGCTCTGTAACTAATCTAACCACTTTTCGCTTCAGGTTTTTCTTCCTCCATTATAAAATCCTTAACCAACCATGAACTGCATACTATCTTAGTAATTTCATTCCCCTCCGTTTATTGCAATAGTAGAGAAGGTACTCTACTATTATCTTCTGATGTAAAGGACTCCAGGGTTTTACAGCTTCGAAATACACTTACTAGGCTACTTCTATTTAAAGGCTTTAGATTTGCCCCCTTTTTCCCCTTTTTTATTATCTCCATAAATATGTCGCCCCATCCAGGGTAAACATCTTACCTGTTATGTCAAATGCTGTGACATCCAAGACTCGTCTACAAGAAACTAGACACAGTAACAGCACCAGCTATGCCGACAATTCTTCGCTGGATAGATACTTATTGCTTTGCCATGTTAGGAAAACATTCAGAACTTTGTTCACATCCCAAAGAGATGAATATCTGCGCTCTGGAGGCAATGAAAGTTGAATACCTGTGAGTAATTTCTTCACTGATGACTGTTTACCCACAGGATGACCTTCAGTGGGAATTTGCCTCGCCCGTATTGCTGAATGGAAAGTACTTACTGACCTGTAAGTCAAACCCTGCCCTGACATACTGGTGAGGAACTTCAATATACTGACAACATCTGTTCACATGAGATCAATGTTCCTGCGCAAACACCAATTGACTCATCTTGAACACGCTGACCTCTACCTCTTGACAGTTCCATCTGCCCATGCTATGGAAAGGAGAGTTTGAGCCTGTTCCGATAAGCCAGGATTGGCCATTGTTTCCTGTTATCCTCCAGGCCATAAGCTGCAGAGTGCCTTCCACTACCAGATGGTGATGGTTCCCCTGAGAATCTCGGAGAAGATACGGACAATGGGGTAAAAGGATTGGAGAATCCCAGGAAAATGTAATCAGAACTGGATACCACATTTGAGACCTCCAAGTCAGGGTTACCACAACTATGTCCACTGACTGCCTCCTCACCAATGCTGATAGCTTAGTCAGCATGGAGAAAGGACCAATTCTTTGGTCCTTTGTTGCTTATACCAATCCTGTTGGAAAGTATCTTTTGCTGCTGCACTTGGGTCTGGTTTCCTACTGAAATATCTGGGCAATCGATGATCCAGTCCGGATGCAAAAAGATCCATTGTAATTGGACCCCACTGTTTCCTCAATCGTCTGAAGATTTTCAGATGGAGTTGCCACGCACTCACATCTAGAAAAACAAATTGCTAACCTGCCACTGAATTGTTCTTCCCTGATTGATGCTCCGCTGTTACGGAAATATTCCTTTTCAGGCATAATCCCTAGACATTTCTGGCTAGATCTCCTAGCACTCTAGAATGTGTTCCCCCTAAATGGTTTATGGAGTGCACTGCAGTGACATTGTTCAATTTCAAAAGTACTGTTGACGGAACCCTGTCTTTGGTCCGGCATTGAAGTGGAAAAGAACCTGCTAAAAGTTCCAAACAGTTGATATGGAGTAGCCTCTCTGCTTACGACCATGGTACTCCTTTGGAAAATATGCCACAAACAGCACCCCAGCCTTCTCTGCTGGCATCAGACTTCATGGCAATATCCGGTCTAGACCTAAAAATGACTTGCCCATTCCACGCTTCCATGTTGACTAACCACCAATTCATCTCTTCTTTTACCTCCTGAGTTCAAACAACCTCCTGAGAATGCATAGGACCCTTTCTGAGATTATATGCTTTCAGACATTAAATAGCCATGTAATGGAGAGGACACAGAAAAATTACCTGAATCGAAGGTGACAGAAGACCAACTATTCCCGCAAGTTGTCAAAGAGAAGTCCTTTGCTTCAGCAGAGTTTTACTCAACTCCTTCTTTTTTTAGGTCGAGGACTACCGGTCTGCCGAAGGCAGAACCGGAAGTCGAGATTTAATGTTTCCTAGAGTGGCTCCTTAGCCCGCCTCTCTTTTTGCTTCTCCTCCATTGGCTGGCTTCCTAAACGGAGGCCCGCCGTTGGAGGAGAGAGCCGTCCCTCCAAATAGGCTCCGTCTTTTTCAGATTCGGGGGCGTGTTTTTGCTGTTCTTTCCACTTTTTAGCCACGCCCTTTTAGAACAGCAGGAACACGCCCCCGAATCCGAAAAAGTTTCGGAGCTTCCATCCGCCATTGTTTTGCTGTCCTCTGGCCGTGAGGATCTTCGTGCTGTTGTGAGTATAGTTGGCGGCGCTGCCCTTCGATGAGCAGGGATCCGCACCGTGCCTTGGACGCCTTTTTTTTTGTAGAGCTGGTGGCCCCGGGCAGCGCAGGCGCAAACTTGGACCCCATTCGAAAGAACACCTGAGAAGAGGTTAGCCTGGGAGTGAGTTAGACAGCGGCTCTCTCCCCCGCCCCAAATCCACTCCCACGGAAAACGTCAGGCGGGAGACTGCTCTTGCAACGCCGCAGCAGGAAAGCGGCGGCGAAGTTCGTTTCGGAAGTGACTGCTGTAGCAACAAAACCACACCTGTATCGTATTGTTCGCTTTACCAGCCAGATATGATCAGATCTCTTGGATATCCGTAAGTAAAGTTGCGCTCGCCGCTCGTTGCCAGTGCACATACCACCACTCAAGAGTGCTGTGTCGTTAAGTTGTGTGTGCACGTGGTAGGTTCCACTACTGCTCCCAATTAGAGACTGTGCCTTCCACCCTGTTGGTTTCGTATCCACTCCAGCCCTCCCACCCTTTTACTTTCTCGTCTCCTTCTGTGTTGCTTTGGTCTTCCCCTCTCTCTTGCATGTTGCTTTGCCCTATTCCCCCCGTGTAGCTTTCGCTCCCCTGCGCGCTTAGAAAACTATAGCAACAAAACCACACCTGTATCGTATTGTTCGCGTGCGCATCAGCATTTACAAATTTACTCGGGTGGCTGCGTCTACAGCTTTTTTCTTGTAGTTTAGCCATGCTCCACAGCATCGCGGATACTGTTCAACGTGCCCGAAAGCCATTGCCAAAGCAAATAGGTCACAAAGACGAAACCTATTGGCTTTGCCAATACTCGTCTAAGATTACCGTTTTAGCTTTGCCCCATTTTACTTACCCTTATGAATTTCTAACAACAGTTACTCATACCCCAGGACTTTAATACTTAACTTTTATATGTATCTCCTTATCTCTCCTTTTTTTTGTACTTCAATGTTTTTGCATTTTGAGGTAAATGACCTGAAAATAAAATTTCCGATTTCGCTGGCGCACTGACTACTCAGAAAAGTACAATAAAGCCAGCAGCTGTGAAGTCTTTCCAACAGACTCACGGGATGAGTAAAGAACAGCCACCAACCGGTGCAGTGGTCACTTCCACACAGGCGAGGGTTGGTACAGAACAGCCAGGCTCAGCAGTAGAGGAGTGGCCCCAGCATGCACACGTGACAGCAGCACAGTCGGGCAGAGGCAGCAGCCCGTGCACATCACTCGGAAAATGCCACTTCCCGGGTAGGGGCAGCTTTTTAGGTCTCGGCTCGAAGGTTTGAAAACATCACTGAACAACCTCCTTTTGTAAATCCCCACAATTTACTACACTGCCCCTTTAAGGAACTCCAGAGTCATCCAGACTATCCACCATGCAGGGAAGGGTCAGTGAGGCATTTTGTTTCTGTCAGGACCATTGCATTGTAAATGCTTGTTTTGTTTGTTTACACGCTGCGACACAGAAAGGAAATAATGAAAACGAGCAACACCTGCTCCGTTTTCATAGCTATCCACTATTCCGAGAGTATACTCAAGTCACGTGTGGGCAGTCTTAAAGTATTAGTTACTCCGACGCCTACCCGCTAACCCGAATGTTGCCTCTGGAGCATTGACCGATGATGGAGGAGTAGAGCTGGCCAGGGACTACGTGAATAGTACACTGTCTTCTTCCAAATGCCGACCCCTTCCCCCACCACTCCCCAATGTTTGAGGAACCTGTTTGGACGGAAACATGGGCCAGATATCAGTGTGATTAAACAAGCGGGCAGGCGGCACATTTGCTAAATCTATCCTGAACAAAAATAGTTTTCAACACTCAGTGATCTTTTTGATACTTCTACAAATTGTAGTTTTCCAGACCATTTCGAGGAGCTTCGTTGCTTCTATCTTCTCATTAATGGATACGTGGGTGTGTATGTCTATATATGTCCTTTTCTTCTTGTATAATAACTAGGTTATCTTTTTTAAATATCTGTTTATTGAGTTTTTGTAAAGCATTTAACAGGGAAAAAGTCAATAAAACAAAGAAACACCTTTTAATTAACGTAAATACATTTGTTTGAAAACATCACTGAACGACCTACGTTTGTAAATCCCCACAATTTACTACACTGCCCCTTTAAGGAACTCCAGAGTCATCCAGACTATCCACCATGCAGGGAAGGGTCAGTGAGGCATTTTGTTTCTGTCAGGAGGATCCACAAAGTGCTGCCTTCTAGTTTTTTTGGGCTAAAACATGCTTTTTTGGCTTCATTCCAAGTCCTACACATTCTTGCATTATTTTGCAGGAAGTGCCTTTTCCTCCTGCTTTTTCTCTTCTTTCAGCAACTTGACAGGTGCTCCTTGTGTGGAGGTAAGAAATCTTTGAATGATCCCTACTCCATCCCTACTCCATCAGAAGGTGTAAAATCTGTCCAGAGATGCCTTACAAGTGATATATAACGTTTAGCTGTTTTTTAGGTCTCGGCTAACAGCTCAGATTGGCCTGATGTCTTACATATAATGAACAATTACCGCAAAGCGGTCAATAACGCGCGCAGCAAACCAAACAATGGGGACTAGCTTATCCTAGTGACCACCAGCACAAGCACATGGGACATTACACTCACAAGCCGGCTGAGGGAGCGCAGATGGCTCTGTGTGTGTGTGGGTGGCTCTGTGTGTGTGTGGGTGGCTCTGTGTGTGTGTGGGTGGCTCTGTGTGCGTGTGGGTGGCTCTGTGTGCGTGGCTCTGTGTGCGTGTGCGTGGCTCTGTGTGCGTGTGTGTGGCTCTGTGTGCGTGTGGGTGGCTCTGTGTGCGTGTGGGAGGCTCTGTGTGCGTGTGGGAGGCTCTGTGTGGGTGGCTTTTTTTGTAGGTGGCTCTATGCGTGGTGGCTTTCTCTGTGTGGGTAACTCTGTGTGTGTAGGTGGCTATGTGAGTGGCTCTGTGTGTGTCGGTGGATTTGTGTGTGTGGCTCTGTGTGTGGGTGCAAATGCAATATGTCTCGCATTTTAGAGTGATTAAGCTATTGACATTGTAAATAACAATGCCGTTTCTTTAAATGTTTTAAAAACAAAAATAATTTCATGAGCAATGCCAATAGCTCTAACTTTAACAATGCCGAGACCATTGCATTGTAAATGCTTGTTTTTAAATATATTTTTATTGCCATTTTATACAAATCATCACACAGGATACAAAGAGAAAAAGGAGGAGGACAAGGTATCAAAAGGGTCCAGATTGTGCAGTAGAAAAAATAAAATAAAAACACAGATAGTTATTCGCTGGCACTCCCAGTGATCTTAGTCACTTTTGGCAGAATAATGCTGATGTGTTGATCGCCTGGTGCCCAACTCAGCAACCGTTGCGCTATTCACAGTGGCCTGAGAGGTTACATGCATCATCGAATACTGGTTACATTCGCCAGTGCTTGTTCCACCATTACAATTATATTATATCTATTATGTAGGTAGCCGTCCAATGTTGGTCCATCATATATATATATACCATTCATAATCGTATTCATATCATACAAAGAACGGAATTCAAGCCATGGAGAAGAAAAAAAATAGAAAAAGAGAAGAAAAAAAACAAAAGAACAAAAGGTAACTTGTGCAGAGGAGTGGTGTATATGCGTTAAAACACTAAAACCATAGGGGAGTGGCAGCGGAAATGACCCACGTCCAGGCAGGCTGAAGCTTCTGCATAGAGCCCGTGTGTCAAACCCCTGGAACCCCAGGGGATCTTTGGAGAGCGTCTTGTGCCACGGCACCAGGTTGGGATCCGTGGTCTTAGCCCACCCTCCTCATTACTGGAGCCCACAGGTTTCTCCTGCTCGGCCAGAGCCTCTCTCCACTGTTTGGCCATTGGGCGCTTTCTTACTCCCCTAGCCTTCTCCCAACTTAATATTCTGCCCTCAGCTCCGGCCCATGCGACAACATCCCTGCTCCAAGTTGCGAACTGTGACCTCCTGTAGATTTCAACTCCATCGCTATCCTGTGCTCAGGGAGACCCAGCGCAAGGTCAGTCAACCTGCTCCTGAACATGCGCTTAGGCGGTCTGGGAAAGAGGCCCAGTAAGTATGTCTGCATCGTAGGAGCCAATACCCTTCCAAGTACGTCCTTGATTTTACCCAACATTGCCTCCCAGAAGGGACTTAACCCTTGGCATTCCCAGGTCATATGGCCTAAATCAGCATCCGGATAAGCACACCTGGGATAAGTTTTACTCAACTCTTGTTTGATGTGCTTCATCTTCCTGGCTGGACGGCTGAGCATTGCTTGCAGGGAGTCTATCACGAAACCTAAGAAAGTAATGTTTTTTGAAGGGACCAAAATTGATTTGTGCTCGTTTATGATGAAACCTAAGCCTTCCAATAACCTGCAGCAATTGTTCCATCAGTTTTTAGGGGCAATGGCCCATTATGAGAATATCGTCTGGATAAACTGTGAGTCGCAAACCTAGCAACTGAAGAAACTTTATTGCCGCTCTGAGAACCATGATGAAACACCAAGGTGACAAGGATAGACCGAACAGAAGAGATATGAACTCGTAGATTTTATGACCCCAAGAAAATTGAAGAAATCTTCGGTCAGGGGATAAATTGGAATTGTTAAATGCGCATCCTAGAGGTCCAACCTGGCCATGCAATATCCATGTCTTAAGAGATCTCTGAGAAGATGCATATCCTCCATTTTGAAATGTCGAAATGTAACCATTCATTGAATTCCTGTAAATTTATCACTGGCCGTTGACCGTCATCTCATTTCTCCACGAGGAAAACATTACTCAAAAAACCTTTGGGGTGAACAGAAGTGGGAATATTTGCCCTCTTTGCCATAAGGGCTGCTATCTGCTCCTGAAACAAGGAAGCCTCTTTTTGAGCAAACAAGAGCAGACAGGGATGATGAGGCAGCGAGGGGGGCCCCAGGAATTTTATGTGAAATCCTTGGACTGGCTGTAGAATCCATGCAGAAAAATATGCCAATCTGCCCCCTACTATTACATGGGAAGAAGGGCATACACTCACCTGCGGTAAAGGAACCAACGGCCCCAATGAGGAAATGCCCTTTGTCATCTCTAAATCTTTGAAAGTATCTCAAAGGGAAGAAGCTTCCATATCTGGTTGAGTTTTGCCATTGTCCTCAATTTAATAAAGCAAGCCGACAAAGGCGGATCGATTGTCATTTGGGGCACTGACCGTTATATAGCAGAAGCTAACAAACAACTCAATAATGACCGCTGCTACAAGAAATTAACATCCGACCCAACAACAGAATTGAAGGGCAAACTGTTCAACATCTTACAAACAGGGTTTGATCAAGGCTTTTTGGGCAAAAAAGAGTACGATTATCTAAAAAATAACCACCCACGAATTCCCATTTTTTATGTACTTCCAAAAGTACATAAAGATCAGTCATGCCCCCCGGGAAGACCAATCGTCTCGGGGTGTGAATCTCTGCTAGAACCTATTTCCAAGTTTGTGGACTTCTTCCTAAAACCTTTCATCCAGGAGGTCAAATCTTTTTTGCAAGACACGACTGATTTCCTCAATAAACTTGATCAAATGAATTTTGAGGAAAATAGTGACCTTCTAGTGACACTAGATGTAGTGTCATTGTATACAGAAATACCACAAGACGAAGGCTTAGCAGTTTTGGAAAGCTTTCTCAATAAAAGACCCAAACCCGAAAAAGTGCCCACACAATTCATTATGGACTTAGCAACTTTTGCCCTGAAAAATAATTACTTCAGTTTCAACAATGAATTTTTTCTCCAAATAAAGGGCGTGGCTATGGGTTGTCCCTTTGCCCCTGAATTGGCTGTGCTCTTTATGTCAAAATATGAAGATCATTTTATTTTCAACAACAATCCATTCTCAGACAGGATCAACACCTGGGTCCGCTATATTGACGACGTGTTTATGATTTGGCATGGAGATGAAGATCAATTACAGCCCTTTGTTGATTGGCTTAATCATAGAACAGCTGATATCAAATTCAGCGTCAATCATTCTAGATCTAAAATGCCATTTTTGGATGTTGAAGTCTACGTCACAGATGGAAAATTGGCCACAACACTTTTCAAAAAGAAAACAGATAGGAACAAAGCCTTACATTTTACAAGCAGCCATCCAAGAAGCCTCAGAGAGAATCTGCCTTACGGGCAATTCTTGCGCATAAGAAGAAATTGCTCTTTCAAAGATGAGTTTTTTGCCCATGCTGAGACTCTTAAAAACAACCTCCTAGTCCGAGGTTATCCCAAAAAACTTCTGAAAAAAGCAATCAAGCGCGCATGGTGGACCCCACGCGACTCACTACTCCAAAGAAAAGACAAAACAAAAACAGACAGGATTGTCTGTGTTTCTACTTTTTGCCCTTCTTCCAATTGGCTCAAAAAGACTATAAATCAAAATTGGCATCTAGTAAAAAATCTAGATTCAACACTTCAGGAGATTCCACTCTATGCTTTCAAAAAAGATCAAAGCATTGCCAATCAGCTAGTCCGAGCCGCCCTTCCTAAACCTCAAAACATGACAATGAGAAGCTTTCTAAATTTGCCACCTATACAAGGACATCACAAATGTGGCTCCTGTATCAGTTGTGAATCTACCATGGAAGGGGTCCTTTTTACACACAAGGGAACCTATTGGAAACATGATAAATTCTCGAACTGCAAATCCAAGTATGTGGTGTATGGAATAGTCTGCCCATGTAACAAGCTATATATTGGGAAAACTAATCAAGAAATCAAACAAAGAATTCAACAACATAAGTCCAGAGTACGGAAAAATGTTCAAAATGCGCCATTAGTCAACCACTGGCAGTCCCATGGTCATACAGAAAGAGACATTAAATGGACTGTAATTTCTAAAGTAGAACAAGACATGAGAGGAGGTGACCTAGATTCAAAATTACTAAAACGGGAAGCAATGCTCATTGTCAAATTCAATACATCTCTGGATGGCCTCAACGAACTATCTGAAATTTACAACTTGTGAACACCTGTTCAGTCCAGTGTGAATGTGGCGACTGCACACCCCCACAAGCACCTGTCAGTTTAAAAAGCGGATGATTCACACTAGCCTCCGCTCTCCATTCCCAGCAGAAGTCCCACAAAGAAAATGGTTATGAATTTTTTTTCTAAAAGAAGGCTGTTCACGCAGCCGTCACGCGGGAAGAGAAATTTTCATACGCACAAAAGGTCCTCAAAATTCATACACAAAGGACTAATATCAGCGTGTTGACAATGGAATATTAGGAGCTGACCATACAATGGATTGAGCTGGACCTCGAGACACAACTGTGAACGTTTCTTCTTAATTCCGCATTATTACAATGTGTTTAAAATGTTGACACCCGATTGTCTGAAAAAATCATCAGTATTTCAATAAAGTTTGTTTTCGCCCATGCAATAAACTACGATTCCCAGAGGGCACGGTATGTGGAACTACATTTCCCAGAGGCACTAGAATACACCGCGAGATTTAAACATCGTCAACGAAGCTGTACACCAGGAAGACGCCGACGCTTCCAGGGCAGTTAGTGATAAAGCACTCCGGATACTATCATCCAAACGTAAGAGACCTGTATGCCGCGAAACGGAGAGTTTGAGTTGCGATGCACACGCATCTTTTCGTGTGAACAATTTTTGTGACATGGTCACCATTCTCTCCACACAGAAAGAACCCAAAGCCAAATGAATAAATATACCGACAACTTCCAGTCTGATTGACGAAACGCCACGCTTTAAGGTATGCCTCGTACAAAGTCAGTCCCTCACAGTTGCCAAATAGTGCAACCAAGTTCGCTCAGATTCTAAAATAGCACTCTTCTCCCCCTTTAGAATCCTCCCATTTTTGCCCACAGTCGGGTCCACGAACCACCAAGACACCACAAGTAAGACGGTACTACTGATCACTGACAGTTTTGTTTGTTGGGTTGTAAATGACAATGACTGCATATAGGTTGCCAGCTGAGTGTCCATGTTGTTATTTTTCCAGGTCTAAATTTGGAATTACTACCATTTCTTGGTTGTGTCTGCATTCGTGCAGGTAAGAAAGAAATATAGTCTCTTTAAACACGCTGACATCCTTTGATGAGGGTCGTTTAGTTATTGGATTATTTTTGTTTGATTTCAGCCTACCGTTGGTCCTGATGAGGATCTCTCCAAGAAAAGAGATCTGAAACGCGTCGACCTTATTTTTTGAGGCCAATCACCTTATTCAAAATCAAATAGTGTCTCTCTCTTTTTTCAACTGCGTTAAACCATTTTGATGGCCCTTTCTGATGTACTATGAAACAGTATTGTTTGTGTAGATAGGATTAGTATGAATGGGTATGAATGATGTTTTGTAAATGTTTGTTGTAAATAGAAAGTGTCTTTTTTCTGTGTCTTTCGTAAAAAAGCAAAAACTTGCACACTAAAATAATTAATGTATAGCACTTGAAGATAAGTTTTAGGTTCGTGGTTCATTGTAGTACTATGTGATTTTCATGATTTCAATGCATTTGTGATTAAATCTGACATTAAAAGTCACTAGTGTTAATGTTTCAATCATTACACTATGAATTCAAGTGTTAAATATTGGACAGCATTGGCAGCTTTTTTGGTTTGTTGTTATTGTCCTCAATTGGCACCTTGATCTCTGGAGAGTGCCTGATGGGAAAAAAGGTCCAGCCATGCGCCCCCTTCCATGGCTGGAAGATAAGTTTTCTAGCTTCAGGTCCATCTTAATAAGAAGTGAACGACATTGCACCGTGGACAGAGAAAAATATGTCTTACCGAGGAAAATTATTGCTCTTTGGGCCCAAAAAGACTAAATTTCTGGGGAAATCAAAGAACCATCTGTTTTGCCTCCTCCGCCATATCAAGAATCTTAGTCAGCGGACCAGAAACATCCAATTACTTATGCTGACACAAATGCCATGAGCGGTCCATACATTTCTTTGGGTCATGGATATAGTTAGCTAAGCATTTGGCAATCTCTGGTGTTTGCACCACCCTACCCTCCAATTACGGTGGGGACACTCAGAATATTCTCAGTATATAGCATATCATAAATTAGGGCCTGATTATCATTAGTAGGAACCTCAGACTCTGAAGGTGCCACGGAGGCAGGACGCCAACGTCTATCATGTACTGTGCCCCCTCAGACTCCCTAGTACGCTAGTACACAGGCACTGACTGGAGGGACACACCACTTGGGTACAGACCTGTTGTTGCTGAGATGGGTCACTAACATTGAGATACTTATTGAAGGACACTGACATTGAGTCCCAGGATTTGCTGCTGTCACTTTTCGCTATCATGGACAAAGAGAATAGCACCCCTGCCTATGGTTATTGTTGCAGAGACACTTTCTGGCAACACAGACATTAAGAGAAAAGACCACCAACACAGAGACACTACCATTGTATTGTTGACATTGGACATGGACAATGACACTGGACTGACATTGGTTCACTGGACATAGGACACTGACACTGGGGAATTGACAGTAGGTAGATGGGGCACTATGTACACTGTGAGAAGTTGGCCTGGTATATGCTGTCCACTAGTTATAGTGGGCACCTTGCACCAGTCTAAACAACCCTTATTGATGATTAGGTTTAAGACAACCTTTATTGAAAGCTATCATAGTGGTAGCTATGGAGAGCAGCCTTCAGGCTAAGTCTCGAAGGAATGTAAAGCAGCTTGGTTTACCAGATTATAACCTCTTGAATGACCAAATAAAAAGAGAACCACACAAGGTATATATATAAAATATATGTATTTATTACTAAACACTCTCTACTAACCTCTTTATGAGATTAGAGAGCAAGGCACACAATATTACAGTTCTAAAATGGCAGTAAATAGCACAATATACAATGGGCCGCAGGGGGAGACCAAACCATATATTAAGAAAGTGGTATAAGAACCATGACTTGACTAGACACAGTGCCTAGAGCACATACAATCGCTGGGACCCCAAGGAATCACCCAAGGTAGTGACACAGGGGACCCACGGGGGACGTGTGCAGTGTGAGAGCATAGTCTCGAGCTTCGTACAATCCTATGGGAAAGTTGCGGTTGGAATTTTAAAAGATTAAGGACACTTAGGAGAGGACTTGGAGCAAACCCTTTTAGACTTAGAAGGTTCTAAGGCCAGCACCCACGTAAGCACTGGAGTACTGGTGTTACCTAACCCAGGGAAGCCAGGTGCATAGGTGTCAAATGGTGTCGGGAATCTTCACTGTTTTCAATGGCGTGTTGCTGCAAAGTGCTGCTGCCGTTGAAAGGAGAAGTGTTCCGTGTGATCCAATCCTGGATCGAAGATGAGACGAACCTGAAAGCAGAGGGGACAGAGCCTGGGTCACTTGCCAGTGACCAGGGGCACGATAGACGAATGCCCACCAATGCCGGGAGTTTCAGGTGCGATGAGGTGAAGCTTGACTGCACAGCCACGGGGACCAGGAGGTGTCAACGATGACCACTGTCTGCAAGTGAGCTGTCCCACAAAGGATGTTGAGTGCTGGGGGGTCGGTGTCCGGATTGGAGACCAACAAGCCTTGGCAACGGCAACCCATGCGGTGAGAGTAAAGCGGCTTCGGTGTAGATCAGCAATTTTCTGTGGACTCCCCAAGCAATGTAGAGTCAGGGCATGTCTGGAGCATCCAGGTAAGCCCATTAAAAGTTAAAGTACCCTTCTCCGGGACCCACAAGTCGACAGACAAGGGATCGCAAAGGGACCTTGAGAGGAATCACTAAATACCAGCCCACGGGTCACTTGAGGAGTGTAGGCCAGTAATCTTTGGTGGAATCACTGCTCGGGGTCTGGACTACAAGTAGCCCAAATCCCAGCCTCAGGGATCACCAAGAAGCATATGCTGCTGCAAATGTACATGGTGTCCAGGGGTTCGGGTTGCACGGTCCCCACAAGGGCTTTGAATCTCAGGATTGCTGAGAACACAGATTGGCCTCGGGGAAGCCTGGAAACCCACCTCCTGTGTTGCAAAGTCTTCGGAGTCCTTCAGGAGCTGCGTAGTTGCAAACCGGACAGATGTGTCTTTGGTGCCTGCCTTGCCTAGTAGGGTGGAGTCATATCTCCCACACCAGTTACTGGTCTGGAGGTATGATTCCAAGGCATTTGACACCAAACACGACATGTTTCCATGTAGCCATTCCAAAGATAGCATTTACCCCGAGGTTATAATGCACTTAAGAGTATATGGTTTGGCTGCACCCCAAACAACCCCGGAATAAAGGTTCCAAAGGCTGCAGAGGGGCTCTGCCCATGCATGGGCATTCTTTCACATAAAACCCAGCACCCTGCCTTCAGGATTGATAAGGCCTGCCATAGGGGTGAGTTATAAGTTTATATGTGAAGTGATATGGATAGATATAGGGAACCTATATCTAAGTAAGGGGTGCATACACCACCTTACACAGGCTGCTGTAGCAGACCTGAGGTGTCATTTTGAATGGTCTCCCAGGGGTGACATAATACATGCGGCAGCCCCTGGGAGGCCTCTGGGGCACCTATGCCCTGGATATGTAGGATACCACAGACTTAATCTAGCCCTGCTCGCTCCTTGCACCTTTTAGCCTGTTGTTGCTATTCCGTTTTTGAGCTGCTAAATTTGTTTTAAAATACTTGTGCACTGTTTTTATATTTTTTGTACTGTAACTTTTGCGGGGGGATCGCTGCTGCTAGGGACTCTGTGAGCTGTTTACTCTTTTTAAAACTTATTTTAAAACTTGCTTTATTCATTGCACTGACCTTTGCCTTTGAACCCTTCCTCTCTTCGTGTCCTCGTTCTTCCTGCTGGTGTTAGGGCCGCCCCGTTCCGTCACGGCTGACGTGCCGATTGAGCGGAGGGCGGACCCTTCAACACGCAGTATCCCATCCCACTTCCGGTGAGAACGCGTGACTGGCGCCCATCGGAGGGGATTTAAACATTCATGGTGCGGACGCGCAGCGGACTTAATCTAGCCCTGCTCGCTCCTTGCACCTTTTAGCCTGTTGTTGCTATTCCGTTTTTGAGCTGCTAAATTTGTTTTAAAATACTTGTGCACTGTTTTTATCTTTTTTGTACTGTAACTTTTGCAGGGGGGATCGCTGCTGCTAGGGACTCTGTGAGCTGTTTACTCTTTTTAAAACTTATTTTAAAACTTGCTTTATTCATTGCACTGACCTTTGCCTTTGAACCCTTCCTCTCTTCGTGTCCTCGTTCTTCCTGCTGGTGTTAGGGCCGCCCCGTTCTGTCACGGCTCATGTGCCGATTGAGCGGAGGGCGGACCCTTCAACATGCAGTATCCCATCCCACTTCCGGTGAGAACGCGCGACTGGTGCTCATCGGAGGGGATTTAAACATTCATGGTGCGGACGCGCAGCGGACGCGCGCAGCGGGTGCGCCGCTGGCGCGCCTAAGGCAAGCCCGTCTGCGCCCGTCCGCGCCAAGTCCGTGCCTAGGGCCCATAACTCTGTACCACGGCCCCCACCAAGAATTAAATACACTAGCAGGGCATTGCATGCCCTGTATAAACAAAGTGGGGAGTTTTGCTGTGCCTTGCGTCCTGGAGTTAGCACGGCTGGCTGTGCATGTGGGTTCGTCCTTCCCTCCCCTAAACTAGTGGCGGCCCTGCAATCTCCCCGGCATCCAGTGAATAACGTCGTACAGGAACAATCCATGCTGCTTGGTGGTCTTATCAATGCTAGGTCACTGGGTAAGCACAAATACGAAATCGCTCACCACATAGAAAACCTGGGTCTAGATATATTATTTATAACGGAGACCTGGCCAGATGCCGCATCAGATCCTGACTTTATCACTGCTACACCTGCTGGATTTAGAGTTATTAGAGAGGACAGATCTTTTAAACGAGGGGGTGGAGTAGCTATTATCTTTAGGGATCATTTTTCGGCCATATACCATTCTGTTTCTACTCAGTCTTATGAAGCCCTTCATTTTTCATTCACACTCAATCCCAAAGTGTCCTTTAAGGGGATTCTTCTTTATCGTCCTCCAGGTACCCGTAACACCTTTTTAACTAATTTGGATATTCTGCTCGAGCCAGTCGTTTTAAATTCAGATTTTACTATTCTTGGAGATTTTAACATCCATTTAGAAGAACTAGAAAATAAAGACACTATGGGGTTATTGGACACCCTTAGATCATTTGGACTTACCCAATTGGTGCAGTCATCGACACACACAGCCGGGCACACGCTGGATGGTGTTTTTTCATCAGCCCATGGCCTTACGGTCAAGGAAATTCTTCCGCTAACCTGGTCAGACCACTCACTAATTAAGTTTAACCGCCCTTTCTCCAGGGTGGGAGAGGGTGATATCACTAAACGTCCAGCCTCCATTGGGAAAGCTTGGAACAAAGTGGACAAATTATCCCTTGATACTTATTTGGAAACATTTCGCCCTCCCCCTCAGAACCAGGTGGACCTAGCCGTTACCAATTACGCTAACTGGATTTTGGGCGCAGTTAGCGCCTCGGTTCCTTTAAAAACTTTTTCAGGCAATAGGACTACACCATCTGCTCCCTGGTTTTCTGAATGTCTTCGGATAGAAAAACAGAGGTGCCGCCGTCTAGAACGACGCTGGCGTCTAAATTATGATGAGCCGGGTAAATTAGCCTACAAAATAGCTCTATCAAACTACAAAAATCTTCTTATTTCAGAAAAGAAAAAATATTTCACTTTTCAGATTGATTCAGCTGCTAACACACCCAAGGAATTGTTTGCGGTGATTAACAAATTGGCCTCATCTAATAATATATGTAGGAAGGTAAATCAGAAATTCTGCAATGACATCGCCGATATTTTTAAATCTAAGGTTTTAGACATTTTTCAAGCTTTTAAAGAGGTTTCTGACCCATGCCCTCCACTACTCTCTGGCGGCTTAAGCGCCACCAACCACGTGTCGTTTGCGTTCTCCCCGGTCTCATCAGATGAAGTAAGGAAATATGCACTTCAAGCTAAGTCTGGCTCACCATTGGATCCTTGCCCACTGACTTTTTTTAAAGGATTGGCTAATCTGGTGAGTCCGGGCCTTACAGATATTTTTATGATGTTTTCCTCCGGTGTTTTCCCGATCAGCTGGAAGGAGACATCTATTCTCCCTCTACTAAAAAAATCCACCTTAGACGCTACCAACCCCATTAATTATCGGCCCATTGCCAGACTGCCCTTGCCAGTGAAAATAGTGGACAAAATTATGAACAACCAACTGTCACAATTCATTAATGCAAATAGTCTGCTGGATCATACCCAGTTTGGCTTTCGCAAAGATCATAGCACGGAGACTGCACTGATCAAAGCTTCTGAAGAGATCAGAGCAGTTATGGATGGAGGAGGTGCGGCGGCTCTCGTGCTTCTTGATCTATCCTGCGCTTTCGATACGGTATATCACTCCCTCTTGCAAGATTGTTTGGAGAAATTGGGAGTAGGAGAGATGGCGCGGGCACTTTTAGCCTCCTTTCTCACCGATCGAAGATCCACCGTATCTATTGATGGCTTTAAGTCTGATCCCTACACTCTCCCATGTGGTGTTCCTCAGGGCAGTTCATTAAGCCCCTCATTGTTCAATATCTACGTCTCTGAATTGGCCCCTCTCATCCGGGAATTTGGGTTCAATTTGACCATGTATGCCGACGATACCCAGATTGTGGTAGCGGCACACAAATCTCAACATTCCCCGGCCTCGCAGTTTAGATGCTGCATGAGTGCCATTAATAAATGGATGACGGCACACTGCCTAAAGCTCAATTCCAATGAAACGGAAGTCCTGATCTTTGGCAGTATACAGCCTCCCTGGAACGATCTGTGGTGGCCAGCAGAGTTGGGCCCGCCACCAAAGCCAGTGGTTAAAGCAAGGAATTTGGGTGTTGTTAATGGATAACAGGCTGACTCTTTGTCACCATACGTACGCTGTGGTGTCTGCCTCCTACTTTCTTATAAAGAAAATAAGGAAAATTTTCCCATACATTCCTGACAACACCAGGAAAACAGTAGTTTCTTCCCTCATCCAATCTAAGCTAGACTACTGCAACGGCTTATACCTCAACGCCCAGAAGCAGTGTCTGAGAAAACTCCAGATGATTCAGAACTCGGCAGCCCGCCTTTTATCTGACATCCCCAGACACTGCTCAGTCTCTAAGGAAATTCGTAATCTTCATTGGTTTCCAGTATCTCGGCGTATTGAATTTAAGACTCTAAGGGCCATATGTAGGTAAATTACATTTACCGATTCTTAAATACCGAATTTTACCGATTCGGTATTTATGAATCGGTAAATGTAATGTAGGTAAATAATTACCGATTCGGTATATGTCGGTATTTTAGAATCAGTATTTACCGATTCGGTAATGGCAACTGGCTTCCCATTCATTCCTATGGGCCTGGAGGCCCATAGGAATGAATGGGAAGCCAGTTGCCATTACCGAATCGGTAAATACCGAATCGGTAATGGGGGAGGCATCATCATGGGTGGCAGGGTGTCACATTGACACCCTGTTGCACCCCTGATTCGTCCATGTGTGCACATGTGTCTGCCACATTGCACACTTCAAATGGAAAAAAAAGCTTTTTTAAAGGTATTCGTCATTTACCATCAACTTTTAGTTGGTGGTAAATAACGAATCCCCACACCCACGACACACTCCCCCTACATATCATTTCAGGATTCGGTATTTACCGAATCGGTAAAATTACCGAATCGGTAATTTTACCGATTCGGTAAATTACCGAATCCTGAAATATGCCCCTTACATACCAAAAGCCTAAATACCGGTCGGTAACGAGATATTTACCGAAAATCGGCCGTTACCGAACGGTATTAGGCTTCCTACATATGGCCCTATGTATTGTATTCAAAGCTCTGCATCACTTAGGTCCTTCCTTTCTACAGGAGCTTTTTACATGGTACCAACCAACTAGACATCTTCGGTCTTTAGGGGCACGATTGCTGTTGGTGCCAAGAATTCATACGGCACACTGGGGAGGCCGTAGTTTCTACCATGGTGCATCGATATTGTGGAACTCTCTTCCCTTTCAACTCAGGAATGCTAGCTCCTTGATGGTTTTTAGAAAGCAACTAAAAACCTGGCTCTTTCAGTATTAGGGGTGAGTCTGCGCCTGTTTTTTTTTCCTAGCGCCAAGACACCTCCGGGTATTTGTGCGCTCTTATAAATCTTTTTAACATAACATAACTAGGGACTTATAAGGGTACCCCAGAATCCAATCAGTGGTGTACCTAAAGTACATGCAATCAATTTAGAGAGGAAGCAGCTAGACTGGGGCCCTGGATAGCAGGGTCCCAGCCAGACTAAAGTCGAAAAACAGTGAAACATCAGCAAAAAGTAGGGGAAACCATAACAAGCAGAGCCTACTCTCCTACATACACCGACCCTGATATTGGAATACTGACAAAGAGAAAAAACAAATAGTGGCTGACATATACTCACCAGCACTGATATGGGGATACTGATCCACGAACACCAGCAAGTCCACAATACTAATGTTGAGACATTAATGCAAGTGCACCAGCACTGCGACAACGATGCAAAATGCTAAAACACATGGATATTATTGCTAGGGAGCGACACAACAGCAGACATCAGCATGAGGGAACAGACACTGAGTCGCTGACACCAGAGCACAAAAACTGACACAGGAAACATATTGGTGGAGACATACATTGAGACATCAACACTTGCACCGAGATATTGATAGGGGCCATGACACAGAGATACTGACACAGGCACTGATATGGATACATTGACACAGGAACACAGCCTTATCAATATTGAGAGTGGAACAATAGCATGTGAAATGAGAAGTCCTTGGCTGGCACATAGATATTGTGAGACACTGACCCAGGTAAAGTTTCATGAGACACTGCCAATGGAATAGTGACACTAGGACAATGACTGCCATTGAGATGAGCATACTGGCTTTGGGAACCAACATAGGGACACAGATTGGCAAAGGGGCACGTAGACATGGAGGCACTGGCAGGCAGGACAGTCCCGATTCTTACAATAATTGTTTTTCATCTCCCACTGTCTTCTTCTAAAATGTTGGCACGTATGGTGTTACAATGACATTAACATTTGGACAATCATGTGGGGACACTGATACATCGATATTGTGATTGCCACAGACATTGGGGACTCACTGTGACCCTGACATTGGGACATGGGGATATAGTTACACAGTGAGAATGAACTTTACATAAGGTCACTGGGACATAAAGACAACGAGATACTGATGTGTTGACACAAAGCCTAGGCCTGTGAGATTGAACTGGGAGAGCTACAGACTCTTGGCATATGAGCAACTAAACATTATTCTATAACAGTCCTTAGCACCAAAAGGATCAAACAGGCAAATGCTGTTTATCACCAATAGTTCCTAATCTTTATTTTTGAGGCAATAATGCAGGCGGTGAGCTTCCAAACACAATGACTTGCCAGCGCTGCACAGAAAAAACAGAACTCCATCTCTGCCAATGTAAGTTCACAGAATGCACCTTTTCGATTTCCCCGCTGCAAGAAGGCCATCTGCTTTCTTATGTAAGACTAAAGAAAAGGGAGCTTCTGTTGGAGAGTAGGATCTGCTTCTTATGGTTACCCCCACTTTTTGCTGATGTATCACTCTTTTTGGCTTAGACTGACTGGAATCCTGCTATCCAGGACCACAGTCTAGCTGCTTTCTCCTCTAAATTCATTGCATATACTTTAGACACACTCCAGATTGGATTCTGGGGCACCCTTATCAGTCCTTAGTATTTGGTATACTACGTACTTAGGGCATAGGTACCCCAGAGGCCTCTCAAGGGCTGCAGCATGTATTATGCCACCCCTGAGAGACCATTCAAACTGACACCACAGGTCTGCTATTGCAGCCTGTGTAAGGTGGTGCATGCACCCCTTACTTAGATATAGATTCACTATATCCATTCTAAACCACTGCACATATAAACCTATCAGTCACCCCTATGGCAGGCCTTATCAGTCTTGAAGGCAGGGTGCTGGGTTTTATGCGAGTGGGCGCACCTGCATGAGCAGAGCCTTCGGAACCTATATTTCGGGGTTGTTTGTGATGCAGCCAAGCAAATATAAGTGTATTATAACCTCTCGGTAAATGCTAACTTGAAAACGGCTGCTTAGAAACATGTTGTGTTTGGTGTCAAACACCTTGGAATCATACCTCCCCGTCAGTAACTGGAGATATGATTCCACCCTTCTAGAGGGACTTATGTGAACCACCTGTACACCCGGTACCAGCTTTCTTGACCTGGGCATCACAAAATGGATGCTGTCAGCCACAGACACGAGTCTGCCCTCCTGCTGCTGAGCCAAGCTCGAGCAGGGGAAGGCTTGAAGATAGGTTTCCTGTCACAGGGAGGTGTGACCACCTCCCAGACAGGATTTAGTGTATTGGGGCTGGGTGGGTGCACTCTGAGAGTGTTTGAAGTCTTCACTGGGGGCACATTTGGTATCCCTGTGCATAGTCCAGCTCAAACCGGTTGCAGGAGCTATTGGCTTCTGCTCTGGCACGAAAATGGACAAAGGACATGGGTGTAGCCAGCCCTTTGTCCTGACCCTCCCATAGGTGGGTCCCCAGAGTTTGTCCCACCCCTTCCTTGGGTATAAAGTAGGAACCCTGACTACAGGACTTTGGATTTTACCTGGACTAAACTCTGCTACAGAAACCAAGCACTTCGACGATCTACACTATGCTGGATGACTGAAGAATATCCCTTGGAGTAAAGGAGTTACACCCCTGCAGCAGCAGGCACCTAAAAGCATCTGACCAGTTTGCATCTCCCGAGCTCCTGAGGACTCTGAATATTTCTGCAACACAGGAGGTGGGTTCCTGAGGTCTCTGAGGTCGATCTGCTCTCAGCAAATCTAAGACTAGTATCTCCCGAACCCCTGTGCACCGTGTACTTTTGCAGCAGCATATGCTTTTCGGCGATCCCTGAGGCTGTGCTGTGGGCTACTTGTAGTCCTGACCCCGAGCAGTATTTCCACTGAAGATTTCCGGCCTACACTCCACGAGTGTTCCGTCGGCTGGTATTTCGTGATTCAGCTCGAGGTCCCTTCGCGATCCCTGGTCCGTTGGCCTGTGGGTCCCTATGAAGGTAACTTTGACTTTCTGTGGGCTTTCCTGGTTGCTCCAGACGTGCCCTGCTTGATCCAAACGTGCCCTGCTTGTAGAGTCCCCAGGACCTTGCAGGTCCTCACCGAAGCATATTTCCTCTGCCTGCGTGGGTTACAGTTGCCAAGGCTTGTTGGTGTTTGATCCGGACACTGACCTCCCCCAGCACTCAACATCCTTCGTGGGACAGCTCACCTCTGGACTTTCATCATTGCAGACATCTCCTGGTCCCCGTGGCTGCAGAGTCAAGCATCGCATCATCTCACCTAAAGCACCCGACATCGGTGGGCATTCGTCTATCATGCCCCTGGTCACTCTGAAGTGACCCGGACTCTGTCCCGTCTGCTTTCAGGTTCTTCTCATCTTGGATCCAGGCTTGGATCCCACTGGCCACTTTTCATTTTCCCGGCAGCAGCACTTTTTCACATCACGCCATTGAAAACGACAAAGGTTTCCGACACCACTTGACCCCTATGCACCCGGCTCCTCTGGGATAGGTAACACTGGTATCTCAGTACTTTCAAGGGTGCTGGCCTTAGAATCTTCTATGTTCCAAGGGGTTTGCCTAAAGTCCTCTAGGACGTGTCCTTAAACTCTAAAATTCCAACCGCGACTTTCCCAGACAGTTTTACAGAGCTCGTGTCTGTGTTCACACACTGCACCCGACCTCCGTGGGTCCCCTGTGTCACTACTTTGGGTGGTTCCTTGGGGTTCCAGTGGTTCTACGTGCTCTAAGCACTGTGTCTAGTTAAGTTGTGGTCGTTATACCACTTTCTTAGTATATGGCTCGGTCTCCCCCTGGAGCCCGCTGTGTAATGTGCTATTTACTGTTGTTCTAGTGATTTAATATTGTGTGCTTTGTGCTCTAATCTCATAAAGAGGTTAGTAGAGAGTGTTTAGTAATAAATACATATATTTTATATATCTCTTGCGCGGTTCTCCTTTCATTTGGTCATTTAGGAGGTTCTGATCTGGTAAAACAAGCTGCTTTACATTCCTTCGAGACTTAGCCTAAAGGCTGCTCTCCATTGCTACCACTAGGATACTTTCAATAAAGGTTGACTTTAACCTATTCATCAATAAGGGTTGTTTGGACTGGTACAAGGTGCCCACTTTAATTAGTGGACAGCATATGCCAGGCCAACTTCTCACAGCTTCAATCAGGCTAGACATGATACATTTGAAGGCGAAGAGGGGCTCTTTTTCACCTGCTGTATAAGCCTTCTTCATCACTTATATTGCACTGCCTACCACCTGTTCAGTCAATTCAATTTGTAAACACTCTACAGCCACCTAAAGAGAAAGAGGCAACTACAGAGTGAGGATCTGGAGCCAAAATGTACCAATGCCGCTTCCTGCCAGTGGGTTGGTGTCTGCCACCTCCTACCAACTACACAAATTAAGCTCTAGGCCCCAGGCTCTGGAATGCTTGAAAAGTGGCTGCATGGCTAGTTATATCTCCTATGACAATCCACTCCCAACAATGTATGCCTACCTTGTCTCTCTCCCCTGTTGGCTTTTTCAGGTACCAACAGCGCAGTCCTGACTGACACTGGGACCATCCATATCTTTAGATGCACCATGTATGTGTACTCAAAACTGTGCCCATGTGATTAGAGCTGCCTTTAAAACCATTCAATTATTATCAATGGTTGGTATTAAAATGTGCCTAGAAATGCAGCACTTGCCATATTTATATATTCCTCAAAGTTGCCTTATTTTAGAACACATGACCCCATGGATAACCGCATTTATATTCTATTGAGTTTGTGTCAGTGTTTAAAACACCCTTTGACATACATTTCATGACACATTCCAGGTGTTCCTTTATTACTGTGCTTTTAATTGCACCACGTAATACTACTATCAGAAATAGCTATCAAGACAGAATATTAAGAAATACTGCCATATGTGTTGGGTTCTTTAAAATCTCACTATATTGAGCGTTCTTTAAAAATAAGATACTTCGGGGGGGGGGGGCTACTTTCCTGTCCACTCTGATACCACTTTCAGGTATCCTTTGGGCCAGACCCCATAAAACATCAACCCCTGGCAATGGCTATTGCTCATACAAATTCTATCAGCCTTGATGCCTAAGGGATTTGGTGCTGCAGGAGTCTCAGTCCTTGATGAGTTTATGAACCTCTCTTTCTTCCTGGCAGGGACAACAGCATTAAATATTTAATCATAAACATTGTATGGATAGTCAAGAGTCAGCCTCACGATGCAATCAAGATATTAAATCGACTTTACTTTTCGTCTGTAACGATATATATCAGGCCTCTCTGGCAAAGTATTTGTGGTGAGGCCTTGGGATTTCCATAACACAGTCTGCTCATGAGTGTTGTGGAATCCCATGGCTGGCCACATTCCATAACTGTCACTTGCCACAGTGCCCCTCATGGAAAAGAACTGTCCTCTTAGTACTCTAAGAATATTCATTTAGTTCAACTGACATTCCACTCCGTGTGCGTCCACACCACAGTTTGCCGAAGAGGGGGGGGATCTTCCACCAATGAGAACCTTGTTTGGTTTCTTCAAACAACCTGGCTTCGGAACCAGGGTAGGACTGGCCTTTAGGCCAATGAGGCAGTGCCTGATAGGCTGGTCAGAGTGTGGGCTGATTTCTGGATGTTTGTGGGCCTGTTTTATAGTATGCTGGACCTATTTTTACTGTTGATTTCCCTGATATTAACACAAAACACATGCAATCTTCCATATCTTCCAAACCACTTCTACTGGTGTCTTTATAAGTTCAAAACTGCCCTAATTTGCGAACATGGCCACTTTTTTAGCTATCTAATTCACTAAGGCGGCCACATTTATTTGGTTGCCCGGGCTTTTTTTCTGTCCCAGTCCGACCCTGTTCAGAACCAACTGAGTGCAATGCGCAGCACCGGCCAAGAAAGGCAGGGCCGGCTCTAGGGCAGTGCGACCTGTGCCACCGCACCGGGTGCAGACTTTGCCTGGGGGCGCCTGTTTGCTACTTTATATTGTTTATTAAAGCACACGCTGCCGCGTTCCTAGCCTCCGGCAATTTTAAGCCAATAATAAAAATGTCAAGTTAACTCCGGTGATTAATGTTCTTCCTGGAGACAGACCATAGTTATGTCTAGTGGAAGTTTTTACTGCTGGAAGTTTTGATTCCTCATGAGGTAGTGCAGAGGGTTAATATGCCTGCTGCAAAGAACGTGTACCATGCAAATCACAAAGTGACTATAACATAAATTGGTCAGTGGGTTACTGCTTTCATCAGAGGCTTCCTTTTGTTACTTTCAGTTTACAAGTTAAACCCCTATATAAAACAGTGAAACACTAACTGTCAAAGGCCTGAAATGCAGACGTCAAGTATAGATTAGAGCATATTAATTTGTTTCCCTAGGCTTTCATTATCCTAATGTTTCACAAAGGGTTCATTTGGGTAGAAATTATTTCTGATTATAAAGAGAACCCCCAACCATGGTGTTACCGTTTGAAATTCTGAGTTTGTGCTCCTCCAGACCAAGCCCCCTGAACTATATTGCCTACCAGTGTGGATGACATATAAATCCTTCCCCTTGTAGTCCTCCATCTTATGTAACTTTTCCTATAGATTGATGGACACATATATGATTGATTGTCTCTCTAATGTGTGTGCAATGTAAAGTGCTCTAACACCCTTCATTTTTATGAGTGACACTATAAAACGAAATAAATGTATCTGAGAGAGAGTGGTTATGAAAACAGTTAAAGGGTAGTAGTGTGGGAATCCATTGCATAGGTAGTCACTGAGGGGGAGGGGGGCGCCAAGAATCATTGTCGCACAGGGCGCCACCAGTGCTAAAGCCGGCCCTGAAGAAGGGCACAAAACGTAAAGGTGTTTCAAGTTTCAGATTGTACATGGCACTTCGCATTAAAGCCCGCAATAACCCAGATTTCACTATACAGGTAGCAGCAACCTCAAGTACCTAGTATATCAGACAGGAAGGAAGTCGCTTTGTCCGTGTGGCACCCATGAAGTGTACACTAACCTCAGCCTCGCTCTCCACGATGCATCCATACAGCAGACAACAATAATCTCAACCTTGCTCTCCACACCAGCCAGGCAACATTTTTAGTCACAGCTTTGTATTTTACATTTTCTTCAGTCCTCTTCATGTCTTCGAGGTTGCTCTGTGGCTCAGGGCATGTATGAGCATCACACTTACAACGCAACCCAGTACGTAGCAACACAGTAACACTGATGCATAAGGATTGCATTTTTATTAGTGTGTAAGTCTACATTTGCCGCAGTGATTTGCATGCTTTTGGTCCTAATCCTGCCTTATGGAAATACTCCCAGATTCAGCTTAGTTGTGCACAAACGTGTAACAGTTGGCTGTAATTCACTTCACATCGTATTTTGGTTTTGGTCTGCATTTTTATTGTCTTCAGTTGTTGCCGTATTCCCTTAAACCATTGGTTATTCCATCATGCGACCAATCATGTAGAATATTTGACTTCCTTCTTCCTTTCTACAAGAACATGGAGCTCCTCCCATGGAGCATAGGTTCTGGCTAAGCCATTTTAAAGATTATTTAGGAGAGCTAGATTGTGAGGATTGTAGTGTAGTATAGTGTATGGTTGTGCGACCTGATCGTGTAATTCACTTGCAAAACTGTCTTGGGTCCAGTCAGGCTCATTTGTATATCCTCTAGCTCAACCCTGGATAGCTGCAGCTTCGAGCAGCTAGGCTTGTACAAATGAACTTGTGTAAAGTAGTTAGAAGCACCAAACAACAAAATAAGAGAGTCAGACATCACAAAAGAAATTATAGACCAATTTATAAAAATAGATTATATTTGTATGAATTTGTAGACACCAAGATAAGAAAATTCCACCACAAGATTCTGGGAATGTAGATTTTCAAGCAAAACATAAATCTCAGCTTTTTAGGCTAAAGAACAAACCAGCATTGGAAACAGTAGAGTTTGGAAACTTTGGAAATGTTTGAAAGAGCTGTGTTCAGCTACATCGGCCCGAGTGAGACGTAATCTGGCCGGGAGAAGGTCAGGGGCTGCCACTAAGGAGTGTTCGGACAGTTACCTGGTCACCAAAGCAGCCTCATGTTCAGTTCTACACTTTAGTTTACATCAAGAGCGCCATAGACT
Source organism: Triturus cristatus (assembly GCF_964204655.1). Lineage (NCBI taxonomy): Eukaryota > Metazoa > Chordata > Amphibia > Caudata > Salamandridae > Triturus > Triturus cristatus. The sequence continues at coordinate 705,913,355 of NC_140580.1, read as the reverse complement.
TCAACTGAGTGATTCTGATGCTGGGGATGCAGGTTGCTGAGGATGCTGAGAGATGCTCTGGGTGCCGTGTAGTCGATGAGGGTGTCCTTGCAGTTATTAATCGGTCCACAGATTAGGTGGGGCAACTTTTGCCACAGGGGTCTGTGTCCCTCTAAATCCTCTTTAAGCCTGTAGAAGGCCATCTGCAGTTGGACTACCAATCTCCGTACACAGCGGGTCCAGTGGTGTCCTTTGGTGAAGGAAGGTTTCCCTCTTGGGGACAAATCTGGACTCAGACAACACCCCCAGATCGAGCAGACTTGGGGGCACCTTTAGGCTGACAAAGATCTGTCTCTTGGGGTGCCCAGGAACGGTCAGCGGCGATTAGCAGAAAGTTGCTACTGACTTGCTAGAATGGGCTTCTACAACTTTAATGTCTCTGGTGCTGGTTCCAGGGGGTCAGCTGACTGGCCCTTGGAATCAATTCTTTGGGCTGGGGCTTGGGAGTGATTTTCCCATGAGTCAGGAGTCACAGGCACAGTCCTCTCTTCGCAACCCCACTGTGTGGCAGGTACAGTTTAGCAGACGGTGCAGCTTCTCCTTTCAAACCCAGGGGTCAGCATGGCAGTCTTTCTTCTGTCCTCTCTCTAGTTCTGACATGAACTGAGGTTCAGGGTGCCAGGCATGTCATATGTGTGCCCAGAAAGTGCCCTTAGGGGATGATGCAGCCATTAGCCAATGGGCTACCAGGATTCCTCCCACCTTGTGATGACTTCTGGCTATGTGTGTTATGTAGCAAACCCAGGGTGCACTATTCTGCCTACATCGAAGATGTCTGAACCCTTCCTTGGATGTGAGGAGCTTGGTAGCCTACCCTAGACGTGTGGCTACATGTGGGCTACTCATCCACTGGGAAACTGGTTTGGGCACTGGACTCCAATCTCTGTTCCCACTGCCAGCCTATCTACCTGAAGAAATGGGTGACCCCCTCAGGAGTGTGATCGTCATTTGCCCACCAAAGGCAGCTTCACCTTTGAAGCTCTGCTTTTGGGCCAACACCCTGAGTGGTTTCCTGTATAAGAGACGCATTATCTCTCCCTGTAGCAGGTTTCTATTGTTTTTGATCCTGAGAGTTGTCAACACTACTCCCCTGGAGGGCAGAAGGCAGACTGGTGGCCAGCAACTGTGCAAGGCCACTGGACAAACTTAGCATTAGAGTGGAAACTTTCTAAAAGTTGCTTTTCCATAAAAGTGTCTTTAAATTTGACCTGGGCATCACATCGGGTTCAATGCCAATGGGCTACTAAGTTTTCCACAGAAAAAATGACAATTTGGAAGTGTTGCTGACAGGACACATTAAAATAATATATCTACTTGATAATATACAGCTCCTTGCATCAGGGCTCATAGGCCTTCCTTAGGGGAGACTTACATATATTGTTAAGGTAAGCGGCCAAACTAGCAGTTTTAAACTGCCCTTCCAGGCCGCAGTGCCCGGCTGAGAGCCATTTTTTACTTTGTCCCATACACAGTGGCACAACCAGTCGGGCAGTTATGGGGTACACTCTGTCATACATGCCCCGGGTACCGTTGGTACCATATTCTTGAGACTTATAAGTAAGTCAGCTTATTCCAATTGGGGGTAGCCTATTCAACATACATTTTGACAGGATTAGAACACTGGCACTGAGGTCAGATTAGCAGGCCTCAGTGCACTTTGAGTCAAAAAACCAGCAGCATCAGTCCAAAACGTTGGAGGTGAGCATGCAAAAGGAGGCGTTTCCTTACATATATGCACAGCGATATAGATCAATAAATCTTTTATACTACTATCCGGGGTGGAAGGTCGCAATGTGTCGGACAATTTGCCTGGGTACACTTTACCTGAAGGTGAGGATGAGATCCTGAAAAGTTTGAGATTGCCATTCTTCAGTTGGAGAAATATTTCTCAGGGTCCAGTGGTACACAGATATAAAGTTTTGACAGAATTTCAGTCCGCCAGTGAGTCAATTGATGCATTTGCCACAGCATGAAAAGCATTAGCAGCAAAGTGCGAATTTGAGGGATTCACATCTCAGGTCCTGTGAGACCAGTTAATAGGGAGATGTCATACAAGGAACATACAAGAATGCCTGCGTGAGTACAAATATTCTACTTTAGACAAGGCCTCAATGAAGGATGCCAAACAATTAGAGGCATCATTGTCAAACATTTCTGTTTCGGGTGCTGCCACCAGTACATCAAAACAATCTTCAATGCAATTGAGTAGAGTTGCACAATTCCCATCAAAAAACCAAAACAAAGTCATATGTTACAGATGTTGGTCACTGTCAGATATGTCAGCTGCTATGAACTTTCCAGCTACAGGACAGCAATGAAATAACAGTGGCAAGATGGGGCTTTTCTTTGGAGTCTGTAAGGGGGAAATCACAATGCTATCAGATGTCTTTTGAGCAACAATGCAGAAACGAAATTAAAACAAAAAAGGACACTGAAGAACTTGTTTTGGTCGTAATCTGTAACACTGTGCCCAGAACTTGGAGAATTACTGACCCTGAAATCAATGTGCGCACAGTGTTGTCTTCAATGATGTAATTTCAGATGCTGCAGGGGTGCTTTCAATGATGTCATAGGAACATATCATAAGTGATATCATGTGTGAGGTAATTAGCAGTGCATGTCGATGGTACGAGTCATAGTTACTTTAGGACACAATTATAGTTACTTGAGATAACTATAAGTGGTGAACTGAGGTCCAATTGCAGTGGTGCAGTCCAAATCGGTGGATGTTGCCGGTATAGTTCTTGAAAGAGGTGCTCCCACCTTAACTTCGAAGGCACCTGAAACTGCTTGATCATCCAGATATTGGAAATCTCACTTTTCCCTTCACCTACTGACCATATGATTCTTTAGAAAGATTGATTCTACTGACAATACATCTTTCTCTATTCACTACAAAATGAAGAATAACAACTTGACTTCCCTATAGCCTTGAAAAAGCCCCTGGCGTGCACGCCATCCAGGAGGCAAAACACTTGCCGGCTGGCATAATCATTTATCATTTATTTTAGAATTTGGAACAAAATTAATTAAAGGACCCTGACTGAAATACAAACTCTGAACATTTCTACCATATATTTATTCTAATTTTGAAAATGTCTCTGTTATATGTGGGCTTAGAGGGGCTTTGCCCACATGTAGGGTTGGCAGTCATTTTCAGAGAATAGGCCATTTTAGGGTAGCGTGATCCCCGGGCCCCTACCCCTCCACAATTTTGATACCAAAGTGGACTCAGGTATATCATCAGCTGTGGTGCCATTCTTGAAGACTTGAACCAAGACGTTTACAAAGTGAAGCTTTTGCCCTGATCCTTGATTTTCCTGTGTTGCTGAATATCGTGGACTATTTGGTTGCGGCTATTTGTTGCTGACTTTGGTATCCATGAATCTGCGTTGGGTTTTCTAACTCACTACACCTCAGGAGTATCATAATATTAGGTTCGAATGTCCACTGTCACTCATTGGTGGGCCACAGGTTGGCCATGTACTGCAGTTCCACGATTCAGGGGTGAACCGCAAGCCCCTGAAGCCCCGGCGGTGCAGGGGGCCTTCAGCCATTCAGGCCCACCTCCACACCATTCAGAGGGCCCCAATTCACACAAGCCAAATCAATATCTGTGAGACACATGAGACTGAGGTACACCTCATCATATTTTGCTGGCGGGCCACATCATTTCCCCTTAAACCACTGCCCTGACTGCCTGTAACCAGTGCATGCTGTTGGCTGCTTCACTGTACCTCCTTTTGTGACAAATTAGAGCACTTAATCTGATTAGGTCATGGGCGACTCCGCTGTTGCTCCTGGGTGGACTAGATAGAGAACTTTTACTGGCAATCAGATACTGAAATCTGCCAGTCACCAATAATTGTCAATGATCAAGGGTTGAATCTGACTTAGGGTATGGGCATTATTTCATAGCCTTATTCATCTGTGATTGGCTGCAAGTGCTGGTCTCCTTTCCCTGAATGTCATCTAGTTTCACATGCGCATAGGCTCGATGACCATTTCATGATCTCGGGGGCCGGTCGTCTGCAAAAAGACTAAGCCTGAGGTTTGCCTTAGTGTCATTCCTAAGCAGTCTCTAAAAAGTGTGTACTATTTCTCTATTTTTTTTATATACAACCTCATTGTAATATTTTGCCTTATTTGCAATTAACACCCATGTAAAGCGCTCTGATACCCTCGAGTCCAGCCATCACTATATAAAACCTTTTTAAATAAAAAATCAATAAATATTTCTGGATTTACCATGCGTATCCGCGGCCTACACATGTCCTTCTAGAACAGAGGTCCTAGAACGTTAGTTTTTTTTCTCTGAACTCCCCTAAGCAAAATATTTTTATGCCGCCCCCTAATCTTCCCCTTCAAAACTTTAAGGCAAAGATTTCTGGAGTCAGGCCTGGGTCAGCATTTACTTCAGGTATTTATTCTGTTGCTCATAATTCACAGTATATGTGAGTCTTAATGTCAAAGCATCAAACAAGAACTGAAATTGGCCAAAAAAACACTTCTCCTCATGGTTGGGGTGTTGTGAGCCTAGAGTCTACAACTAACTACAAGTAATCTTGCAGAGTTTCCCCCCATCCCCATGTTGCTCAGTGCCCTGTTGGGTAGGTTTGCTCACTGCCTGAAATGTCCAAGAAGAATTATTAGCATGAAAGCACTTTAAAATACATAATAGGCTTCAATCACTTTTCGGAAGAGTGCGTAGGAGAGGAGGAAGAGCTGTAAAAAAATTCCAAGGCCTGAGTAAAGAAATGATGTCATGTAATCATGGGAAAATTAAAGCATATCTGTGGCAACTAGAATTATAGGGAAGAAATTAAATGTTTCCCATAACAAACACAAGGTTTCATTGATGACAGAGAACAAAGGTGGGTGGTAACTACTCGTTCCTTCAATGTTTGCAGAACTAACCTCTGGGTATTAATTAAGTAAGTCATAAAAGGTTTCCAAAACATTGGCAGCCATTTCAAATTACCTTTTCTTTTCACTTGCCTGCTTTTTTTCTTTTTTCAATTCAATAATCTTTATTCGGATATAAAGTGTCCATAAAAGCACATACAATTCTCACAAAGTTAATCACTTAAACATTTACATAAAAACATCATCTGGGTTTAAAACATACATCAAAGCTTTAGCTATATAAAAATAATTCGATGAGTCATCACAAAGTTGTCACGGGTGTATCAAGTTATATATAGCATGTCTGCTTTATTTTAGCTATTTTATTGAGCTTTTGTCCTCCAGTGTCCTCCATTGGTCCCAGAGTGCGTTGGGTCTGGGAGCAGTAAATGACAGATAAGGGCATAGTTGATTGCAGAGTTGGTGTTGAAGATCCAGGCTGGGCCAGGCATGTCATGGACACTCACCATTGATGTGTCCCAAGAGATGTAATACCCTAAAGTACAGGGTCCAGAAGACAACGGCGAAAAAGGCACGTTGTTCTTAGGCACCTGGCAAGATGGGAGTTGAAGAGCCAACAGAGGATGATAACTTGGAGATGAAAGAATTATCTGAATGCAAGCGAGAATAGCTCACTACTTTTTTTACATTGGCCAAGGTCTCCACAACCTAACGATGTAGTGGTAAGGAATGGTAGAGTTTGGCCGTTATACATCTTGTATCTAGTCTGTGTCAATTTCTTTATTTTGTTAGACTTGCAGTGGCTCTTAACCTGTCATCTAGAGACCCCTGTGGGACCGCAAAACCAACTCAGGGGGTTCGCGACCGCTTAGAAAATGAAATAATATTAACAGATTAATGATGTGTATTTAAATAAAGAAGCAAAATGTAAAGTTGAACATTTTAAAGCATTCTCCATATGTGAAGGAACGTGAAACTAGAGGCTAAAACTTAAGTTAGTATCCTCAGATTGATTTGTGCGAGTAATGCAATTACATGAAAGAGTATATAGTATGGTCTTGGGTGTCCACAATGAAATTTAAAAAACCTGTAACTCCTCATTAAAATAAGATTATTTTATATGTGTTTGTGAATTAAATAAAATATTTAATCATTTGTATATTTGTTTGAGGAATGCTTGCTTCTGTATTTCTTGTGTTTTCTTTTGCTGCTCAAATCATCGAAAATGGTTAGGCCGGGCTCCTTGGCTTCCGGTAATGATCAAGTGGAGGTCCACTTAAGTCAAAATGTAAAGAACTACTGTGTTAGAAGAAAATAATAGATTTTATGATTGTCCCTGCATTCTTAAAGTTATTATCATTTGCATAGTTTGGCTCTTGTATGTATATTTGTTTTCATACTCAAAGGTCTGAGACTGCTAAAGAAGCACTGGTCATACCATTGTTGAGGCAACACATTTGATTCTGTCCCTGTATTGAAACAGATCAGAACCTAATCTGACCTGAGGGGGACAAAGCTTCAAACTACAAAAGGAGCTACAGGACCCTTCAGTTTGACCCAATGTGATTGTGCGCATCTGGACAATCCTTCATGTGCATGGAGAACAGTTGTGTGAAAATGAGGGAACCCCTTTGCTGGTGGAACATTCTTATCTTACTGAAGCAAGTCGATAAGCAAGGAGGCCTCTGCACATGGCAGAGTGCCCACCATCCAGGAGGGAGCGGATATTTTGCACAAAAGCCAAGGTTGCCTTTGAGAAAAGGGAAATGAAACATATAGCCTTGAACAGCATTGTCCACATGTAGGTTCCCTGGCCTCCTTTCAAAGGAGGACAGAGAGAGTATACATCATGCTTGTCAATGCAGCTGGGGATGATCTGTCTATATCTGCAGAGAAGCATCCTGTCCACCTTGTTTGGGGCCCAGGGCTACGACAATTATGGGTGCATCTACCTATCTTTGAGGGGTGGCCCCTCAAATTTCAAGGGGGCCACATAGACAAGATCAAGGTACACAAAGAGAGGAAGCGTCACATTCAATTATGGGACTGGGTAGTATTAAGTACTGTTGGAAACTCACTTGTCAAAACAGGTCAAAGTGATGAGCAACCTTCCAGAATGTACAAGTGTGTGACTTTGGCTGACAAAAAACTTAGCAAGCTTTATAAAGTGTGCAACTTGAAAACTTAAAATAAAATAGACGGCCTTAGTGGCCATATATGATAGCAAGAAACTGTTCCAGCTGTTGCCTAGATGCTTGGGCCAGTGGCGAATTCTGTTGCTTGGTGGTTTCCCTGTGCCCTGCTTGGAGCAGAAATTGTACCAATAAACAAGAAGGCGGATATAATGCATATCTAGCTATAGATTCATCGGCCTTCTTGATAAACCGCATAAAGTCTTCACCTCGTTAGTGCTGGCTAGGCGTGAAGCATAGTCCAAAATGGATCCTAGCCCAACATCAGGCTGGGTTTAGAAAGAAAACAGGCACACTCGACCAAGTGTTCAGGTTTCCAGAGAGCCACTGTCATCTTCCCGTAATGTCTTGCCAAACAGGAAAATGTGTTTTCTTTAAGCAGTACTGTCCCGTTAAGGGATACAGACTGTTTTTAAATGGAATGTTTCCTGTTTTAGAATGAAAATGCAGGGTTAAATAATTACTGTCCTTTGCAGGCCCCAAACCCTGCATTACAAGCTAATCACAGGGAGTCATAGATTGCAACCTGAATAGTGGCGACTCCTCCGCTAAGGCGGAGGAGCGTTGCCCCACTGAACAAAAGGAAAAATAAAATGATAATAATTATAGTTATTATCATTTTATTTTTACTATAGCTGTCAGTGGCTCTCGTGTGGGACCGGGCTGGCGGAGCAGGGAGAGGAGTGGTTTGAACTCCTGAAGTGTGCACGACTGCTTGGCCGGCCCTCATGGGTCAGCCAAACAGTCATGCGCATTTTGCATGTTCCCCACCATGCTGCATTACACAGCCTAGTGAGTGTGAGAAGTTGGCCTGGCATATGCTGTCCACTAGTTATAGGGGACACCTTGCACCAGTCCAATTTGACTCTTAAGGTGATAGGTTAAAAGACAACCTTTAAAGAAAGCATTCCTAGTGGTAGCTTTGGAGAGCAGCCTTAAGGCTAAGTCTTGAAGGAGTGTTAAGCTTATTGTTTTACCATGGATAACCTCTTGAATGACCAAATCGAAGAGTAGTCCACACAGGTATATATTCAAAATATATGCATTTATTCTAAGAACAAATCCCACTAGTCTCTTGTGAGGCTGGAGGTAAAGATACAATTCAATAAAGCAACAATATCGACGACAGTTCATCTGACCAGGCAAAGTCCATCAATTTGGACAGGACATCCTTACTATCTTTTAGAAACGATGGAAGATTAAACATATACTTTTGTAGTTTGTGATCTACAAACTCAGACATCTTCTCAGTAGGTGATCCTACTCCTGATATTATTGGCCTTCCTGGTGGAAATTTAGCTTTCTTATGTGTCTTCGGAAGTATATAAATACATGGATAGCGTGGATTGTTCACTTTCAAGAATCTATACTCTAAATCATTTATGAGACATATTTCTTTCCACTCTCCCAGCATTAAATTTATTCGGGAGGTGAGTTCAATTATGGGGTTGCCTTTGAGGACTTCGTAGCAGTTTTTATCGCTTAATTGTCGGTCTATTTCACCCATGTAGTCCACCTTATTCATCATTACCACATTATTGCCTTTATCGGCTTTCCTGATGACTATAGAGCTGTCATTCTCCAATCTGTTCAGTGCCTCTCTTTCACCTTTGGTCAGATTTTGTTTTTCATGTTTCAAGTATTTTTCTGATTTTTCTAACTTGTATAATTCCTCCGTTACTTTTTTGTGAAATTTGTCGATGTTTGGATGGTATCCCTGATTAGGAACAAACTTAGACTTCGGTCTTAACCCACTGTCTATATTTTCGTTTTCTACAATGTCTAAATCCTGTAGGAGAGTTTCAATCTCTAAGTCTTCACCTTCCTCAATAGAAAGGAGACATTGTATGTTCCGGACATCCTCAATGCTATGTGTAACAGGTTCTGTAATTCTTCCCTCAACAGATACACCACAATTTCGATTTTTGAAGTACTCTTTTAATTTCAATTTTCTTGTGAATTTGAACAAGTCAACATGTACATCTGATAAGTCACCCGACTGTGTGGGACAGAATCCAAGGCCTTTACATAACAAGCTTTGTTCATCAACATCAATAGATCTGTCAGACAAATTAATAATTTCCAATTTCGTATTCTCTAAGTTATCATCAGATGGAGTTATGATATTGTCACTTCTTTCATGGGTTACACTCACGGTTTCTTGGGTCTCAGTGTCATTTTCTCCTGCTCTGGCTGTCTGCCTCTTGTTGTCTTTTCTTTTTCCTTTCCCTCTCCTCCCTCCTCTTCTCGTCTTGGAGTTTGTTTTTTCCGCTGATTGCTGCTTATCCGGAGTGTGGCCAGTTCTTTTTGAAATGATGTGATACCCTCCCCTAAAGGGGTCTCATCTTGATTACTACTTGAGGCCACACTACTTCGTGAAGATACTGAGGTACTGCTTATTGATCGTGTATCTTCAACTTCTTCCCTTCCTCTCTTTTTAATGTCGGCTTTCTGCATTGAGTCATATTTTTTGGCGAAGGTGTATATTCGCCCCTCCTTGTAATCACAATCATCTCTTCGAATTTTCCGCATTTTTTTATCTTTGAGATACTGTTGATGGCTTAGAATTACCTTTTTCAGAATCTCATAATTCTTCTCAATTAAATCTTTGGTCTCTAATGTCTCAATCTCTGATTCTATCTTTTGAATCTCCGATAGCAGTTTTGCCCCTTTATCGATTGCATTTCTTATCAGAATTTGTATCATAACTAATGACGCATTCTCCAGATTAACTTCCCATTCTTTAAGTAGATCCGCACTCAGATCTTCGAATGTGGGGAAGATTAGAATGCGTAGTCCTCTTGGGACTTTCTTGTTATCTATGTACTGTTGGAGTGTAACTCCGTCCCACCATCGTGCCAGTTCTTGTTTCTTTAGACGTTCTAATTTTAAGAATAAGGCACGTAGTCCTTGTTTCTCCGTGGTGGTGGGTACCGTAGGTGTTGGGGTGGCACTTTTGCCAAAAAGATCTTGCGCTAATTCCTCCCGTCCGTCATTGAAACGTGACATATTCAAAATCTATATAGAGCAACAGTGAGTGCAAACCAGTCCAGAAAGTGACAATATCCAAACTAACAAAAGGTGACGGACTCAAATGGTAGCACCTCACTTCCAATAAGCTGCTGCCTTATCTGGCTGTTAGTGCACAGACTCTCCAGCACCATTCACCTAGTGATGCCTCAGTGGGAAATTCTGACCAATAATTTACATTAAATGGAGGTGCACTGAACATAGAAACGAAGTCCAAAATTGTTTTCTGCTTTTCTTTGTTTAATTTTTATTTCAAGTAGATAGATACACAACCACAGCCAACGCGTTTCGTTCCTTTAAAGATATAATTTCTTAACGGAACTTCTTCAGGGCTGTAATAAGGAATAGAAAAAATATATATATATAATACAATCATTAAAACTGACGGACATACACATATATTTACAAACATTAAAAACAAGCTTAGTGTCATTTCGATCATTCAGGTTGTACCGAAATGGAATTTATATTTACAAAATTTATACACATTTTTCTTTTTCTTTCTTATACACGTCCACTTGTAATATATAGACACGGAATTTCCAAAAATTCATGGTTGAATATTGAAAGAGGAAGGAACTCTAATACACCAACAAAGTATTCAAAGACTCCGTATTACATGATTTATATAAAATCTAGACAATCTTTCATTTTCCGTCTATTTAACCAAAGATAAAACTCATAATGCTTCAATAAAGCATTTAAACAACAATAAATAGCACTGGAATCACAGGGCCCCAGGGGGGACCAAACCATGTATTTAAAAAGTGGTATAAGAACCACGACAGTTCTGCAGACAGTGCCTAGGGCACTTAGGGTCGCTGGCCTCTTACGAAACCACCCAAGGTAGTGAGGAAAGGGACCCACGGGAGACGGGTGCAGTGCTTAAACTACAGTCGGGATCCCTATTAAACCCTATGGGAAATGTCGCGGTTGGAAATTACAAGAATCTGGACACTTCTAGCAGGAGTTCGAGTTCAGGAGCTTAGAGTTAAGCTTTTGGAGGGCCCACACTCACGACAGTACCGAGGTACCACTGTTACCTGCCCCAGGGAAGCCGGGTGCATAGGTCGTTTTCGATGTCGGGTCGCGATCTCGTTTTCAATGGAAAAAGGTGAAGAACTGCTGCTGGCGTGAAGCGTCGTCGATATCGTGCAGATTGAAGATGTAGATCTTGAAGGTAAGGACCTGAAAGCAGAGGGGACAGAGTCTGGGTCACTAGCCAGTGACCAGGGAGCTCAGGAGAAAGAGCCCTTCAATGTCGGGTGTTTTCAGGTTGAAGACGGGTTGCTTGGATCAGCAGCCACGGGGTCCAGGAGGCTTCAATGAAGGCCAGCTTCTGGAGGGGAACTGTCCCTTAAAGGATAAGGGCCGCTGCAGTGTTAGTGTCTGGATTGGATCCACTAAGCCTTGGCAACCGCAACCCACGCAAGGATCACAAAACCGCTACGGTGCAGACCCACGAGGTCTGAGCGAGGTCTCCAGTGAGGAGACGGTAGAGCAGACCTGGAGCAACCAGGGGAGCCCTTTAAAGTAAAGATTGACCTCCGCTAGGGCCCACCAGTTGAGAGACAAGGGACCGCGGGAGGCAGCAATTTGGAGTGCGCAAAGATGAGCCCACGGGTCGCCGGAGCGGGCGGGAGTGTCGTCCTTTGGCACAAGTAATGCTGAGAGGTTGGCTCAATGATGGGCCAAAGCACAACTTCCCCACTGGTCGGGGTCGTGTGCAGTGCAAGCGGTGGCCGGTGTCCTGGGGGTATTGGGGATCATGGCACCCATGGGGTCCATGGTGCTGAGCTTTGCTGTGCACACTCACTGGCCTCTGGGATGCTTGGAAACCCACCTCAGGGTAGGCAGAAGTCTTCGATGTCCACAGGAGTAGCAGATTTCCAACCGGGTCACTTACAGTGTTTCAGGTGCCTGCCAAGCAGGGGGGTAACTCCTTTACCCCAGAGGAGATTTCTTCATTCAGCTGTGCGGCAGCTCGTCGAAGGTTCAAGTCTTTGAAGTCCAAGATTAATCTGAGGCTCGGGGACCCTGCACCCACCTTTATCCAGAGATTAGGGGAGTGTCTGAATCAGAACCCACCAATGAGAGCTCAGGCGGGAAAGGGTGGCAACACCCTCTCCCCTTTGTGTGTTTTCCCACCTGGGTAGGGGACAGGATGCCCCTGAACCGGTTTGAGGTGGTGTATGCAGAAGTAGGCACTGGAGAAGCCTACGTGCAAGTTTGAAAGACATCCTATGGTGCACCCACCCAGTTCCAATCCACATAGTCTGTCTGGGGAGGTGGGAACACCTCCCTGCAACAAGATCCCTATTGTCCAGCTGCCGTGGCTGGAGTTCTGCCCAGCAACAGGCAGCCAGAGTTGTGTGGGTGGCGGGTAGCATCCATTTTGTACTACGTGTGCACTTTTAAATTGGTGTCTAAAATCTGCCGCTTTTACCATATCACCCCTCTAGCAGGGGGGAATCATGCCCTCACTCCCATGGCTGGATTGGGGATATGATTCCTCGATGTTTGACACCAAACATGACATGGTTCTGTGCAGCCACTCTCAAGTTATCACGCTATCGCGATTACTTATAATGCGGTTAAGAGTTTATGGTATGGCTGCACTACAAACAACCCAGCAATAGTTTTAACGAAGGTTGCAGAGGGGCCCTACTCAGGTAGGGGTTCCCCCTCACACATATCTCAGCACCCTGCCTTGTAGGATTAGCAAGGCCTGTCTTAGGGGTGACCTATGAGGGTATATGTGTTGTAGTAAGTGGGATACAGGATACCTATATCCCTGTAAGGGGTGCAAGCACCACCTTACCAAGACTACAGTAGTGGTCTGGTGGTGTCAGTTTGTATGGCTGTCCCAGGGGTGGCACAATCAGTGCTGCATCCCCTGGTAGGCTTCTGAGGGACCCATGCCCTGGGTACCTAGAGTACCATCTACAAGGGGCTAATAGGGTGTCCTCAGTATCCACTTGGTATGTACCTAGGGTACTCACATCAGTTTAGAGAGGAAGCAGATAAGCTGGGGTCCTGGATAGCAGGATCCCAGCCAGACTAGTCAAAAACCATTCAAACACCAGGAAAAAAAAAGTGGGGCCAACCATATAGTCAGACTCCACCTTCCTACAGTGAGGAAAATGCAAAGACTCCCTGTCCCCGTCAGAGTGCTGAACCATCACGCTCAGACCGCTGCATTGCAGCGGCGTTGTGATTGGTTCAGGGGAGCCTGGGAGCTGGGTGCTTCCTGCTGCTGGCCACGAGTCTGCAGGAAGATGACGGAGGAGAGGCGACGGCCAGCGGGCCGGCTGTTCCAGGTAAGTGGTTTTTTTTTACATTTTCATCATTTCGTCCTTCGTACCACACCTCCCCCTACCCCACCACCCGGGTCCGGTAGCAGCTGCTACTGAACCTGAATAATGAACATTCAAACGGCTAGTCATTTTATGATCCACTATGAATGAACAATTTGCAATGTGACTTATTAGTACACAGGTCACATTGTAATTTGCATTCTCATTCACAAACTAGTTGGTGTGTAAATTGCACTTACCTGGTTTGCGAAAGGGAATAGAAATGAAGCCCAAAGCACTTTGGAATATCAATAGGTTTAAGAAGGACCAGGAAAAAGGTGATGATGGGAAGGAAGTTATATTTTTTATTTCCCAAAGGTTTCACTCCTTTTGTGTGTTTGATGTCCCAGAGGTGTGCTTTATGACTTTCACTGCTCTGCAGCTTTGGTAGTAATACAGTGTGCATTAGGAAGGATGTAGTCATTTAGGTATTCAGACAGATGACATGTTGGTTTGTCATCGAGCAATGCGGCAAAGACTCACCTCAAGCTATCAAGCTAAGATTGGGACAAGGAAAGTTTACTCAGAGTGATGGAGTGTGACTGTGAAGAAATAGAGGCATTAATTCGGATTTGCAGCTGAGGCTTAGATGTAGCTTGAGCATTCTAGTAAAACTGTAATGAAGATGGAGTATTAACCAAAATTTTCAAAGTAGTAGTGCCAGCACAAGGCATCAAAGTCATTAAAAGGATTGCACCTGAAATACTCTGTACAATACCCATCTTGCCCAGAGCTGTAAGTATGACCAAGACTCATCTTTCTGTCCACCTCAGGACTTAATCGCCCCCCCCTTCCACCTACAGTCATTACGTGCTTCCACCGCTGATCAGTTGTATGTAATTAATCTGCACTGTGCAGTAAATTATCAGGGGTGTGCATCCAATTGATCTTTTTAAACAAAGTTCATTGATTTTATGACAGACAAACAGACCTATAAAGTGAAGCAGCAGGCCAGTATCCAGGAGTTCACAAAAAAAGGCCGGGCCCAAATATTCATTATTCAAGTGACTGCCACACACAGCTACCAACGGAAGTCTGACAATGGCCATTCTTCTATTGTGGGTATTTCCCCTCTTTCTCACCAATGACATAGTCGCCCCTCTCCAGTCATGCAGATCTTCAGCTAATTTGTTATAAGTCCCTTACTCTAGTAGTCATTTCTTCAAATCATATATCTATCCCAACAAAAGACGGTCCTATGGCTTGCTGCCAGTTGATTACTCATATCGATTCACTAGAAGAAGGAACAACCCCACTGTTAGCTATGACAGCCTAAGGGTGGTCTTCCCCCAACATTTTGCCACACTTTTCTGAACTCGCTTGTGCTGGTATTAGGACTGTGCACACTTTCCCACTGCTAACCAGTGCTAAAGTGCTTTTGAGACTTCTCCCCTAAACATGTTAATATTGGTTCATCCCGAATTGGCATATTTAATTTACTTATAAGCTCCTAGTAAAGTGATACTCACTGTACCAAGGGCCTATATATTAAATACTACTAGTGGGCCTGCAGCACTGATTGTCCCACCCACTTAAGTAGCACTTTAACCATGCCTCAGGCCTGCCTTGTGTGTGCAGTTCACACTGCCATTTCGACCTGGAAAAATAAACCTTTTGCCAGGCCCAAACCTTCCCTTTTTATACATATAAGTCACCCTTAAGGTAGGCCCTGGACAAGCAAGAGGGCAGGGTGCAATGTATTTAAAAGGCAGGACATGTACTTTTAAGTTTTACATGTCCTGGTAGCAAAAAACTCTCAAATTAATTTTTCACAACTGCAAGGCCTATCTCTCCCATAGGATATCATTGGGATTACCTTATTACATTTTATAAGTGTAATTCCCAAATGGGAATAGATACACCCTTCAAGTCTGGTGTCTCCGGAGTCACAATTTAAAATCCAAATTTACAGTCGGATTTTAAATTGCAATTCAGAAAATGCCACTTTTAGAAAGTCTGCCTTTTCTTGCTCCACCCATTTGCTACCTCTAGCCTGTCTCTGATCACCTGACTGGGTGTAGTTAGCAGTTGGGATTTGTGTATTCCTCCTAGACAGCTACAATCAATGGGAGCTTAGATCTGTCTCAATGGGCCATCTCTGGCAGGATGGGAAGGAGCAACTGGACACAACATTACTTACACCTGAATAGGCTGTGTCCTGTCCACACACAAAGGTCTGAATACCCCCCCGTAGTGAGTCTGAATCCAGGGCAGGAAGGGGGATATCGGTGCACTTCAAAGGCATGTCTTTGAAGTCTCCCCCACTTCAAAGGCACCACTGGACATAAGTACTGGACCCCAGACACCACCACCACTTTAGTACACTTCTGGACCTGTGAATACTCAGCCAGTAAGAAGGACTGCTGTGCTGCTGAAGGACCACAACCCTGCTGGACTGCACTCTGCTGCCAGCACTGTGCTGAACTGCTGCCTGCTACCCTCTTGCCTGGGTGAGAAGAACTGCACCTGCATCTCTTGACCCCAGAACCCAGAGTGACTCCAAGGACTATTTGGCAGGCCTCCTGATCTGAAGTCTAAAGGACATAACAGGCTTCCAACCCCTGCACCTGGACTCTGCCATCTGGGAGTCTACCCTGCCAAGCGGTGCCACCCCAGTCCTGGACCCTTGGAAGTGGGCCTAAAGGTGCTTGCCAGTGGAACCAACAAATCTTCTCTGCTGAGCCACGCATCCCTGAGTAGAAGCAATGTATCTCCTCAGCTGAACAGCGCATTCGCGAACATAATTGCTGCATCACCGCTCCTGCGAGGATTGGATCTGTCACAAAAGACTTGTATCACAGACGCACCCTGCATCTTGGGACAGACACATCACCTTTGAACCATCACTGTGCGACGCTGTCCCCAGTCCAGCTCCTCACTTCTCTCGTCGATGGCAGCCTCGACAACGATTATGAAACTCCGTATGGCAGCTTCATCGCTTATCGGAATCAACGTATCGCCTCAGCTGCGCATCGTATGCCCGACACCGGACTTCACATCACAAGCCCCAACAATGAAATCCTTGACGTTGACGCAGCAGGACCTTGCACTTCAGCCTCCCCACATCTCAGAACCAATGTGTCACCTCAGCTGAGGGACGCATCTTTGACACAGATCCATGCAATGCTTCGCAATCAGTATTTAAGGTACTCTCTTCAGCATGTATAACTGGGTCCCTGTAGCCAGCCGGCGCTCAATCGCAAGCAGCCTGAACTTGTGACTTTGTCCCAGTCTGATGCAAACACATAATATCCCCAATAGCGCTTTGTGCTCTTTGGTGCAATTTCTCTCCATAAAATGTAAACTTAAATAACTCCAGTTCTCCTCATTGGATTTTAGTTGTTTTGGTCTTGTTTTATTTATTAAACTAAGTTCTATCTGTCTAACCTGACGTGGAATCATTTTGTGTGGTGTTTTCACAGTTTTACAGTTTGAAGTGTTGCACAAATACTTTACACACTACCTCTAAGATAAGCCTGACTGCTCTGTGCCAAGCTACCAAAGGGTGAGCACAGGTTAATTTAGGGTTTACCTGTATCTTACCCTGACTAGGATTGTTGTTGCTGTTTGACCAGGGCTCACACCCCAATCAGCCACCATCCCAAGTTCTACCACCCACCAATGTACAGACCGTTTTCCCTTTCTTTGGTCTGAGTTGCATCCTTAGTGTACGCTATTTCATTGTCAAAATTACCACCCTAACCACAGCTCTGTGCATGTGCATTACAACCCGGCCCCAATGCTCCACTACCATAGTTATATGACAGGTAAATCTTATGTAGCACTGCAGTGGTGAGATAGGCTCAGTCGATAAATTATGTGTAATGAAATCTTTCATTACTCATCATGTTATAAATGATCATTGGATGACAATCAGCTTCCACAATCTGCCCCTTCCACACTTCTCCCCACTGGGCTTTGACCAGTAAAGTTGGGTTGAGTGGTCCCTACACAGCACACTGTAAAGTACAAAAATAATTCTACCATCTCTCAACAATAAGAGGAGCACCACTGACGTATTAGATTCAGGTGGGTTCCTAGAGAAGCCCTCTCAAATGAGGCGCGCAGCCACTAAGCATACAACAATATTTGCCCCGCATGGACTCCAAACAGGTTCCTCAGTTCAGCAAATGGTGGGAACTTGCCTTCATTATAAATGTCACCCATCAAAGTCAGCCACCACTATTCTGCTACCCAACACTCATCTCACATCTCTGCTTGGCAAACTGGCAATCCCCTTTGATTAACTCTGATCTTCAGTCAGCAGCTCAATCCACGTAAGTTGTTCATAGGTCCTGGTGTGATCAGCTCTTTGCCCACACTGATCATTCGCTTGTCCCCTCAGATCAATTGTTGGATTTCTCCTCAACTTCTAGCTGTCAATGCAGCTACATACAAATGTTTCTAACACATACTACAATGTTGTTATTTCACTTTTAGAAATATAATATAAAAACATCACGACAGAACTCTGAATATACACCAAGCACAGGCCAACTATGGAATTAACTAGCAGTTAAGAAATCCAACAGCACTTTCTGCCATCATTTACTTGCAACATATATACATCTGTCAGGCAACGAGAACAAAGGCCAACTGCAGAAACACAGAAGCAATTTGGCATTGCCATTGACCTCCCAAAACTTCACAAGCCATTGAAACTGACACACTTGCCACACTATATGGTCTGTTATACATATGTTTTGAAAAACATCATCCCAGACTACAGAGAGTTGCAGTAATGTCATACTAATGGCAGATGGTGTGTCATACAAGTGCTAATTAACAGTATCACTAATAAATAGGAAAACCTTTATAATGAGCACATTGATAGGGAAAGGGTTTTAGGTGAGTCTGAAGCCCAGTACAAAAAGGTCCCAAATACTGCCATGCATAAATAACAACCCTCTTCCAAAACAATGGAGAAATTCTAACCTGAAATGAGATCATAGTTTGGAAACAGGTAACCTTGGAAGTGAGCCCAAGGTCAGCCTCTTTGATAATCATAAGAAAGTTGGGTGTACTAGAAGCTGAAACAAGATGCTAATCAGAAATACTGTGGGATGAAAATAATGTCAAAAATAATGAAATAATGCCATAAGCTCAGAACACTTCAAAGGCACCGCACTGTCATTACCAACAACAATGGAGAGTGTTTGTTATTCTTTAATATCTTCAAGAAACATCCATCTTTAAAGTGGTAATGCCTTCAGAACATCATAGTTATTTTGCTTTTAATTGTAACCATGAAAGATTAACCGGGCATTCCAGTGCCAGTCTGGCCATTCTACTATTCTGGCGTTTTCTCAGTAGGCTGCAAGCTAGGGAGCTGGTTTCCCAGAAGAATGGGCTTACATGACCCAACCATGCCCCCATTCGAGTCACTGCTTCCTGCTGTGTGGGAGTAGTTCGAACACTTTTGTCAGGGGGGTAGCACTGAGTGATGCAGAAGGTGCAGTGGCCTCAGGGCCCAGAGATAGAATGGGCACGACTGCACAAGCAGGTTGAAGACCTCCGAGAACAGCACAAAAGAGCACAAGAGAATTACTCCTTTGCCTGAAATTAAAGATCTGGGCCACATTTGATCTGCTGCTACTTCCAAGTCCATCGTCTGGGAGTCGGACTGTGCTCACAAGAAGGGTGCAGAGGCACACACACCTGGGAGCAGGGCTGAAGGAAGCCTTTAGGATGTGCACTCGCACACTTCCACTTCTGCTCCTAGACCTCCCTGAACACTCACTGCCTTCTTTGCTTCCTGCCCATTCTGCTAACAACCCGCCCTATCTATTGCCTGCTCCCCTTCTCATACACAGCCCTGTGCTCCCTGCCCTTTCTCCTCACAAAGTGAAACTGCCCCAGCAACATCTGAATATTCACTACATTCGCATCCTCACTGAATGAACACTCCCTGCCCACTCAATTGTAATGTGTTGCATGCTGCTCACCCTGCTCAGACACTGCCCTCTGCTCTCTGGAACTAATGTTTAGTCACTGGTCTGTCTGCTTCCTGCCCCATCTGTGGACACACTGCCTCCTCTGCTCACACACTGCCCCCGTTCCTTGCCCCCTGTAAGAAGTCACTGCTGTCTCTGTTCTCTGCTGCTTCTGCCACAATGCCCCCATTGCTCCGAGTCCTTTCGCCTCACACACCTCCAAACACACTTTTGTGCATCTAACTAAAAGTTAGGCCTTTAAAAATTTGATTTTTTACAATTTTCTCACAAAGATTTTCCACCTCCTAGAAAGTCTTTATAAGTGAACTAAGCGAATTGGAGTACCAATAGAAATCTATCAAAGGTTTTAAGGAGTACATCGAAGATATATTTGGGGTTATGTTTCAGGTGGGTGGAACAATTAGCTGAATTTTGAAATTATTGAAAGCGGCTAAATGATACTAATTTGCTTACAAAGTGAAATTGGGCTACATAAAATGCCCACATTCACCCTGTAGGTGAACTAGAGAACGGATTTGAGGTTTTTTTATGTGGTTCCTGCAAATTGTGTGGTTTTTGCTCTGGCAGCAAACATAGTCAAAGTAAGACAAATGGCAATAATATTTAAAATAGACTAGGTCCTTTCCAAAAGGTAAAATATAGGACCCGATTCTCAAACTGCATTCTGTAATATGTAAAGTAGCACGACAGTAGTACTACTCACGTACTACAAAGTGCAATTCACAAACCTATGACCTAGGAACTCCGCTTCTCCGATCTTTTCTTTGCAGACAGGCAGGTGTACGTTTTAGTAGAAAACGTGGGATGGACCAGAGGAGTGGCAGGAAAATGGTGGAATAATTACTTGAGAGGGGTTGAAAGAAATTTAAGTAGGGGTTTAGAGAGGGACACTCTAATACAAAAACTCACCCACAAAAAAGTAAGGGGCATATCAGTAAGGAGGCAATATAAAATTATCGCCGCTTTTGCGTCCGTTTTCGGACGAAAAGCGGCGATAATTTTATCGCCTTATCAGCAAGGTCACGCTATCGCGTGAATCCTTGCATTAATGCCTGTTAACTGAACGCCCAGCTTTGCATCTCTAATGAGATGCAAAGTGGGCGTTCCTGCCCTGACATAACTGGAGAAATGGCGCTAAGCGACATTTCTCCAATTATCAATGGGCCCGCTAACCTGCAGAGGGACAAGCAAAGTAGCGATAACCTCTGTTATCGCTACTTTCCTTACGCCTGCTTCAAGACTGACTTAGCCATGATATTCTATGTAAGGTGGATATCATGGCTAAGTTTGTGAGTCCCTATCATCAAGCTATCGCCAAACTTTGTGAGATTATCGCTGGATTTGCAGCGATAATCTCACATTTGGCAGTTAGCGCTTGGAATTTTATCGCTTTTGAGATAAGAGTTGCTAATAGCACGCTATCTCAGCGATAAAATTACATGTTACCCGGCGATAATTATCCTAGCGCTAAGTGCGCTTAGCGACAATTATATAAATGATATGCCCCTGAGACCATTGCTATTCACAAACTTTTCTTCTATAGTTACTACAGCCTTAAATGTGCCAAAACAGGCTCAAATGTACTCCAACCCAACATTTGTGTATATCAAGCTCCATAAATGTTCGATACACTCCAATAGAACAAAATACAGACAGGAAATTAAAATAACACCCATAAGAACAATTGTTAAATAAACAATATTTATTAGACATTTAAAATCATTATATATATATATATATATATATATATATATATATATATATATATATATATATATATATATATATATATATATATATATATATATATTACCTACTGGCGGTCGCCAGTAGGTAGTTATAGTTAGGACCCCTTTTCCATAGGAAATCCGCAACATTCTATTTTGAATAACTTTGGCGCCAGTCGACGAATCCTCGCGAATTTTTCAAAATAGGTGGGGCGCTACGCTCCGCTCCTACCCTGAAAGTCTCGGGGGGATTCGTCAAGCGGGGGCTGAGATAAAAGGGGGGTCCCAAAACGCGTTTTCCCCATGCATTTTTCCATAGGACCTTTAGACACAGCTACAGCCCGAACGGCTGAACAGAATTACTTGAAATTTGGCAGAGAGGTAGCCATAAGGTCAAGGAAGTGCCTTTTGCAGGTCTGGTGTAAATCTGTTCAGTATTTCCGGAGAAAATAGCATTTAAATAAAAGCATATATATATATATATGCGCGCAGGGTGCGCGCACCGTGCGAGCACCGTGCGAGCACCCTAACGTGCGCGAGCGTAATTCTGATTGGTGGTTACATGTTAGTCAACGTTCGAATCGGTCGAAATCAGGAAGTGTCGGCCGCCATTTTGTTTGTTTTCAGTGCGAGAGTGAAAAAGGAACTATAACTCACGCGACCGTAATCCTCTGCTGATGACATATGTGTCTTTATGAAAAAAAAATATTTGTAATATATGTATAGCTAAAATTTAATGGAAGAAGACATGGGCAAATAAGTGTCTAAATACAGTATTAGCATCAGCAGAGGATTGCGGTCGCGTGAGTTATAGTTGCCTACAGTAACTATAACGGGGGAATTTCATTGGTTTTTTATCAGTAAAATGTCCAGCTAACTATAACATGTGTGAAACCTATGGTTTTTTCAGTGAATATATATATATATATATATATGTATATTACTGTGAGAAGTTGGCCTGGCATATGCTGTCCTGTAGTTATAGGGGACACCTTATACCAGTCCAATTTGACTCTTATGGTGGTAGGTTAAAGACAACCTTTAAAGAAAGCTTTCCTAGTGGTAGCTGTGGAGAGCAGCCTTCAGGCTAAGTCTTGAAGGAGTGTTAAGCTTATTGTTTTACCATAGATAACCTCTTGAATAACCAAATGAAAGAGTAGTCCACACAGGTATATATATAAAATATATGTATTTATTCTAGGAATAATCCCACTAGTCTCTTTATGAGGCTAGAGGTGAAGATACAATTCAAACAAGCATTGATAGTTACAATAAATAGCACTGGAATCACAGGGCCCCAGGGGCGGACCAAACCATATATCAAAAAAGTGGGATAAGAACCACGACAATTCTACAGACAATGCCTAGGGCATTTAGGGTCGATGGCCCCTTGTGAAACCACCCAAGGTAGTGAGGAAGGGGACCCACGGGAGACGCGTGCAGTGGCTAAAGCTACTGTCGGGATCTCTATTAAAGCCTATGGAGAATGTCGCGGTTCAATTTTCCAAGTTTAAAAATACTTCTAGCAGGAGTTCAAGTTCAATACTTTAGAGTTAAGCTTTTGAAGAGCCCACACCCACGGGAGTACCGAGGTACCACTGTTACCTGCCCCAGGGAAGCCGGGTGCATAGTTCGTTTTCGCTGTCGGGTCGCGGGCTGATTTTCAATGGCAAAACGTGAAGAACTGCTGCTAGCCAAAAGCGTCGTCGTTGGCGTGAAGAATTAAAATGTAGATCTTGTAGAGAAGGACCTGAAAGCAGAGGGGACAGAGTCTGGGTCACGGCACAGTAACCAGGGGGCTCACGAGAAGGAGCCCTTCAATGTTGGGTGCTTTCAGGTGGAAGAGGTGTAGCTTGGATCATCAGTCACGGGGTCCAGGAGGTGTCAAGGAAGGCCAGCTTCTGAAGGGCGACTGTCCCATGGAAGATAAGGGTTGCTGCGGTGTTAGTGTCTGGATTGGATCCACTAAGCCTTGGCAATTGCAACCCATGCAAGAAACACAAAACTGCTACTGGTGCAGACCCACGAGGTCTGAGCAAGGTTTCCAGCAAGGAGACTGAAGAGCAGCCCTGGAGCAACCAGGGGAACTCTTGGAATCGAAGATTGACCTCCGCTAGGGCCCACAAGTCAAGAGACAAGGGACCGTGGGAGGCAGCAATTTGGCGTGTGTAAAGATGCGCCCACGGGTCGCCGGAGCGGGCTAGGGTGTCAATCTTTGGCACAGATGATGCTGAGAGGTTGACTCAATAATGGGCCAAAGCACAACTTCCCCACTTGTCGGGGTCGGGTGCTGTGCAAGAGGTGGTTGGTGTCCTGGGGTATTAGGGATCTCAGCACCCACGGGGTCCACGGTGCTGATCTTTGCTGTGCACACTCACTGGTCTCTAGGGTGCTTGGAAACCCACCTCAGGGTAGGAAAGAGTCGTCGATGTCCGTAGGAGCAGTGAGGTTCCAACCGGGTCACTTGCAGTGTTTCAGGTGCCTGCCAAGCAGGAGGGTAACTCCTTTACCCCAAGGGAGATTTCTTCAGGTAGCTGTGCGGCAGCAAGTCGAAGTTCAAGTCTGTGAAGTTCAAGAATAATCTGAGGCTCTGGGGACCCAGTATTCACCTTTATCCAAAGATTAGGGGAGTGTCCAGATCAGAGCTCACCAATGAGAGGTCAGGCGGGAAAGGGTGGCTACACCCTCTCCTCTTTGTGTGTTTCCCGCCAGGGCAGGGGACAGGATGGCCCTGAACCGGTTCCAGGCGGTGTATGCAGAATGTAGGCACTGGAGAAGCCTATGTGCAACTCTGAAAGGCCTCCTATGGTGCACCCACCCAGTTCCAATCCACATAGTCTGTCTGGGGAGGTGGGAACACCTCCCTGCAACAGGATCCCTATTGTCCAGCTGCCGTGGCTGGAGTTCTGCCCAGCAACAGGCAGCCAGAGTCGTGTGGGTGGCGGGTAGCATCCATTTTGTACTACGTGTGCACTTTTCAATTGGTGTCTAAATTCTGCCGCTTTTCCCATATCGCCCCTCTAGCAGGGGGAATCATGCCCTCAGTCCCATGGCTGGATTGGGGGTATGATTCCTACATGTTTGACAACAAACACGATATGGTTCTGTGTAGCCATTCTCAAGTTATCACGCTATCGCGATATACTTATAATGCGGTTAAGAGTATATGGTATGGCTACACTACAAACAACCCAGCAATGATTTTACGAAGGTTGCAGAGGGGCCTTACTCAGGTAGGGGTCCCCCCTCACTCATATCTCAGCACCCTGCCTTGTAGGATTAGCAAGGCCTGCTTTAGGGGGGGCCTATGAGGATATATGTGTTGTATTATGTGGGATACAGGATACCTATATCCCTGACTACAGTAGTGGTCTGGTGGTGTCATTTGGTATGGCTGTCCCAGGGGTGGCACAATAAGTGCTGCAGCCCGTGGTAGGCCTCTGAGGGACCCATGCCCTGGGTACCTAGGGTACCATCTACAAGGGGCTGATAGGGTGTCCTCAGTATCCAATTGGAAGGTACCTAGGGTACTCACATCAGTTTAGAGAAGAAGCAGATAGGCTGGGGTCCTGGATAGCAGGGCCACTGCCTGGCTAGTGTCATAAAACAGTCAAAACATCAGTAAAAAGTTGGGGTCAACTATGCAGTCGATGCCACTCTCCTACAATTACCTACTGGCAGTCGCCAGTAGGTAGTTATAGTTAGGACCTAGTTTCCATAGGAAAATGCGTTTTTTGTTTTCCCAATAACTCTGTTGCCGGTTGATGAATCATCGTGAAATTTTCAAAACTAGTGGGGCGCTCCGGTCAGTCTTGAAAGTTTCGGGGGGATTCGGCAAGCGGGGGACGAGAAAAAAGGGGGGTCCCAAAACGTGTTTTCTCCCTGTTATCTCCCTTAGGAAACTTTAGACACGACTTTAGTCCGAACTGCTGAATGGAATTACACCAAGTTTGGCAAAAAGGTTGGTCTTGGTTCAGAAAGAGCCCTTTTTAGGTCTCGCCTGAGACAGCGCTTTAGCGCTGCTCTGGCGAGACTTATAGTAAGGGACTTTTGGAAGTGGAAACGAGTGCATTTCAGGCCGCCAACTACAGTGCATGTGCTCCGGACGCGCGCACCATTTGGCAGCCTGAAAGCATTCGTTTACTTTCACTTTCGCAGCCGCTTTGATGTTTGATCGTGATTGCGATCCCTTTCACTTTCGCGGCAGCTTGTTCTTGTTGTATTTATATATACTTGCTTCCCGAGCTTTGATATGTTTTTTTGCCCCAGGCCCCATCAAGCTCCTCTGTTCGCCACTTGCTTTCAGAGGTTTGATACGTTTTTGCACCCCAACCCCCCTCAAACTCCTATGTGCGCGGCCATAATGTGTGCCGCACCGCAGGCTTCTGGCCGACTCTTTCTCTCGGTAACGTTTAAAAGCAGGACTCTATGCTTCCATGAACATAGTAAACAAAATAGTTTTACCCGACCGCCGTTCTACAGTGTCTCTCCCCTGCTCAGACCTGGATACGGAGTGACAGGAGGCTGCCAGGCGGGGTGGTGGAGGCTGCTCCTTTCCTTATCCTTTCCCTTCGCCGCCCCACTCGGGTAAATGTTTCCATTCTCTTAATATTTCAGTTATGCGCGGGTTATACTGCAGTGGTTTATTTCTTTCAACGCGATGCTTTAAGTGGCGTGCTTCTGCCTACACTGCATGTATTTTTACGAACCGTTTTAATTTGAAAGCAAAACAACAATCACTGCTGGTACTTTATTTAAAAGAAGCTGGCGGGTGAACGCATTATGTTATACATTTATGAACATAAAATAAAGGCCCACATCTTATCAGCTGTTTGCCCTCCCTCCGCCATCTGGCTGTGCTCCATGCAGTTTGTCAGCAGCAGTTCCTCCTCCCCGGCCACTCTTTCAGAAAGCCAGGGCTCCTCTGTCGAAATCCACCATTAATTTATCTACAATGGCTGTTAAGTGCTGGGGAAGCTTCATTTGTATTTGTTTGCACGACATGCTGTCGGGGTTCTGCAACCCCCTTTTAAAAAATGTGTTTTTGCGCGGCTCTTTTACTCATCCCTTTTCTTCGCTCCCCCTTCCCCCACCCATCTCCCCTCGCGCGTAAATTTTTCCATTCTCCACTATTTTAGGGAAAGTGTTGGTTAAAGTGCAATGTTTTCTTTCAACCTGGGGCATAATTTGCACGCATGCTTCGGTCTACATTGCATGCATTTTCCCCGAATTGACAGCTGAGGGATGTGTAGGAATTAAGTAAACTTTATATAGCACTTACGCACGGAACCACGTCATCATGCAAAAATAAGGAGCAAAATGTCTTTCGTCAATTGTTTCAGTTTCCGATGCTTGTTTTGTTGTTAGATGTGGTTAGAAGCCAGGACTGTGGATGGTGTGGTAGGCGGAAGTAAGGCATGTTGGTGCAAGTTTACTTGCTACTGACTTATACATAGACATGCGTTGGTATGTCACACACAATTTTTAGAATTTCTGTTGAATGCGCATTATTAATATGCTAATTATTAGCTCATTAATCTAAATGCCAATAATTTTCCCTCCTGCCTATCAATAGTCTACTACAGGCTAAAAAGTAAACTATTTTCTCTTACAAATCCCAATGACCTTTAAACTCCAGGCTCATCCCCTCGGCAAACAGACTCGTGAACAAACCGGGAAAGTATAGTTGCTCACTGTCAGCTGGATAGCTCATCTGGCCACACATCGAGCTGTGCCAAGAGCTACGGATAATACTTTCAACAATATCTCAGCAGGAATTATTGAATTCTTTGCAATTGTATGCACAAAACATTACAAACCACAAAGCAAGTAAAAAAGAGGCTTCAAATAATTTGATTAACGCGCCCGTAGGCGTCATGTATTTGGAGAAGATTAAGTGAAAAATATATACAAATTGTAACAGCACTACTTGGTCTGAATACCAAAACAACCCTAAAGAAAAAAGTGCACAATGTGCTCGTGATAATGGAGTGACGGCGCAAGTGACAACGTGAAAGAAACCATAGCCAAATGGCGCAAAACAGTATTTACATAATATATACAAGATGAAAGGTTCAGAAAACATCCACTATTTGTCAATTGTTCATTTGATATTTTTCGAAATTATTCGGAGAACCAAACAATAGAGGGCGCCGGAAAGAGTTAAGGCTGATGGGCACTGGTCGACGACGTTTCGATCCTATTGAATTGGGATCATCCTCAGGACCAGGGTCGCAAAATTCAGGGAGTGCTGTACGAGAGAAGGGGAGAGGAAAAGGAGAAAAAGGGGTATCAGAGCGGTGGAGAGCGGGACAGTGAGGAGAGAAGGAGGGAAAGGGAGCAAACAACTAGAGTGTACCTGAGGCACGGGAAGGAGGGGCTCGGTCGTGGAAGGAACCGGAGAGTAGATGTTAACACATCACGGTAGGGATTCAATTAGAAGCACGAATGAATGTAGCGTGTCTGTTGTCAAGGAAAATTTGATCGCATGACATCCGAAAGGGTGAGGAATTGGCGTCTCTGGGGGAGAAAAAGAAAGAGGAAGGAATGTCAGGAATGGTGTTTAAGTGGGGGGGAGGGGGGGGGGGAAAGGATAGAGGAACACTAGGATCTCAGTAGCAAACTTACCGCTGACAAGAGTGGAACTAGGGAGCCAGGGAGGGATGCGAAGGGAAGCTTCAACGAATTCTAGGAGAGTAAGGACAATTATAAGATTAGTGGTGGAATGCGAAAACCAGAATTTCGAGGGGAAACTGGAATATCACAGGGGCGAGGGGGACGCGGTGCGGACTTACTGGATGAGCAGGTCAGGGGAGTCAGGGTCCAATGATTGACCGAAGGTACACCAAGCCGCCACAGACGTGTGCGGTACTCGAACGCTGCCTGGAATGAGAAGCCGAGTCAGCATCTACATGAAGGGAGCTTCGGCGTCAGGGAGACGGGTTGGGATAGGACAATGATGCTGGGGGAGGGGCCGTAGTTAGGGACGCCGGGAGGACAGCCAATGGAAAGTGATAGAGTGGTGAGCGAAAGCCGTGATAGGGTCCTGGTGCGAGGGCTTGCAGCCGTTGTTAAGGACACCTAGGTAACGAGAAAGCAGGGGAAAGAGAAGAGTTCTACGGGTCCGGGGAGAGAGTGTGAACACGGGGAGTGAGCGAGTAAAGGCGGGGCAAGACAAGAAGCCTGGGAAGCAGTCCTAATAAACAATGAAAAAATTGTAGTAAATCCATATTAGGATTGGAGTACATCCATATTAGGATTGGAGTACAAAGGCACAGTCATGGTTATGGGCGCAATACATGTAGAAAAAGAAAATATGGCAGTATATACATTTAGAGAGACCTTACATTGGATCAAGGCATTGACAAACATGAAAAGGTATTATCTAAAGTATCTAGTCAGTGAGTTGGATGCCCAACAAGCTAGGGTGTAGGGCTAGCCTGGAATCAAGAGTACTTGGATGATCAGGGTGGGGATGAGATCGTACTATTCCACTCATCAATAGTATTAAGCCCCTGGTTCACAGAGTTACAGCGTGTAATCCATTTACATTCGCATTTGTTCAAGAGCAGTTGTAAATTGCCACCTCTGGGTGGGAGTCGCGGTTGGTCTATTACTTGCCACTTCATGTCAAGCGCGTCATGGTTCTTTTCCAGATAGTGTGAAACCAGGGGAGCTGTGATGATCTTGCAATGTATTCTGCTTTTGTGCTGAATAATCCTCTGTTTCACCATTTGGGTTGTCTGTCCAATATAGAGGAGATGGCACGGACATTCAATGGCATAGATCACATTTTGTGACCGACAATTGGTCAGCGTGTTTAAGGGGTATGTTCGATTGTCGAATTCGAACTCCTTTGTGTTGGTGGTGAGATCGCAGACACTGCATGACTGGCATTTGTAGTGGCCTAGTACCGGCGGTAGTCCCCATGTTGCAGTGATGGTATTCGAATGGGCGGGTTTGATAGGCCAAGTGATAGCATGAACCAGATGATTTGAGAGGTTATCGCCTCGTTTGAATGAAAAGAGGGGGGGCTCTTGGAAAGATTTATTCGTTCTCAAAAGTGTCCAGTTTTTTGAGATAATCTTCTTGACTTGGTTGCTGCTGGGACTGAATTTAGAAACAAAAGGAATGCGGGAGTTGGTTTTTTTGGGTTGAGGTGTGAGAAGAAGATCACGATGGCAGTACCATGCTCTTTTGCGGGCGCGTGAAGTCAATCTACGAGGATATCCCCTGTCTAAGAGTTTCTGCAGTAGGACATCGGATTCCCTGAAGTAGTCTTTGCGCCATTTGCAATTCCTCCGGATGCGGAGGAATTGACCATAGGGTAAGCCATCTTTTAGACCACGTGGATGGTAACTGGAATAGTGTAATAGGGTGTTCCTCTCTGTCGGTTTGCGATAGAGTGATGTTCCTATTATTCCTTCTTCCGCATGTATGTTAAGGTCAAGGAAGGGAAAGTCATTGTTTTTGTATTCAAAGGTGAACTTCAAATGTGGTTGGGAGTGGTTCAGCCATTCAACGAAGGATGTTAGAGTGTCGGCATTACCTTTCCAAAACAAAAGAACATCGTCAATATATCGTCGCCATAAGGAAATTTGAGGTCTGAATGGATTGTTCGGGTTGAGTATGAGGCATGTTTCTAGTTTGTGAACAAACAGGATAGCAAAATTAGGGGCAAAGCAAGCTCCCATTGAGACGCCTTTGATCTGTAGGTAAAAGTCTTCACGGTACAAAAAATAGTTGTTCTCTAAGGCAATTCGTAAAAGGCTCATGATGAAGTCCGTAGGAATACGGGTGGGCCTTGGTCTGTTTTCCAATAGTTCATGGATGGCCAGAATACCCTCGTCATGTGGGATATTAGTGTAAAGAGATTCGATGTCGAGACCAGCCATCAGTTCGGTCTCTGGATCAAACGGTCTATCTTCGATGGTTCGGATCAGGTCCATGCTATCGCGTATGTAGGTGTCTGTGAGGGGGACAAACTCTTTGATGACGGCATCTATGTATTTTCCCAGGGGCTCCAGAATGGAACCACATCCGGAAACAATAGGTCTACCAGGAGGATTCTGGATGTCCTTATGGATCTTCGGTAGAACATAAATCACAGGTGTGCGTGGATGGGCATTGTTGAGAAAATTGAATTCCTTAGAGGAAATAATGTCCTGGTTCTGTGCTTGTTTGGTGATTTGGTTAATCTTGTTTCTGAGATCCGGGAGGGGATCATGGGTGAGTTTACGGTAATGCGCAGTATTAGCCAGTTGCCTTTTGATCTCCAAATCATATTTTTCATTGTCCATGACAACGATGCCTCCGCCTTTGTCCGCCGGCTTGATAGTTAAATCAGATCTTTTCTTGAGGCTGATTAAGGCCTGTTTTTCAACTAGCGGCAGGTTGTAAGGGACATATTCAAAGGCAACTGCTAATGTACAGAAAGCCTTTGAATATGTCCCTTACAACCTGCCGCTAGTTGAAAAACAGGCCTTAATCAGCCTCAAGAAAAGATCTGATTTAACTATCAAGCCGGCGGACAAAGGCGGAGGCATCGTTGTCATGGACAATGAAAAATATGATTTGGAGATCAAAAGGCAACTGGCTAATACTGCGCATTACCGTAAACTCACCCATGATCCCCTCCCGGATCTCAGAAACAAGATTAACCAAATCACCAAACAAGCACAGAACCAGGACATTATTTCCTCTAAGGAATTCAATTTTCTCAACAATGCCCATCCACGCACACCTGTGATTTATGTTCTACCGAAGATCCATAAGGACATCCAGAATCCTCCTGGTAGACCTATTGTTTCCGGATGTGGTTCCATTCTGGAGCCCCTGGGAAAATACATAGATGCCGTCATCAAAGAGTTTGTCCCCCTCACAGACACCTACATACGCGATAGCATGGACCTGATCCGAACCATCGAAGATAGACCGTTTGATCCAGAGACCGAACTGATGGCTGGTCTCGACATCGAATCTCTTTACACTAATATCCCACATGACGAGGGTATTCTGGCCATCCATGAACTATTGGAAAACAGACCAAGGCCCACCCGTATTCCTACGGACTTCATCATGAGCCTTTTACGAATTGCCTTAGAGAACAACTATTTTTTGTACCGTGAAGACTTTTACCTACAGATCAAAGGCGTCTCAATGGGAGCTTGCTTTGCCCCTAATTTTGCTATCCTGTTTGTTCACAAACTAGAAACATGCCTCATACTCAACCCGAACAATCCATTCAGACCTCAAATTTCCTTATGGCGACGATATATTGACGATGTTCTTTTGTTTTGGAAAGGTAATGCCGACACTCTAACATCCTTCGTTGAATGGCTGAACCACTCCCAACCACATTTGAAGTTCACCTTTGAATACAAAAACAATGACCTTCCCTTCCTTGACCTTAACATACATGCGGAAGAAGGAATAATAGGAACATCACTCTATCGCAAACCGACAGAGAGGAACACCCTATTACACTATTCCAGTTACCATCCACGTGGTCTAAAAGATGGCTTACCCTATGGTCAATTCCTCCGCATCCGGAGGAATTGCAAATGGCGCAAAGACTACTTCAGGGAATCCGATGTCCTACTGCAGAAACTCTTAGACAGGGGATATCCTCGTAGATTGACTTCACGCGCCCGCAAAAGAGCATGGTACTGCCATCGTGATCTTCTTCTCACACCTCAACCCAAAAAAACCAACTCCCGCATTCCTTTTGTTTCTAAATTCAGTCCCAGCAGCAACCAAGTCAAGAAGATTATCTCAAAAAACTGGACACTTTTGAGAACGAATAAATCTTTCCAAGAGCCCCCCCTCTTTTCATTCAAACGAGGCGATAACCTCTCAAATCATCTGGTTCATGCTATCACTTGGCCTATCAAACCCGCCCATTCGAATACCATCACTGCAACATGGGGACTACCGCCGGTACTAGGCCACTACAAATGCCAGTCATGCAGTGTCTGCGATCTCACCACCAACACAAAGGAGTTCGAATTCGACAATCGAACATACCCCTTAAACACGCTGACCAATTGTCGGTCACAAAATGTGATCTATGCCATTGAATGTCCGTGCCATCTCCTCTATATTGGACAGACAACCCAAATGGTGAAACAGAGGATTATTCAGCACAAAAGCAGAATACATTGCAAGATCATCACAGCTCCCCTGGTTTCACACTATCTGGAAAAGAACCATGACGCGCTTGACATGAAGTGGCAAGTAATAGACCAACCGCGACTCCCACCCAGAGGTGGCAATTTACAACTGCTCTTGAACAAATGCGAATGTAAATGGATTACACGCTGTAACTCTGTGAACCAGGGGCTTAATACTATTGATGAGTGGAATAGTACGATCTCATCCCCACCCTGATCATCCAAGTACTCTTGATTCCAGGCTAGCCCTACACCCTAGCTTGTTGGGCATCCAACTCACTGACTAGATACTTTAGATAATACCTTTTCATGTTTGTCAATGCCTTGATCCAATGTAAGGTCTCTCTAAATGTATATACTGCCATATTTTCTTTTTCTACATGTATTGCGCCCATAACCATGACTGTGCCTTTGTACTCCAATCCTAATATGGATGTACTCCAATCCTAATATGGATTTACTACAATTTTTTCATTGTTTATTAGGACTGCTTCCCAGGCTTCTTGTCTTGCCCCGCCTTTACTCGCTCACTCCCCGTGTTCACACTCTCTCCCCGGACCCGTAGAACTCTTCTCTTTCCCCTGCTTTCTCGTTACCTAGGCGTCCTTAACAACGGCTGCAAGCCCTCGCACCAGGACCCTATCACGGCTTTCGCTCACCACTCTATCACTTTCCATTGGCTGTCCTCCCGGCGTCCCTAACTACGGCCCCTCCCCCAGCATCATTGTCCTATCCCAACCCGTCTCCCTGACGCCGAAGCTCCCTTCATGTAGAAGCTGACTCGGCTTCTCATTCCAGGCAGCGTTCGAGTACCGCACACGTCTGTGGCGGCTTGGTGTACCTTCGGTCAATCATTGGACCCTGACTCCCCTGACCTGCTCATCCAGTAAGTCCGCACCGCGTCCCCCTCGCCCCTGTGATATTCCAGTTTCCCCTCGGAATTCTGGTTTTCGCATTCCACCACTAATCTTATAATTGTCCTTACTCTCCTAGAATTCGTTGAAGCTTCCCTTCGCATCCCTCCCTGGCTCCCTAGTTCCGCTCTTGTCAGCGGTAAGTTTGCTACTGAGATCCTAGTGTTCCTCTATCCTTTCCCCCCCCCCCCCCCCCCACTTAAACACCATTCCTGACATTCCTTCCTCTTTCTTTTTCTCCCCCAGAGACGCCAATTCCTCACCCTTTCGGATGTCATGCGATCAAATTTTCCTTGACAACAGACACGCTACATTCATTCGTGCTTCTAATTGAATCCCTACCGTGATGTGTTAACATCTACTCTCCGGTTCCTTCCACGACCGAGCCCCTCCTTCCCGTGCCTCAGGTACACTCTAGTTGTTTGCTCCCTTTCCCTCCTTCTCTCCTCACTGTCCCGCTCTCCACCGCTCTGATACCCCTTTTTCTCCTTTTCCTCTCCCCTTCTCTCGTACAGCACTCCCTGAATTTTGCGACCCTGGTCCTGAGGATGATCCCAATTCAATAGGATCGAAACGTCGTCGACCAGTGCCCATCAGCCTTAACTCTTTCCGGCGCCCTCTATTGTTTGGTTCTCCGAATAATTTCGAAAAATATCAAATGAACAATTGACAAATAGTGGATGTTTTCTGAACCTTTCATCTTGTATATATTATGTAAATACTGTTTTGCGCCATTTGGCTATGGTTTCTTTCACGTTGTCACTTGCGCCGTCACTCCATTATCACGAGCACATTGTGCACTTTTTTCTTTAGGGTTGTTTTGGTATTCAGACCAAGTAGTGCTGTTACAATTTGTATATATTTTTCACTTAATCTTCTCCAAATACATGACGCCTACGGGCGCGTTAATCAAATTATTTGAAGCCTCTTTTTTACTTGCTTTGTGGTTTGTAATGTTTTGTGCATACAATTGCAAAGAATTCAATAATTCCTGCTGAGATATTGTTGAAAGTATTTTGCATTTACCCTGATCTCAGTTGGGTCTATGGGTTACACTCCTGTGATTTTCCTATAAGAGCTACGGATAACACTCATTTTCTACGCCTAATTGTTTTCTGTGTCCTACATAAGCAGGTGTTCGAAAACTTTAGTGTCCCAGCTTAACAAGTCTCAAATGGATGCATGCTCCTCTCTGCTCCCAGTTTATTTTACCTTGCTTTGCTAGAAAATAGTTTTTCAGTAAGGGAACCCGCATTCCTGCTTGGTTACCATACTGTGCATAATCCACACACATACGTGCATTTAAGAACTGAAACATTTTTAATATTTTAAACAACAAAGCCATAGTTGTTGCTTATTTGTCTCATGCAACTAAGACAAATTGTCGAAGCCAATAGTTCTGGCTTGTTGTATGTGTACTGTTACTTGATGTATTATATATCTGAATGCAATAACAGAAGCAGAAAAATACCACTTGGGTGGCACACTACTCCACGCCTTAGCTTTAAACATCTAAAGCTAAAGCAGGGTGTGCCACTATTGCTACAAAAGTCAATAAAGAAAAAAGCAAAGGCGGGCGGATGGCGCATTTCTTTTCTATTGGTTTACTTTTTTAGCAATTGCAGCACACAGCACCGTACTTTTCATCATCTTAAGCTAAAGCCTGGCATGCCGCAATTGCTACGAAAGTAAATAAATAGAACAAAAACAGTGGACGCACAACTTTAAAAAAAAATTGACTTTTGGAGCTATGCTACTGCAAGGATATTTTTGTACCAATATAAAAGTCTAAAAAAAACTATAATTTGCAAAGCCAATAGGTCTAAATATTTACTAATAATGCCTTTTTAATCTGTTTTATAAAACAAACACATAAATAAATGGCATTATCATTTACAATGCCAATAGCTAGTGTTGCATTATTATTAACAATGCCAACTGCTCACACTTTTATAATGCGAGACCTATTGCATTGCAAATGCTTGTTTTTAAATGGTGTAAATCCGTTCAGTAGTTGCTGAGAAAGTCCCAAAATAAAAGTTTCGATATCTATGGCCGCGGTGGATCCGCGCACCCTCCCGACCACGAGCTTTATGCTAATTGGCTGTCAACACTCCAAACCAGGAATAGTTGGCAGCCATCTTGTGCCTCGGTAATCGAGGCACAAGAAAACAGAAAAACTAACGCGCAAAACAAGAAAAGGGGGCAGGGTAGAAACACCCTGACCCCCTAGGCCTGCTTAGGGGGTCCCACAAGTACCCCCAGGGCAAAAAAAAGCATTTTTTATTTTAAATCGGCGAGATGCGTGGAGGATCCGCAGATCCGGCTGCGAAAATAAAAAAACACGAGCGCGCGCTTCATTATTAATTAGCCCCTGGGTGGACCAAGTCCTGGGAGCAAGCCAAAAAATAATTGTGGGTTCCCAGGGGGACCCCCACAGCCCTGGGGACTGCCACCCCCGGGGCCTTCTATAAAGATTTGCGGGGGGCACACAGCCCCCTCGCAGCCCGGGGGACCACCACCCCCGGGGCTTCTTTTTTTAATGTATGGGGGGCCTCAAAGCCCCCCCAAGTCCCGGGGACCGCCACCCCCAGGGCTTTCATTAATTATTTCCAGGGGCTACACTGCCCCCCGCAGCCACGGGGACCGCCACCTCCCCGGGGCACTAATATGTAAATTTGGGGGTCCGTTAAGGACCCCTGAGCCCCGGGGGCCACCACCTCCCCGGGGCTGTGCATTGGTTAGGAGGGGGGCCGTGCGGGCCCCCTCCTGGAGACTGTGATGGCCCTGGGGACAGCCACCCTCCAGGGCCGGCTCCTGCAGTGTCCCGGGGTCCCCACACCCAGGACACTGCTGTTTGCTACGACAGGGCGGGAGCCTCGCGGCTCCTGCCCTGTCATAGCAAACACTGGTTTGGATTTTGGAAGAGAGAGCAGGAAACCTGCTCTCTCTTCCAAAATCCAAACCAGATTGCTTTTCCCCCCGGGGAGCTGCATGTCAGTGGCTCCCCGCAGCTCTGTGGCGCTTACTTGAGATACCTGGTGGGCTAGTTGGCCCCCAGGGGCCCTCAGGATGGAAGGGGAATTAATTCCCCAACTTAAAACACGCCAACGGGCGTGTTTGCACATGTCACCTCAGGCCCCGCCCCCTCCCTTCACCACTGTGCAAACGCACCCCGTGGCGGGTTTTAAGAGGCAGTTTTAATCCCCCTGCCCTTTTATGTACTAGGGCCTTACAGAGGAGGTCATGCTAATCACAGGGGTACCGCAACGCAATAGTGTTCCTTAGTGTATGTAGGTGTTTTCACAGAATTCTAAGTGTCTTTTAGCATAGCACTGCCTCTAGGCCTGGTTAGTCAGAGTCAGTTACCACCAGTAACCGTCTGAAAAAGTTGTGGGCAGAGGATGATTTTGCAACAAGGCCTCTTTCTTTTCCTCTCTTGGTTCTTTCTGCACGACTTGCTTCTTCCTGTAATTTTCTTCATCTTTGTGGACTTCTGTTGCCTCTTTCTGCATTTCTTTTGCTTCTTTCTGTGTGTTTTGCTTCTTTCTTCACATGTCCTATCTCTGTAGGCATAGTTAGAAACTAGCATTTAAAAAACCTTTGAAATTCAATTAAAAAACCATAGGTTTCAGACACGTTATAGTTAGAAATTAGCATTTAAAAAACCTTTGAAATTCACTGAAAAAACCATAGGTTTCAGGCACGTTATAGTTAGAAATTAGCATTTAAAAAACCTTAGAAATTCACTGAAAAAACCATAGGTTTTAGGGAAAGTTATAGTTAGTTGGACATTTCACTCGTACAAAATCATAGAAATTCCCACTTTATAGTTAGTTCAGCTAACTCGCGCCCCCGCAATACACTGCTGATGACGTCACATATTACATCACTCATGACATGGTCAGTGACATCACTGATGACATCTCAAATGACATCACTGATGACATCATCCAATGACTGTGTGTTT
The DNA here is from genome assembly GCF_964204655.1 of Triturus cristatus. Lineage (NCBI taxonomy): Eukaryota > Metazoa > Chordata > Amphibia > Caudata > Salamandridae > Triturus > Triturus cristatus. The sequence continues at coordinate 705,876,136 of NC_140580.1, read as the reverse complement.
CTGTAAAGTTTAAATATGTTTAATATATAGGGAAAGGCGTATTGAAGAATGAGTGGGTGTATAAGTGTCTGAATGGATGATTTAGTAGGTGCGTGACTGACTCTATAAGTGAGTGATTAAACTTATCTTACTGAATGCATGGGATAGTGAGTAAACTGTGTGAATGTTTGTATCCGTCTGTCTGTTGGTGTGTAAGCGGCTGCATGGGTTTGCGAATAGCTACATGAGTGTCTATATGGGTTATTGATTGGTTGTCTGAGTATCTGTATGGGTGCTTGAGTGTATGTGTGGGTGGGGTGTGTGTGACTCTGTACATAGATGTGTGAGTGGGTGATTCACTGGGTGCATGGTTTCAAGAGTGCATCTGTGATGGACTGTATGGGTGGGTGAGTGTGTGTATGGGTGTATTAGTGAGTGAATGTATATCTCAGTTGTATATGTGTGAGTAACTACATATGTGAAAGGCAGTAAATATGTGTGTTGGAGTATATAAATGGCTATAACTGAGAGTGTGTAATTGTGAGAGTGGCTGTATGGATGAGCCTGTGCTTGTTTCAGTGATTGTATAAGAGCGTAAGTATGTGCTAGTGTTTGTATGAGTAAGTGAGCTGGTGTGTGTATAACTGTATAGGTGAATAAATGGCAGTGTGATTAATTATTTGGATGACTGACTAGGTGTGTGAGTACCTCTATGGATGAGTGGTGGTGTGTGAGTTTCTATATAGGTGTATGAGTGCATATGATAGTCCTGTACTGAGTGACCATAAGTATGAGTGACTGTACGGGTGAGTGAGTGGATGTGTGTGTAAACCTAAGAATCAGTGAGTGGGTATGTAGTTATTGGTGTTGGAGTGTCTATGGTTTTGAGAATGGCAGACTGTAATTTAGAGTGGGTGTATCAAAGGTTATATTAGGGTGTGAGAAGTTGCATCAATGTATCACATGGATGATGTCATCAGTGATGTAATTTGAGATGTCATCAGTGATTTCACTGACCATGTCATGAGTGATGTAATATGTGACATCATCAGCAGTGCATTGCGGGGGCACGAGTTATAGTTAGCTGAACTATCTTTAACGGGGGAATTTCTATGGTTTTGTATGAGTGAAATGTCCAACTAACTATAACTTTCCCTAAAACCTATGGTTTTTCCAGTGAATTTCTAAGGTTTTTTAAATGCTATTTTCTAACTATAACGTGCCTGAAACCTATGGTTTTTTCAGTGAAATTATATATATATATATATATATATATATATATATATATATATATATATATATATATATATATATATATATATATATATATATATATATATATATATTATCTACTGGCGGTCGCCAGTAGATAGTTATAGTTAGGACCCTCTTTCCATAGGAAAACCGCAACATTCTATTTGGAATAACTTTGGCGCCGGTCGACGAATCCTCGCGAAATTTTCAAAATAGGTGGGGCGCTACGCTCCGCTCCTACCCTGAAAGTCTCGGGGGGATTCGTCAAGCGGGGGCTGAGAAAAAAGGGGGGTCCCAAAACGCGTTTTTCCCATGCATTTTTTCATAGGACCTTTAGACACAGCTACAGCCCGAACGGCTGAACAGACTTACTTGAAATTTGGCAGACAGGTAGTCTACAGGTCAAGGAAGTGCCTTTTGTAGGTTTGGTGTAAATCTGTTCAGTAGATCCTGAGAAAATTGCATTTAAATCAATATATATATCTGTGGCAGCGCTCCGTGCGCTTACCGTAAGCTTACCGTACGCGTACGGTGCCGTACGCGAGCGCGATTCTGATTGGCTGTTAGATCTTAGTGAACATTCGAATCGGTCGAAACCCGGAAGGAGCGTCCGCCATTTTCTCTCTCGCACTCAGAGGGGTAGACGAATAACAAAGACAAAAAACATGTAAAGTGGCTGTTTAGACAGCTACTAACCACCTAGCCTTGATGCTGGTGTCCTCAAAGAACCTCCAAGTCCAAAAAATCATTTGTAATTTTTATCGAAAAATCGCCGATTACGCTTACCGTACGCGTACGGTAAAACTAATTTAAAAAAAAAAACATTATCCACACTCTCTCCACCCCGTGTGCAAATGGTGTCCGTGGGGCACCATTTGTTAAAAAAAACTTAGAAAATGTAAAAGATTTCCTTTCACAATGAAGCGCATAATATGTCCTCCATGTGCGCACGGTGCGTGAAGCGCATCGTGCGTACATGGCCCATCCAGCGTAACGTGGGCATGCGGTGCGCGTAGCGCACCGCGTGCCCACCGTGCGTGCACGGCACTAACTGCGTAAAGTGGGTGCGCGGTGCGCGAAGCGCACCGCGTGCTCACTGTGCGCACACGGTGCGCGAAGCGCACCGTGCGCGCACGGAACGAACTGCGTTAAGTGGGCGCGCACGCCACGAATGGCGTAAAGTAACTTAGCATTTAAAAAAACGTACAAATTCACTGAAAAAACCATAGGTTTCACACACGTTATAGTTAGGAATTAGCATTTAAAAAACCTTGCAAATTCACTGAAAAAACCATAGGTTTCACACATGTTATAGTTAGCTGGACATTTTACTGATAAAAAACCAATGAAATTCCCCCGTTATAGTTAGTGCAGGCAACTATAACTCACGCGACCGCAATCCTCTGCTGATGACATATGTGTCTTTATGAAAAAAAAATATTTGTAATATATGTATAGCTAAAATTTAATGGAAGAAGACATGGGCAAATAATTGTCTAAATACAGTATTAGCATCAGCAGAGGATTGCGGTCACGTGAGTTATAGTTGCCTGCACTAACTATAACGGGGGAATTTCATTGGTTTTTTATCAGTAAAATGTCCAGCTAACTATAACATGTGTGAAACCTATGGTTTTTTCAGTGATATATATATTATCTACTGGCGATAGCCAGTAGATAGTTATAGTTAGGACCACGTTTCCATAGGAAAACCTCAACATTCTATTTTGAATAACTTTGGCGCCGGTCGACGAATCCTCGCGAATTTCTCAAAATAGGTGGGGCGCTACGCTCCGCTCCTACCCTGAAAGTCTCGGGGGGATTCGTCAAGCGGGGGCTGAGATAAAAGGGGGGTCCCAAAACGCGTTTTTCCCATGCATTTTTCCATAGGACCTTTAGAACGAGCTACAGCCCGAACGGCTGAACAGAATTACTCAAAATTTGGCAGAGAGGTAGTCCCTAGGTCAAGGAAGTGCCTTTTGTAGGTTTGGTGTAAATCTGTTCA